>NC_071355.1:148981950-150329450 GCF_943734655.1 Sabethes cyaneus | reverse complement strand
GTAAATTTTCTACATTGGCATGGATGGGTGACTACTTTGACAGCTTGAATCTAACGTAAATTTTGGTTGCTTACGAAGCATAGTTGCTGAGTTATGTGCAAATGTTATTTTAGGGCGGTTTTGATGTAATTTTTCGTACGGCAAATACGATATTAACAGGAGGATATTACTTGTTGAAAATTTATAGCAGCGTTTTACATCACTCAGATATCTGTTTTGAAAATACGGTGAAAATAATTTACAAAATATATTTCGCTTTTCCGTAATTTCATCTAACCCCGCCAAGCGCCTAGCGGGGTAAAAGTTCGATTCACGAACGGGGCAAAAGTACGATTCATGGACGAGGCAAAAATGTATAGCTAATTATATACAGCTTTAGGCACTATATTACAGATACTAGAAATAAAAGATCTGCAGAAAACTGTGTGCTCTACAGATGTTGGCCGAAGAAAAACAATGTGTTTCCGCTGATGAAACAAAAAACAAAGGTTTGGAAGAGTTTCGATCTAACGGAGGCTGCAATACACCAGCGCAAAATAGAAAAGATGCAGATTGAGAATATTCCTTACCAAAACATAACGCAGATTGAAGATAATATGGTTTTCTTAGCTACTGCTGGGCTAACTTCATGGATTCTAGCTTCGAACTTTTGCCCCGCGGTATTCGCACTTTTGCCCCGCTAGTGGAGTAAAAGTGCGAACCTGCACTTGATCAGAAGAAAGAAGAATTTATTTTGCAAAACACTATTACCGCAGATGATTTATAGTTGAATGTGAAGACATTGAGTTACTGCATCACTATAAAATATATTATGTTGTTGTCTATCTTTATATCTCACGAAAATTGATGACAACTTCGAACATCGCACTTATGCCCCGCCCTACTCTATATAGTTTTCGGGCATTTTTGAAAATTATCGTAATGACCGAAGGGACTCCGAATTTCATGAAATTTTGCTTGCAAACATGGTTTATAAACTCATTAATGAAAACAATATTTAAAAAATTCGAGCTTTCTTACTTTCCTAGAAAACTCCAGGGGAAAATTTTCCGATTGTCTCGAATAACACCTATTTCAAAGCTTCATGACTTTTGAATCAATTATCGCAAAACAAACAGTTTTTTTATGTTGTTGTTTTATTTTCATGAATGCTTCGTATAGCATTTTTTCTCAGCTTTGCAATGGAGACCTTCAAATCGGTTGGTGCGCTTGTGACGAAAAACTCAATTTTCTGGGTTCATAAAACCGATTAAAACAATTCTTACTGATCATTTGTAAATCCTACGTCAAACAATTTAGCGTGCGTGCTATGTGATTTTCAAAGTATTGGCAGTTGTTGAAAGATGTTATGTTAGTATCTAATAAAGCAAGAAAAGTGCTCACGCTTTCACCTTAACATGCATCAATATCATCAATATTGACTGTTACATATGATTGTACGAAATGTGAAATTTCAGAGCGATTGTTCCATTTTTCTACATGAAAAAAAAAATAACGCAATGCTAACCACACGTTGAGAAATGGTCGAGGTGTCGTTAAAACTCAAGAAAACATAAGAAGCCACTCGACAAGTTTACTGGCTCATGTCGTGTTTTTTTAATCGTTGAATTCTTTCTTCTTCAAATATAAAACATGTTCTCTAAATAAGCAGCGATGAAATACTAACAAGATTCCTATTGATCATCAAATGACGTTTCTGTTGCCGGGGTGGGTCTCACAAGGAGTAGTGTGTCGTTCTGCCCGTGCTGCTAGGTCCACACGCTCTACGCTAACTGGACAACCCCATAGCCGTCCGCAGTCGGTTAAAGCGCAGCGCCAAAACAAGCAGCGAACGTCGCCAGAATTGGGTCCACCCGCTGAGGATTCGTATTAATATAAAATTTATTGATTGTGATAATGTGCCACAATATAAACGATAAAAACGAGACGAAAACATTTCGAAAAGCCTGGATCCATCAGAAGGCAACCACAATTGGGAACCAGTCGGTGGGATTCCGACGCTGGACCGGTTCAATCCATGCAAAGCGAAAGAGGTCCATAGAACACCGAACGGTTGCATCGCATCGGCGGAACGGTTCTGTTCCGCAGCCTACGGTGGTGGGAGCTGAGTCGACTGTGAATCACCGACAGGGGCTGAAGGGGCTGTTGTAGTAGAATGACACTGCTGAAGCCGGCGGCCTCTTCAATCAAGGCAGTTTGGAACTCCAAGGGCGGTCTATAAACCGGAGAATGACGACCCAGGGTCCGAATCTAGTCAGCAGTGGAGCGGCATGGGAATATAATACAATGTTACTGGGATAATAATCAGCTAATAAGGGTCACTGCCATTTGAAGTTAATGTCCGTGTCGTCTATGAAATATTGGTAATTGAAAACTGGATCCAGTTGAAAATGCTGATTGATATTGTATTTTAACGAAGAGAGTGAACATTTCTTATTGCAACAGTTTATAACGCTTACATTAAAAATATTTGTGTTGAAAAGGCAAAACTTCTGGCATTTGATATCAAAATTAAGTTATTCTACAACAATCGCTGACATCAATCGAAAAACTCAAGCTACGAATAAAATCCCGAAAAGTATTAATCACTCTGAATCTTAACGAGAAATCTTGGATGGGGAACTTCTGGAAATCGGGTAGCAAATTTTTCGTTAATTTTATTGCCATCAGAGCGGCCACTGACCGGGAGGTAGCAAAATATCTGCTGAATGGCTAAAAGACACAATTCCAGGAGAAAAGACTACTGGCTGGCCACCGGTATCTGCTACGTATGTATAATTTTTGGCGGTTGCTACCTTACTAACGAAGATGTCCGGGTCTCGATTGCGACCGAGTGATGTCTTTGATAATGATCAGTCGGGAGTCGAAATATCTGTTTTAATCCCATTTGTCACGGCTGGGTCCGGAATACTGTGAAATACTTTGCTTTCTGTACAACTGATGCCCGTGGGAACCGCGATCTACTGTCTGATTAACGAGTTTAAACTGATTCATACTGGACGCACGAAATGTACTCGGTTATGATACCGCTTAAATCAAATACTGTAGGAAAAATAAAAACCTAACAGAAAACGATTAGAGAAATGAGAATTGAACAACACGCCAATGATTGTCCATATTTCTACCGAAAGTAACATAATGCCGCCAATTGGTCATCGCTTGTGTCGCTTTCAATAATAGAAATATTTCACCGAGCAAAGCGTGGAAAGGGAAAAAAATGCAACGGTGGCGTAGGTAAGGAAAAAGAAGCAGTATTAAAAATAAATTTGGCAATTATTTTCCATTAAAGTTATCTAATAGTATTTGTTTATTTATCGATTTTCCATCTGACAGTGGGGCAAGTCATCTATGGCCAGACACTAATGATTTCTTTCAAACAAAATATGTAGTAAAATATTTGGAAAGAACGAAGCAAAAGTATATTGCATTCAGGGGTA
Source organism: Sabethes cyaneus (assembly GCF_943734655.1). Classification (NCBI taxonomy): domain Eukaryota; kingdom Metazoa; phylum Arthropoda; class Insecta; order Diptera; family Culicidae; genus Sabethes; species Sabethes cyaneus. Next base: position 150,326,013 of record NC_071355.1, on the reverse strand, counting down.
AGACTGCCACCCTAAGCAAATGAATTGCTAACATAAAATGTGTTCGAAATTTTAATTTTTTGTGTTCTACACATGAATGAGCATTTTTTCCATAATCTTTCATTGATTTTTGAAGCGTCTAAAAATCTCTCGTTCACTATCAGGCGGGGTAAGAAGCACCATCAACGGGGTAAGACAGATTATGACGAAATAAGCAGTTTTGAAGCATTTTTAGAGTTGTAAACATAATTTCCATAATATAAACTAAATTAAAACAAGTTTTTAAGTGTATTTCATAAAATACATACAGGTTAAAAGAAGAAACACTTTTTCACTCTCTCAGTTACATGCTACCGATAACTATCTAAATAATGCGCAAACAACACATATTATACATTCCAGGTAAATCTCCTAATATGGTCAATACAGGATGCTACATTCTCCCTCTGTCTAAAATGAACAGTGCAATAAAGCTTGCTTCAAATAGTATTGGAACAAAAACAATTGCGTGTATTTCAGTTATTTATTATTAAATTCAAGGTCTTCTCTTACACAAGTGTAGCATTTTTTTCATACTTTTAAGAAAAAATACGGTCACGGTCGTCACGGTTTCGAAGGAATTCTCGAACTTTTCCTGTAATATGGCTCAGGCGGCGCACACTTTCTTCGTACATCATTTTGGCTATCTTATCCTACCAGGTCTTCATCTGATTGATGTCTTTGTCAACTTTTCCCTTTGCCTTGAGTCTCCTCTTCATGATTGCCCAGTATTTCTCAATACACGGGAAAAAATCTGATTCCGATACCATGAAATCATGAAGTTTGAATTGCTGTCAAATCATGACTGAACTACGATATGAGGCAAAATCAATAATAATAGTTCATGATCTTGCGTTGTGTTGTATTGCAAGAAGATCGTAATATCATGATTACTAATCATGATGTATTTTCATAAAACATAAGCTAGAAACCAGAAATCATAAGTGATTTTGCTTATTTTGGAGATTAGATTTCTACCCGTGTAGGGCGGAACTGGGGGCAGTTGGGTGGGTTAAGGTCTTTCGGAACAAACTGGACCCCTTTTTCTGCAAACCATTCTTGAACGACTTTGCAGTAATGACAGCTTGCCAAATCTGGCCAAAACATCATGGGATGGTGGTGGATTGAATGAACGGCAAAATTCGTTTTTGGAGACACTCCTTTTGGTACAGTTCCGACGTTATTGTCTTATTTGTAACGAAAACTTTCGTTTTTCTGCCACAGCTGCAAATGCCCTGCCAAATCATAAATTTTCGTGCAAATTTGTCGGCAAAAACAAATTTAAATTTGCTTGGAACATCCCTCCGAGCCGTTTTTGACCTGGCATTTGCTCGAAGTCAGCTTAGACATAGGTTTCATCGTCCATCAGCAGACACCGTCGAACTTGGTTAGCACCCGGTCGTATAGCTTTTGAGCACGGATTTTGGCCACACTATTCTGTTTTATGGTTCGGTTTGACTGTTTGCTAGCTCGATACGACTTGATTCCTTCCCGAAGTCGAGTTCTTCTCACGGTACTATGGGTAGCACCGAATTTTCTGGCCAAATCACGGTCCGACAGGTTGGGATTCCTCTTGATGGTCTTGAAAATCTTACCACGCAGTTTCCGGTCGACAGTTCCACTCCGATGATTGGCTTGAGGCTTCCGAATCGTTTACTTATACTGTTTAATATCGCGCCATACGGTATTTCTGGGCAATTTCAGCGGTTTAACTAGCCTAGTTGCAGACCACAATGGATTTTTCAAATAATAACTGTGTACATTTTTTTCCCTTCTTTCGGCTTCCATGTTATAAAATACAGTCGTTTTGCGGAATGCCAAAAATACATAGGTGAAACTAACACGTGGACGCCAAGAACTTCCGAACCCGTCCACCAAGAGCACCACAATATGAGCAAAAATTTGTTCCAATTCTAAATGAAGCAAGCTTTATACGGTATTTTTGGTGCAGGTTGGTGACATTATTCTTCTTTGTCATATTGAAATTCGTTAACTCTCCTACAAAGCCTGTAGGAAAGTCGCTTTTCGTTTTGTAGTGTGTCAAATTGCTACATGACCAAAAATATTTAATTCGGATTCGGACTTTCACTATGTTTTGTCATTAAAATTGTACAACAACTTTTTTCTTTTTCTTTTCATTCTCGTTTTCATGTTTTATATAATGCCGGAGCTTCGTTGGTCCTCCGGCGTCACATAGGGTTTGTGTTGCAGACTTTGCAAGCAGCTACTACGAAAAACACTAAAGAACTGAACTAAGAACAATGAAATTCGGACTCTAACAATCGGAATAGACCCGCACGACGAAAAAGGACTATGGATTGGAAACTCGGGACGTGGAACTGCCGATCTTTCAACTTCCAAGACTGCACTCGAGTACTCTTCGACGTATTGAAGAGCCGCAAACTCGACGTCGTAGCGCTGCAGGAAGTGTGCTGGAAGAGCTCAACCGTACGTTCAGGGAAGGACATACCATCTACCAGTATTGCGGCAACACACACGAGCTGAGTACTGCTTTCATAGTGATGGGCAAGATGCGAAAACGGGTGATTGGGTGGTGGCCAATCAAACCTCGAATGTGCAGGTTGAAAATTATGAATTCTACGCGCAGTTGGAGAGTGAATACGACCGCTACCAAAAACATGATATCAAGATTATTATCGAGGATTTCACTGCTCAGGTCAACCAGGAGGAGGAGGACAAACCAGTGATTGGAGGGTACAGCGCACACCAGCTGACTAATGAAATGAGTCGTAGTACCTTCTTCCGAGAACAACTTCCCCAGGTAGCTCATCAAACTGATTAAATCTACGATGGATGGTACACAGTGCTGTGTTCGGATTTCGGGTGGATTGTCAAGTTCATTCGAATCACACAAAGGGCTTCGTCAAGGTGATGGTCTTTCATGCCTGCTGTTCAACATAGCGCTACAAGGTGTTATGAACCGAGCGGATATCAACACGCGGGGCATGATATTCAACAAATCTAGTCAATTCGTCTGCTTTGCCGATGACATGGATATTATCGACAGAACATTTGTGGCGGTGGCACCAGTACACCAGACTAAAGCGCGAAGCGAAAAAGATTGGGTTAAAGATAAATACGTCTAAAACAAAGTACATGCTGGCCAGCGGAACCGAGGCCGAACGACACCGCTTGGGCAGTAGTATATTGATCGACGGCGATGAGTTTGAGGTAGTCGATGAATTTGTCTACCTTGGCTCACTAGTAACGGCGGACAATGATACCAGCCGTGAGATTCGGAGGCGTATTATCAGCGGAAGTCGTGCTTACTATGGGATCCACAAGCAATTGCGGTCGAGCAGACTAAGTCCCCGTACAAAGTGCACCCTGTACAAGACGCTTATTAGACCGGTTGTTCTCTACAGGCATGAAACATGGACAATGCTCGAGGAGGCCCTGCGGGTGCTCGGAGTTTTCGAACGACGAGTGCTAAGAACGATCTTCGGCGGCGTACAGGAGAACGGAGTATGGAGGCGGAGGATGAACCATGAACTCTCACAGCTCTATGGCGAACCCAGTATCCAGAAGGTAGCTAAAGCTGGACGGATACGATGGGCAGGGCATGTTGCAAGAATGCCGGACAACTACCCTGCAAAGATATCCTCCTCGCCTCAAATCCGGTAGGAACAAGACGACCAGGAGCGCAGCGAGCAAGATGGTTAGACCAGGTGGAGCGAGATCTGGCGGAGAGTACTCGGTGTCCGAGGAATTGGAGAGCGGTAGCCCTCAACCGAGTTACATGGAGAAATTTTGTTCAACAGGCTTTGTCTTAGGACGGCAAGCCACCTAAGTAAGTAAGTAAGCACCTTCTTCCAGCACAGACTCTTTCACAAGTACACCTGGAGGTCACCAAATCAGACAATATCACAGATCGGCCACGTGTTGATTGACTATCGGTACTTCTCACACATTATCGACATCAGATCCTATCGAAGGGCCAACGTTGACTCAGACCCCTACGTACCCTATTAGCACGGTTGTTACAAAGTAGTTCTGGTAACCGAATTATGACTAATTTCAGTCGTAATCCGGTTGCTTCAACTAAATGGAGTTTACATCGAGTAACTTGACTGAGTCAACCGGTAAAAACCTCGTGACTCAATTATCAGCAAATGACGTCTGAGTTTGTTTTGTTTTGATCGTGCATCGAACCGCTATGCTGCCCACGCTCCCAGTACACGACACTCGACAGTGACTGAATCGAGTCAAGTTGTTCGACATGTCTTACATAATATGATTAGTAAACATAATTTTAATAGTATTAACTAGACTAGAACAAGTTTTAAGGGTTTTTTATAAAATAGACATCTATTGCACCGCAAGAAACCATGAATGTTGTTTTTTTGAACTTATTTCAATGAACAAATCAATATCCACATAGCGCTGAAGACCTATTTTCAATCAATATACCTATTACGCAGCAGCCGGGACAAAATTCGTGAATTACGTTAAAACACATTTATTCCATACCGAAATTTCATACCAATTTGTTTACTAACATTTATCGAATATCTGAGTGTATTTAGGTATTTGATCAAACTGCTTTAAATTTAAGTTGTAGGCAGGATAAATGATTAGCGACGACTATTTTAAGCTTACGATTCTATTTTCAGCCAATGTATAATATATTTGCAGCAGGAAATAAGCGCCTTTATGATACAAACCATAACACTTATACAGCATTGCTTTGAATAACGCAATTGGTTGTACTGTGCGTGCGCCTGTAATTTCTTAGTTACTCAATAAGGCTTCGTGCACAAATTACGTAACGCTCAGAGGGGAGGAAGGGAGGACAAACTAGCGTTACTTTTTGTTACTCAGGGAAGAGGGGGAGTCTTGAGAAGAGTTACGTAACAAATTTATCAAATTGAAAAAATACGGAATTATATTTTGCTGAATAAATCTGAGCAGCTGAAAACCGTTTGGCCCAACATGCAACATGGGGTGATGCCTAATTGCTGTTTCAGCTGTGTAACTCTATTTTAGCCTTGATTTCCACTTGATCAAATCCATGTTGATCAAAATTTTTGTTTGAACTCAGACTTGGTTGTGTTAAATCATACAGTTTGATCAGAATTCAGAATTGACATTCTGATCATAGTAGTTTTAATAGGAATGTAGAACCAATGCGTTTGTTGAGTGTGCAAAACTAAAAAAAATTAAACGGATTGTGCGATTTTCATTCACTGATAGGGGGGGAGGTTTAATTAACGTTACGTAATTTAAAGGAGGGGCTATGCCAAGCATTACTTATTGTTACATAAAGGAAGGGAGTCAAAAAACTATAATTTTTGCGCTACATAATTAGTGTACCACGCCTAAGCAATAAAGCTGATTTTTGGCATATTATTCGGGCTTAGAAGAGGTTTATCGCCTACTAAAAATGAGCTATGTGTATCTGTTTGGTTGGTAAATGGTTGGATAACGCGTAAAACAGACCCCATTGTGCTCCCTAGCCTCTTATCTAGCAACTCCTGCCCCTACCTCCACGTGGTACCAGCTGGAATACGAGCAACCTTAGTGGAGATCGAGTAACCAACCCCGGTGGAAACTAAGGTTGTATACCAACAGGAGAGGAGACACAGTGTGTCTCGACACTGCAAGATGGCAGCCCCATCACGAGACCAATTTCGTTGGTGGCGACAGGGTGCTGCTCGATCAGCTAGAACCCCGAAAGTTTGACATCGTGGTACTGCAGGAGATCTGTCGCAAAGGCGATAAGGTGTGGAGGATCCGTGGCGGCAGGGCCCGATTTTTCCGGAGTGATGGAGCGACCAACGAGCTGGGAACGGGCTTCCTAGTGTTGGGCAAAATGCAGGATCGCGTAATGAACTGCAAAGCGTTCAACGAGAGGATGTGCGTGTTGGGGATAAAAGGCCGCTTCTTCAACTACACCATCATAAACGTGCATTGCCCACACGAAGGTCATCGGGGCTATGAACGCCCAGGTCGGCAGGGAGTGCAGATATTGACTCGGACCACTACCTAGTAGCAGTACATGTGAGCTCAAAACTATCGACGGTTTATACCTCGCGACATAGTCGCCCTCCTCGGCTAAACATTCGGCAACTAGACAATCCGCGAACTGCCGAAAACTACATGCGCGTACTGGATGAAGCTCTGCCTTCCTCTGTGGAGCTAGATGCTTCGACCTTCGAAAACGGATGGAGTAGGATACGCTCGGTCGTCAACGAGGCCGCAACCGCGGTGCTAGGTGTGGAAACCTCGAGCGCACGAAATGATTGGTTTGACGGGGAATGCCAAGAAGCGATAGAGAGGAAAAAAAGAGCTTGGGAAAACTATCTGAGCGATCTGATATCCACGAGCGAGAATTTGGCCAAGTATCGACGAGCGAGGAATGAGTTGACCACGATCCTGACGAGGAAAAAGCGCCAGAAGGAGAACAGAGATCGTGAGGAGCTTGAACAACTATTCCGGGCTAATGATACCCGCAAGTTTTACGAGAAGGTGAACCAAACTCGGAACCAAATCCTGACATGTGTAGGGACAAGGGAGGGGATGTAATCACAAACGAGCGCGAGAAGGTCGACAGATGGAAGCAGTTCTTCGATGAACACCTCAACGGCGATATAGCAGCAGGAGACGCAATGGAAGTTAACCTCGGAGTACCTATAAACGACAACAGTGTACCGGCTGATCTCGAAGAGATCCGACGAGAATTCGGTCTGCTGCAGAATGATAGAGCCGCCGGAAAGGACCGACTCCCGGCAGAACTCTACCGAAAAGGGCCAAGAACCACTAGTAACGGAACTTCACTGGCTGATTTCAAGGATTTGGGAAGAAGAGAAACTACGGGAGGAGTGGATGGAAGGCGTAGTCTGTCCCAGCTACAAAAAGGGCAACCGGCTAGACTGCTGTAACTACCGCGGCATTACGCTGGTCAACGCCGCCTACAAGGTGCTCTCCCAGATTTTGTTGCGTCGTCTATCCCCAATAACAAGAGAATTCGTAGGGCAGTATCAGGCGGGCTTTATGGGGGCCCGCGCTACTACGGATCAAATTTTTACTCTCCGACAAATCCTTCAGAAATGTCGAGAGTACAACTTGCCCACGCATCATATTTTCTTGGATTTCAGAGCAGCATACTATACCGCGAACAGCTATGGCAGATAATGCACGAGTACGGTTTTCCAGACAAACTGACGCGGCTGATCAAAGCTACTCTGGAACGAGTGATGTGCTACATGCGCGTTTCGGGAACACTTCAAGCCCTTTCGAATCGCACAGAGGGTTACGGCAAGGAGATGGACTGTCCTGTATGTTATTCAATATCGCTATTGAAGGTGTGATCCGGCGAGCGGGAATCGAAACGAGGGGAACGATCTTCAGTAAGAGTAGCCAATTCCTAGCCTTTGCAGACGACCTCGGCAGCATTACTAGAAACTGTGGGACGGCGGAGGTAATCTTCGCTAGACTAAAAACGGAGGCTAGGAGGATAGGATTACAAATTAATGCGTTGAAAACCAAATATATGGTAGGAAGAGACTCCCGAGAAAGTAACGTTTGCCTCCCACGGACAGTGACTATTGACGGCGATGAACTGGAAATGGTTGATGAGTTCGTATATTTGGGATCTCTGGTCACCGCCGACAATAATACGAGTAAGGAGATCCAGCGATGCATTCAAGCTGGAAATCGAGCCTACTTTTCCCTTCGCAAGACGTTTCGATCAAGGAGCAAAGCTGACGATGTACAAAAGGCTAATCAGACAGGTAATCCTCTACGGACTTGAGACAGTAACTTTACTTACGGAAGACATACGTGCACTTGCCGTTTTTGAACGAAAGGTGTTGCGGACTATTTTTGGCGGAGTACAAACGGAAAGCGGAGAGTGGCGGAGACGTATGAATCACGAGCTACAGGCACGGCTTTGAGAGATTCCCATCGTACACCTGGCGAAAGTTGGGAGACTACGGTGGGCCGGCCACGTCGGAAGGATGACGGACGACTGTGTAGTGAAATCCGTTCTCTACAAGAACCCCACCGGCACCAGGAATAGAGGTGCTCAACGTGCTAGATGGCTCGACCAGGTTGAAGCCGACTTGCGTGTGTCGAGACGCGCAACGAATTGGCAACAAGTAGCCCAGGACCGAGTACAATGGAGACGAAATCTTGATACGGCAAGAGCCACCCCGGCTCTCGGCGGAATAAGTAAGTATCTGTTTGAAGAAACCTAAGAAAACGCGATAAGCAAACTGCAACACTCAAGACCCCAGACGGAGGATTGCTGTACTTCAATTGCAGACCAAAAAGTCGGCTGATTTATATGTAGAAAATTTTCAAGAGTTGCCAATATACAGGCAACATAATTCATATGGATTTATATGGATTTTTGCTCAACAAGCTAAGAGCGCTCTATCTCGCGCATTTGAAGCAACGGGAATAATGCACTTAATTTGGTTTTGACTGGAATTAAAATCGAGATGAATTTTCAGCTAATGGACAGAATGGTGTTTTTATGTTCTTCCCCGATGAAAAGAAGTAGAACTATTTTGTGATACTCTATAAACATTTGTTTAATTTCTCGAATAAACTAACGTTAAACAAATTGTTTGTTTTGGCTTCTATTGTACCTTGCAGCAATTTTACGAGTCCTACATAAAGTCGTTTTTTAATAATATTTATCCTGTACTTACTAAATACACTGAAACTATGCTTGTCAGCAAGGAGGGGTACAGTGGGGAGGCAATAGCGAAAAACTGATGGTTCAAATTGCTAAATTGCAAACACCAGTAGATTATACCTTATATCCATTATACTTAGTGTACTATGCGTTACGTCCGTATGCGTCGTGTCCCTTTTCCCCTGTCGTGGGGTTTGAAAAAAAAGAAGTTTTGAAAAAAATGATAATACGACAATTAAAATGCACTTTTGATAAGTAGACGGTATACGTAAGACTTTATTACGCAACTGCTTTCCTGCACTTATACTAGTTCGTTACAATATTTTAAAGCACCGTATTCGGCCCTTTCAACGCCCATGTCTAGCATTGGACCAGCATAAGCGGACCCACTTGAAATTTGGTATCGATTTAACCTGAACACTCACTTGACGTCCACTTCAATTTTCTTTAGATAGCTGTTGTTATTATATTAGCATCACAATGTAAGCCGGGAACGGTCTGCAAGTAATGCTCACAACAACAACAAAGTTCTCCACCTGGACCAGAGCGCTGCCGTAGTGCCGCGCATGAAGTGAAGATGATGATGGTTCGGAGAGGTGTCGATGATAAACGGCGGCGGATTTCAAAAAAAAAGTTATCCCGGGACTCCAGTTGAGGATGTTGAGATGATCTGTCGATAAGAAAAGGCAATCCAGCTGAGGATGCGGATAAGAGGGGCTGATGCCGAGCGCTGAAAAGCGATACCCGTACAACAAACGGACACTGACACTGGTTGGCACTTGAAACCGCTAAAGAGAGTGATTGAAATTTGAATGGTTTTATGGATCATCGCCGACAGCTGACAGATTCTGTTGAAGAGCCGAGCACAACAGAGCCGCGGGATCAGATTGATCGTGATCGCATAACAACAACCCGCAGGTTAAACAAAAAATAAAATAAAAGCAGTTCGTGGTTCCCTGGATCGGTCACGAAGTGATCTAATCTTCAAATTTTCGATAATTCTCTCATATCAAAATATTGACTTCGGTATTCAAAGAAGGCACTAGTTGCGGATAGCTGATCTGGCTAGAACAAACTTTGAAAATAGCAACAAGCTTCTATGGATTATAATGAACAAATTGATGCCGAATTTTTGAAGAAGAAATAATCGGTAAATGAAAGATAACTCAGAAACGTAAACCATCACAAAAATATAAGTACCTAATGTGTGATTATATTATGCAATGACAAATTACTTGATCGGAACTATTGCAAGAAAAAAATTAAAATTAGGAAAACATCAAATTCAAAGGCTTATGGATGATTTAATTCGAAACAAAAAAGAAACGGAAGACTAAAGTAACATTAAAATAATCACTTAAATTTAAAAAAAAAATTATTTAAAACAAATCAATCAAAATTTAAGACAAATTTTGTCTAAATATAATCTTTTATATAATTCCATAAGCATGGTTCAACACAGTAAAACATAGTTTATAAGCATATTCAGTCTGTACGATTTTTTATCGAAGGCGGTGTTAAATAAATAAATAAATAAATAAATAAAATAAATAAATAATTGCCGCGTTCGAGTCGATGACCCTTTTTGTAAATAGAACATATGAAACTGTCTAACCAGTCCGTCGATTTTCATCTCTCTAGTTGCTTTTTAACCTCGTCCAAAGTTGGTGTGGCCGCTGGTCCATCATTGTTAATCGTTATCCTATTTCTGTTGACAGTTCAATCTTGTTCACCATTCAACATTCAACCATTCAACTTTGGCTTGCATCTCGCATATGGAGAACAAGAAGCAAGTTGATGTAATTTACACATACTTTAAAGCAGCTTTTGATCGAATTTATCATGCAATATTATTGCGGAAACTTTCTCGGCTCGGTGTATCTCCACAGATGATACAATGGCTGAGCACGTACCGGCGTGGTAGAGTGTTGCGTGTGAAGCTTGGTTCTTAACGCTTCTGGGGTTCCGCAAGGTAGCAATTTGGGCCCGTTGCTTTTCTCACTGTTTTTCAACGACGTCACCTTCCAGTTGGCTACCGGATGCAGACTTATGTATGCTGATGACCTTAAACTGTTTCTGGCAAAAAGTTGATGATAGTCGCCACCTACAAGCTCTACTCGATATTTTTGTTGTTGTTTGCTTAAAACACCCGATCTTCTTTAGTTACCGAATTTATGGGACTGACCTTGGTATTTTTCTAGATCCTGAGCTCACATTCAAAGCGCATCGCGAAGCAATTATTTCAAAAGCTTCGCGTCAGCTCGGTTTATCTCGAAAATTGGACGGGACTGCAAGGACCCCTACTGCCTCAAATCATTATATTGTGTCCTAGTGTCCTTGTTCGACCGCTGCTTGAGAATTGTAGCATGGTATGGTGTCCTCAACAACTAACGTGGACTTTGCGTATTGAACGAGTGCAGAGAAAGTTTATCCGGCTTCCCTTACGGCACCTTCCATGGAGGACTTACCACCATATTCTGACCATTGCCGCCTGCTCGACCTCGATTCACTAGAATACCGGCGTAAAACCCACTAGGCACCCATTTTTATAGCTAAAATCTTTAATGGTGAAACTGATGCTCCCTACCTATTGTCACTTCTGAATTTCCGCGATTCGCACCGTAACCTAAGATCAACCGATCTGCTGCATACACCATTTCACCGCACCACTTTTGGATATAACGAGCCAGTTACAAGCCAGTGCATTAGAACATTTACGAAAGTGGAAGAATTATTCGATTTCGGGGAGCCATCACATAGGTTTATTCAGAAACTACGAATTAGCAATCTATTATAAGTAATTGTATTCATGTAGACTAAACTAAAATAAATAAATAAACAGTATATCGAAATGTTGGTTCCATTGCCTGGTCACTTCCAATCTTTCGGTAATCTGGTTCCCCTCCTTGGTGTTGCCCCTAACAGGAGTAGACACGGTCCAGTTGATAGTTTTAAAAGAGCTTCTCGGATAGTGTCTCGAGAAGCAATCTGTAGCCTCCGGAAGAACGCGATCCTAGTGCTGGCGTTCATAACGACGGTGAAGTCTCTTTTCGGCAGCTGTAGCATCTCGGTATCTCTTTCTGCCTAAAATTTAGCCTTGGCTTCCTCGTTGGTCCGGATTTGAATAAGCTGGAAACCCTGGAGCCAATATTGCTTACTACGATCTCGTAGTAAGAGTACAGGACAATTGTGATGTTAGTAACATCATCCTATTGATTCTAACAACACCTCCTAGCCGAGATGTTTCTAATCATCTAATCGTTCTTATTTCGAATAATTTCAAACTAATGCACTACGTTGTTATAGGACGTTCATCGCCTATTGAATCAACAAAAATACGATTTCATTCAAAGGTGAGTTTTCTGTATGAGTCAGGTTGTGGATATTCTTGGAACTTCCCAGGACATCGCCGATATTCATTCATAAGCTATATCGGTTATGATTGGGAATGCAAGCTTCAACAGAAAATTATGTGTAGAGAGACACTAATGTAACCTTCCGAAGAGGTTCGTTAGAATATTAGGGATGATCAGTTTATTAGTCTATTCAAACTGTATTTTATGTAATATACATGAACTCAAGATTGATAACATCTCTCTGTTTTTTTAAGTGAATTCAAGCAGAACCCTGGTAGTAATTTAATACGATTTGCTTCTTTTTGCAAAACACAACGGACTGAATTGACATAAAACCTGCTTTTTGGTTGAGAAAAACAGAATTATCTTATTTTGTAACTGTTTTGAAATTTAAAGTTGTTATTTTGCTTTCAATTTACTTCTAAATTTATTCAATGAATGAATTCAAGTTGCTGATTTAAAACTACCAAACACCAAACTACCTACCATATACTGTATCAAATAGTCACGGCAGAGCTTCGTACATGTTGCATTTTGAAACGGCACGGAAGGACTCCCGCTTGGCCAAGCGGCACATGCATAAATGGAAAATATTTATGTTATGATTACAGAGATTTGTGAAAAAGAACTCCCGCTGGGATGCGATTCTAAATTGTAAATTGCTTTTTTTCGGCAATTCCTCCAAAGAGCTGCCGTGATGAACCATAAAAGCCGCTTCAATTGAGTTCGCGTAAACATCATTGAAAGTGTTTTTTTTTCCTTAATTTAAAATTTGGCGTAAGGTTCACACCGATATTAGCTTGTAGTGTTCAAATTCGACTATACTCATTAAAAATTTCACAATGTGCACATCTTCAGAGATTTTTACCCTACTTTTTTCGAAACTGAGTTGAATGTAATACACTTTCAAGAAACATATCGAAGGGTTAGAGAATAAAGTCATGTTTAATTTCACTAGATATCGAATAGCTCCATTCTACAAAGCTTCGAACCAATGATAACCACTTACTTATATATCCAACTTTTACCAACTTTTTATTATTATTTAGCTGGTATGATAATGAAACCAGAAACGACAGAAACCAATAACTGTACTCAAATTTGGAGCATTACTATACCGTGCGTTTCCTCTGGTCTGCCCCGCTATATAAATACTCATATCAATGCTGTTTCGCTTGAAATTTGCCAAATCACAGAGTCATCATAACACCGGAATGGCGGAAAAGGCGTTCAGAAAAACGAAACCGACTCGCCGAGTAGATAAACACATAAATTATGGCTGCCGCACTATACCAGAGGGCGGCCACGAGAAGATGGCAGGAATGGAAAATTATTATTCCTAATTATAATTTCAAAAGAGTCACATTCAGCGGTAAGCGCGGTAACCGAATCCGCGGCCACGGCCATTAATCGTGATGAAGATGAACCCTCAATTAATAAGACGAATCAGTGGCATAAATTATCATTTGCCACTCTACCGAATAACTGCTTCCTGTGGTTCCAATTCCAGGCCCGCTACACGTTGAATATGAGAAATCCCGCTGATTTTTGTGGTTTGACTTTCTCGCACAGACACCGGCCAACGCCGAACGGAGAGCTGATTACACTATTTGGGGTCACCGCCGAACGGTGACTAAAATCTGTAACAGTCGATACGAATTCGGTTGCTTTTGTCCGAAGATGACGCCTGCGGACGATACGCCCTCGCAATCGATAGATATGAACACCGGACCGGTGGCACCTCCGAGACAGCGTGTTTATAATTGGCTTTATAAATATTGAATTACCATACTGGAATACAAACCTGCGGACGGATTGGGCTCGAAAGAGGTGTCATAGGTGCCGTCAGACCACCGTTACCGTCGCGAGGTCCGATTTCAGCTGCACAGTGTGCTGCATAAGCAGACTGGAAATTTATGATTGAAATTCGACTGTCTCTTTTTAGAATATATGTTTCCGTACTGTGATCAGTTTACATAAAGTAGTCTCAGAAATTGAAAAAAAAACTCTCAACAAGCCCAGGAGACGTATTAGAAGAATATCAGTAGGTTATATTTCAAATCTTTGTATTAAGTCGAAAACCGCCGATCACAAGAAGCAAACAAAATTCAAATAAACAAAATATTTAAAAGAAGCTATTATTTTTTAACAACTGTTAGAAAAATCCTCATGCCGCCGCTTTTTCAATGGAATTTAGCTCTGGTGTCGTTGGTAACTAAATCAAATGAATTTGTCTTAATCGAAGTAACAATTATCTTTTATCGAGTTGTTTTATATCCAGGTTGTTTTATGTCAAAGTTGTCCTATATCGAGGTATCCCTTTAGGTTTTATGAGTTGAAAATAAAAATTCAAACGGATATGATTTTGTAAGTTGTAAAAAAGCGGCTTAATTACGTATTTTTGTGTAGGATTAATAATGGAGTTAGACATTTGATTATATTTGTAAAATATTACATTCATAAAACTAAGATCAAAACTTAGGATAAGTATACCCTTATTGTAAGTAGTACCAATAGTGGTAGTACTTGCATAAAATATGACGTTTATGAGAGAAAGATACAATTATGCTTCTAAATAACATATATATAACGTGCACCTGAATTATATGGATCTTTCAACGCCAGTATAAACTCGGAAAAATATTTTTTTTTAATTAGTGGAAACATTCTGCTGAATTTTTATCATTACCTGAGTAAAACTTAATGCATAATTGCTGAAAACAATTGCTGAAATTGCTGGTCTTGAAGATTATCATTTTTGACGTAGGACTACATCGTATGGCAAGGTTTGCCTAAATAGGGTGCCATTCCAAAAATTCTTTCTCGCAAAGTGGTCAGGTTTTGAACGCAAATCGCTTAATGGTTTCCCGATCGATTTTCAATGTTTTTGCGCCAATTGATTGGAACATCTTCTACGCGTTTGCCCAAATGAAGAACGCTATTAGATCGTGAGTGTATACCATTGAAAAATTGAAAATAATGAAGCATTGTCCAACTCGAAATTCTCGCATCATGATTGGTTGCAAAAGAGGCCATCAAAGTTTGAACGTGATTTTTGCAAAAAGTGACAGAAGCCCCCCGTCCCAACAGGTCGAAGATTCATTACGACGTTCAAACCAACTATTTGAAACCTGTGCTTGGGAAGTAACCCCTCTGATTTATGTGTTCCTTTTTCCTTCCTTTTATTGACTACTAGCTGTAACCCCCGTGCGTCGCCTCGCGTCTAATTGAGAGCAAATTGGATGTACGCTATGTAACTCTATGAAGTGCAACTACGTTAGTTTTGCTCGTCTTGAATGTAATCTGGTATGATTGGTTTGAGTCTTTGCTTAATGTGGGCGATTATTACCACTAAAATACATATCGCGCCCCTCGTTTTGGCAACAGACATAAGCATATTTATGATGATAGGTCACTTTCTATTGACTATAGGCGAAGACCTCATTATTAAGAAGACTGGCCTCGCTGTGGGCTAAGGGGCATGACGCTGGCCTAATAAGCCAGTCGTCGCATGTTCGAATCTCGACTCGATTCACGCTCACAGATGCACCCAGAGACCACTTTGGACGACAGAGCGAGCTACCATCAGTGTCTCCCGAATATTGGCAGTGCTGCCAGTCTCCTTGTTTTTATAGTCTTCGCTATAGGTCACTCTATTTTTTATTTTCTGAGAAGAGTAAATGAATCTTGATCTTAGACTATAAAGCGACTGAGCAAAGATGTGAGTCGAACTCACAGGTCTCAATCTCTATTAATCTCTAGTTCCAGTTTTTTTTATTTATTTATATAATAATTTATGAAATTTTAAACTTTCAATAATATAAAGTGAGCACGTGCTCTCAAGCAAACATAAATTGCCAGTTTGTCTTAATTTTTATTGTAGTAATTGAATGTTTAAAGAATTACCACCATTATGCGTGCACGATACCCTATGGGCAAAAAATAAGAATGTATTTAGGCCATTGCAAATCATATTAAAAGTTTTTGTCACCCCCCCCCCCCCCCCCCCTCCACCCTTGGAAATTGGCTTGAAAAATCAGGGGCAAAAAAATAATTTGTAGGATATGAGTTAAATTTTTTAAATAAAATCAATTGTCTGTGGACTCTACAGCCTGAAAAGCTTGAAAAATCAATGTACGAGTTGAGTTAACGCTTCTAGCATGAAATAGAATTCGAAATTCAAACAACGGAATTTCCGAAAATTGGCCAAAAAAATTTTCTTGCGTTTTTGTCTATTTTGAATTTTGATTTTTGAATGGAAATTAACAACCTATAAATTAAAAGCAAGAATAGATTTGGTTTTCACGTTTAAACTTAAAATAAAAATGCCTAAAATCCATTTTTTTTACTAGATTAAAAAATTCTCTTTGTTTTTTTTGACCCCCCCCCCCCCACCCCTTCAGTGACCCAACACCGGAGGGACAAAAACTTTTTAAAATATTTGTGATGGCCTTAGATGAAAAATTGGAAATTTTCTCACTAAATGCAGGCTAAAACGCTTTACAGTTCACTAATTTATTTACTAATTTAAATATTTTTTTCACATTATTTCTGTCATTTTTTTTTTCTCTAATTATCTTGCCTCCATTCTCTCCGTAACAGTTATCCTTAATTCTCTCAGTATCTCTCATTCATTTTGTCTCTCATTATGTCTCTTTGGTTCTCTCTCATCTCTCTCTCATCTCTCTCTCATCTCTCTCTCTCTCATCTCTCTCATCTCTCTCTCATCTCTCTCTCATCTCTCTCATCTCTCTCTCATCTCTCTCTTTCATCTCTCTCTCATCTCTCTCTCATCTCTCTCTCTCATCTCTCTCTCATCTCTCTCTCATCTCTCTCTCATCTCTCTCTCTCATCTCTCTCTCATCTCTCTCTCTCATCTCTCTCTCTCATCTCTCTCTCTCTCATCTCTCTCTCATCTCTCTCTCTCATCTCTCTCTCTCATCTCTCTCTCATCTCTCTCTCATCTCTCTCTCTCTCATCTCTCTCTCATCTCTCTCTCTCTCATCTCTCTCTCATCTCTCTCTCTCTCTCATCGCTCTCTCTCTCTCATCTCTCATCTCTCTCTCTCTCATCTCTCTCTCATCTCTCTCTCTCTCATCTCTCTCTCTCATCTCTCTCTCTCTCATCTCTCTCTCTCATCTCTCTCTCTCTCATCTCTCTCTGTCTCATCTCTCTCTCTCATCTCTCTCTCTCATCTCTCTCTCATCTCTCTCTCTCTATCATCTCTCTCTCTCTCGTACTCGTTACTTTACTTAGTGTCGTCGTCCTGAAAGAAAAAACACGTTAGATTAAAAAGTTCTCGGTCGGCGGTTTCTACAGTAGGTGGAGGAAGAGGCACAATTTGTGTCTAAAAATAGCCCAACCCATGTCGCTATGGTTAATAAGGGGGGTTGTGCAGACTTCTTTTGTCCAGCGCCTCTATGGTTCAAAGGTATACGGGTACCAGCGAGCTACACGCCCTGGCAGGCAGAGGTGGCATAAACCGCAGCGCAGACCAAAAGACACACATTCTTAAACAACACAACACTCGCCATGCGGTGTGTGTTCGCCCACAAATTCCCTTCAGTGTCTCTTTTGCTAAACACGCTCTTTCGTGTTTTACGCGCACCAGGAAAAGGCAGTCGCAAACGCAGAGTGATAAATTTGCTGCGTGCTTTACCACACCAAGAGCCGCACTCTGCGCGACTGAATTGTACACCCTGCGCTGGGTCAGTTGAAGTGGTGTGATTGAAAAAACCCGAATTAATCCACCTAGCGGCGTGACCTAGCCTTTCTACTGCCACAATAATAATTATTTAATTTCTCAGGAACATCTATAATTAACTTGACTATATTTTTAAATATCCGTTCCGTATTCCTCAAAACCCTTATTTGCCAGTAAAATTCACAACGTATTGCGAAGAATAATTATATTTTCTTTCCTTGGGTGCGTAAATACTTGTAAGCGTCATTTATGTTATTTGATAAACACCTTATTTAGTTTTATAATCGGTCGGCCTTAACTTTCGGGTTTCAGAGCCACATACGAAATCTGTTTTGAACTGACAATATGAAATATGTTTTCATAGCAGATTTTTTAATATTTTTTTTTGAGTGGTTTTAGCCCAAAGGGTAGATTTTTTTTTGATATTTTGATATTAATACCATGCGTTCAAAAATTAGCATCTTTGAAAAACAAGAGTTCAGAAAAATTATTATTATACTTCGCTGTTGAATAAAAAGGATATCTACAACAAAATGATTAATCTCAAAATTTTACTATTAGTTTGCTTGGCTTCAATTTTGCAATATATCTGAATTAGAAAAAATAACTGAATAGAGCATTAGATATGAAAAAGAGAAATTGAACTTTTTCTTAGCTGGCGCTCCTTCAGATAATTATTTTTGCATGAAAATCAAAACTTGACCTTCTTTTGAATGTACTTTCATGAAAAGATAGTCATTAGCTTGATCGCATCGTTTTTACAATGTTAGAGGGTTAGGAAAACAAGATGAGGTCGAAAAATAGTGCAAAAACTGCGCCATAAACATGCTTGATAATGAGAAATATGATCGATATGATTTCCAGTGCTTGTCATTTTTGATTTATTTATTAAAACATGATACATGACATAAGATATCTGTCCTTTAAAATGTCACTAACGAAAACAAATCTTACAAAGTTACTACCGTGCAACGTTTACTTCCTATTTTTTATATAACATTTCTAAGCTCTAGTATCTATGGATTGAAAAGAGCATATATTGATGCGCAAAATTTGTTTGAAATTTGTATAAATTTATTTGGAAAAATCAACTCACTAGTATTTTGATCCTATACACCACTATACTTATATACTTAAATTAACTGCTTTTCTCCGCTTTTTGCTTTTCGTGTACAATTGTGAGTAACAACAAGTGAAGAAAATGACAATTGAAATCTAAAATCAAAGAAAATAAAAAACTTTGCAATTGAATCCCGCTATTTAATATTTATTTGCGACAGATACGTAGTTCGTCTACGACGTGTAGGCTTCATCAGTGTCTTATTTCAAAGCGTATACGTATCTGTCGCGAATAAATATTAAATAGTGGAATTTAGTCGGTAAAAGTTTTTTTCTTTTCTTTTATTTCAGAGTTCGTATTCCACTAAGAGGCTTCAAACACTGCTGACTATTGACATGTTTCTCACTTTTCTTGAATTTCATTGCAAATTGTCATCACATACACATACATACATACATACATACATACATACATACATACATACATACATCGCACATATTGAATACAATCAACATTTGATTGATACGTTTTGTTTTCACACGTTTTAACGGTTTAATATACGGTGCTTAAGTGTTAAAGTTTGAATAACTTTTGAATGAACCGTCCGATTTTAAAAAACTCGGTTTCGTTTGATAGATCTCAGCAGTGATTTTCAAATAATAATAAAATGTGTGATGTTTTTCATTGAATTAATTCTTAAATGATACAAAAATATGTTTTAAATACTATTTTTTCACATTTCTTTATGTAACTTTCAAACTTCAAGTCCAATCATCATGAAATTTGGAAGTTAACGGTTTGAAAGGCTCCTCTTTCATATGCAATCAATTTTGTTCAAATCGGTTATCTATGAGATAATGAAGTCCCATATTTTTCGTATTTTTATACATAACTTTTGAACTAAAAGTCCGATCAGTATGAATTTCAATAGCGACCAATGGGACACCTAGACCTTTCATTTAACACTAAGAACATTAAAATCGGTCCAGCCATCTCCGAGAAAAGTGAGTGAGATTAAAAGCGTTACACACACACACATACACACACACACACATACATACACACAAACAGAAAATGCTCAGTTTTCGAAACTGAGTCGAATGGTATATAACATTCGGCCCGCAGGACCTTCTTTTATACTATATATTTATATAGTAGAAAGGCAAAACATTTTTGCTGTTGCGTCGCCTGATCCGTACTAACTTAACATAGACCATATTAGTTGTTCAGTGCAGCGTGTATTTTCACTTTTAAAAGGGCGGAAATTTGTAAATACAAAACAATTTTTTTGCGTTAATTCCGCACGGAGTGTGGCAAAGGGCAGCACCAAGTGCTGTTTGGATGATCACTCACTGGGCGATTTTCACCGAGTGCTGTTGTTCGCTTCCACTCCGCTTTCGCTCGTACGCTGTGTGCATATTAGCTGTAGAGGTGTGTTGCCGAATTGCTCTGTGCGACAAGGCATAATATTGGAACATTGGGCGCATAGTGTGAGCGAATGACAGCCCTGCGGCAGGTGTTGTGGGTTTAAATCCGGTTATAATCTCTGATTATAGCTTGGTTCGACCCGTGCACCTTCCAGCATTGGACAAAAGATAGGAGTCACAACGACAACTTGTTAAGCATAGCTACCTATTACCCCCCCCCCTTCCTTTCCACTCTTTCCCCTTCATTCCCTAAAAAATCCTTCTTCATTACTTTCCCTTACCGTCCCTGCATCAATTGTAGAATCATCGTCTCAAAAAAAAATTAATATATGCCTGACCGCATTTCAAGGTCATGACTAAAATCACGAGTTTGGTCAACTTGATAGCTGTAAGAAGCTAATTTCTCCGTTCTTTTTGAAGAAAAGGACATCTACACTCTTAAATGAGTTTACCCGTAAATTGGTTGAATTTAGCTAAAACTTGGTTAAAACTACTTAACTAACTAATTGGTAAAATTTATTATTTTGCACTTTTTTGCATTCATCTCCATGTCATGTGAGACACATCAACGGGCTATGCTGTCAGCGTCTTGCTGTAAAGCAGCACAGTCGACCAACGAGCTAATGGTACGATATACCTTCAAGTCGTCAGTGTACATAAGGTGGTGGGAGTTAATTCGGTAGCACGAGTCGTTCACGACCAAGATGAAAATCAAGTGACCAAGATGACTGCCCTGTGGTACACCAGATGGTGTTGAAAAACTACCTGACTCGACTGATCCTAATTTAACGACAGCTGATCTATCCAATAGATATGACTTCAACCATGCGATGAGCCAATGAGGAAAACCTCAAGCTCCTTCAGTATTAATTCGTGGGGATCTTTGTCGAAAGCCTTGGCAAAATCCACGTAAACGCTATCCACTTGACATCGCTTCACCAAACTAGAGTTGAGCGTGCTAGTGTATGCCATAAGATTTGTGGTAGTAGAGTGATTTTTCATGAAGCTATGTGGCATTTGATTGGTACATTTATCTAGTTTTGATAAGATAGAGTATTTGATCATCAAATGACAAGTAGTTCCCGGGAATCGGTAATTCCGGAGCAACGTCCGGTAAAAGGTGGGAAACCACTTATTTTGAAAGACTATCAGCTGAAAGCCTTTCAGCAAAGCTATTAGCTTTGAACTTGACAAATAAACATTGGCCCTACCGGTCGCTCTTGTCTTATTTTGTCCCTTATTTTCGAAAGAAATTGGTCTAAATTTAATGCTTGATGTTCGTAAACTACCATAAGTACAAATAAAATGGTTTTTTTCTATCTGTTTATATATAAAAGTGAACGTGAGTTTGTTTGTATGTTTGTATGTTCCACCATAACTCCAGAACGCCTTGACCAATCTCCACCAAACTTGGTACACATATTTCTTGATATAAGGGAATCAGCACTGGGGGGTTGATAAGAGGGGGAGTGATCGTAACAGGGGGGAGGCCTTAACTCCGAAACGCCTGGATGGTTCTTCATCAAATTTGGCACATTTGACATAAGGGAATCAGCACTGGGAGGTTGCCAAAAGGGAGGGCCCTAACAAGGGGCTAAGTAAAAGGGGATGCGGTTCTCTTGCATTTAAACCGATTGAAGTTGTGCAAATAACTTTGAGAAAAGAGGGGGTTCCACCGAAAAGGAATATATGGTAAAAAAAGACCTTTGTTTAGTTTCCATTATAGTGATTTTCATAGAGCAAACCAATGCATAATTAGCTACGTGACAGAAGAGGGAACTGACTGGGAAAGAATCGACAAGTAGGAGGACGAAGAACGTGAGTATGAATGTATGTTTCGCCATAGATACGGAACTTCTGAACTGTTCTTCATTAAACGTCGTTCATCAAACATATGTTGGCATAAAAGAATCAGCGCAGGGGGGTTGACAAAAGAGGGAGATGGTCTATTACAAGGGAAAAGAAAGGTTCAAGTGGGTAAAGGGGCGCGTTTCTCTTGCAACTGGAATGATAGCAGTTGTACAAGTTGCTGGATTTCTGAAAGGGGGAATAGGGTGGCCATTAACAAAGAGAAGGTTCAAAACGGTTTTTTGTCGATTTATAGGGATTACCGGGAAGAAGTCAGATTTACAAGTGGCTGGAGGACAAAATGAGGGAAACTGACAAAGAAAGTTGACACAATAAAATGAAAAATGGGTTTTGTGTTTTGCATTATGAGAATTTTCGTTACAATAACAGATGTACAAGTGACTGAGAGGCAAAGGGGCCCCGAGTAAGAACGGGTAATCAGCTAGTTATTGATGAAAACAAAAAATTTCTCAACCTGCACCAATATTTTTTTTCGAATTTTTGGGACCTTCACGGAAATGACCATAATTTCTTTATTTTTTAAAATCTAATATTTTGTAATTTTTTCTGTATAGACAATATAAATACCTTTCTAATGATGTATAATACTCATAATTAACACATTCTGATTAAGTTTTATGGACCGAAAATAAAATTGGTCTCATCCTGCAGCTGTCTCCCCTACTTTGTAATTTTTTGAGAAAAGTAAAACAACTTATTCAAACTTACCTTTTGTTATATATTTACAGGTGCAGCAGCGAAGTAGACTATTATTTTGAGCAGAACGAACAACGATAAAGGATTTTCTTTCCAAGCATTAATTACATACAGGTTTAGCATTTACGGTTGCATTTATTTCACCATTTTTGCTTCACTTGGGGCAAAGTATTGACATCGTAATGCCATTGCAATACAGGATAAAATAATACCTTAAGAAATATAATGTTCAGTTTTGTAGTTTAGATCGGACAACGAATGTCTATTTCTAACTGCTTGATCTCACGCTCAATCAATTTTATCAATGCAATGCTCTAGCAGTTACAGTAGTTTAGAGAAATAAATAAAGGTGCATATATTGTGGTTTCGTCAGTGCTATTGTATGAAAGAAAATCTTACACCAATTACAGATGCACTCTGCTACGGATCCTGGGAAAAACCGTACTACATCCGTTTGTGTTCAATAGAAAATGAAACAAAGTACGAACAAAGGATGCTCAATCTAGATGATATACTTTTTTCTCGAAAAAAAGTGACTTTCTAAAGAAACGCTGACTCAGACGAAATTTGTAGTTCTTTTTATCGTTATTCAAAGCAACTTGCTGTCCTTTTTCCACTTTTATATTCTTTCTCTGTTCGCTTTCGTTTTCAAAGGTAGACTAGAATCTATTCTAATATAAGTTATGATGCTTGGCTCAAGTTGGGTGCGAAGAAAGAAAAACCTAGATGCCACTAGCTCCTGGGAAAACTTTGACATGGTCGGGAACCGCGGTAGTCAGCCGGCAGCTATGTAGGTCCCGAAAGGAATTCACTTGAAGTGTGCTCTATGTGCTATGTATCTATCGAAAAGGTCAAAAAGTCCCTGCTTATTTGATCTTTTCTTTATTTTATTATGTTGTGAAATGGGCCTGATTCTGAAGTAGACCTATCGAACGTTTTTGGGTGCTTATTGTTTTGCACTTGTGGCATAAAATAGACGTAAGACAAGGACTGTCACTACGAAATGTATGGAATGTTATTTGTTCGTTCGGTTATATGAAACTGATCGATGGAAAAAAATTTAACTTGGAAATATGAAGGGGATAATGACACAGGAAGTAAAATTTAGTTCCATAATTGTTATTGTATAGTTCTAATAATTACAAATTTACTGGGATACTTTACGCTCTCTTTTCGCAAAATGTAGGTAGAATACCTGAAAGCTAGCATAATAGATAATATAATGTTAATTATTTTCGAATATAAATTAGTTGTACATTCTAAAGTTGATCGAAAAATCATGTTTGAAATTCACTGAAAATAGGTTATATTATATTTTCGCCTTCTATTCGCATGAAAGATCTTCGTCTGTTCTACCTTCAGCTTTGTTATAGATGATAGAAACAAAATATTAAAACAAGTTTAAAGCATTCTCAATCGCAGAGCTATGTACAATCTTCATTTTTTTTATAATAACTAAAATTAGTAGTAGTTCCAGTTTGCTTCATTTGATTATTGGTCTTTAAAGTTTTACTTTAAAGAACGGCTCCTTCGCTTTGCCTTAACACGTAAATTTACAATTTCTTCATGCTTACTGCATTCTCGCTCACTTACTTTATAGTGATTTGATTCTCTTGGCTTTCATCCTCATCTATATATTGCAGTTTCTTGAGCGCTCAAATGCGTTTGCTATTCCGTACGATTGTTTGTTTTTATCTTCACTACTTCACTTCGATACCTTAGTAGGATTTGATTCATTTTGATTTTTCCTTTTCACTTTAGTTTATCGATTTTTAATTTAAATAATAGTTAAACAGTGATAAAGCAATTGGCAGATGCGTGCTCAATACGCTCGGTTGTTGTTGTTACCGTTCATTCCATATGTATGGATCGATCTGGAAAAACAGTTGATGGGAGAGAAAGAGAAAAGATGGTTTTATTGCGTGTTTCACAATGGTTGCTAGGTTCTAATCGTTAGAGGTAGGTTAGGTTCCGAATTGGGTAGTGCGTGTTCACTGCGAGGCCTAGTCATATTTCAAATGCCTATGTAGTGAATTATTTGGAAAAGAAATTTTTTGAAGGTTCGCATTGATTAGCGTCTTTTCGTTAACATGTAACACAAGAATTATTAAAATATCGATTAAAATTGGTTCAATATTCAAAAGCAACTCAAATTTTCATTTCTTCTTTTTTCCCGTGTGAACTAATCACCGCGAGTAGTAGTTTGATCTATTGCGATATTGCCAGAGTGCAGAGCGTAGTGTGACATTTTGGGGCCCTTGACGAAGACCCAATTTGGCGTCCCCTCGTTACTTACACCAGTGTTGCTTCGAAGTTTTTCATTTTCTCGAGCTATAGAATAATGCATGACCATTGCGTTCCTTATCCAGTAGTTTGTTAAACTTATTGCTAGTGCCTTACTAAATAAAGTCAAGGCCAAGGTGAGTTAAAATAGGTGATCTAGTTTTCACAGTTTGTAGAACAGCGGTGCGCGGGGCGATTGGTTAGCAACCATCGTTTCCGGTCCGAAAAAGTTTCGCTCGTGAACGTTAAGATGATAAAGCTTTGTGCGGTAAAAGGGCAGTGCAATAGATTCTCTGCAAAGAAGAACGTTAGGAATCCCGCTATTTCAAGTGAAGGAATGGTAAAGAAAACGGAACATCTTCCTATACTTTGTTGACAAAGTCGGTAATCGTCAAGGGTAAAACCCAACAGGGGTGACAAACAAATTTGAAAGTCAGAAAACCTATTTTGACTAACCTTGGTCCAGGTATTTTTTGACGCCACCAGAAACTAGCGCCCTTGAAGGGAGCCAGTCTAGCCAACCGCATTCTACGATGCTACCGGTGAGTATGCTGTATTCTGCACTGTATTTTTGCGCTTTAACGTTATTGAGTAAGCCAGCGGTTCCCAACCGTTTTTGGTTTGCGAACCCCCTGGCGAAATTCCCTATATTAGTCTATAGCGAACTAAATTTTTCGCGAACCGTCATTTGGGAAACGCTAAGCGATAAGCGATAAGATTTGTATTTTATTTTTATGCACGCTTGTATGGAGGATTGTGCGTCCAAAATTATTGACGATTTATACCTCGCGACAAAGCTGATTTCCTCGGTTGAAAAATCGGACCCAAAACTACGCACGGGTACAGAATGAAGCTCTACCTTTCTCTGTGAAGCTAGGTGCTTCGACCCTCGAAGACGGATGAAGCTTGTAAAAACTATTTAAGTATTGCTACGAGGGAGAAGTATCGACGAGCGCGGAATGAGTAGACCATGATCCTGAGAAGGGAAAAGCGCTAGAAGGTGGACAGAGATTCTAAAGAACTATAACAATTACTCCGGACTAATGTGACGCGTAAGTTCTTTGAGAAGGTGAACCTATCTCGTAAAGGACACACAACGTAGGAACGAGGACCTGGTCATAAACGAGCGCGAGGTGGACGACAGGTGGAAGCAGTTCTTCGATAAACAGAAGGAGATGGAACGGAAGTTAATCTACGGAAGCCGGCAAACGATAACAGCGAGCCGGCACCTGATCTCGAAGAAATCAAGCGAAAAACCGGTCAACTGAACAATAATAAAGCCGCCGGAAAAAACTGATTCTAGAGATTTCAGACAAAATACTACAAAAATGGCCAAGAACCACTAGCAACTGCTTCTTCACTGGATAATTTCACGGAATTATGAGGAAGAGAAAATACCGAAGGAGTGGATGAATTGATTGCTATAGTTATCGCGGCATAACGCTGGTCAACGCTATCTACATGGTGCTCTCCCAGATTCCCCCAATAGCAAGCGAATTCGTTGGACAGTACAAGGCGGGCTTTACAGGGTCCCGTGTTACTACGGATCAAATTTTCACTAACCGACAAATCCTCCAGATATGTCGGGAGTACAATGTTCCCACACATATTTTCATATTTTCGTGGATTTCAGGGCAGCATACGATACAGTCGAGCGCGAACAGCTATGGCAGATAATGCACGAGAACGGATTTCCGGACAAACTGACTCGCCTACCTGGACCCAAATCTACCCTAGAACGAGTGATGTGCTAGGTGCGTATTTTGGAGGCACTCTTAAGTTTCGCCGAATCGCTCAGAGGGTTGCGGCAAGGGGTTGGACCGGCCTGTATATTATTCAATATCGCTATTGAAGTGTGATCTGGCGAACGGGCATCGAAACGAGAGTAACGATCTTCAGCACGAGTGGTCTAGCCTTCGCAGACGACCTCGATATCATTACTAGAAACTTTGGGACGGCGGAGGCAATCTACGTCAGACTAAAAACGGAGGCTAGGAGGATAGGGTTACAATTCAACGCGTCGAAAACTAAATATATGGCAGGAAGAGAAAGCAACGTTTGCCTCCCACGGACAGTGACTGTTGATGGCGATGAACTGGAAGTGGTTGATGAGCTCGAGCCTACTTTTCCCTCCGCAACACACTTCGATCAAGAAGCATAAACCGCCGCTGACGATGTACAAAACGCTAATCGGACCGGTAGTCCTCTACGGACTTGAGACAGTAACTTTGCTTACGGAAGACATACGTGCACTTTTCGTATTTGAACGAAAGGTGTTGCATACTATTTTTGGCGGAGTACAAACGGAAAGCGGAGAGTGGCGGAGGCGTATGAACCACGATCTGCAGGCACTACTTGGAGAGATTCCCATCGTGCACCTGACGAAAATTGGGAGACTACGGTAAGTTGGCCACGTCGCAAGAATATCGGACGACTGTGCAGTGATATCCGTTCTCTTCAAGAATTCCATCGGTACCAGCAGGATTAGAGGGCCCCAACGTGCAAGATGGCTCGACCAAGTTAAAGCCGACTTGCATGTATCGAGACGCTTAACGAATTGGCGATGAGTGGCTCAGGACCGAGTACAATGAAGAGGAATTCTTGATACAACAAGAGCGATCCAGGCTTAATGAAGTGAAGTGAATCTTTAGAACCTTACGGGTGGTGGTTACAATATTACAAAACACGCGTCTACACTAGATTTGCTTTTTGCGCAGGGCATGCGTTGTTTCTTGTTGGTTGAGATAATCGGTGTTTTGTTAACCTGTTTTGGCTTTCAAGCAGCTAAAAGCCTACACAAAGCTCAAGGAAACGGCGTGTATCACCCGAACGCGAATCAAAATGTACCTAGTTGTTTTAATTAGCAAGCAAATACTTAGTCAGTTTCGTTGATTAATTAAAAAAAACTATTCTGCTTTTGGAATTTCGAAGCTAAATTTTCGCTGCAAAATTTTACTGACATTAGGAATTGTAACCAATCTTGATCTAACATAGGGCGATTTGAAAACAAACAATTTCACTTTTCGTTGCAACTCGCAATGCGGATTTTCGATTTTCATTTGACCAGGCCACGCAGTGTAGAAGAATGTGAGTGCTATTTTGGTTTGAAAAATACAGTGACAAGTTAACTACAAGAAACTGAATCAAAAGCAATATTTTCACGTTTTTTCGATTAGTAGTGTTACTAAGGGAAGTGCATACTAGGATCTCTAAAACTAATAATTTTGCGTCATTTTTTTTTTGTTTTGTAATCAGTAGGTATGTAAGTTTCGTCATCTTGTTGCGTTTTTGTCAGAATTCGGAAAATGAGTGTGAAACTTAACATTATCAACACAATCAATCACAGAAAAGCTACAACAAAACATCTGTCGAATATCACAGCCGTTTGGTGAACAACAAACTAACAATTAATAAAGCATGCAAGTAAAGTAAAAAAATTTTGAATCACATTTCAACAATCACCGATGTTTTATTGTAGATTTGGTAGACCAGAATTTCAATAGTCAGTTCCGAAAAAGCGAATTTTGCAGGAATTCAATAACCGTCTTCGCAAAAAAGTTGGAATGAATTTTTGTCAGTCTAAAAATACAAGCAGGAGGTGAGTTCCGGTTGTGTGGTCATGTCTGTTTGCCGAAATGAGATCCTGATTTCTAAAATCGTATATTGTGCATAAATTGGGCTCTTTTTTCTCATCCCGTTTCGTAGATGAATGGTGGAAACATATGTAAATGAAATCTAAAGCAAATGATGATAAAGGAATGAGCTGAGCGATAGGAAACATGCTGACATTTTTTTTGGGAGGGAACAACAAACTTTCGACGACAAATTTTTGTTACTTTTTTCGCGTGGTACTTCTTGTTTTCTCGATTTCAGTTAACGTCCAGTTTGCCGTAACAAACGGATTCATTTTTCCTCCCTCTGTTTTGGAAATTGTATCCTAGAAATCAACTTGTTTGTCTGTTTGCTCTTGCCTAATTTGTGCATCTCTTTAAAAGATTGATCTCATTTCTTGAAACTTTGTTTTTTTTCTTAACAAGTGCTATTGTTTTGTAACATCAGCTGCATTTCTAAGTTGTGATGAAAGTATTCTGTTACAATTCTGTAGTAGTTAACTTATTTTATTTTAGTATCGTTTTCGTCTGCGTTCATCTATTTCCTTCACTTGAACAAAAGATTGGTTTTCGGTTTGCCTAAGTCTGTCTGGTGATGAGTTTTTTATGAGAGAACATGTGCTTACCGCCAAATACACTGGCTGCATCTGAAACGAATTGGAGAAGACGATAAAACTAATCAAAATATGGACAATCACATGAATATAGTACAATTAAATGGTAAAATCAAACAACGATTTTTCAATCAAAGAAGAAAATATATATATACTACTGATATGTATCCAACAAAATCGTATTCGACGCTCAAAAGCCGCTTATACGTACCATTTTGGAGGCGATATACGCACTGAGGAATAATTTTGAGCGATACACTTATATAGGTACTTCAATACGATAAGATCCGATTAAGCGCGATCAGCTTCATACAGCTATACCATTTTGGGCTAAAAATCGTATGTTTGTCAGCTATTAGCATTATAAACGATAGAATATCAACTAGTGCGTGCTTTATTAGCCTTTATTTACAAATGCGAATTTGTTAAGAGATATTTGCGATAATTTTCGTACGTTGATATACGAGTTGGAGCTGGCTAGTTTGATTCACCATCTCATAGAACTTGTGAGTGTCGTTAGCCCGCAGTTGTTGAACTAGTTGTTCACGATCTTTGTCCTCCTTCTGGCGCTTTTTTCTCCTCAAGGTCGTGGTCAACTCATTCCGCGTTCGTCGATAGCCAAATTCTCATCAAGCACTGTTTTTCATCTCCATCGCTTGCAAGCATTCTCCGTCAAGCTAACCGTTTTATGCACTCGGGATTTCTTCGCCTGGCACTATCTGTCCGTCCTCGAGGGTCGAAGCACCTAGCTCCACGGAGAAAGGTATTTAAAAGCAGGGAGCGAGCAGCTGTATGGAACATTTTGTAGATCAGTGCGGACGAACAAATGTCGGAAGACTGATTGAATGACCTCATTTGTCTATCTATGATTGTATAGGAACTATCGAGGCATAAAAATTTTTTACATAGAGAGTGAGTGTTCTGTAACCTGTTGTTATAATAAAACCATTGGCGGAGTCATTTGTCGGCGAATACCAGAATCGTCTTTGAGAGAGTCGCCTCACGATGAGCCAAATGTGTACTATGCGAAAGATCCTATTGAAGTTACGGAAGCACAACTTGCAAATTCTGTTTCAAGGCGGTGTACGATTCAGTCAAGAAAATGACTTTCGGCAAATAAAGCTTTAACAATTTTTTTTTGGAGAAACTAATTAAACTGAGACGAATAACGCTGGATGGATCAAGCGCTAGAATAATAGATGAGTCAAATACAGTAACTAAAATGATCAAACAAAATGCTTTGTGTAATACAAATGCTTGTATTTAGAGCAAATCGAATGACAACATAGAAAACCGAATGGACATTATGGAAACATAACAACCAATTTGAGCTTTTCTAAAGTTTGATCTTTTCTGTAAAATATTTTTCTAGCTTTGTTTTGGTTTTACGACACAGTTTATGTTTAATGTAGTAACTCGGTTCTCGATTGTATTTTAATTCTGTATGAAATCTTGTTTCTCTGGTAGAAGACCGGTTTATGCCTACCAGCTTGATATTTTCTGATGTGGTTATGAAATGGGGAAAGGCAAATGATGAGCGTCCAACATAGCTCTGGCCATCCCAAGCCCCTACCTAGCGCCTCCACGTGGCCATAGCCGGTAATGCTCTATTGCGTAGCCGAGCAAGGAGGTGCGATGCCGGGTGGTTCCCGGCTGCCTGATCTCAAAACCTAGGTTTTGGACAGACGGCGGTGCCACACGGCCTTGCTAATAGGTAACTCTAATATAAGTTATTTAATTTTTTTAGATATATAGTGGATACTTTGACCAAAACGAGTTTTAATACTGCACATGGATACCAGAAGAAAAAATTAAATTATTTATTGGAAGCACTTA
Organism: Sabethes cyaneus; assembly: GCF_943734655.1. Classification (NCBI taxonomy): domain Eukaryota; kingdom Metazoa; phylum Arthropoda; class Insecta; order Diptera; family Culicidae; genus Sabethes; species Sabethes cyaneus. Next base: position 150,294,874 of record NC_071355.1, on the reverse strand, counting down.
TGGAAACTCAAAGGACGCAACACTATTCCATTCGAAGGACTGCTGGTGAGATTGTTCTATTTTTGCCCATATATACAACATTTCATCTTAATATCATATTATTAATAGTATTATTATTGATATCATATATGGATATGGATGATAGAGTGGACCTGAATCCTTAAGGTCTGAAGCAAATAGGTCAGTTTACAATGCTCACAAACAAATCATCACGTAGGTTAAAGTTGGTACAGCGAAATTGATTTTTATAATAAGGATCCTAATCCTAAAAGTTGTAGGGCAAAACATTCCCTTACATGACATTTTTGTGAAAAACTTGATCGTCGTTAGATCTTCTGACTTTTTCAACCTGCCCAACAAGCATGCCTTCTTGAAAATCTCTGGTAAAAGTATCGAATTGGCATTTTGCCTGTGGTACAAAGACGTTGAGTAAAATGAGGCAAAACAAACTTCTAAATTATCTTGCATTAAAATAAAATTGTTCATATACCTTTTTTCTAACATCGTTTTTCTTTTCTTACCATAGAATCTCAAATTAAAGACAGTTTGTACATGATTCTTTCAAAACTGTTGGAAAATAGGGGTGAATGGGGCACAATGGGTTACTTTCCACCATTTCCGCGCGTTGAGGCCATCACCAATCGATTTCTTGTGATTTTTTGCATAAGAAAAGTAACTTTTTACCCCTTGAAAACAGCGACAACAAAAAGTTCCGTTTTTTCGGTCGATTTTGCCCACTGTGCAAAGGTGGAATGCACGAAATGTGTCGAAATTTGACGGCGAAACACACGTTTACTGTATCTTATTTGTGATTTTGCAACGTGGTTTAAAGTGCAGATTGTACTTGGTCGCTCACCAGACGAACATTAGTCATTGCAAGTTTTAGTGACTTAAGCATATTTAATATAACGGGTGGCAACTAAAATTTTGGAATTTTTTTCGCGGCCCTTATGCTCAACAACAAATGAGCGCAGAGAGAAATGAGAGTATGTATGTGTTAGCTCTCTCTTTCCTGTTTTTGTTAATTTTTTTTTTGTTTTATTTAAGCTTACCCAGTTTTGCTAAAAATGGCGTTGAAACAAGAAGCAATTCGGGAGTGCGTTGTACACTTCTACGAACTGCAACAGAAATCTCGACAAAAAGTGTACGGTACAACATTTAAAAAGCAAATATGTTGCGGCTTCGAATGTTTACCATATCTTAAGATGCCCAAGAACTATTCGCAAGCAAAATAGTGGAAGACCAGCGTAAATTATGGACGCAGGACATCGTTCTCTTTCTCGTTTCTTCAACAACGAGCCCTCTGGTTTGTCTATCAATTAAGATGCACCAGACGATTGTTTGAAGAAAATTTGGATCCCGTTTCTACAAAAACATCATGCAGATGGACAATACGTGTTTTGGCCGTGTTTTGGCATCATCACATTACGCCAAAAAACATAATCGTTCCTGAATACTCATACAATACATCCCATTTGTACCCTAAAACCACGACCCGACAAATCTGTTTTAGTGCGCCCAATCGAAGATTTCTTTGGAATTTTGAGTTTCTTGGTGTACAAAAATAACTGGAAAGCCACACATTGCAAAAAGTTAATTGGTAGAATCAAGAGATGCATTCGCAAAGTTGACATGACGGCCGTACAACGCTCCTGTTTTGACGTCAAACGAAAGCTTCGTCGAACAGCCGGTAACGGACCGTTTTCAAATGTACACTAATTGTTTTTCAACAATGGATAATATATCTTAAATTTCGTTAAATCAGATCTTCTTCATGTATCTTTGTCTATTTTTGACAGCTTGAGAAAAAAATTCCAAAATTTTAGTTGCCACCCGTTAGCCAGCGCTTAATACTTCCTAACGTGTACTTATCAAGTAGAATCAAGTAGTCAAGTACGGTTAAGTGCATATTTTATGTTTCTAATCACCACATCCAAAAAGCAGTTTCTAAAAATTGGTGCTCCACCCTTCTCTCAAAATCTGGCCACGCCACAGTGATCTTCCAAAACGTAACCGAAAAGCGGTCGAAAATGGTTAGGCACATCGGCATTAGAAGCGAAAGCAAAGCACGGTCGAATGGTTAGAATAAGTGTGTTTAAAATTAAATTAACAAGAAGACAAATATTTATCATCCAAATAATCATGGGAATCGTCTCTCTCTGTAGAAAAAAGAGTGCTGGTTCGCGCGCGCAGTATTAGACCGCGAAAGAACGTTGAATGGTGCGGCAAAGAGAACCTCAACAAACACTTTTTCCGTGCTCGTTGTTTGGTCTCTTGGGTGCTTTCATGTTTGTTTATTTTTCTTCCAGACCAATCAAATTGATGAGATGTATGAGAAATTTTCGGTTTGATTTGGCTGCAGCGTTGTGCTTAATCCTAATCATATTTTATAGAAAAAAAAACAGTAAAATTCATTGGAACTTATCTAAAAAAATTATGTTAATGAGTCAAATAAATAGATAGTAGTGCCCTAGTAACGAGGTTCTTATTTTTCTGTGCCAGTTCACAAAACACCTAAACATTCGCCATTACATGCATCACTCTGCATAAGTCTAATAAAGCTAAGTAGTTACCGACTTACTATACTGCAAAGCGCTATCAAACAAATATGAAACGTAGAGTTGTGATAACAGTAGCCGTATCTCGTCGGTTGTTATCATTAAGTGCCGCGTGTTCAGCCTTTTCTATCTGCGGAAGCGGTCGGGCTACCGCTAATTGGACACCCTCATCAACATGATCTTCAATTCGATGGACACGAGTTTGCCATCTTTGCTATCACCGCACCGGCCATAAGTGCGCAAAATTAATATTGACAATCCATTGCGAGTTGTTTACACGCCTACAGGCTAATCGCTCAATTTCATGTCCTCCTGTCATTTTCATCCGGATATCCGCATTTCATAGTACGAGTTCCAATACTACTCCCGTGGTGGTCGCCGAATTCCACTATTCATTCATTAATTTGAATCCCTTTCTTTCTGTTTTCGAATTTTTTTTTCTTTCGATTTTCTTTTTGGGTTTCAATTTCACGAATTCAGAGGCTGCTAGAGCACCACATGGTCATCAAGATGAAAATTGAGTAATAAAAGTTACGCTTCTCGCGTGACCAAATCGTTCTATCATGGGTTGGCGAAGAAAAGTTACGACCGGACGGGTCCTCGAAGGTCGAGCCATCCGAGATCAAATGTCGTTTTCTCATCCTATTTCGACGCTACCTGACGATCCCAGACCATCTAGCCGAGTGCAAACTAACTGGACCGTCCAGCCCGTTTAGTTTCCCATCGATATGATAGTGGGTATCGGAAGGTGCGCGAGATTTCGCTTCGATCGCGCTTGCTGTGGCGACGATGAAAGCTCGCTAGTTTGACGGGATTGATGTACCTCCTAGGCATCGGATCACACCATTATCGAAGATTTGAGGAAAGTTATGTCCAGGGCAGTCAAGCGTTCGAATTTTGATGTTAGTAATGAATTAATTTTTATCGAGCGATAAATTTCTCACGCTTCGTGGTTAAGCATTACGGTGGAGTTGTACATCTCGGTTGGTTTAAAACAGAAATTGTTAGACGACCAGTCAGGTAATTCGATCCTTGCTTTAGGCACCGGTTCCCAAGGTGGAAAATGATTTACACATGAAGTTTGAACGCTTAATTGTATTAATTGGCAGCTGCGTCGACAGCCATGTCTAAGGGGAGTGTCATAAAGTGTAACGGTGTTTTTATTCCTTAAAACCTACCAAATGCAAAACGGTGGGGGTTTTAACAAGTTCTGGATTTCAAACCATATCCAGCTCGTCACATCAAATCGTGATAGATAACACGTTTCGCTTATCTGCAAAGGATGCCGCCTATGCGCTCCTTCATTGCGCCTGTTTGTTGAGACGATTACAATTCAGCGGCTCTAAGTTTGATGCAAGTGTTATTTACGGGAATGGGTGTTTAGATTTTATAACTTTAATAGCACCCAAGGTTGTTTTTGTCTGATCTGTCTGCTAAAAACGTGCTTTATACGAATGATGCCAATGAATTGCGACCAACCGCAGAAATATTTGCAGATAATGCGCTAGTCGGAGATTCAAAATATTATACTACGGGTTCGTTTTGTTTTCACACAGACTGTGTCACAGTAACTGTTTTCATTACGATTAGTAGAAATTTTATCTCCTGGAGTTGACTAAAAGTATGTTTGTAGGGCGTTGGAGGCGAAACCTATCCGCTGTGACGCCGTTGGCACATTTCCTCGTTGCTTCAATTATAATTAACAGCCAAAGCAATGAGCCAAATTTGCTGGGACCGGAACAATCAATGTGGAGAAATAGTTGTACCCGACTACATGAACGTCCGAATCCCGAACTCTTAAATTTGTCTAAGCGAAAATACAAAACAAACCCAAGTAACAATATAGGTTTCATTACACACTTAAGCTGGGCTGGTACCGAATGGCCGAAACACAAATGGCCGAAACACAAATGGCCGAATTTCAACAACAGTCACAGAAGGCCGAATCACGAAAGGCCGAATTACGAAAGGCCGAATCACGAAAGGCCGATTTTTTTCGGAATGCCTAAATAACTATTCAATAAAAAACTTGAATTGGCAAGCAGTTAACAAATAACTTTAATCAAACAAAAAAGCACAATAAGTAACATGATATAGACGATTGAAAGTTCTTTCTTCGTCCAAGCGCAAATGATTTACGATCATTATAAGGTGCAAGACCTATTTACCGTATCAGTAGCAAATGTTTCCTAGATGATTCAGTTCACCGGTGACCCGCCGTCGGAAGCGCCGGTCACTGCGGGGGGCAGCCCCCTGCAGAAACCACTTCTATTTAGGTGCATGTATTTTCCTAGGTTTACTGACTAGTAGGGATTATCCCTTAGTTAAGTCCGAACGGGCGGTAGCGAGTAAGTAAGTAAGTAAGTGTACCCAATGTTTGTGCAAGTTGAAGGCCGTGAATATGACATTCGGCCATTCGTGTTTGGTCTTTTGTGACTCGGCCATTCGTGTTTTGGCCTTTTGTGAATCAGCCATTGGATATATTATATCATTTGTTATTTCGGCCATTTGAGTTTCGGCCATTCGTGTTTCGGCCATTCGTAGGTAATTCCTTAAGATGACTTTTATGAACAATGCTGGTCATAAAAACGGCAATAAAGTACAATAAAGCTTACATTGTTATTTTGTAATCAAATATTGCATTAAAAAGTTCATTAAAAACTATCGTTCTAAAGTAACATTTAAAAATTTTTTAAAGGCAAACGAAATGATTTTTGGAACAATCATAATTCAAAAGCTTCAAAAGTTTAACCACCTTAACAGCCTCGGACACTTTTCTTCTTTCTTTGAGAATTGTCAATCCCAGCAACTACCAGCGAGCTTCATATGGCGGCAAATTCTACGGGGTATTTACATAGATCCTTTGATTACTTCGATTGATCCAGTTTCCACAATGCGGCGACCAAACAACTGAAGAATTTTTCAGATGAGACCGGATGTATGCAATTCTGGATTTGGCAATTTTGAACATGAATCCCAGTTATCTGCTTGCTTTGTCGATGACAGCTGACAGATGGTTCCGGAAAGTTAACCTCGTGTTGATCTCCCAGAACTCCCAGATCTTTGATGCACTCTACATGCTCAAGTATCAAATCATTAATGCGATAATCAAATTTGAAAACTTCAAGATTCTGTGTAGGATGAAATGAAATCACGACACATTTTTCAATGCGGAGATTCATTCTATTTTCGGCACCAATTAGAAAACTTTTTCAGTAAAGACTAAAGAACACAGCGTCCACAACGACGTTTATTCTTAGGTCGTCGGCATATACCAGTTTACATTTACCATAAAGTAGAACTGTAACATCATTACAAAAATAGTGAAAATAATAACGGGCCAAGGCTGCCTTGGCGAACTAGAATCTCATTCACGAAAATACTAGACAGCGATGAACAAGTAGCTTCCTGTTTTTCAAATATGACTCCAACCAACGACAAAGAGGTTGAAAAAACCCAAGTTTGGTGAACTTCTAGAGTAATAACATGATCAATATCTGCGCCGGCATTACAGCGCGCGAAACGCTCTGCAGATTAAGCAGTGAGGCTCTTTTTTGAATACCAGAAGGGCATTGAGTTGAAAGATTACTGTGACAGTCTTAATGATCGTTTTTTGGTGCAGGCATCGATTACTGTACACAGTTTCAGGACTGCTCATACCCATTGATGAAGTTGAGTTAGATAGTTATAATCGTGTGCCGTGAATGACCTTTTGGAACTCGGTTATTTTGGGTTCTATACTCGGTATGGAATAAGCAGCAAATTTCCGAAGAAGTTATGCCTAGATAAAGCAAGAGACCCGCAATTGCAGAGTAGATGCGCTTAACTTTCAAGTGCAAAGGTACAGAAGCGGAAGGTGTCGATATCATTCGATACTGTTTAAATGATAAGAACGCATCATAGTCGTCATCAGCAACATAGATCCGGGGTGTCTTGTGCTACTTCAAACGGTCAACTTCATTCAATTCGATCTTGGGTCACTTGTCGCCAATTTCCCAAGCGTCGCAGAAGTCAATCACGCAAATCACTTTCGACCTTGTCGAGCCATCTTACGCTGTTAACACAGTGAGGTTGTTAAAGAGGGCCTTTTTCATCGCACTGACGGCCGGCATCCTTACGATGTATCCGACCCAGCGTAGCCTACCGACTTTCTAGTGCTGTTGTCCGGTTACTAACAATCCATAATACACGCGCTCATCTACCAGTTGTTCGTCGCTGTCAACGGCTGCCGTCCGCAGGATGCGCGCGTTTGCCTCTTTTGAGCCTATTCGTTTCATGAATTCAACGGTCTTGGACGTATTCATTTTAAGCCCAATCCCAGTTCCTAGACCTAGTTTTCAGTCTGGCGTAGATTGCCTCCGCTTCCGCGTTACCTTTGGTGAAAATCGTGCCTCTGGTTTCAATGTCCCCTCCTTGGATCTCCCTCAACAGCGTTGTTGAACAGCATGCAGGATACGCCGTCCCTTTATTTCGAACCTCGCCGCGTCTCGAAGGGACTCGAGATCCCTAAGATGCGCACGAAACGCATAATTTGATCCAGTGTAGCTCTGATCAGTCACGACAGTTTGTTCGGAAACCACTGTTAATGCATAATCTGCCGTAGCTGGGCTCGATCGACTGTATCGTATGCTGCTTTGAAGTCAATGCCGATGTAATGCGTGGGCACGTTGTACTCTAGACATTTCTGCAAAGTCTATCGTATGGTAAAAATTTGAAACCTTGTCCTGTCGGTGACAACCGATGTAACAGGATTTGGGATAGTACCTTGTAGGCGGCGTTTACCAGCGCTATGCTGCGATATTAGAAGGTGCATGGGTCAGGGATTATAACCGGATTCGAACCCACAACACCCGCCAGGGCATGTGGCTCGCTGGTGTTAATGTACCTTTAAACCATATAGGCGCTGGACAAAAGGAGACTGCACAACCCCCTTTACTAAGCGAGCAACGTATCTTCAAACTCCACCATTAGGTGGCTGGATGCCAAATTCGATGCCAAACAGCACGGAGCTTCGTTCACATAGATTTCCTGTTTGACAGTCAGATAGCCTGTCATACTTACTTTACTTATTCAGCTGAGAGCCGGGGTGGCTCTTGCCGTATCAACAATTCCTCTCCATTGTACTCGGTCTTGGGCTACTCATCGCCAATTCGTTGGGCGTCTCGACACACGCAAGTCGGCTTCAACCTGGTTGAGCCATCTAGCACGTTGAGCCTCTCTATTCCTGGTGCCGGTTGGGTTCTTGAAGAGAACGGATTTCACTACACAGTCGACCGGCATCCTTGCGCAGTCTCCCAACTTTCGCCAGGTGTACGATGGGGATCTCTCCAAGCAGTGCCTGTAGCTCGTGATTCATACGTCTCCGCTACTCTCCGCTTTCCGTTTGTACTCCGCCAAAAATAGTCCGCAACACCTTTCGTTCAAAAACGGAAAGTGCACGTAAGACATACGCAAGTAAAGCAAAGCCGTAAGCAAAGTTACTGTCTCAAGGCCGTAGAGGACTACCGGTCTTATTAGCGTTTTGTACATCGTCAGCTTTGTGCGGCGGCGTATGCTCCCAGATCGAAACGTCTTGCGGAGGGGAAAGTAGGCTCGATTTCCAGCTTGAATGCGTCGTTGGATCTCCTTACTAGTATTATTGTCGGCGGTCTCCAGAGATCCCAAATATACGAACTCATCAACCACTTCCAGTTCATCGCCGTCAATAGTCACTGTCCATGGGAGGCAAATGTTACTTTCCCGGGAGCCTCTTCCTACCATATATTTGGTTTTCGACGCATCAATTTGTAACCCTATCTTCCTAGCCTCCGTTTTTAATCTGGCGTAGATTGCCTCCGCCATCCCACGGTTTCTAGTAATGATATCGAGGTCGTCTGCAAAGGCTAGGAGTTGGCTACTCTTGCTGAAGATTGTTCCTCTCGTTACGATGCCCGCTCACCGGATCACACCTTCAATAGCGATATTGAATAACATACAGGACAATCCATCCCCTTGCAGTAGCCCTCTGTGCGATTCGAAAGGACTTGAGAGTGTCCCCGAAACGCGCACATCATTCGTACCAGAGTAGCTTTGATCAGCCGCGTCAGTTTGTCGGGAAAACCGTACTCGTGCATTATCTGCCATAGCTGTTCGCGTTCAACGGTACCGTATGCTGCTCTGAAATCCACGAAAATATGATGCGTGGGCACGTTGTACTCTCGACATTTCTGAAGGATTTGTCGGAGAGTAAAAATTTGATCCGTAGTAGCACGGGCCCCCATAAAGCCCGTCAGATACTGCCCTACATATTCTCTTGCTATTGGGGACAGACGTCGCAACAAAATCTGGGAGAGCACCTTGTAGGCGGCGTTGGCCAGCGTAATGCCGCGGTAGTTACAACAGTATAGCCGGTTGCCCTTTTTGTAGATGGGACAGACTACGCGTTCCATCCACTCCTCCGGTAGTTTCTCTTCTTCACAAATCCTTGAAATCAGCCAGTGAAGAGGCATTGCTGGCAATTCTTGGCCATTTTTATAGTGTTCTGCCGGGAGTCGGTCCTTTCCGGCGGCTCTATTATTCTTCAGCAGACCGATTTCTCGTCGGATCTCTTCGAGATCGGGAGCCGGTACGCTAATAGATAGACTGTCATACCAGATATTTTTAGTGCACTTCAACATTTTCATATGCTTAAAAATATCTGTGCATTTTCTCCTACGGGTTGCCATACAGAACTCCTGTTAGTAAACTGTTTGGTGTTTGTCTTAACGTAATCTACGTCGTCTATCACCATCATATCGAACTTCATCAGCATCGTCGTCAGCCAGGATCCTGGATCATATTTTGACCGTTTTTTTTCGATTAGTCCCACGGTTTGCAGTCTCTAAGTTCACAGTTTGCAGTTTGTCTCTAAGTTCACTCTATTTCGGAAAAACTATGTTCCAATTCTTCCAAATTTATAACTATTTTTTGTTCGTATTTCGACCGTACGTATGAGTACGAGTAACTAAAGTGCAAAAAGGGAAAAAATTCAGACAATATTGACAAATCTATGAGACAATAGTCTTAGAAACCTGGTTATGGTGAAGATTTTTACAATTAAAAAAATAATATTCCAATTATGTAATGGAGACATATGGTAATTTGGTTTTGCATCCAAAAAATTAATAGGTATATTTTCAGCAAAGACAAACCAGAAATATGTTATCTTACTAAAACCAAGATACCATGTGTCTCCATTGCACTACTGCAACATTGTTTAAACTGAAAATCTAAGCTTACTAAAAATAAGGCTAAGCCAAAGCTAGAAATGTTTTCGTGAAGAACAAAAGATGTACTTCCATTAGGATGAACCCTTCGATACTAAACCCTGAAAACAATGGCCGCTTTGCTGGATAGTTTTTCTGTGGATGTCAATTTTTCTGGTCAGCGCTTAGATATTTCGAACACAGAAAAATCGTGAAGTGTCAGGGGGTCTGTTTTAACAGATGAAAGTGATCGAACAAACAACTGTTCACTTTTCTATAGATTTTTTTTCATTACAAATACCTAGTGTTTATATGAAACATTTTGATTCAATTTGTTTAAATAATTTTTAAATTATATATTGGAAATGATAAATTCTGTATTTCAATTTCGTCTCTGCCTACCTTCCAAAATGCTTTATTATTCTTCGAAATAACAAAAATAATGCGTAGTCTCAGGCAGTCAGTAGATAAGCAAAAGTTTTTCCCACGAATCGAACAAAATCCAATCGAAAATTTAATACCTTTTTGTCAAACACCGTGGTGGGTATGACCCGTAAGAGTGGAAATAAAAGTGCAGATACTCACCTGTGGGAGCGTAGGTTATCCTGCCGTTTGAAGTACTTGCCGCACACCTCACACGAAAACGTCACTTCTGGGCTTTTGTGGGTGCGCTCGTGGATCATCAGGTTGTACGGTTTGGTGAAGCGACGCTGGCAATACTTGCACACGAACTCGCACTTTGGCCGCATCTTGCGACGGAAATCGGACCTACGGTCGTCATTGTCAATTCGCATCACGGCGAACATTTTGAATGTTTGTGGTTGTTGTTGTTGTTGTTGTTATTATAGTTGATAGTAATTGAAGTAGCGGTGAAGGTGGTTGTTGTGTTTTTTTATAATTTGTCGGAAAACTTAAATTGGGGTAATATTTTGATTGTTTGTTTGTTTTTAATCTTGTGTGAGAATGAATGATTTCTATAAGCTTTGGATTTCTATAGTCTGCTTACTTCGGATTAGTCACCACCGAGCGTGATACCATGCGGATCCGTCAATCTCTAAAACGATCAACACCCAGCGGGCTGGTGTGCGAAACTGTGCCAAAAATCCCTGTGAAAAAAAGAGAAGAACCAAACGTTACATTCGTGTTTTTTGCTTTATCTAAATTGCTGAAATTACTCTCCGCGGCAATCAGGATGACGGTGGGTTGAAATATAAAGTGTAAATATTTATAGTTTATATGCAGTAACGCGAAAACACATCGTTCGTATCGGCGAATGTGAACTTGGCCACCAACGACAACCGATCCGGACCGGAGCAAAGATCGGGTTCCCACGTATCCCCCGAGATTGCGAGCCGTGGCGCAGTGCGCGGGATGCGTCATCCGTTGACATGCGGTCCATTCTCCCGTCCAAGCAGATCACATTCACCGTGAAACTCTCGAAGGCTTGTCGAGACAGAAGAAACGAGGGGCAATAATAGTCATCGTTGGCTTTTATGGTGGCACCATCAATTGGACGGATCATATTTATAGACACGGGTCGACAATGTTGTGAATCATGAGAACGAGAGTCGGTGTTTTAATGCCCACGACATTCGGGCTCTTGATATTCGAAAATATGAAGCAACATTCCTCCCCGCATCGCTACCGCGCACGCCATTGCTTTTGTATAGATTTGCTTGCACGATACACGATAATTGGACGTACTACTCTATTATGTTTGTATTGAAAACAAACCTAAAGCTCAATACGAGGCAATCAATCAATTTATTTAAACATTTTATTCTTATATTGTATATTACTAAAAATGTGGTTTGTTTACGAAATTGAACTCAACATATTCAGCGTGGGTGAACAATCAACATTTCAAACGGTAAATAACCGGATACTTTCAATATACAAAAAACGTACACACGGCTAGCATATATCGAGACATGAAATAATATCTGATCACTAAGCTAATCATAGTTTGATTTTTATCGATCTCCAAAATCCCGGTCAAGTCCACGGTGATTGCCTTCCTTTTATGTGTGACAGTTTCGATAGCCATAACCTAATCCCGCGGCTAAACGGTTTCACGGCTGCTGCTTCTAGCTGGTGTCACGGCTTTTATCTTTTTACGATAATGGCCTAGGTATGCTAATTTCCTGGCTGGAGCTTACACTTTAATGAAATTTACGAGCTTCTACTTCACCAAAGGCAAAATCTGCGATTGCAGCCATCACAGCAGTGTGATAATAGACCAGGTGCATAAAGCAGTACCGTTCAACATTACTCCCATAATGGTTTGCCCCAGCCTTCGTTACGGAATCTTCGATTTGCACACCTGGTCGAATTGCAGAGGGCTTCACCTTTTTTCTGTTTCCCATAAATCCAGGAGTTGATTCGAAACTTGCTTCCCGTTTCTACAAGCTCGGTCTGCTGCTGCCAAGGTGAGTGTAATTAGGCCCGTTTCTCGCGCGCTGCGCGTCCGTCGCACCGTGCGATGCTTAATGTCGTCAGTTAACGACGCGTCTGAACGATAATTTTCGGTTGCTTTTTTTTCTAACCTGAACCGAGATTATGAGACCCAACAGCGGCTTAAGTGCTCCTTCAGAAGTTACGATCGCGATGAGCTTGAAAGAGCCCACGGGTTGATGGACGCGAAAGACCGCGAGAATACCACTTAAAGGTGCAAAATAGTGCCGTAAAATGTCGTTTCCGAGGGAAACGTTTTTAGATTATGGAACTGTGACCCAGACATAGTTTGTAACACTCGTAACATCCAGGCGAGGCATGATATTAATGGTAAAGTTCTTTTACTGTTTGTAAATGGCTTTTAGATTTCTAATTGCAGTTAATGATATCGAATCATTTTTATTATAGAAAGCATCTTTCTATTTTGGAGAAAAATCTCTTCAAAAGCATTTCATAGCTGCCCAACATTTCTCACTAAGGCTATGCTCAGGCGTGTTACGAGGGTTCTTTTCGTTGGGCACCACCACCCTTTGATTGGTAATGGCCGGATGCCAAATCCGGTCAAAACAGCAGAGAACATAATTCACGTAAACTTCTTGGTTGATGGTTAGATAGGCTTTCAACTTGGTCGAGCCATCCTTCAAGTTGAACCCCTTTTGCTCTTTGTGCCGGTGGGGTCTTTGAAGAGAACTGTTTTCGTCGCACTGTCGTCTGGATGCCGATCCCTACAACGTGTCCGGCCCACTGTAGCCTACCGACTTTCGCCAGAGGCACGACGGGAATCTTCCCTCGTGATTCTACTCTACTTTCAAATTGAACTTCGCCAAATACCGTCCGCAATACTTTCTGCTCAAGCAAGATACGGGCGCGAATGTCCCCCGTGAGCAGCATCACGGCTTCAAGTTCATAAAAATCTACTGATTTAATGAGCGTTTTGTACATTGTCAGCTTCGTACGGCCGCGTATACTACTTGAACGTAACGTTTTGCGAAGGGTAATATAAGCCCAATTTCCTGCTCGAATACACAGCTGTATCGCCTTAATAGGGTTGTTGTTCGCAGTCACCAGCGATCCCAAATACCCGAGCTCACCTACCACTTCTAGTTCGTCCACGTCAACAGTTACCGCCTGTAGAAGGCACGCATTTGTTTTTGTTGAGCCTTTTTCTTTCATGTATTTGGTCTTCGACGCATTTATTTTTAGCTCAATCCTCCTAGACTCCACACACAGAACAGCAGTGGAAGTCCGAACGTTTCGGCGATCAAAACTGGTAACAGAGACTTTTTTGTTTTTGTTTTTCTTTGGGAAGGTTTTCGCATAGAAGCGAATAACAGCAATATAAGCAGAACGCTCGCTGCCAATCGCATAGCAAATTTCACATGCTTTCGTGTGCAATCGTATGCGTTCGTGTGTTTTCGTGGGGAAAAGTGACTCGCTACCGCCAGGTTCGCTAGTATCTGTAGAAAGTAGCATGTACGTGTTTGGATTTCTACTTCCACTTCTGTTCTGTGCTCTACATTCAGTTTGGTATAGATGAGAAATGTAAACACGCATAACGGCAGTAAATCTTAATCAGTTGGAACTTTGGATGACGCTTCGGTCGCCACCTACGAAACACTTTTAAGAACGGAAGTTCTCAACATGTATGAAATAGAGGTTGCGCTCGCGGAGAACCAGCGTGCTCGTGGTGTCTTTGAATAAAAGGTATTGGGCAACATAGACGAAGCGAACTAAGCATGAAGTTCAGCTCGTCTACTGAGGCCTCTTACGGATTAAAAGAAAGTTTCAAAGGCAGAGACAAAATTAACGTTCAAGAATAAAGAAAAATGATCCCAATTAACGACTTTGCGGTACACCATAATTATTTGTAAACTGTGACGATTTTACAGCATAAATACGAGCATGGTCCTGTGATAAACTAATGAAAAACGCCCAACCGTGAAATTTCATCAAGCAGTATGCGATGATTAGGTTAAAGAATTTCTACAGACACAAGTCACAGTAGTTCGTTACTATGAAACGTTCATTATGATGTATGCATGTTGGTAAGAAAAAATTTAGTATTTAGTGCTAGGAATTAAAGAGGCTCATGATTATTTCAAATAATTTGAGGAAAACAGAAAAATTAGTAATAGGTACCACAACAGTTTCTGACGCTTCAACAATCTCCGCTCTTGAAGACAAGCAATCCAAATCACCTGATTTTGTTTAGAAAGTGAGGAAGTGTTCGGTGCCAAACTTGAAATTTCGGCATATAAACTAAAAATGTATTGGGTCGTTCAATGGCAGCGGCTCACATCCACGCTCTTTCGATTGGTATCCGAATATTTTACTGACTAAACTACTGCCGCACCCTTATATTAGGTGGTCTAATACCTAGTTTTGTTTCTCCCAATGCTGTCATTCTTTACATGCATCGCACCATCCTGAATTTTTGAGCTTCTCGTTGCAATAAATTTGAGACGAAATTCCTCAGACATGATACGTGCTTTAACATGCGTTTGTGGAAACTTATAAATGGTTTCCCAGATTCAAGATCCAAACCTAATATTGATTAACTTTATGGAAACATAAAGTTCCCCAAAAGGAAACATAAAGTTGCTTAACCCTCTAACTGGTAAACTCGTTTGTAGACTGCAAGACTTTTCTCAAATAGAAGAATTCGTGAAAGTTACAAAAGAAAAGATGCCTGAAGCATTATTCTGAAAGTACTCTGTAAAGTGATCCTTAACCGGATCCAGCAGAATAACGACGCTACTCTCCGACGGCAACAAACTGGATTCCGTGCGGGCCGATCATGTGTAGACCATATCACAACACTCTGCGTTTAACGAATTCCAGGACTCTCTTCTGCAGGTGTTCTTTGACTTTGGAAAAGCCTTTGACCAGCTCAATTAAGACGCTCTGAGACGCACTTAGGTGTGAAAGAGTTCCGCACAAGCTAGTCCATCTCATCGAAGCTCTCGTGCAAGGTGCAAGATCTCGTGCACAATGGCCTCTTGTCTGACCCTATAAAGGTTACTGCTGGTGTGAGGCAGAGCTGCATCTTATCACCGCTGCTGCTGTTTCTCATCGTGATCTTCGTTGGAGCGATTGACAGTAGACTAAGTCGAGGATTGCCTTGTAGTCCTCGAACGATGGAGCAGCTGAAAGACCTCGACCAAGCAGATGACATTGTCATGCTCGCGCAACGCCGAACCGATATGCAGAGCAAGTTACATGACCTATCTGAGAGCTCCCAAGCAGCAGGTTTCACAGTCAGTGTCTACGGTAGCGAACACTGACAATCCCACCAACTTTACAATAGCGGGACAACAAGTTGAGCAGGATGAGGTCTTTCAATATCAACGTCCGAAGGTGGTACCAAGCCTGATATAGCCACACGGATCAAATGTGAAACGTTTGGTGCTCAAACCAGATCACTCTACGTACGAAAACGATCTACCATCGATATATCATCAGTGTCTGGTGTCCTGTCGATGAGAAGCACCCCAAAGCAACAATGTGAGTTTTATTACACTCTTATTGCGGTTTTTACGACCAAATTTGGTCTTGAAAACCATCATAAGACTGTAATACAAGCCAGATTGTTGCTCGGGACTCGACTGGACAGTGAAGAGCAGACAGACCCAGAGGCTCATGGCGACACAGCTTAGCCAGCAGTGACGAGAACTTGTGGCAACAAATGAAAACCATAGCGGGCAGCCGTCGACAGTGGAAATCTCTGATTTCGTCCCTTTGTTATGCTTGTTATGCTAGTTTAGAAACCTCTCTAAAACCAGCTCCAATGCACGGGAACTACCTACTAGCACGGTTGTCACAAAGTTGTTGTGATAACCGAAATATGACTAATTTCAGTCGTAATTCGGTTGCTTCAACTAAATGGACCTAAAGTGTGCTACTTGAGAAGAGATACAAACCGTTTTCTGCTTTAATAATCAAAATGGCGTCCAAGCAAGAAAAACAATGCAACAAAATACCACTCATGCAATGCGAAAATCTGCTCATATGTCGAGTTCAAGATCGATAAAAGTGACCATCATAGTAAATGACTTGGGGAACGTTTGATGACAGCCAAAAAGTCTGGGTTGGGAGGAAAATAAATGACGAAAGTCGTGGTGACGATGACGATAACAAGAGTAGCCAATGCTTTCGAGTGACATTTTTATTGTAACTGGGATCACCGCAAAACGCTTCTGAAGGACAGAAAAGACTTAAAAAAGGTACCTAATTAGCCAAAAAACAGATACCTATTTAGCCAAAAAAAATGCACATAAAGACCAGAAATGAAGAAAAACTGATTTCAAATTATGAAAAGCCTCTGAATCCGGAATTGTAAGCAAGTTTGCGGTGTTGTCTAGAACCGTGCATCGAGTTAAACAAATATACCGAGCTGTCGATTAATAACAAGGTAGTGACTCCAAATCACGATGATAATCAAAACAAGACGGTTAAAGCATGATCCTGGAGGCTGTACACGACGATGCTGACGAAGTTCAATTATGTAATGAAGAGAGACAAACGCTATGTCAATGTAGACCTAAAATAGCTTCCTTGGCAGTAGTTTTATATAGAAACCTGAAGGGAAAAGGTAGCAGACATTTTCAAGCATATGAAAATGTCGATATTTGATATTTCCCTTGCATCCGCGACCATCAATCAGAAAATTTTCGTGAACGAGTCTCTGGCGAAATATCTGCTGCCTTTCCTGAAGCAACATGCTTATTGTTTTAATCGGCGGTGGTGCTCAAGCAGCTGAGCTGAAGAAGGTCCAAAAACTGATGGAAGCGAGAAGCAATTTAAGGCAAACTGGGGTTCTGCAACGAACAAAGAGGGCGACGTGACTCAAAAATTAACTTAATTTTTTAATATAAACTTTAGTTAATATACACGCATTTTTGTTTGACCAAATTTTGATCGCGGCACCTTGATCAATGATATTCTAAAATATATGCTCATATATGCTAAATGGAATGAAATGGATAACGGGTGACAACTAAAATTTTGGAATTTTTTTTCTCAAGCTGTCATAAAAGACAAAGATACATGAGAAGATCTGATTTACCGAAATTAAAGATACATTATCCATTGTTGAAAAACAATTAGTGTACATTTGAAAACGGTCCGTAATCGGCTGTTCGGCGAAGCTTTCGTTTGACGTCGAAACAGGAGTGTTGAACGGCCGTCATGTCAACTTTGCGAATGCATCTCTTGATTCTACCAATCAAGTGTTTGCAATTCGTGGCTCTCCAGTTATTTTTGTACACCATTTTTGTCACTGAGACAGATTTTTCGCGTCTTGGTTTTTGGGTAAAAATGGGATCGAAAGGGTTTTCAGGAACGATTGTGTTTTTGGCGTAATGCGATGATGCTCTATCCGGCCAAAACACGTATTGTCCATCTGTATAATGTTTTTATAGAAACGGGATCAAAATTTTCTTCAAACATTCGTCTGGTGCATCTTAACTGATAGCCAAACCAGAGGGCTTGTTGTTGAAGAAACGAAAAACAGAACGAAGTCCTTCTGCGTCCATAATTTTAGCTGGTCTTCCACTACTTTGCTTGCATCTTAGGATATGGTGAACATTCGAAGCCGCAACATATTCGCTTTTTAAATGTTGTACCGTAAACTTTTTCCCGAGATTTTGGTGAATGTTCGTAGAAGTGTACAACGCGCTCGCGGAATGCTTTTTGTTTTGACGCTATTTTAAGAAACAATCCACAAACATTAAGAATACATTATACTTCTTTAATGACCAGTTTTATGGTTACAGATGGCAGGCTGCAAATGTTTTGGCCATATTGTACAATGCTTGGCCTTCTGGTTTTTGATTTGGAAATCTCTTTGTAAATGCTACACCCTTTGATATTTAAGAAAAGAATAACCATATTTTAGTGCCATAAAACAACAAAAGTTCTATTCATCGACCGATTGGCTTGGTTCCACAAGCAAACCGAAGCAATTCAGTGCGACTCTCGGAACAAACGGAAAGTGTCACTAGCAAATGATGGAGGTCCATTCAAAATCAATCCGATTGAGCAGATCAATGACAGCCATACGATTGTGCCCCCGCTCTCGCACTCGAAATGTGTCATTTTAAGAAACACGACCAGACGACGTACGAATGTTTTAACGGCAGAACAAAGCCTACCCGGCGGACAACAACGACGACGGCTGTAAACGGCGGCGGCGGCGGCTGGTTGTTTGAGCCATTCACCTAATTAATCATTTGCGCGGTTTGTCATTTATAATAAAAAAAACGGCGCGTAGGTACTGCCGGGAAGACAATCGCACCTCAGTTTGCTTCCAGCGGTCAAGTTACAGCGAGGGTGAGTTATTCGTGGTAAAATGCGAAGGTTGAAGTAACACTCCACGTCAGCAGCAACCTTATGAACGAGCGGCGGCACCCGGCAGCACCTTTCAACTACAAACTTCTTCGACAAGCAACAGCAGCAGCGGCGGCAACAGCAACCACGCGATGCCGCTACCGACACCAAGTTTCCAAAGTGGGTTGGATTTCCCCGTCGGCCCCACTTGAAGAGACCTCTAACAAGCCAGCAGAACCACAAATGCTTGCGTACCTATGCTATGCCAAATCGAACGTATTGGCTGGTGTTTTTTTTACTATTGGAGTTATCTTAATGGTGATTTCATTATGGTGTTATGAACTTAGTTTTCGATTTCGTGTTATCTTCTCAAGATTTTTAAAAAGTTTTACGAGCTTCAAACTAGATTTTTAACTCGGTAGCATATCTGGTTTGCAGCTTATACGACTTAAAGCGTTTATTCATGCTATGATCCATGAGAGGTTAACCACGGTTTTGTTCTCGATGAAAGTGAAATAAAACCAGCGTACCCTATTTATCCTTTAACCACAACTCGACACATGCATCAGACAGAACAAAAAAACTGAGCTTAAAAACGCTCCGGTCTACATCAGCATTGCAATTTAGTTATTCATAAAAGTGTCAGTCACAAATGCAGTCAGTCGCGGATGTAGTTTTCTTGGAACCGAAAATCGCAGCGTCACCCATTTACTAAATTAACTGACTATGGGCGTTTTTATGTATCCAACATGTATGCCGAAATATGGCTAACGTGAGAGAATTAAACATCTTTTTCCTTTACTTTTATTTCCCATGCAAATGAACATGAAGACTATTTGCAGAGAGTGCGGATTATTACATTCCTCTAGCACTGGATAATTAACAAGCTAATGTTTCTACCTTATAAAATGTTTCGACAGCACACCTTCTTTCACAGCTGTTACGGATTTATCAATGCTTACTTACCGCTGTTCACTATCCTTAGCTCAAAATTTCACACCGCTGTTTGTTTATATCCTTCAGAAACATATGTCACGGCACTTGGAAAACTTTCTCACATAAGAAAATCCTCAAATCTGCACCGCAGATGTTCGCGCGCGTATATCCTTAAACGGGCCACCACCGAACTTTGCCAAAAGAAGGCACACATTAGCCACAGTCAACGAATGGCAAAGGTAAAATGCTCAGCTGTCGCTTGCTTATTTTTATAACTCTGCCAAAAAGATCCTTCCAAAGCCAAGAAGTGCTAAAAGATCACTAAACAAAGCTCTTGATGCGTGTGATGCGGTTTGATGTTTGGCTTTCCATCATCACATCCTTCACGCTGCTGCTCTAGGCTAAACGAGGAGGATACCAAGGAAGAACATAAAAAGCAATTGAAAGTTCTTATCCTATAGGTGTGCGTGTTACCCGTAAGGACACACCTTCATTAAATTCAACTCCGGTGGTTCTGCGCCCTGAAACAAGAAGACCAATCCCACACCCTGCGACCAAAAAGGACAATTGCCGCTTCCTAAACATTGGCTAACCAACATTGCGAACGCAAGCTGTCTGTCGGTAGGGAGGCTGCCGGTCGTCGTGTGTCCCATTCGCAGGTAAAGGACATCATCCGTCGCATCGGTGCGGCTGCGGTGGTTTCTGTTTTTCCTAAGCAAGTTGTGTTTGAATTTTATGACCGATCATCACCGCATGATTCTCCGCCGGGGGTGGTTCATCGGTGTGTCTTGTTGTATAGCAACGTGAGACCATAATTCATCGCGACCGGATTTGGCATAAGTTGCGTGGAAAGTCCAGTTAATTGCATCGTCTTGTTCGAGCAGGAATGTTGATTCTCATCGTCCGCGTCCGGAGGACGGGTGTCTCGTATTAAAGCGGAGCCAACTACATTACCGATAGACAATCTACTCATCAAAAAGTGCTGTTAGAGTCAACACGCATTTTGTAAGATCCCCTATTGTAGAACCTGAAAATTGGAACTTTTCAGATTAGCATACCTCGTAACTGTTCCGATATAAGGGACACCAGACCTAGTCGTACAAAGCCGTAGTACTCATATGTGTAGAAATTCACTGAAAGCCAACTCTGTTTCTCAGCAAACGGGCGGGCGGTTGCATCTTATTTCAGCAATCAGCAGCGCTATAAATAATTACTTTATTGTTCGCGCGTATACCAGCAAACGAACATATTTAACGCCAGAATGGCTTTCGACGAAAGATTAGTGATGAAGTGGTGCAACAAGGCAAACAACAAGCGCGCTCGAGATTCAGTTTATTAAATCACTTTCTGTTCGACGACCGCCACCGCGCTCTGTCTCTCTCTCTCTCACTCTCACTCTCTCGCTCCGTCATAGTACAAACATAAGGTTTTACTTTGCCCACTATTATAGGTCCGTTTTCTTCCCTGGTTTGCAGTTCGAACTCCCCGTCCCGTCATCGTGTTTGATGGTCGCACTCTGTGCAAATTACGGTAATAATTCATTGATAGAGTATTTATATTGAACCAGGATAGGGTTACAAATGGACAAATGGAAGCGATGGTTGATTAGAAATTGATGCCAAAGCATCCCGACATGTTTACAGATAGTGTTGATTTGCGTTTTGACTTTACGTTTTAAGATTTACGCGGAAATCGATGGTATTAATTATTTTGATACGAAAAACCGCTGAAGGACATATTTTTATGAATAATATATCTACCTATTTCACGTTGCATAACACAAAATCGACCATTGAAACTATAAGCTATTACCTTCATTACTAAATTTTTTGTATTGCATTGTGGTTTGTGTGTGTGTGTGTCTACAATCCATCGCCCACTGACCGGCAGCGCTTTTACGTAAAAAAATTACTTGCATCCAGAAAGTTTGTTTCTGTAAATGCAAATAATTTTAGTCCTGGAGATGGAAGGTGATATTGTTCATCCAGCGACCCATTTCTAGAATGCCTGGATATACACGTACATTCCGAGGTCGCCTTCATAAACAATGCCTTCATAAACAATGCGGGGCATGGATATTTTTACATATCCATACTTCCAGAATAGTTTTCATTATTCTGGAACGTATTTAGTTAAACAAAATCATAATTGCAAAATTCTTCTAGACCAATTTCATTTTGATGCATAAAAGAATAATTTCTATCGTAGCGCCAACTACATGTCAAATGAAACCACTTTTCGTCAAAAAATATCGAAAATAATTTTCGATAATTGGCATCTGAAAGAATTTTATCGGGGTTTATCAGGTTTGTTTTGTTTCCATACATGTGTTTGGAAACTACTTTAACTTTGAAAATGTATACTTATCTCTTGCCAATCGACATGATCAGCATACTACAGGAAAGAACAAACGCTAAACAGTACACTCGCGCAAACTGTATCAATAAATACTTTAATTTAACACTGAAAATTTCTAGAAAAACGGAGCGTTCGAATGAAAACAAACAACCGGAACCGTGCTCCCAAACTCGTCCTTTTTGTATTGTATTGTGTTTTATTACAATAAATAGTTGAAGATATAGTTACAGTTTAATCACTTACTTACTTACTTAATCAGCTCCAGGCCGTGGTTTCCTCTGCTGTACGAAGAAGTCGTCTCCATTCTGCTCGGTCCATGGCCGCAATTCGCCAGCCACGTAGTCTACGTAGGGTCCGCAGGTCGCCTTCCACTTGATCGATCCATCTTGCTCGCTGCGCGCCCCGCCGTCTCGTTCCAGTCGGATCGTTATTGAGAACTTTTTTAACCGGGCAGTCGTCCGACATCCTCACGACATGCCCAGCCCATCGCAGGCGACCGATTTTTGCAGTGGCAGCGATGGGTGGTTCCCTAAGCAGCTGATGCAATTCATGGTTCATTCGCCTCCTCCACGTTCCGTCTTCCATCTGCACTCCGCCGTAGATGGTGCGCAACACCTTCCGTTCGAAAACACTAAGGGCGCGTTGGTCCTCCACGAGCATAGTCCATGTCTCATGGCCGTAAAGGACTACCGGTCTAATCAGCGTCTTGTAGATTGTTAACTTCGTGCGGTGGCGAATTTTGTTCGATCGCAGCGTCCTACGGAATCCAAAGTAGGCACGATTTCCTGCCATAATCCGTCTTTGTATTTCTCTGCTGGTGTCGTTGTCTGCGGTAACCAGTGAGCCCAGATACACGAACTCTTCTACCACCTCGATTTCATCACCGTCTAAATGAATTCGGGGAAGGAGGTCAGCATTCACTTCTTTAGAACCTCTTCCTTTCATGTATTTTGTTTTCGATACATTAATGACAAGTCCTATCCGTTTGGCTTCAGCTTTCAGTCCGATGTACGTTTCCGCCATCCTCTCAAAGGTACGTGTAATGATGTCAACGTCGTCAGCGAAACCAAGAAGCTGGACGGACTTCGTGAATATCGTGCCACTCGTGTCTATACCCGCTCTTCTTATCACACCCTCCAAAGCGATGTTAAACAGCAAACATGAAAGCCCATCACCTTGCCGTAACCCTCTTCGAGATCCAAAGGGACTCGAGACTGCCCCTGATACTCGAACAACACACATTACTCGATCCATCGTCGCCTTGACCAATCGCGTTAGTTTATCCGGAAATCCGTAGTAGTGCATAATCTGCCATAGCTGATCTCGATCGATCGTGTCGTACGCCGATTTGAAGTCGATGAATAAATGATGCGTGGGCACGTTGTATTCGCGACATTTCTGCAACACTTGCCGAAGCGCGAAAATCTGGTCCGTGGTGGCACGGGCACCCATGAATCCCGCTTGATATTGCCCCACGAACTCCTTTGCAAATGGTGATAGTCGACGACATAAAAGTTGGGAGAGTACCTTGTAGGCGGCGTTCAACAGTGTGATTGCGCGGTAATTGCAACAATCCAACTTGTCGCCCTTTTTGTAGATCGGACACACGATGCCTTCCGTCCACTCCTCCGGTAGTAGCTCATCCTCCCAAATCTTGACAATGACCCAGTGCAGCGCTCTAGCCAGTGCGTCACCACCGTATTTCAGCAGCTCGCCGGGTAGCTGATCAGCCCCAGCCGCTTTATTGTTCTTCAGCCGACTGATCTCTTCTGCTACCTCCAGGAGGTCAGGGGCTGGTATTCTGTCGTCTTCTGCACCTGCTCCAAGATCTATTGCCATATCGTCACCTCCATGTTCAGCTACATCGCTGTTAAGGTGCTCGTCATAATACTGCTTCCACCTCTCGATCACCTCACGTTCGTTCGTGAGAAGATTACCGTCTGAGTCTCGACACATATCGGCCTGCGGCACATGGCCTTTGCACGAGCGGTTTAACTTCTCGTAGAACCTCCGTTTATCGTTAGCACGGTACAGTTCTTCCATCGCCTCGCGATCCCGATCTTCCTGTTGGCGCTTTTTCCTCCGGAAGACTGATTTTTGCCTGTTCCGTGCTTGTTTATATCGATCCACATTCGCCCTCGTACGGTATTGCAGCATCCTCGCACGTACTGCATTCTTCTCCTGCACTAATTGCTCGCATTCGCCGTCGAACCAATCGTTTCTTCGGTTCGGATTCATTGTACCTAGTGCCGCTAGTGCAGTGCTACCGATGGCGGTCTTAATGCCTTTCCAACCATCTTCAAGAGTTGCTGCGCCAAGTTGCTCTTCCGTTGGTAGCGCTGCTTCCAGCTGCCGCGCGTATTCCTGGGCAACTCCGGTGACTCGTAGCTGCTCGATGTTGGGTCGCGGCGTACGACTTCGACGCGTGTTATGCACCGTCGAGAGTTTTGAGCGCATGCAAACTGCAACTAGGAAATGATCCGAATCTATATTCGCACTGCGGTAGGTGCGAACGTTTATAACATCAGAGAAGAATTTACCGTCGATTAGAATATGGTCAATTTGGTTTTCTATTCGTTGGTCTGGTGATCTCCAGGTGGCCTTGTGGATATCTTTGCGGGGGAAGAAGGTACTTCGGACTACCATTCCGCGGGAAGCTGCAAAATTTACGCATCGTTGGCCGTTGTCGTTCGTTGCGGCATGCAGGCTGTTTGGCCCGATTACCGGTCTATATATAGCTTCCCGTCCTACCTGCGCGTTCATGTCACCGATGACGATTTTCACGTCCCGTCGCGGACAGCCATCATACACCTGCTCCAGCTGCGCGTAGAACGCCTCCTTCTCGTCATCGGGTCTCCCTTCGTGTGGGCAATGCACATTGATGATACTATAATTGAAGAAACGGCCCTTAATCCTCAACTTGCACATCCTTGCGTTGATCGGTTGCCAACCAATCACACGCTGGCGCATCTTTCCCAGTACTATAAAGCCGGTTCCCAGCTCGTTGGTGGTGCCACAGCTCTGGTAGAAAGTAGCCGCTCGATGCCCGCTTTTCCATACCTTCTGTCCTGTCCAGCAAAGTTCCTGCAGTGCTACGACTTCGAAGTTTCGGGGATGTAATTCATCATATATTATCCTATCGCAACCCGGGAAGCCGAGCGATTTGCAATTCCATGTCCCGAGTTTCCAATCGTAGTCCTTATTTCGTCGCGTGGGTCGACGCCGATTGTTCCGATCCCTATTTTCTTCTTCGTTGTTGGTAACTTTTAGTTTTCCAGGGCGGCTTGTTGGGCCTGCCCCTAACCCCCTGTCTCGCCGGAGGACCATCGTGCACAGCACTGTTTAGAGTCCCTGCTGGCATAAGGACGAGTATAATAATCAGCCGCCCCTAACATGGAGAACAGACGCTGTTTGAGCCGCACCTCCTTGGTGAACAGACGCTCGTGTTTGACGAAGCATTTCCTCTACCGCCATGCTATGGTTACCGCGCCAGTATTCGCGTCGCACCTCCTCACTTCGCTATTGTCAGATTGACAACATTGCCCAGGCTACGCCGCATTTGGTATCATATGACTCGTGGAGGCGTGAGGCGGGAGCTTGTGAGGACCAGAGCTGTGTTTGACGCTCCTTCCAGGTTGTCAACTCACCATTTGAAGCCCTACAGTTTAATCAATTGAGGGAATTGAATTCTGACTAAACGTATATCTGGACGCCCCTCCGTGCGTCACCGGTACGCCACTTGTAGTAGAAACTGGAAACATTTGACATAAAGTTATATGTTTATGAAGAAAAACTGGGGCAAGTTCCGTCAAAATATTCCACCACATTTTGGAGCAGTACAGAATGGAACATGAATGACGTAAAAAGGTCTTCCACAAAAATCTGAATCCAGAGTTGCCTGGATCAAAGACGGTTAAAGTGCTAAAAATGCCAAAATCAACAGTGTGTAATACTACGATGAGCTATACCTAGATATGAACTGTGAACCTGAAGGTAGCTGAGCTGAGAGCTAAGGGGGAAGACATGGAGGAGTGTTAGGTGCAATCCTGTCATCTTCTTCCGGGATATGGCTACGATGGCAACTATCAAACCACGCGAAATATCCTCGCTCGATAAGGCTATAGGTGTTACGGTGCCAGCAAACATCCGAATCGGCACTTGAAGCAGAAATTGGTAACCAAAAAGCGCGCTAGACGTTTGCACGAGCAAGTTTTGACGGAATTCAATGGAAGTATTTGGATGGACGACGAAACCTACGTGGAAATGGATATCCAGTAATTTACCGGTCGAAAATGGCTAGCCGCTTGAAGCTTGAAATCCTGGGGCTGAGCAAAGATCGTTGGCCGGATACTGGTGAACACAAGACCAATTTCACAGTGTGGTACAATAGGTTGACTAGGTGGAAGCCTTTCAATATCTTGGCAACCACACAACACCCGAGCCGCAAGGATCAGAAAACCCAGGGGTGGCTTTGCAGGTCTGCAAAACATTTGGCGCTCAAACCAGATCACTCTACATACAAAAACCCGAATTTTGAATTCAAACATTAAATCCTGCGAAACGTGGTTTTTATGACCAGTTATGGTCACCAGAACCGTCATAAGTGTGTAATAAAACCAGCATTGTTACTTGGGCTGGACTGAAATCCGTAGCTTTACTTTTCCATAGCTTCACGAGCCTATGGGATAAAATGGGGCAAGTGGATTTATGAAATCAGTGCATCAGGCGTGGCACACAAATTACGTAACGCAAAAATTCCGGTTTTTGGACCCCCTCCCTCCCCTATGTAACATTAAGTAACGCTTGGCACAACCCCCCATTAAATTACGTAACGCTAACCAAACCTACCCCCCCCCTCCCTGGTACTCAACTTCACTCAGCTTCTTATTAAAAACCACAATCGGCCATCGGCCCATGTTAAGCTGAAATGATCTTGAACCGTAATATGTAACTGGAAATTTAATAGGATTATCTCATTCAGCTACAAACCATAATTTTGTACCAGAATTTTCATCAGTATAAACAGATTCACTGTTTTCCACCTCCAACACATCCTATCCTCGTTTGGCAACTGCCTTTTTGGTATAATTTTGTTACGTAACTTTTCTCATGACTCCCCCTCCCCCCTATGTAACAAAAAGTAACGCAAGCTCGACCCCCCTCCCTCCCCTCTAAGCGTTACGTAATTTATGTACGAAGCCTAATCTAAACAAAAAAAAACTTTGCTAAAGAAATGTGTTGGAAGTACTTTCTTTTGGTTATCTTATCAGCGACGCACCGATGTATTTCGAGTGTGTTTAGCTAAAAGCTAATTATATTCGTTAAAGCCAAACGTGAATGAAATTTAATAAACTTACATTTTAGGTAACCTCAATATTCTGATAAGCACGTTCCAACATACAGAATATAAGTTTAAGTAATCTATAGGTATAATCAATTTTATAATAAGTAGGAATATAATAGCTAGTAACTCTTAATTTCACATACACTACATTTTTAATCCATCACCAGTTTGAAAATATATTATTTAATAGAAAATATCAGTTAATAATTAATTAACAAATTATTAACACGCTACATCTGCTTCTAATTATTTGCGGTTCTGCCTGATCAATTGGGTTTTCCGGTACTGAACGTCATGTATGACATATAATTGCGAGTTACCACAGTATAATATAACCTGTCTGCTACTCCGATCGTAGGACACAGATCGGGCCTGCGTTAGATG
This sequence comes from Sabethes cyaneus, assembly GCF_943734655.1. Lineage (NCBI taxonomy): Eukaryota > Metazoa > Arthropoda > Insecta > Diptera > Culicidae > Sabethes > Sabethes cyaneus. The sequence continues at coordinate 150,267,290 of NC_071355.1, read as the reverse complement.
CCGTAACAATATGATATTTCTATCTCTATCGAGTGCAGAGCAATAGAGTGTTTTCTTTGGAAATTTTTTAAAACTTAGTTTTTCATACTATGTTGGTAGCATTTTACAAGAATATATGGTTCTAGGCCTCCCTCTAGTTGGCTTCGAGGTATAACACTGGCCTAATAAGCCAGTCGTCGTATGTTCGTATCTCGACTGGAAGAGGCTGTTAGAGTCAATAGGATCGTAGCAACTGGCCCTGCAATTGTCCTGCACTCTAACAGCTGGCTGCGAAGTCTGTCGTATAAAAACAGGAGGTAAAGTTTCGATAACGGAATGTAGCACCTAGGCTTTGCTTTGCTTTGCTTTATATGGTTCTAGGCGATTATTGAAGGACTCAAAACACACTATTCACTCGTTTTTTGTGTTTCTTCAAATGGTTCAAAAAGGTGCGTGCTTTAAGGTTATAACGCACGCCAAACACATAAAACATATGCTTGCCGTTCTCTCATATGGGTGGTTGGGGACAAGCGGTACCTATGCAAGTTCTTAGTACTCGACCTAAGCCTAAAGATGAAGATCTGATTTTAAAAATCCACTTACCCCATTTCACTTCATAGGCACGTAAAGCTATGGAAAAGTAAAGTTTGAATATGCGACAACATAAGGTTTCGTACATAAATTACGTAACGCTTAGAGGGGAGAGAGGGGGGTCGAGCTTGCGTTACTTTTTGTTACATAGGGGGAAGGGGGAGTCATGAGAAAAGTTACGTAACAAAATTATGCCAAAAAGGCAGTTGCCAAACGAGGATAGGATGTGTTGGAGGTGGAAAACAGTGAATCTGTTTATACTGATGAAAATTCTGGTACAAAATTATGGTTTGTAGCTGAATGAGATAATCCTATTAAATTTCCAGTTACATATTACGGTTCAAGATCCTTTCAGCTTAACATGGGCCGATGGCCGATTGTGGTTTTTAATAAGAAGCTGAGTGAAGTTGCGTACCAGAAAGGGGGGGGAGGTTTGGTTAACGTTACGTAATTTAATGGGGGGGTTGTGCCAAGCGTTACTTAATGTTACATAGGGCAGGGAGGGGGTCCAAAAACCGGAATTTTTGCGTTACGTAATTTGTGTACCACGCCTAATAAGTAAAGGCCCAAGAGACTTGCGATGTCCTGCCTAAACATGTGTTTTAAGTACTTCGGTTATTGCCTAGAACAATGTACTCTCGTAAAATGCAACTAACAGAGCTAAGTAAGAAAAAATAGTTGTTAACAAAACTATCAAAGAAAATGCTGTATAGTTCAGCACTCGGGTGAGATAGAAATTTTATTTCTGCGACAAAGTTGCTTGTTTTTACATTTTTTACAACTTTGCCGAAGAAACTATGTCTATATTTCCTAACACAATAAAGTTTTTTTTATTATAGTAAACGATGACTAATTTTTGACACTTCCAGATTATGGGGCAGATTCCTGCAAAGTAAGGCCGACCAGTTAGCTTCACGGTACGATGCTGGTCTAACATTCCAGTCGTCGTATGTTCGAATCCCGGCTAGGCAGTGCTTGCTAGATAGAGTCAGTAGGATCATTACACTGACCCCGTAATTTTCCTGTACTCTAAATAGCCGGCTGCGAAGTCTGTCGATAAAGAAGGGTAATATCTAACGACGGTTTAAGCTCACGACTTTTTGACTGCAGACAAAAGCTTCAATTCATAAAACGGTAGAAACAAGTTCCCCTTTTCTCCCTTTTGGGCCACTATGCAATGTAGAATGAACCAGATTGCCCACGTTATCATAGATGACCGTCCTCCTCGGCTGAACATCAGGCTGCTAGATAACCCAGAATCTGCCGAGAACCACACGCGTGTACTGAATGAGGCACTGCCCAAGAATTTGGTGCTTCAAACCCAGAAGACGGTTAGGGGGTATGAAATGGGAAAGGCATCTAGGAAAAGGCACCCAACATAGCTCTAGTCATCCCAAATCCGCTACCTAGCGCCTCCACGGGGCTATATCTGAAAATACTTCAATTTGTAGAATTAAATAGCCAAGCTAGGAGGTGAAGGGTCGTGCGGTATTCAGTTCCCAATCTTACAACTGTAGTTTAAGGTAACCATTCCACCACACGACTTTATTTTCAAGTGTTGTATTTTTTAAACTAATATTTTTGGTAGACTAATCTATTTTCAGAGAGCGAAATAAGGCGCTATATCCTTGGCTAATTCCAGTCTGGCTACTGGTTTAAATGCCATTAGTTCATCCCCGAGGATCCGAAATATCGCTTAACCTTAGAGTAAAGATACTCCCAACGAGTGTAAATAAATCATTATCTATATGGGAAGCGTTTGATACGTGAGGTCCACGCTTTCTTCATTGCCCTTAATTTTAAGGAGTTTAATGAAAATAGGTATTATTTCTGGTTCCACTTGATTCCTTGGAGTAGTCTCTGCGGTACATGCTGAGCAGTTGGCCTGACCATTGACAAGAAAAATGATTGATTCAAGCTATCGTCATTTTCCAGGATACTTTCAAAAATTGGCTGCGTTAGTGTAAGATTAGATTAGATTAAACCTAGAAGACGGTTGGGGCAGAATACATTCGGCCATTGGAAAGGAGGTACTAGGTGAAGAGAGCCGGAGTATACAAAATGATTGGTCTGATAAGGAATGCTAACAGGCGGTTTAGATAAAACAAATTGCTTGGAAAAATGATCTGTACATTGCCACTAGGGATAACTTGGTCAATTACCTGCTCGTCGGAACCATTTGACCACGTTCCTAAAGTGTAAAAAGCGCCAAAATGAGAACAGAGATCTAAAAATTAGAACAATAACCCGAGCTAATGACACGCGCAATTTTTACGAGAAGATGAACCAAACACACCTACACTACCGCTACACACCGAAACCTGACATGTGTAGAGACGAGGGAGGGATTTTAATCGCAATCGAGCGTGAGGAGGTCGACAAGTGGAAGTAGTTCTTCAACGCGGAAAACAAGTTATCCTAGGAATGCCCATGGAAGATAGTAGTAATAAAATAAAACGCGAAATCGGGTTGCTGAAGACCTACAAGCCGTGGGAAAGGACCACCTACCGGCAGAGCTCTATAAACATGGTCAAAAAACGTTCGCAACGGCTCTACACTGGGTTATTTTCAATATTTTGGAGAAGGAGAAGTTACCAGAGGAATGGATAGAGGGAGTGATTTGTCCCATCTACAAAAAGGGTGATCGGCTTGACTGCTGCAACCATCGCGGCAGAATACAGGAAAACGCCGCCTGTTCAGATGCTGCTACGCCGGCTGTCACCGATAGCTCAAGATTTCGCAGGGAATTATTAGGCGGGGATCACCAAATTTTAACCAAACAGATCTTACAGAAATATCGGAAGTACACGCATCACATCTTTATTAATTGCAAAGCAGATGGCAGATAATGCATGAGCACGATTTTCCTGATAAACTGACACGACTGATCAGAGCTACATTGTATCGAGTGATGTGTTTCGTGCGCGTCTCGGAAACACTCTCAAATCTCTTCAAGACTCAGCGAGGGTTGAGACAAGGTGACGGATTATCATGCATGTTGTTTAACATCGCTCTTAAGGGAGTGATCCGATGAACGGGCATTGAAACGAGAGGCATAATTTTCACCAAGGGTAGCAGCTCCTTCCTAAGCTTTGCAGATAACTTTGATATAATAGCCAGGAACTTTGCGATGGCGAGCCGGAGGCATCTACGCCAGACTGAAAGCTAAAAATAAATGCGTCGAAGACCAAATACTTCAAAGGAACAGGCTCAAAGGAAAAAAAACGCCGAAGACAGCGATGGACTAGAAGTAGTAGATTAGTTTGTGTAATTGGGATCGCGAATGACCGCGGATAACAACACTAGCAAAGACATCTAGCGGCGCATTCAAAGCGGGAAATCGGACCTAATTAGCCTTTTGCAAAGCGCTACGATCACGAAGCATACATCGCCGAAAGAAGCTGACGGTGCGTAAAACCCTTATTGGAACGGTAGGTCTTTATGGACTTGAATTCGTAACGCTGCTCACGTAGCTTATACGCGTCCTTGTCGTGTTCTTGCGGAAGGTGCTGCGGTCGATATTTAGCGCAGTACAAACTGAAAGCGGAGGGTGACAGAGGCGTATGAATCACGAACTACATGCACTGTTTGAAGAGTTTCCCATCGTATATCTGGCTAGATAATCGGATGGCTTTCCAATAAATGGAATTAATTTTCAACGACTTCGCAAAGAAAAGCTGGAAAACTATGTTTTACTTCATAGAATACTGTCAAAATACCATTTCACAGTTTTAAGTGAAAAAATTCACGATGGCGGTTCTATATCAAAGAGCATCAAAGTTTTCTCATAAACTATTGTGAAACACATAGCCATGTTTAATAATAATAACGACATTTGAGCAAAAAACTCATTATTTATCTGTGGTTAGGTAAATTAAAGCTGGTGTTTAACAGTTTTGAGTACCCTATCCACTCAATAGTATCAAAAATATATTTATCATGAAAAACAGTTATCTAGCACTTTGACAGTTTTTGGGAATTTCATATTCTAACAGTATTCTTCAGTTCCAAAAACCCGATTGTAGACACTATAAAGACCAATTTTTACAGATAACTGAGCCACCGTGCGACCAGAAGAAAACACCTATTGCGATAATTCCAAAAGCCAGATTCGGGCCACGCATTTCTCGATCCTTAAATCCCTGTTTCCCACGGCGACGTTCGCCTCGACATGGGTTCGCGTAATTAATTTGCATAAACCGCAAAAATTGCTCGCTTATTAAAAAAATAACCCCGGTAAAATTGGCCCCAGTGCAACACACAGAAGGGGTGAAACGTTCAACCGGAGAATACAAATTCGTGTAAATTATGCACAAATCACCACTCATAAATTTCCCTCCGTCTTTCACTGTGGTCGTCGATAAATCAAGCCCTACCTCAACCGAGCAAATTTGAGATGAAAAAAGTTTTAAGCTTCCAGCGCATCTCACTTCTTCTGTCCGCGCGTATGAAGTGCATCTATAAATTACCTACGTTATTTGAAAGAAAAAAAAACTCTGCCAACACATACACATAAGTGAGGAACGTAAATCATCCATCGATACGTGATTGTTATGCAAAGTGTGCACTGTTCGAGTCTCGTTCTGTCAATTTTATTCAATTTTCCCCACTTAACCGACAACCGGTGTTACACGAGACGAAATATAAGCATCAACCCGGCGCGATGGTCGTTACCGAAATGCGATTCTGCTTTTTGTATGGACGGACCGACAAACGATTGATGTTTTGCCGCATCACAAATATGTGTGTGAAAGCTGGAAACCGCAACAACAACAACTACGACTACTACTACGGGCAAAGCACGCACCACTCGAGTTATCTACAGATAGGTTATGAGCCAAATCGAGCGAGAAACCCATTTGTCGGACCGTTTCCGATACTATTATTGGTGTTATTATTTGTTTGCTCACATCAATATGTGTATGGCTGACTGATGGACGTTGCCTGTTAGTCGTGCATTGTGGGTTCGAATGTAAATAGCACCTCCTCTCTCCGACGGAGTTAGAAGTATGCCGACAACGCATGCGAGCTAGCTAGCTGGGCGATATAGCTCACGCGGAACGGGGTGGGTCCGTGTAGTTACGCGGAGAGGGTGCGAGCGGTAATTGACCATCGTGTGCACCGGAAACAACACTACCGGTGTCACGCAAACATGCACTGAATGGCTAACGGTTAGAGGACTGTGTTCGCATTTGCTTGGCCAATGTGCGATGTGCCGTGCGAATCAGAGCAGCATTTAGAGCAATTTTCATATTATTATTTTTTTATTGATAAACACAGTGTTTACAACTGTGTTAAAGAGTTTATAAAGAAAATCTAAACTAACTCGTTTAATAGGATTCACTATAGTTTGCTGGCCTAACAAACCAGTCGTCACGTGTTCGAATGTCAACTGGGAGATGCTGTAAAAGTCTATGGCATCGCAGTAGTAGCCACGCAATTGTCCTGTACTCTTGCAGCTGGATGCGAAGTATATATGCGTAGAAAAACAGAAGGTCAAGCAACATAGGCTTTGTTTTGCTTTGCTTTAGTTTGTGATTATTGTCCTATTACTAATTTTACATACATTTTTGATGAATATGCTGCATCTTACAGCATTGTGGTTTTCAACAAAAAAAAAATCCAATTTTTCCCAATTGATTCACAAAGCGATACAAAAAGCACGTGAATAATGAACCGAACTTCTTGACATCCAAGCACATTCCAATCAGCATTCCTCCGGCTAGGGACCGCAATATAAAGCGGAATAGGTTGAAATGCAACATCACCTCCTGGGGGATCTTTCCGTAGGACAATTAGTGATGAAATTCTCAGGCACCCAGTGCAATGCAGTGTTCGTGCCATTACCATCTGAACACGCCGCCGCCGGCTAGCGGTGGATTGCAGGACAAACTGCGTAATGATGCGGCACTTTCACATCAGGTTCTAATGGTTTCACCAAACCGCATCATTATTATCGTCATCATCATCATCATAAATCGCTTAAGAGTTTACCTACTACATCAAGGATCTCTACTTTCAGAAAAAAAAAGAAAGAAAAGCAACGCAGACATGATCAGATCGATGAATGAAGCCCAGGGCCGCGTATGCTGTCCGTTACGGAAAATTATAAGTTTCAACAAGCTGATCACGCTATTCAATCTTTCGACAAGGACACCTTTGAAGATGGGTTCGGCATTGCAGTAGGATCCCGGTCACGTTCCTGTCTGTACTGATCGATCCCGTGTAAGATTGAAATGCCAGCAGAAGGAAACGAAAAAAAATGCATTCACATTCAGGATTCCAACTAGCCGTCTGGTTGCCGTCCGACCACTACTGGGAAACCTGCGGCGCGACGAAATGGGCAAGATTGTTCCCGAAACGATCGATAAAATAAACAAATCGATCTGGTCAGCAGAGGTAACACGAAAAATGAATTCAATGACTTGGCGAATCCTGTGCAGTGTGAGCTTTTCTCGTGCAGTGCCCTTGTGCGGGCAGACAGGCAGGTATTTGTTTACGAGACAAAACAATTCGAACTTTTCGGTTCTCAAAATGGTATACCGTAGATTGGTTCCGATTTGAAGTGATATGTCTTTATTTATTGGTACCCTGGGGAAAGATGTCACATCGCAAAAATTTTCCTGTGAGTTGCTTATTGCTAATTGCAAGGATAATCGTCCAAGCAATAAGTGCGCAATCGGTCATAAAAGTGCTATTTTAGCTTAAATCATTTTGGTCTCTTCAGCGCACTTATTGCTTGGAATGTAACGAAAAAGTGCGCCGAAGATACTGAAACGATTTAATGTAAAATAGCACTCTAATGAGCGATTGCCTACTTTGGATGATACAATTTTCCTTAGAATCAGCAATACTATCAATATGTATTTTTAGAGAATAAAGGGGTAATAGTAATGGAAGAATAGTTTATTCGAAAAACTTTATTTTGTAATAGAATACAATCCTGACTTTCTGTTAGAACTTTAATTTTGTTGAAAATTTCTCTTTTATCGTTGGTATTTTTTCTCAGAACCAGTAGTCACTTTTCTTCAGAATGCATTTTCCGTCATGTCAATTACGTATGTTATCTCGTAAATTTGTCGTGCCGATTTTTTAAGTACATATATAGAAATACCTATATGTATAGGTGAATCGTTTGAAATTATTCCTCAATGCGTACACTCAAAAAAATCGAAACGTCGCATCCACGTGAAAAATCATGTAAACTTCTGCACAGCAACTTACATAAACTTCATGTACTAGTTAATGGGAAATTTGATAAAATTTACCGGGATCGCACGTAAACTGGTTAGTATGAGTGCTAGTTACCAATAATTCACATGAATATTACATGAAAAGTGTGATGGATGAGAGTTACCTATGTGTTTTCACGTAAACATGACGTGCCGATTTTTTTGAGTGTAGGGTATGTTGCTGCTTCGTCGTAATTGCCTATTCCCGTCCTATCCAACATAAATTATTAAAAATATCAGCATTTTTATGACACACAATGCAAAACTAGTTATTCCCTAATATTTCAGTTTGTTGTCTATCATACGCGATCAATCAAAGTGAGCTGAGATCTATTTAAATGTTTTTTATCATTAAAGAAGTCTTACCAGCCAAATTTCCTACGTTTTTTCGTGCGACGAAGAAGAAATCGTTTTAATTTCCATCATTCATAAATGAAAATAACTCACGCAAGGCATTGTCGTTATTCTACAGCCAGGAAAACTTGCCTGACCTGCAGGAATATTGTAGAATAACATTTGTCATGCCGTCCTACACAAATACATGCGCGTTAGCTTCGTAAACATTGTTGTGATTTTTAGTTCGGACGATGAAAAATTTTGATGAACGGATTTTAAAACGGTACGACGAATTTTAGAAATAAAGTCAGTTGCGTAATTTCAATAATATGCTTTAATAGTCGCTTTTCAGTGATTTCAAAGTTCACGGATCGGAAGGTAAGTGAGTTTTAGTCAAATCAGCACAAGACTTTTGGAGTATTCATTAAATCCATCCAACAAATGATGAAAATTAGAATGGCTTTACTTATTACGACGGGAATTTGAAAAAGACCCTATATATTATAAGCAAGAATAGATTCGGTTTTCACGTTTAAACCTTAAATAAAAATTCTTAAAATCCATGTTTTTTTTTGCTCGATTAAGAAATTCACTTTGTTTTTTTTCGCCCCCACCCCCCGCTTCAGTGGCCGAACACCGGAAGGACAAAAACTTTTTAAAATATTTGTAATGGCCTTAATATGCTTTAATAATCGCTTTTCAGTGATTTCAAAGTTCACGGATCAGAAGGTAAGTGTGTTTTAGTCAAATCAGCACAAGAACTTTTGGAGTATTCATTAAATCCATCCAACAAATAATGAAAATTAGAATAGCTTTACTTACTACGACGGGAATTAGAAATAGACCCTATACCGCTTCCAAAATCGAAAAGTATCCAATACGATTTTGCTGGATGCATACCGATACGTAATTCTCATTGGTAATCTTAATATTCATATGAGAACGCTAGCTGGGAAAGTCCAATAAAATCATAAATGTTCGATCGAAGTTTTCTGGGAAAATAAGAGCTCAAATTTTTCATAAATTTTCCAATTTCCAATCAACATTTTATGAACTATGCCCATATTCAAAATTTCATTCAATTCTGCACAGTAATTTTTTTTTCGTCGGTTATCAGTAAAGTTTTGCTAATTGCTGACAAACTAAATTTTCATTTATAAATTAAGTAAAATGTTTTTACAGAAATGCTCAGCAGTTTGAAAATTTTGCTGAAATTTTCATTCAGTAATCCTAGTTGGACAACCTTTTGCTGACGAAAAGCAGCAAACTTATCGATTTTTTGTTTTTTCTTCACTTTAATAAAAAGTTTGTGTTTTTGAAAATTCTTTTGCGTCTATTACCCTAATATACATAGCATCGATTGCTTTTGTATAAAAAAGTGATATCGAATACAATCCGTTAACCTGCATTCTGCAAATTGGTGGCAAGGGAACATTTCAAAATTGTAGTCATTTTCACTTCTGAAAAATATAGAAAAAGTACATCCAATCTTTAGCAGTCAAAATTAAACTTGCTCACGAGATGAACCAGCCCACGGCTAAAAATCTCGATAATAAAGAGAAAAAAAAGAAAAAAAAATCACATTTCTCACATCAATTTCGCGTTGAAACCATTTTATTTTAAGGATCGAAGGGCTTTTACATCCATTTTGATGTTAAAATAAATTTTACATTGCTTTAAACCGCGGAACAAAAGGCGTTTTAAAACCATTCTCAAACATAAATATGGCGACCGTTTTGACAGTTCAGCTATAGCAATTACTGAACGCTCAGCAAATTCGCTTTTACGGGATTTATTTCAGCAAACCATATTGCAGAAAACCAATTTGAATTTTGGTGTGTTCTACTAGCCAATTTATGTGCAAACTTATATAATGGTCCGCCGAACTCAAAGGGACTTTCAACTGCAGAAAAAGTTAGAAAGCAGATAGTTATTGATTCGTTGCATCCGCAGTTTGCAGGTTCTTCGATGGAAACTCGGCTGCAGTAGTCCTGTCGATCGAAGGGCACGGTGCATGGAAGTTCAAAACAGATAAAATTGTCGGTGAGTCGATCTCGACATTTAGGATAAACGAAAGAAGAAAATGCTTTCAATTTTTGTAAATTTAATGTTTAAAAAAAATAAAATTTGAACTAATGAGTGTGTCGGAAAAAACTTTTTTTTTTGGTTTATTGATAGAATTTTAGAAAAGTCTTTTATACCTTTTGAGCTTTGTAAACGAAACACAGCTTGTGAAATAAGAAGGAGAATCCACGGACTCTCTAGCTCTAGTTGAAGAATTCTACCGAAAAAACAATAAAAACTTTGTTCTAATATGTCTGATAATATGTCTGTTCTAATTAGTTTACGAGAAAAAGGTACATAAAGCTTAAATATCGTATTTTCACAGGAGCGGCATTTTTCATCCACTTCCCATAGTTGGATTATTACAAAATTAGTATCAAAATAAGCGGAAATATCTGCAGAATCCAAATTTGAAATAAAAAATAGTGATTTTCTCAACACTTTTAGTCGTTTATTTCCCCTAACTAGAGTTGTCAACCGTACGAAAACCTAAAAAGTTGCCAGCACCGAAGTATTCCGTACCATTTTACTACAGACAAATAGATATGACACTTATTCCCTCATTTTTCGCACGCTGTGCGCTAGAGTGATTTCAAATTCTGTTTTGGTTGGGAATGTCTCCGTATACGTTAAAGTTATCATTTGGAAGTGACGAAGGTAGATGATTTTCAGGTGAAATGACGATATTTTTGAAGGTATTTGTTGAGATAGTTATGTCTGTCTGTTTGTGATTTCACAGAGAAGGCTTGTTTTCGAAAGTACATTGAGAAATCTATTAAAATTTAACATAATTCTGGTATAAACATCATGTTTTCAGTCAATTTTACTACCTTTCTTTTAATTTTGACCTCAATTTTGTCATTTTTGCTATAACGATCAGTAACACGGTAACGCCGAAAATAACTGTTAACAAGGAATTGGTTTTACCCAAATGAGAATTTTTTCAAGGTATGAACGACTCAAACACACACACGACAGCTGTGAATTTTTTTGTTCCGGCGAAGAAATGTTTTTGTTACGAACATACTCACAACCAGCCAAATAATAATCTAGTACATAAGAGCTTTGTCTGTAACCAAAACCAGGTCCGTGACAGGAAAGGATTTTCGTTGAAAAAATTGCAGCGCGTGGAATGATTCAAAACTGAAATTAATATATGTGCTACATAAACTACAGCTGGTGCGAGTGCGAGCAACTCATGAACACTCTGTAATTTGTCTCTAACTCTGTTAGTTTTTGTGGGCTCGAAAACAAGGGGGTCTTAATTCGGTGTTAAAAATTTGTGACACAACAATCCTGGTTCAACCCTGGGCTATCCTGTTCAGTAAACTGGCTAAAACCCCAGTGCCTCATTCTATATTAAACAACAGACTGCGTAACATTTGTTATTTGTATGCAAGCGCTCTCTATTGACTATTTTGCATGTAAAACTTATCTGCGAGATCTGCATATATAAATGCATGCTATATTTTTATATATTAATATAATTTTAGGACGCAATGACAACTGATGTTTACCTTAAACGCTTTTTATGTGCATACTAAGGCTTACAGCAGCGTGCACTCTGCTGTTCGAAATTACTAATTTGTGGTTGTCTTGTCTTAGTGTTTTGTTTACCCTCAGTTTGAAAAACTCTACAACATCATAGCGGGAAAAATACCAACAGCAACAACAAAACGCGTGCGCGCAGAGGGTTTCCGGTAAGGTGTGTAAGTGGGTAGCAATAAGAGATTAGTTATGTTGTCATTTACGTCTCAAATACGTAACCAACGGTAATCAATACAGTAATCGATTATAATCTTAAGTAATCATTGGTAATCATAAATTGTTAGTAATCACAAAAGCATTCAATACAAGAGTATTTCAAAATTTACTTACTAGAGGCGTTATTTGTTAAACGTAGCTACCAATAACCCCAAAATAATTCCAAAAAAATTTCATTACTTTCCCCTACCGTCCATCAATTGAAAAACCACCGTTTCAAAAAAATATATTAATATTAATGCCTGATCGCATTTCAAGGTCAAAGAGTAAAAACACGAGTTTGGTCTATTTCATAGGAACGGAGCCTTTCTCCGAAAATTCGCGCTGAGAATCGCGGCTAACACGCTGACAGACGAATAGCAACGACAACAGTCGCAAGGACCTGCATAGTGTCGTCGTCCTGCCAGTAAAATCAAGTTAGATTTAAACCTTTTCCGTCGGTGGTTTCGGTAGACGGAGGAAGAGGCACAATTTGTGTCTAAAAATAACCTAACCACATACGTCACTACTTTAACAAGCGGGTTGCGCAGTCTCCTTTTGTCCAGCGCCTCTGCGGTTCAAAGGTAAATGGGTACCAGCGAGCCACATGCCCTGGCGGGTGTTGTAGGTTCAAATCCGATTTTAATCTTAGATTATAGCTTGGTTCGACCCATGCACCTTCCAGCATTGGATAAAAGGTAGGACTCACAACGACTACTTGTTAAACGTAGCTCCCAATAACTCCTCCCCCCTCACTTTCCTGCTCTTTCACCTCCATTCCAAAAAAAAATCAATATTTTCTCCTACCGTTCCTCCATCAATTGTAGAACCACCGTTTCAAAAAAAAAAGTAATAAGAGGTGTTAAAGCCAATAAAATTAAATCCTAGCAGAATACCTCGCATTTATTCGTCAAATTAAATTAGAAACTGCAGCTATTCGAAACCATTTAATCTTGAGAAATAGGCCTACCGTAGTGCACAATATTCTAGTATAGACCTCACATAAACATGGTTTTTATTATGTACGAGAATGGAAATTGTAACTAAATAGTTTTATAAACAGGTACTAAGATATTGTTTGCTCTGCTGATTGTATTACATTGTATTACAATGGTCAATAAAAGTTGATAAAGAATTATTAACTAGATGAATTGTAATATTTGACATGTTTCTTTTCCTACAACAGCCTATCAATTTACATTTTTGAACATTTGACCGAAAAACATTTTTGCTTCTAATAAAAAAAAATTGTACTTCTTGTCGGAATACGTTGTGCATATTAAAACTTTGAATGTTCTTAGAATAAATGATGTTCACAAATAAAATAAACAGAAAAAGTCCAATATGAGAGCCTTGTAGGACTCAATTTATTCTTTCAAATTCACATTTCGAAAAAGTCCTGTAAATTTCCGTCTTTTGACATGCACATAAATGGAGCATCGCAAAAAATGGGTTAATTACACAAATGTCTGCATGCCTCAGGATCGATTGTGACTGATAATAAGGGCAACGGGAGGAAGATTTGAATTAGACTAATTCAAGACAAATGTTATGAATATACTTTACATGAAATACACTCAAAATTAAAATTTAATGCCGCGTGAAAAAAACAATTTTGCACGTTAGATCTGCGGTCTTGATTAAATAACTATCGTTTTATTAATGATTGATCAACAAAATTTAGAAAGACAACAAATAATATTTTTTCCACAATAATTCCTTATATTAGCCCAGGATGAAAACTAGCGAACCGTATCGTTTATTACGCAGCAAGCTCACTTGTAGATCGGGAAGCAATTTCTTTGAAAGTTAAGTTAAGTTAAGGTCAACAAGTGCTACAACATAGCCTTTTGCCACTTTCAAAAATGGGAATAAGGTACGAGGATTTCCGTAACTTAAAGAAATTACCGATCTTTAGCGATATTTAGGTTATATATAAGGTACCCTGGGACAAGTAGGACCTAAAAAATGCAAACACGGATAGAAATTTAATCCCCAAAACGACCAAAATGACTCATGATTTCAGGTTTCTAGCTTATGTTTTATGAAAATACACCATGAATAATAATCTTGATATCTTGAACTTATTGCAGTATAGCACAACGCAAGATCATGATCTATTAATCATGATTTTATGCTGCCTGATATGGTAGTTCAGTCATGATTTGACAGCAATTCATACTTAATGATATCATGATTTTATTCATAATATTGGAATCGGATTTCTTTCCGTGTAGTTAGGGTTTATTCGACTATGTAATCTATACCAGTGATTATTTTGAAATTCTTTCAGCATAGAAACTCTTCTTTGGTATCACTTCGAAGGTACAATTACGCAAAAGGCCTATCAATTTACATGAAATGAATCTGGAGGAGAATTTTAAAAATCATGGCGATAGGCCCCACTTGCCCCATTTTCCGGGGCAAGTGGGACCTATATTCAAATTTGATTGAAAAGCAAAAAATAACAGAAAATTGTGTAGGTTAATATACAGCGACGTTAAAGCATAGCAAGAAGCAATCAAAGACAATACTTTTACGAATGGTTCATTCAAAAATGACGTAACATAATCAGATCATAATGGGCGACCTAATAATTAATATGAAACACAGATCGTCAGCAATTACGCTGTAATGCATCATTGTAATAAAATATAGTTGAATATGTACCTGTATCCAATTCTAGCAAAACGAAATTTATGATTAACCTTTGTTCAATAGCTCGAAAATACGATTATGATCTGTTCTTCTACCAAGCTCTATTGTTCTACCAAGCTCAACACGGTAGAGGCATTAGTGAAACTATCATAAGAGATAGTTACGCTGTAATATCCACAAAACTTTATTGTTTGAATTCCAGTTGCAGATTAGCTTAATTATATCAACTTTGCCTTTCCAGATTCAATTAGCATCGTATAGGTGTAACCAAAATGTGACCAAACTGTTTGTTCCCTCGTAAACCTTGATAATGGACTTCTTTTCTGGTTTAGTCCTTTTCAGTTTTATTTTAAAGCTTTACCGATATAAATATTATGTAATTGAACCGAAAATGTTCGGGATTGCATCTAAAAAATGTATTAAGACAGGAAATTTAGGGCTGAAACACTTAATTTTTAATATGTCCCACTTGCCCCAGGTGCTCTGAAGTGCCGATCATATTTCGACCCATTTATTTAATGCCGTTTGTCAAACTAAACAACTAGTTTTCGGGTGTAACTTGTTAATACACTCATTATGTTTACCTACTGTCAGAAAAACATGTACTTTTACGAAAGCCTGTGGCCAAAATATAATTTACAGAAAGGTGTGTCAAACTTACAACGCAAATTTAAAATAACGCTCAAATTTAAAATCCAATTTTGGTGTTCAGAATGCCAATTATAAATAATCTATAATTTTAATACCTGTGTTTGAGTTGTATCTTTCATTTCTAGAAAGATTCGATTGGAGAAAGTGAGGTTGAAGAGAGTTATGAGCTCCGTTCCCACTTACCCCGTATTCCCTCTTACCTCTTATATATAAACCAGATAAAAAACAGATGGGATGCGGTCGGGTCTGCAACCATAGAAGGAATCCTACTTAGTCTGTGTGTGGATTTCTTTGACAGTGATATCTTTAGCAAAATCTGGGTGAAAATCAAAATATCTGTAATCCGAATGATTTTCCGAAAATGTCGTATAAGTTCCTATGGATACTCTCTTGGTTTGTTTGTAGGTTGCTAAGAAATATAAAATATATTTCATTCACACAAAATCGAGTTTTCTCCCGTGGTTTTCCCAATGTTAACATGTTAGATAATTATGGTACAGAGCCAAAGTCTTCGACATACTTTCACAATCACAATTGAATGCCCTTGATGTGAAGCAGTTGCGATTTCAACAAGATGGTGCAACATGCCACACCGCACGGAATATGCAACAATTGATTTACTAAAATAAATTAGCCTGCAGAGGTACCCAATGCAGAAATCATAATCAAATGAATTTGGTAAAAAAATATTATTCGAATAAAGCTAATTACAAGGTACTTAACACCATATGTGTTTTATTTCAAGTTTAAAATCTCTGACATAAATTCGAGTTAATTAGGTAATGTTAATTTGGATAGTTTTAAGATTTTCTTCATTTCTCCTTGTACTTAATTGAGGTTTCAATTCCTATATGTGAATAGTGTTAATTGCGAAAGTAAACAAATCCACATCCCAACAATCAAAGTATTTTCTAATAGTGTTGAAAAATCTCCACTTATGATTAAACACACAGAATAAAATATGAGATACTTTTTTTTGTTTTTTTTTTGGGTAGAGTGGATTATTAACATATTGTCTATGATTTTTGCAATGCTATGTACATGGACAAAAGTTATGAAATGAAAACCATGATAAAACCAAGGTTTTGGAGAAAAAATTCCCAAAAAATCTGATTCTCTCAGATATCAAAGCAAAGCAAAGCCTAGGTGCTACATTCCGTTATCGAAACTTAACCTTCTGTTTTTATACAACAGACTTCGTAGCCAGCTGTGCCAGAGTGCAGAACAATTTCAGGGTCAGATGCTACGATCCTATTGGCTCTAACAGCCTCTCCCAGTCGGGATTCGCACATACGACGACTGGCTTATTAGGCCAGCATCATACCTCGAGGCCAACTGGGAGGCATTTCAGATTCTCAGATATCACTTGTTTTAAAAATTCATAGCTCATAAACCAAGCAAGGTAAAATAAACATTTTAATGTACAAACGTAATAAAATATTTTGTGCATTTTCCACGAAGGTGAAAAACTCTAAAAAATTAAAACGGTGAAAAACTATAATTACCTATTTAATAGAGGAACATAACAAACTGGCCAAATCAATAAATTGATGAAACAATGTAATCAATTTACTATGGCTAGTTTGATAACCTTGTCTTTGACAAGGTATTTACAAGACTGTAGCCATAATTGTACATATTTGCAATATTTTTGCATTTGAATCCCAAAATTTGGAGGCCGTAAACTAGTCAAGGGATCGAAAGGCAAATTTATCGCTTTGAGTAGTGGTGCAAGTTAATTATCAAAATTGATTATTATCCTATTTTCAGTCAAAACATTCTTAAAAATGCATTATGGTCAAAGAATTTCGGTCCCAAAGCGTGGGAATAAGATTTTGAACATATCAAAAACATACCTTTCACCGAAAGCAACAACAATTTATCGCAAATGATCTACCGCCATCCTAAATCGGTCTTATCACGCATGTTCATCACGTTCCATCGCCGAGACACAAGTTGACGATAATTGGCTGGAATCGAAAAACCAGTAGCCATACCACTTTTACCAGCCATTTCTGCCTTCGTCTTCGGTTCCAGCGTCCCCTAGTCCGGCAGTGCAAACACGCACAGCCCAAATCGGCCAATCGCACGGCGGAGTTCGTACGGGCGACTGTCGATTGCACGGAGCAGAACAGTAGCAAAAAGGGAAAAC
This sequence comes from Sabethes cyaneus, assembly GCF_943734655.1. Classification (NCBI taxonomy): domain Eukaryota; kingdom Metazoa; phylum Arthropoda; class Insecta; order Diptera; family Culicidae; genus Sabethes; species Sabethes cyaneus. Next base: position 150,249,884 of record NC_071355.1, on the reverse strand, counting down.
CGCGCGCAAGAGAGCGAAAAACGAACACCGACCGCTGCACGGGGACCACTGCACTGACTAACGACGGGTGGACATGTGCGCGTGTAACACCGGTAGCGATGAGGCCGGTGGGGTGCTACTGCAGCTTGTTAGAGCAGTACAGAGCGAGAATTATGCGCACGCCTTGATCGGGTGCGAGAACGGGAGACTGAATAATTAGATGTCTGCTTCGTTCCTACTTCGTTACGTTCCAAAAACGGGTTTCCAAGCTCGAGCAAATGGGATGAAAAAAGGGCGGCGCAAAAACCGGTAGCCGGAATTGGTTTTCTCTGTACTTCTTTTTTTTTTGCTCAGTTAACAGGACAAGCTAGTCACAGCATATGGGAAATTTCTGTGAAAATTTTTGTACCATTTCTTAGAGTGATCGAGCAAGACACCGTCGGGAAGCTGCAAATAGAAACGTCGCGAACGCCGACGGCAAGTCTGGTGTTTGTAAAGAGTATTTTTTTACTTATTCCAAGTTTGATTGAATCTGTGTTGGTTCCAACGCGCAGAACCAGTAGCTGAGCCGGTAGCAAAATAGCCAGTTACAAAACGAAGATAAAAAGTGGGCGGCGTAAACACCGGTAGCTCGATACACGCGCTACTCTACTGCGGACGGTAGTCAGCATCGGTGTTTACTTAAATACAAATGCGTGTTTTAATATCTCTTTTGTTTACTTTTATGATCAATAAAAACTTACCAATCGTAGTTGCAGTTTCACGTCGAAAACGATACTGATTTTCGTTTGAAATCAGCGTAATCACTTGTCGTCAGCTGAAAGTTGAACACTGTCTACAACACTTTTTATCACAATTTCTGGAATTTTGTGCACTAAAATCGCTTCTTAGCTTAGTATTATTCATTTAATTTCACTTCGTCGCTTTTGGACAATCTTCATCGGCAACAAGCTGGCAATTATGCACCATACATGAAACTTTGTAGCATTAAAACCAGTGAAAAACTATCGGCAAATCCTGCAGAGCTCCCGAGTAAAAAGACGCTCCGGACTCCAGCACAGTTGAAAAAAGTGTGAGAGTTAATAATATCGCAGATGCAATATAACTTCCGAACGCTTCTGTGCGTATCGCTATTATGACTAAATTGATCTTCCGCACTTGAAGGCAAGGGTAGCGTAGCAGCACAGCGCTCAGAGCTCACGGGCGACCCCTGGTTGGACAAGAGATGAAGACGATGAGACGAACTCTATACTCAACACAGCAGCGCGCAATAATACACACCGAAATAACGACACGAGTGGCCGACCGAGTCAGAGCACACAGGAGGCAAACGCGTCGGAACGTGTGTGTATGCCCCGCACACCAATCGATGAGAGTCAATCGGGCAACCCGAAAAGTTTAAAAGTTATGACGGAGAATTGTAGGAAGGTGGCTACCAAAAAACGGCCTGTTTAGTACGCTGGACTTGGAACGAGTGTTGCGAGCGTTTGCTAGTAACAGAAGTCAAAAGACTTTCTGGCATAGTAGCTGCAAACTGAAACTGCAGACATCTACTGTACTTAACCATGTTACCGTTTCAGACCGTATCTGATGCCGTGAGCGAGAGCGAGACAAGATCAACGAAAGGCCAGGAGAAAACCTACACTAGTAGCTGCTTTATTGATGCCCCCCGTAGCACCGTAGACCCCTAGAGTGCGTACATTAAATCTCCTTCTATATACACAGCTGCTGCTGCCGTTGCTGCCGATGTTGCGCTTGACGATTTGACTCTCGGGCTATATGTACCATCAAGTTTGCTGCCGACTTGACTCTTGCGCCTAGGCTCTCCGACTGGTTTATGCACTGTCTTGCTCACTCCCTCACGCGCCGCTTTGAAAATACTCTCGTTTCAGCCTTCATGCATTCCGTACTGCGGTGTTGCTCTCTCGCTTCCGCCTTCTGATTCACACTATGTCTACAACATCCTACATGCGCGCGCAATGTGGTTGAGGCGTATGTGATGAGCCGGGTTGCAGGGTTGCCTTCTAAATTCATGTCAATCATGAGCCCCCTTTCACAGTATCGATGTCCGTTTTCAATTACTTTTTATAGTAGACTGACGAAAAAGGACACAATATACTATTCTAACCTAATTTTAACTCAATTTCGTTGCTCACTGATAAAAAATGATTTAATTTGTTTTGATTAAAAACACATAAACAAAATTAAAGTAATATCCCTGTTGACAAATATTCCAACGAAAAACCAACATCTGGGAATATGTGATAAATAAACATATTAGTGACTAAAAATGTTGCTTAATTAACCATTTACTCAATCAATCCAGTAAACATCAATTCCACCGAAATCTGCACGATCTGCACGCACTGCTCGCAACTAGAGGCATCCGTCGCGCCAGCAGCTGCCTACTGCGTTTTGGGCTTCAACCTTCTTGATTGAAGCGCACTTTGCATGAGTCAACAGCGCACCTCGTCCCGTTTGCAACTCCAGCTGACTCGTCCGACCGTCGACTTCATCGCCACTTTTGTCAGGCGCATCATCCGCCAAGCTTCCAGTTAAACTCCACCCATTTCCAGGCGAACAAAAAAAAGCCGATACCAACCAGCAACGGTAATAGCATGAAATGCCACGCCCACTTTTCTCTGCTGCCGTTCTGCTCTTTCTTTCGTACATTCGGTAGTCGAAAGGCTTCTTATTTAAATTGCTTGCACGTCGCCGAGATCTTCTGAATGAGCTAGCTTCCTCGCTTAGCACTGTCTGGTATCAAACGAACACACTTGAAATTTCACTCATACATCTTCAGATACTTGCCTGGCATAGCTCTCACGCTCTCTTTGTTCGGCGTTAACCACACAAAAAACATGTAGAGTCGCTTTTTATAACGTTATTAATTTTGATTCCATTCTTCGTCATTCATGCTCTGTTTAGGCTTCTTTCCTGTGACTTAGCCACACTATTCTTCTTGTTCTACTTTCCCATGCGGCACATAAAGCGGCAATAATTTCTTTTTCTCTTCTCTCATCCATCATACCGCCTGTGTGATAACCCCTGCGCACTGCCTACGGTAATCCCGTCGTCATCGGGCCGGTTTATACCACCACAAAAGTGATCTTTAACATTCCTTTCTGTCGCCTTTCCTTTCCCCAATGCAGCATAAAATCCTCACCCCTTGCCAAGCAAATCATCTCAACGTTTCTCATTCTTCTTTATTTTATGTTTATTGTACTGCTACCGCCCTTACGCGTGTCAAGATCCGCGGTTGTGGCGAGCAGTACCTGATGGAGAGGTAAGCTTTCTCTTTCTAACCGAATCGCGCGCGCGGTACAGGTACAGGACTGGTGGCTTGCGGAGGTTTGAGATTGATCAACACGGCAGCTCTCGAGCTGCCAGATCGTGGTGGCGCGTTGGCATCATCGATGTTCTCGCGGCTGCTTGTCTTTATAGGCTGAATTTTTGTACATAGGCCACACAGAAAGAATGCACCAACACCAGCACCCTATGCGCAAATGGTGATTGGTGGAGCCCATATCCAACGATGCAGCGGTTGTTCCAAGAGATGTATATATACATAAACGAGCATAAGGTGGCCGATAGGAGGTAGACAGAAAAAAATAATTTTGGTTCGATTTAGCCACTGCTGCAAATTACGCTTGCTACGTGTAACCTTTGCTGGTTTCGGCAGCTGCCTGCTCGAAGGCTCTTTAGTACTAGAGAGACCATTAATGTATAATTGGGTGATTATATTAGGTCTTAATGTTGATCTTTTTGTTGCTACATACTAGGGCTGTCTAACCGGTAGTACCGGTAGTACCGAAACCGGTAATACCGACCAATTTTTGGATACCGAAATACCGGTTTTGGCAAAGCAAAAAACCGGTATTTCCGGTATTTTCTAATATCTTAGTTTTTTCAAACTCCTTATTCGAAAAAGAACTAAGTTTGCTGGAAGATTGTAAAACTCATAGAAAAACAACTTGGTGTTAATGCTGACGAAATTCTGCGACTATTAACAATGAAGAAGGGGAAATTGTGGGTCAAATAATTATAGTTCTTGAACCCGTTTGAGGCACAGTAGAGCATCTTTGCCGTAAAAAAGTTTCATTGTAAGAACTAGACGTCGCGTTTCAATTTATTTTTGAACAATTTGATATTTAAAAGCCACCAAATTATTCGAAGTTCTCAACTAACGAATTTAGGAAACAAGATCAGGGCCCAGCAACGTCACTTATAAGTAAATCACTACTCAGCAATGAAGTAATGAAGCTTTAGCACTGACGAACTGACATGACACGGGCGTTTCATTTTTGACTCACAAGATCTTGCAAGCAAACGACAGCAGAGTGATATACAAAGGTACGGGAAGCAGATTTATGCAAAATTCAGTTTGTTCCAACAGAAATCTGTATGAATATCGGAAATAACCCGGTAATTCTTTGTGTATTGCAAAAATAAAGGATAAAGTGATTTTTAAAAAGGGCTTTATTCATTCACTTGTGCTCCGAGTGTGTTTTTATTTTTTCGTGTCGGTCACACATAGTTAGTAAACGATATTCTGCCAAACCTGTTCTCTACTTTTCCAAGATAAATAGCGATCCGTTGTGCCGATGGAATTACTGTTTAACGTATTTAGATTCAAATTTTCGGGCACAAGTTTTTTAAGGAAAATGTATGGGATGTTATGTCGGTTCGTCGGTGGCTTTAGTTTCAATTGAAGCAACGCCGCTTCGTTTTAAAACTGGCTTCAATCAGCCTCAATAAAACGGTTTTCACGTCATCATGTCGACCGATTTTAAAGTTTCATATTGTCAAATCAAATGTCTATCAAATATTCAGTATTTCAGTAGAAGGCCAGCAACTTTGAATGCAATTGAATTGAATTTAAGTAACATTTCCTGCATATAACAATTTAGCGCCTATTATAATTAACCTACTCAACATCGACAAATCGTGCCTGACTGTCAATCGTTGTCATTTAAAATAGTCACTAACTTCAGCTGAAGCTTGCTTAAAAAGTTCTGTTCATCAAATGAAACAAATCACTTCATGTATAAAGCGAAGGTAAGAGAAAGTCAGCTTCATTTATTTGTTTCGAGGATGCCGAGCCCTAATCAGAATACGGGAATCTTTTCGCTTTTGGGCATTCTTGCCATTAAAGGATCTGCCAGAAAAGATTTTGGAATATTTTTCAAGTATTTCGAGTAATACCTTGATCAAACAAGCAGGTAAAATTTCCAAGCTCTGCGAATAGTGGTATTGTTGATAGAGAAGAGAAGTTAATAAAGAGATATTTGTGAACGATGATGAAGAGAATGACGCTATGCAAGAGTTCTGCTCTGGGGATGCAGGAAAATTCGTGAAGAGACAATAGGATACCGGCGCATTTAATATGCTAGAAGCTACAATACAAGGACATTTAAAAATAGTTAAAACCGGGTTCCCTTCTATAAATCTGAAAGAATAAATGATAAATGAAAGAAAAATTCCTGATGCGTTTAGAGCCGTTTGTCAGACTTCGATGAAAGCAGAAGTTTTTTCAATCGCTGGAAGCGCTGGCAATAAAATCTAGTAAGAGAAATAAATCACTAAGCGTATTATATCTGCTTTAATTCTACTTTGCTAAGGAACAATACTGAAACTAAAGTTTGAAAATAGAGGCATTTACTGAAAAACATCGACATTTCTATTGATTCCAAATAATCTGCCAATACCGGTATTTTACCGGTACTACCGGTATTTTCTACGCCAATACCGAAATACCGGTTTTCACCAAAATCACCCAATACCGACAGCCCTACTACATACCAAACACGCTAATTCATGGTATTTTTATTTACTTGTTTATTTTTATTGCATTTTATTATCTTTTCTGTTTTTGACTAAAAGCAAATAAAACATGTGCAAATAAATATCTAAGTTAGAGGACACGACCTAATATCATTGCAATGATATTGTTTAATTTTCAAAATTCATTTATGTTAACGCTCTGAATTAATAAATTATATTACTCATCCCAAAGATAATCAAGCATGTATATAATTTTTTGCTAAACTAGAAAAAATATTATTTGTTAAAATGTTAATCTATGCCTTTTATTTTCATTGATTAAAAAAGTTCTGTGTGTATTGGTTATAGCCAGGGATGGAAAAAAATCGCTTCTAGCGATCAAGATCATAGGAGTGATCTGATTCAGATTTAGTGACATCACTACTTGTAAGCGACTTGTAGGCGATAAAAATGTCATGTTAAGTCGTATTCATGTAAATTTTACTGGAAGTCTTCGAATTATAAATCTCCCTAATCGTGGTATGTTCAAATTTTGCCTGCGAAACGCTGTTAAATGTGGGTGTGTTTGAAACATTCGCCTCATAATTATCATGTACATATATCAGTTGCTTACTGATCCAGTAGAATAAAAGATGGTCAAGTTCCAAATACGAAAGATTGCTGTTATACTTTTCACGTTAATTAGGTCACTCGACAATTAAAATGCATAGTGCAAGAAGTAGGGGAAGACTGTCCAGAACGCATCGTGGGGGGTAGAATGGCCCACGCTATTAATTGTTTAAAAACGCGGAAACTGTTTGGTAAAATTATGAATGCGCATTTTATTTTGGTGTAAAAGAAGCTAATTCATAATTGTGTAGAATGTAAAAGCATCAAACATAGCCAGATCCAATAAAATCAAGCGATTATCCGCGATCTCATTACACATGTAAGAAATCACGGTTTTCTCTTAAGCTTTTACCACTAGTCGGTATGCAAATTTCATAATAAATACAGTCTATTTAATTGATATACTGTCATACTCGATGATTCATCTCAAAAACGGCATTAACCAGGCATTTTTACACATATATTGCAAAAAACTTCAAAATACAAAACAGGGGTAGAATGCATCACAGCGGGATCGAACAGTTATAAAATATTTTTAATTTGCACAGAAATTTAATCTCCTAAATTATCCTAATGACTCATGATTTCGGGTTTTTAGCTTATGTTTTAAGAAAATACACCATGAATAATAATCATGACATTATGAGCTTCTTGCAGTACAACTTGACTCAAAATCATGAACTATTATTCATGATTTTGTGCTGCCTGATATGGCAGTTCAGTCATGATTTGACAGTAATTCAAACTTAATGATTTCATGATTTCGTTCATGGTATCGGAATCAGATTTTTTCCGTGCAGTACATCTTTTGTTTTGGATTATTTATTAAAAATGTAGCAATATTATGTATTGTATAGGACTTAAAGTGTGCCTTAAACCTAATTGTACATTGTTTAACTTACAATATTTCATCACACACCAGTTGGAGAAAAGTAGATGATTAAATTTTATTGCCCATTATGTTGAGATATGAACCCATTGTATCCCCCCAGCAAACAAGCGTACTCTGAAACAAAAACCATGGTATCTCGCACAATTTTGCAGGAAATGCATGCTTTTTGTAAGTACCATGAAAAAGCTATTCAAATTTACCATGATTCTTGTACAAGTAATATGTTCTTAGTTAATTTTATCACCTTTCATGGTCATGTCCAGTAATTTTGACTACGATTCTGTTATTTTTGTTATGTATCGGGGTAACGCCGAAAGTAACGCATAGTAATTTTGACCAGAACACTGCTTAAGCTAAACAGAAATCTTTTCTGCAAAAATTCACTCTTAATTTTACCCTCTAATATGGTAACAATTACCATGATTCTTGTTTCAGTGTATGTTACAAACGCTATAACGAACGCTTCCGCCAGCCTAGTGTTAGGAGTTTCTACAACACGTGATTATATGTATTATATGCTGGTTGCGTTTAACGCCTAGCTGCGCAAACTTGGAGCGTTTTGTCCACGGGCTTTGGCGTTTTGCCTCACATAATGATTTTGACTCTTGCCAAAAATCGTCAAAAATAACAAAAAATACTGGTTTCTGTTAGGAAATTTCGCCAGGAGTAAGTGTAAAAAAGATCCCAAAGTCTTCTAGAAGTTGAAAAACGTTGAACAAACGTTTTTAATGTACCTTTTCAATTGTCAGGATTTTAGATAGCGACATATTGGAAGAAATTTGTTTATCTACGCTAAAGTAAGTGAAAATATTCTAATTGATTAACTTCATGGCAAAAAAATGTTAATGTTCCGGATGAAACAAAAGTACATAGAATCAGCTACAAAGCTTAGGTATCCTGGACAGAAAACCACCAATTATTTTCATTCTTTAATGTATTCCAATTTCAAATGTTTTCAAATGCTTTCGGATTTATTTTCGTGATTAGCATCACCTGCGTCAGAAACCAAACATATAACCTATCAGTTCTGGAACATAAACACACTTGTGAAGCTTTAATAATATCCCGAAATAGAAACAACATATATCAAATAAAAGTACATGCTTTTTCTTACGTTTATTTGTCAATTCAATAAAATATTACTTTTAAAGTTAAGCTCCATATACTGCCCATAAATGCATAACAGTCCCATCTGACTTTTCACCACTTTTGAGATAAACCTGGGAATCATCTTTAAATTAACTGTTCTTTCAATATTTCAAACAAAAAAGTTATGTTTGTTCCCAAGATGTTGAAAAAAATTTCAAACTATGTCAGTCCCATATTACAAATAAACGCATAACAGTCACAGTAGTAAAAATATATCAATAAGCATCTGTTTTTTGGAAATACCTGGACCGATTCGACTGCAGCAACTGCCAAACGGAAGATTTTATGGACTAGAAGAACACTATTGAGGAGAATTAGGATCGGATGTACGATTCCGAAGTTACAGTAGAAACAAGTTCCGGAATATATGGGAGTTGAACATAGAAGCACCTTGAATCACAACAAACCCATCATGTGACACCTATAAATACACGGATTTGCAAATATAGGCTATTGGTAGTCGTATAAAGTGTTCAAGGCGTCATTGGCCACATCTAAATATGTCCGTGAATGTTCCAGATACCTTTACGGGGATCAGTTTCTGCATTTAACTAAAATACAACATGTGACATCTTTAAGTCGGTACTCGAAATTGCAAAACTAGTTTAAAATAGTTTATTTGTTGTCACATATAGTGTCCAGGATCACATTGGTCATACTCGGACACGTTCTGGGAGTGTTCCGGACACACAGGAAAGCGACCAGCGACCAGAGTCAAACAAACCCCATCATGCGACCTCATTATAAACCCAAGATAACAAATTACAATAAAAAGGAGAAAAGGCCAGGAAGAGATTTGAGTCAAAAAGGACATTTTGCACAATTAAATCGAACGAACACGTGAATTATCAAAACAACAATGACACGTGGTCTTGAAAATAATGCCGAGTCACCGACAATGCAAGGATCAAGGCATGCTTTGCCTGTGACTGTTATGCGTTTATTCTTGCTTATTCAAGCACAAATAAACGCATATCAGTAACTTCGGCAGTTTTTCTAAGTTTTGGAACAAATTTTAGGTCACTTGTGAACAAATTGCTTGTAAAAGTATTCTGTTATGCACATTCAAGTGATTTTATGACGATTTGGACGATTTGTTTCCAAAATCGATTCAATATTAAAGAAAAATTGTCGTGGCTTCAACAGCGTTTTTCGTAGTTGCACATTTTTGCAGATGTGACTGTCTTCCATTTATGGGCAGTATAGGTGCCAGCAAACATTTTGGGAATTGCACTTTTTTGCAGTTTCAATAATCACAACCATGTAGCGAACAGTTGCTATTAGTTTTGCCCGAATTCGCCTACAATTATTAATTAAACGTGTAGGGCGCTATATCTCTGCATATTAGCGTTGGTAAGAGGAAATGCTTATCAACTTAGGGTTTGGTTTTGGTAAAAATTTGGTAAAAAGGTATTTTTTATATCTTAATTTTCGTAATTACTGGCTTTACAAGAAAATTTTCGAATACCCAGGTTAGTCTCAAATAACTGGTGCTTTGGGGAACTGTGAGTAAGATGAACAGATGAATATAATACAGAGAACTTGTGATTCACAAAACGTAAATACAGTTTAGGGGCATTAGGGGCATAATGAGCACCCTAACTTGTTGGCTGATTTAAGCACCCAAAATGACAGAATTTTTAAAGTGTCGTCATTGCAAAACATACATTCACTATCGATAATTAAAGGCATACTGTAAACAAATTGAAAAATAATTGATATGATGACGAAAATTGCAATTTAAAGTTGTGCTTCAAAAACTAAAAATCGGTCAATGTGTGGGGCACAATGAGCACCCCCTGGGGCATAATGAGCACCCTTATAAACACATGCTTGAAGGGTGTATATAAGAACAACAACCACACACACATACACACACACTCACAAACATGCATATACACATGCATAAACACATACATACTCATATACACATACACATATACACCCATACATACAGAAACATAAAACGCCGATAAAACTATTGACCGCAAGCCACTTAAAGGCAATTAAGCCGCGGAGGTTGCTCCTGGAGCACACAAGGAAAGTTTCAGATTACGCTTAAGCTAGCTGTGTTTTAGTGTTGAAGACATATGATTTTCCATTTCCCTCTACCAGCTGGTATACGAGGGTTCTGATTTCACGGGTAGTAATAAAGTAGCATCGAACCTCCATATACAAAACATGGACCACCAGCTCTTGTTCTGCAGCGGGAGCGAAAACAGTTTTGAAGGAATTAATTTGGTCCACCTCTTGCCCCGAGATTGCCCTTTCGTCTGCCGCAGAATGCCGTGGTACCTGGCGGCTTGTTTTGTGAGTATTCCGTCACGCCTTAGAGTGGTCAAGGTCACTTGCAAGGCCTTTTTTGACCAATTATGTGTTCCGGATTCTCTTGGCATATTCATACCATCACTGTAAACAAGCATTGACGCGATAAACAAAGAAACTGACAGGTTAGTTAATGTGACATAGTGCTCATTTCACCCCACCTAAGGGTGCCCATTTCGCCCCCAGTCAACTAGTTAAAGTAAAAATGGGTTTTTACACTAATTATAGTATAAAATCAAAACTTCAATGAAGGTGAAATTTGAGATACAATGTATACATCATGTTGCAGTTTGCACTTGATAGTTTAAGATATTTAAATGGTCGTAAAAGCTTATTTGCTAGTGCATCAAAATTATAATTTTTTCAGCGTCTAAGAACCAAGTTGAGTTTTTTAATATAACTCCGTGTTTTAAAAGTAAAGATCACTCATTTTTTGATAAATAGATACTGTAGTACCTACAGCAGTGTTTCGCATGCCGTATGATGTTACAAAATGCGTACTTTCGTAGAAAAGAGGGGTGCCCATTTCGCCCCGTGTGCTCATTATGCCCCTAATCCCCCTACTTCAGTTCCATATACACTGAAGTCCGCGGTTTTTTACGCGATTTTCAAAATTTACGCGGATTTTTTTACGCGGTTTTCGGAATTACGCGGTTTTCGGAATTTTCCCCGTTTTTTTTACGCGGTTTTCGGAATTTACGCGGATGTGCTCAAAACGTCTATTTTTTCGCGTAGTGTTGAAATCCAAAGTTTTTTTACGCGAAATTTTGTTTTTTTTTACGCGAATTTTAGAATTTACGCGGTTTTTTACGCGGTTTTCGGAATTTACGCGATTTTTTAACGCGGGTTTCGGAATTTACGCGGTTTTGATTTACACGGGACGTATCCTTCGCGTAAAAAGCGACATGCCTGGCTGCTGCTAATTTGTTTGAAGTCCACATTTGCCGGTTAAATTTTCATTTTTATGCATGAGATAATACTGAGATGCAAAATCAACAATTTTATTATAATATGTTTACTGACCATCTTACCCACACTAGCAGCTGTACATTTCACCCCATCATTATACATATTTTTAAAGTGTTCACAATTTTTCATATGACACATTCCGCCGTGACGTTACAACGTTTTGACTTTTCTTTGCACAGTATTTATGTTTTAGCTGGGAAAATCGTTGAGAAACCCCCAAATATTATTATATATTTGGAAAGAGCATAAAATTTCCTATTAAAAGTGAACAAATTAATAGCATTTGCTTTGCCCAGATTGTTTTGGAAAGCAAATATGTAGCGTGACGTTACAACGCGCCAGAAATACGTCTTTTGGTTCTTCTGTTAAAAAACATGAAAATTCTGCTCTCTTTCAAATTTTATCTAAAGATTTTCTTCTATGATTTGATAAGAGATGAATACTGAACAACTTGCCGTTTTCAGAATTCCGATAGTTAGTGAAGTTAATTTTTAAACAGCTTTTACTTTTCGTGACGTTACAACGCTCTGCTTTGCACAGAGAGGGTCGTAGCTCCGTTGTAACGTCACGAAAAATCTGTTTATTTAATATTCGTTAATTATCGCTGTTGCCGCCCTCTGTACATAAGGGATAATCCAAAAATGTGTTGTTAATTTGTCTTTCACTATTTCGCCTACGTAACTGTGGGGTTGTTCACAAATTACGTCGTGCTGTGGGAGGGATGCTAAGAAAGTGAGACATAAGTAATAGCAACGAAACCTTAAGACATAGCATAATAATTGCATCAGAAAAGTTTCTTCATTTAAAAAGCACTTTCTAGTGGTGAAAAAATATTCGGACATTAGGGTGTCCTCAAGCAGATACAAAAAATATTTTCTCTATTTTAAGTCAGAAATGGTTGCTGTCTACAGAAAATTTGTAGAAAAACTAATTTTAAGAAACTTTGTTGAATACTTAAGATTTATATTTCTTACATAAAAAAAGTTATAGAGCCAAACTCTTAGGGACACCCTTAAAAAAATTTTTTCGATCTAGCTCTTTAATAACCCTTCGTATGGCTTACAAATGTTCTAAGAAATTGGTAATCTAATTAAATTGCACATTTTTGTCGAAAATAGTAGAGCACTATCTTTTTCCCTTTAGAAACTATCACTGGCTTTTTTATTTTTATATGTACTCTTTAAGAGGGTGTATCTCGAGGGAGAGCAGCTATGAGCAGCTAATCTCACTTGTTTTTTTTTTGAGTTAATTTATGCTGTATTCCACCATGTACAACTTAGGGTAGAAGACTGTGGAAAATCTAAAAAAAATATTATGAAGGCAACCGTAGGTGAACATGTATAAATAAAAGAAACAAGGGATAGCTCCTTAAGGAAAAAAGATAGATTTCTACTTTATTCGACGAAAATGTGCAATTTAACTCGATTACCAATTTCTTAGAACATCTAAAAGGCGTACGAAGCGTTATTGGAGAACTAGATCGAAAAAAATTTTTTTTAAGGGTGTCCCTAAGAGTTTTGCTCTATAACTTTTTTCATGTAAGAAATATAAATCTTCAGTATTCAACGAAGTTTCTTGAAATTAATTTTTTTACAAACTTTCTGTAGACAGCAATCATTTCTGAATTAAAATAGAGAAAATATTTTTTGTATCTGCTTGAGGACACCCTAATGTCCGAATATTTTTTCACCACTAGAAAGTGCTTTTTAAATTAAGAAACTTTCTTGAAGCAACTATAATACTATGTCTTAAGGTTTAGATGCTATTTTTTTTTTCCATGTGTGGACTCATTACTGCGACCAGTATAGTTGATCTATTGTAATATCGCCCGGGTGTTTGCTGTATGACCTGCACTGCATTTCTTTTTGCTATAATCGCTATTGAGTGAGCGATATGCTTATTAAATTTTATGCGTGCTTGCGTGTATTGGGGTTTACCCTTCCTTCAAAGCTTAATCTACTTTACCCACTTATTCCTCGCTGCCAGCACTATCCCATATTATAGCCGTCCCTGGCGAGGACTCATTCGTACCTCTGACCAGTACACTTAACTATAGGAGGGACATTTGCACTGTTAAGAGGCTTCAGAGGGTAAATATAGAATTCAGCACGAAGGAAGGGTAAATGGAGGGGCCTGAGAATAAACCCATGCTAAAGTCACTTGACATCGAGAATGGCTTGATTCTACTAAGATTCGAACCCACGACCACTCGCTTGTCAAAGCAGACTCGGTAACCTTGCGGCTACGGAGCCCCTCACAGATGCTATTACTTATGTCTCACTTGTTTTGAATCCGTCCGGCTGCCCGCCGTGACGTTACAACGCGAGCTTCAATCAGTTGTAACTTAGGTTCTACTTAACTTATCATCATTCTTTAGGCACCGTTTTAAAGGTATTTTTGAGTACAAAGAGAATACGGATTATTAGATTGTTCGAATTTGTACTTTTCTGCGAAAGCGAAAAAGTACACTTTTTTCGTGACGTTACAACGCAAAAAAATGGCCCCATTTCATCCACTTGAAATACAAAATAACTGCAAAATTACATCCAAACTATTTTTGGAATGGATTCAGCATATATTCCTTTGTAAGTTGGTCGAAAACAAATGATATTATGAAATGTTTTAGCGCACTGTAGCAGTATTTTTAAAAATATCACGAAAAATCATTTATTTCTTGTAAATTTCATTTATTTTCGATACACGTTTTATATAACTTCCGAAAATGCTAGAATACCAATTAAGGCAGTTTTGAAAGATTCAAACATTGCCCAATCATGAAAAAATATTCAACAATGCTAAAAGCAACTTTTATAAAATGTCTGGTTGGTATACCGGCCCGCGGAATGTGTCATATGTAAATAAAATTACCTATTTTTTCAATGCAGACGTTACTTGAAAAGGTATTAAATCGAAATACTTCATGTTATGGGTAACATTTTAGAATTATACCACTCAAAAAGCTTAATTTCGATGGCAAAAAAGTTACAACCAAACCCAAAATCACTTCCAATTTTCAGTTTTGACGTAGGACTACGTCTTACGGCAAGCTTTGAGATAGGGTGTCATTCCAAAAAATCGAAAAATGCGAGCGTCACGAAAAATGAATAGTTTTGAGTAGAAACGCGTTTTCACGCTTCGGCTTATAATTCAGTCAATTTTCAATAGATTTCCAAGATATTTACACCAATTAATCGGAAAATATATTTGGAAAATATTGAAAATATAGAAAACTATTGATTTTCAATGCGCGTCATTGAAACATTGAAAATAACTCTAACTCGGTCGTACTAGCAATTGTTGCTTTGCGATTGGTTGGAATAATTTCCAATTATTATCGAACAAGTTTTGGTACAATTCAGGATGCACCGAGAAAGTTGATGGAAAGTTCCATTTAGTTCTACTATAACAAAGTCACAAGAGAATTAAATGGAATCCTACCCTTTCTCGTTGATTGCTAGTTGGCTTGAAAATTCCTTATTGAGATGTACCAGCAACGGCAACACGAGCGGTGAGTCGGTGACGCAGTCGTGCACGTCTGCAGTTCCCGGTCGGCCGTCTTCATCGGCTGCTGAGGAAAGGAAAGTATGCTGAGCGTGTGTTGGAGCGGGAGCACTCATTCGATGTCGCGATGGAATATCTGGCTGCTGAAGTTCTGGAATTGGCAGGAAATATGCTGCTCGCGGCAACAAAACGACCAGAATCATCCCACGTCACTTGCAGCTGGTCACTTGGAACTGATAATTACGTTAGATGCGTTAGTGCAAGTTTATTGCAAGCTGGAGTTACGATAATCAAACAACCGATCCTTTTAAGGGCCACACAACGATTGAAGAGTTTATTATATTTTCTTGCCCAGTTAATACCATAATAACACAGGCAACGAGGGAAAAGTTGAATTTTTCGCCATTGCGGACGACCAAAAAATGATGGAAATAAGTGTTCTTATCACGGGCGACATTTTCTGCGACTTCCAAAACCTCTGCAGGTTGTAAATGCGCAGTAAGGCGCAGAAAAGTTGCGCAAAATTTTCAACTTTTTGAAAACTCGCGCGTACCGTCTACCGATTACCAGAGGAAAAGCACTATTCAACGTAGAAACAGATCATAAAAATTTATTTACTGTGTGTTTTAGAGTGACTTCGTTTCGTTTAAAAAAATAGATTCAATCGATTCACGGATATAACTCCAAAATCGGTTGAGAATTGAATGTATACAATGTTACTACTTTGATAAACGTTACGTGTGTAGCTTGTATACATGAAGAATCGTATTATTACATACATGGATACATCCTACTATCGCTACAAAGAGACTTACGTAGTCCTACGTCACCTATGCAGTCGTGTCTTGTGCACAACTCCTTTGATTTTTGTCTTCGACAAGGTTTCTCAGGTTTGAGTGATAGATTCATTCTATGATAGACAGTTTAGCACAGTATTTAATCTCCAGGTGGCGATAGTGCGCTCTTTGTTTTGATTTTTTTTATTGTGTATGAACATATTATTTCAACACAAGATCGTCGTCTTCGTCATTAATTCGCAACATAACGTTAGTCACAATAATACGCAATACTATATAGTCAAGTAGTATACCGATCCAGCCAGGGTGTATGTTCAAACGATCCGGAAGAAAACCAATATGTCACTAGCGCCACCTGGCGAGTGAATTTTGGACCAAAATATTCAGAACAGAATGGATCTCAATTATGCCGTAAACAAAAAAAAACTTACATCCAGGCTGCGATAAAAAAAATAAAAAAAATAGAGCCCAAATGCCACGTAGCCAAATTCTGAATCACATCAATTTAAAAAAAAATCCACCTGCTGGCAGGTATGATTGGCACCACTTGAGCTGACATAGAGTGTAATGTAGGTGTGCAGGGGGTCATGACCGAATATTCAAGCTAATCGCCAAGAGACAGCGCGCGCATTTTAATGAAATCACATTGAATCCACGCGTAGCTTCAATCGACAGATCGATCATCCATTAAGATGAATCTTGATAAATCCCCCTTCTACAAACAAACATTTATTTTCGCAAATGCTTGTGAAGATGCAGAAGATTCCCTGGTCTTTTGTAGTAACAAGTATTGGACTAACATTCCTTCCCATTCCATCAGCAACCGCATTCGGACGTGGCCGTCGTCGGTATTGATCAGTATGCAGGGACTTGATAGGGTTGCACAATGACAAATAACTTGCTATCCCAAACATGCTAAGTCCTGTTATGTCATTTTGCAATTTTCATCGGTTCTGGTCAATAACGTATCCTATGCTTATGCTTTGATTGACCATTTTTAGGACATTTTAATTTTTAATATTTTTAGCGTGTGTAACATTATGCACTAAAAACAAATTTTCATGTTCGAATGTCCGCTATTTTGTTTTGACTACCTATGAATATTTGAAAATGCATCAAAGAGGAGATAATTTAACACACATTTAGGTCGTTTTGGAGTTGTCGAGATGAACCACCGAGCGTCAAACCATGCTACCGAATTTTTTTTTTAGATTTTGATTCTACAATCTTTTCCGCTTATTTTGATAGTAATTTTGTAATGATCCTACCACGGGAATTGGCCGAAAAACGATCATACACATAAGCATTCCAGTGCGGTGTGGAACAACCTCGACGGAATAAAACGCCGCTCCTGAAAAACCACGATTGTCTGACTATATGTATCTTTTTCTCAGAAACTACACAACGTATTGGAACAAACTTTTTTTTTTTGTTTTATTGGTAGGAGCTTGGCAAAGACTTTTATAACTTTTGAGTTTTGTAAACGAAATACAGCTTGAGAAAAATGAAAAAGAAGAAGAAAAGAAGGCCAAAAAATACAATTTTGTCCTCTTTTTCTTTTTTCTCAAGCTGTATTTCGTTTACAAAACTCAAAAGTTATAAAAGTTTGTTCCAATACGTTTGTTCCAATACGTTTGTTCCAAAGCTGAAATAAAAAAATAATGGAGTTTTCAAAAGTTTAAGAGGTTTATGTCCCCTCAATACTATATGCAGGAAAAAAATATAGAAAAGGAATTCGTGAATTACCAATACCCCGAAATGTATTGACTAAGCCTGAATTCCAAATCGACTTTTCGTAGCTCGTTAGGGAGCGCACATCTTTGACATTTTATTCTCTCACTGAAATTAATCTACCGCCACCACCCACCGGCTTCCACCGCTCGTAGGACTGAATCCCAAATCAAAACAGAGAAAAAACATTTCGGCAATCAACTCGATCGTTAAAAAACAGTGCACCCTCACGTTTATTTCTTGTTTTGTTTGTTCTCCCGCTTGTCCATTTCGGCTGATTGGCAACGAAAATTTACATAATCGTTTAAAATAATTGAAATTTACAAGAATGGACGAATGACAATCGGTACCAATGTGGAAGAATCCGATTTCTTCGCGAAAACCTTGACTGTCCAGAAACCATATTTAGACAAGGGCCCAACCAACAAACTTTAGAAAAAATAAAATAAATTCTTGTTCGTTGTCACTGTTGTTTCGGTTGTCTCCCTGTTTGTTCGCAGCGTAGGGAAAGCTGGTTTACGGTTGTATCCTACCACTTAAAATTTAATCCGTCTAGAATGTATATTTCAGTAATTGTATGCTATGAATATGCTTGAAGAAGTTAAAAAAAATCTGGTTAGATATTGATATTTAAGATTTGGAAAATTAAAACTTCCTGCATGAAAAAAAATTCTGTTCTTGAAAATGTATTTATTGTGTCGTGGTTGACAAGGAAGCACACCAAAAGCAAAGTCGCGGCGCAATTTCGACGGAATTTGGTATTTAGCCTTCTGGTTTTTTTGTTCGAGAGATTACGGACTGTTAGTGTACAGGACAATTGCGAGGTTAGAGCTTCAATCCTGTTAACTCTAACAGTCTCCCAATCGAAATGCTAAAATACAATGACTGGCTTGTTAGACTAGTATCTTACCACGAGGTAGACTAGGAGTCTATGCGGTTAGCAAAAAACACAGAGTTGTTTTCTAATAACAGAGGTTTGTTTGGTCTAAAACAGTCAAAATTTCAATGTCAATAATGTTTAATATCACCTCCACCGCGATAGAACTTAATTCATTCATATGCAATTTTAAAGAAATGAAAATACTTTCTCTTTTAAAACGCAATAATGCAATCCAAGTTATGTAAATTTTTTGAAAACCCAATTTTTCATTAAACTACATACATTATTACGCCTCCCAGTTGGCCTCGAGGTATGATGCTGGCCTAATAAGCCAGTCGTCGTATGTTCGAATCTCGATTGGGAGATGCTGTTAGAGTCAATAGGATCGTAGCAACTGGTCCTGCAATTGTCCTGTACTCTAACAGCTGGCTGCGAAGTCTGTCGTAGAAAAACAGAAGCTTTTTTACATACATTGTTATTTGGGTTCTTAAAAAGTAAAGGCAAAAATGCCCACTCTCCCCTAAAACGTGTTGCTTCGTAAACAGGCGGCAATAAAAATAAAAATTTCAAACTAATTGATACATTAAAATCAACCGAAACGCTCGTAAATAATATTTAATTTCCGAATGAGCAGCTTCACCGTGATTGGGCTCAAATTTCGGGAACTCTTCTTTGTTCACGGTGGGTGCTTATGGATTCGCGAGCATTCCATGTGCGGCGAGGCACGGCTGAATATGGCGTCGGAGCTCCACCGGACAAGCTGAAAACACTCGTAGGTCCCGTTGGCCAGAAGCTATTCCGAACTCTCGGCAACAGCACTCAACGGTTAACAGAAACAAAGCTACTAATAAGCTTTCACACATGTCACATTCATGTGCTTTTCTTCCTGCGGGGGGTGAAAACATTGAAACGAACTATGGATAAGCACGATTCGAGATGCGAAAAAGTTGAATATTTTGATCATTCTATAAATAGTTATGACTGAATTTACATACAGAGTAATATTTTATGTGGATGGATTGTTGTTTTGCAAACGGGTCTCGTCTTTTTTACGTGCATTACAACATTTAAAGTAACAAAATAAATTTTCGATAACTTCGTTACAAATCACCTATTGAGTTCGTAGATTTGAAACTGTTAAACTACCAAGTTCGATTTATGCGGATATTTGAAATATGACTACTAATACTAACACGTACTAATACATAACAAAAGATAAAATAGCAAAACAATTATATGAAATTGATACTGATCCGAGAAATGAGACTGATATAGTAAAACAAGCTTGGAAAGAAGAAAATCATAATCAATACGCAGAAGCATAGGTAAAAAAAGCTATGAATATCGCTTAATTTAATAACGATACTATCAAAGAAATGAAATGCGGAATACAGAAACCATGGCAATATCGAAATAGACGGAAAAATAGAGCATCGAATAATTAGGTAAGAAGGAAAAGGGGGCATTATCTAAGCATTGAAAAAGCTGGCTAAATATCGACGAGCTCTAAATGAATTGTGCACAATCCTGAAGAAACCCGTACTAAAGTTTGAAAATATTGTTTTCACAAGCGCGGCGTTTTTTCCGTCGAGGTTGGTTAGTCGTGGAGATGGCAAAACACAGGATATCGCAGCACCAAAGGATTGCCGTAGGGTTTATTTCTAATTCCCGTCGTAGTAAGTAAAGCCATTCTAATTTTCATCATTTGTTGGATGAATTTAATGAATACTTCAAAAGTTCTTGTGCTGATTTGACTAAAACACACTTACCTTTCGATCCGTGAACTTTAAAATCACTGAAAAGTGATTATTAAAGCATATTAGGCCATTGCAAATAATTTTAAAAGTTTTTGTAACCCCCTCCCCCTCCCTCCCCTTGGAAATTGGCTTGAAAAATCGGGGGGCAAAAAAATTATTTGTAAGACGAGTTTTTTTTTTCATAAAATCAATTCCCTGTAGGTTCTACAGCCTAAAAAATTCGAAAAATGAGTGTACGAGTTGAGTTAATGCTTCTATAACACAAAACAGAAATGGAAATTCGAATAACGGAATTTCCGAAAATCGGCCGAAAAATTTTTCTTTCTGTTTTGTCTTTTTTGCATGGAAACTAATAACGTATATATTAAAAGCAAGAATAGATTTGGTTTACACGTTTAAACTTAAAGTAAAAATGCCTAAATTCAATATTTTTTTTGCTCCATTAAAAAATCTGCTTTTTTTTTCGCCCCCCTTCAGTGGCCCAACACCGGAAGGACAAAAACTTTATAAAATATTTGTAATAGCCTTATTGAAATTACGCAACTGACTTTATTTCTTAAATTCGTCGTCCCGTTTTAAAATCCGTCCATTAAAATTTTTCATCGTCCGAACTAAAAATCACAACAATGTTTACGAAGCTAACGCTAGGAAATTTGGCTGGTAGGACTTCTTGATAAAAAGCATTTGAATAGCTGCTCACTTTGATTGATCGCGTATGATCGACAATAAACTAAAATATTAGGGAATAACTAGTTTTGCATTGTGTGTCATAAAAATGCTGACATGTTTAATAATTTGTGTTGGATAGGACGGGAATAGGCAATTACGACGAAGCAGCAACATACCCTATATGTTATTGGCTACTGAAAGCAGTTTTGAAAAATTCGCCTCGAGATAAATTTGATAGTCTTAGTGTTTTACCAACAAAAACTTAAGGGACTTAAGAGGTATATTATTTAGCCGCAAATAAGAGAAATTTAAAAATCTTTTTTGTAGAAAAGTGACGAATTTCCGGTTTTAATAATCTCAATAAGCATCTCGAACAAATACTTTTACTCTTAGGTGGATAGATTTTCACAGATACGCCGGAGCAGTGCTTTGTATCCATTCCGCCAAAGGTGGATATTGATTCAGAGGATAAAATTCATTATAATTAAAAAACAAATCAGACTTTTGAATATCAACCAAGTGAATCGTTCGAATCCCTGCAGTGTAATGGTATTGATAATTTATCTTTGAAGTTTACCTGCATTCCGCAGTTTGTTACTCTGTCGGTGTAAGATTTACGATAAACATCCACGGGAGCGGTATCAATACACCCCAACCAATATTCAAATGAAGATATCGTCAAAAATTAATAATGCGAAATAGGTTATTCAAGCCAAACTAGGGGATCAATCGATTGTGGGAAGCTGAAATTTGAGCTAGAAAGCATTAACGAATCCGTGGGATACCCGATTCGATTGAATACTGTTTTGCAGGAAGCCTAAAACCAATAATATGTATGAATAATGTGATCTAAGAAAGCTCCTGAGGCTTCCGAAGACAGTATCGTATAATTTGCCTATTGCATTTTAGATAAAACGTTTTTTACCTTTCTTAAGATTCACGTCGCTTTTGAAATAAAGTTTTGAGGAAATTCTGCCTGACAACCGAAAAGTCTTTTTCCGGTTTCAGTGAAACGTGGTATACACGCTAATAGGTGTCTATGGGAGTTAAGTCGCACTGCAAAGGATCCAATTTTCTGTCAGTATAGATTCGGCCACAGCATTTTAGAATGTGAATTCGACAAAATATTAGATTAGTTGAAAATATATTTCAATATATAGACACAAACCGAGCTATTATTAGATTATAAAAAATTTAAGGGAATTTTGATAGAAATGAGTTGTGGATTGCAACCATAATGAAAATGAGTAATCATGTGTAATAATAAGCAATAATTAAATAATTAAAATAAGTAATAATTAAAACATCATATGCTGTCAAAAGATCACAAATCTAAGATCACGTGTTGATTCCATGAAACGTAATTGAAGTTTTATTCGAAAAACATAAAAACAATGATATGGTGAAAAGGAACAGATACCAAAGATCTCGTTAATATAAACATTGTCTTTTCGATCTTCGAAAGATCGGAAGCTATGAAGATTTCAGTTTAACTTCTATAGAAGGCTCTGTAACGAAGTGGATGTCCGTAATGCTCAAATTAAAACCTGGCTTGAATAAAATGGTTGAATGAACAATTCAACCAATCTCGCATCTATGGCGGGGATAATATGAGGCAATAATATATTCACCGCATGTCGTCAAATATCTCCCCGGGAGATGAATTATTTCGATTCTCATGGTAGTTGCACAGTTTTACATTGACAGTAAATATTGCTATTTAACGGCCATTTGATAATTTAATTACACGCCTATCAAAGTAAGAAACTGCAAACAACACATTCGAAATATGCGCACATGGGGATAGAGTAATAGTTTTTGCCCATTACTAAAACATGTACTACAAAGATGTCATAACGATCATAACATACCGTTATAACGATTGATGATATAGAACAAATAAAATGTCCTGTGCAGGAAAACCTATTTGTTAGGATAAAATAAAGTTTTTTATTCCGTAAAATTAGTACGTATAGCTCTTTTTTTTCTGCACGTTGCATAATTTCTTTAGCTTGTTACTACAGTATCATACTATATGACGGCCATCATTACATTAAAAAATAAAGGAGCGATTTTAATTTTTTTACATAGCGTAATCTGTACCTATTATTAATTTAGGCAAGAAAAATAAATCGAAATAAATTTAAACTACCCAAGTAACAATTTTTTACACTCTTAGTAACAATTTATTACACTCTTATGATGGAATTTAAGAGCAAAATTGGTCATGAAGACCGCCATAAGAGAACAACAAAACTCACATTGTTGCTTGGGTATTCACCAGTAACCTGAAAACGTTGCTTTAATAAGAGTTGAAATGTATTTAGAGACAGCGGATTATTTTAATAATTACTTTAGCAGGGTAAATTAAAAAATAAATCCCAGTGACAGGGCCCCTAGAGCAATCAACGATTGAAAACCAAAATAATTATTTAAAGAAAACTTCTTATTGAATTATTCTAATATACAGGACGATATAGTTGATTGATAATATTATAGAACAAGATCATTCATTCATCATTTCAATGATTCAGAGTAGCATATAACATATTTCACAATGCATACGTCACAAATGTAGCAAATCGTAGTAACTCTGTGAAAGAAGATTTAACTTGAATTACTTTTTTTCAACGTGGCATATTTGCAAACATACTAACCAGTCGTCAGTCAGTCGGTCAACCGGAACGGATCGATGAATGACGAGAATCTCTAGACGTGTAAGTCATAGACCGGCTACGAGAACGAGTTACGGCTCGGTGACAGTGACGTCTATGTCTCGAACTTCGCCGGCGATGAGAAGATCGTGAACGGCTGCGCCTCGAGCGTCCGTGATAATAATCCTCACTGCATAGATAGGAACCATGAACAATAGATTATTATATTCAAAAGCAAGCTAAGATCATCATAAAACTAATCAATTTTGCTCAAAACGTTCACGAGTCATTCAATGTAACTAAAACAAAAGCCTCTATTCTGCATACCGATGCGGATCCGATCAGAAATTTTGCTTCGATTGGAATACAACGTATGCTATAACGCACGTTGATCAGGATGTTTCTGATCGGAATGTAGAATCGAGGCGAATTATAGATAAGATTGGTTTCTCTAGCTTATTTCTGCCGTCTATTTTTCTAGCATGCGACCACTACTCTACCTAATAGACTAGCGATTGTAAACTGAAAAATAAAAAAATATTTTGAAAATTGCAAATTTTCTGATTATTCTTTGAAGTTTTCCACCACTGTAGCAAATTTGGTAAAAAACAGGATTGGCACGCACGGTTTGGTTCGATTTTACCCTTTTGACTGTACTATCTCAGCCAAGCATAAGTTCTAAAAGTTCTGTATGAGTCACTCATAGGGTTAGTTATAATCTACAATATTGCTGAAGTGTTATTTATTAATTACTGTTTTGTTTTACAAGCCTGTAGTACGTTGGTTTCAAAAAGAGCGCACGTTTTACAACCAATGGAGCAGCAGCCCAACTGCAAGAGGTGAAGCAATGCTTGGTTCAGACATATTGTTAAACTAACTCTACAGCTGTCCCATACACAACCTGTAACTGACGGGGTCGTAACAGCCCAGAACTTACCCCCCCTAAACCAAGCCTCAGGGATGGCAAACCTATAAAAAAAACACCAGAAAACCTTCTACCTAAACTGTTCGCTTTATTAACGTATTTCCCTCGGTAACTCCTAACTTTTGGGTTTCACTTCCGGCGGAAATGTTGACCGGGATCCGCTTGCGGTCAGGTCGGTGACTCTTGGCGCGGGGTTTGGTGGGTTACTCCCGGCGTTCCGGCTGCAGGCGCACTTGGGGCGCTGAATAAACGCGATGGCGGCGACGCGACGTAACTGCGATGGCGTCGTTGACAGGGACGCTCCTTCAGCTCCGGTGTTGGCGGAATCGTTCCGTTGGCGGAATCAGCGAATCGACGTGTAATGTTCAAGGCCAAACGTAGGTAAACGTCGAAGAAACTCAGGAAACTCAGCGGTCCGGTTCTTTGGTTTGCTTTACTATAGGTACACGTCTTTCCTTTTCTCCTTCAAGCTTTCTGCATTTCTGTCTTTCACTTCTGTCTTTCTTCTAATTTGTGTATTTAATCAAACTCAACTTAATTCGTGGTTCTGTTTTACTTTGTGCTCTGTTATAATTAGCTTTTAACGGTTTGACTTCAGACAAGGTAATGGCACAGACAAACAGACGAGACACTCGCATTAATTCCATCGTCCAATCAAAAACCACCCATTTTTCAAAAAAGCATGTTTCGCAACATGGCTACATCGCGGCGCACGAGTGTTGCTTCGAGTTTTCAGTATAAAACCATTCAAATGTAAAAACCCTATAGCATAAACCCTGCAAATGCAAGCTACTCCGCGACATGCACAACAGAGGGTGATAGTGTGCAAGCAAAATGTGTAGGACGATGGTTTTTAAAGGATTTTCTTCTATGTGTCATGTCAGTTCGTCAGTGGTAATGGTTTCATTTATCTTATGTCCAACAACCTATGACCTTCGCACCAAGATCCCTACTCTCTCTTGCTTATCGTTCACTTGCCATCCTCAATCCATGCTAGCTTAACTCCATTTTTCCGCCTCCTGGCGGTGGGTGGGAGGAAACCGTTGACACGTGACTGCGCACGTCTTCGGGGAAAGCTGTTAGCAATAGGGTGTCCAACTACTTTCTTGACATTTTATTTCGTGACATTTATTAAATATTTTACACCCGCGACAGTCTCCTAAATCTTGGACAGAGACTAAGTCGATGGTTACAAACCCTTGAAAATTTTGCTTAGTTGAGACGGTCAAAAGTCAAAAGATGAAAATCGCATCAAACTGTGCATTCCAACCTTGTTTCTTTTTAGTAATTCGATTGGATTACATGGAAAAATTGCTTGTTCTTTAATAAAAAAAATTCCTCCAGGCTTACTGCGGCCCAGATTTGTTTGTGGTTGATTATGACTGTGGCGGTCAGTCAAACGCGTTTCCGAAATCAACGACTACCAACAGAAGAAAGTCCTGGAATTTCTTGATCTGCTCTAATGCAAAGCATTGAGTTACCCACACATGACCGGTATGAGTGGAGTCCGCCGGAGAGTACCGTTATATTTCCGGACCGAACTCGGAATTAGATTAGAAATAGGATTTAAGTTTGAATTTGAGCTTCAACTTGAAATTGAACTGATAATAAGACTTGATATTACGCTTGGAATTGGACTTCAGACTAAATCAGACTTGAAATTGGACTTGAACTTGAAATTAAACCTGAAAATGGAAATAAAGTTTGATTTAAAATTGAACTTGAAATCAGACATAAAATTTTGAATAATCGAGAACAAATCGGAGATGAATTCTTTTTAATTTTACTATCTCTTTAACTACTGTCACGAATAGGGGAATGTCGTCGTGGTTGGACCACCTTTAGGCATTCGTCTATAACTTCCATTTCAAAAGGAATTTCGAAAATCTAAATTCAGCATTGCAAAGGTCTAAGCACAAGGTATATTTCTGGAAAATTTGGAACTAATTGCTTGAAAAATATTAAAGTTATAGGTATTTACGTAAAGACAAAAAATCAGAGGCGCTCCCACGTAACCAATAAGCATTAACATAATCAGTAAATCAGTCATTTATTAGCATATCTAGCATTTTATACTGCACGTGGTTGTTCAATAACTTTTTGACTGCCTAAATGCATTAAATTGGCATCCAAAGTTTTATTCAAATTCTTCTTGTCAGCAGTGATAGTAAAAACTCAAAATCTCAAAACTCAACAAAAATCAACAACAACTGTTAATCATGTCTAGCCTAATCCTATACAGAAAACCTCACGCTTGAATTATCTTTATTATCTTAAATAATTACTTTACGAAATTGTAAGGGGGGGGGGGGGTGTCCCACATCAAATTGCATCGCGAAAAAAACGTTGTAAAAAATTACCTAGTTGACCGATGCTTTTCAAACTTTCAGACAATAAAAAGTAACCCATTTGTAAAAATTTGTCATATTTATTTCAATACCATGACCGTATGGTCGCACCTTACGCTTAACTCCACTCATAAGGTTCTGTACAACATCTGGCTGCAGCTTTTACTGTACGGAAACTCACTTTTTCTTCATGTCTTCCTAAGATTTTACCTCCTTGGGATGCTTCCGTAGTGCCTACCCATAATAGCCCAGTATTTTTTGATGGGCCTTAACTCGTATTCGAGATTCTGCTAAGACGCTCACCGTAATAACTTTTAATTGGTTAACGATGGGCCTTAGTTCCGGTGCATTGGGGGGTTCATGTCCTTGGGTACAAAAGTGACCCCATTGGCTTCGTACCACTGCAGGACATCCTTTGAATAGTGGCACGAAATTAGTTCCAGTCAGAAGATCATAGGGACATAGGGATCGTTTTGCTTCAACAGAGGAAGCATACGCTTCTGTAGATACTCCTTGAGGTAGATCTGTCCGTTCACAGTCCCGGTAGTCACGAACGGCGTACAGCGTTTGCCACATGAGCAGATCGCTTGCCAAATCATGTATTTCTTGGCAAACTTTGTAAGTTTCTGCTTTCTTACTTCCTCCGGAACATCAAACTTGTGTTGGGCGGTGAAGAACAGTACCCTCAGAAGCTGCTGGAAGTCCGCTTTGACGTAAGTCTCATTATCCATAATAAGACAATGAGGCTTCGTCAGCATCTGGTTATACAGTTTCCGGGCCTTTCCCACCATATTTTGCCGTTCGTCACGAGCCTTCTGCACGTTGTACGTATGCGTCCCGGTCCTTGGCTCTCTAAACGAAAACAATCAATTCGCAACGTTGCTTTTTGAATGATAGCGATAAAAATATCAGTATTTACAGTCACTCCAAATTTTCAAGAGAAAATACTCAATGGGCAATTTTCTACGTTTTTCCATGATGCAATTTGATGTGGGACGCCCTTCTGCTACGATTGCCTTTTTCCAAAGTGTACAACCACAGTGTAAACACTACAACAATCCTGATTTTTATCGCATTAATTTTTGGTTCATTTCATCACATTTCACGTGACTGCCGTTCCCTAGCGAATATTGCGCTTCTGCGCTTAACACTATGGTGGCCCAACCATGACTACACAAGTGGCCCGACCTTTACAATAAGCGCTTTTGTAGCATTTCGCCACACACCTTACCAAATAGCATTTTGCTATGGTCTTCGAAGCACAACACGCTTAATACATTTGCAATATTTATCTCGATAATTCTGGCTTTAGTTTTTGAAAGGTCGCATAACCCATGCAAAAGGGTATGAAGCCGGAATTGTGAATTTATGAATTTACAAATTTATTTTATGAGTCACTTCTTGAAGAAAAGTTCACTGCGCCTGGAAATTTTTTTTTGTAGGGTTACGTATTTGAATTCAGTTCGGGGGGCTGCCCCACCGCAGTGGACGGCGCTTCCAATGGCAGGTCGCCGGCAACACTCGCAGCCTGTGGCCGTCTCGCGCTGAATTATCTAATGTTACTATTGATAGTTTTTGGTGGTCTTGTTATTGATTAATATTTTATGAAAAAGTCTAAATTTTCTCGAGTTCGATTAGCTTTTGAGTTACGCAAAAATTTCTGTTTTATTTGTATGAGAGTGGTAGGCAGACCACAGGGGTGAGGGGTCTCAAACCATCATAAAAAAATTCATGCCTCCAAAAACACCCACATGCCAAATATGGTTCCATTTAATTAATTAGTTCTCAAGTTATGAGGAAATTTGTATTTCATTTGTATAGGAGCCCCTCCTCCTAAAGTGGGGAGAGGTTTCAATTCTCCATAGAAAAAAATCTTGTCTCCAAAAACACCCACATGTCAAATTTTGTTCCATGTGCTTGATTAGTTCTCGAGTTAATAAGAAATTTGTTTTTCATTTGTATGGAAGCCCCCCTCTCAAAAGCGAGATGGGTCATTATTCCCCTCCTAAAGAGGGGATGGGTCGCAATTCACCATACAAAAAAAAATTGCCTCCAAAAACCCCCACATGCTAAATTTGGTTCCATTTGCTTGATTAGTTCTGAAGTTATCAGGAAATTTGTATTTCACTTGTATGGAAGCCCCCCCCTTCTGAAAAGGTAAGGGTTAGGTTAGGGTGCATCATAGAAAAAAATCATGCCTCCAAAAACCCCTACATGCCAAATTTGTTACCATTTGCTTGATTAGTTCTCGAGTTTTGAGGAAATTTGTGTTTAATTTGTATGGGAGTCCCGCCTCTTACGCCCTCCATAAAATTGCTCTTACCCCCTCCATAAAATTGCTGGTCATTTTATCTATCCAACGACATTGTTCAGTTTCGTGCAGTAGTTTAGTAGTTGTTACCATTTGAAATCTTTCATTCAAACGTTACACTTGTAAAAAAACCCGAGATAGATTATTTCAAGTCATTCGTTGAATTCATTGTTCCCTCCCTTGGGCAGGTGGTTCATCGAGTCCTTCATCAACCGCTTATATGTTAGTTCTATGCGTAGAATACTATGTAAATAAACTCATCTTAGTTGTAGAATGTAATTTTGTGCAATATAACTCCATGTGTAGTTGTGTCAATCAAAGCGGAGTTGAGCAGATCAGGTCTGATCTGGTCAATTTGAAGGCACCGGGAGGGTGCACTAAATTTTCTGGGGATTACTGGCCGTGCTTCATGATATTTGTGGCGCGTTCGCCTCAGATATCTTGTAGGTACGTTCAGTGGGTTCACAGTAAAATCTAAGCTAAAGCCACAGACAAACAGACGAGACACTCGCGATAATTCCAACGTCCAATCAAAAACCACTCATTTTTCAAAAAAGCATGTTTCGCAACATGGTCACACACGGCGCGCGAGTGTTGCTTCGAGTTTTCAGTATAAAATTATACAAATGTACAAAACCCTATAGCATAAAACCCTGCAAATGCACGCTGCTCCGCAACATGCACAAGCAAAGTGTACAAGCAAAATGTGCATGACGATGGTTTTTAAAGGATTTTCTTCTAAGTGTCGCGTTAGTTCGTCAGTGCTAAAGCCTACCCACTTCATTTCCCAACTAGATTCGGGTTACTATACTGGGTCTCAAGTCCAGTCATTGTATGCTCGAGTCCAAAATAGGCCTCCGATTGCCAGAGGCTTTATTCGACAGTTGGCTACGACGACTTCCCAGTTTTTATAAGCTGTCACATTCATCTATGAGCATTTGACGACTCGTGGAGGGATGAAGCTCAAATACATATCATATAACTTGAGAGAACAACATTGGCAAGGCAAGTCTGTCGTCCAGTAAACCTAATGGGGGTTCACTTTTAAAAGTCAGGGAAATTGCGTGCTATTAAATCTGGCGAGTACGACGCTCAAGCCGTGTACTGAGGAAAATTGTCTGGTATTATCAAGTCGCATAACTGTTAGTAAATATATTGTCCCTAATCGCATAACAGTCCCATTTATATAGGAAACTCCATAGAAAATGGGACTGTTATGCGAGTAGCGGCAGTATAAGTCTATTGATGTCTCATGGAGGTTGAGTATAAATTAACACCAGCCCGTATGAATGTTTAAAGTTGATGTACTGTCCCGACCGAGACATTCTCTATGGAGATGTTATTGAATTTATGGGCCGTTCAGAAATAAAAAATATGCACACACGAGCATGCATTCAGGCGTAGAAATACGCATGTGTGGGTGTGCATATGTGTATAGGTATGTACGAGATATGTATTAGTAAGCATAGAGATTAGCCGATACTTTCTTCAAACCTGTTCTCTATTCATATTTTTTTTTAAGGGAGGACTTAGACTACCTTGTCCATTGAATTGAACTTTTGTAGTAAATCTATATATATAAAAATGAAATGCTGTTCGTGTGTCCGGTATAGACTCGCAAACCGCTCGACGGATTTTGATGGAACTTGGTATATACATTGCGTATGATGTGAGGAATGTTGTTAGCATGGTTTTGTTCAATTTCTGTATGTGGAAGTTTACAAAATTTCGAAATTACTGCATATGGAACAAACTGCATTTCAATCGCATACATTCACTAGGTACTGCCGAAAAAGTATTAAAGTGTTGAGTTTTACAAACCTAAAATCAAAGCTTTTGTAGCATTGTCTGTATTTTACAAAACTTAACATAATATTTTAACACTATGCCACCAAAAAGGACTAATCTTGGTAGACAAACAAGGGAAACAGAACGTAGAGGGATTAAGAGAAGAGCTGAAAGTGTTGAGCAGCGAGCGGAGAGAAACGAAGGCAACGGCATAGACTCGCAAACCGCTCGACGGATTTTGATGAAACTTGGCATACCCATTACGTCTGATGTGAGGAATGTTGTTAGCATGGTTTGAGACAGGGGTCTCCCCTGTCCCCTCCAGAAGGGGTGGGCTCCTATACAAATGAAACATACATTTCTGCATAACTCGGGAACTAATCAAGCAAATGGCACCAAATTTGGCATGTGAAGGTTTTGAGAGGCAGAAACTTTGTCTATGGTAGATTGAGACCCCTCTGTCTTTTAAGAGGAGGGGCTCCCATACAAGTGAAACATAAATTTCTGCATAACTCGACTGTTAAACAAGCAAATGGAACCAAATTTAACATGTGGGGGTTTCTAGAGACAGGGTTTTTTTCTAAGGCGGATTAAAACCCCTCTGGAAGGGGGGGGATCCCATACAAATGAAACACAAATTTCTGCATAACTCGACTGTTAATCAAGCAAATGGAACCGAATGTGGCATATGGGGATTTTTGGACGCAAGTTTTTTTCTACGGTAGTTTGTGATCCCTTCCCCCTCTGGAAGGGGAGGGGGGTGGCTCTCATACAAATTAAACAGAAATTTCGAGAAATTTTAGATTCTTCCATAAAACATTAGTTCATAACAATACCACCAAAAACTAGATGATTCCGTCCATATGAAAAGATAGAATAATTTTGGAACAAAATTGTTAATAATAAATGGGTGAATCCTAGATGAGTCAAATTAAATAAATGTGAGAAAAGGTAATAATTATTTTAAAAACAAAATTGGAGAAAAAATACATTGTTGAAATGCAAATATAAAGAAAAAAATGTTGAAATTACTCTAAGTCTATGGTTTCTGACCAGTTTTCAACTGTTTTCAAACGAACTTCACTGATATTTATTGCGATTTTGACAACCTCGCTATTTTAAGGGTTAGTAATAAAACTAAAATTGCTACGTGGTCTTAGAAATCTGGGGCATGATTTAGGAATATCTTGGTTTGCCAAAAAGAAAGCTGTTGGTTGCAAGATTACAATTACCTCCAGCATTATGCATCTACCCCCTTTTTAGAATGGCGCAGCAACACGCGCCGGGTCCTCTAGTTCATATTAGAATTTGACTTAACGTCTACTTTTATAGTCACTACCGTTGTTAACGCTTCTCTTACTATCACCAGTAATGTTTTGACTTTCTACATCACTATTAGTAAAATTTCCTGTAATATTGGAATTACTCAGTGGTTATAATAGGTTCTAATACTATTTTTTTTTCTTTTTTGCGAGTTTTTGACAAAAACAACTAGCTAGAAATTCGGAGAGAATTACACTGGACACACACGTCATCCAATACCTTGCACGCACGGGGAAGAAAGTACTACTACCCAAACAAGGATAGTTATGGCAGAATGGCTCAGGACGCACTACTAAGGCAAGGCAAAAAGGGCTACACTTGATGGAAGCAATGATAAAGCCGTCATTGGGGATGGGAATAGGAACTCCTATTTAATCAAGATAGAATCCATCACAAAAAGGTAAGAGGAACGGAATATGAATACCCGAACAACAGGTATGAAAAACATATATCTTGATCTCTTTATAGAATTTTATAGAATTATCTCTATAGAACATTTATAACTAGACTACTACGTGACTATTTGACCAATCACTTGACATTGTCTGATCTTGGAATCTCCAGAGTCAATCCGCTATTGGGTTTTATTGGCTGTCGTAAGCTGTCTCGGCAGGCAGAAATGACTCTTGGAAACTCCGATATAAGATCACTCCTCGGGCCTAATATAGAAGTAATGCGCTCATCAGCGTCCAACTAGTCAACCCCCCACAAATAACAGATTCGTTGAATTTATTGTTTTGACCTTCACATCCTGTGAAGGGAGTAGTACTCTTGTAGTAGGCAAGTAACCCACAGATCAAATTAAATATATGATTGTAGTTATAGAAACAATTCCATTTCAATAAAATAATTATGCTTGGATTCAAATTAGGTATCAACTGTTTTCAAAACTCTAAGACAATTTAGTAATTCTTCATTCAAATTTGGATGCTTTGATATATATGTAGGTATAGATTCAAATTATGTGTCTGAATTTGATGACCTGCCGAAATCCCCGAAATTTATCCAATTTAATATGAATCTACTTACTCATAACTTCTTCCTCGATAACTGTATGAGTGACGACTAGACCTGTTTCCATTATTTCGATCACCCATGTATACTCCTGGTGTCGGAGCATGTGGTTTATCTGTTACAGAGTAATCAACCCGTATGGTTCTTTCGTGAATGACCATTCCGTTGCATTGTACTTTTGCGACAGAAGCCTCCTCCAAATCCTGAAAGTATACAAATCCAAACCCACGGGAACTTTTCGTTTTAGCATCGTATACAATTGAAACTTTGTGAATGGTTCCGAATCTTTCAAAAATGTTACGTAAGTCTGTTTCTTGGGTATAGATGCTTAGTCCAAAAACACCCAAACAGGTACTTGGTGAAGGATTAACAGGACGTGTTCGTTCCAACGCTGTTTTTCGAGGTAATGTACTTCCGGAACTAGAAAAGCTGGTTCGACTGAAACTACTCTGGTAGCTGGCACTTCGGCTGCAACGTCGGTGCCGGCAACTTGAACGATTTTTTCGTTCGCGGCAACGGCTACGATGATGGTGACATGAGGTCCTGTGCCGTTTCCGGTAGCTGCGTGGTAGAGAACGACTGCGACTACGAGATTGAACCTGTAGAAAAAATCTGTTAAATTAAGACGGTTTTGCCATATGAAATTAAACTACCATTTTTAAACATCAAATCGCCTGCACGTGACCCAGAATGAAAAATTTGGAATAGGAAGCACAAGGCCTACCTCGAAACCGTTTCAAGTTTTGGAAACGTGCTACGAATCATTATCAGTAACTACAGAATCCATCTAACTAGACGATTTCGCTCACAGAGAATATTTTTGTAATTAATTTGGTGAAAATAGTCTTGTGATAATAATATACACGATTTTGTTCACAAATTTTTACTAATTATGTAGTGCACAAATTACAACGAGTAATTCAAATAACTCTGATAATTGAAATAGTTACTAACATCGCATCTATTTTCAAGTAAATTATGACGTCATTGTTCGAAATGCTCATTGACAGAATCGTTATCCACAACCCTGTATCCACAAACTCACTGACACTGACAGTTCGCGCACGATTCGATGGGATGGCATGTCAGAAAAAACACACCTACACATCGGCACTTTCTTTCGGAATCACGAAGTACCGTTTGCAGTGGTGCGAATTTCTCTGCTAGGCTAGCAGCCAGATTGACCTATCAAACGTCGCAGGAAGGTCGTCAGATCCGATCCGGTTGTCGCAAGTCGATTGTTATTGTGCCCGCTCCAGGCCGATTGATTTAGGTGCGTCGACCCAGGGCAATCGAAGTGGTCCCACGCGGAGGAGAGTAGGTGATAAACAAGAGCGTAACAAAAGAAGACCTATCAAATCCTCCAACAGCCGGTACAGAGATAGTTCCATTTGAAGGTCGCCGTCCTGACGAGTGAAAATGCTGCGAACAATTGCCTTACGGAATGAAAAGCTGCTGCTGCAGAGTTCCCGCCAGGTGCTCCGTGGTACGGCCAACCGTGCACTGAGCTGTGAAGCATTCCGGATAAACAATGCTCAAAGGTAACTTATTCCGTGCATAAGAGACTACTCGTTATGTAATATAATACGGGGAATGAAAACTGGAATAGATTTTTCTTCATGCCATGGTCGGTCATCGGACGAAGCAATTTTTATTTGTCAGTTAATATAATTGTGTAATCGATTTTAACGTGGAAAAATTACAGCCCAGTGTCTGAAACAGACAGCAATTTCGATTTCTGCTTGTTATCAATGGGGATCAGTTTCGTCATTAGTAACTGACTGTGTGCGACTACGCGTAGAGTGTGTAATAATAGCTTTTGTCAATAGTTGCAAACACGCGACTGTCGCAAAACAATCCTGAAATAAATTAACTCCAATAATACGGCGAGACGTCGTGAAAAGACCACACGTATTTATACCACATATATGGTAAACAAGCTCTAATATGGTAGAAAGTCTTAATTGATGAGACCAAATTGATTAGAGATTGCTTATGTTATGTCACATTTTTAAATAACTTAGTGTTTGAAAATTCACTCGTACAATTGCGGTGAGATGTATCTACTTGCAATCTTTAGCATGGTAGGATTCTTTAGATCTTTGATTTTGAGCGTGACTCTACGTGACCTCACAATTACGTGAGATTATTTTCCTATCAGCTTGTATGTTGTTAACAATAGTTACACTAATCTATACTTACATGCTACATTATCAGTAACTAGCGTCATTAGTGCATACGTATATGGTAGCCCTCTTATGATGCAAACAGTTATGTGATTGAAGCAGGTGTTTCATGTTGATATTTAGGAACATTTGTACATGCTTAGCAGCTGGTTCTGGGAAGTTTTATTTTAACACCAGATACATGCTTATTTTTTACAAAAAATTAAAAAATAGTTTTTTTTTTTAAATTATATTGACAAATTCTTTTACTGTGGAGACGATAGTTCTTTTATTTATTATGCAACCTCATTGTTGAAGTTATGTGAAGCCCTACGAGATATAAAGAAGTTAGCAACAAGCCTAAGTCATGGTTTTAGAAGTCTCGCGTCACTTTTGATTTCGTCCAATGTAACAATTCCACCATATTGAGAAAAACGAGATCGAAGTTCTTCGAATTGAACTTTAAATTGTTTCAAAATGAAATAATTTTCAGTCATTCACTCAACGTGGTTGATGAATAATAACATTCAATATTCAACGGAGATTTTAAAAATCTAATTTAAACTAAGCAGTTTTGGTTTATTATGGAAAAAGTTACATTGGACTGTTTACCATCTCATGCTGTACTTTGGACGTTTTTATTTTTCCAGGCTATTGCACATAAATTAAGCGAGATCACCGTAAAATACGTGCGTTGCCGTGCTACGCTATTTTCGAGGTTATTTTTCAATATTAGGCCGCTTGTTTCACTTAAAATGCATAAATAATGCGAAAAAAACTTTCACTTGCTAAACGTCCAATGTACAGATTGGGTTTGTTTTGATTTTTTTTGCACTTTGGACATCAGATGAGAACGACCGAAGTAACAGTCAGTCATCCGTAATTCGAATGTGCACATTGGACATTTTGATAATGCTAATTTTTTCACCTCAAAATAATTCTATTTGGGCAGGTGTTTTTGTATAACATAGAGTTTAAAAAGAGCAATAATTTGTTGTGATAAACCGGATTTGTTTACATTTGTTACATTGGACGAAATGAAAAGTGACGCGAGAAGTATTTTAATAAAGTATTCAACATAAAAAAACAGTTGAATATGCGCCGCCTTCCTCACCCCCTTAATTAATGATACAACCTCCCCTGAGAGGAAAGTAAGAAGTAATAACTAACTAATAACTCCTCTGAGAGGGTCCTGCAAAATACATTTCCCCGAGAGGAAAATAAAAGGTATTAAATTCCCCTGAGCGGGTCATAACATAAATACATTTCCCCAAGAGGAAAATAAGAAGTATTAACTCCCCTGATTCTCACGTAACTTTTGAAAAGGCGCTAAGCAACAATTAGAGATTCTCTTTGTGCCTCTTCTTATTCGGTTGCTAACGCCAATATTCAGCTAACCGATGAAAAGATTTTTGTGGAAATGCATTTATGTTGCCGTGAAAATCGGAACAGAGGGACGTCAAACAGAGTCTGTCAATGTTACTTAGGTCCTTTTGAAAAGTTACGCAAGATTTCCCTGGAAGGAAAATAGAAGGTATATCATCCCCTAAGAGGACCACGACCCCGATGGCGGAATAATCTTCTAGTCTTGGTACGCTCATTTCGAACACGTTTTCAAAGTAGACGGGAAAGTTGACAACATAAACAACATGACAACATGATTTACGAAGCTCCAAGGGCCAATTCAAAATCTCCAGTTGATGATCTCCAGGCTCTACGCAACGCGGACATACGAACATAACTGATTGGCACGCTTGAAGCAGAAAAATCCACATCTGCCGCCGGTGACGGAGCTAGGCGCACTCTGACGCTGGAAAACCTGGTAGAAGAGTGCAATCAAATCATCAACATCAAACGGGCCGCTAAATGATAGTAAAAAGTGAAGATTACAAAAGCAATGGCAACCCGAATGCTCATCATCAGAAACCCGCATACAAAAATTTTTCGAAAATACCCTGTAGTGGAGAGCAAAAATATGTTAAAATGTACCGTTATTGCAGCGACTGCAAAAATAATGTTTTTTGTATGCCAGAAAGGTTCAAAATCCACTGTAATAGTCTTACAGATTGTCTTTTGTAGCTTGATCCGTTTGCTGTACTACGTTCTTTGTAACCGGATCGACCCGCAAGTGCAGATATTTTTTCAATTAAGCGAGTTAAGAGATCAGCAAGCGAAAAACCAAACTAGATTTCAACGGTTCCCGGACCAGTTACAACTAGACTGCAAGCAAGTCAAGGAAGTAATTGGCCAGCCACCAACACAAAAGCCAGAAGTTGTAGTTGTCAGTGCTTCAGGAGGCGAGATGATTGATATCACCGAAGAATTTCAGTTAAACATTACTATATTACGATGTCCCTCAGGGTTTCACCTGCATAACAATAATTCCGCCAATAAACTCGGTTGTCGCCAATTTCTCAAATGTCCCACACTTTGCAGGTATTGCTCCACTTCATCCAACCATCTGGCACGGTGCGCACCTCTGCGTCTGGTACCAATCGGATTTGAGGCGTACAGGTTAAACTCGTGGTTCATCCTTCTCCTCCATCACAGTTCTTGCAGACCCCGCCTAAGCACACCACTTTCAAAAACAACGTTACTAGACCTTAAGGTTTTGTGGAGGCCGTATTAAGCATGATTCCCGGCAAGAATACGTCTGCGTATTTCTCTGCTGTAGCTATCCGACGTCATCAACGACCCGACGTATACAAATTCGTCCATTACCTCGAACTCGTCCTCGTCGACTACTATTGTTTATGCGAGTTCGATTGCTTTCGCTTCCTCCTGCTAACAGGTACTTGGTCGACTAAAGTTTTTGGAGCGTTTTAATGGAATACAAAACCTGATACTAAAGAAAAGAAAAGAAAACATTTTCCAATTAAACTCCACTATTAATTTTATACACAACAGATACGTATTTCGCCTACGACTTGCAGGCTTTATCAGTGTGCTAGCTCATCTAACCACTCGCACCAGCACATATGATCCATAGCTCCTTTAGCAAACCTCTTGCGACGCTACAATGTCGAACTTGCGAACCCTCAATAAGTCGGATAGAATGCGGATACTTCTCAGAAAATTGAGAGACTTGCAATTTCATGTCTCAAGCTTCCAATCGTTAGTCCTTTTTCATTGCCTTGGTCTATGCCAATTTTTCCGGTACGTATTTACATTATTTGCTTC
Organism: Sabethes cyaneus; assembly: GCF_943734655.1. Classification (NCBI taxonomy): domain Eukaryota; kingdom Metazoa; phylum Arthropoda; class Insecta; order Diptera; family Culicidae; genus Sabethes; species Sabethes cyaneus. The sequence goes on along the minus strand of NC_071355.1, from coordinate 150,211,134 downwards.
CCGTACTACCTAGTATTTTTACGCAACCCCTTGTGTCGCTGAAGGACCACCGAAACAGTAGTGTTTAGCGTTCCACACTGACACGAGGACAATGATATCACCTTTTCGTGTCCGCAAACGACCTTAGTTTTCCGGGTGGTACCACGAGGAGGTAGAGTTAAGAGTTACTGGATAAGGTGCTGAGAACCACTATGGGGATTATTCAGCCATTTACCAACCATTCGGTCCGTAGTCCGTACAACAAAAATCTGAGCTCTTAGTAGAAAAGTTCTGATCCAGATTTCCGGATGTTTTCCAAAGTTTTCTCGGTGTCACAGCACAGTGAAGCTGTAGAACCTGGCTAAAAGTTAATCTGGATGCATAAAACAACCTATAATTCCGGACTGTAATGTCGCAAAAAACCCATAAAGGACTGAATTACAGAATTTTTAGTTAACTTTAAGCTTTGCAGTATTATATCATTACATTTCTCTGGTTCTGATAAAATCTCAAACTTGTTTCTTAATAGAACTCCAATATCCAGCACAGTTGAAGATGCAACTATGTAAATCAGAATGTTTCTTCCACTTTGAATGCATTTCTTTAGGATTACTGACTGTCCCCCGCTTCGTCAAAGTAGTTGCTTGACAATTTTTCAAATGTTATGGGCCGAAACCCAAGTTTGGTTCAATTTATGATTCAAAGGGGATTCATTGCATACTTTCCAAAATCGCGTGGTGTTTCAGATACGTACTTCTCCTTTTTCCTAATCATAGAAGTTTGCGAAAGATCCCGCTGACGTCTGCAAAACGTGGAGACTCGACAGAGTTGACTGATTGATTTGATACATTATTTACAGGGCTAGAAACGAGATATGCAACTAATTTAAATAATCGTTCACGCCTTTCAATAGAAAAACGCAAAAATGGACTGGCATAACGGGCGGATCGAATGTTGCCTCCATGTGGCAGGTTTGCTTTGTTCGCGGCTACTGTAGCAACTATCCTGCCCATTCGAAGGTACTGCTGCCTGCTCTTTCACCTACGATGGAGCTGGGAACAATCGTCAGCTGGGAGAAAAAAGAAGGCGACAAACTCAATGAAGGTTAGTATCGTTTCCTTTACCCTATATTCCTATATCAATGTATCCCACTTGATGCAAACATGAAATTCAATTTCTCCCGTTGCTCAATTACCAATAACTCAAGTATGATGCATTCGATTTCGCTGATAACAACCACGTATACAAGCTGCTGATGATAGCAGGTCGGCAGCGTCATTCTCACAATGACCTTACTCAGCATGTTATGTTTTGTTTTATTATATTTTGTAGGTGACCTTTTGGCGGAAATCGAAACCGACAAGGCCACCATGGGTTTCGAGACTCCCGAAGAGGGCTATCTCGCTAAAATTCTTGTCCCTGCCGGCCAAAAAGACGTCCCAATTGGCAAGTTGGTATGTATTATTGTTGAAAATGAAGCCGATGTCGCTGCTTTTAAAGATTTCAAAGACACGGGAGCACCGGCAGCTAAACCGGCAGCGGCAGCGCCTCCATCACCCGCAGCAGCTCCCCCCGTACCAACGCCACCACCTGTAGCAGCTGCACCACCACCGCCACCTCCACCACCAGCACAACCATCTGCTACCCCATTAACAGCCGTCGAACAGCGCGGACCACGTGTTTACGCTAGTCCAATGGCAAAGAGACTAGCAGAACAACAGAGACTGCGATTAGAAGGTGCAGGATCAGACTGTCGAACAAAAAAAGTCCTAATAAATCTCATGCCTTGCTTGTTTTTCAGGAAAAGGATCCGGTCTTTTTGGATCACTGACTTCTAAAGATCTGGCAGGTTTACAAGCCGCTGGCGCAGCAGATGATCATGTACCAGCCGCAGCTGCTCCCAGCATTCCTGCCGGTGCAGCCTTCGTGGACATCCCGGTGTCGAACATTCGAGCTGTTATAGCCAAACGCTTGCTTGAATCAAAGACCACCATTCCGCACTATTACCTCACGGTGGACGTCAACATGGATAAGATAAACAAATTACGCTCAAAGTTCAATAAACAGCTGGAAAAGGACGGAGTCAAACTATCGATTAACGATTTTATTATCAAGGCGTCGGCGTTGGCCTGCAAGAAAGTGCCAGAAGCGAATTCCGCCTGGATGGGTGCCATCATTAGACAGTAAGTATTATAAACTGTTACTATTCCTAGGCAGTTAAATATCATAAATGCTGTATTTTAAACTTTTAAAATAATTTCTAGATTTGATGCTGTCGATGTTTCGGTAGCTGTCTCGACAGATCGTGGCCTGATTACTCCAATCGTGTTCGGAGCCGACCGAAAAGGTCTAACTGATATTTCGAAGGATGTCAAGAATCTGGCTGCCAAGGCTCGCGAAGGCAAACTGCAACCACAGGAGTTTCAGGGAGGTACGTTCAGTGTATCCAACCTGGGCATGTTCGGAGTAACGCACTTCAGTGCCATCATCAATCCACCACAAAGCTGCATCCTCGCCATCGGTGGTACCCAGAAGCGTATCGTACCTGACAAGGATTCGGAACAAGGGTAGGAATGAGCAGTTTTGCATGCCGCAGAGCAAAATGATTGAATACTTGTGATTTTTATCGCAGCTGGAAAGAAAGTGATTACGTCGCAGTAACGCTGAGCTGTGACCACCGTACAGTCGATGGTGCCGTTGGTGCCCGCTGGTTACAGTACTTCCGTCAATTCCTGGAGGATCCCCATTCAATGCTGTTATAAAGCGCACCACAGGACGGTAAGAATGGAGTCTAAGTGTTTGTCATAATGGTTTTTACATGGCATAAGGATATCCTTAAATATGATCATTCTGCGTAATGATCAGTTATCAAGGTATAAGACAAATTCACAAATTCATTGGGAACGGTGAAATGCGATTTGTCTCAGTTGGCATTTGAGTATTTTTAAAAGATCTGAGCATGTTTGTCTTGGCGAAAGTATTTACGCACAAAATGTTATTCGTAAATTGTGTCGCTAAAAGTCATTAAAACCCATAGAAGGAATAAAGTGCCATAAGTCTGATAAAGTTAAAACTTAAGTGTGTGAAACATCGTGACAATGTGTGAGAAACTCTTTGAAACTTTGTAGATAGCAACTTCTACTAGTCTATCAATCTTTTCAACAAATCATTATTTGTTTTTTTTTCTGTTTTTAAACTATGCATTTCTAAAAATTCTAATAACTCTGCACTTATTCCATGACTAACTAGTAATAAAGACAGAACCTACACTAGCTAGTTGGTCGCACCATGCAAATTTACGAAAGGCCATACAAATTCCGCGATAAAAAGCGTGGTTGATTTTTTCTCTGTTTGTATGGAAGGACTCCCAGTTGACCACGAGCAAAGCCGGTCTACAAGACTTTCGTCGCATGTTCGAATCTCGACTAGGAGAGCCTGGAAAAGTTAGTAGGGTCGTAGTACTAGCCCAGTATTCGCCCTGTACTTTAACAATTGGCTGTCGAATAAAAAAGTAGAAGGTGAAAGGTTCCGAAAGCGGAATGTACCATCAAGATTTTGCTTTTATGGAAGAAAAATAGTAAAATACGAAAATGGATATTTATTTTCGTACCTATTACAGTTACATTCCACATACTGGATTAGCCTTGAGAAACGACACGGAAAACCCGGCTCCGATTAAAGCAAACAATTCCATTGTTCTTGTCAATTCGGTTTGTAGCCCAAAGGAAGCGAATGTTTGTCAAAGACGCAAAAATATTAACTTTCCACGAGAAAGTGATATACCTATAAGAAAATTATAGAAGTGTCCCTTTCCATCATAGTACCTACCCATTACTATTAAAAACAGGCAAGTTCCGTAAAGATAAACGTCGGTTCTGAATAATAGACTTCTGCTGTATAAAACTTCTCATCTTATTCGGATAAATATTAGCTTAGGAAATATTGCATGTTAATTATTTACTGAAATCGAGGTCGGCGATCAAAGTCTTTTACCTGCATTATGTCGAAACGGGCTAGTTTTTAAAGTTCATAGTTTTATTACTCGCATCTTTTAGTACCCAATTAATACTTTTGTATTCGAATTTATTTGATAGGTAACACTAACCTCAATAAATTATTCCATAATTGTCCTCACGATTTAAGCGACTAACACACTGGTTCGTACGCATAAACTAATCTACCCAACATTGTGAATAACGGTTACTACATTAAGCATAGTGTTTGATAGCTTAGTTATGTATTCTGGAAAAAAGTTTGTAAATCAAACAATAATAGATCTAATTTTTTGTCTCTTTTGCTGTACTCAGTTGCCACCTCTTACAAAGCCACACAGCCGTACCATCAATCAACCAAGTTCACCGCAACCGCAAAAGGGCTCCCTACCACCATTTAAGTGATCACTACCTTACGTACCCAAAGTAGCGCGAGAATGTGTTAAACCATTCGAATACCACCACGCACTAATAACATGTAATTTCCTCGAATTTCAACTTTCATCCGCAGGCTAATGTGCACTATCGTGGTGTATAGTGTCAGTGTGTGCATGTACAGGCCAGTGAAATAGGAACAAAGTCTGTATAAAAGTGTAAAAGTCACCTACTAACTTCGAATAGCGCGTAAAAAGTAATATGATTAGGTTTAAAGACCATAATCAATTGATTGAAATGATCCAACCCTTGAGAAGAATCTGTGAAGCATGGTAATTACCTACATTGTTATCCGGTTTAATTAGTGAAACGAGTGAAACGCTGCCAAAACTTTAGTTCTGAGTTTACTTTACAACTAAGTAATCAATAATCTGTCCAGTTGATTGGAAAAGTGTAGTACTACAGTAGGACAGTAATTCACCGGTGGCGTTTGATTTTAGAACCAAAAGATCTATAATGTTTTGCGTGCGTCAACTACTTCCAAAAGAGACAAATTGGAACCGGAACTTACTTGCAGGGACATTTTTCATTAACATTGAACGTTCATTGATTTTTTATTTGTTATAAATTATTGCATCCTGATACGTCCTCATAAATTTAAAACAGATCTTTCTCAACCAGAAGAAAAAGAAGTTTATTATACTGGAAGCACGATTTTCTTGAAAAAAAAAAAGATTACTTTCTATGTGCAATATTCCGTCGTTTTAAGTTCAACAAACATATCCGAGACCATAGTGTGTCTTTAAAGGTTTGCAATTTACAGAAAAAATTACGCTTATTTCGATCCAAGCCAAATCGACAAAGCCTTCAAACGAATGAAAAAGAAATCCTTCTTTAAAATCTATTTTACTATAATAAAATATCAGCAAAGCTGAAAATGGATGTCGAATAATTCTTTACAACGATAATCTTCACATTAGACGAAGGAAATACAAAGAAGGAAATATAAAGAAACAAAGATACATGTGGGTCATTCCACGCAAAGTGTCCGAGCCTCGTGTAATCGACCTTCACGAATTTGAACCATATTTCGCCAGATTGTTCGTTTTCGGTCAGAAAGCAAATATCGAAAACTTGGTGCCGATCAGACATTCCCTCGATTAATGGGAGCACCTCCTTTTTTAAGGAAAATACCCTTTTTTTCTCCGGAAGTATTAGGTTTAGAAAGGCACTATTTTCACATTTTAAAAGGAAATTACCCAAGGAATTCGAAAAAAATGTTATTTTTAAGCACCAGTGCTGCCGAATATTTCTAAACTCAATTTGAAAACTAAATTTTCATTTTTCTCTCAATGAAGACAATTTGATCTCAAAAATCACAACTTCATCCTGTTTTGCAGATTTTTTTACATAAGAATCACTCATCGCCCCGAGGTATTCTTTACCAATCCCTAGACATAGCGTTTTAAATCAAGCAATACCCCACATTTTTATGTAAAGCTATAAGCAAAATAACTTTTTTTTGAAGCAGTGATTCTCTACGCAATGTAAAACTACTTTGCCATATCGGGAAAACATTTATACAATGTATAGCAAAGTTTTTCATAAAAATGTTGCCAGCTTTTCAGTTTTTCGTTTGATTTATAGCGCTAGATGAGGAAATGTTACTTCAAAAAGGCGTAAAATATACGTTAATTGTTTGACCATAGCCTTGTAAACTGTTTTTCATCTCGCTAATAGACATTCCTTGTTTATTGCGTTTATTGTTGCTAGGAGACTAATATTCCCTTAATTAATGTAACTAATCATGCGGGAAACTAAAAAGTTGGCAACACTGTTAAGAAAAACCTTGTTATTTACTTACTTACTTATGTGTCCATGCGTGCCGGTTCGGCAGAACAAAGGGATTAAATCAGAGATCTCCACTGCTGTCGGTTACCCGCCATGGCTTTTACCTGTGGCCAGGATAGGTTCTCGTCTACAGCCCGGATGTCGTTTACTAAGCTTCGTCGCCATGAGCCTCTGGGTCTGCCTCTTCTACGCTGTCCTTGTGGATTTCAGTCGAGTGGTTCTCTGCAAACCTCGTTCGCTCCTTTCCTCAAGGTGTGTCCGATCCACTTCCACCTACGTTCACAAATTTCTGTGGCTATCGGCCGTTGATGACATCGACGATGGAGTTCCTCATTGGATATCCAGTTATCAGGCCACCAGGCACGAATGATGTATCGCAGGCACCGGTTAATGAATACCTGTGTAGCTGAATCTGCAAAGTTAAACGGTGTGTTGCTAACAAGCAAAGTTAAATTTTGGCAGCTAACTATAAATATATTTTTGGCAGCAAACTATCTACACATTACACATATGGAGCTTAAACCCTATGCTTATTACTAAAAATGTCCGAACGAACGGACAAATCTATCTACAAGTTTTCCTCAATAAAAATCTTCATCTGAATCCCCCCCACCGGGGGATCAACTTCCTCCACTTTTCACTTGAGTTTTAATTATCTGAATCCCCCTCGTGGCGTTGCCGCCCGTATTTATAACAGCTTTTAATTGTTCGTAGCAAGAAGTACTAGAACAGCTGCTGAGAAAAACAAAGAGAGAGTAGAGCGGAACTTAAGTTCTATGAGAGTTTCAGTTGGCGCACGAAACCTCTCACACCTGTACTAAGCTAACTCCCATCGCACGTCCGGCGTACAATGTTTGTTATTTTCCATGTGTAAACTTGCACGAGAACGCCTACTGAGCCTCGATGAGATGGACTAGCTTATCTGGAACTCCTCTACGCCTAAGTGTGCCCCAGATATTTTCGTGATTGAGTCGGTCGAACGCCTTTTCGAAGTCAACGAACACCAGCAGAAGAGACTTGGAATTCGTTGATCTGCTCTGATATAATGCGGAGCGTTGTGATATGGTCTACACATGATCGGCTAGCACGGAATCCAGCTTGCTGCCGCCGGAGAGTAGCGTCGATCTTCTCCTGGATCCGGTTGAGGATTACCTTACAGAGTACTTTGAGAGTAATACAGAGCAACGTGATGCCACGCCAGTTACCGCATTCAGTTAGCTCTCTTTTCTTAGGGACTTTGACCAATATGCCCTGCATCCAGTCCAACGAAAAAGTTGCGGTTTCCCAAATATTGCAGAAAAGCTTGCAGAAAAGATGTATCATCTGGGCTGACAAAGATGGGCCAGCTTTGAGCATTTCAGCTGAAATACGATCTATCTCTGGCACTCTATTGGATTTCATACTCTTGATGGCTGCTACCTGCTACAATTTCATCCAGCGATGTCGCCTCCGAGTTCACGTGATTGATTCGACGACCTGTAGGCGTCATACGCTGCTGGTTTTGTTGGTCTCTGACATTTGAAACTCGGTTCAAGAGTTGTTCAAAATGTTCAGTCTATCGCTTAAGCTGTTCTGTACGGTCAGTCAATAGCTGACCAGCTCTGTCCTTGTCATATACTGTATAAATGCTTTTCCGAAGTATTTTTACATTGCGTAGAGAATTACCGCTTCAAAAAAAGTTATTTTGCTCTTAGTTTTACATTAAAAATGGGGAATTGCTTGCTTTAAAATGCTGTATCTCGCGATCGGCAAAGAATGCCTCGATGAGTGATTCTTACGTAAAAAAATCTGCGGAACACGATGAAGTTGAAATTTTTGAGATAAAATTGTCTTCACTGAGAGAAAAATGTAAATTTAGTTTTCTAATTGGGGTTAAAAATGTTTGGCAGCACTGGTGCTCAAAAATAATATCTTTTTCGAATTCCTTGGATGATTTCCTTTGAAAATGTGAAAATAGTGTCTTTCTAAACTTAATATTTCCGGAGATATAAGCAAAAAAAAAGATGTTTTGACAAAATCGGGTATTTTCCTTAAAAATGGAGGCGCTACCATTAATCGAGGGAATGATCGATCCATACCAAATTTTGGATTTTTACTTTCTAACCGAAAACGAACAATCTGGCAAAATTTGGTTCAAATCCGTGAAGGTCGATTACACGTTTGAACTTTTCCTTGGTGAATTGAAACCTCTTCCCAGGAGGGGGGGGGGGGGCTCCTTGGCATGGAATGACCCATATAGTATTCTTAGGGTAGGACAAGACGTGAAGGTAAAAGAGCAAAAAATAAAATTTTACCAGGGTCATTTGTATCACACATAGGGTAGATGATCCATTAGTTGCGCTACTAAGCACAATATAACTTCATTTTGCTTGTTTATTGAGGTATATGATTCAATTAATGCTTGTGGGATATAAATTTATCAAATACAAGGTATTTGTCTCAAGGCAAGACAATTGCTTTCGTTGTACGAGAAGCTTTATAAAGAAAAAATGAATTTTCCGATTCAATTATATTATACCAACAGTTGCGCTAATGTTTCCTTAATTATGTTTGATGTTCCTTTAATTGTGGTATTCCATATACTATACTAGGTTGCTAAGTGAAAAAACATCGTAGCAAAATTATAGATGAGCGCCAATAGTTGTGCGCTCCAACTGCGCGTTGGATTTTGGAAAATTGGCATTTTAGCAAATAATGCTTTAATTTTAAATGGTGTAGTCTAACTACCAATACTTCTAAAAACCTGTTTTATATAATGAATGTAATTGTTTTATCTAAAATACTACGGTGACGAAAATATGCATTAATAATGAATGGTAGCGCAACTATTGGTACTACCACAACTATTGGATCAAGTACCCTATCTAATTCATTTGCAAAACTACGCATTCTCCGGGTATCAAACGGTCTTAATTCGAGCCGATTACTACCGGATTCGAACCCAGAGGTCTCTGAGCTAGTAAGAACTTGTTGCACAACAACGGACAGAACGCGCGAGAATACTCATGGTTTTTGGCTGACACGGGATGTAAACTATACTTACTCGGTGTGACTTAATTTAATTTTATTTCACCATCTTCGACTACGTCGTACAGATTGTTTACTTAATAACTAATTTAAGCCTCGGATTCTATTACTAAACACATTTCTAGACAGAGTAAAATCGAACACATTGCAAACATCATTGAAGGAACGCAAACAGACATTAAAACAATTATTCACACCATAATTTGTTCTGTGGAATTGGATGGCCAATAACGGTGGATTCCGAAGCCGACGAGGAGGTACATTCCACGGTATCTGGTACAGGAGTTATAAGGTCGAATATAAATAGACGCTGCTGTTTGACGCGCCGGACTGCGAATGTATCCAGGCTAATCAGTTGACAACGGTCTATGTAACTGGGAAGATTGACTGGATCATTTTGCACGATAGCTGACGCAAGGCGAATCGCAAAATTTTTTTCTGAATTCGCTCAATCGCAAGGATCTGTGTTACGTGTGTAGGAGCCCAAACCGGGGAAGCATACTCCAAAATGCTGCGTACGAGAGAGCAAAATAGCGTCTTGAGGCAATAAACGTCAGTGAATCCAGAAGCATGGCGTCGCATAAAACCAAGCACGGTGTATGCTTTAGCAGTGACTCTACTTATATGCTCGTCGAACCTCAATTTAGAGTCAATAGTAACGCCTAGGTCGAGAATAGAGTTAACACGTTCCAATCCGGTCCCATGCTGTATTGATGAAGAAAAACGGTGTTACGGCGACTGTATGATATTACTTTACACTTATTGCTGTTAACACGCATGCCGTTGTCACTGCACCAGACTAGCAGACGATTAATATCCTCCTGTAATGTGACACAATCGGCAGGGGCACCAATCACCCGAAAGATTTTTAAATCGTCGGCAAACGATAATTTCGATGATGACAGCAGCTCGACCAGGTCATTAATATAAATTATAAAGATGAGCGGGCCAAGCACACTGCCTTGAGGGACACCAGACGATATGTCAAATGTTCTGGAGCGTACGGAGTTTACTGTAACGAATGCTTTGCGATCGGATAAGTATGAGTAAAGCCATTCGGTAAACCATGAGGAAAATCCGATGTAGTTCAGTTTTTCAATAATGAGATTGTGTGGTACAGTATCAAAAGCTTTGGCAAAATCAAAATAGATCGTATCCACTTGCCGCTTAGCTTCTAGCTCACGGGATATCACTGTGACGTAGCACATTAGATTTGATATTGTCGAACGATGCTTCATAAATCCATGGTGGCTGTTAGAGATGATCGGTGCAACTGATCTTTATACAGTTGTATGGAGTAGTTTTTCGAATACCTTGCTGAGGCTGCAAAGTATAGATATGCCCACGGTAATTGGTAACCGATTTGTAACTTCCGGACTTATGGACCGGCACGATGGACGCCATTTTCCATGCAATTGGGAACGATCCACTACTGATTGAGCGGTTAAAAACAGCGGTAATCGGCGATGCAAGCGAAACGGCGCAGTTTTTTAAAAGTACTGGTGGTAGACTGTCTGTTCCGGGTTCTTTCGTTGAATCGAGATCTTCAAGAGCTTTCCGAACCTCGTCTATAGAAAACTGCACTAGTGGTAGATTAATATCACGGAAGGGTTTATGCTCGAAGCAGTTGTGTCGCTGGACAGGTGATGCTTTACCAAATACGCCCTCGAAAAACGTAGCGAAAAGATTAGCTGATTCTGAGCTCGAGTGAGAAGTTGTTCCTTCGAAGTTGACCGACGGAGGAATATTGTTGCCAGTTTTGCGTTTCTTAACAAAATTCCAGAAACAGGAGGGGTCCTGTTTAACAGCAGACTGAATCCTTTGCAAATAGTTGTCATATGTTGCGGTAAGGACAGCTTTATACTCATCCTCACGCTCCCGAAGCTTAGCTCTATCAGATTCGCTTTTAGTAAAGAAATATTGGTTGCGCATTTTACGGAGGTTGTTACGAAGGTTTCGGAGCTGAGGAGTCCACCACGGTTGCTCGAAGTTGGAGCCCAACGCTTGTCTTTTTTTGGGCACATGTCTAGTGATAACATCTGAAAGTGAATCATAGACAGCAAGTAGCATCTGGTCAACTGAGTCAGTTTTAGAAAATCGATTGTCCCACTCCATGTCCGCAAAAATAGAGTTCAACAGATCATAGTCACATGCAGAGTAGTCAAATCTGATCTGATCAACTGGGTCGTCAGGTATTGTAGCGTCTATCTCGTCAAGTAATAAAATGAATATGTTGTGACGCCGCAGAATAAAAAACGATCTTTGCAATTCGAGCCTTTTTAGCGTCGCAACAAAATCAAAAATTATTTGATGTCAACGGAGATGCGTTCGTCGAGTTCAAATGAAGACCAGTGCCTGTTCTGCGGGAAAACGGAGGCTCAATCCACGGACATCGACTGGGTACAATGCTCTGCGTGTATGTTTTGGGCTCATTTTTCTTGTGCTGGTGTTGACCAGGAAATAGCCAAAACGGATTGGCATTGCCCGCAGTGTGTGCGGTCTGATGTACAGCAGTTGAGAGTTTCGGAACCTTCTACGAAAAGGCGGGCTAAGAAATCCGGCGCAAAAGGTGATGCGGGGTCTGATCAAGGAGCTGGGTCCGCCAAGGATCCGTCTGAGCAGCAGTCGGAAGAGGAACAGCTGATGAGAGAGACCTTTGCAAAGCAAATGGAGGCACGGAAGGCACAGCTCGCCAGGAAGAAGGCGCTGTTGGAACTGCAAATGCAGCAAGAGTGGGAGATGCGTGAGCAGGAGCTCCAGTTCCAGCGTGAAATGGAAGAGTTGCAACTGGAACAGGAACGGAAAGTGCTAGACAAGCAGCTTGCCGCAGAAAAGGAGTTCCTGCGTAAGAGAAATGCTATTCGAAGGGAGATAGACGATAGCATTCAGAGGGTGCACGCGCTGAAGGATGACGCGGCTGCTGTTGCGGGCACAGTCGGTGGTGTATCGGACGAGAAATCGAAGCAGAAGGTGACAACATGGCTGAAGGAGAAAGTAAATACCGAGTCAGTGGTAGGTAAAAGTCGGGGTGCAATTCCGAAATCAGGACTGCGGCGTAACCTAACGGAGGTTCCCCGGTCAGAAAAGCAAGGTACAGAAGGCAGCGAGGTAGATAGTGACGAAAGTACATGCGGTGCTGCATCGGAAAAGAATGCTAGAGGTAGTATTCATGGTAGCAACCGTACTACGAGCCATGGGCCGGGGCGTAGGGTATGTCGGATCTCAAGGGATCAGTTGGCCGCTCGGAAGGCGGTGTCCCATAGTCTGCCTAAGTTCAGGGGGGAACCCGAAGTTTGGCCCCTGTTCATTAGCAGTTTTGAGTATACGACAGAAGCTTGCGGATTTTCGAATCTCGAGAATCTGAAGCGGTTACAGGACTGCTTGATGGGTGATGCGCTTGAAGCAGTTAGGAGTCGGTTGGTGATGCCGGATTCCGTTCCGGATGTGATTCAAGACCTTCGAAATCTGTTCGGTAAGCCGGAGAAGTTGCTTAAGACTTTGCTGGTGAAGTTTAGGAATGCACCATCACCAAGACCGGATCGTTTAGAAACTTTCTTCCAGTTTGGGATAACGGTCAAGCAGCTGTGCGATCATCTCGAGGCCGCCCGTCTACAAGATCATCTGACCAACCCGATGTTGGTGCAGGAGTTAGTTGATAAGCTGCCACCCTCTTACAAGCTCGATTGGGTACGGTATAAGCGCAACAAGGTAGAGAGTCCGTTGCGAATGTTTACAAACTTCATAAACGAAATTGTGTCCGATGTGTCGGAGGTGGAGGAGTTTACCGGGTTGTCGATCAGCGAATATAGTCGTTCTGGGAGAGGAAACCCTAAAAAGAGGGAGTTTGTGTTGGTTCACGAATCAGAGCAGAAGCGGAACGATGGATTTCGAAGCGAGTCGAGCAGCAAGGCGTGCTGGATATGTAAGCGGTCGGGCCATCTCATGAAGTTCTGTGACCAGTTCAGGAGAATGAATATTGCGGAGCGGTTGAGCGAGGTTGAGAAGCAGAATTTGTGCGAACGCTGTCTTCAGAAACATGGTAACGGACGTTGCGTGTCAAGGATGCGATGCACGGTGCGGAACTGTCAGGGAAACCATCATCCCCTGTTACACCGGGTGGAGGAGTCGATACAGTTGCAGAAGGCAGAGAATGGTATGCTCAACGGTGAGGGATGTTCGATAATTTTTCGTATGATGCAGGTGACGCTTTATGTGGGAAATCGACAGTTGGATACTGTAGCGTTTCTCGACGAAGGGTCCTCGGCTACATTGGTGGACGATTTAGTTGCTAGCCTGCTGAAAGCAGAAGGTATGCTAGAGCCTCTAATCGTCACGTGGACCAGTAACATCAACCGCATCGAAAATCATTCTAGAAAAGTGGAATTGATGATTTCCGCGAGAGGGTCGAAGGAAAAGTTTCCTTTGTTTAACACCAGGACAGTGTCGGAGTTGCAGTTACCAAAACAACACGTACGCTTCGCTGATGTTGTAAAACGCTACAAGCATTTGGCTGGAATTCCCGTAGAAGACGATCCTCAATCGTTGCCCACAATTCTGGTCGGTTTGGACAATTTGTACTTGTTTGCACCACTAGAGTCTCGAGTCGGCAAGCCTAGTGAGCCGATCGCGGTTCGATCCAGACTGGGATGGACAATCTATGGGTCGGTCAAGCGTAAAGCGTGTATTCACACCTACTTGAATCTGCATTCGGTAAAAACTGTCAGCAATCAGGGGCTGCAAGACATGATTCGGGATCAGTACATGATGGAAGAGACAGCGGTTACATTATTCACTCCACCGGAACCAGCTCATGAGAAGCGTGCTCGTGAAATCCTCGAGGCAACGACGAAAAGAGTAGGAGATCGGTTCGAAACGGGGTTACTGTGGAAAGAAGATACGCGCCGGTTTCCCGATAGCTTTCCGATGGCCGTTCGGAGGATGAGAGCACTTCAGCGGAAATTGGAAAAAGATCCAGCATTGGATCAGAATGTGAAAGACCAAATCGAGGAATATCAAGCCAAGGGCTACGCGCATAAGATTACTGCTGCAGAACTGGTGGAGACAGCTAGTTCGACTGTATGGTACTTGCCAATGAACGTGGTGGTGAACCCAAGGAAACCCAGTAAAGTACGCCTAGTGTGGGACGCTGCTGCTTCGGTGGGTGGAATATCGTTGAATTCGGAATTGTTAAAGGGGCCAGACATGCTAGTGCCTCTTCCGAAAGTTGTCTGTGGGTTTCGGGAAGGTCCAGTCGCATTTGGGGGAGACATCCAGGAGATGTATCACCAGATCAAGATAGTAGCTAAGGATAAGCAAGCGCTTCGATTCCTATTTGGAACCGACCCAACGGGTGCACCGCAAACGTACGTGATGGACGTGGCAACATTTGGCGCTACATGTTCACCATGTTCGGCGCAGTTTGTTAAGAACCTGAACGCGCAGCAGTTTGCGACGGAGTTTCCGGAAGCAGCAGCAGCGATTTTGAATAAGCATTATGTGGACGACTATTATGACAGTGCAGACACTATCGACGAAGCGATCCGTAGAGCCAATGAAGTGAAACACATTCACGCACGAGGCGGATTCCACATACGAAACTGGGTGTCGAATTCGAAGAAATTTTTGGAGGAACTCGGGGAACGTAACGTTAGCGCAACAGTGCATTTCTCTCGAGACAAGGGTACGGAGTATGAACGTGTACTGGGCATAGTTTGGGAGCCGGTGGAAGATATTTTTTGTTTCGCTACAGTGTCCAAAAAGGAGTTTCTGGAAATGGTCGATGGTCGGGAATATCCGACAAAGCGCACGGTTCTCAGTTTCGTGATGGCTCAGTTCGATCCAATGGGTTTCCTCGCACCAATCACGGTTTGCGGTAAGATGCTGATACAAGATCTTTGGAGAACAGGCTGTGACTGGGATACCAAGATTGATACAGTGTCGTTCCAGAAGTGGTTGCGCTTGATGCAAATGATGCGTAGTATTGGGTCGTTTAAGTTACCACGAAGTTATTTCGGTAGTGCCAAGTCAGATGAGGTAACGGATCTACAGTTACATATATTTGCCGACGCGAGCGAGACAGCGTACGGCTGTGTGGCGTATTTTCGGGCGGTAGTTAGAGGTGAAGTAACGTGTACACTGGTAATGAGCCGCTCAAAGGTGGCTCCGCTGAAGCAGATCTCAATTCCGCGTCTAGAACTGTTGGCCGCTGTTTTGGGAGCAAGACTGTCGCGGACAGTGGTTGAAAACCACAACCTCAAAATTGAGAAAGTGGTGTATTGGATCGATGCAAGTGTAGTGCTATCGTGGATTCGGTCGGACCAGCGCAGATACAAACAGTTCGTCGGATTCCGAATCGGCGAACTACTTAGTCTGACGAAGATATCCGATTGGCGTTGGGTGCCCACAAGACTGAACGTAGCGGACCAGCTCACTAAGTGGGGCAAGGATCCGGAAATGCATCCAGATAGCGCGTGGGTTCGAGGACCTGCATTTCTATATAAGACGAGTGAAGAGTGGCCAAAAAGGGTCCTTCCACCAGCAAACACGACGGAAGAGCTACGGGTTCATCTGTTGTTACACGATGTAAGAGTAGTGGACGAATTGAAGGTATTGTCAAGAAATAAGGATCGACCAGCAAGTCAGTGGATGGCAATAGAAAAGACTAGTCCGCTGTACAAGCTTACACCGTTAATCGATGAAAGAGGGTTGATTCGGATGGAAGGCCGAGTCGAACGTGCGGATTTTTTGCCGTTCAATTTGCGATTTCCAGTGATTTTGCCCAGCGACCACCGAATAACCAGACTTATAGTTCAACACTACCATGAGAAGAGCGGACACGGTTACCGCCAAGCGGTGAAGAATGAGCTGAAGCAGCTGTATTACATTCCGCACGTGGATGCGGTAGTTCGGAAGGTGTCGTCGTTATGTATATGGTGCAGGGTTAATCGTAATCGTCCCCAGGTTCCCCGTATGGCTCCGCTGCCGGTGCAGAGATTAACACCGAATCTTCGTCCGTTCAGCTACGTCGGTGTCGATTACCTGGGACCAATCGAGGTGACCGTGTTACGTAGGAAGGAAAAACGGTGGATAGCGCTGTTTACCTGTTTAGTGACACGTTCGGTGCATTTGGAAGTGTCACACGGACTTACGACTCAGTCGTGCTTGATGGCTATTCATCGATTCATCGGTCGGCGAGGCTGGCCGGCTGAGTTCTTTTCGGACAACGGAACTAATCTACGGGGAGCCAGCAAAGAGATAGTGGAAACCGTGAGAAGTATCGGAGACGAGTGCGCTGATCAAATCACCAATGCGAAGACGAAGTGGAGTTTCAATCCTCCCGCTGCGCCTCACATGGGAGGGGTTTGGGAGCGCCTTGTGCGCTCAGTGAAAGAAGCGCTTACGACGCTCAACGACGGAAGGCGGTTAACGGATGAAGTTCTAGGCACAACAATTGTCAATGTGGAGGACATAATAAACTCACGCCCTCTCACGTACGTCTCTCAGGAATCCAGTGAAGCAGAGGCGCTTACTCCAAACCATTTTTTGAGGGGTGCTTCGCCAAACCTGCCGTGTGCTACATTTCCCCAGACAAATCCAGCAGAAGCCCTTCGGGACGCCTTTCAACGTTCCCAGCAGTTGACGGATATGATGTGGAGACGCTGGATAAAGGAGTATGTTCCATCGTTGAATCAGAGGACCAAATGGTTTGGGGAAACTCACCCGTTGCGAGCAGGAGATTTGGTGTATGTGGTGGACGGAAATAACCGGAAATGTTGGATTCGTGGTGTCGTGGAGAAACCCATTGTGTCGGGTGATGGAAGGATCCGACAGGCATGGGTACGTACGAAAAACGGACGTTTCAAACGGGCGACAGCAAGACTAGCCGTGATGGAGATTTCGGAGGGTAACTCTGATCCGGATTGGACTTCCGGCGCAGGGTTACGGGCCGGGGAATGTTCTGGCCACACTGGTGAGGTTGACAGAAGAAGATAAACAAAGTGGTGTCATAGTGATAGAAGCAAATATAGAGCATAGAAAATTGAAAGTCATGCTAAATAGTTGGATAAAAAAGTGTTGATAGTAAAAGTTAAAGAGTTTTTGGAAGAATAAAGTTTGGAAAGATTTCTCGAGTGAGTTAGAATAGCGCGAAGGAAAATAGCTGTTCGTAGTGACAAGAAAAGTGTTTGCAGGAAGAAAAATAGTTACGAGTAAGTCAAATGTAAAACAATGTTATGCTTTGAAGTGTTTAAACGATTGATTTAAAGCTATAGGTACGAGCACGAGTACGAGGGAAGATACGGATAGCTAGAAACGGAAAGGTAGAAATACATATACTGAAAAATATTGGAACAGTAAGTAGATTATAATGAATAACGATAACATTGAAAACTAAAGCCGGAAAAACCTTTATTAGGGTGGTTCAACGTGAATGGTACGACAGACAGGAAATAAGTTCGCATAAAAAAGGCAGATAGAAAATAATAATGTAAGTAGGAAGCAGGAATAACGTGAAGACAAAATTAATTCTAACGGTCAAATTATATTTTTAGTTTTGATCGACGCAATAAAAAGCTCGATTTACAAAAGCATTTCTTATATCTGCTGCGTTACAACAAATATGATAGTCGACAGGCAACAGTGGAGAGGGCGGTGCTACTATGTCAAGATATTCTGGGGTATTGGTAAATACCAGGTCCAAGAGCCTACCATTCGTGTTGACAATATGATTAATTTGTCTCAAGCCATTGGAAAACATTGCGTCTGTAAAGTGTAACTCAATTTCAGCTGAGGCACTCGAAGGAATATACCCATTAATATCATCGTCGGCCTTCCACCTCAAGTCAGGTAAATTGAAATCGCCTATTGACAAGAATATGTCCGATTCTGAAAGACAATCCAAAACACACTGTGTTGCTCTTACGTGAGCTGAGTATAGCTCGATACTCGAATTGGGCGGAAGATATACAGCAACTATGTAGAGTAAGCGATGCTGCAACTTAATACGGACTGCAATTTGTTCGAGTTCGTCACAGTTAGGAAGAGTTATGGAGTCACAATCCAGAGAGTTATTGACTGCAATCAGCACTCCACCACCTCGTGAGTGATTGCTGGTCAGTTCATTACGGTCGCAACGGAATATAGCATAGTCAGGCGAAATTTCATGGCTGCCGATATCAGTCCGCAGCCACGTTTCCGTAAAGACAATTATGTCATACTCACAACTTGATAACATTAAGCGCAGCCGAGCAATTTTAGTCCGTAATCCTCTGACGTTCTGGTACACAGAAGGCACGTGATCGGATGCAGGCGTCCTTACCGCAGCACACCAGGCTGCGTCGTGACACTGCTAGCCGGCGTGAGACGTGAACCGCTACCAGTGATGCTCGTGTCGGGCCATGAAGCCGAACTGCTAGGACGTAAAGCGACATCAGGTATCGGAAGTTCAGGATAGTGAGTATACTTGCCGGACGTAGCAGGCTGGAAGACCCCGTCACCACTCCCACACACAGGACCAGGATGACTGATGAACGCTGGCTGCATGGGCTCGACTGTGGTGGGGGGCTCCGGGGTTTCCATAATGCCAACTGTAGTGCATCCCGGTGGGCGACGAATTGACCTCAGGATGAAATTTGATGACACATACGATGAACTGGAACCAGCAGCATCAGAATTGGGTACGGATATGCATTCGCGCACAGGAACGTGAGAATACTCAAATCCGGATTGCAACGCTTTAACGATGGGTTGTAGATGACTGGAAGAGTGGGACAGAACTGGAGGGGTTTCAAAGCAACGATGTAGCGTGTACTTGCCTGCGATAACGGGTTGGAAGACCCCTTCTCCCTGCTCGAGCACAGGACCAGGATGACTGCGGGCCGCTGGCGGGAAAAGCTCGACTGTGACGAGGGGATCAGGGGCTTCCAAGAAACTTGCGTGCATGCATCCCGGTGAGGGCAGATTAGAGGTAAAGTTGTTACGTCCCAGCGTACAGTTGAATGATTGACCAAACTCGTGACTTTAGTCATGACCTTGAAATGCGGTCAGGCATATATTAATATTTTTTTGAAACGATGATTCTACAATTGATGAAGGGACGGTAAGGGAAAGTAATGAAGAAGGATTTTTTCGGGAATGTAGGGGAAGGGTGGAAAGGAAGGGGGGGGTAATAGGTAGCTATGGTTAACAAGTTGTCGTTGTGACTCCTATCTTTTGTCCAATGCTGGAAGGTGCATGGGTCGAACCAAGCTGTAATCAGAGATTATAACCGGATTTGAACCCACAACACCTGCCAGGGCGTGTCGCTCACTGGTACCCGTGTACCTTTGAACCAGCGCCTCTGTGGTTCAAAGGTACACGGGTACCAGTGAGCGACACGCCCTGGCAGGTGTTGTGGGTTCAAATCCGGTTATAATCTCTGATTACAGCTTGGTTCGACCCATGCACCTTCCAGCATTGGACAAAAGATAGGAGTCACAACGACAACTTGTTAACCATAGCTACCTATTACCCCCCCCCCCCCCCTTCTTTTCCACCCTTCCCCTTCATTCCCGAAAAAATCCTTCTTCATTACTTTCCCTTACCGTCCCTTCATCAATTGTAGAATCATCGTTTCAAAAAAAGTTGAATGATGGTATGACGGTGCTCGCATGAATTAGAGTTCAATTTGTGACGAAATCGGATCCGAGTTGGTCGGATCCATACCACGTAAATGACTTGTTAGAACTTGAAAGTAACAGTAGCCCAGAGGCAAGAGACCATTACTTTTGATGGTGAGTCGGCAGCCGGCTCTTTGAATATTACCCTATTAGGCAAATAACCTCTATGGCAAGAGAAAAATCTGAAGGGTTGTGCACAAGACACCACCGCATAGGTGACACGTAGGACTACGCGCGGATTTTCAAAAAGCTTAAAATTTTGTGCAAAACTTTTCTGCAGTTTACAAAAGAAGAACGCTGATAATAAAGCATTTACAAGCTGCAGACGTTTTGGAAGTGGCAGAAAATGTCGTCCGCAATGACGAAAAGTTTAACTTTTCCCTCGTTGCCTGTGTTATCATGGTATTAACTGGGCAAAAAAATATAATAAACTCTTCAATCGTTGTGTGATCCTTAAAAGGACCGATTGTTTGATTATCATAACTCTAGCTTGCAATAAACTTGCACTAACCCAGCTAACGTAATTCTCTTTTCGGTAAATTGGAGTACCGATAACCGCTAACCAGGCACGGCTTGTTGCAACGGACCAGCCGGAAAGCCTCAGCAGCTATGCGATCGACGGAGCCGTTCGTGTATGGTCATGAGTCACGATGAAATACCAGTCCAGGGGGCCAACTGCAAGTGACGTGGCATAATTCTGGTCGTTTTGTTATCGCGAGCAGCATATTTCCTGCCAATGCCAAAACTTCAGCAGCCAGATATTCCATTACGGCAGCGAGACGAGTGCTCCAGCTCCAACTCGCTCAGCATACTTTCCTTTCCTCAGCAGCCGATGAACACGACCAATTGAGGACGATGTGCACCGTAAGGGAAACAATATTTGGATGGTGAATTTGGATGTCTTCGTTGCCTTATCCGGGGAAGCAGCAACAGCTGAAGCTCAACAATTTTTGATCGGATTTTATAGGGCGTAAATTAAATACAATCATAAGGAGGCTTAACCCATAGCTCATATCGTATATATTTCTGTCATCCGTGCTGGGGAAGCACTGACGAGGGAAGGCAAAAATATGAAAATAATTCAATTTTTCAATGACGCGCATTAAAAATCAATAGTTTTCTATATTTTAAATATTTTCCAAATCGATTTTCCGATCAATTGATGTAAATATCTTGGAAATCTATTGAAAATTTACTGAATTATAACCCGAAGCGTGAAAACGCATTGCCACTTTGATGACGTCATTTCCAACAACCAATCACGAAGCGAGAATTCTGGTTAAACATAGGTTCATTATTTTCAACTTTTCTTCATTTGGGCCAATTCTTGGAAGCTTTTCCAATCGATTGGTGTAAGAATATTGAAAATCGATCGGGAAACCACTAAGCTATTAGCGTTCAAAGCCTGACCACTTTTCGAGAAAGATTTTTTGAAATTACCCCTTACGCCAACTACCTTCCTGAAAGACGTAGTCCTACGTCAAAAACTGGTTGAGAATTATCACCTAAAATGAATAACATGAATTAAATGTTTTTAAAATACATACCAAGTAAATGAGTCGTCAAAATAGTCGATAGACAAGAAACGCCCGCTTTGACGACATCTATCATGTCATCCAAAAGTAAGTGTCTTCTACTAATTACCGGCCAAATGCATCAATACAAACGAGTGCATCATTACCAGAGTACCGCCGCATATCATTAGAGAGGCAAAGCCTTTATTATGAGTTGAAACATGCATTAAAATAATTTGATTCGCTATAAAAGCGACAATCAATCGCCCGATCCGCTTTAGTTTAGCAATCATCAATATGTATAGACGGTTTATAGATTTTTTGATTTTACTTGTCGTCGTTGACGCTGCCTACGGTCTGGTGAGCTTTCTTTTTAAAATGTACCTAATTAAGTTTCATTGCTAATTATCTGCCCGCTACTGGGTTCCAGCGTGTCAACCTGACCATGTTTGACAATTGTCAAGACGCAAATCTTCCGTATGATGATTTGGAAGTGGGATTGACTAAGGTAACATACGATCGGGATGGAGATGGAGTTTGCAACACCTTGCACGCACAATATCACGTTAAGAAACCGAGCGACAACGTCGAGTGGGAACTGGTCATTACGAGCTATAAGTGTCCGTTAGGAATCGATACCGTTTGTTTAGATAATGCCGTGGAATATGTCGAGCCAATGCATTGTGATCGGTTCCACTCGGACGACAGCGGACCGTGGTTCATGCTGGCCAGTGCGATGACCGATGGAGATCGTTGTGGAAGATATGAAGTAAATACTATTTTCATATTTGGTTCAACGATTGATTGTTTCAACTTTCCGCTTATTATTCTTTAGGGCGTGTATAATTTGGATGCAGCGGTGTTAAAGCTGGATTATTTACATCGTTATTTGGAACTAGGTAAGGGTACCTACCGGGTGCGTATGTTATTCCATGTACCGAACACAGATATGGCTCAGAGGAACATCAAAGGGTGCTGCGAAATCGATTTCACAGTAATTGACTAACGATGACCCGAGCTTCAACCATGGTTTTTTGAACGACTAACCGAACCGCAAAAAGGACATCCCAATATCAGCATTGTAGTCAAACCGAAACTATAATTCTTAGGCTTATATGTAATATATCTAACTTTTATTTTTCCTGAGATATGGATTGTTAGCTTAAGTAATAACGAAATCTATCATAAAAGCTATTATTTCGCTCCAAAAATGCTTTTTAGTCAAAGTTATGGTACAAAATGGTTTACGCATACGAGTATGTAGGAGAAACCACATTAACGTAAAGGACTTGCAAATGAATGTGTATAGATACGACTATTGAATGAACTTCACACTAAAATTTTTATCGAAGGCTAAAGTCACTTGCGCGCACATTGTCGGAAAGTGTACCCACTAGCTGCCATTAAACGCGCGAAAAGGTGAATAGTCACAGTCCACGTGACGCAAACGTTTTCTTTAGAGCCTTCTCCTACCATATATTTGGTTTTCAACGCATTGATTTGTAATCTAATGTTTCTAACCTCTGTTTTTAGCCTGACGTAGATTGCCTCAACCGACCGAAGGTTTTTAGTAGTGATGTCGAGGTCGTGTACCAAGGCTAGGAGTTGGCTGCTTTTGCCGAAGATCGTTCCCGTCGCTTCGATGCCTGCTTGCTGGGTCACACCTTCAGTAGCGATGTTGAATAACATACAGGACAGTCCACAGTCCACTGCGCGCTTCGAAGGCACTCGGAAGTGTCCCGAAA
Organism: Sabethes cyaneus; assembly: GCF_943734655.1. Classification (NCBI taxonomy): domain Eukaryota; kingdom Metazoa; phylum Arthropoda; class Insecta; order Diptera; family Culicidae; genus Sabethes; species Sabethes cyaneus. Next base: position 150,187,996 of record NC_071355.1, on the reverse strand, counting down.
CACGCACATAGCACATCACTCGCTACGTAGCTAAGCTAAATTCGATCAGCCGCGTAATCTGCCATAGCTGTGCACATTCGATTGTGTTACGTTGTGATATATAATAAAAAGGCGTCCACGTAACAATTAACTAATTACTATATTAATACCGATAAGGAATCTATATCAGGGCACTTCTTGTTAACACTCGATCGTGAGTGAGGTGTAACTCGAAGTGATGGCAGTGATGGGGCGAATGACCTCCGAGTCCAGAAACTGTCCCAGGTATTTTACCTGGTGCATGAAAAATCTGCATTTTTAGAACTTCACCGTGAACCCATACTCCTGGATGCGTTGGAGGACTTGACGTAGATTTCGTGTATGCCCCTCCTCAGTGCGACCCCCAACCAATATATCATCAAGGTAAGGAGCGGTGCATTGGATTCCCGCTAGCATCGTACCCATAATTTTTTGGAAGGCCCCTGATGGTGCACTTTTGATGCCAGGGGAAAGCCGATTGAATTGATACAGACCTTTATGTGTGTTTATATTAATCAGCTTGCGGCTGTCTTCGTCGACGGGAACTTGTAGATAAGGGTGCGATAAATCGATGTGGCTAAATATTGTGCAATTTGCCATTCGATATGGCCTCTGGAAGAGGAAGCGGATAGCTGTTTGCCTCGAGCGCGTTGTTTAATCCGGTCGAAAAATCTGCGCAAATTCTAACAGAATGATCCGGTTTACGCACCACAACAATCGGTGCAGCCCAATCTGCGTGCGTAATCGGTGTAATGATGACAAGGTTTTCTAACCGCTGTAATTCACCTTCGACGACTGATTCCATTCCATTTGAGACCGGTTGCTTGGGTTTGAACACTGGCCGGACATTTTCCTTCAGTGAAAACTGTACTTGTGTCTTCGAGCAAAGGCCCATGCGATCAGAGAAAACGTTTGGAAAATCTACTTGCAGGTCGGTAATTTGTCTGTCCTCTCGTTGTATCCCAATCAACTTACAAAAGGACGAAAACGGTACGTCCCATAACCCAAACTCTTCGAGCAAGTCTGAGCCTAAAACGTTCAGAAAGAGGTTAGAACTACAAACGTAACAGTTACAGTTGTGTATCGGCAATGGTGATTGTAGCTTGGAACATCGCTTCGATTTCCAGTCTGCTACTGGAAGCTGTTTGAACCTCGCTGTCTGGTGGATACGTCTTTGCTGCCCCGATTTTCATCCAATTTTGCTTAGATATGACGGTAATATCGGAGCCGGAATCCAGCTGAACTGGTACCCTGTTGATGCATGTTTCGACGTATCTCCGACTTCGTTTTAGGTCCTTCACGATCACGATCTTATTTGAGTGCTTTTTGTTCTGCTTGTATGCCCTTGTATGCCTGTTGCCGCTGCTTAAAACATCCACAGTTGCCTTCCTTGTGGCCTATTCGACCACAGTCCCGACATTTGAGGTCTTTGAAAGTGCACTGTTTGCATAAATGCATGTTGCCGCATCCCCAGAAAGGTGTTCTAATTTCGTCTCTCTTGCCTGCATTGTATTTGGAATGGCCTCGGCCGTGCGGTGAGCGTGATCTGACGGCCTTTGCAGCGGCCACAACGGAGCTTGAAGATTGCCCTCCAATAAGAATTGTGTCCCGTTTTAGATTGATAAGGGCCTTGCACTCCTCAACTACCTTTTCTAGGGTGATGTTGTTCGTCTCGTTGGTCTTGGATAACAGGCTGTAGTGAATATCAATGACATGGTTGAATGTAAGCAAATGCTTATGATCAAATCAAGAGTAATCATAACTAGCTTAGTTATGAACTTAAATATAAAACAATAATGTCACTTTCAAAATGTTAGCACTGCCCAAACTTTGAGTCGATATTGTTTCTGGCAGCCATGTATATAATCCTATTGAGTGGGACAACGTTTCCCGTAAGGTCGAGGAACGCGAGAAGAACGCGAGAATAACGAGCGAAGTCATTCTGTGTGCTATTTTCGAGAACCAAGGATGTGTTTTGGATTCGGATACGACACAGGCGCATCCGAATGTCCGAATCGTTGGATGATTTGAGTCCGCATACGAAGATGAGGCATTTGAATTTTTCTTCTTGTAACTCCTGCAGCTTAAAATCGACGCACGCTCGGTTGACCTTGCATGAGTAGGTTATAAAATCCTCGTTTTCGTCTTTCATCGTCTGTAAGCATTGATACCTCATTGATTTGTAACCGACGCCGCCGTATATTAAAAAATCTGACTATTCGAATAGCTGGCTCACCGCCTGGAATAGCCATTAGAGGGCTTTTTGTGTTGGATATTTCCATTTCTTTAAGTACTCGGCGAAGCTTCAACCACACCGCCCGCAAAGTTCATCTACCCTCCCTCCGCACACTCTTCGACACAGTACATAATCCGCTGTAGGCGGTGAATTGCTGCAAACGGAGTATCTGGATTGCATCGCAGTGCGATAGAGAATCTTCGATAAACCTGTGAATACGTTATAAAATCCTGGCACAGGGTGACGGGAAATTCCAACAAGCGATAGACAGGGAAAAAAGAGCTTGGAAAAACTATTTAAGCATTGTTATGTTGGTTAAACAGTTTAAAACCAAAAACACAACTTTTTTCCATATCCACGCATATTCACGAGAGAGAACGCCAAATATCGACGAGCGCGGAATGGGTTGACCACGATCGTAAGGAGGAAAAAACGCCAGAATGAGGACAGAGATTGCGAGGCTTTGGAATAACTATTTCGGTCTAACAACACTAGCAACTTTTACGAGAAGGTGAACAAACTCGTAAGGGCTACACACCTAGACCTGACATGAGACCTGACCCTATGAAGAGATTCGGCGAGAAATCGGTTAGCTGAAGAAAGAATAATAAAGCCACAGGAAAGGGCTGACTCCCGGCAGAACTAGAAAAATGGCCAAGAACCGCTGGCAACCGCACTTCAGTGGATAATTTCAAGGATTTAGGAGGAGGAGAAACTACCGGCAGAGTGGATGGAAGGTGTAGTCTGTCCCATCTACGATAAGCGCGATCGGCTAGATTGCTGTAATTACCACAGCATTACGGTGGTCAACGCCGCCTACAAGGTGCTCTCCCAGATTTTGTTGCGTCGTCTATCCCCAATAGCAAGAGAATCCGTAGGGCAATATCGGGCGGGCTTTATGGGGGCCTGTGCTACTACGGATATAATTTTTATCCTCCGAAAAATTCTCCAGAAATGTCAGCAGTCAGAGCAGCATATGATGGCAGATAATGTACGAGTACGGTTTTCCGGACAAACTGTCGCGGTTGATCAAGGCTACCCTGGAGCGAGTGATGTGCTACGTGCGCGTTTCGGGGACACTCTCGAGTCCTTTCGAATCGCTCAGAGGGTTACAGCAAGGGGATGGACTGTCCTGTATGTTATTCAATACCGCTATTGAAGGTGTGAGCCGGCGAGCGGGCATCTAAACGAGAGGAACCATCTTCAGCAAGAAAAGCCAACTCCTAGCCTTCGCAGACGACCTCGACATCGTTACTAGAAACCTTGGGACGGTGGAGGGAACATACGCCAGACTAAAAACGGAGGCTAGAAGGATAGCGTTACAAATCAATGTGTCGAAAACCAAATATATGGTAGGAAGAAGCTCCAAAGAAAGCAATGTATGCCTCCCACGGACAGTGACTATTGATGGTGATGAACTTGAAGTGATTGATGAGTTCGTATATTTGGGATCTCTGGTCACCACCGACAATAATACGAGTAAGGAGATCCAACGACGCATTCAAGCTGGAAATCGAGCAGTCGCACAAAGCTGACGATATGCAAAATGCTAATTAGACCGGTAGTCCTTTGCGGACTCCAAACAGAAACTTTACTTACGGAAGACATACGTGCACATGCCGCATTTGAACGAAAGGTATTGCGGACTATTTTTGGCGGAGTACAAACGGATAACGGAGAGTGGTGTAGGTGTATGAACCACGGGTTGCACGTACTTGGAGAGATTCCCATCGTACACCTGGCAAGTTGGGAGACTACGGTGAGTGGGTCACATCGCAAGGATGCCGGACAACTGTGCAGTTAAACCCACCGGCACCAGGGGCCCAGTGTGCCAGATGTTAAATTTGAACTCATCTGCAAAAATATTATCTTACTGAAAAGAAATTTATCATCTTTGGCTCAGATGGTCATTGTTTTGTATGGGGAAAGCCAAACGATGAACTAAATGTAAAAAATCTGAAAGCAAAGGTTAAACACGGCGGGGGTGGAGAGATAGTAAGGGGATGGATTACGGCTAAAGATGTTGGCAATTTATGTCTTCATCGATTGTAATGGATCAAAATGTCTATTTGGACATTTTAAAGCAAGATTTGAAGCCAAGTGCCCACAAAATGAGATTTAGTCATAGGTTCAAGTTTTACCGAGACAATGACCCAAAGCACAAAGCACTTAAGAAACGCACATGGATATATTACAACAACGTATCAAAACTTATTGATACTCCGATCTTAGAAAGCACTTGATGGACGAATGGGACCAAATTCTCACCAAATACACGAACAAAACTCGTAGACATTCCAAAACGACTAAAGGCAGTTGCAATGAATAAGGGATACTATACTAAATACTAATCTTTGAAATTAAGCCACATCTGCGAAATCAAAACTGTTAATCCGAATCCCGTACGAATATGAATTTGAGAGGATTTTTTCATGGGCTAATTTATAATTTGTTTTTCAGATAATTAAAAACCATTTTTTCAAAACCAGCTATCATACCTTAAAATTAACATCTGACACTATGGTTTTACTTGAATAACATGTCCCTAAAATTTCTGTTTAACTTTCAAATGTAGAAAAACGAAATCGGCATGTTGCCGTACGAATACAGATTTGTATCACTGTATTTGAAAGAACCTCGCCGTGTAATGCAGTGCTATGCAAAAATTTCGTTTTGGAAATCACCAGTGAAATCTGAAATGAAATCGCTAACTATGATAAACAATGTCCCGATTATTTCTAGTTTCCAATATCTCGCAGTATACCAATTCATTGTCCACCATGCTCTGAGAAAGCACAAAACTACTGGCTTTCCGCGCCATGCGACTCGGTTCACATAACATCACAGTAAATACGAATGGCTGCGCAATGGCCGTCACGTCAATCGCCTTGCAGAAAAGGTCTCTACTTTGCAAAAATGTGTTACCGTTAGTTTCAACATGCCTCGCAAATCAGATAGTTTCAAAGAATAAAAAGTATATATGTATTCTTATAGAAAAATCAGTTTTATTTCAACCTTAAATAATTTAAAAAGAAATCTAAAATATCAACGTGCAAATATGTTTTCCTTTCTGCGGGCACAGCATTCTATTTTGCTTTAAAATTAGGACCGGGCTGAACCGCGCATACAGAGCCGGAAAGTTGTTCAATAAGATTGCAACAAGAAAACGGTGTTCTTTCTTCATGTCGATTTCTTCCGTAAATATATTTTCTGTTTATAGTTACAATCGATTATTATTTCCTATTGAATCTGTGAAATAATGTGACAACACAATTCGAACAAATCTAAAAAAGATTTTTTGTTTAATAGGGTTGTGTGTGTGTATTTTGTATACTTTTGCAATGATTATCCAATCAATTTTACTCAATTAAAAATTAGCAAAAAAAAATAAACTAAAGGGAAGGTACGATTGTTATCTGAAAAGAATGTTTGTCTTCCAAACGATTTGCGGTTTCAAACGGTTGATTCAACAACTGTCTCATTTTCGTTTCTTTTTTCGGATAGTCACTTCACATAACTTCATTCTATGCGTCTAAATCGGCTACGAATAGCACTTCTCGATTTTTTAAACCAGCGTCGATCAACGTAGGTAGCGAATCCTCTTCTTTGGCGTCACAGTGTAGTACTCGTTTCGGAAAATTTGTAGTGATCTCGAAAGAATCGGGTGTGTCCGGATGGCAGAAGATGAAGTTGTGAATGTCCTGTAGAAACAATGGGTTATTGAGATGTACTGAACAATGATTGTGTGACCAGTCAATTTACCTTTAAAGTATTGGACGATTGGAATCTCCGCTCTAACCGTAAACCGCTTGGCAGTTTGAAGACTATGCTGATCGTCCCGGATGCTCCCGGTTCCGGCTCAGAAGGCACTTGTGAAGACAACTCCATCTTGAGCCTCTCGATGTTCTCCAATCTTTGCTGTTCAGCCAAATGTTCCGCTTCGATCGCTTGCTGTGCGCGCAAAGCTGCCTCGCGCTCCTCCTGCTTTCGACGCTGTTTCTCTTGATCGGCACGCAGCGACATCTGGTATGCTTCATCTTGCTGCTGACGGAGAGTTTGGGTGAGATCTCTCTCCAGTCGATCGTGACGGGCTTGGTTAAGCCAAACTTCATTGTCGTTGACAACGGTGTCCATACGCCTAATCAGTTCCTCTGCACTGCAGTGGCCTTCCATTCGGCCCATGATAACCATTTTGTTTGCCCTCAGGGCAATAATAACCAGAACTGGATAGGTTCTTGCATTAATAGAGTGTGACACACGATATCCTTCTGGCGAAGAAATATCACATGCCCAGAATAACATCCGCCTGTTGACATACTCGACGACTTGGGTGTTAGACAGCGTTTCGCGGCAAAAGCTGACCGCTTCGTTGCTGGATTCGGAATGCAGATAGACTAGAAGAAACTTGAGCTCGCGCTTGGCATCATTCAATGCTTGAGCATATGTGCCTTGGTAAAATACCGGATGTTCAGGGTATTTTTCATTATAATCTTGTATAAACTTCAAAACATCTCCTAAAGGATCGGTAACGACTAAAACGGAAAGAAAAATTGCGTGTTTTGTACAAACTAAAAAGAAAAGTAAACTTACTCCTTTCTCGATCTTTAAACAAATTGAGAAATGCGGTTACAATGGAGGACAATGTACTGTAGCAGAAATTAAATACATAATTGACCACAAATCCAATCACTCCACCAATACCGGATGGTACTGGGGCACTGGGACCGCGCTGCGCGTAGAATACATGTTGCAGGAAGCGGTCATTGACGACCTGGGGTGCTCGGGACTCCGTCGCATACGCCGACGGGCGGCCCTCGCGGATGTTTAAATGCTCTTGGAATGCAACCTCCAGGTCCCACTGGTGTCGTATGAGAATATCCCGGCACACGTTTATGTCGTCAAGACCGGTAATGTCCTGAAACTGCAACACCTTTTCCGTCTGTTCGTTTGACATGCCATCGTTATCCATGGTTGCGCGCCTAGGTTGATTAGTTCGTATTTCGTTTCGTCGTTATTTCAGTGCAAAGCTGGAGAGACGGAGTTAAAATTAACGTAAAAACGGTTAAATCCAGTACAACACAGTACAGTATGTATTAACACAAAGAGGTAGCATTAAAGAATTCGGTGATAAGTATCGAAATCACCTTTACATGAACAGGTTGACATCTCGGTTGACGTCCAAATTTTCAATATGCAAAACAGTTTATTTAGCTTATTCTTGCTTGATTTTTTTTTGGTTATAGTTACTTAAACCAGCTCGGGTCGTTCGTGACTTCTGCGGGATTGGGATTTGAACCCGGTTCTTCGGCGTGAATGCTAAGCTAACCAATACGCCGGGACTGATCCATAATTTCTTATTTCTTATTTATATATTACATCAACAGACTTACAATGCCAAAGATGAATTAATTTCATGGGGCTACTGATCAAGAGTACAAAAAGTAAAACATTTAATATATACATATATACAAGTTAAAACAGGTAAGTAAATTAGTTGGACCAGCTCAACAAGCAGTTGAAACGCTCTCGTAAGGTTTGGCGCGATAGGTTGAAATCGAATATAAATGCAACTTTGTCAAACATCCTCTGGAGACCGCTGAGGGCTCCGTATTTGCTGTATTTCGTGCGGTGGTGTGACATCCTCAGCATGGCACTATTTCGAAGGGATCCAGGCTGCACATTAAGGTCGATTCGCTCAAGAATTTAAGAGCAGTCTATTTTTCTTCGCAGCGTGTGGACAACTAGCAAGGCTTTAGATGTATCCCTCCGTGTAGAAACAGCACCCAGTTGGATCAGCAGATATTGGTTTCCGGTAATTGGTTAGGATTTTGCCAGGGAAACCGACGAACAGCAAAACGCAAGAAGCGGCGCTGGACGAATTCGATTCGTTCATAACTGTTGTGGTAGTTTGGGTTCCAGACCGCAGAACAGTGCTGCAGAGACGATCTAACCACGGACTGTGAAACTTTTGGCGATTCTAAAATTTGTTGACGATATAACGATATACGATACATCTGAATGTTAGTTTTATATCGAAGATTACACCTAGTTCTTTGACATGATCGACCCGCTCGACAGTGCTCGATAGCAACGTGTAGTTGAAAATAACAACATCTTTGTTACGTGAGAAGGATATTACAGAGGACTTTGAAGGATTTACAACCATTTATGTCTTTAAGGTACATCAATTATCGAAGACATCCAGCTGGCGTTGAAGTGCGACGCAGTCTTCACTTCTTCAGTTGAGCGGATACGGGAGAATATTTTTAGATCATCGGCATATGATAATCGTGGTCCTTTAAGCACGAGGTTTATGTCGTTGAAATAGAGCAAGAATATGAGCGGTCCGAGATGACTGCCCTCCGAAATATCTGAGGTGGCCCAGAATGTACTGGATATACAATCACCAATGGCAACCATCAGCTCACGATCAGTTAGATAATAACGGCACTATCGCAAGTAGTGAATCAACCAGGGAGGAATCCATGCTGATCCGCGATTAAATATTGCTTGCAATGTGAAAAAAGTAGCTCTAAGACGATTAGCTCAAACAATTTTGAGATGGCACTCAATGATTTAATTCCTCGGTAGTTGCCCACATCCCGCTTGTTGTCTTTTTTGTGTACCGGAAACATATGACCAGATTTGCAGCAAGAATCCAGCGGAAAGCACCACTGGAGATGGACTTCTGCAATACGAACTGTAGTTGTTTAAGCAAACAAGAGATGTGCTTCTTCAGGAAACTTTTATGACAAAACACGCTAGAAAACTTTTCAGTGAATTAGTTGCATATGTTTGTGGAATTTGAGGCAGCTTCACTGCGATAAACTTCCAGAAAGCTTTGGGTGCGACCTGAGTTTCCTCTGAATCCTATGTTGATATTACTGGAAACTGACGAGTGACCCGCTTGAACTCGTGATTCACTCTAACGTAGTGATGCTGTAATGAGAGCGTACGGTGTCTGGGAAATTTTCGCAGAGCGGCTTTTTTTTAATGATTTCATTTTTTGCCATTCACTCATTTGCCAAGGGACACGTGATTCGGAAAAATTTACTTTTTTCGGGACATGTTTATCAATGACGAATATCGTTTAATATCGGTGTCGTGATCGTTAATGATGTTATCCCAATCCATTGATGACAGAAAGGCTGCAATGCTACGGTGATCTGCTCTGAAAAAATCGTACAGAAAGAGTAGGAACGGCATACAGGAAACCACATTACGATTGCTTCCACGTTATGTCAGGTAGATTGTATGCCCCCAGTATCATAATCTGGTCGACCGAAGAAACCCTCTGGATCAAAGTGAAGACAAATTAGCAGTGCGCATTGATAAGACCGATGTCACGAGTCCGGTCAGGCGCGATATACACAACGCATAAAAACAAGGTCCGATCATGCAGCGCAACTGAAATCCAGGTGTGCTCCAAACCGTCCCAATCCTTATTGTCTATTGCAGTCGCTCCTAATCTTTGACGAACTGCAATCAGAACGCCCTCTCCAGTTAATTCGGCTGTTTTGGGGCTTCCTGTCACAGCGAAAAACTTCATAGTCGAAACCGAACACTTGACTAGAAAATGTACGTAAATCGAGCCAGGTCTCGGTTAGGACGATGATATCGTAGCTCGGATCAGAAACGACTGTACGATAGTCAGTAAAGCGAGAATTCATGCCGCGTACGTTTTGGTAGAAGATCACATGCTGTCTTCGGTCAGATACCCAACTAACATTGCTGTTGCATAATAGCATATCAAGTACATGTTCCACGGGAATTAGCAGTACAATAGTTGAACAAGCTATTTTTAAACAAAAATGTGTGTTGGGTAGCTCGCGGTTTATTACGGTTGTCAACGAATCGACAGTACTGCGTCGTCGATTGAGGGCAGGAGTGTTGGTGTCTACTGGCCTAGAAGCACAGTCCGATAAATGTGCTATTGATCTTCTTTACTCCTATGCTTTAGGTCGATTGCAAATAATATGTTGAGTTTAACGGCTTATCTAATAAATTCCAAACCCATGGACTTTACAGATTCCACGTTTGTGTGGACTATATTATCTTCCATATTATCTTCTGCTTTACAAGGACATTGATAATGCCAGGTAAGCTAAATGGTTGATGCAAGATCTGAATGACCAGCAGAAATAACGATGTCGAGGAATGCGATGCAGCGGCTGTCTCGAAAAATATTTCCAAACACCCATTTCCAAACCCTATTCCGATGTATCGTTCATCCGATGCATGGATCAGTACCAGAAGCAATGTGAGTACAATATTTCCATACATTACATTTTCATCGACTTTACGGCAGGTGAAGGAGCGTGCTTCGACATTTGTTCGGGACATTTTTCTGAATAAACTTACTTAGACGACCGATAAAAGCTACTCTGAATCTCACTATGTTTTCGTAAGTGTGTCAAGGCCAGGGCTTGAAAAGGGATCGCAAGTTGAATGTGACTGCCGTGAATGCGAACTTTCCGCATTCAAACTCCGCTTTTTGAACGATCATTTGACTGTTTTTCTTATCCAGTCAATCTGCCGCTTGCGCTGCTGCCGTTTTACAATTCATGCGGCATCTCAGCAAAAGCAAACAGTCAATCTCCCGTTTTGCTTTGCGCTTTGAGAATATAAACTGCAAACTGACTGGAAGCAGACGGTGACGTATTTTTTCGTTTCTCTTTTTGTCTCCAAATCGGCTGCTCACAGTAATAGTTTGTCACCCGGACGTCAGTCCGACGCAAGCAAAATATTCGTTTGTAATGGACGGAGTCCGACCGACTTCTTCCATGCACATGTAGTGGTTGTTTTTTTGTAGTATTGAATCATACGATTGTGCGGTTGCTTTTCGTTAGCGTGGTGATTGCCAGTCATTTGACTGTTTTGCAGTCATTCGCTGCTCCAAACGGTAAAGGCAACTTGATCGAAACGAAAATGTCAAAAAGCTCTAGAACGCGTTCATTCTGTTGCGTGTATTCGGCGTTTGACTGAGCAAACTGCTTGTGTTGTGTTATGCATAGCGTTCGTATTCCACCTCTAAATGGACGGTGTGAACTTGAATGCGCGTTGGTGTGACTGCGGTAGAAAAAAAGGATCGGTCGAAGCCCTGGTCAAGGCTACCTTCGAGTCCCAGCAAAGAATTGGTAGAAGGAGTGCTTGCTGTTCACAACAGCGTACTTAGAGGATGTGATACAGAGAGCAGATATCAATTTGCTTTAAGATTACTTAACTTCTAACTTTCGTTGCTGGCTTTTACATCATAGCACGAAACTTACACGATTCTGATAATAAAATGGCAAAACCGCCGTAGAAGGTAACGACTTGCAAAATTGTCCTTTAAATGTCTGAACCGAAAACTACTAAATTGTTCACTTCCTTCTTTGAAGCAAGAATAGTCGATTAGGAAGATTGAAAACTTTGGCGTAAGTCAAGAAACAGTTACAATAATGATGTCTGTCGAGCAAAAGTGTAACTAACTTGGTTTCCACTTTGTCAAAAGCTATAAAAAGCAAAGCTAAGCCGACACTTGACTTTCTGTTTTTTTATGACAGACTTCGCAGCCAGCTGTTAGAGTACAGGACAACTGCGGCGCCAGTGCCACGACCCTATTGACTCTAACGATCTCTCTTAGCCGGGATTCGAACATACGACAACTGGTTTGTTAGACCAGCGTTGTACTTTGAAGCTAGCTGAGAGGCTTATCGGAAGAGATACGCTCCTGCTAAAAGTGGCGCTTGCCATTTGTATAGGAAAAAAAATTCTAGTCTCCTTGATGGGATCACGGTGAACAGTCCGCTTCGTTCATAACAAAATAAAAAGCTGATTAATGCATTGTCCCTTAAAGGGAAATGAGCAGTCATTAACTTTTCGACGGAAAGCCCAATTTCGAAAGCAGTTTTTGGGTCCAAAACAGGGGTTCTGTTTTTAGAAACGTATTCACTGCATTCTTCTTGCCTATCTGAACACATAATAGATGTTCATGAACAGAATGTTTGTTTCAAACGAAAAAACTGCTTTTGAAATTTACAGAATGAATGACAACTCATTTCTCCCAATAGTTTATTTTCAAAATGATGAAAATCCCAGTATTTTTTAATTTTTTTAATTTTCTAGCAGCGGAGAATGGTAATAGACTCCGGTCATTTTCTTGGTAAAAAAAATTCAGGTAAGATAATAGGAGTTCAAACATCTGTTGTCACACAGCATAAGGTACCTGGTACACCAGGTACAAGCACACCTCATGGAAACGAATTTCACCAGTAGGTCCGACTCTAATTTAAAGTTTTTTTATGCATTAAAAAGATTCTAGGTAAAAAGCCAGAATCGGTATACGTGAGTATTTGCAGGCAAAAAAGAATTTGTAAGCTAAACGCTAACAAAATCTATGTTACTGGATGGTTCCACCCATATACTTCCATATAATTCAAACTAAGCTTTTAAATTTTCTGATGTACCTACTGTTTAGATATGAGTTGACGCTCTGCAGTGTGATCTTAAATTCATACGGCTAACGGCTTTGACTATTTCAAAGGTTTGAAAGGTCACGTTTTTGTCCGTAGCAAAGGCAAAAAGTTTATGATTAGAAACCAATCAAATTGTTTTGCAATGAAACCAAATATGACCAAATCTTTTGAATTTAAAAACTCTGTACACCTTTTTTTAGTTGAATACCTATAAGATCAATCGACTATAAAAAAATTCCAGTATCTTAATTTAAAAACTTAATTGTTTCATTTGTTTGGAAATTGAAAAAGGTGTATGGCATTTCAATAAATGGTGTAATGCTACATTTTACTTGAATTTCCCATTAAAATTCATATTAATCTTTCACAATTTACTATCTACATACTTATTTTGATAAGCGGCAAAATTTTGAACCGACGTTTAATATTGTGCCACCAACATTCAGAGATATTCCTATTTTTTTGGAACAAACTCAAAATACAAGAACATTTCCACATTCAGAGAAGTGCCGAAGCTAAGCTACTGCTAATGTCGGTACATTCACCTTTGACTTTCTTACTTTTGACTGCTGGTAACATACCTAGATGCTAATACTTACTATGTTAACGCTCAGTTCCTTCGACGTTGAAACTTAATACAACACGATGGCCACGGTCGATCAGAAATTCCCATCCAGCAAATGAAGCTCGTAGTTTCTAGCACCAGTGGCCGCTAGCTAATCCAGGTTATTTACTTTACCGGAGACGAAGTCTACTACTGCCAAGCTCCTTTCTCTACGTCCTGCTGATTTATCACAACTTTAAATTATGTAATTCACGACAGCAAATGCATGCAAAATAAAGTTTCACTTGTGGAAAGTCACCTTCTCTATTCAACGACGCTTTGAAACCATAATTTTGTTAACTACAGTAAAGAATAAACTTTTCCTAGACGAAAATTCTCACGCGTAAAAAGCAGTTTGATCTCTTTGCGGGATGTGGTAGAAAATTTATCACTCTTTTTTCTCTTGTTGTTTTTTTCCTTTTTCTTGAATGACGTTTGACGTTTTCAGGCCAAGATATAAAACATAAATTGGTATAAAAAATCATGAATGTGTAAAAAACTGCACCGAAAAAACTATGCACACGTGCGATCAATTATACCTAGTTACTACCGTGGACCCCCGTTCGTTTGACCATTTTTAATCTGAACACTTTTTAATTTGAACCCCGTTGGTTTGCACGACGTGCAAATTAAAAATGGTTCAAATGTCATTCTCAACATGACATCATTTGTTTATGCAGACGATGCATATAAACACGATTCGTTTGTACTGACCTAGCGTGTTTAATCGGTTTCACATTTCGTTTTCCTAACGATTAAGAGAGAAATCCGATCGCAAAATGCAATATTCGCACTTGCAACTGCCAACAAAAACAAACCACCAAAACAATAACAAAGAGCAGGGCGGCCAGTTCACACAGGTTTCAGCATATTGCGGGTTACCAGTTGTTCAAATTAAAAAGGAACCCCGTTAGTTTGCATGAGGAATCGTTCAAACGAACGGGGGTCCACTGTATATATATAGTTCGGCGGATAGAAAATCGGGAGCCAAATAAACGTCAAAAGCGGAGCCAAAAGCTTTTCAAAATCCAAAATGCAGGAGTAATGTTAAAAAAACACACTTTATTTTCATAGAACTAGTCATTTTCAACAACCGCCAGTGATTATTTTTCGTAAAAACCTGCACATTTCACCATAATTTCAAATTTAAATTCATAAATTAGGGATGCCAATTCGCCTGGTTTTCTATCCGCCGAACTATCCAGCTTTTTACGCGCTATAATGGCGGACGCTATAAATTGTGTTCGTAATATGTAAACAATCTTTTTGACAACTCTGCATACATCAAAACTGGGCACTCTTCTCCTGTACGGCAGTGTTGCTCTTTCTTTCGTTTACGCAAAAGAAGAAGGGCAATAGTTTTGTTTACATTTCGCACAGTTTTGCTTTCCTTCTTTGACGTAAACGAAAGAAAGAGCCCGGTAGTGTTGCAAGAGAAGAGTGCCAGATTTGATGTATGCAGAGTTGTCAAAAAGATTGGTCGCATATTACGAACACACTTTATAGCGGCCACCATTATAGCGCGTAAAAAGCTGGATATATATGGGCCCTATTCTGTAAGTCACGTCGAGTGTCACTTTGCTCGACTAGTCGACTTTTGGTATTATGTAAGTCACAGGCGACCCGATTTTGTCGAGTAACTTGACTGAGTGCACCGCCAAAAAGCTAGTGACTAAACGGTTAGCAAGTGACGCCTGAGCTAGCTTTGTTTTGGTCGTGCATTGAGCCGCTATGCTGCCCGTTCTTCTTGCACTCGACACTCGACAGTGACTGAGTCGAGCCGAGTTTCTCGACGTGACTTACAGAATAGAGCCCATAGTAACTATCCAGCTTTTTACGCGCTATAATGGTGGCCGCTATAAATTGTGTTCGTAATATGCGAACAATCTTTTTGACAACTCTGCATACATCAAATCTGGCACTCTTCTCTTGCAACACTACCGTGCTCTTTCTTTCGTTTACGTCAAAGAAGGAAAGCAAAACTGTGCGAAATGTAAACAAAACTATTGCCTTCCTTCTTTTGCGTAAACGAAAGAAAGAGCAACACTGCCGTACAGGAGAAGAGTCCCCAGTTTTGATGTATGCAGAGTTGTCAAAAAGATTGTTCACATATTACGAACACAATTTATAGCGTCCGCCATTATAGCGCGTAAAAAGCTGGATAAAGCATTGCACGCAGATGTCAGTGCGTTTTTTTTCTCCCAGATTTGACAGTGTTGTGGGGTTTGTTTTGATTACTTATTCGCAAGACCCAGAAACAAAAAACTGCAAAAAGGACAAAAATATACACTGTAAAAAATCTACACGTTGTCATGAAGTGGATTCCACTTAGATCTGTGCTATAGGATGAACTACTTCATATTAAAGTGGAATACACTTGAAATTTAACCAATATGGCACACCAGCATTTCATAAACCAAACACTAAGATTTCGCGTGTCATCCATTTGGCAATCAAAAAGCAAAACACTAAGACCTCACGTGTCTTCCATTTGATAATCAAAAGGCAAAACACTAAGATTTTACGTGTTATCTATTTGAATATTATATAGGCTATCATTAGATTTCAAATACTTGTTGTTTGATATTCTATGCATAGTTTATAAGGAGCACGTGTTTTATAATTTGGATTTCGTATGATATTTTGTATGAAAGCCAAATGCGATCAATTGATTTTTATGGTGTTACATATGATAATCAAAAGCAGCATTTTGAAAAATAATAAGATGGTATAGGGTAGATGCTCCAGTAGTGGTGGTAGATTAGTGGTGGAAACTCGAAATATTCCATTAATTTTGCAGATTTGGAAGTTTGATGCTTACCAAATGATACTGGTACAGGTAGTTCAATACTTATCAAATTTGTACCAAAATATGCAAAAATAATGGATTAGTTCGAGTTACCATCACTACTGGTACTACCACAACTACTGGAGCATCTACCCTGTAGATTTTGTTTTTAACAATGCGATTTTTATTAAAAATTTTTCAACTTAAAGAGTTTACTAAATTAAGCTATTTATAAATATAATTAGTCATACCTATCTAAAGTATATCATATTACTGTAGTTAAGTACCGTGATTGACTGATTATCGAAACATTTGAATAGTTTTTGAAATACCATTTCAATCATTTTATCGCTACTTAGGCTTGCAAGTATGCTTTTACTTGTGATACATAATGTAATTTAGCTTATAAATTATTTAACTTGCTTGTTTAGCCTTGAATTGAGGTAAAAATCAATAACTATCATATGTATGTCTTCGTTGTTAATCGTGGCATCGAAGTCGGACACAAATCTGCTGCGGTAATCGGTAAAGTTTTTGGAGCTCGGATGTATCGTGACGTAAGTGAAAGCTACTGTGTTACCTGACTCACTGCGAAATGCGTTGTATTCGCGGGATCGTGTTGGTTCGAAAGGTTTCGAAAAATATCGCCCTTGTATCGAAAATATCGTTAATTTTGATCACTAAAAATAACCTACTTAAACGTTATATTTCATGTGCCAGTAGTACGCAATAATTGTATTGTGAAACTGAATTGTTATTTATGCAACTTTTTACAAATTAAATGTAATAACAAAAGCACAACTTACAAAAAATCGTTTATTATCGATATTAACTGCATATGCGTTATAAACGAATAAAGCGTATGGTTACGTTTTATTTCAATAATACGCATATTCGCAGTGAGTCAGGTAAAACAGTAGTACTAAATCCTTTAGGGCCCCCATCGGTTTTGTTTCAATAATCTGTTTGGTTTTTCTGCGTCAGCTCCTTTCAGAAATTCGTACCGGATTAGACCCATTGCCTACACATTCTGCCGTATTAGCAGCCATCGGTGACCAGAATTGCAGTGTAGGATCCATGCCGGTTCTTTCCTCACCGGTGAATTCTCGACGGATATGGGATTAAGGTGTAGCAAACTTTCAATACCTACAAAACAAGTAAAAATAAAATTACTTCACATTAAAATGATTCACTTGCAATTCAATCCCACCTGCTGCGTCCACTAGAGATCACCACGAGCGGTCTAACGACTCGTCCAGCCTACAACTCGAGCACAGCCATGGAGCTCGCTGTCTTGAAGTTTCACATTATTGGAGGGCCCAGGCCGCAATTGCAATTCACATCAGCCTATAGAAAATAAAGATTAGTAATTAAGTGCGGTTGAAGGAACATAACATGCCTTAGTCAAGGACACACCGGAAGTGATCTGTATGGACAGTGAGTACTAAAGACCAAGTGCTCGAGCGTTTATCATCTTCCAATAGAATTAAGTTGCTTCGTGACCAATTCCGAATCTAAACTAAAATCCTTTATTAATTAGCTTTTAACCGGAAGATTAAAATGGCAGTTACTTATATTTTACGCCAGCGTATACAATATGCCACACACGAAATTTCTGCCCAAGAATTCTATACCTATAAAGAAGGATTTCTGTCTGTCTGTCTGTCTGTCCGTATGTTCCTTATAGAATCGAAAACTACTGAACCAATCGGCATGAAAATATGCATGTAGAGGTTTTTTGGGGCCAGGAAAGGTTTCAGTGATGGTTAGAAACCTCTCCTCCCACTAAGAGGGGGGGGGCTCCCATACAAATGAAACACAAATTTCTGCATAACTCGACAACTAATCAAGCAAATTGAACAAAATTTGGCATGTGGGTGTTTTCGGTGACAAGAATTTATTCTATGGTAAATTGAGACCCCTCCCCTCTTTATAAGAGGAATTATAACTCCTCTCCTCTTTAAAAGGGGGGGCTTCCATACAAATTTCCTCATAACTCGAGAACTAATCAAGCAAATGGAACCAAATTTGGCATGTGAAGGTCTTCTAGGGCAAGAATATTTTCTATTGTAAATTAGGACCCCTCCCCACTTTAAGAGGGGGGGCTCCTGTACCAAAGAAACACAATTTTCCTCATAACTCGAGAAGTAATTAAGCAAATGGAACCAAATTTGGCATGTGGGTGTTTTTGGAGACAAAAATTTTTTCTATGATGAATTGGGACCCCGCCCCGTTTTAGGAGGGGGGATCCTATACACATGAAGTACAAATTTCATCATAACTGAAGAACTAATCAAGCAAATGGAACAAAATTTGGCATGTGAAAGTTTTCGAGGGCAAGAATATTTTCTATGGTGAATAAGGACCCCTCCCCGCTTTAAGAGGGGGGGCTCCTATACAAACCAAATACAAATTTCCACATAACTCGAGAACTAATCAAGCAAATGGAACCAAATTTGGCATGTGAAAGTTTTCTAGGGCATGAATATTTTCTATGGTGAATTAGAACCCCTCCCCACTTTAAGAGGGAGGGCTCCTATACAAACGAAATACAAATTTCCTCATAACTCGAGAACTAATCAAGCAAATGGAACCAAATTTGACACGTGGAGGTTTTTGGAGACAAAAATTTTTTCTATGATGAACTGGGACCCCTCCTCACTTTAGGAGGGGGGGCTCCTATACAAATGAAATACAAATTTCCTCATAACTCGAGAGTTAATCAAGCAAATGAAACCAAATTTGGCATGTGAAAGTTTTCGAGGGCAAGAATATTTTCTATGGTGAATTGGGACCCCTCCCAACTTTAAGAGGGGGGGGCTCCTATACAAACGAAATACAAATTTCCTCATAACTCGAGAACTAATCCAGCAAATGGAACCAAATTTGGCACGTCGGTGTTTTTGGAGACAAAAATTTTTTCTATGATGAATTGGGACCCCTACCCACTTTAGGAGGGGGGGGCTCCTATACAAATGGAATTCAAATTTCCTCATAACTCGAGAACTAATCAAGCAAATAGAACCAAATTTGGCATGTGGAGGTTTCTGGAGGCAAAAATATTTTCTATGGTGAATTAGGACCCCTACCAACTTTAAGGGGGGGTGTTTCTACACAAATGAAATACAAATTTCCTCATAATTCGAGAACTAATCAAGCAAATGGAACCATATTTGGCATGTGGGTGTTTTTGGAGGCAACCATTTTTTCTATGATGAATTAGGACCCCTTACCTTTTTAAGAGGGGGGGCTCTCATACAAACGAAATACAAATTTCCTCATAACTCTAGAACTAATCAAGCAAATGGAACCAAATTTATCATGTGGGTATTTTTGTAGGGAAGAATATTTTCTATGGTATATTTTCTATGGATTTCCCCACTTTAAGAGGGGGGGGGGGCGCTCCTATACAAATGAAAAACAAACTTCCTCATAACTCGAGAACTAATCAAGCAAATGGAACCAAATTTGACATGTAAGTGGTTTCGGACGCAAGATTTTTTTCTATGGTGAATTGAGACCCCTCTCTTCTTTAGAAAGCGAGTTATGGCCCATCTCCCCTTTAAGAGAGTGGGCTTCCATACAAATGAAATGCAAATTTCCTCTTATCTCGAGAACTAATCAATCAAATGGAACCAAGTTCATACCATGGCCATATATTATGTACTATGACCATATTTTGGGAAGTGGGAATGATGGTATATTGAGGACAGTCCTTCGCTATCGCTTGAATCAACCAGAGAATCGAATATCTGTTTTTACTAGAAGAGCTATACTCTAAAAAGATTTAGTTAGAAGTGGAATTCCAGTTGAAGTTGCCAGGATTGGGCAATGGACAGAACAAATGCATGTCGAGGCTATAAAGCTTTTCGATAGATCCACTGTACTGAGTCCGACCGCGACGACAGCAGCAAGAATGGAGAGGAGCAGGCCGCCGGTGAGTTGCCACCGTCCGACTTGATGGACTCTCCGACAGTAGCTCATCAGCATTAGGAGGGTCTTTGGGAGACAAACAGCGTCATTCGTGATAATTTTATATTGTTAGCTGAATACCGTTTACGCGGTTAATCACAAGACATGCAAATCACTCTAATAAAGGAGGGAAATAAGAAAATAACAATAATAATTATAATTAATTACATCCAAAACAAAAATAATACAATAGAGGTGACAGTAACAACAACGATAGCAATATTAGTAATAATAGTAATAACATAGGAAACTGACACAGGAAACACAGCTACTGACTATAACTTCCTGCCCATTAATAATTGTAATTTGGCAGCATAGGTATAAGAAAAAATTCCGACTCATCATAGAACACTCAAACATATATTCATTCGTACCTATACACCCATGCACACTCATACATGCATACACATGTATACATGTACGTGTGTGTATATTTTTCAGTGCTGTGCTGTCCATAATCGCATAACAACCACAAATTCTATGGCAATCTCATAGAAAATGTCTCGATTACGCAAATAAAGACATCACATCATTTTTGAACACTCGTTCGTTCTAACTAGCGATAAATTTTAATTTTCATGAGTAAGTAAAAATCTCATGAATGGTGGGTAGGATTTGGTTTCAGTTTTCTAGAGAAATTTCTGTGCATACCAGCATTTCATCTAGGGAACTGAGTAAGCCCTCCCGGTGCTTCGGCCTGAACGGACTTGATTTAAAATCAGATCCGTTCAATTTCGCTCCATTCCGCATTACGAGACACATGCTACACGTAAAGGTAAATTATGCAATACTACATACTACACATATATCCAACTTAAACTATATTACATTCTACATGCGGAACTAAGAATAGGTCGGTTAGCCGAAGTACGCGTCAAACCACCTACCCGTGGGAGGGAAGACTGTCTTGCTTTTTCTGCATTAATTAATAAGATGTAGCTGTTTTTAGGCTAAAAACCCTCTGATGAAAAATGTGTATTTTTTCAAGAGAAATAAAATAATAAAATATAGCGCATCTTCCTGCACTATTAGGATGACCATGAATTCACTTAAAAGCACTTAAAAATCAATTATACTCAATAACTTTGCACACGATTATTTTATTGCTTTCAAATGTTCTACAAAGTTATTCAGTATGTTGAAATACATATTTTCTGTGAAGACTGTTTGACGCTAGGACGCATATTTATTAAGTTGTAAAATGAATGAAAAAAAATTTGCACTATTCCCAGGTATTCCCAGTCATGGTATTCCCAGGTATTCTCTGAAATACACATTTGGACAGAAAGCTTTAATAATTCCCCTACAAATCGGTATGTAATCTAATTGCAGATACTTGCAGATGGCTAAGATATTCAGATTTTTCATCAGACGGTTTTTAACCTAAAATCAGTTATATCTTATTAATTAATGCATATAAACCAAACGGCCTTTAACAAAAATATTCCTCTTCAATGTGCAAAATATTTTCTAAAACATCACATTGAGCTGTCTGTTGAAATAAACATGTTACAAGAAAAAATGAGTTTTGAGAGGTCGTTTATAAACAAAGGTCTATTGCTGAAAATGGGTAAAAGGTAGAAGTTTCATATCTTCGGAAAAATTACTTGAAATTGGTTTATCTTTAATATTTTGAAACCAAAACGGTGGAAAAAAGTTTACTCAAAAAGTTATTACTTAAATTGTTGTTTAAGTAACGCTTAAATATTGGACGACCCCTTCAAATTATGCATCAATTTTTCATTCAAAAAGTTGCCGAAGACCACATTGAGCTGAGACATGCCGTTTAACCGCAAATATTTTTGTCCCGAAATTTTAATTTCTGGCCCATAGTGCTCAGGTGGCCGGTAATTCCGACGGCAAGCCGCCAGCAACACTCGCGGCCTGCGGTCGTCTCATGGTCTTGTTATTGACTCATGTTTTATGGAAGACTCTAAAATTTCTCGAGTTCGATTAGTTTTTGAGTTACGCAAAAATGTCTGTTTTATTTGTATTAGATTCCTTATCCCCCTACCACTAGGGCCCAAACCTTCATAAAAAAAATCCTGCCTCCAAAACCCCCCACATGCCAAATTTGGTTCCAATTGCTAGATTAGTTCCCTAGTTGTGAGGAAATTTGTATTTCATTTGTATGGGAGCCCCCCCTTTTATAGGGAGAAGGGGTCATAATTCCCCTCATAAAGAGGGGAGGGGTATCAATTCAACATCGAGAAAAGAATTGCCTTCAGAAACACCCACATGCCAAATTCGGTTCCATTTGCTGGAGTAGTTATGAGGAAATTTGTATGGAAGCCCCCCCCCCTTCCTAAAAAGGGAAGGGGTCCAAATTCATCACAGAAAAAATTCTTGCCTCCATAAACTCCCTCATGTCAAATTTGGTTCCATTTGATTGATTAGTTCTCGAGTTAAGGAAATTTATATTCCATTGGGTGGGAGCCTCACCCCTCCCCCTCTTGAAGGGGGGAGGGGTCATAATTCACCTAGAAACAATTCTTGCCTCCAAAAACACCCACATGCCAAATTTGGTACCATTTGCTTGATTAGTTGTTTAGTTAGTTATGCAAAAATTTGTGTTTCATTTGTATGGGAGCCCCCTCTCTTAGATGGGGAGGGGTCTGTAATCACCATAAGAACCTCCCCGGTCCCAAAAATCCCTACATGCAAATTTTCACGCCGATCGGTTCAGTAGTTTTCGATTCTATAAGGAACATACAAACAGACAGACAGAAATCCATTTTTATAGGTATAGACTAGCTGACCCGACAAACTTCGTATTGCCACAAATTAACCTGTATTGTACATAAATCATGAATCTCGGATGATCTTTTTCACAATCTCGAGTTTTGCAAGTTTCTGAGGAGTTCAACCTTAGATGATTCATTTTGGCAGTTACGTAACTATGAAAGCATCCCAGGTAACCAATAAGCATCACCAATGCTATTCAAATATAGGCCAATAAGCATTTAAGTCGCCTTAAATGCTACTTAAATGCTATTTTGGCAAATATACAGCTGCTTTACTTCTTCTCGTCCTGAATGATCTAGTGTTACTATAGATAGTTTTTGTGTTATTGATTAATGTTTTAAGGAAGAGTCTCGAATTTCTCGAGTTCGATTAGTTTTTGAGTTTCGCAAAAATTTCTGTTTTATTTGTATGAGAGTCCATATCTCCCTACCACAGGGGTGAGAGGTCTCTAACTGTCATAAAATAAATTCAAGACTCAAAAATTTCCCACATGGCAAATTTGGTTCTATTTGCTTGATTAGTACTCAATTTATAAGGAAATTTGTATTTCATTTGTATGGGAGCCCCCCTCTTAAAAGGGGAAGGGGTCGTAGTCCACCATAGAAAAAATTTCTGCCATCTAAAACTCCCACATGCCAAACTTGGTTCCATTTGCTTGATTAGTTCTCGAGTTATAAGGAAATTTGTTTTTCATTTGTATAGGAGCCCCCCTTCTAAAGTGGGGAGGGGTCCTAATTAACCATAGAAAATATTCTTGCCTACTAAAACACCTACATGCCAAATTTGGTTCCATTTGCTTGATTAGTTCTCGAGTTATGAGGAAATTGGTTTTTCATTTGTATAGGAGCTCCCCCCCTCCTAAAGTGGGGAGGGGTCCTAATTCACCATAGAAAATATTCTTGCCTACAAAAACACCTACATGCCAAATTTGGTTCCATTTGCTTGATTAGTTCTCGAGTTATGAAGAAATTTGTTTTTCATTTGTATAGAAGCCCCCCCTCCTAAAGTGGGGAGGGGTCCTAATTCACCATAGAATATATTCTTGCCTATAAAACCACCCACATGCTAAATTTGGTTCCATTTGCTTGATTAGTTCTAGAGTTATGAGGAAATTTGTATTTCGTTTGTACAGGAGCCCGCCCCTCTTAAAGTGGGGAGGGGTCCTAATTCACCATTGAAAATTTTCTTGCCCTCGAAAACCTTCACATGCCAAACTTGGTTCCATTTGCTTGATTAGTTCTCGAGTTATGATTTGTATGGAAGCCCCCCTCGTAAAGGGGAGTGGAGTCATAATTCGCCTTCTAAAGAGGGCAGGGGTCTCAATTTACCATAGAATAAATTCTTGTCACCAAAAACACCCATATGCCAAATTTTGTTCTATTTGCTTGATTACTTCTCAAGCTATGCAGAAATTTGTGTTTCATTTGTATGGGAGCCCCCTCTCTTAGTGGGGGGAGGGGTCTCTAACCATCACTAAAAGCTTTCCTGGCCCCAAAAAGCTCTACATGCAAATTTTCACGCCGATGGGTTCTGAAGTTTTTGATTCTATAAGGAACATCCCTACAGAAATCTATTTTTATATATAAGAAGATTAGCTTACTTGTCCAGACTTGCGATGATTGTTCCACCAATGGTCCTCATTTCATTAAAGCAATATGTCATGTACGATGCGCGAAAAATGTGTTGGTCGGCGAACGAACGCGTTCAGCATTTACCAGTGACGTAGCCTAAAACAATAGAAATATAAAAGAAATATATCAACTATTTTGGTTGTTTATTTACACCACTTTCTTACCTTGTAAAAAATAAAATAATAGCTAGACCTTTTCCTTTCCCAGACGCTTACAGATACCGTCGTAATACTCATGTCATAAACTGTCTTTTGGGTCTTGATATACGTGGGAATACTCCTGCACTCAGGCATCTAAGTTTGGATTCGTACTCTTTGATAGCTGTTAGGAAATAGATTATTAAAATAAAACCAAAAAAGATATATGTAACAATATTTATACTTGCCCTCCTTAGTAATCCTGTAGTAAAATTTACAAAAGCTGAATACATTTCTGATATCATTTATGCTCATCGTATTCCGGCTGTTAGTAAAATGAAATTATGCAGCTGATATTAGCACTTGCGGAAATTGCACCCCGGTAACCGCCGTTGCTCGAGTTATTAAAAAGCTGCATAGGTCAAGTACTTTCACTGAAAGTCAAAGATATTCCAGGACAGTTAAATCCACGAGAACTGCAGCCCACCCGCTCAAATAATGTTTGCCGCTAACTTGGTGAAGTGCAGTCTAAAAACTGGATGCGAATAATCACTACCGATTTAACTCGAATATGACACCCGCAAAGCACTATTTACTATTTTGTACGGCCGCTGCCAACAATTTTCGTTCCGCGCACAACAAAAACAAACTATCACTTTTCGCTATATTTGATAATTATGTCAGTATGGCACCGTCGTGAGCCATACACGTTCAATTGAAGTGGTTCACACTTCAGTACCGTATGCACTTACATATAGCACAAAGTCAAATGGTGAAACATTTCAAGGTTCGGTGTTGCCCATATGGAAATCAAGCTAATGACATTTGGTTTACATAGCATATATGCCACATAGAATGTTAGTGGCAAATCACTCGAAAATGACGTGGATTCCATTTGAAATGTGTATGGATGGACGAGTGACAGTGAAGTGAATACAGCCATTGATTTTCAAGTGTGAATAGCATTTGAATCGAGCGTGCAGATTTTTTCGAAATCATAAGCCAGTCACTTGAAATGTGCAAGTGCTAAAAACATTCGAAAATGATGTGGATTCCATTTGGAATTTGTAGGGATTTACAAGCGAAATTGAAATGCTCACCGTTATTGACTTTCAAGTGTAGGTGGCATTTGGATCGACTGTGCTGTTTTTTTACAGTGTATGTTGTACAGAACTGTTACCATTTTCTTGCTTCGGAAAAGTCGGGTATTTCTGGTTTCCGCAAACAAGTGGTACGAATTACAAGTAATAAACCCACTAGCAATAAAATTAGGTTACAAGGGGAATCAAAACAAAACACACAAAAACGTCAAACCAGAGTTGAGGTTAGGCACCGTGCAAAGGTTTATACGATCTATGTGCAGATCACATACACCGATAAAAATAGAATCGCGTAAATCTGATTGAATGCGTAAATTTTGTATAACCCCTTGTCGATATTGTTGTTTTCCACCTTACAATAATTTCTAGCAGCACTGTAAAACTAAAACGGCTATAATAAATGGAAGATCTCGTTTAAGCGGACGTTGTTTTATTCGAGTGTTACAAATTTCAACAAACCATCCATTTTTCCTGCCAATTCGCGCAGAGCTATCGTTTACCGTACATTCTGGTCCTTCAAATCCGGATTTATGGAGGAATTTTGCATGGTTTGAAGTGGTTTAGTGGAAAAAATGGCTAGCACCGGTTGCTAGTTTCTCGTGATAAACTGAAAACGTTGGTGGTGCTCCGCCACCAAGATCGTGCCCGTGGCACAAGTGGACTGCCATATTGGTGAAAAAAAAAGTTGACGGTTGCGACCGGCTCAACTGAAACAAAAGAGACGGTACGGAAAGTGACAGCGAACATTGCATTAACAAAGAAGTGATTAACGTACAAACGAATGAATAATTTTGAAACGCCTCGTTTATCGTCGGCACAAATAAACAGAAGGAACATTCTCGATGCGCTTTCGGGGTCTAACAGCAACGTCGTAGATACATTTCCTACTATTGCTGAACAAAAAGCCGTACAGGACGCCATCGAAAAACGTCGTAAGATGCAGAATAGTTTGGATGCGCTGGTAGACCGTCGTGATTTGCTTCTCGATAAGGTACTTCGGATAAATGAGTCGTTGCAGGCAGAAAACATAAGTATTCATTTACTTCGGCTACATTTGGAAACATTACGAAGATGTGCGGATGATTATGAAAAGAATTATAGCGAAATGTCAACATTCCTGCCAAAAGAAGGCCGTGCCGAGGAACGCAAGGAATATGCTGCGTTTGAAAAACTTCACGATCAAGTTTACGTCGAACTGCAAGCAAGAATTTCACAAACTGAGCTCACTACAAAGTTATTGGAAACGCAGAACCCTTCAGTGATTCCGTCAAGTACCGCACCCCCGCCGGTGTTCGTTCAGACTAGTGTGCCTCATTTGCAAGCTCCATTCCCTACGTTTAATGGGAATCCGGAGAATTGGTATAGTTTCAAAAGCCTCTTTCAAAGTATAATGGCAAGATACGTGAATGAGTCTCCCGCGATGAAAATTTTATATCTGCGTAACTCATTATCGGGTGATGCGAAGGATAAAATCGATGAGGCTGTTGTCAATAACAACGATTATGAGAGCGCGTGGAAAATTTTGGAGACTGCATATGAGGATAAACGTTTGATTTTGGACACCCACATCGATACAATTCTGGATTGTCCAAGAATCTGCAAGGAAAATCGTGGTAAATCGCTAGCGAAACTGGTAGATATCTGCACAAAGCATACTGATGCTTTGAATAGTCACGGCTATCCAGTTGAAGGGTTGGCAGAGTTGATTTTAGTGAACGTCATTTACAAAAAATTGGATAAGGAAACTCAAGAACAGTGGGAAGTCAAGATTGGTCATGAGGATTTGCCAGCGTATGATGATTTCATGGAATTCTTACGGGAGCGTGGGCGTGTTTTGCAACGAACAAATCGTCCTCAGCAACATGTTACGCAGCAGTCAACCGCGGCTGCAATTAAACGCCAAGGATATAATCAAAAATCGCAGCCGTTTACAGCCAAATCGTTTGTTTCAACGTCAAAGGAAGTGTGCTCTTGTTGTAAAGCAGAGCATGTAATATACAGGTGTGCACAGTTTCTGGAAATGGGTGTAGAGGATCGAAGACTAGTCGCTATAAAGGAAAGGTTATGTTTCAATTGTTTAAAGAAACATCGAGTGATTGATTGTCCTTCCGACAAGGGATGCAAGGTACAACGTTGTAATCGAAAGCATCACACTCTGTTGCATCCGGGTAGCACAGCCACTACCAGTACGTCGATGTTAAAGGCTAATGAAAAACCTCAGCTTAAAGAGGCACCGGTTCAAACTGAAGGGAATCCAGAGAATCCAGCTCATGTGGACAGTGCCGTCGCCCTGTGCGCCAGTGTCGGCAGATCGAACCGTCAAGTAGTACTTTCCACTGCGGAGGTGTTTATGGTAGGAAAGGAAGGCGTCATCAAATGTCGAGCGTTATTAGATTCAGGGTCAGATAGTAACATCGTCACCGAAGAGCTGGCGGGTAGGCTGAAATTGAAAATGAATCGCGTGGACCTTCCTATCAGTGGTTTAAACGACATGCAATTCACAGTGAAATATTTGTTATCAACCAAGATCAAATCTTGCGTCGGTTCCTTTACATCGTCTGTATTGGAATTCCTGGTTGTCCCACAGGTTACTTCAACACTTCCCCTTGTCGAGATTGAAGCACGAGCTTTGTCTCTCCCAGCTGGAATAGCATTAGCCGATCCGAAATTTCAGACAGCTACGAAAGTCGACGCCATTATAGGAAATGAAATTTTCTTTGATTTGGTTAAGAAAGGACGCTTTAAGATTGGTAACAATTCGCTGACATTAGCTGAAACAGAATTGGGTTGGGTTATGGGAGGATCGATTCCAATCAGAAAAGGCAAGCTTTATCCACGAGCCTGCCAGTTCAATCGCTTTGAAGATAACCTTGTTCAGATCATGACAAAGTTTTGGGAATTAGAGAACGTTTCGTCTGATAATAGTATGACCACAGCAGAGATCGATGTTGAAAACCATTTTGCATCCACACACACACGTGATGAACATGGGCGGTATATCGTACGGCTACCGTTCAACAATCTGCAGAAAGACTTAGGGGAATCATACAAATTTGCATTGAAGCGATTAGATAGGTTGATGACGTCATTGGTAAGAAACCCAGACAAGCGGATTGAGTATGCTGAATTTCTGACAGAATATCTCGCACTTGGTCACATGAAGGAGGTACCGCACGCAGGTGATGGATGTTATTATATACCTCATCATGCAGTATATAAATCATCAAGTTCCACTACTAAGACTAGGGTAGTTTTTGACGCTTCAGCAAAGACTACCACAGGCATTTCGCTCAATGACACGTTGAAGGTTGGGCCTACGGTACAAAGTGACCTACTGTCACTTATTTTAAGATTTTGCACACACACAGTCGTACTGACAGGTGATATTCCCAAAATGTACCGCCAGGTCAGGCTTCATAAAGACGATTGCAAGTACCAAAGAATTTTGTGGCGAGACTCGAGTGATAGTTTGCGAGAATTTGAATTACAAACAGTAACGTACGGTATTTCAAGTTCCCCACACCATGCAACAAGGGTATTGACACAGTTAGCGAACGATGAAGGAGCAAACTTTGTTTTAGCTGCACACGTCGTCAAATATGACAGTTATATTGACGATTTCTTGACAGGCGGAAGGTCGGCTGATGAGGTGATTCATATTTACAAGGAATTGGTTGAGTTACTCCGCAGAGGAGGTTTTGGTGTTCACAAGTTTTGCTCTAATAGCCATCAGGTTTTGCAAGCTATTCCTGCCGAGTTTCACGAAAAGCAAGTCAGTTTCAGCGAGTGTGAAATTAACAATACTATTAAAACGTTGGGCCTTATTTGGAACCCGCAGGATGATTATTTTGCCTTTCGCGTTCCCAGTGCTATTGAAACAAACAGCTGGACTAAACGAAATATACTATCAGCGATCTCGAGCCTGTTCGACCCTGCAGGTTTTTTGGGACCGATTGTCATGGTTGCTAAATTAATTATGCAGGACATATGGCGACTTGGTCTCGATTGGGAAGAAACACCTCCACATGAAATATGGCAGAGGTGGATGTTCTTTTGGCATCAGTTGCCTGCTGTTCATCAAATTCGTAAGCCGCGCTGTGTTATTCCTAGTGATACTGCCAAAATCGAATTGTGTGGATTTTCGGATGCTTCATTGCGTGGATATGGTGCCGTAATTTATATAAGGTCTATTAGTAAGGAGGGCACCATCAGTGTAAACCTCATCGCCAGTAAGTCCCGTGTTGCTCCAATTAAGCCGCTCACAATTCCACGATTGGAACTATGCGGTGCAAAGCTGCTTGCGGAGCTCACCCAAAAGATGGTATCGGCCTTAGGTGTTACGTTCGATAAGGTAATTTTGTTTTGTGATTCTCAAATCGTGCTATGCTGGCTCAAGAAGTCACCGTTGGTGCTGAACCAGTTTGTGTCCAATCGTGTTGCCGTGACAATGGAGCTGACTCAAGGATATCAATGGCGGTACGTACGATCGGAAAACAATCCGGCGGACATGATTTCGAGAGGTGTCATGCCAGAGGATCTGCTCGAAAATGATATGTGGTGGACGGGACCTCCTATGTTATGGAACTTGCAGCTTATAACTGAAAATACTGAAGTTTTGGATGATGAATCACTGCCGGAATTAAGAACTGCCATTGTATTGACTGCTACTCTTCAGGAGCAGCCAATCAAACTTGATAGGTTGAGCAATGTTCGAAAGCTACAACGAGCGTGGGTATACGTTTTGCGGTACATTGACTATCAGATACATAAAAAGCGACAGTTTAAGAATATAGATGCCATCGATATTGCTCGCTCAGAGCGAGCGATCTTTCTAGTCCTTCAGAAGCAGAATTTTGGTGATATCATCAAGGCATTGAAATCCCAATCTACTAAGCGAAACCGCGTTTCCAACTTGGCACCATTCATCGGGGAAGACGGCCTAATACGAGTCGGTGGGCGATTGAAGTATTCAGCTATACCGTATGACGGAAGACACCAAGTGTTACTCCCAGTTCATCATGTGACGGAAATTTTAGTACGGAAGCTACATGAAGAAAACCAACATGTGGGCCCTAATGGATTATTGGCCATCGTCCGTGAGCGATTCTGGCCTGTACGAGTCAAACAACTTATTAGAAACATTATCTCAAAGTGTCAAGTTTGTGCCAGACAAAATCCTACACCAGGTAGACAATTCATGGGAAATCTTCCTGAATATCGTGTAAACCCGGCGCCAGTCTTCTCTAAAGTTGGAATCGACTACGCTGGACCGTTCACGCTGAAGATAGAGGGAAGAGGTGGAAGGTGCTATAAGGCATACGTAGCGGTCTTCGTGTGCATGACTACAAAGGCGTTGCATTGCGAAGTAGTGTCAGATCTAACGACAGATAAATTCATAGCTGCCCTTCAACGGTTTTCTGGTAGACGTGGAACTCCAAGTGATATATTTTCCGATAATGCTACCTGTTTTGTAGGAGCCAATCATGAGTTGGCTGTTTTGCGGGAATTATTCAACTCCCAATTGCATCAACAAAAACTTGATGAATATTGCAGTGTTAAACAGATCCGTTGGCATTTCATACCACCAAGAAGCCCACACTTTGGAGGTATATGGGAGGCCGCAATAAAATCAATGAAACAGCATATGAAGCGAGTTGTCGGCGAAACGAAATTAACATACGAGGAGATGTGTACATTCCTGGCTCAAACGGAGGCAATACTTAACTCGCGACCATTGTGTCCAATGTCAGAAAACCCTAACGATCTTGCTGTGCTAACTCCAGGACATTTCCTTACATTTCGGTCAACGTTGGCCATTCCGGAACCGTCATATGAGGACGAGAAGGTTGGACGTCTCAATCGGTGGCAACATATCCAACTTATGCAGCAACATTTCTGGCGCAGATGGTCCAGAGAGTATCTCCATCAGTTACAAGGGAGACAAAAGTGGTACGACGGAGTGAAGGAGTATAAGGTTGGGGCGCTTGTAGTGCTCATTGAAAACAACTTACCGCCTCTGCAATGGCGACGCGGAAGGATTATTGCCACACACCCGGGAGAGGATGGTGCTGTTCGAGTGGTAACAGTGAAGACGTCATCCAGTGAATTTAAGAGAGCAGTTACCAAAATTGCCTTATTACCGTCAGTTGAGTCTGAATACTCAACGGGGGGTGAATGAATGCGTAAATTTTGTATAACCCCTTGTCGATATTGTTGTTTTCCACCTTACAATAATTTCTAGCAGCACTGTAAAACTAAAACGGCTATAATAAATGGAAGATCTCGTTTAAGCGGACGTTGTTTTATTCGAGTGTTACAAATTTCAACAAACCATCCATTTTTCCTGCCAATTCGCGCAGAGCTATCGTTTACCGTACACTGATAGTTCTCCCATAAAAATTGACAGATTTCTGTCAGATTTACGTAACCGCTACCATAAAGTACCAATTCTGGGCAAGCCCTTACACATAATTTTCAACGTGCAAATATTGATAAGCTTGTTTCATATGTCAAACATTCGGGTATCAAAAGCGTTTCCCTTCGATTTAACGTCGAATGAAATATTTTATATGGCAAACACGTTAAAGAACTATGTTTTTCCAACAAACTTCCAATTGACATGGTAGTCAATGCTTTTGCACTGCAAATCAACGTGTTTTACCATTAGATCATATCCTGTTACAATCCACATGAAATTAAGGTGTAAGTTTTTATAAATATTTTGTAATCAAGTAGGCAATCGTATGCTTGGTTACGCAGTTATAGCAACATAAGCTTGTTAATTTTTCAGTTACAACAGTTAGCTACACATTTGCTCTCGTTCAATACAGACTAGTTTCATTAGTTCTCCTGTTTTATTCCTGAAACGTCCATTTACAATAGGTTATGGACACGATCAAGGATTCGGCCCATGGAATTCCTCAGTTCAGCGGAAGTGTACCTTCCGCTGGTTTCCAGGTTTCCATAACTAAAGTTTCCGAGTCCGGATGTTCCTGGATGCAGCAGGAGTTATGAATACGCTTACTGAAGATCCCCCGTTGGTGGCCGAAGAAAGGCAGAAGTTCGGTGAAGCGAACAGGAAAGCCAAATCGTTATTGATTAGTTTCCTTGGAGACGACTGTCTGGAGATTATTCGTAAAAAATCTACTGCGAAGCAAATGTGGCAAGCTCTGGAAAATTGCTTTGCGAAGAAGTCCCTTGTAGCTCAAAACTTGGTCCGGATACAGCTTGGAAGGCTGAAGATGAACGAAGGTGAATCGATGCGGAACCATCTAGTATTCTTTGAAGGTTTAATTCGACAACTAGCAGTGGCAGGTGCTCAACTAGCGAAAGCTGACCTGATTGTGATGTTGTTCGGAACCCTTCCAGAATTTTATGATCCATTAATTACGGCGCTGGAAAATCGCAGCGATGACGAGTTAACGGTGGACCTGGTCAAACAAAAGCTTTTGGCGGAGGAGGTAAAGCTGCTTGACAGACAGAAAGATTCGTCGGAAAAATTAGCAGCATTCGTTGGTGAAAAAGGTAGAGGTAAACCTAAATTTTTCAACGGCAAGTGCCACAAATGCGGTCGAAAAAGGCACATGAAAATGGATTGTCGGCAAAAAGGTATCATGGAAGCTAACGTCGCTACAAGCAACAAAGCAGTTAGTTTCATGATCAAACGCAAAGAAGCAACAGGGCCGCGTAGTGGAAAATTGATTTTCAAGCTGGATTCTGGATCAAGTGACCATTTAGTCAATGATGCCAGTGTGTTCTCGTCGTCGTCAACCTTGTGCAAACCAATTGTTATACAAGTGGCAAAGGATGGTGAAACTCTTATAGCGAAAACGAAGGGTGTAATTGATGGCAGTAGTAACGAGCAAGTTCCAGTAAATATCAACGAAGTGCTTTATATTCCCGAGTTACGAGATAACTTGATGTCAGTCAAACGGTTGACTAAGGCAGGAATTTCCGTGCTGTTTGCTGGGAAGCAGGCTTTTCTTCGTAAAAATGATCAGATTATTGCGACGGCAGAGCTGAGAAACAGTTTGTACGAGTTGGAAATTAGCATTGATTCGCCAACTGTATATTTATGCGAAGCGGAAACAAGTGAATTGTGGCATCGACGAATGGGACATCCCAGTGATCAAGCAATGTCACTATTAGTACAACTTGATATGGTTACTGGTATCAATGTAAAGCCGAAGCCAATTGGTTTTTGTGATCCTTGTGTGCAAGGCAAACAATGCCGTGAACCCTTGAACGGAATTAGACAGCGTGCAACTCGACCGTTGGAAAGGATTCACTCGGATGTATGTGGTCCCATTGATCCCGCGGCATGGGACGGTTCGAGATGCGTTCTATCATTCATAGATGATTACACCCATTTTTCGGTAATCTATCTCTTGCGCAAGAAGTCTCAAGTGTTCGAGAAACTTCGTGAATTCGAAGCTATGGCGAAGGCGGCTACATGTTATCCTATTTCAAAGCTGACGGTGGACCAGGGTAGAGAATACGGTTCAAACGAACAGAAGCAGTGGTTCAAGTCAAAAGGAATCCAAGTTGAATCAACGGTTGCATACACACCTCAAGAAACTGGCGTTGCTGAGCGTTTTAATCGGACGCTTATAGAAAAAGTACAGGCAATGTTGTTGGACTCTCAGGTTCTAAAGCATATGTGGTCAGAAGCTGCTCTTACTGGTGTTTATTTGCTGAACCGAAGCCCGACGACCAGTCTGTCGTGTAAGATGACTCCTGCGGAACTCTGGTTTGGTGTTAAACCAAATTTGAAAAAGCTACGTATTTTCGGTTGCAAAGCTATTGCGTGGGTTCCAAATCAAATAAGGAAAAAATTAGATGCAAAGAGTGTAGAAGTTGTCATGATGGGTTACGCACCAAACGGTTACCGGTTGTGGGACAGGACGCGCAAAAAGATCATCGTAGCTCGTGATGTGAAATTCAACGAAAGCTGTTTTCCGAATGCCGCTGAATGAGATATCCGGCAAACTTCCTTAGTTGTACCGTACCAGTTTGAACAAGAGGGGAAAAAAGAAGCTGATGTTCAACGTGCTACAGAAGCAGACGAAGACGATGAAAACTTCCATAATGCAAGTGAGAATCTTGATGTGAATG
Source organism: Sabethes cyaneus (assembly GCF_943734655.1). Lineage (NCBI taxonomy): Eukaryota > Metazoa > Arthropoda > Insecta > Diptera > Culicidae > Sabethes > Sabethes cyaneus. Next base: position 150,153,194 of record NC_071355.1, on the reverse strand, counting down.
TTGATGAAGAACGCGATAGTCCAGGATCATCAGCGCTCCCTTCACAATCAGAACATCGCGAGTCTCAAGGACAAACGTTGATGAGGCGCAGTGAACGGGAGCGCACTCTTCCTGGTAAGTTTTTGGATTACTTCGTTGGTTACGGAGCAACGAGGATGGAGAAGGACGAGAATGGTCAAGTAGTGCGCTACAAAGCACGGTTAGTAGCAAAGGGCCACCTACAGAAGGCAGGAACAGATTTTCAGGAGACCTACGCGCCGGTTGCTAGATTGGCCACTATCCGGGTTGTACTAGCGGTTGGAGTTCACCACCAATTTCATTTTCATCAAATGGATGTGCGCACAGCTTTCTTGCACGGTCAGCTCAAGGAAACAATCTACATGGAGATCCCGGACGGTGTGTCTAAGAAGTCTGGACAAACTTGGGAATTGAACAAGTCGCTATACGGATTAAAACAATCTCCACGTTATTGGAATGAGCGATTCAACGAAGAACTTTTAAAGTTGGGTTTCTCAAGATCTAAGAATGATTATTGTCTGTACACAAAATTAGACGATAACGATGAACTCTTCCTGATAATTTATGTCGATGATCTGTTGATTACGGGTCGTAACTTGATCTCCATCAAGAGTTTGAAGATTAAGTTGACCGAGGTTTTCGAAATGTCTGACTGTGGCGAACTGCGTCATTTCTTAGGAATCAAAGTCGATTACAATTATGAGACCGGTATTATGAAGCTATCGCAAAAAGCAAGCATTGATCGACTGATGAGAAACTTCCAGATGAGTGACTGCAATCCTGTTAAAACCCCGATGGAGAAAGGTTTGTCACTGGATCAGTCAGGACCGAATACAGCGGAACCATACCGTAGCACTTTTATGAGCGATATCGCACTTTGGATGGAACAATTTTCTTTGCAATTGACAATAACTTCTTTGCCTCTTCTAGATGACACGCGACTTGGTCTTATCTTGGTATTGGCACTGCGATGCGTCTAATGTACACATCTGTAATGACCATCCACGGTTTGCTTTGAACTTGTTGTTGTATAGTAGCTTATCAGGTGCTTGTTCCATTGGAACAGCTATACATTAATATTTTTTGAAACGATGGTTCTACAATTGAAGGAGGGACGGTAGGGGAAAGTAATGAAAATTATTTGGGATTGGAGGGAAAAAAGTGGAAAGGAAGGGGGGGGGGGGGTAATAGGTAGCTACGCTTAACAAGTAGTCGTTGTGACTCCTACCTTTTTCCAATGCTGGAAGGTGCATGGGTCGAACCCAGCTACTATAATCGGCGATTATAACCGGATTCGAACCCACAACACCCACCAGGGCGTGTGGTTCGCTGGTACCCGTGTACCTTTGAACCATAGAGGCGCTGGATAAAAGGAGACTGCGCAACCCCCCTTATTAATGTAGCGACGTATCTGGTAAGGGTTATTTTTAGACACAAATTGTGACTCTCCCTCCTTCTACTGTAGAAACCACCCACCGAGAAGTTTTAATCTAAGATGTTTTTACTTTCGGGACGACGACACTATGCAGGCCCTTACGACTTGCAAGGTAATGCCCGTGGCGCTGTTCGTCCCTCAGCGTGTTAGCCATGATTCCCAGCGCGGGTTTTCGAACAAGGGTTTCGTTCCTATGAAATTGACCAAACTCGTGTTTTTAGCCTTTGACCTTGAAATGCGGTCAGGCATTAATATTAATGTTTTTTTGAAACGATGGTTCTACAATTGATGGAGGGACGGTAGGGGAAAGTGATGAAAAATGTTTGGGAATGGAGGGGAAAGAGTGGAAAGGAAGGGGTTTGGCGGATTTGATTCCTTGGGTTCCAACGTATGCTCGCTCTCCACTGAGCGTCGGTCGTGCCAGCTACGTATACAGTCTTCGGCTGGCGACCTGTTTCCGTATCGGAAAAAGTATGTTCGTCGATTCGCGTTGTGTTGATTCTGTCAATAACGAAATGCTGCAGATCGTGTCCAACAGCAGGATACGGATCTGATTCCGTTTCAGGCAACGTGTTCTCAGACCTCCGCTCAGTGTTGGTCCAATCGGTTACAAAATGCTGCAGATCCTGTTGAAAATCAGGCTGCGGACCTGATTCTGTATCAGTCAACGTGCGCTGAACGCTTCGCTCAACGTCTTTCTCGAAGTTAACAAAATATAACGGATCTAGTTGAACATCTGGCAGTGTATTTTCACCATCTAACATAGCATTTGTGGCACTGGTTGATGATTCGGAGACAAATCGTTTCACTGGACTTTCTTTATCAGTAACATTAGGTGTTGTTGCATGACGTTTCCCTTTCGTTGCTCGCGGCAGATGGATGTGAAATGTTTCACAGTGTCGCTTGAATGCAAATATATGCCAGCTGCCTGTTGCATCCATGCTTAGTGATATTTTTGATTGCCTACTCTTGCTCTCATCACAAAGAGGACACGTTACATAAGCCTGGATTTTGTCGCCTGCGTTGTATACCTCCACCTGAATGTCTAACAGTTGATTCAAAAATTTTTTAAAACAGTTGTCTTGATATTTTCTGTAAATAAAGTTAATTATGCAGGTATTAGCTTTAAAACAGTAAATCAAATAAAACTGAATACAGTGGACCCCCGTTCGTTTGAACGATTCCTCATGCAAACTAACGGGGTTACTTTTTAATTTGAACAACTGGTAACCCGAAATATGCTGAAACCTGTATGAACTGGCTGCCCTGCTCTTTGTTATTGTTTTGGTGGTTTGTTTTAGTTGGCAGTTGCAAGTGCGAATATTGCATTTTCTGATCGGATTTCTATCTTAACCGTTAGGAAAACGATATGTGAAACCGATTAAACACGCTAGGTCAGTACAAACAAATCGTGTTTATGTGCATTGTCTGCATAAACAAATGATGTCATGTTGAGAATGACGTTTGAACCGTTTTTAATTTGCACGTCGTGCAAACCAACGGGGTTCAAATTAAAAAGTGTTCAGATTAAAAATGGTCAAACGAACGGGGGTCCACGGTACCTTGTACCCCCGTTGGTATGACCTTCTTTAATCTGGACGTTCACATTGAAAACCGATCAAGCGTCACACACAATTGACGTTAAAGTGGACCGGTAAATTAAAAAAAAATCTGAGGGGTTGTGTACAAGACACGACCGCATATATAGGTGACACAGGACTATGTAAGTCTCTTTGTAGTGATAGTAGCATGTATTCATGCTTGTAATCATTCGATTCTTCATGTATACATGCTATATGCAACATATATACATGCTACATGCGTTGTAGGGTAACCAACCTATTTTGGACCCCTTCAGCAGCTGTACCTAATTTGGACACTTCCATTTGATTTTGCTGTAAGTGTCCAAATTATGTACAGCTGTTGAAGGGGTCCAAAATACGTTGGTTACCCTGTGTAACATTTATCAAAGTAGTAACATTGCATACGTTCAATTCTCAAAAGATTGTGCGTTTGAAAACAATTTAACAAAATCAAGAACACAAACTATTGCTTTCCTGCTACCTTACTGAAATTAAAGATTGTTTTTATTACCCATGGTTCCCCACGTTGAAGGGATTTTACCAATTCAATCCTATTTTATCAACAGCACATCTTTCCACTATACTTCTAATGAAACGGCAAGCATGCGTATTCATACAGAGTCGTATTATAACCGAACACTACAGCTGTAGCATATTTTTCCGACACAGATATCAAATTCGCCTACGAATCGTCTCGCAGTAAAGCATTTGCGATCTGTTGGAACAACGAACTTGTGTCATTTTTTCTGGCACACTTCCCTAACACAGACATCAAATTGGACTAGGTTAAATCGCGTTCGTAAAAAATCTGTTGGCACGAGGGGGCTTGTCACTCTTTCTGGCGTACTTCCCAAGCAAGGACATCAAAATGGTCTAGGTTTAACCGCGATGTTAAGAAATCTTGTTGAAATGAGGAAACTTTGTCACTTGTTTTGGCTTACTTCCCAAGCACAGATATCAAATTGGTATCATCGCAAAGAATCTTCCAACCAATCACGAAGCGAGAATTCTGGAACAACATAGGTTCATTATTTTCAATTTTTCAATAGTTCAACATCAAGAATCCATACTTTTCTTCATTTAGGTAAATTCTTAGAAGATTTTTTGATCGATTGGTGTAAGAATATTGAAAATCGGTCGGAAAACCGTTGAGCTATTAGCGCTCAAAATCTTTCATTTTTCGTGACGCTCGCATTTTTCGATTTTTTGGAATGACACCCTATCTCAAAACTTGCCGTAAGGCGTAGTCCTACGTCTAAAAGCAAAAAGTCTTAATGCGTTTCCTCTTGCTCCGGAGCAGAGCTGCCACAAATACAGATATTTGTGCATGCATAAATTTGGGACCCATCAATTATTTCAGTTGCTGTGATTTCTGGCTCTATTAATTTTCCTGAATTTTAAAGTACTTCATAAACTATTTATGTTATTTAAAAGACTAGATCGAGAAAATAAAATAATCCAGAGAAAACGGTAGGGTCCCAAATTTATGCATGCACAAATATCTGTATTTATGGCAGCTCTGCTCCGGAGCTTTGGCAATATAGCTCATATGCAACTTACCTCTTTCCAGCGCTCAAAATAGACCATTTTAGTCGAAACTGCCGAACCAATTTCGTCTTCTACAAACCGAACCTGTAGATTTCGCGCATGTTTGAAATGTTTTCAAAACGTTTCGTTCAAAACGTGTTTTCGTCAAATCAAAACAACAAGTTCATAGGGTGCGCGTCTTGCGCGTATGTGAAAATGAATAGAGTTACCAAATGAATGTGAAAATGAATAGAGTTACCAAATATTCTGATTAAAAATGCACTCGCCCAATCTGAACGAGCTGTTTTTCATATTAGCGGGGGTTGAGTGTACACACAGCGAGGAAAAATACAAATGGATTTTAGTTTGCAATTTCCGAGCTTGCATATCTCTCCCATATCTCTACCATTCGTTGCCTCCGTCAGCGTTGGCGGTTTTCTAGACAGCCGAAAAAATTTTTTTGGCAGAGGGGCCTTTAAGTGATAATGTTACGCGTAACTTTATAAATAAAAACATCGAAAAAATAAATAAAAAATAAAAAATTGCGTTTTTGGCGTTATGTAATATTAATACGGCTCCTTATTTGTCACAGATAATAATTGAATAGACCATTTTACGAACTAATAACATTGCTGATATTAGAGTGACTATATACAGAGTGGCGACATGTCATCCCAAAAGTATGCAATGCTCTAGTAATGCTTCTTTTCTTTCTCTTTCCTGCATACGCGTTGGATTGGTCGTCTGCTCGATTGGAATGACACTGACAGATAATCATCATTCCAATTTTGACATTGTCGCCACTCTATATATAGTCACTCTAGCTGATATTGATATTCGCTATGTGCGCGAAACGGTGCTGCCACCTTACCAAGTTTGTTCTTTTTGTGAAGTCGGTGCACAGGTTTGTTAAAGAGTGAAAAGGATAGAAAAAACTTTGCACCAAATCTTCACAAACTTTGCATAAGGCAATTCCATGAGAGTACAAGAGATCGATTTGTGCTTACATAGCGAATTGCTTCCCCGTGGGGTCATCTGTGGATTGTCAAAGTCCAGCACGGGAAAGCGCAACACACCCCATCGGCAGGCAACCATGTTTTCGCCGCCAAAATCTCGCGTGTGCGAAAATGAGATAGCATGTCAGCACTGCGTTTCACTCAACAGTCAGCAGTCTGATTTGGGCCCGCTGTCAAATTTTGAGCCCAGGACATGCTGTCGCTGACGTTCACTGCAGCTCGATATAGAGATGTCGGTGGGGTGGCGCGATATCAGGCACAGACAAACAGACGAGACACTCGCGATAATTCCATCGTCCAATCAAAAACCACTCATTTTTCCAAAAAGCATGTTTCGCAATATGGCCACACCGCGGCGCGAGTGTTGCTTTGAGTTTTTAGTATAAAACCATTCAAATGTACAAAACCCTACAGCATAAAACCCTGCAAATGCAGGGTGCATAACAGAGGGTGCTAGTGTGCAAGCAAAATGTGCAGGACGATGGTTTTTAAAGGATTTTCTTCTAAGTGTCACGTCATTTCGTCAGTGCAGCAGGTTACGTTGTCGCTTGTCACATAAAAAATGTTCTATATATCGGTAACAAGTAGCCAAAGCTGGTTGAATTTTTTTACCCAAAATTTGAGTTTGTACACTTTAAGGGAATTTTGAGTAATTTCAACCTAGCTTTAGCTAAATCTGACTCATTTACGGGTAGAATCATTTAAGTGTTAGATGCTGCGGAAAACCCCCCGCCCCCCCCCCCCACACCAACAATAATGCCTTACGTGATTAGTGCGCGGCCCCATGTTTTTTCTCCTCGAGTGTATCCAGCTTTTAACGAGCCATAATGGCGGACGGCATTCGTAATATTTAGACAGCACTTTTGACATTTCCTAAATACATCGCATGTTTTCTTCCGCACGTTCCTTTATTTTTACCGTGAACGTACGGAAAGAAAACGTGCGATGTATTTCAAAATGTCAAAAATGCCGTTCAAATATTATGAACATGTCCATCACTATGGCTCGTAAAAAGCTGGATAAGATCTTTTGGTAACGCAGTGTCTATTTTTATCGGTGTATACGATCATACCACACGCAGAAAAATGATGATAGTTTGAAACAACAATCCCCTGTTGTTGAGTTCAACTTGTATCTTATTTTTGAATCAAAAAAATATTGTTTAAACTGAATTCATACTCCTTTTGCTTCAACTAGATCGTTTATAAACCCAAAAGTACTTATTTTTGAGTCTACATTTTTTTTCTTTAATAGAAACTAGCAATTATTCGAAATAACAAACCTTATTGTTGAACTAAAAAGTCAAACAGTTGGAATCAAAAAAATATCTGGGTTAGCCGTTGGTTAGCCTTCAGTCTACAATATTTTTTGTTGAATTTATACAGAATTTTTTTGTATTTACAATTTTTTTGCGTGCATATCTCCAAAATGTCAAATAATTTAATGTCAATACACTTTGGCTTCAGTATGGTTCAGTCAGAGCTTGAGTCAGAGGTAGAGCAGGGTTATTTTCGACAGAAGGTGGAAATAACTATCGAACTGTTAAATTTTAACTAAAAAGTAAAAAATTCGCGAAATTGTTCACAGCCTTACTGTGCAAACTCATTAAGTGGGTCAACAAATTTTGTTGACATTGTTTACGCATAGGCATAGCGCACTCATATTATATATATACATCGTTTGTCTTCTGGTCACTTTAATTGACGATAAGTGGATCCTTTCAGGGTTTTTTTTATAACGAAATGGAGACTAATAAAAAGACTAAGACAAAAAAAAGTATAAATCGCATCTTTATATTTCAACATTAGACTAATGTGTTATTTATCAATAGTGACCAGCGCCGAAGTTTCTTCCTTAATCAACGCTCGCATAACATATAACGAAATGTTCGTACAAAAAAGCTACGATAAACAGGAAGCCTGGAGGTAAGAATACTATATTTGTAATTAACAATGTATTTTATACTTGTCATAATTTATAGAACCATCCAGGAAACTTCAGGCTTGCGGGTATTTTCGATTGAGCAATTAAAGGTTAAATGGAATAATTTATCTAAGAAATACAAGGTATAGGTATTGTGTTCCTATGCAAATCAATGCTTTAATAATCCTTTTTCAGAAACTTGTCGCTCTTCCTACTGACGATGCTACAGAAGCTGGAGAATTGAAAGCCAACAGCTGGGTGCATTTCGATAATATGCACAAGTTCATGTCAACGCAGCATTCATGTTATCCTCAGTTAGTGGTCAACGATTTCGAGCCGGTGCGGTGTGGCTTCTGCGGTTCGTTTTTTCATTTCGGACTGCAATACTGTGAACTTAACGAATGTGCACACAAAGAGCTGTTTACTGAAGGGAAGGCAATTTTTATTTGCGCAACCTGCAAAATTGATTTGAATGGCAGAAGCATCCGTACATATGTGGCTGATAAGTTGAAATGTGTACCGGATCAGCCGATGAATGCTGCTTTATCAAATCAGAATAGCAGAAGCATCCGCACATATGTTGCTGATAAGTTGAAATGTGAGCCGGATCTGTTGAAGAATGCTGCTTCATCAAATCAATTTCAACAGCTGGTAGAAACGGTCAGGTCACTGAGTAATAAGGTGGATCGTCTAATGCAAAATCGAGCCGATCAGATTTCAAAAGTTACATCCTTGCCTGAACTGGGTGTAAAACGTCGACGCACTGAGGGAAGTGTGCGTGATTCGGCAGATTATGGCACTAGCACGATAGAATTTACTGACCTGTCAGTTACTTCTATCACACCCACCCCCTCTCCAGTAAAGTGGTGGCTATATTTGTCCGGATTTCATCCCGCAATAACGAATGCTGATGTAACAAAAATTGTTTCTCGTTGTCTTGATCTTGATGAGGATAACGCTTTTGATGTCATTCGTTTGGTTTCAAAAGGCACTGATTCGTCGAACCTACCGTTTGTTTCATACAAGATTGGTTTGGACCCACGCCTTAAGCAACTTGCACTGACTGCCTCTTCCTGGCCAACTGGATTGTTATTCCGGGAATTTTAGACATGCCAAAAAATATGTTGGATTGATGCTAGGTAGGAATAAATCAACCCGTATAACTAATTCTTTAAAAATAGTTTTTTTCGTGACGATCGGAGTACTGGCACTTCTAATACCATTTTGATTTCGTTCATACGCTCAAATGACAAATCTGTTAATGCTGTTTCGGATCCGGGACACCTTTAATTCAATCTTTCCCATGATAGCACAGGTGCTCCATAATTTCAGATACTAAAATTGGCTGATAATATTTCAAAGGCAGTTCAATATGGATATTTTGATTTTCTAACGTAGTAAAAATACTGTTTTACAAGCTGTATAGTTGTGTATGACGAATGGCTTATCAATAGCCTTTTCACATGATCAAAAACTGTAAACCACAACAAACACCCCTGGGACAGAGAGGGTTAGCAGGCATTATGGAAGCCCGACACAGTCGTGCTTGCTACTGATATTGGACATCATCATCATTTCGGTCCTGTGTAAGTAAGTGGGGACGGGGTCTTTCAGCCTGCACCTGCAGGCAAGTATAATTGAATACCTGAGCTTTCGGTAGCTGATGATTCCTTGTATTTTAGTCCGTCGTGTGTTAATTGTCCTAACGTCTTACGACAAGGCCTGCGCAGTATAATTTCTCCATCTGTTTCGGTCCATGGCAACTGATCTCCAGTTCCGCGGGCACCCAGTGCTCGCCAGATCTCGCTCCACTTGGTCTTGCCACTTCTTCGTCTTGTTCCTACCGGATTTGATGCGAAAACCATTTTTGTAAGATAGTTGTCCGGCATTCTAGAAACATGTTTTGCCCAACGTATCCGTCCAGCTTTAACCACTTTCTGAATACTTCGTTCGCCGTAGAGACGCGCGAGCTCGAGGTTCATTCTTCGCCTCCATACACCGTTCTCTTGCACTCCGTCCGTCGTAAATATCAAGTGTCGGTTTCACAATCAAATCGCCTGCGCATCTATTATCACCATTTTCACAACGTGCGCGGGCTGCGTACGGAAATTGACTGCATTCTGGCTGTGTCTTGACGACCGCATTTTCTCGACGCAACTATTTGGAAATCAGTATAGTCGTAAGATAGATTGCGGAGCGAAAAAACTCCAGTTTGTTTCAAACAAAATTATTGTTGCTTTAAACCTCAATAAAATATTTTTTTAACAACCTGAAAATATTGTTGTTTCGGAACGAAATTCTATTTGAATCAAGTAAATAACAGTTTTGAATTAAAAGTAAAGTATTTTCGAATTTGAATTTAACATTGATATAATATTTTCATTTCAATCATACACTTTAGTTTGAAACAAAATGTATAGAAAAATTTCCCGGATTTTTCACGTGGAAACGACGTGTGGATTATTTGGAGTGTGGGATCACGTCTTTGTGCGCTTGCTCAAAACTATTCCAGATTATTGTTAATGACACTTTGTTTGCTTTAATCCTCTTGTGCCCAATTTTTTTTCGGCCTACAAATTTTTTGATAGCTTTCTTTTGTGATCCGTTATCCGAATTAGCTGATAAAAAAAACCTCAATTTTGAAAAATATGTCTTTTTTACTCAAATAAAGAGAGACCGCCAAAAGGTCTTAATTAGGCATCTGAACCAAAAAATTTTTTCAAGTCGCTATTACCCGTTTCTTTGGTAACAAAATGCGCTGCTCACTTTTTTGATAGCTTGAAATCGTCGCAGAAAGAATCTGATGGGCTGTATGTAAGTTATAAGTGTATATTATGCTTGTCTACCATGTAAACTATTGATTTACTTGACAAAATAAATGATATTTGCCCCCGCGATGATTCTGGCGACGGTTTCGCCCGCAACGGTTATAATTCATCGCGTACGAAAAGGTGGGAAATTGACAATATTAAAACTATTAAAACGCAGCAACTATGGTATTTTGGTATTTCATCAATAAATAAAGGCAAAACTTATGCACACTTGAAAAATTAACAAATTCTCAATGTATTAATAACTTTTTCAGATATTTTTTCCGTTAACTTAAGGTTTGATTGAAGTTGTATCGTCAATAGAAACACAAAATAATTTTTATTGTTGTTTTCCTGGTTATTGCAAGTTTCAAGTTCTATAACTTTTTCCGCGCACACCGGAAGCTTATGAAATCAAAAACAGGACCAGGTCAAAGTGTTGTTAAGTCATAGGAAATAGAAAAATGGAAAACAGGTATAAAACTCGTGAGGGCTACACACCTAAACCTGCCATGTGTAGGGACGAGGGAGGGGATCTAATCACAAACGAGCGCGAGGTGGTCGACAGGTGGAGGCAGTATTTCGATGAACACCTCAACGGCGATTTAGCAGCAGGAGACGGAACGAAAGTTAACTTCGGAGTGTCTACAAATGACAACAGCGTGCCGGCTCCCGATCTTGAGGAGATCCAGCGAAAAATTTGTCAGTTGAAGAATAATAGAGAAGAGGATGTTTTACATCTTAGCAAAATTGCTTACTTTCATGACATCAAATTGGACTAGGTTTAAAGATTAAACGATAAAATCGGTTGAAGGAAACAGGTACAGGTGGTTTTACACTTAACAAAATTGTTTACTTTCAGGACATCAAGTTGGACTAGGTTACATGTTCAACCGGTTAAATCGGTTGAAGGAAAGAAATGTTTTGTACTTTAACGTACTTCCAAAGCACAGATATCAAATAGGTATACGTTTAAACAGTTAGTGTGTTTAACTGTCACCCCTGCATGTGAAGCAGGGTAATCACAATAAAAATGAATGGAAAATATCCCCCTTGAAATTTTGTGATTGAAAAAACCTTGTATTAAAAATCACGTAATTGCTGCATATTATGAATCGTTCTTTATCGTTAATTATGAAATAGTTCTATCGATTTATGAAGTATGTATAGCAGCTCCCATTCTATTTAAAAGATTCCAACGAAATGCGGTTTTTTACATGTATCGGATACAAGTGGATAGTCAGTTTTATTCTGTTTGTCTTGTAAAGATCCTTCTGCTTCACCCAAATCAGCCTCCATAAAATCGTTCTCATCTACACAGATGTTATATAAAACACAGCATGTCACAATAGTGTTAATAGGTACAGTTCTCCAGGTTTAATTCTAATTCTCTGTTAAAAATACTTCGCCATCTCGTTTTCAATTCTTCGTCATGAGGATATTTAATAATTTGCTTTAAATTAAGCGTAAAACTTAATAACTTATCGGAAAGCCTCCTTGTGGCGTTTCTTGGGGCGTTAAATACTGCACCAACAACACGGCGGCTTGTTCCTGTAGTTAACCACAACAGGATCACAGTAGCTGTTACCTGTTAGGTGCTCCTTAAAAATATTTAGATCCAAATTCAAGATATTCATCATGAACCGGGGCACTTCAAAGCGCACCGCATACCTATAAAATACTATGAGCAATATGACTATGGTGTTAATCAACTGTTTTGACTAGTATTCGGAATTACATATCTGCGGTACGTCACGAAATAGCAACATCAAAATTCCATTTGATTTTGCTGTAAGTGTTCAAATCATGTACAGCTGCTGATCCAAAATAGGTTGATTACTCTAAATGTTTGTTCAAAAATTGATTAGAAATGCAAAATCACAAATTAAGTTTTTTATTGATTTCATGAAAATCTCGAGTATAGTTAAATTGCTTAATCATAAATCTACGCGCTATAAAATATACCAAGAATAACGAAAGTTGAGTCTTCAATGTTAACAGCATATTCGCTGTCTGTGTTCATATTTTGCTGGCAGTTTCAAACGTTATTTCAGTATTACATTTCATTTTCACGATCATATATAAACTGGTTATTATTTGTAGGTTTTCAGTCTTGAATAAATATAAATGTTCTGAGTTCGAAGCAACTATGAAAGCGAATAACTCTCTCCATGCTATGCTTAAAATACAAATAAGACGTGGCTAATACATATGACGTCCACGCAGTTAGCAAATATGCATCCTAAATCAACACATCATTAGTGCTGTTAATATTTATTGGAGGCAGATAGATCGATCGTATTTGCGATCGCAGCCTAGCGATATCCACATCCTCTCGTTCGAATTCCCGAATAATTTGCTCGAATTGAACCAATCCTTCCCGGTTTGGTGGGAACCCGTATTCCTTGATGACGGTAATCTGCAGCTGCATTACAAGTGGGAAGACGTACTGCATCATTTTGATCATTTCCTTGCCTGAGTTAGCCTTAGCCTCCGACAGTTTCTTCGCATTTTCCGATTGGTTTACCGTTTTCAAAACATCGATCAAAATGGTTTTACCTGTGTCGGCTGTAAAATTTGATAAGTACGACATAACACTATTCCTTTTTCGGTAGAGAAAAAATTCCGTATTATTAACACCACTTTAAAAACCGTTTGTGTTTTGGCAGTGACTTTGGCCTTTGCTAATCTTTTGAATTTCGTGGTTCCTTCGGTTCCTCGCGAGTTTTTACTTTTCTCGTTTGTTTTTTTTCTTTTTGTAATTTTTTTTAGTTTTACCCACCCCATTGACATCTCTATAACGAGCTGCAGTGAACGTCAGCGACAGCATGTCCTGGGCTCAAAATTTGACAGCGGGCCCAAATCAGACTGCTGGCAGTTGAGTGAAACGCAGTGCTGACATGCTATCTCATTTTCACACACACGAGATGTTGGCAGCGAAAACATGGTTGCCTGCCTATGGGGTGGTTTTACCAGTTTTACAGACAAGAGCCAACAATGACGTAAGTAAGTAGCATGAAATATACAGAGTTGCCAATTTTTTTAAGTTTCGGTGACTTAATTTGAGAGAGAACATTCCAGAATTCCATCTCCAGTGGTATTCTTGCTGGAAATCTGCTTATATGTTTCCTGTACACTAGAAAGGCAACAAGCAAGATGTGGACAACTACCGAGGAATTACATCGTTAAATGCCGTCTCGAAGTGGTTCGAGCAGATCGTCATGGAGCCTCTTTTTTCACATTGCAAATAATCAGCGTGGATCAGCTTGGATTCCTCCCTGGTCGATTCACTGCTACCAATTTGCTGTGCCTATGTCTGCAATGGTGCATAACTGTCCCATTTATATAGGAAACTCCATAGAAAATGGGAGCAGGGTGTCGATTATTCAGTGAAAATAAAATTCCCTGACTTTTCCAGGTTTTTCCAGGTATATTTCAAAAAAATTCAGACGCAAAATATCTCGTTAATTTCCCTTTTTAAAGTGTTCATTTGGCTTAATTGGTTGTTTACTCTTAAATTATTATTTTCTAATAAGTTCGTTTTTCCTTTTCATCTTTAAATGCGAAATTTCTATGTGCAAAATTAAAACTAATTCGAACTTAATTAACGCACATCGAAATTAAAGAATTGAGCTAAATAAAAATTGCAAGATGTCTTTTCGGAAAAATGAAAGTAGTCTGCTGGTTTATCCAATTGCCAAAAGGTGGTGGGATAAGCCGTTTTGTCTATTTGATCACATGTAATGAATAGGTAAATCCGTTTCAAACATTTAACTATGCAAAACAATAAATATAGAAGTTGTTGTTGAAGAAGTTGATTAGAAGAAACTTTCTGACCCCAAGCCCGATTTGTCTGAGCAGCTATTTCGATTTGTTGGGAAAATTTACGGAAATAATTGTTCGTCAGGAATTTAAAAACTTTTGATGACAAATGACATAACGATGAATCGAGCAACGCAGCATCGTTGCATTATTTGCTTTTATTCGACCTAGGTACTTGCAGCCAACTTTTGATATTCAGGAAAATTTCGGGTTTGCGACTCTATCGACTCTCTGCTCGCAGTCTAGTTTCAAAGATATGACTGATTTGTTGTCAGAATGTTGAGGCTGAGATGGTCTTTCATTCGAATATGCTTAAAGCGTGGGTTTTCACTAGTGTTCGACATGAGAATAAAAATTAAATTCCGGGTTCTGACTCGTTCAGGTTGAATATCGTAGCTAATTTTTACAGACTGATCTTGGTACAGTTTGATTAGTCCTCGTTCCAATTACTGTCCGATCTCGGTCCGGAAGTTTGGAATTATCTAGAGGCAAAATTTGCTTGTTTTAAATGCTGTTTTTTTCTAAATATAAATGAATATTTGTTCTCCAAGCATCGAAGAGTGTTTTAACAATCTTGCTGAATTGACCGCAGTGAAAACAGAAGAAGGATTCTTCCATCAAAGTATGCGGTTTGCGTGTCAACATCCACCAATCTGGTATGAACTTTTTATGTACATCTGTACAAAAGAAGCAAATTTCTATACACAACTTTTGATCTAAATATTCCATTAATATCGAGGAATCCAAAAAATATTAATAATAATCAATTAGATTGTTAGCACTTCGCTTTAAACCCAAAACCGATCAAATCGATCCAACCGTTGATTTGTACACAGCAGAATAGCAGAATGCAAGTAAAAATAACATGTCATATTCTATTTGATTTGGGCAC
Source organism: Sabethes cyaneus (assembly GCF_943734655.1). Lineage (NCBI taxonomy): Eukaryota > Metazoa > Arthropoda > Insecta > Diptera > Culicidae > Sabethes > Sabethes cyaneus. Next base: position 150,138,168 of record NC_071355.1, on the reverse strand, counting down.
ACGCAATGACCTTAAATAAAAAGGTGCCGGATACTTGAAGGCGATGCCATAACTTTTCCGGTATATTTTCTTCCCATGCCAAAAATCCGTGACTTCAAATGAAATTCCCTGACATTCCCTGACTTTTCCAGGTTGAAACGAATTTCCCTGACATTTCCAGGTTTTCCCTGATTTTCCAGGTAATCGACACCCTGTGGGAGTAATATGCGATTCACGGCAGTATACCGACCTGTCAGCAGCCTTCGATAAGCTTAGTCACGTAATTGCAATCGCTAAACTCGGAAGGCTTGGGATAAGCAGAACTCTCCTGCGACGATTCCGTTCTTATCTAACTGACCGTCAGCTGATGGTTGCATTTGGAGATTGTAGATCCAATACAGTGTGTGCCACCTCGGGTATTCCGCAGGGCGGTCATCTCGAACCCCTCATATTCCTGCTCTATTTCAATGACGTTAACCTCGTGCTTGAAGGACCACGATTATCACATGCCGATTGATTACCTAAAAATATTTTCCCGTATATGCTCAACTGAAGACTGCCTCGCAGTCCAACATCAGTTAGATGTCTTCGCTAATTGGTGTACCTTAAACAGAATGGTTGTAAATTCCTCAAAGTGCTCTGTAATATCCTTCTCACGTAAAAAAGACGCCCCCAGTAAACCATTTGGTTTGTATATCTCGATTGCAACTGAGATATACGAAATCATATCTGAACGAAAAAGTTATATTTCACGCCATATAAGAACATATATGTACCAAAGTGGAGGCGATATACGTGCGAAAGCTTTGTCAATTAGTTGTAATTCTATTTTGCGTAGTTTTTATAACACGCAACTAAATACTCCTGAATATATGATTAAGATATAATCAAATATTGCAATCGCCTATCCTGCTTTATAATTCACAGTCATGAATTGTATATGAAGGCACGCACGACTGCAAAACAACTTATTGTTCACTTAGATTTGACATACTCTAATCATTATACAATTCCAATGTGAAATTGACATGAAAACGATTTAATGTGAACTTTCTATTACGATTTTGTGTTATCTGGGCCGTTATTTTTAACTACACGCTGCTATCGAGCACTATCGAGCGGGTCGATCATATCATTAGGGTTGCTAAGTGGCCGGTTTTTGGCCGATCCGACCGGGTTTTCTCCTGCTAAGCCGGTGGCCGGTCAATCCTACAAAAAGGCCGGTTTCCAACTTTTGAAGCCGGATTGGTACTTTTTGCCTGATTTGTTAAATTTTCTGATAAATTTATTAGCAATCCTGAGCAATGAATCATTGTAGATAGCCAGTTTTGCAGTGACAATACTTTGCTTCTGGCGGTAATATACACTAAATTGTTCACCAGCACCAGAAGCAACTAGTTGTCACTCTGAAACGAGCTATGTTATCTTCAATAATCCAACGAACATTGGTTGTGGTTTCGATTCCGACGACTACCCAAATAATAATTAACGCACGTTACACATTCCAAGCAAATCCTCTAATAATATGCTGCCACAAAGCCCTCCCCCCTCCCCATAGCCCCCGCAGTTTATGCAGGCAAGATCCACGGGCCGGTTTTTGTAATTTTCCGACTTGGTAACCCTATACATATCATAGACCTAGCTGTATATATCATGTATATGTATGTTTATAGCGTATATCTTATATCGTCAACAAACCCTCCAGGACCCTGGGATTCATTTTCAGGATCGCCAAAAGTTTCACAGACGTCTACTGGGAGTCAGTTCCGTTGTAGTGGTTAGTATTCACGTCTCTCACGCCGAGAACCCGGGTTCAAATCCCAACTCCGCAGAAGTCACGTAACGAATGACCCAAGGTGTTAAAGTGACTATAATCTAACAAAAAAAAAGAAAAAAGAAAAGGAAGACGTCCACTGCTCCCTGGTCAGATTGCCGCTGGTGTACTGTTCTGCGGTCTGGAACCCGAACTACCACAAAAGTTCAGAACGAATCGAATCCGTACAGCACCACTTCCTGCGTTTTGCTCGTCACCGATTAGCCTAGTGAAATCGTCACCGAGCTATGAAAACCGATATCTGCTGATCCACCTGGGTAGCCTCTGCATACGGAGGGATACATCTAAAACCCTGCTAGTCACCAACACTCTGCGAAAAATAGACTGCCCTCAAATTCTTGAGCGAATCAGCCTTATTGTGCAGCCTAGATCCCTTTGAAATAGTGCAATGTTGAGAATGTCAAGCCACCGTATACGAACTACAGTAAATATGGAGCCCTCGACGGTCTCCAGAGGACGTTTGACAAAGTTGATCCATCTTCGATTTCCACCTATCGCGCCAAACCTTACATGAGCGACTCAACTGCTTCTTCAGTCGGCCCAACTAATTTGCTTACCTGTGAAAAAGATGGAATTTCCGCAATGGCCACGGATGTGAAATAAGTGATAAGTCGCGTTTATTTGTGACGTCATGTTGTAAATACAAAACTTAAATTCGCATCATTGACTTGAATTCGATGAATCTGAAAATCTGGCAACTATGATGCTGCATGAAAAGGTGGAAACATAAGCATAAATGTAATATAATTTGTCACAATATAAATTTTAATTTTTGTAAAAAATAATTATTGGTATGTAACACATAAAGGCAAATTTAAAACAGTCATCCAAAAGATGACAGAAAAGTGAAAAGAGCATTCTTTTTTAGCTTTAAAATAAGCCAGTTTAAGCAGTATAAACTAATTACTATCATCGGCAACATCACAAGGAGTGCAAAAATGTTGCGTTCGATTCCGTGGTTGTTAAAATATCAACCTAGCATTAACGTTCTAGTCCGGCAGGAGTTCTGCTCCGAAGCTTTGCGTACTGCTAAGGCATTCTCCGTGGAAAGTGTGCGCGAAAAGTGGGAGTCCCGATTTAAGTCTGAAAACATTCCTGAAGCTGGGTCATCTATTGTCAATATACTAGCTCACGTTTTGCAACTACAGTCGTTAGACGAAGTTCGTAAGAGCCGAGATCTTATACTAAACGATAGTCAATTGAGCAAAATTGACGAGCTGTGCCAGTGCCGCCTCGCGCGGATGCCCGTTCAGTATATAATCCGCGAGTGGGAATTTAGGGATATTACCCTGAAGATGATTCCACCGGTATTTATTCCACGGCCGGAGACTGAGGAGCTTGTGGAACTTATTTTACAGCAAATCGATACACAACGTCAGCTGAGATTCCTAGAGATAGGTTGTGGTAGTGGAGCAATAGTACTTTCGATATTAAAGCACGTTCCTTTGGTAGGTTTTAGATCACAGAACACAGTTTCATGTACACTAGCTCGTTGATAATCATTTCACCATACACAACTATTAATTCTAGTCTTTGAGGTTAAACGGAGCAAGTTTAAATTAAAAAAGTTATCATCTAACACCATCACCCTAAGACATGAGAAATTTACGCTAAGAACAAAAGTAATGTACCCCATTTGCTTCAATCCCTGATAAAGGTATTCTTTTGCGTTCTATCTTTTCAGTCTTCAGCGGTGGCAGTGGATCAAAGCAAATTAGCTTGTGAGCTTACGCTTGAGAACGCCCAAAATCAAGGACTCACAGACAGGCTTAGAATATTCAAACATAAACTTGTAGACGGACTCCCAGAAGAATTTTCGGATCACAAATTTGATATGATTGTCAGCAATCCCCCGTATGTTCCTTCCCAACAGCTTTTGGAACTGGAACCGGAGATAAAAATCTACGAAGATCTACGTGCCCTGGATGGCGGACCAGACGGGTTAACTATTGTCAAAGCAATATTGGAGCTGGCCGGAAAGCACCTCAACCCAGAAGGTGTACTTTGGTTGGAAGTGGACAGTTCCCATCCCGAAAAGATTGTTGCATTTTTGGACGAACACGGATCAAGAATAGGATTAAAATACGTTTGCTCATACAAAGATCTCTTTCAAAAAGAGAGATTTGTAGAATTGGTAAAATTTTAGTGAGAATGAACAAAACAAAAATCTGTTATTAATTAGACTTATATTAATACAATTTTTGCTGCTTGTTGACATTAAAGTTAATCCATGTTTCGTTTTTTTATTAAAACTATCGAACACTCACAATCTTGTGTGGATCTGCTACAATAACACAAAACATAGACACAATCACATACAGGAAAGGTACTACTAACCTGTGCCTTTTAGAGTAGTCGCTGACGACAATTTTCTGCCCCGCACTGACAGTAAAGTACTTTTCCTTCCACTGATCCAACGTCGTAGTTGTAGTTCCAAGTTAGTTCCGAACCTGCTCGAATATTGGATAGAGCAAAGAAAGCTACCCATGGGAAACGAAGATCATGCGTATCGACAAACACATTTTGCACGAAGAGATTCGGGTTACAGGAATGCTGAAATAATAATTTGCATTTGATGAGTGACGGTGCGTGATATAATAACATTATTCTTCAACATACATTAAAGTATCGCCCAAGATTTCCGGACTTTTTGGCATCCATAATATAGATTTTTTCATCTTTTCCAAATATTTTGCGAACCGAGCGATATTTTATAGATGTATTAGTTTCGTCTTCTTTTGTAATTATCATTTCGGCATTGGGGACCAAACTGACCATTTCACGTTCTGGAAAAAAATGTCAAAGCTGTTTTAGAATAAAGCCAGAGGCAATAAACTATAAACTTATCACCATCATCCGATCCATTTTTCGTGTCTTCCTTCTTTTTCTGTTTCTGGAAGAAATTGAATACAATTGTCAGTGGAAATACGATGGAAATTACGTTTCAGGAATACCTTATCAAATTTTGGCTCCGTTTTTTTCGTACTATCTCGTCTAACCTGGGATCTTGTTTTTACGACGGCATTCGAGGGGTTGCAGTTCGTGGTGAAGTCATCGTCCGACGCATCGGTGTCCCGCTTAGCATCATAATCTGGCTCGTCACTATCGAGTTCACTTTCCGATTCCACAACGTCTGTCTCGTAACCCTCCTTAAGCTGTTCCACAGTTTCAATATAATCCAAATCGGCGAAATATTCATCACCAGCTTTGTTTGCATTCATTTGGCAGATCATGTTTCCGGCTTCCTCGGTCAGCAAATGTCCCGAGTAGATACATATGAAACTTCCCTTCGAAACATCATTCAGACAACGAATACCCCAGCCACGGTTACTGGTCTTGAATACCTGCAGCTTTGTTTGGAGTGGATGCTGCACTACTCGGTTCAGGCAGCTATTATTACATTTACATCGAGAGTTGCACTCGTAAATCCCGGTAACTACCGTCTCTTGCAGTCGCTTGTAAACATAGCCAATATTATCGAGCGACGTGTTTGGATTGCCAAACTTAGCACCGGCAATCGTAAGCTGCCAGCACTGGCAGCGGCTTTTATCCATGCAATCATCTTCGCAATCGCAACCGCACAGGAAGTCCGCATCCAGGTTAAGATTGACACCTTCCGTTGGAATACGCTCCGTTGAGTACACGCACGGCGGCGGTTTCGTGTCGTCAAAATAGTTTACGCATGGTACTGCCATAAATTCACGACCATCCGAGAGATCCTATGGAAATCATAACGTTTAACTGAAAATAGGATGCGAATCCAATTTAGAATGAATATTAAAATACTTACCGGATTATGGTAGATATGATTTTCAATTACATATTCCGCAAGACAATGCACCACAGGGTCAAAGTCGTAGTTCTCGACATTCAGCGTAGCTTTAGTCATGCGTAGGTATTTATGCAGCTCGTACATATTGCGTAGTCGTCGTCCGCAGGGGGCTCGATATACGACATACACCTTCTTGTATTTCATTTTGCAAAGTTGTCGCTCCCAACCCGACAGCAAAGGTTTTGCCAGTGGGCTGTAAGACTTGAGATTATGCGTGATTTTGAACAAACAGTTCGGGTTGCACTCATGCGGCTTATATTTGAGCGGCGGAAGATGTTTTTTAGCAGTGTAATATACGATTTTACCCTTCGGGCGGTCATCTTCGCAGTAAATGGTCGAACTGTTCATAAACACCGCCGACGGCTGGGACGTGGAAACGGCCCGGTGAAAAGTGCTTTTTTTCGCTACCGAGCGATTGGTGGCAGCATCTGCTAGGTTCTGCTGTTGTTGCAGCGCCTTATTCTGCATTTGGTACGACTGCAGGGCCTGCTCTTGAGGAGTTGGCGGCTTCTTCGAGTCTATTTTGTTCTGATCAGTTTCATCGTCATCAATAGTGATGTACTCGATAGAAGGTTCATTTCTTTTCTGGAATTTTGAAAATTTGTTGTTGCTCATTTTACTCATACTGAGAGCCTTCTCTTGATACAGTGGACCAAGTCGTGTTGAACCGCGATAAATCCACTCAAAACGGTTGTCTTCCGGAAAATGCAACTGAACCAAGCTGGCATCGATGTCGATTACTTTTGCGTAGATCCATTTTCCTTTCCATTCCGTGATGATTCTTTGGCCAACCTTCACCTGAACCATAGGCCTTTGCGAGCGGTAATTAAGCAGGTAATTTCGAATAAATTCCTGCGAGTGTGGATGAATATCCAACCAGACTTCCTTGGATTCCTCACAGACAACTCGAACATCGCCATGGCTCACGTACTGAGCGTATCCGTCGTCGAAGAAAATCAAATAACGATGTCGATTATATTTGCCGAAAGACTCGGCAATGATTCCCGGATAGAAAGAGCTACTCTTGCTTGCCTGGGTAAGCTTGTACGATGGTTGAGTAGTTCCAGCATCGAAACGAGCAATTACACGGGTGCCGAGTGGTAGCTTTACGTTGAATGAGTGTCGATAAGCTAGGAATTTTGCTGGCACAACTTTAACAGGTGCACTGCCCGAGCCCTGATTGTGTAGGAAGTTAACTTTGTAAAGAGTTTTCTAAAAGACAAAAATAGAAACTATTAATATCATATTTTTGTGTTAATACACAGCTAGACTTACATCAGAAACACTAACTGTTTCGACGACCTGACATTCCGCCCAATTACTGAGTAGCTTGTGCTTAACAGCAAAATAAAATTGTCCAATAACGACTGAGGGCCTGGCGAACTCTTCGGTCTTTGGAGCCACCGGTAACGGGACAGGTGCTTTTTGTGGTTGCGGCAGCTGGTTTTGAGAAGTTTGTACTTTCTGTTGGAAAAAATATAGGAGAGTTCAACTGAGCGGACTGATTAGTGAGTTCCGTTAATACCGTTTGTTGGTTCCTATTCATCAAATCGACTTCATGGTAGATATTACATGGTGGAAGATCGTGATACTTTGGTCGCGATTTCGAGTAAAGGTTCAGATGAATGCGGTCTACCTTGCGCTGCAGTTCATTCAGCTCGTTGTTGATCTCATCAGATAATTCTATTTGGAATAATTCTCACTTATATTATATGTTTCAAATACCTAGAATAAAACAACTTTACTCACTTGCATTGTAAGCAATTTTCTGTTTCATTATTTGCTCAGTCCATTCTATTTGCTGACTCAGGTTGATTTTCTCGAACGTAGACGTTAGTATGTCTTGTAATTCAGTCTCCACCAAAGAGATGATGTCAGAGGAAAGCGGTTTACCTACAAATGAAAAGCGTTATTTTCATTGGCTAGCATTATTTTTGCACTAAATTAAATCATTGAATGGGCATTTGACTCAATAACCAAAAAATTTTTTTAATGAAAATACAGGTTGGATTGGTATGATAATTACCAGACTCTTCTTGAACATTCTCCTCTTCCTCTTCACTGCTATCGGATATTTCCACCAGCTCATTCTTTTGAGGCATTTTACAGAAAAGCAGAGGCTGTTGATCAACAAGCGAATTGCTCATTTCCTGGAATAAAAAAAAACTTAATAAAATGGAAGACAGTTGAGGCATATTTTAACTTACGGCATATTTCTCCACAACCTGATCGTAACAAACCAAACATACCCGTTGCTTCTTAGATTTTTTTGGAATATTATAAAAATTTAACACAAAGCTCGGTGCTGGTGCGGTTTCCGTGGAAGACTTAGCACAATCAGGATTAACACAATCGAAGCTTGCTGGCTTAACCGTTTTCGGTTTTACTGGTTTGATTTCTGGCACCGACGCGCGTTTCGGAGCAGCGAGATTAAGTTTCCCACCAGAGACAGTTTTAGTACCAGAAAGGGTAGTTTTTGGAATTATTTTTGTCACAGGAGCTGGATCATCATCTTCGATCATTACTACATCCTCGTCAGAATCACCTGTAATAAGTTGTGGGATTTTCTCTTCCGGTTGCGCAGTCTTCTCTTCGAAAACTCCTAGTTTTTCATCTAGAACAATTGTTTTCTCTAATTGGGCATCATTTTTATTATCTGATGATGGCTCCGAGGCCTTCGAACTTGTTTTAATTTCATCATCTTTTTCCGCAGATTGAGATTTTTTAGTATCCGCCGTCAATGTATCGGTTTTGCTTTCGTCTGTGCCTTTCGCCAATTCAGGTATTTTAGATTTTCCTTCAGGATCAACGGTTTCAACGTCCTTTTCTGACACAGGTTCGGTGGAAGTTGATTCTGTTGCAATGCCCTTGTCAGAATTTTCAGTTTTAGTACTGCCCGAAACATCCGGATCACTTTCTACCATGACAACGTCATCATCGTTTTCTGCAGGTGTATTCTCTTTTCTTTTATCGCTCGATGATTCATCTAAACACTTGCTGGACATACTTTTTTCGGTGCTTGAAACTGCTTGGCTGCTGTTTGATGCTATTTTAGACGAATCTAAGGTGACAGCAGAAGTTGAATCGCTTTCGACCATGATAACATCGTCATCACTTTCTTTAGGTTTATCAGTTGTTGTGTCGTCGATATGGTTGATGGATTCGCTTTCTGAGCTATTTTGACCTACTTTATTGCCTTCCAATGTGGTTTCAATTTTATCTCCACCTTCTTTATCTTGCTTACTATCAGTTTCATTCTCTGTAAACGTTGGAGCTGAACCGGTTTTAGATAAATCAGAGCTGTCAGTGATACTTAGATCGCTTTGTTTCGTAATAGCATCATCATTTTCTTTATGAGTATCGCTAGATAATTCTTTTGTACATTTGACATCTGCGGCTTCGACTTTTGCCCCATCGTCCTTAGTTTGCTCACACTTTTGCTCATCTTCTCTTTTTCCAGACTGGACTTCTGTTGGAGTTGAATGTGTTCCTATTTCCTCAGCATGTTTTTCGATTTTAGGTGAATCTAAACTGTCAGTGATATTTGAATCATTTTCTACCATGATAACATCATCATCCTTCATTTCAATTATCTTACTCGATAATTCATCGTTACACTCACTAGATGTAGTTGCTTTACCGCTTAACTTTGCTTCGTTCTCATCGAACTCTTCTGTTTTACCACCTTCATCAGACTCATGCATTTTACTTTTCAGAAGTTCTTCAGCGTTTGGCGCAGAGTCCAACGTAACTACTTTATCTTCATTTTGGATTTCATTAGAATCATTTTTTACATCTGACACTGCATCAATCTTCTCCTGTTTCGATGGAGCAACACATTTATCTTCTACAGGAGACTCCAAGTCCGGTGAATTTGGAACACCAGTTGCCTTTGTTTTTGACTCATCATCACACGGATTATCTAAATCTTCTGGGTTTACATTGTGCTCTAATTCGGTATTTTCTGCGTTATCATCATTTGGAGGAACATCGCCAATGCCCTCAACCTCAGGAGTTCGACTTTCCTTTGAATTACCTGCCTTATGAGCTTCACTATTGATGTCAGCATTTTTATCCAATTCATCATCAACGGCTTCTTCAGTGCTAGTAAATGTTTCTTCGCACGCTTTTTCTGTCGGCTTTTCATCTATCCACACAGTTGTTTCTTTTGCATCGGAAGATTTTAACTGACTGCTATTTTCCAGGGGTTCAGGATCAATCACTTCGTTAATCTTTGTCATTGAGGGCTCTTCATCTTCATTCGCCAGACCTAAACTTTCCGAAACCGACTCAGGGTCATCGTCTTCATCTATAGAAATAATCTCAGATTTCTGTTTTTTGCGTAGTGTTACCTTATCTCCAAACTGCGTCTCATCCATCATCTCGACTTCTCCTTCCATAGCATTTTCGGTCTCCAATTCAGCAGCCGGTTCATTTTCTTTACCGATACATGTTAGTAAAGGTAATTCTGCATTTTCTTCACCAACAATAGCCGACTCATTATTTTCAGATGTTTGAATGGTATCTACTTCTTCACCAGATTTTTCGAAAATCATAGATTCAACCGGCATTGAGACCTCACCATCGTTGTTTGATGTTGAGACTTCTGCAACCGGGACAGAATCGGCTTGCAAATCCATGGGAGCAATGAACTACAAAAAACATAACCTTCAAAGTTAAACAATAATTATAAACAACTTTCTTCCATCAAATACCTTAGTAACCTAGTAAATAATTCTATCCACGCAGTCACAATCAACCTAAAAACATTATTAATACAATATGAGTGACTGAAACTCCGAAAACAAACAGTATTTGCCGTTTTATTTCAACTTCGATTTTTTCAACTTCGACATCGACGCCTAAAAACCAAATTTTGTTTTGCTAATTGCTACATGCGTTTGACAACCGAAAGACACAGGGCTGCCAGACTTTTATAAAACGTTTCCATCTAAAATCTCTACACGATCTCCAATTCTCCACACAACCCATCACACTCTATAGTCTGGCGGATACAAACACCGGCAATAATTTTATGTCTCAGATTTTACGTATCCAGCTTTTTACGAGCCATAATGGCGGACGGCGTTCGTCATATTTGAGCAGCATTTTTGACATTTCCCTAGTACATCGCACGTTTTCTTTCCGTACATTCCTTTAGTTTTACCGTGAACGCGCGGAAAGCAAACGTGCGATGTATTAGAGAAATGTCAAAAATGCTGTTCAAATATTACGAATACGTCCGCCATTATGGCTCGTAAAAAGCTGGATACCTGGGAGAGATTCGCGAAGAGGAAAAAATCTAACGTCAAATGCAGCCAATACGATGTGTCAAATGCAGCCAGTCGTTATTGTTGGTCAAAAATGGAAAAGTATTAATAATTCACATAAGTTTTCTGCTGGCGTTTATTTGAAAAACACACATTTAGAGTTGAATGAGCTTTTTTTTTGTTTTTTTTCTGAATTGTAAATTGATGTTTTTGCAAAAACTGAAATAACCGTGAGCCAATCAGCACCAAAATACTCAGGTAACCAATAAGCATTTCCAATGCAATTTAAAAGCAAGCCAATAAGCATTTAAGTTGGCTTAAATGCTACTTAAATGCTATTTTGGCAAAATATGCGGCTACTTTACTGCTAGCCCTCTTATAGTGCTGACAATGTTTATTTGCAGCTAGTTACCAACAAGAAGAATTTAAATAGAATTTTGGATGCCAATTTGCAACAGTTATGCAGTCAAAAAGCTGATAAACAACAACCTACAGTATAAAACGCCAGGGATGCTAATAAACAACTCATTTACTGCTTATTTTAATGCTTATTGGTTACCTGGGTATGCCTTTATAAAACGTACACTTTACACGTCCAATGAGGAGTTCACGCATAAGCTTGATTTATTTGCCCGAAAATGAAAGCAAACGTAATAAGAAGAAGAAGAACCCAGGTAACCAATAAGCATTAGCATAAACAAACTGCAAAAGCTACTGCAAAAAGTTATAAAACGAACTTACACTCAAGAATAACTTATTGGCAAAATTCATATCACTGACATGGTCATCTTTGTCGCAATGGAGCAGGACAGGCTTGCAACGCTGCCCTCTTAAAGGGGAGGCTCCCATACAAATGAAATACAAATTTCCTTATGACTCGAGAACTAATCCATGATTGACTGAAGTTTTTGGAATCTTAGTAGAATACGAAACCTAAAATTAAATAAAAAGAAGAATACTTATCCAATTTAATTCTACTATGTATATACATATATACATATGTACATATGTACATATATACATATGTATATACAAGTTTTCTTCTTTTTATTTACTGTTTGGAACTAATCCAGCAAATGGAACCAAATTTGGCATATGAGGGATTTCGGCTCTGCCTTCTAAAAGGGGAGGCAAAGGTCAGAAGCTGTAGTGTATCCGTGACAGTAAAGCCCAATTTTACCAGATCGGCGGAGCGACCAACGAGTTGGGAACGGGCTACGTAGTGATGGGCAAAATGCAAGATCGCGTAATGGACTGAAAAGCGATCAACGGGAGGATGTGCATGTTGAGGATAAAAGGCCATTTCTTCAACTACACCATCATAAACATGCATTTCCACACTAACGTAAACCCGACGACCAGAAGGAAGAGTTCCATGCGCAGCTGGAGGTAACGTACAACGGCTGCTCACCACGGGACATCAAGATCATCATCGGAGTTATGAACGCTCAGGTCGGCGGGGAAGCAATGTATAGACCGGTGATCAGGCCTCATAGCCTGCACACCGACACGAACGATAACGGTAAGCGATGCATCAACCTTGCAGCTTCCCTTAAAGTTTGGTGATCAGAAGCAACTTCTTTTCTCGCAAAGATATCCACAAAGCAACCTATGGAGATCACCTACCAACGAACCTTGAACCAAATCGATCATACCCAGGTAACCAATAAGCATTAAAATAAGCAGTAAATCAGTCGTTTATTAGCATCCCTGGCGTTTTATACTGCATGTTGTTGTTTATCAGCTTTTTGACTGCATAACTGTTGTAAATTGGCATCCACAATTCTATTTAAATTCTTCTTGTTGGTAACTAGCTGCAAATAAGCATTGTCAGCACTATAAGAGGGCTGGCAGTAAAGTAGCCGCATATTTTGCCAAAATAGCATTTAAGTAGCATTTAAGGCAGCTTAAATGCTTATTGGCTTGCTTTTAAATTGCATTGGAAATGCTTATTGGTTACCTGGGTATTCTCTTCGAGGGCTGATTTTTCTCGAACATCACCAATGCACGCTCCTTACGGGGTGCGGATATCAACTACGACCATTACGTAGTAGCAGTACACGTGCGCTCAAAACTATCGACGGTTTATACCTCGCGACATCCTCGGTTAAACAATCTGCAATTAGAAAACCCGCGAGTTTCCGAAAACTACGCCCATATACAGGATGATGCTCTGCCTTCCTCTGTGGAGCTAGATACTTCGACCTTCGAAAACGCTAGGCCGTCAATGAGGCCGCAACCGCGGTGCTAGCAGAAGAAACCTCGAGCGCACGAAATAATTGGTTTGACGGGGAATGTCAAAAAACGATCGAGAGGAAAAAAAGAGCTTGAAAAAACTATCCAAGCATACTCAAGAGAGAGAATTTGGCCAAATATCGACGAGCGCGGAATGAGTTGACTACGATCCTGAGGAGGAAAAAACGCCAGAAGGAGAACAGAGATCGTGATAAGCTGGAAAAACTATTCCGGGCTAATGATACGCGCAAGTTTTACGAGAAGGTGAACCAAACTCGTAAGGGCTACACACCTGAACCAGACATGTGTAGGAACGAGGGAGGGGTATAATCACAAACGAGCGCGAGGTGGTCGACAGGTGGAAGCAGTTCTTCGATGAACATCTCAACGACGATATAATAGAAGGAAATGCAACAGAAATTAACCTAGGAGTGCCTACAACAGCGTGATGGCTCCCGATCTCGAATAGATCTGACGAGAAATCGGTCAGTTGACGAATAATAGAGGCACTGGGATGGACCAACTCCCGACAGAACTCTATAAAAATCGCCAAGAACCGCTAACAACGACACTTCACTGGATAATTTCAAGGATTTGAGAAAAGTAGAAACAATCGCAGGAGTGCATATAAGGTGTAGTCTGTTCCATATACAAAACGGGGGATCGGTTAGATTGCTGTAACTACCGTGGCATTACGCTGGCCAACGCCACCTACAAGATGTTTTCTCAGATTTTGTAGCGTCGTAGCAAGAAAATTCGTAGGGCAATATCAGCCGGGTTTTATGGGTGACTGTGCTACTACGGGCTGTCCGACAAATCCTCCAGAAATATCGGGAGTATAACGTGCTCACGCATCATATTTTCGTGGATTTCCGTGATGTGTGTGATATCGCAATCATTACTAGAAACTTTGGGACGGCGGAAGCAATCTACGCCAGATTAAAAACGGAAGCTAGGAGCACAGGTTTTCAAATCAAGCAGTATTCGCCACCGCACAAAGCTGACGATGTACAAAACGCTAATCAGACCGGTAGTCCTCTATAGACTTGAGACAGCAACTTTGTTTACGGAGGACATACGTAAACTTGCCGTATTTGAACGAAACGTGTTGCGAACTATTTTTGGCGGAGTATAAACGGATAGCGAAGGACCACGACCACGAACCACGATCTGCAAGCACTACTTGGAGAGATTCCCATTTTACACCTGGCACAAGTTGGGAGACTACGGTGGACCCGCCACGTCTCGAGGATGCCAGATGACTGTATAGTGAAATCCGTTCTCTTCAAGAATCCCACCGCTACCAGGAACAAAGGTTGCCAACGTGCTAGATAGTTCGACCAGGTTGCAGCCGATTTGCGTGTGTGAAATGATTTGCAAGAACTATTCATACGAAGTGTGAACCGCGAAGCGAGCTGTGTACGGCAGTTTAGTCCAAACATAACCTGCTCCAGATTAATTATTTATCGTTTGCTTTAAAATTATCTCAAAATTTGATAATGCTCGCTGCTACCAAAATATTTCGAAAAACCAGTAAACATTTCAATTACTTGGTACCGTTCGGGGGGATATTCCAGTCATTTTAGTAGGAATGGAGCTTAAGCGAAATCAGTTGAAAGATAAGCTGTCAACTTGGACCACTGGACATATACTTCAGCTTCACACAAATAATACGCAGATGACAGTCTTGTCAGCGCGTTCATGTGTTCCCGGTTAATCAATTGAGAGTTAAAACAAACTGCTAAGCATACTGGTAAGAATTTCATATTGTGCATGTTCCAATGTCTTTAACTAGAAACAATATCTCTGGACTATTTTTTTATTTTATGGATAACAAAAACAGTTTCTTTATAGTCCGATAGTGTATACCGATTTTGAACTTAGTACGGTCGTACTGTGAAACTATAATTTTACAGTATGTTTATTAATTTCGTTTAAGGGGGCTCCGTAGCCGCAAGGTTATCGAGTCTGTTTTGACAAGCGAGTGGTCGTGGGTTCGAATCTTAATAGAATCAAACCATTCGATGTCCAGTGACTTTAGCATGGGTTTATTCTCAGCCACTGCCCCCCACCTTATTTACTTTTCCTTCATGCTGAATTCTAAATTTACCCACTCTTGACACTGCAAAAGTCCCTCCTATAGTGAGTTAAGTGTACTGGTCAGAGAAACGAATGAGTCCTCGGACGGCTATAATATGGGATAGTACTGGCAGTGCATGAGGAATAAATGGGTAAAGTAGATTAAGCTTTAAAGGAAGGGTAAACCCCACAATACACACAAGCACGCATAAAATTTAATAAGCATATCGCTCATTCAATAGCGATAAAAGCAAAAAGAAATTCAGTGCAGGTCATACAGCAAACACCCGGGCAATATCACAATAGATCAACTATACTGGTCGCAGTGATGAGTCCACACAGGAAAAAAATTCGTTTAACGCACTCAATAAATCATAGTAATTAATAGTGAGCATCTAAATTGTAGATGGTTGTTACGATGTGCAATTCAAAAACTATAAAAAATGAACAGGTTTAGTGTAAACCCTAATATTACAAAGATTCATAAATATCTGAGCAAATAAAACCGTACAATGCGTAATATTTTTATATAATTTTTCGATTCGTATCATATATCCAAACTGATCTAGGCACCTGTGACGATATTTAACAGATTCTGTATTTTCAACTCATCGATTGTTATTACAAAAAGATTCACTGTATTTTCAAGGTAGTTATAACGCTGATTTCAAATTTTCAAAGCGGGCGCCAAACAGAAACACGTGCTCTGTAAGGACATGCGCATTTTTGTGTACGGGTGGTGAAATTTGGTATCGATTTTCCGTCAATTTCTCATACCAGTGATTCTCAATCCTGTTTCATTTCCTGGTCCTATCAGCTGATCCTGACACTTTCGCAATTTTAACTAAACTGTATAGTTCCATTCATTTGAAATCCCCTTCAACTTCTAGCCCCCTATTTCTCCTAGCAACTAATGTAGTGAAAAATTCACACCCATCAAACGTAACAAGCAAAGCATTTGTGATGATTTATACTGTTTATTGAGGCTAGTAGAAACTGCGCTTCTCTGCTTATAATAACTAGTTATGAAATTGTTCGATTTGTTACTGAAAAGTGAAATCTACCAGATTCTATACGTACAGGATGTGTAAGTAAGAAACGTTTGCAGTTTTTCCTATTTCTAAGTGCGGAAAGTTGAATTTTATTATCTTAATTTCAGTTTTTCACGCTACGAAGATTTTTTGGCCACGATTACTAGAGCATTTGATCCAAAGATCCTCTTTCTTACTGTCATTCCTTTAGTAGCCGGTCTCAGTACCCGGCTTTATTCCAGGTTATTGCTAAGTGTTCTACTAACAGAATATTTCAATACATTGCTAAAATGGTACATTTATAAAAAAAGCGATTTGTTTCGATATAAAGAGAAAATTCGTTTTTTCACAGGATACTGGCTGAGGACCGTCCTTTCTGGTGGGTTCGTGAAACAAAAGAATTTACTACGCTTAACCGACCCAAAATATACCAGAATGAGTATACATGTGAACCAAGCCCGGGAAATCCGTCCGGCCACCTGATGACGTCGGCTACATATTTATATGTGATATTTTCTGTATTTGAAGAAGCCGGATTACAGTATGGAAAAGCAGCTGTAGTTGCACTTCGCGTGTGCTATTACACTATTCTGTTGTTCATTTCAATTTCTCGGATGTACTTCGGATGTCATTTCTTGCACCAATGTATCTTTGGTATCGTACTGGGAGTTGCTCTGACAAAGCTAACAATGTCACTAACCTTCGAAAAGCATTTGACGAAATTGACAAGAAAAAGACGAATGGCTTATTTTTGTCTCATTTGTCTAATGTTATTGACAGTTTATTGGGGACAGAAGCTTATCGGCGTGGATCCACAGTGGTCGGTAAAAATGGCCTTCAAGTGGTGTGACGATCCGTTTTTCTTAGATCCTAGCACTACACTGGTGTTTAGTATCATACGACTCACTGGATCATCAGTTGCGTTTGCAATTGTAGGACCTGTTTTAAAGTAAGAAAATATTAGTAAATAATCTTTCTGCTTATAGCTAAAAGTTTCATATGTTATTTCAGATCTCCACCCATGAATTGGAAACGCAGCATTCCTTTAGTACTAATGATGATGGTTGGAAAATTTATGGCAATAAGCTATACTCCGCGCTATTACGGAGTCATACTTTACTATCTTTATACCTTTTTGATTCATCTGCTTTTTACTTATGGATATATGCGACTAGTACCGGCGCTGGCTGGCGTGCGGCCTGTCGATACAAGAGCACCACGCAACAATCGACCTAAAATGGACTAACTTTCTCTACTGATCACAATTACGCTTTTGCATTGCACATATCACGCGTAATTTAAACTAAGCTGGTCTGCATTTCTTCTAGCAAGCTCGTATCTTTATAACAAAAACTGCAGAAATTATGAAAAAATATAAAAGCACAATTTTTACTGTTGGTGATTTATCCGAAATAACAAGATAACACTATGTCTGGAAAATCTTTCTATGTTTCTATTCAGTTATGTTAAAAAAATAATGATGCATCTTTCTTTGCTATACATGCAACTAATACAAATCTATTCAGAAACCAATAGTAGAATATAGTAGTAGATACATAAGATTTCTTGATGCTTACTAGCCATACAACTCAAAGGAGGAAGCGGAGGAACTCGTCCTTCTGTCGGTCGGCCAGCCTGGCCAGCGGGACCTGGTCGTTATCAAGAGGCAACGATCAGCTGATACAGAGTCTCTGAATATTAGCAATAAAGGTTCCACTAAAAAGAGACCACGCAGCCGAGCCTGGGAGCCGAGTCCTTAAGCACCAAAATTACCCTCGAGGTGTACGTACACAGAAATAGTGGACGCTTTCAGCGTAGCCATAACTACGGCTGATTATCCCGTTTCCCTGCGCACTACGAATCAGCCCCAGACTGTCCGCGCCATTCTTCTGGATCACATAGCTGACCAAGAGATTCCAGACATTAGACCCAAGTTCAGGAGCTGCCAGTTTAAGGACGGCTACTTGATACTGGCTTACTCTGACTAGAACACGGTCAAATAGCTGGAGCAAAAGGCATCTACTCTCGTACCGTAGGAAGGGGCACAACTACGGGCTTACGACACGAAAGACCTGCTAAAGGCTCATACCTTTATAGGGTACTTTCAGGACAGTAGCGGCACCACGAATGAGAGAATTTTGAGATTCGTCAAGAATCAGAAATTCAGAACGACGGCTTTTCAACGCAAGCGTGGCAGATACCCAGTCGCAATGTGTTTGGAAAAACCGTGGAAATGTTGATGGAGGTTGCCCAAAAGTCGGCAAGCCAGATCGCCAAGCAGCGCTTTATGCTAAACTATATGTTTGGCAAAGCACGCATGCGGGAGGTCTGATCAACACAGGCTCAACAATCTGCTGCAAAGTCAAGAACGGTACGAGCGGAACTCCCTTCTAAGAGCGCCCCGCCACCACCAAGACAATGCAATCCCGCAACGTTGAGGTTGGAAAGTGTGGACCTTCCCTCCGAGAGTGCCCCGCCAAGCAATGCAATCCTGCGAACGGGCGCTGCGATAACCTCGCAAGAGGCGTGCGCAGCAACCACCTGTCAAAAGCAGACCTCAGAAGCTCAATCCGTCGTTAAGTGCGGGTCGGACATCGGCGGCCTGTCACCTGCAGCAACCGAAGGTGTGGGTGACTCGGCTGCTCAACTCAGGGAAAATGCTGCCGTTCGCCTAGGTTTGATCCATTATTGGATCAAGCTGAAAACGGCAATCCTGCCACAAAATGAGCAGCTTTCGCTGCATTCAGGTGAACCTCCACCATGACAAGGGCGCGTCTAGTATCCTATGCCGGAGGTTCACCAAAGAGCAGCTGAGGGCTGCTCTGATCCAGGAGCCATGGATCAACGATACCACTATCCTCGGTCTATCCGGCGCTAATGGTAAGTTGATCTATTGTAATACACAGTCCAAGCCTTGGACTGCCATTCTGTTGAATAAGAAAATAACATTTTCTCCAATTACAGAATTCATCCAACGCGACGTCGTGGTAGTCCCGACGACTAGAGGGAAGCAGGAGATAGTCTTTGCATCCGTCTACTTTCCAGGGGACAAGGACGAAATACTACCGCCCGAGGTTGCTGAGCTCGTGTGATACCGCAAGGCAGTCAGCAGGCCGTGCGTGATTGGCTGGGATGCAAATGCGCACCACACGATATGGGGCAGCTCGGACACCAACAACAGGGGTGAGTACCTACTTGAATATTTTACTTCTAACGATGTCAATGCATTCAATGTAGGGAATGACCCCACCTTTATAAACGCAACTTTATAAACTAAGACAAGAGGTCTTAGATCTTACTCTATGTAGCGTCTCTATAGCTGAGAAAGTCAAAAATTGGCATGTCTCTGATGAACTAAGTTTATCAGACCACAAATATATTATTTTTGACATCGAGGCTAAACCTCTAAGGAGAGAACAATTCAGGAATCCGAGGAAAACCAATTGGAGTTCATTTAGGGAACATCTGATTTCCTCACGTAATTCCTATCATAATAATATACGAACTCCAGTTGAACTAGATATCACCGCTAGTGACCTGCAATGTAGGATCATGGATGCGATGCTTAGCAATCTTCGCCGGAAAGCTAAAATCACATCTAACAGGGAAGACTACAGAGCTTTCCTCATCAAATACAACGCTGAGCTCCGCAAAGCCAAAAGGAAATCAAGAGTTACATTTTGCGAAAGCATACAAACTCTGCCAGAGGCTAAGCGTCTGCAGAAAGCGGTGTCCAAGCACCACTGCAATGGTCTAGGGGAACGGTTCCCAATCCTTTTTGGTTCGCGAATCTCTTTGCGGAATTCCGAACCCCCATTTGGGAAACGCTGGTCTAGGGCAATTTAAAAAAGAGGATGGGCATGGGAGTCTCACTGTTACCACAAGAAAAACTCTGGAAGTTTAAATGAACACGCACTGCCTTGATTCGACAGTGACCACTGGACGAGACATAGGCGGGCAGCAGCCGAATGGGTCGTTACACAATGTGCCAAATGACTCGGTTCTGCTTGCACACGGATTGTCTACGGAGGTTCCGATCAAATGGGCACTCAGCTCTTTTGAACCAATGAAATCTCCAGGTCCGGTGGTATTCAACCCATTTTCTTACAAAAACGGACGGTGTTATAATGTCCGAGCTCATCAACCTCTTTCGAACCTATTTCACTTTGGGTTATATCCCGGAAAATAGGCGGAAAGTAAGGGTGATGTTCATACTTAGGGCTGGCAAAAAAGACAAAACCATGCTTAAGGCTTTCAGACCGATAAGTCTGACTTCAACGCTTCTTAAGCTGATGGAGAAAATCACAGATAATTATATCTGCAATGAGCTCTTAATAAACTCTCCGTTACATGAAAATCGACGTGTATACCAACACGGTAAATCTACGGAAACCGCACTGCACTGCTTAGTGACGTTAATTGAGAAATCGCTCAGATATCAAGAGACGGCATTTTGTGCTTTTCTTGATATTGAATGCGCTTTCTATAACACGTCCTTTGCAACAATTAATACGGCTCTCTTTCACAAAGGAATCGACCACACTACAATGAGCTGGATTCAAGCAATGCTCTTGAGCAGAGAAATTACAGCATCATTGGGCAATACGTCGGTCACGATTTCAGCAGTCAAAGGATGTCCTCAGTAGTGATGTCCGGTAATCGCTCGATTAATCGAGTAATCGATTAAAACATGGAATAATCGAATAATTTGTAATCGAATACCGCGGGCACGAGTAATCCCTTAATCGAATAGTTCAAAGGGAATAAAAAAAGTGCGAATAATCCTCATTAATCGTTCAGATTCGTCCGATTAACCGAATTTTTAAACGAAATATTCGAATATTTGTAGTCGAATACTACTAACACGAATACTGAACTAATCGATCAGTGCATACAACGCTAACCAATTAATCGATTAATTGAAAATTTCGGACATCACTAGTCCTCAGGGAGGAGTTCTCTCCCCCCTACTCTGGTCACTAGTGGCCAACGCACTCCTTCACAAGCTATCACGGCTTGGTTATGAGAGCATTGCTTACGCCGATGACGTTGTACTTATCGTCAGAGGAACGTTTAACGCAGTTTTGTCAAGTCGCCTGCAAGGAGCACTAAACATCACCATCTATCTCGCCTACGACTTGCAGGCTTCATCAATATCTGTTTTCGAAAAATCTCGCACACTGGATCACCTTTAACCAACTCGTAAACAGCAAGAGCAATCGCTGTTTGCGAGTTGGTTTACGGTGATCCAAGCTGCATGAAGAAACCACTCAAATGTCGTTTGACCAAGCGATTTTTAAGCCACTTTAAGTTTTTTCAAACCAGCTTTCCTCCAAAGCTGATAAACAAGCTTAATTGCGAGTTTTTCTGCTAAACAATCCGCTTCTAAACAGCCATAAACATCAAACCGTTTTACGGTTGCTTACAGATGTTAAAGAGGCTTTATAAACCCGTAGAGGCTTTCTTCAGGCTCACAGCTTTCAAACTACTTTAAAGCTGCTTAAGGGTGTTAAAGTGGCTTTACAAACTAATACCAAGTTTAAATTCTGTTCACAGCACACATACTGTCAGATCATAGAGTTTCGCAATTCGACTGGCAGCAAAAATATATGTCAGTTACCGACATTATCCACTGCTTCAAGTGTAAAGATATTTTCACTGTCTGTTCTGCAGATGCAGATGAGGCGGATCCTACGGTGAGTGCTTATGGATTAGAAGATGGCGGTTCAATTCCCGAAAGATGACGACATGCATTTTTTATTAGCTTGCATATACGAATTCGAAATTTAAATTTCGTTATTCGAAATTTAAAATAATATAGCATACGACGCCATAGCAAAATAAATATGACGCTTTCTTTTTTTTTTTTAATTTAAAAATAGATTGTTTTTTGGATGTATAAAGGTTGATGAGACGTTAATTAAGCGACTGAAAGAGCACTGCAAAACTATTTCTCGTTCTAAAAATAGAATTGACAGAATTGCGCAAATTGGTTATTTTAAAAAACGCAAAAGCCTCTATTAAGCTCCATTGCAGCTTTGAAAGCAGCTACCCAAGTAACAATTTCAGGGCGATCAAACGTTTTTTAGCTGAATTTATTCAACCTGTGGCTGAACTATGGTTTAGTTTTAGAAAACAGGCGTTTTTTCAGCTCTTAAACATATAAGTCAAGCTTCGGGCTTGCTAATAGCTGCTTTGAAGCTGCAATGTAGCTTAATAGAGGCTTTAGCGCGTTTTTAAATAACCAATTTGCGCAAAGCTGGAAACTATGCGCACAGAGGCGATATAACTACTTAACAAGTGTTTTTTCTGCCTCAAACGAAATAGGTTGTATAAGTTCTCCAATTTCGGCTGAATAAGTATTGCAGAATTGTTTACATGAATTTAATTCGATGCATATTCAGCTATAGCTGAAAAATTATGGCTGCTAAAATGTTTAAGGGGAAACCGAAAGTGGCTCAAAGATGGCTGGGTAAATGGCTACCATTCGAAGCATGTATTGTTTTGCGCCTTAAAAATGCATCTGTATTGGCAGAGCACGCTTTCGCCACGTAATCAGTGCTTCCAGCGCTGTTATAATTTCCTAAAACTTGTAATTCAATTTATCGATCTGCTATGTATCAATAAACGCTCAGCAAAACATAATTGCTAATGGAAAATAAATTTAACTGATCATATCGATCATTACGTGTTCATAAAAGCGACCAATGTATAATTTGGAATTAGTTAATAGATATTTGGTTGCGCACATATTTCGTTGAACTAGCGATTTCCGAAAAAGCAGCAACACAGTATCAAACTTTCGTCACATCAATGAGCTTTTAAAGAGCTTTCAACTTTCGCCGCATCGATGAGCTTAGAGTGAGGTAAATAAACAAAACGCAAACGCAGGAATCAAAAAGGCAATCTGATGCAAGCGGATTAATTAAACATCCTAGTGATCCTACGCATTATTCAGTTGCTGCTGTTAATTTTGATTGAATCGGAATGCCTTGATAAAGAAAACAAACCCTTTTTCGGGATGTTTGTAGTCAGTGCGGTTGGCTGCGGATCAGCTGTTTATGTTTGCAAGCTTCGCTATTTGACATATATTACCAATACTAATGCAATATTCAAATAAACGTTTAGGTTTTTAACGAACACATGAGATGTACAGTACAGTGTTTGTCGCACTAACACAATAACGTTAGCCACTTTCGGTTCCGCCTTAATCAGCGCATAAATGTTTCTTGGGTGGTTCCCACAAGAAGAACTTAAAGTAAACCCTACCAAAACAATCGTTATATCATTCACTAGGCGAAGAAAACATACCATTACTCCCCCTATACCGAATGGTGTCAGACTGAGCTTCAGTAATGAAGTCAAACACCTCGGAATAATTCTCGATAAAAATGCTATGCTTATACTGCCTTTGCATCTTCATGTGAAGAAGGAAACAGATCTGGGCACACTACGGTTGCAAAGGAGTAAAACTATATACTCGAAGGTGACCAAATCGACCATCTTCGTATACTTAGGGAGTTCAATCTGACACCCTTAGTAACTACAGTCTCTGACTACATGGAAGCCAGGCCCAATATGGACGTTCTATATGAGGTACTTGAAACATCCCGCTCAATGTGGAGGGCCTAATCTTCCATTACAGATGGCTAAAAAATGGGGGTCTGCACATGCTCCGGAGGGAGTTCTCCCGCCAAAACAAAGTTTTATTACTTTGGATGCCCGGTCACTGCGGAATCGAGGGCAATGAATTTGCTGACAGCCTAGCATCGGCTCGGCAATTAATTGGCCCTGAACCGTTTCTGGGCACCTCCACATTCGCCGTAAAAAGCGAATTACTGATATGAGAAAAGCTAGAAATAGTATCCTGTTAGAATCAAACACAGCGTTGTAGTCAAGCTAAACAGTTTATCTATCCAAACCCTGCACTACTCCATTTAACTGGTAGTGAACTACGCATCACGGGACTCCTAACAGTTCACAGTCCCTCTCTTTATCATTTAAAGAATATCGGCAAGGTATCATCCGACACCTGGCACTTTTGTAACTCTGAACTGCATTCAGCGTTCAGTGCATCTGCTCTGCAATTGGGGGGCTCATGCATTAGCAAGGAACAACTTCTTGGAAAGTTTCCTTCTTACTAAATTGCAAAACGATTATTAACTTTATTAACCATGTACTCATGTAGTACCGAATTGGGGCACTGGATTACAACTATCCGGCGCAACTCCATCAATGGGCGTGAGCGGTCCGTAAACTGTATACAGCAATCGGGGCCTGCCACAAAAGACGATCATTAAGACTGTCGCAGTGGCCTTTTAACCCAATGCCCTTTTGGCAAAAAATACAACTTACATAAAATTTGTCTAATTCAGCAGCTGTTATGGCACATCTCTCACGTACAGTGGTAAAGAGGTCAGAACTATTAAAGTGTTAAGTTAGCTTCTCGTTAATAAAAATAATATAACAGTAATGGGTAATAATAAGTAATAATAAGCGATAATGATAAGATTGACTCAACCTGAAGCTCAATTACTATAAATCAATTTGATTTATTGATCATGATTAATAGAATCAAAAGTCGAATAAATG
Organism: Sabethes cyaneus; assembly: GCF_943734655.1. Classification (NCBI taxonomy): domain Eukaryota; kingdom Metazoa; phylum Arthropoda; class Insecta; order Diptera; family Culicidae; genus Sabethes; species Sabethes cyaneus. Next base: position 150,113,316 of record NC_071355.1, on the reverse strand, counting down.
TGAAATTCGATGACAGTTTACAAGGTAATCTACTATAAATTTAGGATCACAAAAAAAGCATGTGTAACATACGTTAGAATGGCAATATAATCTTCAGATCAAATTTTAAGTCTGTCAACATGTGCGCAACAAGACAAAAATAGGTGCTTAGACTTAACTCATGTCAATAGCAACTGGCTTTCAAGAACAATTTCAGCTTTACTAAGGATTGCACTAATCTGTTTTTTCCCTTAAGTTACTAATATTTTAACACTTAAATTTTGAAAGTAGATGCAACTTTTGGCTAAATTATATGTTGAGCAACCAGTTTCCAATGTCCGTAAATAAGATCGGTGCCAATGTTAATTATATTGCGGCTTTCATGTATATCTGTTTTTTCGAACTTCGAAAAGAGCTTGTGGATTAAGGTACCGTAAAAGACAGTTATTAAGCGAAAAAGACTCGCACGAAGTTACATTGTGTTCCGAGATGATGCTGTCATAGACAAGTTAGAGCCAAAACCGTTCTGACATAGTACAATAAGTTTGTGTCATATTTCTCATTAGCATGTTATTGTCCTAGTGTATGCTTTTGATTTAAAACTAACAGAATAATCAACTATTATCGACTCGAGGGTCCGCACCTCAGGACCTAGGAGGCCTATCTGTGTTTTATTTAGTCTGCTTCGTGCCACCAGCAAATGGAATAAAAAGTTCCATAAAGAGTGCATAAAGGCTTGTCTATCGACGCGCGCGACCGCTAAGAATACGGCGCGGTATAAGCCAAGCCTCAGCCACCGCCGGCCACCGCAGCCATAAAAATAAATTTAATTTGCACTGCGTATTTCACACCGCTTTAGTGGGTTTGTTTATTGATTTAGATCCGAGGCGAATGGCTGCTACTGGCGCTATAATAATAAAACGTAGCCAGACGATTACAAAGCTTGATGTTTTTGACACTGGTTGCAAATTATGGCTTAGAATGGCAATAAAGGTTCTATAAGTCATGTGGTTGTTAGAGAAACGGCATCTACACGTTTTCATTGCCCGTTTTATTACCTGTTACAGTTGGCACCGTTTTTCCTATCAGTGCAGTGGTGGCGGGCAGGAAGTTTTACCATATGTCCATTGAAGGAACCATAAATTTATTTTTTAATAGAAATAAGATCGCGTTCTGAAGAACATGCCGCGCTAGGCGATTAAAATGACAACATTAGTTGAAACTCTAGTTAATTCGCAGCTTTCATGTGATGGAGTTGATTGGGTTTCGCATGTTTTTTCCTTGTTCAAATGTTATTTGATTGAATTCAATTTGCAAGGTACTAAGTAGTTTGTACTTTATATTTGATTGGACTGGACTGGCGAACTGGACAATGCGTGCCAATTGTTATTATGTAATTGTAAGAAATCATATTTAGTACTTTCTCAGAATTAATTTAATTAAGTTTTCTGTTCTTAATACATAATACATATAGTAAAAAAATAAAAGATTTTGACAATTAACTCAAAAACCGTGCAATTCGACAATCATTTTTAATTTACATTTTACTATTCTTTTACGAATCACTTGCTGCTATAACAATATATAAAGATCTGATTGTGGTTGCTTATAAGTTAGCTCCTTTCTTGCTCTGAAGATCATCACAATTTTCAGTGATTCACTGTACAAGAGAAATCATAGTACCTACCTACTCTTGTTTTCTCGCGTTTTACATTTCTGGTTAGCAAAGGACCTTTTTTATTTTAAAATGCCTTTTTTAAGCAAACTAAATAATGACACTTGAGAACTTTTTTTTATTGGAATATAGTCACTTCAACAGCTTGGGTCATTTGTGACTTCTGCAGGATTGGGATTTGAACCCGGGTCTTCGGCGTGACAGACGTGAATGCTAATCACTATTTACACCGGGATTGATCCCCCTTGAGAACTAATGAGGTTGCCGATCAATGAGGATTATTACTGATTATTGGCGTGTAAAAGTATTGTGATAATAGTGAAAAATAATATAAAAAACATTGAATACGTAAGAAACGTAGTAAAGATTTCAAATGCTGCAAATTCTCTAGTAAGTTTGTAGAGTGTATGATTGATATGTGCAAATCTTAAAGGACAGATGTATCATTATTTGATGTACACGGCTCATGAGACCTTTCAACCATATTATATAGCTCATGATGATCATTATGTCACCTAATAAGCGGTAATATATTTTTATCCGAATAGCACAGCCCTAATTGCACTAATTGTAATGATAGTTATGAATTGTTCATGTCTCGTCAACGGGTCTAGCAGTATTTTCATATCAGCACATATTGAAAGTGATTGGTTCTAAGTAAACGCGAACCAGTGACCTGCGGGTGCAGCTAGTTTGTCGTGTTCGTAAGTACCGTAATAATAATCTGGTATTACATTGGTATTACCCATTTTCAACTTTGATCGCTGCTTGACGCCAGCAAATCAGTGCTTTGCGCTCACAAATTCCTTCTCTAATGGTCACACATTATATCCGTATCTTTTTATCGTTAATTTATAGAAAGGGACCCTTGGGCATTCATTACTACCTGATATTCGGCCTAAAATGTTCAAGATCAAGAGTAATGTTTCTTTAACGATTGGATATGGTTAATTGACTCGGTAGCTCAAACATGAAAAAAGGCGCTACAGATTTTGTATAGACCATTACTTTATGCCACCTATTTAGATTGAACAATAAAAATATCAGCATTATGGCTCGCAGGGAGGCTATCTAATGATGATAGTTATTATCGTATTGAATAAAAATAATTCAGTCATAAAAACAACGCGGGGTAGCTATAAGCAAGCCCTGCAACGTTCAACAACGAACGAAGCCAATAACCGGTCACCTTCATCTGGTTGGCGACTGTTGGCTAATAGTGCTTGTTCGAAATGCAAAAATAGACTCACTTTAAGTGGGAGTTACAATTAGGGCGGCTTACGAGCATTTTCAAAGAATTTTAAGCACCAGGGTTAAAACTCCTGCTCCTCAAACAGTGGCTTGCCATCAGTATGCAACACCAGGAAACATGCAAATTGAATTAAATATCAATAATTTAGTCTAATAGCTACAAATTTATTTCAGTTCCATGCAAAGATTACTAGCTGCGCTTTCGGTTACATTTCGCGTGACTCGGCAGGAACAGTAACTTAGAATTTCTCAGCAGTGGCTCAGTATGGCTTTGAATCACATCCATAAATAGACAAGGCTCGCTCAATTCATGTGTATAAACAAAACCAACAGCATGACTCGGTATCATGCTCGGGTCATACATCAGATAGAAACTATTCCGAGGTGTGATAAGTGGCTAAGTGAGAATAACTGAATAGTCTATCTCACGGCAGCCGGGTTTAAGCTTCGCATGGAAGCAAAATGAAATGAAATGGTTTTCGGGATGGTTTTGGGAATGCTCCCAGTCATATCAAACATTTCGCAGGATACATTCCGTTCAAACACCCGTCTTGTATTTAGTAATGTAATAAGAATGGAATTTACCTCCAAACAAAAGTCTATGGAAATTTTTAAACTCAATCATACCTCATTCAGCAGATGCGCATTGTAATCAGTGATAAAGCCAAGCTAAAATTACAAAATAAGCCTTCAGTCAATCCATGAACCAAATGGAAATCTACCTGATGCCGATTGGTCTATAGAAATGCCAAAAGTTTATTTCATATTCTTTTCTGATTTTAGATGCAAAATATGAAAATTTAACCACTGACTGACAAAATTTCATTTCAGTTGTTTCTAAGATATGGAACATAAACTAATGAAGTGTGTTGCTAGTTAATTTTCGGATTTATCTTAAAGTATACGTTAATAACATTAAGACTGTTTATTCGGATACATATAATTTATTAGCAATACAATAAATTGAATGTAGCAGAAATGGAGGAAGCTGAATAAAGTTGGCTGCTGCATCTCACCATCAGTGCCGTAGCGTGCGGTTGGCCAGACTGACCCTCGCTAAGGCTAGCTCATATGCATTAAAAAACTAGACTGACCTTAGCAATTTTTCATGTCACGTTATCAGTTGATTTGCATGCAACAGCCATGGCGAAAACAGTCAAACAACTACGCTCGATGTTTTGTTCGTACTGCCAGGTCCACCTCGTAGTAAAGCGGCTGAACATGGTGAAGCGTTTTGTATCCGCTGAATAGAGCCAGTCTGGTATTTGCAACATCCTCTCCGGCAAGAAAGACGAAAGCCTGGTTCTGGCCATCCAAAGTGCTATGCGACCATAACATGCAGCAGATCTTAAGATGAAGACCTAGAGCAAGTGGTCTTATCGTTCCGCGCCGGCCGGCTGGCATGTTGGAACAACCGGCTAAACGGCGAAGAAGTACTTGGCCAAAATGGATATCGTCAGTCGAGGCTGACTGTGTCCAAGCAGAAGACTTTCGGTGCCCGGTAACTGCGGAATCGAGGGCAATGAATTTGCTGACAGCCTAGCAAGGCAAGGATCAGCTCAGCAATTTAATGGTCCTGAACCGTTTCTGGGCACCTCCACATCCGCCGTAAAAGGCAAATTGATGACATGGGAAAAGTAAGAAATAGTATCCCGTTGGAATCAAACACAGGGTTGTAGACAAGCTAAACAGTTTATCTACCCAAACCCTGCAGTAGCTAAAAAACTACTCCATTTAACTCGTAGTGAACTACGCACGATCACGGGACTCCTAACAGGACACAGCTCTTTATCATTTAAAGAATATCGGCAAGGTATCATCCGACAGCTACCGCTTTTGTAACTCTGAACCTGAGAGTTTAGCGCATCTGATGATGCTATATCAAGGCACAACTTCTTAGGAAGTTTCCTCCTTACTCCATATCAGGTATGGAGCCTAAATCCCAAAACGGTCATTGGCTTTATAAACCACGTAGCGCCGAATTGGGGCACAGGATTACAACTATTTCGGTCAACTCCATCAATGGGTATGAGCGATCCGTGAACTGTGTACAGCAATCGGGGCCTGCCACAAAAGACGATCATTAAGGCTGTCGCAGTGGCCTTTTAACCCAATGACCTTCTGGCATTCAAAAAAAATCAGCAGACAAACAGAAAACATCTTTCCGGCGAAGCACGATGTCGTGGTCAAAATGGGCGACGAAGACTGCCTAACGTTGGACGGCAACGACTGGCAGAGGATCGAGTACTTTACGTCCCATGCTAAGAAGGTAAGCGATGGTGTCAAGTATGTCTTCCGCGCGAACTTCCTGAAGAATATTCTATCAGCGAGAAGAGGATGTTCAAGTCGCTGTTCTGTCGTTCGGGATTTACGTTGAACGAGAAGATACGAAGATACAGTACGAAGTACCTACCGGAACTTGTCGCGTTCATCATGAAGTATTGCGCAAAGGATGTGGTCTTTTGCTCGGACCGGGCCTTGGCTTATCGTGCCAAGAAATCACTAGAGGACTTGAACCGGCTGAAGAAAAACGACCACCAACTGCGACCAATAGAAAATTTGTGGGCGAAGCTTAAAGAGTTGAATAATATGCCGACGTCTATATTTAGATCGGCCATCGCAACGGTTCCGATGAACCGCCAGGCAAGGCGTCGAAGCATTTCTATAGAAGGCTTAATAAATGTAGGTTTTAAGAAAAATTTGGTTCATTGAGTTATTTTTTGTATTTTTTTTTCATCGCCATCCGAAATCAGTTCATTTTTCCAATACAAACGTTAAGTGGAGCAAAGTATTGTATAACAGGAGAATACGAAAGAATGACAAACCTGGAAGGAACACTGATTTAGAAAACGAGGACGCGCTAAATTAGGTTTACGCCAAGGGAGCCACAATGTCACACTACTGCTCTGCTCACCATCATTTTATGAACTTGGAAGTCTTCATTTTACTTCGGCCAGACAAAAGGGATATCTGTAGCACTTACTTTCCATGTTTGAATATTCGGAAGCAGATCTGGAAGCATCCAAATGCAGAAGCTTTCTCTCAAATCGATTTTATCTTGTCCCGTTAAGAAAGCGAAATACGTCAGAAAGCCGGATTTACAAATTGCCGAAGCGAAATGAGGTACAAACAGGCGATGGAAAAATATCCTTGATACCTTGAGGCCGCTGCGACGGAGGTGGTAATCACAATGGAACACAGGAAAATAACAGGTTTGATGTTGAATGCTAAAGAGTGATAGGTCAGAAGAACCAACACAGAAGTCAAATTTTCGCAATGAATGCTCATCAAACAGAGAGAGATATAGTAAGATCTCAGTTTAGAAAAAGAACACCAGAAAAAGCGTAGGTACGAATGGCATGGTTTAGTGAACAATGGATAATGCGTAACATAGACACCATAGTGGTCCTTACTCTCTTGCCTATAGCAACTCCTATCCTAACTTTCTCGTGGTATCAGCCGGAATACAAGCAACCATGGCGGAGATTAGGTAATCAACCCCGGTGGAAACTAAGGTGGTATACCGACAGCCCATGCGAACGCTGGGTGTAGCAACGAGGTATAACCTTGTCAGCCCTAGGCGTCTGTCATGTGTGGCTTTTGTTGGCTTGATGACCCATCTACCAGGTGCGCGGTTGTACTTCAGGTTATGGGCAGCTCACGACAGTGTCTGATCCGACGCGGGCGGCTGAATTAACAAATGTGTTGTCTTTGCATTACACCAAAGATGGTAGCCCCATCACGACACTCGGTAGCGTGGCCCTGGTAAGGTAACCTACTCAAACCAAACTAACGATGACAAATCAAGGAAATTCGACTCGGAACATTGGGCTTGAACAAAGGCGATGAAATTTTTTTATTATTTTTATTATTTATTTATTTCTATCTTTATTTTTTTCCATGGAGCAGGGAAAAGCCCTTTCAGGTTTCTTCTCCAACAGGCCTCCTCACCTTTTTTAATGTACTACATCATTTTACACTGCTACAACAATTAACCACAGAGCCTGGACTAACTCCCTAGCCGAACAAGGAGAAACCGCCGCCGCCAATGGTGATATCCGTCTGTTGTACGATATTTCTCGCCGCCTTAGTGGTGCCAGGATGAATACAAAGATGCCGCTAAAGGACAGAGCTGGTCAGCTATTGACTGACCGTACAGAACAGCTTAAGCGATGGACTGAACATTTTGAACAACTCTTCCGAGTTTCAAATGTCAGAGACCAACAAAACCAGCAGCGTACGACGCCTACCGTTCGTCGAATAAATCGCGTGAACTCGGAGGCGCCATCGCTGGATGAAATTGTAGCAGCCATCAAGAGTATGAAATCCAATAGAGCGCCAGGGATAGATCGTATTTCAGCCGAAATGCTCAAAGCTGACCCATCTTTGTCAGCCCAGATGATGCATCAGCTTTTCAGCAATATTTGGGAAACCGCAACTTTTCCGGTGGACTGGATGCAGGGCATATTGGTCAAAGTCCCTAAGAAAGGAGACCTAACGGAATGCGGTAACTGGCGTGGCATCACGTTGCTCTGTATTACTCTCAAAGTACTCTGTAAGGTAATTCTCAACCGGATCCAGGAGAAGATCGACGCTACTCTCCGGCGGCAGCAAGCTGGATTCCGTGCTGGCCGATCATGTGTAGACCATATCACAACGCTCCGCATTATATTGGAGCAGATCAACGAATTCCAGGACTCTCTTCTGCTGGTGTTCGTTGACTTCGAAAAGGCGTTCGACCGACTCAATCACGAAAACATCTGGGGCGCAGTTAGGCGTAGAGGAGTTCCAGATAAGCTAGTCCATCTCATCGAGGCTCAGTACGAGGCGTTCTCGTGCAAGTTTTTGCACGACGGCGTCTTGTCCGACCCCATAAGGGTTACTGCTGGCGTGAGACAGAGTTGCATTTTATCACCGCTTCTGTTTCTCATCGTTATGGATGAGATATTAGTTGGAGCAATTGACAGTAGACCAAATCGAGGATTGCCTTGGAATCCTCTAACGATGGAGCAGCTAAATGACCTCGACCTAGCCGACGACATTGTCTTGCTCGCACAACGCCGAAACGACATGCAGAGCAAGTTAGATGACCTCTCCGAGAGCTCCCAAGCAGCAGGTCTCACAGTCAATGTAGCGAAAACTAAGTCTATGGTAGTGAACACTGACAATGCTACCAACTTCACAGTAGCGGGACAACAAGTTGGGCAGGCGCCCGATGGTGGTACCAAGACTGATATAGCCACACGGATCAGGAACAGGGATGCCACGTATAATTCTGTATTTTTTGTTGGAAAAATCTGACAATCTGTACGGCGAGGAAAAAAATCTGTGTATCTATCCAATACAAAACAATGAGAGTGAAAAAGATAGAGAGTGATTTTGCTGACTATTTTCGTCTCTTTCACTCTCATGTAAAAGCTCAAAAATCTGTTTAATCTGTGTAATTTGGCGAAAATCTGTATTCTATGCATTCAGATTCTGTACAGGCGATTTCTTTCAAATATCTGTTAAACACATAATAATCCGTGCATGTGGCAACCCTGATCAGGAAGGCCAGGGGGGCCCCTTGCAGGTCTGCGAAACATTTGGCGCTCAAACCAGATCACTCTACGTACGAAAACTCGAATCTTTAATTCAAACGTTAAATCCGTACTGCTGTATGCCTGCGAAACGTGGTGCGTCTCAGCGGAGACAACGCAAAAACTGCAGGTATTCATTAACCGGTGCCTGCGATTCATTATTCGTGCCTGGTGGCCTGATAATTGGATATCCAATGAGGAACTCCATCGTCGGTGTCATCAACGGCCGATAGCCACAGAAATTCGTGAACGTAGGTGGAAGTGGATCGGACACACCTTGAGGAAAGGAACGAACGAGGTTTGCAGAGCAGCACTCGACTGGAATCCACAAGGACAGCGTAGAAGAGGCAGACCCAGAGGCTCATGGCGACGGAGCTTAGCCAACGACATCCGGGCTGTAGACGAGAACCTGTCCTGGCGACAGGTAAAAGCCATGGCGGGTAACCGTCAGCAGTGGAGATCTCTGATTTCATCCCTTTGTTCTGCCGGACCCATATATGTTCTGCCGGACCCATATATATGGACACATAAGTAAGTAAGTAAAGGTGAGAGGATGCTGATCGATCAGTTAGAACCCCGAAAGTGCGCGCCATCATAAACATACACTGGCCACACGAAGGTAGACCCGACTACGAGAAGAAAGCGTTCTATGCGCAACTGGAGGCAACGTACAATAGCTGTTCGCCACTAGACATCAAAATCGACAGGGAAGCGATGTATAGAACGGTGATCGCACCCCGCAGCTTGCACATCGACACGAACGATAACGGCCAGCTATGCATCAACTTTGCAACTTTCCGAGGTCTGGTGATCAAAAGCACCCGTGGGTTACCGAGGACTACGCGCATCTACTATCCTCTGTGGAGTGCTTCGATTCTCGAAGACAGATGAAATTGGGCCTCGCTCGGCCGTTAAGAGGGCCGCAATCGCAACGGAGAAGAAATCTCGAGTGCACGAAATGATTAGTTTGATGGAAAATAAGCGGAGTGGCGCGGAATAAGTGGACCACGATCCTGAGGAAAAAAGCGCCAGAAGGAGAACAAAGATCGTGATGATCCAGAACAAGTATTTAACCACAGACTAACAGATGTAACACTGAAGCCCCATTCCATCGCCAATAAAAACGATCATTTTAAATTTTCACTTAAGCCAAGACTCAAACAACAATCGCTGCGCGAGAACGTCACTTCCCTGCGCTGGCGCTGTTGTCAGATAATATACAAGTAAATCTCTCACCTTCGCTAAGTCTATATTTTTGGCCTAATATCAAGTATTTTCAGTTTGCCTGAATCTACATTTCTCGCATTAAGCATTTATTCTTCCCCAACAGTAAATTTATACCATTGCTAAATTTATAGCGACCTGCTCTGTGTAGCGCGAAGGTGATGCTAGTGTTTTTTCCAAGTTCTAGGGATGTCAATGAAACGATGTTTTGTTAGAAAATTTGTTCGAAGTGTTACATCTGTGTGTGATTTAACTAAAATATTTATTAACCCGGGCTAAAGAGACGCGCAAGTTCTATAAGAAGGATATGGATATACTTCGAAGCCTTATATGTGTAGGGACGAGGAGGAAAACCTGGTCACAAACGAGCGTGAGGTGATCTACAGGTGGAAGCAGTTCTTCGATAGGCATTTCAATGGCGTCATAATAGAAGGAGAAAGAAAGGAAGTTAACCTGCCTAGGAACTGCCTAGGAACCATAACAGCGTGCCGACTCCCGAAAGAGATCCTAGTCAGTTAAGGAAAGGTTCGACAGCTGGCAGAACTCTATAGAAATGGTAAAAAAACACTAGCAACGGCTCTTCGCTGGATAATTTCAAGGATTTGGAAGCAGGTGAAGCTACCGAAGAAGTGGATGGAAGGTGTGGTTTGTGCGATCTATGAAAAGGGCGATCGGCTAGATTGCTGTCATTACATCGGCATTACACTAATTAACACTGCCTACAAGGTGCTCTCCCAGATTTTGTTACTTCGTCTACCCCCAATAGCAAGACAATTGGTAGCGCAGTATCAAGAGACCCACGCTACTACGGTTCACTCTCCGACAACTTGTCCAGAAATGAACTCTGAAGCGAGTGATGTGCTACGTGCGTGTTTTGGTGGCACTGTCGAGTACCTTAGAATCGTGCAGAGGATTCCGGCAAGGAGACGGACTGTCCTGGATACTATTTAACATCGCTATTGAAGGTGTGATCCTGCAAGTGGGCATCGAAACGAGAGGAGCGACCTTCATCAAAAGTAGCCAACTCTTAGCTTTCGCAGACGACTTCGATATCATTAATAGAAATCTTGGAACGGAGGAGGCAATATACGCCGGACTAAAAACGGAGGCTATAAGATTTGGGCTACAAATCAATGCGTCGAAAGCCAAATTTATGCTAGGAAGAGGTTCAAGAGAAAACGACGTTCGCTTCCCACGGACAGTGGCTAGTGACGGCGATGAACTGGAAGTGATGGATGAGTTCGTATATTTGGGATCTCTGGTCACCGCCGACAATAATACGAGTAAGGAGATCCAATGACGCATTCAAGTTGGAACTCGAGCTTACTTTTCCCTGTACGAGTCGTTTCGATCTTGAAGCGTACGCCGTCGTACAAAGCTAACGTTATATAAAACGCTAATCAGACCGGTAGTCCTCTACGGACCTGAGATAGAAATTTTGTTTAGGGAAGACATACGTGCAGTTGCCGTAGTTGATCGAGAGGTGTCGCGGACTATTATTGGCCGAGTGCACACTTGGAGAGATTCCCCACGTACACCTGACAAAAGTTGAGACGCAAATTGGCGACGAGTAGTCCAGGGCCGAGTACAGTGGAGAGGAATTCTTATGTATGCTGCAAGAAGTAAGAAGTAAGTACAAATGGCATGATCTTTGCAGGTCTGCAAAACATCTGTCGCTCAAAACAGATCACTCTACCTACAAAACTGTAGGTATTTATTAATAGCTGCCTGCGATATATTATACGGATACGGACAACTGGATATTCAGTGAGTAGTTCTATCGTCGATGTCATCAACGGCTGACGGCAACAGAAATACGAGAACGTAGATGGAAGTTAATCGGATACTCCTTGAGGAGAACAGTGAACAAGATCTGCAGAGAAGCACTCGATCAGAATCTGCAAAGAGAACAAGGAAGAGGCAGACCCAGACGCTTTCTTTGCGATCTTTGCGCAAAGTTGGTTATTATGAAGCAGTGGTCGACAAATGATAATATCTCAATGCCCTGAAATAGCGAAAAAATGTTACGCAGAAGTAAACATACCATTATAATGCTTTACAAAGAAAAATGGAGACTTTGTTACCCCAAATTCCACAGATTTAATTTAATGTGTGGTCATGGATCTTGAATCTTGATGTTATAGTTTACCAGGAAACGTTGTAATGTTATGTTATCAAAAGATACATTATTCAGCATATGTTTTTTGAATTGGTTCGTTAGCACATGATTTACAGTTTTTTAGTTGCCAATGTTCGAAAGTTTGCTTTTAATTTTTTCTATTAGATTAAGAGACTTTATTTAGGCTAATCACAGCGCTACGTACGAATTATCTACACGCGTTAATAATAGCGTCTCTCAGAAGGGTAATATTTTTGGGTTCTACAAAGCAATCGTTAGACAGCTGAATGACGACTCTGTCTGCTAGAAGTTCCTCGTCAGCCGCACAAAGCTTAAGGATTGCGGTTACCGTTGCCGCTGCCAGAATCAGTTTGTTCGATTTAAATCGAGTAAACAAGTCTTCGCATTTCACGTTCGGTCTCAAGCTGTGGACAGAGCAAAACGATTCATTAAGAGCTGCAGTGAACGAGATTAAGGAAATCTCCTGTCATGTCACGGTACTGTGTTTGAATATCGTTCCCTTAATGCTACAGTTAGGCATCTTAAAAAATGAGTAACTCCAAAGATGCATGTCTGATTTTTTTAACTGGGTAGATAAACTTTTTCCAACATCAATCTGTCTATAATGATAAGCACACTTGCAGCACTAAGTGAACGATTTAAGTTTTAATGTAACGCCCACCTGTTGTAGATTTGATTCTTTTGAGCATAAACGATTCGCAGTAGTTTAACGCCCAATGCGCCGACAAAATCTTTCCGGGCAATTCCTCGCGTTAAAATGTGCTCTTTTGTAAACCGTTCAACCGCGCCTAGCAGAAGCGATTGTGATATCTAGAACATAAGGAAATGATTAAGATAAGTTCGTTAATGAAGTACCGTTTTGCAAAATCGCATGATTCTTTTGAAGCGTGACATATACAACCAATCGAATGGAATAAGTTGAGATTTTAAATGCATTGGCATTCATTAAAAACAATCACACGGCTTTAAGCCAAACAGGTTGTGTTATTCATACCTTGTAATTCAGTGTTTTCATAACTTCGAACTCAAATGTAACCATTTTTTGTTCGTTCCATACTAGATCGGGAAAATTTGCTTGCAGCATTTGCCTTTGCAGCGCCGGATCAAGTATCGTGCGAGCATCGAAAAACTTCGCAACAAGGCTTAAAATGGCAATCACATAAATAGGCAGGTTCTCTAAAATTCTTTCCTCAATTTTATCGTTTGTTGCACTGGTTTGGATGGTCCTAACGATCAGCTGTTCCAGTGTATCAATGGCTGAAAATTCAATGCTATGCTGTAACTTGAAGAAAGCGCAAAGTGTGCTCATCATCCGTGTGGCTGCTGGCATAAATAGGTCCGTTGAATAGGGATTCGAAATAGTTTGTTCTGTGTCCAATTGGTACTCGTGCTTCCAATCCGTGCAGAAGCCAGAATCTGTACTTAAATTGAGAACGGTATCATTTTGGCTGTTTACCTTACCAAGTACTCCCCGCTCATCCATTATAGCTGGTCACCGAAAATGTCACCGAACTGTTATTACTATCAAAAACCTTCCTATTAGTTTTTGTTTAAAACTTTTATAAAACAGCTTATAATTTCAGTTTACTTCAATCTTAGAAGTTGAAAATAACCTTAAACAAACTGCGTTAGACAATATTTACCTTTTTTAGTTGCTTCTTACCGAGCGCCGCAAGTGATTTTAATAATGGTTGCCTACTCTGATTAGAGCACGTGTTGTGTTTCACAGTATTGACCATCTTTATGGCATTTATAGATCGGTGCAGATTCTCATAATTACGCTAGTGGTGGTTGTAATAAAAATGGAACAAGCTCAACCGTCAAAAGTGCATAAGATGTTTATTTTCCTTCTAATTCTTGTACATATTAAAAGTAACTGCTAGCTGGGTTAGTGATCTTTTATATTTAGCCCGTGCTAATGTTGATGGAAAGGGTGAATTGCTATTTTGTTAGTCAAAGGTTTGAATTATGCCAAAGTTCGTCTAGGTATATGTGGGTGGATTCCGTAGCTATGAAATAAGGCCGGTCGACGAATAATGATTGACCTTTCCTATCAAAATTGAAAGTTGTTCTTTATTATGCCATTTTCTTGCGTTTTCAAGCATTCGGGAATCCGAGTAATTCTTAACCGTGTCTAATCAGCAATTCAAATGGTTTCAATACCCAATCGATGTTCTGTTAGGAGCTGAACAAATAAAACTCTTGCTTCCTATGTTCTTATACGGTAGAGTGTTTCATGGTATGATTTTTAATAGCTTCAATGGTATGTTGTTTATTTTTTCATAATTAAATCACGAGAGTAAAAACTAAGGTTAGATTGTACAGTTTTTTTTGGTTGAGGTAGAGTCTGTTAATCGGTAATAGACCCGTTGATTCAATCTTGCTTAAGGGGACATAAATTACTAAAATTTTTGACAAAATCTAAATTCTTTTATTTCATATGTTAGTACCATTCTAAAGACTTTTTCGCGTATGTTGGTACTAATTCAATTGTCATAATTGAGTAGATAAGTTAGAGGTTGCGATGCCTTGTTGTTACGGCTGCCTAATCTTACAATTCGGCGCCAGTTTTGCAGAGGGGCGTAATTGCTTTTACCGAGTTCTTCAGGCGTTGCTGCGCCATGTGAACGTATGAGAGTCATTATTTTGCTAGATTAGCGTAAAGAAATTCTCACTCGGTGCGTTTACATTCTGCAGTTGCGCGCCTCTTGGACGGTTGGTTGGTGCCGAATTGTAAGCTTAGGCAAAAAATTGGGCTACAGAACTTGACTATTCCGAGGGCAAATTGGGAGCCCCTAAGTCGAGATGTAACTGCGTGCGCCAATAACTGAATGGCTGGAGGGGTGAAAACATGCCAGTCGTAAACGGAGTAGTTTGGGCATTTTGCCCCTACTGTGCCATGCAGGACTCTGGTGCGGTCGGTCTTTGTTATTCCTAACGTTTCGTGGGATCAACATAGAGATTTTGTCCCATTTCGATTTTGGAAATTACACTAAGTGTGCCTTTGCCAATTTTGCGTTACAGTTTTCTGTTGGATCTGTGTTGGGGATTGTTTGCGCATATTGTTCATGTCAATACGCGTATTCAGTGTTGCCGATGTTGTTCTTCAGATTTTGGTAAATATTTATGCTATGTTGAATAGCAAGCTTGAGAGGACATCACCTTGACGAAGCCCTCTGTGTGATTCGAATGAACTTGACAATCCACCCAATATTAGAACACAGCCCTGAGTACCATCCAGCTTAGATTGAATCAATTTAATTAACTTCCTGGGAAAGCTGTTCTCGTCCTTGATTTTCCATAGCTCTTTCCGTCGTTGGTAGCATATGCGGCTTTGAAGTCAACGATGGTGCGTGGGAACTCATGGGTATTCACGGACGTTTCGTCGGAGCTGCCGCAGTGTAAATATTTGATCCGTTGAGACCGATCTTCGAAGAAGCCGGCTTGATAAGTTCCCACAAATCTGTACTCAATTGGTGATAGCCGGCGGAAAATGATTTGGGACAGCACTTTGTGGGCGACATTGAGAACGGTGATCGCTCGATAGTTCTCACAGTCCTACTTGTCGTCCTTGTTGTAGATATAACAGATAACCCCAGAGTCAACGTTAGCGCTTCAATAGGATTTGGCATAGATAGTGTCTTAGCAGTGCCGACAGTCGAACGTGGTCGATCTGTAATTCTGTCCGATTTGGTGACCTCCATGTGTACTTGTGTAGGAATCTGTGCTGGAAGAAAGTACTACGTACGACCATGTTCTTGGAGGCGGTAAACTTGATAAGTCTTAGGTCCATTTCATTGACGTGCGCTGAACCCTCCAATCACCGCACATTGGGGCGACTCCATAAAAAAATCTCTTTAAATCAAGGATAAAATGTAGTTCTTAAGTAATTTTGGGGTGCTGAGCCCGAATTTTAGGTTTATTTTGCATTAGAACGTATTTTTTTTTGTGTTAGGGAAAATTTTCAACTATTTTTCATGTATTTTTTTAAGTATAATGACGTATAAGAAATAAGGGTCATTCGGAAAACTATTGCAGATGGATTTTTACAGGATAAAACATTTCATAAAACAATACAAAACAAGTCTGAGCTTTAAGGTGATACGGTACTGAATCCCAACATGGCCGAAAAAATGGCGTTCTTGTGAGGATATAGGATATAGGATGTCCGACCATGTTGGATTCAGTACCGTTTCACCTTAATAAACAACACAAAATCACATTTAAGTTAATATTAATCAAAAATCAAAACTTTTTACTTTATTAATTTTCTTAATCTTCTTTATCATCATCATCTTCTTCTTCTTCTTGGTCTTCTTCTCCTTCTGCAAAATCACTCGTTTCACATTCCATCTTCAATAGTAATATAGCGTTCTCAGAAAGATTTTTCAGATTACATTTTTCCATTTCGAAGAAGCTATAAACTTTATCCGAAGAAATAAGAAGACGAATAATTTTATCACGATTTGTACTTTCACACTCATTTTTGCGTGTAAAATTTTCTCTTGTATTTTTATCACTATCATAAGGCAATAACCTTATTTTTGTGGGAGTCAATCTCGGTGTAATGGTTAGAATTCACGCCTCTCGCACCGAGGACCTGGGTTTAATTCCCAACCCCGCAGAAGTCACGAAAGACCCAAGCTGTTAAAGTGACTATAATTAAACAAAAATCAGTCCTATCAGCAATATAGTTGTCTGGATTCATTTATGACCGCGAATTCAAGTTCAACCACTAAAATCTAGTTAATATGCAATTTGGACCATGCATTCAAAGCAGCTTATCCAACCACATAAACGAGATATCCCATAATTGAGATATCCTACGTTTACTTAGTATTTGCATTTTGTCTATATTATTGAATTCTGAAATAGTAGTCTTACAAGCTTAACATCTGTACTCTGCGCTAAATGAGACTATATCCATTTGAAAGCTCATATTTTACGCTAACTTTTACCGGTAGTGTCAATAGTGGCAAACCTTGGCTTCAAGACTTTGAAGCGTGTTTTATGCAAAAATATGGTACTTTTTTTAATGAAAATTAAAATTGTGGCATACTAGGATAAAATTACTGCATACTCAATAAATGGGATTTATTCAGCACTATTTTTTGAAGAACTTTTCTTCAGAAATCGTTGAACTCCGAGCTACCATGAGACCTCTAGCATATTTTGAAATACTGCATTATTTTTCAAAAAAACGCTGAAACATGCTGAGATGGCATACTTTGAAGATTCATAGAAAATTCAAATTTTGTTATAATGATATAAAATTTTGGATTTGAACACTTCAATAGTATCAAATCACAGGAAAAATACAACAGAGAGTCGAAATGAACTTTCATTTCATGCTGGCCAGCGATTCCCCACTGTGCACCGGTTTGTGTTCCTCCTCCTGGCCGACCTGGGTATTGAAATCCTCGATGACGATCTTGATATCATGTTTTGGGCAGCGGTCGTATTCACTCTCCAACTGCGCTTAGAATTCATCCTTGTCGTCATCGGCATTTTCGTAGCTAGAGGGGCTGCCTGGGGGACCAGGCCCCCTCCAGAATTCTTCAGGCTCCCTCCAGAAATTTTCCCCATTGGAAGCATTCGTCTCTATTCAAATTAGACCTCTCGTAGTCAATTTGCCAGTCGTCTCGGAATGTTGCGAATCACCTTCGATCTGGTCAAGGCATCTTGCACGTTGAGCCCCCTGTTCCTGGTGCTAGTGCAGTTCTTGAAAAGAACTATTTTCGTCGTACTGTCGTCCGGCATCCTTACGATGTGTCCGGCCGGCCCACCATAGCGTACTGACTTTCGCCAAATGCACGATAGGAATCTCTTCTAACAGTGCCTGTAGCTCGCGATTCACCTTTTCACCACTCTCCGCTTTCAGTTTGTACTCCGCCAAATATCATCCGTAGCACCTTCCGCTCGAATACGGCAAGGGCGCGCATGTCCTCCGTGAACTGAGACACGGCTTCAAGTTCATAAAAAACCACTATTCTTCGTACGATAACGTATGCTTTTTTATCGTAGCGTTCTGCGAAGGTCCAAGTAGACCCGATTGCGCTTAACTATACCGTTGGATCTTCCGTCAGCAGTTACCGTCGTGAGAGGCACGCGTTTGTTTCCTTTGAACCTCCTTCTTTCATGTATTTAGTCTTCGACAACGTTGAATAACATGCAAGATAAGCCGTCCCCTTGTATCAACCTTCACCGTGACTCAAAGGGACTCGAAAGTCTCCGAGATACGCACGAAACACATCACTCGATCTAATGTAACTCCGATCAATCGCGTCAGTTTATCCGGAAAACCATGTCCGTGCATTATCTGCCGTAGCTGGTCGCGATCGACTGTATCTTATGCTGCTTTGAAATTAATAAAGATGTGATGCATGGGCACGTGTTGTACTCCCGACATTTCTGTAAGATCTGTGCACTCGAGTGCTCCCTTGGAAGGTGAGAGATCGGCAGTTCCACGTCCCGAGTTTCCAATCCATAGTCCTTTTTCACCGCGTGGGTCTATTCCGGTTGTTCCAGTCTGAATTTCCTTGTTCTCCTTTGCTTAATAGTTTTTGGTGGTGGCGGTTTGCAAGGCCTGCGGCACCAACCCCTTGTTTCGCTGAAGGACCAACGAAGCTCGAAAGAACCCTCCTTCCCTGACAGCATACGACCTTGACTTGCACCGGGGTTGGTTACCCGATCTTCATCAAGCTTGCTCATATCCCGGTTGGTACCACGAGAAGGTAGCCGTTTATCAACCAATAACTCAAGTAAGTGCTGATATTGTAATTGAAAACCGAAAAAATACGTCTTCTTTCACTAATCAGAAACAACTAGAAGTTTGACCCTTAACTAAGATCCAAGAGAACCAACAGAACGGTCGAAACGGTGGAATAGTTTCATTTAGAGAGTAAATAAATATGCTGCTTTAGGTTGGAATCATTGGAAGCAACGTCATTCGTTGATGGTGTAATTTTCCACTCCCCGCTCCAATGACGTAGTACCGTAATCGCTAGCATTTAAAGTTTATTTTAATTAATTCCATTTACTTAAGCGTTCAAGCCTCCCAGTTGACCTCGATGCTATTCGAACGAGCTCGTAGTTTTATGTTCGAATCTTGACTGAAGCAAATTGTTAGTGTTAATAGAATCGTAACGCTGTCATTGCTAAGTTTTTGTGTCAGTCATATAAAAATTAGACATCATTTTTGTCAAAACATTTGCTTTCTCATTTTATACTATTTAAAGTTGAACACTTTCACCTATCCAAGTTGATATTAATTATTAATCTAGCAGAACTTGTTACCGGCTTGACTTAACTAGTCAATGGTACATTATTTCCTCATAACTGTTCGTGTATGGTAGAAAAATTATTTCAAATTGTATTTTCCATTCACCATCTAGCAATGATCAAATTGCAATCATTGCGTTTAATAATAATCAAGTATCAGCTCATTGATTCAACATGTAATGAAGCAATTACAATACCTGTTTCGGTTATTATATTGAAAAGAATCTTTTTGTCCTGAGCTGTGCTGGTTTTCCTTTGAAGATACGCAAGCAGGATACGCTTATACCCGAGCAAAACAATCACACGCTGAAAGTTTCCATATTAATGAACTATTTATTTTTAATGATTTGGAATCCGCCTTCAATGAACATTCACTATTGCTTAGGTGCCAGAAGGTCTCATGCTCGCTTACAACGGAACTTACAATGGAGAGGTTTTAGTGAGCCATCGCCTTTGCAAGGTGGAAAACCGCAGGAAATCAACTAATTAAATTTTGAACTATTCATACCGAATAAAAACTCATGTAAGTAATTATTGCTCTAATATGGATGTAGTATAAGCCTCCAGGCTGCTTCTAGCGAGAAACCCGATAATCTCTAATTCTAGCTATGCATAAAACGAACCTCTGCTATCTCCTCAATCAGCGCCTATTACTGGCGACACCGCATAGGTACACATACTTGTTACATTAATAGGACTGGTTTAGGTGGAGCTAGGGTAAGGTGGCATGTGGAAGCCGAATAGCGTTGGAAAAGGTGTTTCTGGTGCTTTTTTCCTATACTGCTTCCGTTTTAATTGCTTCTGCAGTAGCGGCACCGGAGACGCCGATATGTGGCGTCGAAATTGAACGGCACTTTTGAACGCGAAGTGAACGCGCAAGTCTGTTGACGAACGCGAATAAAAAGTTGAACTTGAAAAATGAAACAGGCTGTCGCTTTTCAATGCACGAACTGGGTAGGTATATTGCGGACTTATTTACTTTATCTGCAACTATGAGTAATCTGACGAGGAAATCTGGTTTATAATGACTGAAAATTGATATCTTCTTTTTTGATTTTGTTGCCTGGAAATCGGATTATTGTTTTAATTACTTTCTATTTTAATTGTTGAGCATAGTATCTGTCTGTTCGGATGTTAAAATGGCTGATCAAAACCTGAGACCTTGACCAAAACCTACAACAGTAATAAGAAAAAACAAGTTCTTATATGGTAAAGCAAATTGTTTCAGCTTTAATTAGCTGTCGAAAGAGCAAGACAATTTATTATCCTCTTAAAAAAGCAACCCAACCTAACTTAATTTATTATAAGCCTCCTTATTTGTTTGATACCCACCATAATGAGCTGGGAACATTAATATTCGTTCAAATACACATGGGCGTGTGTGGAATAGTGTGGCCTTTAATTTTTCGTCAACCAGTAGCACATATTTCCATCGTAAAAGTTCAGCTTCACTGCTGGTAGAATAAATCGCAATTATGCGCATAATGTGCGGAACTGAGTAACGCAAACTAGTTTTTCTGGTAGATAATACAACTTTTATATAGTCCGTCAAAATTCTTTACGACTTGCGCTTGTGTTGTGTAACGGTAAGCTATAACTTTGATTGGAAGTCTCATGGCGTGGCGCTAATCAACCATGCTGTAGATCTACTTACTTGACGCATTTTTAATTGGTGCTTGGTGAGGGCGAAAAGCATGTTATTATTTTCTCATAGACACCGACGAAATGTTATGAAACATTCCACACGTTTCGCAAGAAAACCTTGAAGCATCAGAATGATAAGTAGTAGAATCGAAACTTAAACCCATCATTTTTAGGCAAAATTTTTGTTCAGTTGAAGCTTATTTACTTATTAATATTACTGGTCTGTGTCCGGCGGTTCGGCAAAACAAAGAAATGAGACTGACTCTGATCAGACTAGGAAGAGTTTCCACGTCCAGCCTGGATACGGAATTGATACTCTTGGTCGAAATACCTTTTTTGTCATTTTGCACGTTCCAGCCAATTCTAAAATTCCATTGTGCATTTTCATTTCTATTTTTACCCGCTAAATATTTTTACCACTAGGCTTGTTGCGAAACTCTGCAGTCAGGCCTGTTTGGTTTCCATGAAAAGCCTCGATATCCACCAGTCCCTTAGTACCTTAGCCTAAAACCCCATCAACCGGTTAGATTTCCGGAAATAACGAATGACTCCGTCAGTTGCCCATGTTGGCAGACCACCCACGACAATATATCATGTGAATGAGAGACATATGAGCATGTACGTGATTCGCTACTACTAAGGTTGCACTAGGTTGGAGACGAATATAACCTGCAGACCGGCATATGCTGGACATGTTTCCAAAACGTATCCTCGGTTTGTCAACCATTTATCACTACCGCTGAGCTGAATATCATCAAGCGGGAAGTGCAGAGGGAAATCAAGAGAACAGGACACGAATCAGCAAGGTCTGGAGTGTCTTTGCAGATCTGTGAAACATCTAGCGCTCAGCCCATACCAATATCAGAATTTTAAACTCGAACGTTAACCCTTAAATGCGCAATGTTGCTTTAAAACAACATAGTGAAAAACATCCACAAAGTAAATTATGTTTACAGCCTTTAGATATGTAAGTTTTTTTTAAAAATGATTTTTTTCAGCGTGCGCATTTAAGGGTTAAATCTGTATTACAATACGCTTGCGAAACGTCTTGCGTTTCAGCGATGACAACGCAAAAACTGCAGGTATTTATTAATCACTCCCTGCGACATATCCGTGCCTGATGGCCTAACAACTGGATATCCAACGACGGACTCCATCGTCGAAGTCATCAACTGCCAATACCAACAGAAATTCGAGATTACGACGGAGAAATGTAGGGGGTCGCACAACACACTTTGAGGAAAAAAGCAAACGAGATCTGATCTGCAAAGAAATATTCGACTGGATTTCGCAAGGACAACGACGAAGAGGCAAACCCAAAGGCTCATCCAAGTCATGACAAGTAACCATCGGCAGTGGAGATCTCTGATTTTATCCCTGTTTTTGGGTGTGTGGATATTATCACTACGACCAGCATTTTGATCTATTGTGATCTTATCCAGGTGTTGTTCCACACTTCGTTGTTATTGCAGTATCGCTATAGAGTGAGCGAACTGCTTATTATCCGTGCTTAAAGTGTCGGTGTGTTTTCACCCCTTTTTCCCTCTACACATCTTACTACTTTTCAACCAATCTAGCTCTAGAGCTAGGTAGTGCGGAGACTAGTTATAATTTGTCCTTGGATAAGAGGCTTCATTCGCACCTCGAGCAAGTATCATTCTTATAACCAGCACTGACTAAAGGCTTCATGGCCGGTAAAGCAGAGTTCAGCACAGAGTGAGGGTGTGTATGAATGTGTTCCTTACTACTTATGCATTACCAATCTCGTTCCTAGAACCAGGAAGCGGAACAAGCCTTAATTTGCCCTTGAACAAGAGGATTCATTCGCATCTCAAGCAAGTACCACTCTTATAACTTGCCCTGGCAAGAGGCTTTCATTGTTAGTATATTCAGAATGCAGTAGGAAGGATGTGGAGGGGCCTGAGAAGAAACCCATGCTAAAGTCACTTAACATCGAATGGCCTGATTCTACTAAGATTCGAACCCACATTTTATCCCTTTGATGTGCCGGGCCTACGAACATGGACCAATAAGTAAACAAATAACCTGCAGTGCTACTATCGACTGATGTAAGCAGTAAACATCCAATAAGTCCAAGTAAGTCCAATGCAGTAAACATGCAGTATTTTGCCACGGCATTCCAAAGCTGCCGAACTTTGAGGAATTGCAGTGTTTTTCGTAATCAACTACGAAGTACCATGATTTGGCCGAGGAGTAAAGGCAAATGCGGTACCTTGATGAAATGTAATGTATAGTTTCAGTAGTTATTTTTTCTCTTGGACTGGTTGTATTCGACTGCGCTGCTTGGAAGACCTGCAGCTGCCCAGAGCCTGGCTAACCAAACCACCGCCACCAATTGTAAAATTCGTTTGTTTTACGATATTTCTCACTGCCTTAATGATGCCAGGTCAGAACTGGTCAGTTACAGTCTGACCGTCCAAAACAGCTTAAGCGATGAGCTGAACACTTTGTGTAACTAATTCGAGTCAAATGTCAGAGGCTGGTAAATGATTAGATAATGCGTAAAACAGACCTCACCCCATAGCCTCTTATCTAGCAACTCCTACCCCTACCTCCACGTGGTACCAGCCGGAATACAAGCAACCTTAGCGGAGATCGGGTAACCAACCCCGGTGGAAACTAAGGTCGTATTCCAACAGGGGAAAAGGCACAATGTGTCTCGACACTGCAAGTTGGCAGCCCCATCACGAGACTCGGTAGCGTAAGCCCTAGTACGGGGATCTATCTAAACCTAAAAAAACTAACAAGAATCAAAAAATATCTTCTCGGAACACTCGGCATGGACCAAGGCGACAAAATAAGGACATGGAATAGAGATTTGGTACCTGGAACTGCAGATCGCTAAATTTCGTTGGTGGCGACAGGGTGCTGCTCGATCAGCTAGAACTCCGAAAGTTTGGCATCGCGGCACTGCAGGAGATCTGTCGCAACGGCGAGGAGGTGTGGATGATCCGTGGCGGCAAAGCACGATTTTTCCAAAGCGGCCAACGAGCTGGGAACGGGCTTCGTAGTGTTGGGCAAAATGCAGGATCGCATAATGGACTGGAAAGCGATCAACGAGAGGATGTGCGTGTTAAGGATGAAAGGCCGTTTCTTCAACTACACCATCATAAACGTGCGTCGTCCACACGAAGGTAGACCCGACGACGAGAAGGAAGGGTTCTATGCGCAGCTGGAGGCAACGTACGACAGCTGCTCACCAGGAGACCTTAATGAATAAAAATACATAAAAAATAACACAGTACAATCATCACATTGCGAAGGAATCAGATGCAGTGATTCTTCTGCGTGAGAAGGAGCTGGGTGCTTTCCCCAAACTCGAACAAGTCTTCAACAGAAGCAAAAGTACGTAACATCGAAGACATCCCAAGTAACAATCCAATAGCAAATTGGTCTTATTCATTTTTATAGTAGTTTTATCAGAGCATCGCAAAGTCTATCAGGTTTTATAATGCTTTTCCCCAAGTAAATTTTATCTTATTTGAGTAACATTTCTGAAGAATGACTAAAGGAGACTTGAAGAAACACCCATAAAACTGCATTATGAATAAGTGTAATTCACCTTATAAGCAGTTTTAAAGGAAACTTGATTTCTGCCCAAAAACGACGCTGCTTAAAACTTAACAATAGTTTTGACAAAAATTTAAGGCATTCTTCTGTAAGATTGGTTTATCTTAACAATGCTGCCATAAAATTCTCTTAAAACCGTATATTCTTGAAAGATTTCTCTTTCAAATACTCTTACTTCAATACTCTTAAGAAAGAACATTGTAGTGTAAACAACTAATCTGTCAAAATGGGCGTTTGAGCCTAGAGTATATTGGAGAAATATAGATCTTTTAAACGAGAATTTAGCAAAAATTTATCCAATGTTTTGAAAACTTTTTCATATGAACGATCAGCGAAGTCACAAAACAATGAAGATATCAGGAACAACGGACTATGGTGTGTTAGTTAGGGTAAGGTACAGAAGGACGGTGCCGGTGATGATGCACTAGTAAATTTGTAAGAATTGGATAAATTCGGTTCGAATGTGTTTTGCCCGCGGCGGTGCGAGTTTCCTCTAGAGTTGTTCGTATTTTTTAAACTTTATTAGCCAGTGTTTTTGTTTGGAAAATGCTTGGAGGGGTTGCAGCAGACGAGGCATATTTTCTAAAACCGATTGTAAAGATGAAGTACATTGAAAATTCTGTAGATTAAGCTTTACGCATGGACGCATTTTCGTGCAGTCCTCTTTTAATTTTTAAAATCAGTTTATGTTGATAATCAACATGGCTGCTATACTTTAAAACTTTTGAGCTCAATGCAAGTACAAACAACACGTTATATCGATACTTCGTTGACGTTTTCTTTGTTTATACTAGAATGGTAATCTTGCAAAAAACTTGGTGGCCTGAAGTAAATCAAACAACTCTTATTCAAGCGTAACTTGTCTTCTTCAAGAATGCAATAAGTATAGATGAACTTATCGCCCTCTTGGATAAATTTTCTTTGTCTTGTGCAAGAAATGTTAGTCTAATAAGCGCTTTCTGGTTGATTTAGATAAAACCATTGAAAAAATGGCGAACAGGGCTGTTTTGATTACTTTTGAAATTGAAACCAATTGCATATGGGTGTTTATAAATATGTTTTTTTACAATTCCGTAGGTGTTAAATAAATGTTTGGACATGTAAAACGCTTTTTGCCGCAATTTGTTAAAAATTTGGTAGTTATCAACTTCTTCATGAATTTTCCAATAATCTAGCAAAAATAACCGGCGCGTTAAAATTTTCTAACTTTCATGTCACAAAACATCGACAAACTGAGCGTGGCACGAAAAAAATCTCATTTATGGGCAACCTAGCAGCTGCTTTTATTACCATTTTTATTATTCATATCCATTTTGGAAAAGCAATATCTGTGAATGCTTTTTTCTCTTATAGCTCTTAGTCACTTTAAAAAATTCAAGGCTGTGAAAAGGGTATGTTGTCTTGCAAGTGTTCTTTGAGAAGACAACCATAAAATCATCAACACTTGTGGTGGTTTTCCTTAAGTTTTGAGCGACTCTTGAAAATCACTATAAATAGATATTGATAAGAATTACAAGTTTTGAAAAGACCTTAGGAAATATTCTTGAGATCCTTCTTTAGTGTGGGCCTCCTTAGTTTTATACGGGTTTTATGGCTGTTTTATCGAAGTTTTGTTGAATTACAAGTTTTTTGATCGGTTTTAAGCAGCAAATGCTGGAAACCTCTTCAAGTGCATCTTAAAATTGAATTTGTTACTTGGGATGGCTCATTGTACCTGAACGCTGTACGATGTAACCTTGGTTGACGCAACGTGGAATTCCTTAGGGACCGCGATGCAATTCGAAAACCCAGTAACGACAGCAATCGTGGACAGTCAACCTCATTGTTCAGGAGCTTGACAATAAATGTTACCTGCTTAATTTTCCGGCGTTTAGTTAATGTGTCAAGGTTGATCAGTTTACAGAGATCGCGGTAAAGCGGGAGATTCCGAGAATCACGCCAAGGTAAGTTGCGCAGAGCAACGCGGATGAATCGTTTTTGAATTCTTTCAATTCTTAGATCCCATGTCAGTTGATGAGGGAGCCAAACAAGAGCTGCGTTTTCCAAAATAGGACGTACCAGTGAGGAATACAAAGCATTGAGATTGTAAGGGTCGTTGAACTCTTCGGCTATTTTCGTTATAAAACCTAACTGTCTATTAGCTTTGGCGATGATGGTTGACCGATTATTGGTAAAGGTGAGTTTTTTGTCCATCAGAACTCTCAAATCATTTATTTCTCCGATCCTGTTGAGCTTAACGCCTTCAATGTGAATGTCGAAAACTATTGGTTTTGCGGTACAGTGAAATGTTATGACGAAAATATTTAGTAATCTTTGTAGATGATTGCTGTCTTCGAAACATTTCACCACAGTATACAGTTTTAGATCGTCAGCATAAACAAGTTTACAGCCACCAAAGCAAAGGAAGCAAAGCAAAGCAAAGCCTAGGTGCTACATTCCGTTATCGAAACTTGACCTTCTGTTTTTATACGACAGACTTCGCAGCCAGCTGTTAGAGTGCAGGACAATTGCAGGGCCAGTTGCTACGATCCTATTGACTCTAACAGCCTCTCCTAGCCGAGATTCGAACATACGACGACTGACTTATTATAGTTTACAGCCACCATCGAGCAATAATGCAACATCGTTCAAATAAATAGTGAACAGCAGTGGTCCCAAGTTACTTCCCTGGGGTACTTCACTTGGGTTACCAAATAGCAATGAAATACATGCACCCAGTTTTACACGGAGTGTTCTATCGCTAAGATATGGGTTGAGCCATTCAATCAAGCTATCAGAGCCCCCCTAAAATAAGGGCTAGTTCCGCCAATGGGTTTCTGATTCCGAAGACGGTTCATGGTTCATCATTGAAAAACGTGGGTGATGGAATGGCTGAGTTTTTCCTCTTCGAGTTAACGAAATTCCAGAAAAATTTTGGATTACGCCTCAAGTTAGATTGCATACTCAATACATATGATTTATATAGGCTTGAGTTTAATTTTCGATAGGCATTGCTAGCAGACCGAAACGCACTCTTTGATTCTGCGGAACGGCAACGCCGAAGTCGACCGAAAATTTATAGCAGCGTTTTATACCAGTCACATATCTGTTTTGAAAATACGGCGAAATAATTTACAAAATATATATCGCTTTTCCGTAATTTAATCTAACCCCGGCAAGCGCCTAGCGGGGTAAAAGTTCGATTCACGGACGAGGCAAAAGCGCGATTTATGGACGAGGCAAAAATGTATAGCTAATTATATACAGCTTTAGGCACTATATCACAGATACTAGAAATGAAAGATCTGCAGAAGACTGTGTGCCCTACAGATGTTGGCCGAAGAAAAACAATGTGTTTCCGCCGATGAAACGAAAAACAAACGTTTGGAAAAGTTTCGATCTAACGGAGGCTGCAATACACCAGCGCAAAATAGAAAAGGTGCAAATTGAGAATATTCCTTACCGAAATATAATGCAGATTGAAGATAATATGGTTTTGATAGCTACTGCTGGGCTAATTTCATGGATTCTAGCTTCGAACTTTTGCCCCGCGGTATTCGCACTTTTGCCCCGCTAGTGGGGTAAAAGTGCGAATTTGCACTTGATCAGAAGAAAGAAGAATTTATTTTGCAAAACACTATTACCGCAGATGATTTATAGTTGAATGTTAAGACATTGAGTTACTGCATCACTATAAAATATATTATGTTGTTGTCCTTCTTCATATCTCACGAAAATTTATGACTTCAAACATCGCACTTATGCCCCGCCCTACTCTATAAAGGGATGGAGATTTAGATACAAAATTACCGTTTAACTGGGGGGATTTCGAGATACAGTTTTCCACTGAAACACCCAACTTCTTCATAAAAACCCCCGTTGAAGAACACCTCGTTCATATTAGTCGAGTTCATTTTTAATATGAATATTTGAAAGGCGTGCACCCTGTGAACTTCTTGTTTTGATATTACGAGAACAAACGCTTTGAAAACATTTGAAATATGCGTTAACTCCGAACGTCCGAATTGTAGATGTAGAAATTGGCTCGGCAGTTTCGACTAAAATGGTCTATTTTAGGTGCTGGAGAAAGGTAAGTTGCATATGAGCTATATTGCCAAAGCTGCTGAGTAAGAGGAAAAGTATTAAGTTTTTTTTGTTTTTTTTTTGACGTAGGACTACGTCTTACGGCAAGTTTTGAGATAGGGTGTCATTCCAAAAAATCGAAAAATGCGAGCGTCACGAAAAATGAAAAGTTTTGAGCGCTAATAGCCCAGCGGTTTTCCGATCGATTCTTACACCAATCGATTGGAAAATCTTCTAAGAATCGGCCCAAATGAAGAAAAGTATGGATTCTTGATGTTGAACTATTGAAAAATTGAAAATTATGAACCTATGTTTTACCAGAATTCTCGCTTCGTGATTGGTTGGAAGATTCTTTAGGATGATCTAAACCTATACCAATTTGATATCTGTGCTTGAGAAGTAAGCCAGAAAGAGTGACAAAACCCCCTCGTACCAACAGATTTCTTACGAACGCGATTAAACCTAGTCCAATTTGATGTTTGCGATTTGGCATGTGCAGCGATCGAAATCATCCTACTCAATTACTCTAACCAGCCTGAAAAAAATAAAATGCTAAGCTAAGAAAATAAAATAACAAATAAATATCCTCTTTTTCTTCTATTTTGCGTAGGCAGTAAAATACTGAAACAAATAAAAATTGATTTTTCCAGAAAAATTCGACAGCCATATCCCCTTAATTTAAACGGCCGACAACTCCCAAGTAAACTGCACAAGGTTGCGTTAATTTAACAGTGTATAAAATATTCGTTCACCACAGCTAGATTAAATATCTGATCAGTGTAATACGATCGACTTAGTTTTCGGCACGTTTTAAAATCGGCGCCGTTAATATGAATAGTTCCAGTAAGCCTAATAACAGCCGGAAACATGATCAAAGTCATAAATCAATCAAATTTAACGACGAACCACGACACCTGGGTATAGCGAATTCGTTTGGTAAATCTGGCTCACAACTGGATGGACAAGTTATGTTCATTTGCTAGTATTTGACAGAAGCTCAATATTGACTCGTGCAAAACTGGTTAATAATCGAATTCGCTATTAAATTAACGACGAGACATGACTCATGACACTAAGATAATGTTACTATTTAGTGCTACTAAATTGGGACAAGGCATATTCTTTTTATTCAGCCAGCTCCGGTACGAAAGCGTTCTTAGATGAAACGCGATCAGTTTCACGTCTTTGTTATTCGATTAGTAATTGCATGTAATTAGTTCTTACATTTTTCATCTATCAGAGTAAGATACAGACCTCTTAATTAGATCTTGGAGATATTTAATCCCTCAAATTACACCATTTAAGGCTAACGAAGGTTTCGATGGATACTGTGAAATGGCAAAAATACTGTGTTAGACGAAACAAAGAACTCAGCCCGTGGCTGTCCCATTCGTTCAACTGTGCTATAGCAAGAGGATTACCCTCTGGGCGCGCCCACCAAAGATCTAATAATCGATCGGTTCGCGTGTCGATACAAGAAGCATGCGGTAGAACCCACGAAGTGTCCACACTGTGCACTACCGCATTAGCGCGAAGGAATTTGTGACGGGGTCAGCAAGATTTCTGCCAATTGATAAACTTCGCAGAGAATCAAGAGCAAGGCGGTAGGCACTTCTGTGCAAAACCGATCATTGAGCCTCGGTCCTGTTGCTAGGGTAGTTGCACGATGTAGGCCGAAATGTTTTGCGAAATATTCAAATATGTTCGAAATCCTATTTGACATAATTTGTTTCTGCTTCAAATGTCATGGACTTTTTACTTTTTTGAATGTAATGTTTAAATATAACATACTGAAAAAATTTGCGCTGAAACCCTGCTTGTACTTTAGCGGAAATTGTGGATAGGTACTCCATGTGTCGACATGGTGTTGTTCTACCACATCCGTCGCAATTGCCTACACAACATTTTACGAATCAAACATAAGATTTAGAGACCATATGATCTATGGCTGTCGTATATGCTAAAATAAATGCAGCGTGGCTTCCAAGTACTGTCAAAGTGAATTAAGATAGCTGTAAATGAATTGTTATCGGTGAGGTATTACTGCTTTAGTTTTACTATATTTTTATAAGAGTGTTATTCAACCTCGTCGTTTTAATCTTGCTGGTTGAGAAAAGCTGGGCTCCACTGCGAGATGAATTTAGTTAAAGCCTCGTAAATAAGAACTTGCTATAGATACAGAGCTCCTGATCTCAACGGCTGCCTGCTGCTGGTATGGATAGAATGCTCAGAGAGCCAGTTGTTGATTTTTTCCTAGAGAGGAACAAAGCGACATGAAATTAAATCTAGTCCAGATTGGGAGGAACAACAATCACTCTGCCACTTCAAAGTACAGGTAAGCGTGATCATTGCGCTCTAAATAATGTCATGCATTATCGTCACATCGAACCGCAAGTCGCGAACCTTGCTGCTGATTTTGTCTGCATTATAGTCGGTTCAGCTCACTTATCCGCCTATCATGGCGAATCGCTACTGGCCCCTATAGGAATAATGCCCAAGTCTGTAAATAACGTTGCCTTGACTGAACATTCAGTTTCGGGATATATGTATATCTAATGGAGTAATTTCTTGGGTTTGATTAACTGTTTGCCGATTCGCCAATTATAATCATTCAAGGGTTTGATTTAATAGTTAAATACCATATTTTTCATATAGCTCACAGTGCAGCTCTGATTAACGGTTATATCTCAATAACGAGTTGGCCTTCGAATATATACACACGTGTAAGTAAAATATAATAGTTCAATTCAAGGGCATTTTTCGAAATTACCATTTACCTACGTTTGGAGCGAAAGGGTACAGAATTTCGAAAAAGTTTGTACCTGCGCACGGTTTAACTTATGAACTTATAATTGACTTATGAATTAAAATAATATTTACAAAACTTTAAGTTGTATGTTTACTTAGGCTTGATTTTAAAGGTATATAAAGTATTCTTTTTTAATGCTTTGAAAGGTTATTTTACGTTGGGCGGCTTTTGAGTACGAAAATATTTTTTTTTAAACTTTGCTCTTTTCGAGCTTTGTGTTTTAAGTATATTGTTCATAGATAAGCTGCTGCTAATTTCTTAGGTATTTGACTTAACTTAACACCCGCTAGAAGGGGTGAGATTGTACCAAAGTTCATGTACTTATAGTGTAATCAGAGTTCATTGTAACTAAACTATCTCTGAGGCAGTGGTTAACTGAATATTAATGTATACATTGACAGGTTTTGAAACAACTTCATTGTTAAATTGTGTGCATAACAAGGTAAAGAACAAAAACGATTGTTTTTTTTGGCACAACCTTACTCCGGCAGACGGTAACCTTAATTTTTTGTCCCTTGAGTTATAGCAAAAAAAAATAAACAACACAATTGTCAATTAAACGCAACATAATGAATTCTACATGCGTAAACAATTACTGACATAGCAGGGAGATACACATTTTTGTTTGTTTGTTTTAGGTTTAAATAAACTTTTTTCTAAGATTGATTTATGGTTGTCGGCAAGCTGGCTCAAAATTCACAATTGGGGATTATACTTCATCGATAGATGGCTAGCGACAAAATACGACCTTCGACGTATACTTTTTCTTTAAACCTTTCTAGAAAAACACTTAGGGAAACCTATACATAAGCCTCATGAAGAAGGAATTATCGTCCCTTAACCACCAAATCAATTGACCACCCTTGTAACAATGTAAATGTTTTATATTTGTTTGATAAAAGCACTACAGAATCTACCAGGTTCGTTTAAAAGATGTAAACAAAAATGTGAATAATACGCAACACAGTTTTTTCCGGAACCCCTCAACCGATTTCAACAATCTATACCTACAAAGAAGGATTTCTGTCTGTCTGTCCGTATGTTCCTTATAGAATCGAAAACTACTGAACCAATCGGCATGAAAATATGCATGTAGAGGTTTTTTGGGGCCAGGAAAGGTTTTAGTGATGGTTAGAAACCCCTTTCCCCACTAAGAAGGGGGGGGCTCCCATACAAATGAAACACAAATTTCTGCATAACTCAACAACTAATCAAGCAAATGAAACCAAATTTGGCATTTGAAGGTTTTCGAGGGCAAGAATATTTTCTATGGTGAATTAGGACCCCTACCCACTTTAAGAGGGGGGGCTCCTATACAAATGAAATTCAAATTTCCTCATAACTCGAGAACTAATCAAGCAAATAGAATCAAATTTGGCATATGGAGGTTTCTGGAGGCAAAAATATTTTCTATGGTGAATTAGGACCCCTCCCAACTTTAAGAGGGGGTGCTTCTACACAAATGAAATACAAATTTCCTCATAATTCGAGAACTAATCAAGCAAATGGAACCATATTTGGCATGTGGGTGTTTTTGGAGGCAACCATTTTTTCTATGATGAATTAGGACCCTTTACCTTTTTAAGAGGGGGGCTCTCATACAAACGAAATACAAATTTTCTCATAACTCTAGAACTAATCAAGCAAATGGAACCAAATTTATCATGTGGGTGTTTTTGTAGGCAAGAATATTTTCTATGGTATATTTTCTATGGATTTCTCCACTTTAAGAGGGGGGGGGGCTCCTATACGAATGAAAAACAAATTTCCTCATAACTCGAGAACTAATCAATGGACCCGCCGTCGGAAGCGCCGCCCACTGGGGGGCTTGCAAAACTCGAGATTGTGTCAAAGATCATCCGAGATTCATGATTTATGTACAACACAGGTTAATTTGTGGCAATACGAAGTTTGTCGGGTCAGCTAGTTTTATTATAAAATGAAAGCTCTTGTTACTGCAAAAAATTTTATCTTAGAGTTCTATCAAAAACAAACTAGCAGTCAAAAGTTATGCATGAAAATGTGCTTTTTCAAGGAGCCAATTAGTCGAACGTCTCTTAGAGATTCACTAGATCACTATTGAACTGTTTTTTGATTGGTTATTTAATTTGAAAGTTATGACCAATCGTAAACAGCACAATAAAATTTACAATACAATTAGCTAGTTATTCAATTTTACTGACATGAATCAAGTAAAAATCAAATTTTACTAACATGAATCAAATAAAATTTAATTTTGCTCACGGCATGCGTCGGTTTCTAACAGTTTTGGCAAAAAAAATTTTTTTCGCTTTAAGAAAGCCGTTTTCATGTGGATTCCGATGGCAGGGCATTTGATTGCAGTAAAACTAGTAGTTTTACCCTAATTACTTCATTTATGTCGCAAAAATTGGAGTAGCATGATCTTCATTTGTCCAAAACTACAAGAAGCAAAAAAAGTAAAACCTTGGGCTTAAACGTCTTTTTAAGACTTGATTCTTCTTTATCGACAGACTTCGTGGCCGGCTGTTAGAGTACAGGACTGTTACGGGGCCAGTGCAAAAATCCGGAGATGTCGCGGAGATCATCAAGCTTGCTCTGCATATCATATCACAATTGGAAAAATTAGAGACTGTCGTCGGCCAGGTTGAAGTCATTTAATTGCTTCATTCATTCAAAGGGCACTAGGGTAATCGTCGATTTGGTTTACTATTAACCCATTACGACCCTGGTATACCAAAATTAGAATCAAATGAAGTGAAACTATGTAGTTCATTATATTATGACTCGAATGTGTCGTTTTTTAACTTTTACGGCCATTTTTGAAAAATTTGCACTGTTGAAAATACAGATGAAATGCCAAAAACTGACAGATTATCTCACGCACACATCAGAATGATGTCTTATCTCTCTTGTAGTGTTATTAGCATTATTAAGCTAACTATTGAAATTCAGCAGCAAACAGGTTTTGAAAACGGGGTATAATATTTCATACTCTAGGACATAATAGGTTAATGACTTCAATTAAAATCTTATCCATAACCACGTGGAACAAAAGCGGTGAAAGAATGCAACCCTGTCACACTTCAGCAGTCACCTTCACAGGCTGTCGTGCAGCACTTTGCACAAAAACGCCTCTTCCTGCGGCTCAATTAAATTATGTGGCTTCACGCCTTAGTGCGCCTTAGATATTTTCGTGTTTTAGTTGATCGAATGCTATATCGAAATCATCAAACATCAGCAACAGGAATTCGTTGATTTTCTCCGATGTAACGTGGTGCATTGTGATCCACACGTGACCGACCATCGCAGTTTCCAGCTTACTACCACCAGGTGGTAGGGTTGATTTTCTTCTAAATCCGGTTAAACATCACCTTGCAGAGTACTTCAAGAAAGAAACCGAGCAACTTGATGGGTTCCTTTTTTGGAAACTTTGACCCTACATCCAGTCCACTGGAAATGTCGCGGATTTCCCGAAAGAACTGATGTAACATTTGCGCTATCCGCTACCAATACAGTATGGTTCTGATTATATCTTCACCCGATTATATCTACTCCCGATTATATCAGTATTCTTTTGGATTATATCAGCTCCGAGAATAAATTTTTTGTTTGTTCTTTTTAAGTTATTTAATGATTGATTCCTTTGAGGTCATAGAACAGCCAAATGACTGTTTCAGGCGACTTAACCCTTTATGGATCAGGCTGCACAGTGATCAAAACAGTGAAATACGTGATCGCGTGAGATTACGCCGGTACGTGAGATTTTTCTTTGGCAATATTTCTTGGTATAAAAAAATATTCGTTTGACTAGAACCATTATGTGATTAATCCCTAATAAATAAAATACAAAATTTATTTTCTCACATATTCTAGATGCAGGTTTGACGTGTTCAGCAAAAATGTAGTAAATATCAATACAAACGACTTTGTAAAAGATCAGTTGTCTGTATCTGATTGTATCCTCAAAAGTTACACTTATTTTAAAAAGTGCTTTTTAAGCGCTTTGTGCACACAAATCATTATATTTCGGGAACGATAAGAGATAGATAGTTACTATATTCGACAAAGTTACTTATTTTAGTATGTTCTAAAACTTTTGTATTTTAGGTCGTATTTTTTTATTTTGGATCACCCTAGTGTATAGAAACATGACCACCCTAATAATGCAGGACAAAGAATATAATACAGTAGCAAATTTGGCAAACCTTGAGCAAAAAAAAAAATTTTTGCGATTATATCAGTTTGTCAATTGCGGATGATGCGACGTACTGTGTGTGTCATGTAAAGAGTGTCCCGCATCAAATTGCACCACGGAAGAAGCGCTATAGTAAATTACCTAATTGACCGATCCTTTTCAAACTTTCAGACAATAAAATATAACCCATTAGTAAGCTTTTGGCATATTTATTTCATTCAACTTCAATATCATAACCATATGTTCGCACCTTACGCTTAACTCCACTCATAAGGTTCTGTACAATATCTGGCTGCAGCTTCTTCCATATGGAAACCACTTGTTCTTCATGTCTGTCTCAGAGTTGTCATGTCTTCCAGTGCGTTGGGAGGTTCATGTCCTTCGGTACGAAAGTAACCCCGTTGGGTTCGTTCCACTCCAGGACATCCTTTGAATAGTGGCACGAAACTAGATCCGGCCAGAAGATCGTTGGGCCCTCGTGTGGCTTCAACAGAGGAAGTAGACGCTTCGGTAGACACTCCTTGATGTAGATCTGTCCGTTTACAGTCCCGGTAGTCACGAATGGCGCACTCCGTGTGCCACATGAGCAGATCGCTTACCAAATCATGTATTTCTTGGCAAACTTTGAATGTTTATGCTTCCTTACTTCCTCCGGAACATCAAACTTGTACTGGGCGGTGAAGAACAGTAGCCCCGGAAGCTGCCGGAAGTCCACCTTGACGTAAGTCTCATCATTCATTATAAGACAATGAGGCTTCGCCAGCGGGTGCAAAGTTTCCGGGTCCGTGGCATTCCCACCGTATTTTGCCGTTCGTCAGGATTTGGAGCATTCTGCACTTTGTACGTATGCAGTCCCTCCCGTTCCTTGGCTCTCTGAACAAAAGACTTAGACAGGTTCAACTTTTTGGCCACATACCCGACCAAAGCATTGGAATTTCGTTTAAATTTCGCTTAAGTTGAGTGCACGATTCTGAGTTGTTTTCCGATGTCCCGATAAGATAGTTGAGAATTTTCCAGCTGCTTGCGCAAAATCAATTCGCGACGCTCCTTTTCGGGTGACACCATTTTTTCCAATTTTCGAAAAACTGACAGCGATGAAACTATAGTATAAGCAATACACTCTAAACTACTTCTACCCATATTTTCAAGAGAAAATACCTAATGGGTAGTTTTCTACAGCGTTTCTCCCGTGGTGCAATTTAATGTGGGACACCCTTTATTGTTGATTTTGTTGGCTTGATAATCTATCTGAGTGGGTTCTACAAAATGTAAAGTACAAGTCCGTACGATTGGTTTGTAACTGGCTAGTTCTGTCGTTGAACGACATCTTGGCATTTGTTATAACACAGCTAAGGCGGCGAGGAATGTCATTTCTGCTTCCTCAAGTAGGGCGTTGACCAAAGCTCTCTTGTCTCGTCTACAGTATACTTTTTAACAACTGTCTCCAACTCCGCATATCGCTTGCTCGTCGTGCCATACACACTTCGGTGCAGCAGAGACACGCATTAACATTCTAAAGGACCAAACAGAATGCTGCGTCAACAAGTCTGTCATCGTTATTTTGACAGTCTTCCCATGGGTTTACTGTCAAGTCCGTATTCTGCGACTGGGGTTGCCATGTTAGACACAGTGGGAGGTAACCGCACTTCTGATTCAGCCGCTTGCTCCTAAACAGACGCTGTTAGAACCGCCACTAACCTGAGAAACAAACGCTCGAAGAATTTTGCCCCATCCGTGAAGGGTAGCCGTCCTTCCCTGTCTGCGTATGACAGCCAGAACGTTGTGTACCGCAGCCGATACCACGTGGAGTTAATGTACGTGGAGATTTGCACATGGTCACTCTTTGACAGCCAAAAATACAGTTCTTTTTGACATTAAACCAGACCAAAACCATAAATACTTCCGCATATATGTATGTTCGACCAGCATTTTGTAATCGCCAGGGTAATACAGCTTATCCCACGCTCCACTTTGTTCACATTCAAGTATGAAACTACTCAAAACGGAAATAGAGGAAAATAATCTTTTATTAAAACCGGTAAACATCACCTAAAAAGTACAATAGCGCGGGTGTAAACAGTGGTAAAATATTGCGGAGTTTCCACCTATTTAGAGACCCACGCGAAAATTATTAGCGTGGTTATTTTCTGCGTTTACCACAAATGCTTGTAATTTAGCAATTTGAACCATCAGTTTTTCGTTATTGCCTCCCCACTGCATCCCTCCTTGCTTAACAAGCATAGTTTCAGAGTATTTAATAAGTACAGGATAATTATTATTAAAAAACGAATTTGCGTAGGACTTGTAAAATTGTTGCAAGGTACAATAATTGAATAAGAAACAAAATTTGAACAAACTCCTAAATATTAAACGTATGAATTGTAGTTGAACAAGATAATCTTTTAAATTTTTTTCACTTGAGATTTGTGGAATCATGTTGCCTCAATCCATGCCATGACGCG
Source organism: Sabethes cyaneus (assembly GCF_943734655.1). Taxonomy (NCBI): domain Eukaryota; kingdom Metazoa; phylum Arthropoda; class Insecta; order Diptera; family Culicidae; genus Sabethes; species Sabethes cyaneus. The sequence goes on along the minus strand of NC_071355.1, from coordinate 150,075,442 downwards.
TGAAGAGGTTAAATATTTTACACAGGTTACCGTAGTGTCCACTTGTTACTGTTCTAGGCTACTTCTAGGCGAGTGCGAAAACGTGTTCAAGCGATGTCAATCAGCAACAGATTGAACCGCTTGTCTACGATCATCTTTGACACTGCTACAGTTGTGCAAAAAAGTTTCCCATAGGCTGCTGTACCCATAGGACGGCTACGGAACAAAATTCAACCGAAAGCCGGGCGTCGTGAGCGAGTTCTGCCTTCTGCGCACTGTCGCTGCAAGAAGTGCCCTCGAATTCGGACGGACGTACGTGTCCAATAAGAGGAAAAGAAATACACGGCAACAGAATCGTACTTTTCCGGACCAGCAATCAAGGGCAACTTGTTATTATTTATACTTTTACGCGGAACATACGAGTACATGTATATGTACTATAAAGCATGTTCTAGTAGATATATTAGGCGATCAACTTTACACTTAATATACTATTTCTACTCGCTTCATGGGTTTGGCGATGGTGCCTTCCACTATGCGGCGTGTTCGGCTCAAATCGCCGGTATCGAAACGATGTCTCTTTCTTTCGTGCTCGCATTCATTTCCGCGAGCCTGGTCGCGCGAAGTCGTCACCCGGCTTGACGCTGGCGCGCGATCGTCCATCCACCCCTCTTCACCGCGGCATGCGAAAATGCAGCGTGCTGCTTGGACAGTGAGTGTTTAATGGTCATGAAACTTATTTTGCGTATCAATTGGCAGATTCAACACAATTTGATACAAAGATGAAATACGGCTCAAAACATTGGCTAAAAATTAGTAGAAGAGTAGCAAATTGATAATTGATAGTTGGATAACTATAAATAACAAGAAATATTGAGCAAGCAAATTAAAAGGAAAAAAAAATTCTGTGAAATTTCTCAAAACAAATAAAATAATACTAAAACTGAATGAACATTCTCACGAAATTCAGAAGAAACTAAACCAAAATTGGAAACTTAAAATTGATATCAAAGAGACAATATTCATCAAGCAAAACTTAAAATTGAAAAGCCATAATAGACAAATATGAAACTATACAGATATCTTTTCGGGGAAACAAAAAAAGCCATGGGTAAAAACGTCCTTCAGAACTTGGCCCTTCTTTATCGACAGACTTCGCAGCCGGTTATTAGAGTACAAGAAAATTACGGGGCTAATGCAAAGATCCTATTAACTCTATAGCGGCACCTCACCTTTTCGAGGAAACACTGAACTGAAATTATGAAAACGGTAAAGCATTGGCTCGAAATAAAATTATCGTCAGACGTACATACTATGTTCTCAAAAGAGTGAACATAATTAGCAAAAAATGTTAAGTTTATTAAAGTTTCCAATTGGTTGAGATTTATTTTAAATGAGTTTATCTCAGTTTCGTCTTTATTGATCCATATTTTTATCTATTTACTTTCTATTATTTCATTCAAATTCAAGTTTTGTTTATATTGTTAATTGTCAATTCAAATTTATTCAAACAATTTCTCTATTTCGTCTTTCGATGTTTATTTTAGCATTTTTTTAATGCGTACGTTCAACACGCCAAGTGTAATTAAATAGTATAAGCGCCTTAATTTATCTGTAACGAAAACTAGTCCCTTGACACGACGCCATATTTCGTAGCTAGAATCGCAGCTCGCTACCTAAATGCTTTATATAAAGTTGGAACTAATACAGATGCAACTAAACTATCGGTTGGTACGAGCACCTCGCGAACGCGCTCTTATCCGGGGCAAAATTTGCTGTGGCTCCACGAAAGAAATTGGCATTACAAACATTACATTATTCGTGATATAATGATGAACAGATGTCAGTGCCATGGTTACCGCAGCGCCCCAGCGCCACATTTGACAGTGTAATGTACGTGAAGACTCAATCAAATTTTGTCAAATTGTAATCAAGACAAGCATCAGTAATGTTGTTGCATCTCATCGAATTAGAGGTATTTTTAGGCATTTCCGTCATTCCGGTTATCTCCGTTATAATGAATCGACAGCAGCAAAAAAGTGTTTTTTATCGAAATTATAGAAAATTATAGAAAATTAGATACTTCCTGTTCGCTCTCAATTAAATGAAAGACGACGCACGCGGGCTACAGTCCTACAGCCTGCCTTAAATGCTTTAAATTGACTTATCTTTGACGTATACCCGACTCCGAAAAAAGACAGGTGATTACAAAACTAAACAGAATAACTAAGCAGAAAACAAACTAGTGCATTTTTTCGTTGGATTATTAACGGCTTTGATCGGTATAATCCGGAATTCATAATATAAATTTGATGCAGATAGGGTATGTGCCCAATGTACCAGGCTAGTACCTATGCTAGTTAATCCAAAAGGAGGATTTCATTTTCAATTGTACTTACCAAAGAGACAACAAAAATATTAAACTTCACTGTTTAGCCAATTCTTTGCAATTTCTATGAAACAATTAACTTTTTGTCGAATGTTCATAATTATTTCATATTTCAACTGATGCTTTTATTGATCAAAAGCGTATTTTGCTGGTAAAAGAAATCTCAACAAAGAGTAACTATTGTTACAAGTGTACAACCGAAAGATTTCGTGGAATCCACCCAGAAGTTTAGTAAAAACTAATAAATTAGCTACAAAAAGACCAATGATAAGAAAAATGCTAGTAATAACTTAGATATATTATCATTTTAATTATTATATTGTTTCATGAATAAGAAAGTATAACAGTAATAAAAAAAATATCTGACTAACCTTCTCCTTAAGCAGGAGCGAACAGCAAAATGATAACAAAATGTGTTATGGAAATCGAATAACTCGTATCAAAATTTGGTCTTGTTTTGGTTGACATAGTTGGTAAAATAACAAAAAAAAATATCAAAATTTTGCTCCTTTAAGGCCAAAAGAATAACTACTTGTGTTATCTGAATAACAAAGCAATAACATGACTGTATTCAGAGTTTAGAATAACATATTTTAGTATTATTAAGGTATGGAATAACAAATGCAGTAGTATATGAGATATTAAAAAATCATTTTAAAAAATATTTATAATCTAAAATCTCTTTAATCAATTAAAAAAAAATTTTTATGAAATATATCGAATGTCATTTTACGGTCAAAATAAGATATGATAACAAAATCAGTTATTAAACTCATCTTACAACCACTGTTTAAAATATCTACTCAATAACAAAATGTGTTATCAATGTATCTCCATATCTATTCAATAACAAAATATAGCATTATAACACAGTTTGAAATTGTTTTAATATTATTTTGCTCTTCGCTCCTGCTCGGGTCAACGCTGCAGTTGTGTTTTTAAACATAATAGATATGTACGTTCCTATGATTCTTTTTAAATTGCAATGTTCTTTCTGCGTTACATAACAACAAGCTAGTGATATATTAACTAATGAGTTGATAGAGTAATGAAACCAAGTAGCAACCTTCTCAGCCTGCCTAAAATGCTCAGATAACAAGAAAAGCAGCTTCACAGACAGTCTGGAATGCTCAAACAATGTTTATTATTATTTTTTTGTTAATAAGCCTCAATTAATCACGAGATCATAAAAAACTACCCTACTGGCTGTGCAGTAAAATTTAACATTTCATTTTTTTTATATTTCATGCATTTTTTTGCCCCCCGCTGGCTATTTGCTTACAATCGCCATACCTTCTATGAATCGGTGACAGGCTACCAGTTTTTTTTTTGCCTATTGCACCGACAAACTTCTCTCACCGTGCGGCGGCCGTGCCACTGGTGGTTCCGATGACCAAGGAGCTATATAGCGCAGCAAATCCTGTTTGCGATCTCTTTCGCTCACCCGCGCACAAAAACACCTTCGGACGGCGGCGGCGGCTGGCGCGAGCGAACCCACGAACTGCCGATTGCATGGGAAAAGAGAGTACACAGGTCATGTTAGAATATAGAAGCATTGGACTCCGAGCGCGGGCTGGGTGTGGTGTTACTATAAAAGACATGAACTGATCCTCCAAAGATCAGTATTCGGTACTCAATTGGAAGTTTTGTGTTAAGCAACAAAAACCGTTACGGTAACATAGAAGTCCAAGTTGAAAATCTAAATCAGTGCAGACATGTATTCGAAAACGGTAAGGATTAGTGTAGTTCAGTGGAATATGGTGATTATTTTAAAGGAATAATTTACCCAGTGAAAAGGACATTAAGTTTTGGCAACGATTTGTGATTCTGGAAGCGTTGACTATTTTATATCTGTTATTGAACAAGTGTTTTGGATTGCAGATCGCAGTTTTGGCTTTGGCCGCCGTTTGTATTGCGGCCCCCCAACATCAGGAAGCTGCCCGATTTCCAGCTGGTGTGAATCCGGCTGCTTGTCCATCGTATCCAAATTGCGATAATGCCGCCCTGCACAACCCAAATCCACACAACAATCACGCCGCCAATCACTGGAACCCGAACTGGAACGTCCAGCCAAGCTGGAACGCAGCTCCTCAGCCTGCCTGGAATGCTCAGCCAGCGTGGAATGCCCAACCCGCCTGGAACGCAGCTCCCCAGCCAGCCTGGAATGCTCAGCCAAGCTGGAACTCCTATCCAGCCGTTACTGGACCATCTCACAATCACTTGGCTGCTCCCGTTTCCACTGCCGGTGGTGACAAGTATGTGCACATTTTGGTTGTAAAAATTTCAAAATCAATAACCAGCTGAATCGACTTTTTTATCGTCCACAGATACCCAGCTGGTGTGAGCCCACACAGCTGCCCGAACTACCCTTACTGTGATAACTCTGCTCCAGCTGGTGTCCCGCATGTTGCTCCTCTGCCAGGATACACCGAGCGTCAGTACCCAGCCGGAGTTTCCCCACACAGCTGTCCCAACTTCCCATACTGTAACTAAACCAACTGTGATCAGTGCCTTACTCATTTAGCTAGATACTAAAAACTCATTCCGACTTCCTCTGTAACGCGTTCCATAAAGCATCTAAAGCGTACTTCATCAAAGCTAGATTTTCAAGTACGAGGACTGCTGAATCCTTGTCATCCCAAACTCTCACTGCCATGTTTGTTTTGTGTAAATAATGCTCCATTTAGGTTCGTTGATGTTTGATGTGCATGTGAATTATGTTGTGTAGTTTCTTGAAACACCTGTTTCCTGCAGGTATGAAGAGAATGTATTGAAAATAAACGAAATGCAACTTGAGATTAAATCTTAACCACAGCCTGGGTTTTACTTGTGTCAGGTACATTTAAAATGAGACTGATTTTTTTTCAGGTAATTTTTTTTTAATTTTTGGAAAATGACATTCGACCTACAAAAATATGGCCAGCAAAAGATTTTTAAGAAATGTTTTAAATTTTCATGATAAATAATTAATCTGAAAGATTATAGGTATTCTACACTACAACGAAAATGATAGAAAATCAATACTTGTTCTAGATTTTATGTTTTTCAATTACTTGAATCCATTATTAATACAACCGTTTCTGAAATGCTTATAAGCATTTCGAGATTATTGAACAACGTATAGGTAACTAAACGAATGAAAGATATTGATTTTGATTTTGAATGCCTGTCTCAAGATCAATTACTTTTAGTAATAACTCCAGTTAAAAGATCATTTTAGTTTCTTAAATTTCTGTCACAGTTTTCGGGTTTCAAGTTAAATGGAAGCTTTGGCGATATAGGGTACGGGAGGAATATTCAGGAATTACATTGAAACTATATTCATTTGAATCAAGATTTTTATATCAGTTGATAGAATAAGATTTACTGAATATCGGCATGTATTTTGGTCTTGAAGAAACGCTACTGAATTTGAGTTATAGTTGCGAGAAATGATGAAGTCGCTGCGGCTAAACTGGGCCCATTTTCTAGTGTCTGTGTTGTTTAAATCAGGCAGGCCGAAAAAGCCTGCACAGGCAATACTGCTTTTCAAAAACAGATCAAAAGAGAAACCGTTATCCTTCGGTCGGTGGCGGTATTGCCTACATGTCGGCTCATTCGCGAAATTTCGCGAAATTCTAGTTTCGTTGAATTTCGTCAAATTTCATTCGAAATTTCGCGAAATCGAATATTAAATTTCGTCATTTGCGAGATTTCGCGAAATTTCGAACCGAATTTTAGATAATGGAATTATAACAAGTTGCAAGATTTCTCAAGCAGCTTATCAAAAGGTCCAATATAACCATGAGAGATTCTCTTCGCCTTTACTCTCTTCATTTTATTACGGAGAAATAAATGCACTTGAATGTATCTGCATTGCATCAATTGGTTACTGCTATCATTAGCTAACAAATCTTCAAGAAATATTGCGTTGAAATACGTTTATGCGCCGTGATAATCAGAAGAAAGAGACATTGAAGAGAATCTCTCATTGTAAGATTGAACCTTGGGGAGCCCTGTTGCCGCAAGGTTATCGAGTCTTCCTTGACAAGCGAGTGGTCGTGGGTTCGAATCTTAGTAGAATCAGGCCATTCGATGTTAACCCTCTAACGGGTAAGGCCGTCTGTAGACGGCCTTCGCTTTTGGAACTCCAGAGCCGCATACGAAATTTGTTTTGAATTGACAACATGCAAAATGTGTTCAGAACAGATTTCTTGACATTTTGATATTAATATCACAACATTCTGACTATGCATTCAAAAGTTATCATTTTTCAAAAACAAAAATTCCGAAAAATTTCGAAAATAATCAATGCGCGAACATTTCCTGTTTTACTTTTGATGAAATAGCACATCTAGAACAAAATGATTGACCTTAAGTTTTTTCTAAGAGTAAATTTCATGCTTTATATCAATTTTGTAATGTATTTGAGTTGAAAAAATATCTGGGTAGAGCATTAACCATGAAAAACGCAAAAGAGAAATTGGACTTTTTCTAACCTGGCGCTCGTCCAGATAATTGTGTTTCCATGAAAATCAGAACTTAAGGTTTTTTTGAGTGTACTTTCATGATAAAACAGTCATTAGCTTGATCGCATCGTTTTTACGATGTTGCCCGTTAGAGGGTTAAGTGACTTTAGCATGGGTTTATTCTCAGGCCCCTCCACATCCTTCCTACTGAATTCTGCATTTACTAACAATGAAAGCATCTTGCCAGGGCAAGTTATTAGAGTGGTACTTGCTTGAGGTGCGAATGAAGCCTCTTGTTGAAGGGCAAATTATAGCTTGTTCCGTTTCCTGGTTATAGGAACGAGATTGGTAATGCATAAGTAGTAAGGAACACATACATACACACATACACACCCTGACTCTGTGCTGAACTCTGCTTTACCGACCATGAAGCCTTTAGCCGGGACTGGTTATCAGGGTTGCCACATGCACAGATTATTCTGTGTTTAACAGATATTTGAAAGAAATTGCCTGTACAGAATCTGTATGCATAGAATATAGATTTTTGCCAAATTACACAGATTAAACAGATTTTCGAGCTTTTACATGAGAGTGAAAGAGACGGAAATAGTCAGCAAAAGTACTCTCTATCCCTTTCACTCTTATTGTTTTGCATTGGACAGATTTTTGCACAGATATTTTTCCTCGCCGTACAGATTGTCAGATTTTTTCAACAAAAAAGACAGAATTATATGTGGCATCCCTGCTGGTTATAAGAATGATACTTGCTCGAGGTACGAATGAAGCCTCTTGTCCAAGGACAAATTGTAACTAGTCTCCATACTTCCTGGCTCTGGAGCTAGATTGGTTGAAAAGTAGTAAGAAGCGTAGAGGGAAAAAGGGGTGAAAACACGCCGACACTTTAAGCACGGATAATTAGCAGTTCGCTCACTCTATAGCGATACTGCAATAACAACGAAGCTGAGTTGCGCAACCAAATCGTGTCGAATGTGACTTAAACCAATCGAGAAAAGTGACATTCGACGTAACCAAATCAGAGTCAAAATCGGCGGTTCTATGGGAATTTGATATAAAAGAAATCGTGAACCCTGACTCTCTGACTTGAACAAATATTCGAATTTAAAAAACGATATAGAATGATTCACACGGTGATTCATCTATTTTGAACAGGCGTTATGGACTTGGACATTTTCATTTCAAAGTTAATCTTTTGCATAAAAAATACTTCAGCTCCAAAAAGCAAGTTTAATTACCATGATGCGGATGTACATAACGGCGAATCACGGGGCTTGACAGAAAAGTTGGGTTCCAATCCTGTTGTAATTGGTTGCCATTATAGCTTGATTCAATCCGTGGATCTCCCAGTTTGGTTGAAAGAACGGATTTCGAACCTATAAGTGTTGCATTAATGCCCCACCCCGGATCTAATTTTCGCTCTTTCTCCCGTCACGTTTAGTCTCATTATGGAAATACTATAAAACACATATGTTTCATTATTTTTTTCTACTGGTTTCTTCGACTCTTCAAAAGAATATTCTTATAAAAAAATAATTTTTTCAAGCTATCGAATGATAAACTCGGTTAAGAACTGAGGAAGGCGTCAAATCGGGTTATCAAGGAAACTAGAATGTCATGCTACGGTTCAGTTAGTGTGTTCTGTGGCTGATTTATTATTTACTAGCTGACCCGGCGAACTTCATACTGCCACCAATTGTATTAAAAGACGAAATTGTTAATGGCGGATGCATTCAAAGTATAGTTTACGTTTTGTACTTGTTTTGAGAAGTTTGAGGGAATGGTTAATTAACTGCCGGATTTTCACAGAACGTCGGTTTTCTACAATCGTTTAGCAATTAATTAGAAACCCAACAAACGTTTAACAAATGCTGTATTGCATTAACGTGCGCGCTTCGATATAAAAATTCATAACTTCTAGAGTTTTTATTTCTCCATTTCCAAATTTTGCATGCTTCTTCGAGAAAGATCAAGAAATATTTTAAAATAAAAAAAATCAAGAAAAAAAGTTCCAACTTTGAAAAAATTGCAATTGTTTATAAAAATGCACTATTTAGCTATTGAAAAACAATCGAGAGGAAGTATGGTATACCAATTTTGAAAGCTTGTGGAATAGTGAACACATCTGGTAGAAAGTCATTTTTTGATATTACAAACTATGTTTACAATTAGCATTTAAAAAATAATAATTTTTTTCGGATCACAATACTTTAAATCATATCATATCAAATCATATCTTGCGAATTTCAACAGTAACATTGAAATAGAAAAATATGTGTCGATTTTTTTTGAACAAAGAAAGTAAAAAAAATATTCCGAAGATAAAAAAATTTTGATTGTAAATTTCACGTGGAATGACCCATAACTTATAACTTACATACAGCCAAGCAGATTCTTTCTGCGACGATTTCAAGTTATCATAAGTTATTAAGAAAGTGAGCAGCGTATTTTGTTACCAAAGAAACGGGCAACAGCGTGCTGGAAATACCCCCCCGTACCCTAGTTCATATTTCTGCACTCTGCGTGGTAAGACAAACCGCAATAGCCGATTTTCTCAACCTGGACTAAATAGTAAAATTAATAGTGGTATTCACATAGCGCTTGCTATGTTACGAATACAATATATTCCGCGTATATACTGCTGCTATTCGCATAACAGTCCCAGTTTCTTAGGAGATGGAACTGTTATGCGAGTAGCGGCAGTATGAATACGCGATACTCCGTATACGCAACATAGCAAGCGCTACGTGAATACCCCTAATGTTTTCTTTAAATTTTAATTTGATTATCCAATTCAGAGTAGACGCCAAGTTAATAGGTTGGACAAAAGAAACGCTACACATAAAAAACATCCAGCGTTGGTTCAAAGGTTCAAGTACTAGCGAATCACATGCCCTGGCGGGTGTTGTGGGTTCGAATCCGGTTATAAGCTCTGATCATAGCTTAGTTCGACCCATGCACCTTATAGCATTGGACAAAAGATACAGCCTGAATTCGTTAATTGGGCCACGACTGCACTCCGGCTGATTCGCTAATTGGGCCGACTGACAGTTGTTAGAAATTTCTAAACTCGTTCGTTCCATACAATTTTGACATTCAAGTTGTCACATAGCCCAATTAGCGAACACCCAATTAACGAACCACTAATTAACGAAACTTTGCTGTATTACCATATTTTGGATAAAATGTTGTTTCATTGATTTAACCAAATAAAAGCATTTGAAAATATCTTATCGTATTTCATATAAAACGTTTTCGTTTACTTTTTTGAATGTTAAATGTCATCATTTATAAAGCGCATTACAATTTCCTATGCCGGTTGTTACGAGAAAGGGTGAACAGCCTCGTTTGTTTTTTTGTTCAGAATGAATTTTGAAGCTAATAAGTGTCGCTTATGGTTATATCAAAACATAGGTTTCGTTATTTGCACTTTTCAAACACCGACTATTACGGTCCGACAATTTATTTACCTTACCTCAATTAACTACATGGCGATTCGCGGATTAGATTTTTTTTACTAGCGGCATAAATCAGAAGATCCATAAAATTAGACAAGGTGGTGCTGTTTTGATCACACAGTAAAGCCAAAGGCTGCAGAGACACATAATGGATTTTCCCATTGATGAGGTTCTCATGAAGACCGGTGGTAAACGATCGATCTCTGTATTTTTATTTGGCGGGTACATCTCTACAGTTAAACAAACTTAAATAAGTGCCTTATTCATTGTTATATTCTATACTTGAGCTTGTGAAGCGGCAGACGTTTGAAAATCCCAACTCTAACCTAAGTACGTAAGGTTTTTGTGAGGATGTGTTAGAGCTGTGATCTTAAGCATTTGGCACAAACGCGTCATTAGTGACGGTACCCGTAGAATATCACTAAAATTCAACCGCAATGAGCTCACAGGTAGTCTTGCACTGCGCTTCGATCGCTCCACACAGCAATTGGCTAGAGTAAGCCCATCTGAAGATGTTGCAAGTTGAGGTTCATTGTGAAGGAGGTTCAACAAAGAATCCTTTCATGAATGCCCTGTTAGAAGTATTGTCAGTGATTGCGGATGTGATAAAAGTGATATGTTTCGGGTTACCAATTCTACTGAATCATATTTTTCGGACACTGTTTCCACCAAAACGAAAAGATGTTTCCGGTCAAACCGTGCTGGTACGTGCTATTGATTATTGAAGTGTTTTCACCGAATACGGTTGATGAAATCCTACCACTCTCTTTAGATCAGCGGTGGGGGCAATGGCTTAGGCAGAGCCCTGGCTGTGGAATTCGCTAATCGGGGATGTAATGTAATTGTGGTGGATATCGATCTTGCCGCGGCAGAACATACGTGCGCCGAGCTAAGGAGGAAGCGAGTTGCTGCGTACGCCTATCAAGTGGATGTGTCGTCATACGAGCAAGTGCAAACGTTGGCTGACGATGTACACAAACACATCGGACCAGTAGACATTCTGGTCAATAATGCTGCGCTAGTGTACTTCGATTTTTTGCAGAATACGACCCCGGATATGGCGAGCCGTACGATCGATATCAATGTTAAATCCCACATGTGGGTGAGTATGTACCCGCAACAGCTGACTGAATTATATAAAATTAAAAAATGCGTGTGTGCAGCTTTTTTTTAAATATGCGACTCTCTACTCATCAGTCTTCGCACTTTTTCCTATTCAAATATCTTTGATTACAATTCATTGGATGAGTAAATAAAAAGATACATGATTTGGCTTCTTTAAACTATGGCTTTGTCGATTTCAATTTTTGTTGGTAAAGCACAGCTGATTGCTATTAAATATTTTAAATGACAAATTATGCGTAGACAGAATAATTTTGGAAATTTGTGAATACTTTAGAGATAATGAAACATTATCATTTTACTAAAAACGTTTCATTTTCAATATTCTTCCACGTTAATTTCAGATATGTTACCAATTTATTTTTTGGGATTTGAGGCGAATTCTCAATTAATTTTTTCATATCTGGCACATGCTTTTAATCTAATTATGCTTTGTTCTGATGTTTATGTCTAAACATCCCTTCTAATGAGTGTACTTTTAAAATGTTTTGGAAAAACTTTAAATATTTGGAAAATATCTAATACGGAGAATCTTGAGTTGGTTTTTGTATCTATTTAGCTCGTCGTTGGGCGAAATTATTAAATTTTACAAAGATTTACACTTGCTAGAATCTCACAGAATGCGGTATAAAGAAACTCAGAAGAAAAAATATTTTGAAACAAGCTTGTTATTTTGAGAGCGAAAAATCAAAGTTTCATCACATAATCGAGTGTGAAGTTGTACTGTACCGTCAAACGGGGTAACTTGCAACAGTTCTCAACTATGAGTGCAAGTGAAAACTTATCTGTAGTACATTTGAGGACGTTTGATTAATACGTAGTTATTAGGTCTACCATAGAACAATTTCACATATTGAGAAAAAATATGCGGTCAATATTGGCTGTTGTAGAATTTTTTAACTAATTTGTTACTAGTAACCCCTTAAACGGGGTAACTTGCAACAAGCAATATTTTTTGGAAATTGAACGAATTTAAAGATTTGTATGAGTTTCTTTTGATTTGAATATGCAAATGATAATCCGACTTGCGATTTTTAATGCTTTTGCTATGAATATACGCATAAATGCCCTATGTCACGTTGGTAAAAACAATTTATGAGCCCTGTAGCGGAAATTACAGAAATAACTTTTTATATTATTCATGCAGTTGATATTCCTTGTCTGGATATAATAGAGCTGCCTTTTTAAGGACCATTCACATATTACGTAACGCACTTAGTGAAGTGAGAGTTGTGTAACAACGCATTACACGTCGTATATCCATTATGCAAAATCGCGTCATGAAGTGGGGCGGGAAAGTTAAAAATCATCGATATCTCGGTTACGTAATATATGATTGTTCATTACGTTACGAGTGATCGTAATTAGACACTGCCGTATTGCTGGTCGATTCTCTCAGTGACCTTATTTTCGTTTTGGCCGCTTCTATGGCCATTTTCAGTATATCCAGAGAAAAACTGGCATATTTCCGACTTACCGAAAGTCTCTTACACTCTTCAGGTGTGCTTTAGTTCTGATTGATGCAAAATTAAATGATAACGCGCCTCTTGAAGGTAACGGAAAACACCTTTTTATATCTACCAGCTGTTGCAAGTTACCCCTTTTAAGTACTTGTTTTACGAATAACGTGGTAACAAGTAAGATAAACAAAACTAGTCATCATAAATCAATTATTTTGTTTCCTTATTGTTCATTTTACTATAAAAAATGGTTGTTAGGCTTCTTTTATTTGAAGTGCCTGTGGGCGACATAAACGTTTTACTGACGAAAAATTGACGATGAATTTGACATCATCTTGTGGGATTTTTTAAAAATCATCAAAACAGCAGAAAATCAACATAACAGTGTCAAAGGCTTCTTTGAAGTGTTAACAACAAGATTCAGTGACTGATATAGATTAAAAATTCAAGTAACAGATCAAAAAGTACATTAAATTGGATCGATATAGCGTTGTTGCATGTTACCCCGGTGTTGCAAGTTATCCCGTTTGACGGTATATCGAATTAGTTCCTATAAGACATAAAAAAGTTTTTCCACCCTATGATATAGTCGTAGAAGTCATCTAGTGAATAATAATTGACATAGAAACATAGAGCTGATTCTATTTTTTTCGACCGTTTTTGTGAATATCTTCCATTCTTCATATATAGATGAGTTTTTTTATCTTCTCGTCCAGATATTCATATTAGTTTTTCCTACACTTTTTTCTTAAAAGGCAGTTGTTAGTGAGCAACATTCCATTTTAGTTACTTATATTTTTTTGTATTCAAGAATTCCACTTGCATGTACGTCATGAAATAATTATTCGTCGTCGTCGAACATATCTCGCGTAACTTTTCAAAAGGACCTAAGTAACATTGTGGGACTCTCTTTGATCTCCCTCCGATTATTACGGCGTTATAAATGCATTTCAACAAAAGTTATCTTGACGATTAGGTAGCTAGTGACACTAGCAACCAAATTATGCTAGGCTGATGTTTTAAAGTGCATTTGCATCGCCGTGGCAACCGAAAGAGAAGAGGCACAAAGAGAAACTCTCATTGTTACTTAGGTCATTTTGAAAAGTTACGCGAGATATCATGTTTTTCGTCTTCTTTTCGATGGCATTGATATTCGGCGATATAAATTTAACCACCATACCGACTGTGGCGGTATATTCAACTTCGGTTCGAAGATAAGCATTCGTGCATTCAAGAAAAAAATTAACACCACAAACTTTTGTCTGGTCTTTTCTTTTGATACGAACCGTTATAATTACTTGTCTGGTCGTTGATATTCCGAAAAGGCTTACCATTACGAGGCAAAAAGTACAATATTAAATGATTAGCTGAATATTTATCATGATGATGCAACGATTCTGTTTTGAACCATTACAGTTTACTGCTCGATCTCACTTTGTTGCATCGTTTTCTAAACCCAAGATCGCATCCGCGTTCTGCAATTATTTTTAGTTTATGATACAGTGCGCGGTGGAATTAGAATATAAGTATAATTCTCTCATATTATCAGTTGAAGGATGAACAATTAGTACGTAACTAACAGTGTCGCTTGAACTAAAACTTGGTCAAGACTTTCAACATCGTGAAACAAAACCAATTGTGAGTAAAATAAGTATAATCAATATAGGGTAAGGAACGAGTTAAGCAGTGTCCCCTATTTTAATCAGTTGAACATAAATGAGCCGAAAATGCACTTTTTTATTCATCTTTTCGAAATCTTTTGATAGGATCATCTTCACAAATCACTTAACCATACATTTGATTCACACAAACACAATTTACTGGGTTTCCGACAAAAATATGATAAATTAAAAATTGTTGTCCAAAAACGTACATTTTTCAGCTGCTGAAGGCAATCGCCACCTCGCTACTAACGAATCCATCACATTTTTCAGCACTGATTACAACCACTCTAAAAGTCAAGCACTCAATTGTCACATACCATATTATTCACTATCTTTTTGCCTTTCTACTATATAAATATATAGTATAAAGGTATAGAAATCACTTGGAAAACCGAAAATGGAAAGAAGGTCCTGCGGGCCGAATGTTATATACCATTCGACTCAGTTTCGAAAACTGAGCATTTTCTGTGTGTGTGTATGTATGTGTGTGTGTGTGTGTGTGTGTGTGTATGTAACGCTTTTAATCTCACTCACTTTTCTCGGAGATGGCTTGTCCGATTTTAATGTTCTTGGTGTCAAATGAAAGGTCTAGGTGTCCCATTGGTCGCTATTGAATTTCATACTGATCGGACTTTTAGTTCAAAAGTTATGTATAAAAATACGAAAAATATGGGACTTCATTATCTCATAGATCCCTTAACCGATTTGAACAAAATTGATTGCATTTGAAAGAGGAGCCTTACAAACCCTTAACTTCCAAATTTCATGATGATTGGACTTGTAGTTTGAAAGTTACATAAAGAAATGTGAAAAAATAGTATTTAAAACATATTTTTGTAACATTTAAGAATTAATTCAATGAAAAACATCACACATTTTATTATTATTTGAAAATTACTGCTGAGATCTATCAAACGAAACCGAGTTATTTAAAATCAGACGGTTCATTCAAAAGTTATTCAAACTTTAACACTTAAGCACCGTATATTAAACCGTTAAAACGTGTGAAACCAAAACGTATCAATCAAATGTTGATTGTATTCAATGTGTACGATGTATGTATGTATGTATGTATGTATGTATGTATGTATGTATGTATGTATGTATGTATGTATGTATGTATGTATGTATGTATGTATGTATGTATGTATGTATGTATGTATGTATGTATGTATGTATGTATGTATGTATGTATGTATGTATGTATGTATGTATGTATGTATGTATGTGTATGTGATGACAATTTGCAATGAAATTCAAGAAAAGTGAGAAACATGTCAATAGTCAGAAGCTTTTGAAGCCTCTTAGTGGAATACGAACTCTGAAATAAAAGAAAAGAAAAAAACTTTTACCGACTAAATTCCACTATTTAATATTTATTCGCGACAGATACGTATACGCTTTGAAAAAAGACACTGATGAAGCCTGCACGTCGTAGGCGAACTACGTATCTGTCACAAATAAATATTAAATAGCGGGATTCAATTGCAACGTTTTTTCTTTTCTTTGATTTTAGATTTCAATTGTCATTTTCTTCACTTGCTGCTACTCACAATTGTACACGAAAAGCAAAAAGCGGAGAAAAGCAGTTAATTTAAGTATATAAGTATACCACTAGGTGTATAGGATCAAAATACTAGTGAGTTGATTTTTCCAAATAAATTTATACAAATTTCAAACACATTTTGCGCATCAATATATGCTCTTTTCAATCCATAGATACTAGAACTTAGCAATTTTATATGAAAAATAGGAAGTAAACGTTGCACGGTAGTAACTTTGTAAGATTTGTTTTCGTTAGTGACATTTTAAAGGACAGATGTCTTATGTCATGTATCATGTTTTAATAAATAAATCAAAAATGACAAGCACTGGAAATCATATCGATCATATTTCTCATTCTCAAGCATGTTTATGGCTCAGTTTTTGCACTATTTTTCGACCTCATCTTGTTTTCCTAACCCTCTAACATTGTAAAAACGATGCGATCAAGCTAATGACTATCTTTTCATGAAAGTACATTCAAAAGAAGCTCAAGTTTTGATTTCCATGCAAAAATAATTATCTGAAGGAGCGCCAGCTAAGAAAAAGTTCAATTTCTCTTTTTCATATCTAATGCTCTATTCAGTTATTTTTTCTGATTCAGATATATTGCACAATTGAAGCCAAGCAAACTAATAGTAAAATGTTGAGATTAATCATTTTGTCATCATCATTGTCGAAATCCTTTTTTTTTCAAAAGTGAAGTATATAATAATTTTTCTGAACTCTTGTTTTTCAAAGATGCTAACTTTTGAACGCATGGTATTAATATCAAAATATCAAAAAAAATCTACCCTTTGGGCTAAAACCACTCAAAAAAAAATATCAAAAAATCTGCTATGAACATATATTTCATATTGTCAGTTCAAAACAAGTTTCGTATGTGGCTCTGAAACCCAAAAGTTAAGGCCGACCGATTATAAAACTAAATAAGGTGTTCATCAAATAACATAAATGACGCTTACAAGTATTTACGCACCCAAGGAAAGAAAATATAATTATTCTACGCAATACGTTGTGAATTTTACTGGCAAATAAGGATTTTGAGGAATACGGAACGGATATTTAAAAATATAGTCAAGTCAATTATAGATGTTCCTGAGAAATTAAATAATGACTATTGTGGCAGTAGAAAGGCTAGGTCACGCCGCTAGGTGGATTAATTCGGGTTTTTCTATTATCTAAGGCTTTGTCACTAGCCGAAAGTTTTATTATATTCTAACAAAACTGAAAACAAATTCTGAATTGACGGAACCTGTTCACCAGTAGCAGCAGCTGCAGCATAACTGATGAACTATCGTGTTGCCAAGACACTGTTTCGGTTCTGGAAATAAGAATTATAGGTTTGAAATTAACTGAAACCTCCAATGGGGAAAACGTGGTTCAATACTTTCAAGAGAAATGTATGTTCATAATTAATTTTTCTTTATTAAAAACAACAGAAAAGACAGATTTTTCAATAATTTTTGAAGATTTTCTCAGTGATTCAATGAAGCAACGATGTGTTTCAATGTTATTTGCTTTGACAACACTGTTCTGAGTCGGACCGTGTGTACTGCTATGTTTACCTCTTTTGTTCTCCCACCATCCTTATGAACAGCGAGTGAGACGTCAAACTCGCAGTTTCCCATAAGAACACTAGAGAATAAAAGAGACGACGAATACCGTTTGCCGAACGGTGCGGTGAGTGTATACCCCGATAAACAATTTAGACAGATGGCATTTTACGCATCTATGCCGATACGCTATGCTGATTATCAGTGTTGGGCACCGCTAATTCGCTAATTCGCTAACCGACCAATCGAGAAACGCTAGTTATACTTTATAATTTATACTCAAACTAGCCGAATTGCTGCTGGGCCATGATTCTAAATGAAGTGCCGCTGTTTATTTTAAAAATTAATAAACTGTAATCATTTTATCCATTATAATAGGTTTTGATCTTAGGTAAATTAAGAAAAGCCATGTAATAAATGTAAATTACAAATAATTTGTACAGTGATAGATTACAATGCAAGTCATTGCGATATGTTCAAAAATAAACAGTAACTGGTAATTTGCAGTTTGCGATTAGTGATTAGCGAAATTACCACGATTATCGAACAAATTGTATCGGTTAGCGAATTAGCGAATTAGTGGTGCCCAACACTGCCGATTATACATCAGATGCCGATTAGCAGGTCGCGAATAGGAACGCGAACTTACTGAATAGGGGGAAAGCTCGAGGGATGTTTTATGGGGACGTAAAAAAATTCAGATTTCATAAAAAAGCACCTAGCGGGTGAAAATATGCTCGGTCTGTTCAAAATTAGTTCCACCGCTCCAACTTTTAAAGCGAAAAATCAAAAGTTTAGCTCAACAATAGTGTCTTCCAATGGTAACAGCTTGAAGAACTAAAGATAGCAAGAAGATTGGTATGCTGATATCCCCCACTTAGTCAACCCATCGCTTGTAATGAGGTAAAACAATCAGTGACCAGCTTAGACTGCTGAAAACCGGTTCTTTACCCTATATAGAATGCTAGTGTCGCTGGTGTTTCATGGATATTTTGGTGGCAAACATGTTGCTGGTTCGTGTCTTGGATACGGGAACATCATTGTCAAATTGCCCAATAGAAAATTTTCCTGCCGACGAAATACCTCAAAACGACCAAATCGGGTGATTATCCTACGGGATTTACGGAAAAGCAGAAGGATTTTTTATTGGGTTACTTTTTTAGTTTGACAATCAGATTCCCGTTTCGAATCGATCACTCACACATATGCGCATACAATGTAAATACATATAATTTTCAAATGTGTGATGTTTACCACAAGCACTGCAGCGACACTGGCATTCTATATTGATTCTACTGTAAAATACCACAATAGATCGAAATAAAATTGTCGACTATGCAGTAAGAGATGCTAATGGCACTGTATAATTAATTAGGGATAATTATCTGTGGTAATGTGATTAAGGGGTTATATACTGTTAAAAGGCATAAAAAGGAGATTTTTCTAGAATTTTTCTGGAGAACCCCCTTTAACTAATTAAAATGAAAATTTGTATACATCTTGACGCACCTTTTGGCTGTATTTTAACAGATTTTGTAATTAAAAAAAGTTATTGAAATAACTGCTCTAGTTATTCCCCTGGAACTCTTCTAGAATAAAGCGTCTTGCGGTGAGCACGGTATCTTTGGACTGAATCATCGGAAATCGAAAACCAAAAAGGAATCGGCCATAAAATAGGGTTTATTTCTAATTCCCGTCGTAGTAAGGAAAGCCACTCTAATTTTCATCATTTCTTAGGTGGATTTAAAGAATACTCCAAAAGTTCTGCTGCTAATTTGACTCAAACACACTTACCTTCAGATCCGTGCGCTTTGAATTCACTAAAAAGCGATTATTAAAGCATTTTATTGAAATTACGCAACTGACTTTATATCTTAAATTCGTCGTACCGTTTTGAAATCCGTTCATCAAAATTTTTCATCGCCCGAACTAAAAATCACAATAATGTTTACGAAGCTAGCGCGCATGTATTTGTGTAGGACGGCATGACAAATGTTATTCTGCAAAATTTCTGCAGGTCATGCAAGTTTTCCCGGCTGCAGAATAACGACAATGCGTTGCGTGGGTTATTTTCATTTTATGAATGATGGAAATTGAAACGATTAGTCGACATTTTCTTCTTCGTCGCACGAAAAAATGTGAGAAATTTTGCTGCTAAGAATTCTTTAATGAAAAAAAGCATTTAAATAGATCTCAGCTCACTTTGATTGATCGCGTATGATAGTCAACAAACTAAAATATGAGGGAATAACTAATTTTGCATTATGTGTCATGAAAATTGCTGATATTTTTAATAATTTGTGTTGGATAGGACGGGAATAGGCAATCACGACGAAGCAGCAACATACCCTATATTGTCTATAGATTGATCGAAGGAATTAAGAAGGATCGAAGGAAAATAATAATTTTTGACGAAATGGCGGCTTCTTAAACATAAAAAATCGGTTTTGGCATAAATTTTGCCTTAAATTGTCAATAAAATGAGAAATATTAATCGGTAAGGTAAAACCTTCGATTAATCTGTAGAATATATCCTTAGAACGCTTGTGTCCAAATCAGAAGCGATTCGGTTCAGTCGTTTTCGAGAAATCTTGCTCACCGACTTTGAAAACACGGTTTTGAGAAACACGCTCTTAAAGTTTCGCGTTCCTTCTTCTATCGCTCTTACACGTCGTTACAATTATGCGTATAACTTCGTTAATATTTGACGGATTGGCATAAAATTTTTTGTGTGCATACTTAAATATATGTACACTACGATCATGAAATAAACGGAAAATCGATTTTTCGAAAATTCTAATTCTAAGTCGGGTTACTTTTAGGGTCGGGCGACTGTGATTTTACAGTTTTAGCAGCTCATACCATCTAGGTACAAGCATTATAAAACTTTTTATTGTGATAGCTAACTTTTCACAATATTATGGTTTTCAATCGTGTATGCAAAATTCGTGTGCTGAATTCAGTGGCTAAACTTTACAAAGAAGTTTTCCAATAACCGCAATAAATTTCTTTTCAAGAAATAATTTATGAAATGCAATTATCAAGATTAAAAATGGTTTTAAGTGTGTTGTGCCTTTTACGAAAACCATAGAAAAATCCCGCCCTGTGCCTGCAAGGTCTATGGATAGGTCAAGGCGAAATGCTGCAAAAGTACATGAGAGTACTTTACTTTAATGGCCGAAAATCCATATTAGCGGATCCTAGCAGGATCCTAGTGATTGCTAGGATTCTCGGTTGTGGGCTGTCAGTCTCCAGTCACCCTGCACTCCTTCTGCGCGTGCATCTTCTTCGATCGCACACACCCAACGAGTGCGTGGTCCACCTCGAAGCCGATGACCTCGCCCAGGTTCTCTGCTGAACACTATTTTCGCTGAGCTTTCTTCTGGCATTGGGGCTACATGTCAGCACACTGTAACCGCCGGCGCCTGATCAGCTTCACAATGTTATCATATTTATACACCTCGTCCACCTCGTGGTTCATGCGTCTACGCCATTCGCCGTTTTCCATGTTGCCGCCAAGTATTGGCCACAAAACTTTTCATTCAAATACACCAAGTATAGGCCGATCTGCTTCTCTCAACGTCCATGAATCATGACCGTAGAGGGCCCCGGCAATATTAATGTTTTGTACACAGCTAATTTTGTGCACGTCTGCAAACTTCAAGACTTTAGCTGGCTACGGAGTGCATAGAAAGCCCTATTTGCAGCGTCTCTTCACATCTCGAGTGGCGTCATTGTCGCATGTTACCAGAGATCCCAGAAATGTGAATTCGTCGACATCCTCGCACCGTACCCCATTTATTTCCACTTCAGATCCAACATCATCCAGACTTCCACGCTCTTTGCCAGCAACCATGTATTTCGTTTTGGCAGTGTTTATGATCAGTCCGATTCTCGCAGAACCTCTTTTGAAAGGCACAAATGCCTCTACAACAGCTCTACGATCAACACCAACAATTTCGATACTATCCGTTACCGCCATCCGCCTTACTTACTTATTTTTTCAGCCGAGAGCCGGCGTGGTTCTTGCCGTATCAACAATTCCTCTCCATTGTACTCGGTCATGGGCTACTCGTCGCCAATTTGTTGCGCGTCTCGGCACACGCAAGTCGGCTTCAAGCTGGTCGAGCCATCGTGCACGTTGAGCCCCTCTATTCCTGGTTCCAGTGGGGTTCTTGAAGAGAACGGATTTCACTACACAGTCGTCCGGCATCCTTACGACGTGGCCGGCCCACCGTAGTCTCCTAATTTTCGCCAGGTATACGATGGGAATCTCTCCAAGCAGTGCCTGTAGCTCGTGATTCATACGCCTCCGCCACTCTCCGCTTTCCGTTTGCACTCCGCCAAAAATAGTCCACAACACCTTTCCTTCAAAAACGGCAAGTGCACGTATGTCTTCCGTAAGCAAAGTTACCATTTCAAGTCCGTAGAGGACTACCGGTCTTATTAGCGTTTTGTACATCGTCAGTTTTGTGCGGTGGTGTATGCTCCTAGATCGAAACTCTTGCGGCGGGAAAAGTAGGTCGATTTTCAGCTTGAATGCGTCGTTGGATCTCCTTACTCGTATTATTGTCGGCGGTGACCAGTGATCCCAAATATACGAACTCATCAACCACTTCCAGTTCATCGCCGTCAATAGTCACTGTCCGTGGGAGGCAGCGTTACTTTCTCGGGAGCCTCTTCCTACCATATATTTGGTTTCGACGCATTGATTTGTAACCCTATCCTCTTAGCCTCCGTTTTTAGCCTGGCGTAGATTGCCTCCGTCGTCCCGTCTATCCGCAAAGCCTAGCATGTGCAATTTAGTGATTATGGTTCCATTCCTTTATACCCCTGCTCTACGTTGAAGGGACGATACGAAGTGCTATATTGAACAGTAGGTTAGGGTGTGCATCGCCTTGTTTCAGTCCCTCTAACGTCACGAACGCATCTGATATTTCACCAGCTATTCTGACTCTTGATTTTGATTTGTCTAGCGTTGTAAGACACAGTTTTATTAGCTTGGTCGGCAAGCGTGTTCGAGCATTATCTGCCATAATTCATTTCTTTTCACTGAATCATACGCTTCCTTAAAATCCACAAACAGATAGTGAGTCCGCAAGCTGTATTCCTGAAATTTGTCATGGATTTAACCCAAGGTGATCATTTGACCTGTAGCCGATCTTCTCGAAATCTTGAAAACCACTCTGGTAATCGCTGACAAAGGATTCTGATTATGGTCTTAATCTGTTGAACAGAATACGGGAGAGTACCTTATAGGCGGAATGCCTCGGTTATGCCCCGATAGTTACTACAATCGAGTCGGTGTTCCTTCTTGTATATCGGGGAAATGGGACCATCAAGCCAGTCTGAAGGCATTCCTTCTTCCAGCCAAATTTTTCTGATCGTGGCATGGATTGCTTTGTGCAGCTCTCCATTTTTAGAAGTTCGGCTGAAATTCCGTCCTTCCCAGCAGCTTTTCCGTTTTTAAGCTCTTTTATCACCTTTTTAACATCAACTAGCCTGGGTGGCTCCACAGCTTGACCATCTTCCTCAATTCGTATTCCATGTCTGACGCTTTCGCCGTTACCTGTACCATTTAGAAGGTCTTTAAAGTGCTCTTTCCACCTAGCAGCCACCATAGCCTCATCAGTCAACAGGTTTCCTTCCTTGTCGTTGCACATCACTGGCACCGGGATGCTCTTATTCGCCGTACTGTTGACTATTTTATAAAAACTCCTCGCGTCGTTCCTGGCAAACAAGCTTCTGCCTCACTGAGCATCTGCTTCTGGAACTCACGCTTACACCGCCGGTGGGTTCTTTTCTATGCTGCTCGTAGCTCTTTATATCGTTCCCTGTTTTGACGTGTAGCCGCATTGAGCATGCGACTTCTAGCCACGTTCTTTTCATTTATCGCTCTTTGGCACTCGACTTTTCATCAAACCAGTTATTTCTTGGTCGGCTTGTTCCGGTACCCAGTACCTGCTACAAAAGTGCTTATTGTAAAAATCGGGCAACTTGTGTAGTCAGAGTTAGGCCACCATAATTTTGAGCACAGAAGTGCAATACGCGCTAGAGGACGGCAGTCACGTGAAGTGGGACAAAGTAAAGTAAAATTAATACAATAAAGGCGATTGTGGTAATAATAATCTAGTAAATATTGACAAAATTTTGGTTAACGATCCTTTCCATTCCAGCTTGCTCATTAAAACAATTTGTTTAAAAACCTTCGGAATTTGTATAACAGAATCTTCAGCCTGTTGGGATAAGGAGTTTTTATTACTTTTCTAGCACAGTTGCCCAACACAGTCATCAAATTGGTAAACAGATGATGTATTCAACTGTCGTCCCTGTCTGTGAAGCAAGGCGAATGTATGCTAAATGTATGGGGAAATTTGACTTTGCAACTTTTCGCTAATTCTCACTAATTAGTAATTGAAAAAAGAAAATTATGACAAACACCACATAATCGCTACATACATTATGAATCGATCGGTATCCAAACCATCAAAATCCATTTATAATTGGCAGAGTTATTAGCGTTCAAAATCTTCCATATATTCATGATTGTATACTGCAGGAACAGGAATCTAAGTTGTGGAATGACACTCTGCAGTGCGACGTAGTCTTAGTCAATAAGATGACATCTCAGTACATTTCAGCTAAAAAGATTTCTTTTTGGCTCAAGCTTGTTATACTATAAATTACCATGCGTTACTTTCGACGTTGCCATGACCTATAGTAAATATAACAGAATCGTGGTCAAAATTATATGCAAGACAGTGGAATTGATAGTCTTTTTTAAATGTGGCTTGTACCAGAATCATAGTAAATGGTACGGGAAATATGACTCTTGTTTCAGTGTACATAGCATACGGTGCCTATTTAAGGTACTTGAAGACAGATAATTTGGGAATATAACATAACATATTTACGTGTACTAACATTAGTCGATTTCCGGCAACTATTCATATGGCTTGTTATTAATACCCGAAATTTCAATTCATCAAGAAACAAGTTTGTTTTGCAAAACACTAGATCATCAAAATACGCTATTGAAAATTGATTGACGTTAAGTGTGCTTGCTTCCAATAGCTTTACTTGGCGGCACGCTCAAGAACAGGAGCAAGATCAAGTGTTCTTCACTAGAGTGAAGTATCATTTTATTGCAATTTCGTCTGTGTACGGTAATTCTAGACACAATAGTTTTGCTTTTGTTATACCTACAACAAAAAACAGCGGCCCAAACCCCCATGCGGACACATTTGTGTAAAAACATCATAACTAAATTTTCTCCTAAACAATTCCACTGATTCAGAAAATGTTAGTCGAAGAATTTACTAATTACTACTAAATTTAGTTTGATTTTGTCTTTATTTTGTTTTTAATTTATCGCAGACCACAAAAGTGTTTTTGGAAAAAATGATGGAACGGAGGCAGGGTCACATAGTGGGCATTTCGTCGATGTCCGGTATGTACGCATTCCCTTGGGCTGTCGTTTACTCCACATCCAAGTATGCAGTCAACGGGTTTATGGCCGCTATCACAGAACAATTGCGGCTGCAAGGCTACAGTAATGACATCCAGACAACTTGTGTGTGCCCGTACTACATAGCTACCCGAAAAGATATTGTAGATTTTTTGAAGAAACCACGGTAAGGAAGCGGCATTTTTTCATTTATACAACTAAAACATTGCATATTGTAGATTCAAACTGCTTACTACTGAACGTACGGCACGAGTCATAATCGACGGCATATTAAGAAATCAGGTGACTATTGCTATTCCATCATTTTTTGATCTCGGAGTTAGAATAATGCAGTAAGTACAAGTTGCTTTGCATATAGGATCTTTCAGCTATTAGTTCTAACTTTTCAGGTTATTTCCACTTAAAATACAGCAGCTAGTTCGAGATTATATAATCAGAGAGCACGAATTGAATTCGGCCTGATTTGGAGTAAGACTTTTGATACCCAATTGCTCAAATTATTTATTTTTACAAGTACAAAAATAAATTATATTGCAATTCGTTGAAGTTGTTGTTCATTTCTTTTTATCCCAATGAATGTAAATCTTTCTCAAAAAATATATAACAGGCAATTTCTATAAGTTTCTATATTTTTTATTTTCATTGATTTTCATCCGCTTCGCGCCGCCCGTTGCTAATTTCTCGAGCGTCTCGAAAGTCGCAAGCCAGCCTCGGTTCGGTCTAACCATCCAGCACGTTGATCCCCCCTATTCCTGGAGCCGGTGAAATGCTGGAATAGAACAGATTTCGCCGCACTATTGCGCAGCATCTTCAAAACGTGGTCATCCGACATTCGTCAGAAGTACGATAAGAATATGAGGAGTGCCTGCAGCCTCGCGCTTGACAATGATTAAAGAAAAATATTTAAAAAAATTGCATGATTTCCCTTGTATCCTTTCCTATTTTATTTAAATGCAAAGTGTAAAGTGTTAAGAATAAATCGATGAAGTTAGGCTTCGCTGTTTTAGAAAATGTTGTTAGATAATGTGTCAAACGACTCTGCTTGCAGCCGATTTTTTACGGAGCCTTCAATCAAATGGGCACTTAGCTCTTTTGAATCAATGAAATCTCCCAATTAGAATGGTATTCTATCCTTTTTCTTATTTCAATTTGGGACACATTCCGGAGCATTGTCGGAAAGTAGGCAGATACCTAAAGGCATACCTACGGCAGATAAGAAAAAGAAAATTATGCATAAGTCTTTCAGACCAATAAGTCTGACATCAACGGCTCTCAACTTGATGGATAAAATCTCGGGTAACTATATCCGCAATGAGTTTTTAAAAAACTCTCTGTTGCATTGAAATCAACATGCATACCAACATGGTAAATCTACGGAAACCGTACTGTGTAGTGACG
Source organism: Sabethes cyaneus (assembly GCF_943734655.1). Classification (NCBI taxonomy): domain Eukaryota; kingdom Metazoa; phylum Arthropoda; class Insecta; order Diptera; family Culicidae; genus Sabethes; species Sabethes cyaneus. The sequence goes on along the minus strand of NC_071355.1, from coordinate 150,048,943 downwards.
TTGATTGAGATACCGCTCAACTATCAAGAGACGGCATTTTGTGCTTTCCATGATATTGAAGGCGCTTTTGATAACACAACCTTCGCTTTAATTATTACGGCTATAGTGTGGCTCTCTTTCAAAATGAAATTGACCACACTATAATGAGCTAAAACAAATGCAATGCTTTCGAGCAGAGAAATCACAGCATCATTGGCAGAGACGTCGGTCAATATTTTGGCTATGAAAAGAAGTTCACAGGGAGTTCTCTGTTCCTTTCTTTGGTCATTGGTGGCTAACCCAGTCTTTCACAAGTTGTCGTAGCTTTGTTAGGAGATTCTTGCTTATGCCGCCAACATAGTACTTATCGTCTAAGGAAAGTTTGACGCAGTGAAACTGGGAACTATAAACTGGCCGTTATACCATTCACTAGGCGAAGAAAACATATTGTTACTCCCCCTATATTGATGTCTAACTGTCAGACTGAGCTTCAGTAATTTAGTCAAGCTCCTCGCAATAATTCTGTATAAAAACTGAACTGGGCTTCCCACCTAGATTACACTGTTAAGAAAGCATCTGATTGGAATCAAATACAGGGTTGTAGACTAATCAATTAAATAGTGAACTGCGCACAATCAGGGGGCTTCTAACTGAACACAAACCCGCTTTTATCATTTAAAGAATGTTGGATGACACCGACACCTGCCTGCTGTGTAACTCGGAACTTGAAAGTTCAGCGCATCTACTCTGCAATTGCGGGGATCTTGCTCTATCTAGGCATAAAGTTCTTCGGAAGTTTCCTTCCCACTTCATACCGAGTATAGAACCCAAAACCCAAAAAGTCATTAATTTTACTAGCCATGTAATACCGAATTGGAGCACAGGATTACAACTATTTAGCTCAACTTCATCAATGGGTTTGAGCAGTCCGTAACCTGTGTACAGCAATCTAGCCCTGCTCCAAAAGACGATCTTTAAGAATGTCAATTGCGTTTTAAGCCAATGCCTTTCTGGCATACAAAAAAGCCTCGCTGCTTAACCCTCAGTTGATCAACCGGGTACACCTGCACCCCTGTCGAGATGTTCGAGTTCCAGATTGCCCAAATCGTCCCAAGCACGCTGGTAATGATGTCAAGGTCGTCTGCGGAACCTGCGAGTTGACTGCTCCTGTTGAAAATTATGTTTGTGTCTTGTCCATCAATTTTCGTATAAATTTGTTTGCAATAAGTTTTGTGCATTTTATGATTTATATTGGGTAGACGGTCAAATAAACATTGGCGTCCCTACCGGGTGCTATTGTCTTGTCTTGCCCATTATTTTTGATGAACATTGGTCTCAATTTAATACTCGAAAAAATGAATTTTGTTTTCATTAATCATTATTGCAAAAACAAAATATTTGTCAATCTGCAGCAATAATTTTTTTCGCAAATTTTTGGGTCCTTCACGGAAATGACCATATATTCTTTATTTTTCTAAAATCAAGTATTTTGCCATTTTTTCTGGATAGACAATAGAAATGCCTTTTCAATGATGTATAACACTCATAATTAAAACATTCTGATTAAGTTTTATGGACCGAAAACAAAAATTGGTCTCAACCTGAAGCCGTCTCTCCTATATGTGAACGTGAGTATGTTTGTATGTATGATCTGTTATAACTCCAGAACGCCTTGATCGTTCTCCACCAAACTTGGCACACATAAGGGATTTAGCACTAGTAGGTTGACAAAAGGGGGGAGGTGCGGGGGGGGGGGGGTGGTCTCTAATGGAGGTTCGATGTCCAAATAAATAAAATGGGTTGCATTTATCTTGCTTTTAGACCGATTGCGATTGCGCAAGTGACTGGGAGATAAGAAGCTGAACGGGGTATGGAGTTTGTTACCGGTTGTTTACCGTTAACAATGGTTTCGCTCTACGGCCTACGCAACTTTGCAGAACGATAGGGACAAAAGCTAAAAATTATAGTAGAACATACACACAAGCTGTGAATAACCCCTATTAACTCCCACCCCAGGAGAAAACGTCTAGCATTCCACAAAAAGAAATTCGTCCAAAAAATGACGCAGCCCTGTGGTACCCGGGTTTTAACAAAGAAGGAAGGCGATGTTCGGTCTCTGTCTGGCTTAAAAGCGACGAAAAAAACACAAAAGAACAAAAGGCAGTTGGCTGTGGACGTTTGTTTGGAACAGAAGCCACTTTAGTGGTCGCACATATTAGTGTTCTGCGTGTGGAAGATTTGACTTGTCATTTCGGCCTTGTAACCAGTATTAAAAAGTCGTCAAGTTGTCGGAGCCGTTCGCGAACCAGCAAATTGGAAAGTTCCCGGAACGGAGGGAGAATACGATCATTGTTGCGAACCACGTGCATTTAACGGAATATCGTCCATTGCGGCCCGTAGTGGCATCAAGTTCTATTATAACCTCACCCTATGCCGGAAGTAGTACCAGTTTCATCTGTAAGCTATACGTCGGACCGTTGGAAGGTGGTAGTGGCCGGCGAGACCCTTTTTGCCCAGTAAACCATTTGGTTTGTATATCTCGATTGCAACTGGGATATACGAAATCATATCTGAACGAAAAAGTTATATTTCACGCCATATAAGAACATATATGTACCAAAGTGGAGGCGATATACGTGCGAAAATTTTGACAATTATTTGTAATTCTATTTTGCGGAGTTTTTATAACACGCAACTAAATACTCCTGAATTTATGATTAAGATATAATCAAATATTGCAATCGTCTATACTGCTTTATAATTCACAGCCATGAATTGTATATGAAGACACGCACGACTGCAAAACAACTTATTGTTCACTTCGATTTGACATACTCTAATCATTATACAATTCCAATGTGAAATTGACATGAAAACGATTCAATGTGAACTTTCTATTACGATTTTGTGTTATCTGGGTGATATCGTCGTCGTCACACGGGTGTGTAGCCCGGAGGAAACGGACGTTTCGGAGGCTGAAGCTCATCAACGCTGAGGCCGATGACTTTCCCCTCCGCATCCGAGCATCAGGAGTAGAACCCTCGTCCACGTGATCAACGGATCCGAACAATTTCGTCGAGAATTAGGTCGATGGCGTCCACTAAAATACATTCCCGTTGAAAGTCACAAACGAGAGTAAGTCAGCCTCTATATGCCCCGCATGAAACCAGAATGAGCTACAACGAATCCTGCGCGGCCGCAACATAGCCTTCCCCCTTCCCCCAAGTCGTATATCCCTATATATCAAAATATGTCACTAAATATGTTATGTTAATATTAGAGTTAGAGTTAGAGAGGCGAAACTAAAGGTTTGTATGTTTTGTCGAGCCAACTGTTGTCTGGTATACACATAAGTATAGAGGTCATTAGTTTCCGCAAGCAGTGTTGGGCGAGCCGACCCAAAAAAAAGAGTGGCAATCAGCTAGCCCTTTGTTACAAGTTAGGGCAATAGAAGGGGTATCCACCGAGGAGGGCTGTATGGAAAAAAGTCTTTGTTTCTCTTGCGTTATTGGGATTTTTCGAGAGCAAACAGATGCATAATTGGCTACGGTATAGAAGGGGCAGCTCACATAGTGGGAGGGGGTGAGGAACGAAAGTATGAATATATGTTCCGCCATAACTCTGGAACGCCTGGATGGTTCTTCATCAAACTTGAAACACATGTACTTTAACATAAAAGAATCAGCGCAGAGGGGTTGACAAAAGGGACGCGCTCTCAGGGAGGGAGGATCTCTTGCATTTTAAACGACAGTAGTTGTACAAGTGGCTGGATGACAAGAGAGGATTTCTGAAATGAGGAAATAGCGTGACCATTGGCAAAGGTAAGGTTCGCAAACGTAAAAAACTTGTTGTCTCGTTTTATATGGATTACCGGAAAGAAGACAGATTTACAAGTGGCTGTACGACAACAGGGGGAATCTGGCAAAGGGATTAAACATACTCAAATGAAGAAAAAGGGTTTTTTTCTTGCATGAGGAAAACTTTCGTTACAATAACAAATGTGGTCGAAAGACAAAGGAGGATGAATGGTGAAGGGGGTTCTATAAATTCTATAGCCGCGACGGAGCCTGTGGAGTACCAGGGCGCCCTCCACAGCAATTTGCCCTTGCTGCATCAATCCGGTCATGATGCAGTGGACGATTTTTTCCGTGCAAGCTCTCTCTGCCGAAAAACAAAGAAACGAATGAGGTGGAGAGGGGAGTAGGGGAGGAGCAGGACTTGAACGATGCGCTAGCAGAGGTTCTGTCCTGATCCTCATCTATCCTCAACACGCCGACTCGTTGTGAGTCGACAAACGAAGATGTGGCTGCAATTCTTTACTCACGGGTCGAGGTTCATCTGCCTGATCTCTGACTGTGTGCTGGAGGGAGGGCGGAAACAAAGGAGAGCCGAACAGTTATGGCCAGTAGGATGGCTGTACAATCGCTCAAACAATTTAAAAATATATAACGTCGATTATGAGGGTTACTCAAAAGTTGCTGAGTCTCAATAAGAGAGATCTCAGCAAGCTTACCAGTCTTGCGACAGGACATTGTCCGAGTAAATATCATCTTCGGAATCTTAGTTTCGTACAAGATGATATTTAACCTCGGAACACTTGCTCTGCAATCGTTGAAGTACAAATAGTACGCAGACTGCAATGAGATCTGGTTGGCGTCGCCGATCAGGTACTAGGTTCATAAACCTAGTCATCCCTGATTGGCACATGTCTCGCTCCAGCTACCAGCCTGTCAGTTCCTCAATAAGTGATAGGTAAGCTTGAAGCGTATAGTAAAATAATAAACCGGGGCATACCACAATAGTTCAAAATAATGGACGCAATGGTAAGAGTACCCAACAGACAACATCGATTCTGCAAATTTCAAAAGCAGTTTTTGAAGTAGGACTACTTCTTTGATTTCTATATTGGGGTGCACTTCAGAAAAACGAAAAGGGAACATGTAACGAAAAGTGGTTATGGTTTACACGCTTATAACTCAATCATCCCTCAATAGATTCTAGAGATATTGGTATCAATCGATTGGAAATTTTTCAAAAAATTCATTTCTACATAGTTTATTACATGTTTCCCTAACAGACATGTAATAATTAAGAAAATATTAGACGAACATTCATTAATTCAATATTTTCATTTTTTTCCCTCCCCACGTCAATGCTTCCCAAGCACAGATGACAGAAATATATACGAGATGAGCTATGGTTTAAGCTTCCTTTGATTGTATTTAGTTTACGCCTTGTAATAGAATCCGTTCGAAAATTGTTAGGCTTTAGCTGTTGCTGCTTGCTGCTTCTCCGGAATAAGGCATCGAAGACATCCAAATTCACTGAGCGAGACGCCAACAAACCGAAGAAGCCATCGACTCGTCCGCCAGCGAACGATATGGTTTTCGCTGCTATCAATGCCCTGAATAATCAACGGATCTTCGCTGCAAGCCGTCTTCAAGTAAATCGCCGCCTGCCACAATTGTGACGTTTCAAGCTTGGTCACATTCGTGAAAATGGTTTTGAAATTAGGTAGCTGTCGAAAAGGTCGAAAAGCTGGTCCAAACAAAGAGAGCAGGCGCTTCCGATTCGTTCAAGGTTGATAAAACGGACGATAACAAATTAAATTTGCTAACTGCTGTAAAGGCGGCTCCGATTAAAGCTGTACTACTGGAGTAATATATGCGGCTGCCCCCGAACAAAAATCTACTAAGCCAATGGAATCCACAGCAAAGGCACCGAAAGCCGCCAAAAGAAGTCGTTCCAGCGGAGAAGGTGGCACGAAAAAAGCTGCTGCCCAGATGTAAATTTCCTTGATTTGCATTACTAGTATCTGGTAGAAAACAATCAGTTCTTTTAAGAACTACTGAATAAGTGTACGAAGCAGTTAAATTGATTTTTCTCACATTTTTCCTCAATTTAAAATGAACATGACAAATTGGAAGTTTATCAAGTATGAACGTACGAGCCCGCCAGTAATGTTTAAACTATATTACATGGCAAAATCCTCTGAAAAGCAAACTGCGCCACTTCGTAATTCGAGACGAAGCGTTTAGTGAGAAAATCGAATTGCATCTTCATGTATATATTTGGCCCTAAAAAGGGCTAATTGTTGGATAGTTACAGAAACCTGACCAGATACATTTACTATGAGTATTTGTACTTTGGTGACTGTTTCGGTACGTTCCGAGACGGCGCGCGCATGGCAAACTCACCCGGCAGCCAGCCACACTCACTATAACTTGATATTATGCTTGACTGAGCCGTAGTCAACAAACGAAAGAAAATAGCGTAGCTCTCCTAGCGGCGTGGCTTCTTCTTCTTCCTATCGCTTTTTGCGGCCTTTCCACTGGTTGTCGGTGCCATGACATGAAGACGATGCTTGATCTACAGAAACTGGAAGCTTCAAACAACGTACAAAGTCACGCCTTATTTTCTTCTCTGCCATTCCCTTTTCTACGTGGATCAGCCTTTGTTACAAATTGCTGCCGTTTGCTCTGATATATAACCAACGGTAATCCGAGGAACCACATCATTTTCGCATGGGCATCGGTACCGAGAATAACGATCCAAAGCCAAAAAAAGTCGTTCCAAGGAGAATGCGGTCCGAAAAAAGCTGCTGCCAAGCAGTAAATTTCTTCGATTTGTATTATTAATATCTGGTAAAATTAATTGGCTGGTAAATGGCTAGGTAATGCGTACCATCGGTGCCTTGTGCACTGGGCATAAAATAGACCCCACAGTGGTTCACAGCCTCTTACCTAGCAACTCCTACCCCAACCTCCTCGTGGTACCAGCCGGGATACGAGCAACCTCGGGTGGAGATCGGGTAACCAACCCCGGTGGAAACCAAGGTCGTATGCTGACAGGGGAGGAGGGCTCCTTCGAGCTACGTTGGCCCTCCGGCGATACTGTGGGGTTGGTTGCGGGCTTTGCAAGCCTGAACCACTAAAAAAACCAAAGCAATGGACTCCGTAAGTAATAATAATAACTCTAATCGGAACAATCGGCAAAGACCCAGGCGACGAAAACGGACTAACGATTGGAAATTAGGAACATGGAACTGTCGGTCTCTAAATTTCCTCGGAAGTATCCACGTGCTTTCTAAAGAAGTGAAGAGCCGCAAGTTCGACATCGTAGCGCTGCAGGAGGTATGCTGGAAAGGAACGATGGTACGTACGTATAGAGATGGTCATACCATCTACCAGAGCTGCGGCAATACACACGAGCTGGGCACAGCTTTTATAGTGATGGGCGAGATGCAGAAGCGGGTGATCGGGTGGTGGCCGATCAACCCCCGAATGTGCAGATTAAGAATCAAGGGCCGATTCTTCAATATAAGCATAATTAACGTGCACAGCCCTCACCTCGGAAGTACCGATGATGACAAAGACGAATTCTACGCGCAGTTGGAGCGTGAATACGACCGCTGCCCAAGACATGATGTCAAAATTATCATCGGGGACTGTAATGCTCAGGTTGGTCAGGAGGAGGAATTCAAACCGGTGATTGGACGGTTCAGCGCTCACCCGCAAACGAACGAAAACGGCCTAAGACTTGTCGACTTCGCCGCCTCCAAGAACATGGCCATACGTAGTACCTTCTTCCAGCATAACCTCTACCATCGGTACACCTGGAGATCACCCAACCAGACAGAATCACAAATCGACCACGTTCTGATAGATGGTCGGCACTTTTCAGACATTATCGACGTCAGAACCTATCCGGGCGCTAACATTGATTCGGATCACTACCTAGTGATGGTAAGGATACGTCAAAAACTATCTGTTGTGAACAACATACGATACCGCCGCCCGCCACGGTATAATCTAGCGCGACTGAAGCAACCAGAGGTCGCCGAAAACTACGCGTTATCTCTCGAAACCGCGCTGCCGGAAGAGGGAGAGCTGGATGAAGCCCCTCTTGAAGACTGTTGGAATGCCGTGAAAACAGCCATTAACAGCGTAGCGGAGAACGTCCTAGGCAGTGTGGCACCGAATCGACGTAACGAATGGTTTGACGAGGAATGCCAGCAGATATTGGATGAGAAGAACGCAGCGCGGGTACAAATGCTGCGTAGAGCCACCCGTCAGAATGTGGAGCGATACAAACAGAAGCGGAGGCAGCAAACCCGACTCTTCAAGGAAAAGAAGCGCCACCAAGAGGAGAAGGAGTGCGAAGAACTCGAACAGCTGTACCGCTTTCACGACACACGGAAGTTCTATCAGAAACTCAACGGATCTCGCAAAGGCTTCGTGCCGCGGGCCGAAATGTGCAGAGATAAAGATGGAGGTATCTTGACTGATGACCGTGCGGTGATCGAAAGGTGGAAGCAGCACTACGATGAACACCTGAATGGCGTGCAGGCGGAAGACCATGATAGCGAAGGAAGTGACCACATTGGTGCAGCAAGCGACGAAGATGTGCCACCCCCATCGATAAGGGAAGTTAAAGAAGCCATCCAGCGGCTGAAGAACAACAAAGCAGCGGGAAAGGATGGCATTGGAGCGGAACTTATTAAAATGGGCCCGGACAAGTTGGCCGGCTGTCTGCATCAATTGATTGTCAAGATTTGGGATACGGAACGACTACCGGAGGAGTGGAAAGACGGGGTTATCTGCCCTATCTACAAGAAAGGTGATAAGCTGGATTGTGAGAACTACCGAGCCATCACTATCCTGAATGCCGCCTACAAAGTGCTGTCCCAAGTCCTCTTTCATCGACTATCGCCAATAGCCAATAGATTTGTGGGAAGTTACCAGGCCGGCTTCATGGAGGGTCGGTCTACAACAGACCAAATCTTCACCCTGCGACAGATCCTCCAGAAGTGCCGCGAATTCCGAGTCCCCACGCACCACCTGTTCATCGATTTCAAAGCCGCATATGATAGCGTAAACCGACAAGAGCTATGGAAAATTTTGGACGAAAACGGCTTTCCGGGTAAGCTTACTAGACTTATCATGGCTACGATGGATGGGATCCAGTGCTGTGTGAGAATCTCGGGTGGATTGTCGGACCCATTCGAATCTCGCAGGGGACTTCGACAAGGAGATGGTCTTTCCTGCCTGCTATTCAACATTGCGCTTGAAGGTGTTATAAGGCGAGCGGCGATCGAAATGCGGGGCACGATTTTCAATAAATCCAGTCAATTTATCTGCTTTGCTGACGACGTGGATGCTGTCGGCAGAACATTTGAGGCGGTGGAAGATCAGTACACCAGACTGAAACGCGAAGCAGAGAAGATTGGATTGCAGATAAATACGTCTAAAACGAAGTATATGCTGGCGGGCGGGACCGAGCGCGACAGGGCTCGCTTGGGCAGCACCGTGGTAATCGACGGGGATGAGTTCGAGGTAGTCGACGAGTTCGTATACCTTGGCTCGCTGGCAACAGAGGACAACAATACCAGCCGTGAGATTAAAAGACGTATTATCAGCGGAAGTCGGGCCTACTACGGACTCCACAAACACTTGCGGTCGAACAATCTGAGCCCCCGTACAAAGTGCACACTGTACAAAACGCTAATTAGACCGGTTGTCCTCTACGGGCACGAAACGTGGACATTGCTAGAAGAGGACCTACGAGCACTCGGAGTTTTCGAACGGCGGGTGCTAAGAACCATCTTTGGCGGAGTGCAAGAGAACGGTGTATGGAGGCGAAGAATGAACCACGAGCTCGCGCGTCTCTACGGCGAACCAAGTATTCAGAAAGTGGTTAAAGCTGGACGGATACGTTGGGCAGGACATGTTGCTAGAATGCCGGACAACTATCCTGCAAAAATGGTTTTCGCATCAAATCCGGTAGGAACAAGACGAAGAGGGGCACAGCGAGCGAGGTGGCAAGACCAGGTGGAGCGAGATCTGGCGAGCACTGGGTGCCCGCGGAACTGGAGATCAGTTGCCATGGACCGAAACAGATGGAGAAATTATACTGCGCAGGCCTTGTCATAAGACGTTAGGCCAATTAAGTAAGTAAGTAAGTAAGTAATATCTGGTAGAAAACAATCAGTTCTTTTAAGAACTACTGAATAAGTATATGAAGCAGTTGAATTGATTTTTCTCATGAATGATATTCCTCATTTAAAAATGCACATGACAAGTTGGCAGTTTATTTATCCAAGCTTTAACACGTACAGTAATTGGATGTTTAAACGGCATTACGACAAATATTGCGAACTCATGTTAAAAGCATCAGGTTATTGTAACAAATGAACAAACAGATGCAAGCATTCACAGTTTCATTTTGTTTTAATAAGTTGCCTTCTTTCCAGCAACTTTCCCACAACAGATCCATTATGGAGTCGAAAAGACCATTATAGTTTAGCCAAATTATTAAATATAAAAGTTCCACACCAATTTCCAACAGTTTCAATAAAAGCGCTCGTTAATGAGCAGAAAAAGTTATTGAATAATTGTCCTGTACTATAACATACTTACTGAATACAACTGATCATATACCTACCTACATATGCAAAATTATGCCATTTCGTGATTCTTTCTGGAAAGCATGAAACGGAAAAGCCACATTACCTGGCAAAATTCTTTGAAAAGAAAACTGCGCCACTTCGTAATTCGAGGCAAAGCGTTTAGTGAGAAAATCGAATTGCATCTTCATTTATATATTAGGCCCTAAAAAGGGCTAATTGTATAGTTACAGAAGCCTGACAAGACACATTTACTATAGGCCGCTATACTTTGGTACCTTCCGAGACGGCGCGCTTGGCAAACTCACCCGGCACAACCACACACAACTGTGAGCGCACGTCTGCCATGCCCGTTGCCGTGCCATCCCTGTCGGCATTAAATGAAAGAAAATAGCGTTGCTCTCCTAGTGGCGTGGCTTCTTCTTCTTTTTCCTATCGCGCTTTGCGGCCTTTCCACTGGTTTTCGGTGGCATGAAGACGATGCTTCATATTAGGTTGCTCTGCAGAAACTGGTAGCTCTTCATTAAGGAACCACCGGACACCGGTTTTGTTCAAACAATGTACAGTTTCGTTGTACGTTGTACCGCCTTTCTTTCGTGTCTATGATTCTCTACCCTACGTTGATCCGCCTTTGTTACAACTTGCTGCCGTTTGCTCTGGTATATAATCAGAAGTAAGCCGGCGAACGGCATCATTTTCGCATTGGCATCGGTACGGTGCCGAACAGACAGCAGAGAGTTGCGATTGTATCTCCCTCACTGGACTCGGCAAGGACAAACTAGTAAAACGCAGCGCAGCGGCAGCAGCAGCAGCGGATCATTGTTTGGTGTAGAGTGCGCCGAACGCGTTGGTTGCCGGAGCATCGATCTATTATCAGCTATATTAGAACCAAATAGTTGCGGGGAGCGGAAGAGCTTGAATCAATGGAAAATGCTCTGTCCGGTAACCATTGTCACCTGGGAGGTGTTGTTTCAAACATTCAAGCCATTCTGCTGGCCGGATTTTCAACCACATAATTTACCACAACCCGTCCTTTTTAGGACGAACGAATTTGTTTATGAAGAGATGAAAATTTTCTGGTCCAAGCAAAGAACTGGCGCTTCCGGTTCGTTCGCCTACCAAACTTGCTAGCGAGAAGCAAGATTACTAAGTCAATGAAGACCATAGCAAAGGCATCGAAAACTCTAAAGCCAAAAGAAGTTCTAACGGAGAATCTGGTCCGAAGAAAGCTGCTGCCAAGCAGTAAATTTCTTCGATTCGTATTACTAACAGCTGGTAGAAAACAATCAGTTCTTTTAAGAACTACTGAATAAGTATATGAAGCAGTTGAATTGATTTTGCGAACGGCATCATTTTCGCGTTGTTTGGGTTACGATTTAGTGAGTGAGAGTTACGATTTTATCTCCCTGTCCGGACGCGACAAAGGTGGTAAAACTCGGCAGCAGCCGATCATTGTTTGGTGTAGAGTGCGCCGAACGCGTTGGTACCGGAGCATCGATCTATTATCTGCTATATTAGAATATTTGGTTGCGGGAGCGCAAGAGCTTGAATCAATGGAAAATGCTCTGTCCGGTAACCATTGTCACCATTGCCCTGGGAGGTGTTGTTTCAAACATTCAAGCCATTCTGCTGGCCGGATTTTCAACCACAACCCGTCCTTTTTAGGACGAACAAATTTGTTTATGAAGAGATGAAAATTTTCTGTATATTAAATTTCTTTAATTAAATTTCCAAATGTCGCTGATTCTTTAAATCATGAAGAATTTCTTCTGATTTGATCTATAAAACGTTAAATATGTGGTGACTCGCGGTCTTCTAACTCATGACGTTGCTTTAATTTTATTTTTGCTAAAAATTTTTGCCTTCCCACGCCAATGCTTCCCTAACACGGATGACAGAAATATATAGGAGAAGAGCTATGGATTAAATTCCCTTTGAATCAAAGGGATCAAAGTTTGATTGTATTTAATTTACGCTCTATAGAATCCGCTCGAAAATCGTTGAGCTTCAACTGTTGCTACTTCCCCGGAATAAGGCAACGAAGACATCCAAATTCACTAAGCGAGACGCCAATAAACCGAAGAGTCAACGGATCTTCGTTGCAAGCCGTCTAGAAGTATATCGCCGCCAGCTACAATTGTGACGTTTCAAAGTTGGACACATTCGTGAAAAAGGCTTTGAAGTTAGTTTTCAACAAGAGAAAGCTGGTCCAAACAAAGAACTGGCGCTTCCGGTTCGTTCGCCTTCCAAACTTGCTAGCGAGAAGCAAGATTACTAAGTCAATGAAGACCATAGCAAAGGCATCGAAAACTCCAAAGCCAAAACAAGTTCTAACGGAGAATGCGGTCCGAAAAAAGCTGCTGCCAAGCAGTAAATTTCTTCGATTCGTATTACTAACAGCTGGTAAAAAACAATCAGTTCTTTTAAGAACTACTGAATAAGTATATGAAGCAGTTGAATTGATTTTGCGAACGGCATCATTTTCGCGTTGTTTGAGTTACAAATAATAATGAGAGTTACGATTTTATCTCCCTTTCTGGACACAGCAAAGGTGGTAAAACTCGGCAGCAGCCGGTTATTGTTTGGTGTGGAGTGTAAATTACGCCGACCGTGTTGGATTCGAAACATCGATCTATTATTGTCAATTGCAAGGAAAATTGTCCAATCAATAAGTGTGCAATCGCTCATAAAAGTGCTATTTTAGCTTAAATCGTTTCGGTTTCTTCGGCGCACTTATTGCTTGGAAGATAACGAAAAAGTGCGCCGAAGATACCGAAACGATTTAATGCAAAATAGCACTTTTATGAGCGATATCGCACTTTGGATGGTACAATTTTACTTGCAATTGACAATAAGCTGCTATAATAGAATATTAAATAAGCTAGAAAACCCAAATTTTGGTCGCGGAAGCAGAACGGCTTAAATTGGTGGGAAATGCTCTGTCCGGTGTTACGATTGGGAGACGAATTGCTCTACATTCGTAGTCCTACTTCAAGCCTGCGCCCGTGCCACTAGGCATGGACCCTTATACTTTTTTCTGTTCATGAAAATATATTCGCTGTGCTGAATGCATTGAATATATTTCTATAAACAGAACTCCACTTTTGGTCCCAAAAACTGCTTCCGTAATTGGGCTCTCCCATGAAAAGTTAATGACTGCTAATTTCCCGTTACATTACATTGCATAAATGTTACATTGCTTCCATGAAAAGTGGAATTAGATTATATTAGAGTTTGTATTTACTCCGAACGATCAGCAAGTTCTATAGCAAATAGACAATCCATAAATACTGATGTTAAGTAATATTTTGAACCTATTTCGCAACAAAGTTAATTGCAATTGTGTTTTCCGTCTCTATGATGGGAACGTGAGCGTAGTTATGTCGTAGATTAAGCCATGCAGCACCCTGACCTGGCAATCTGACTTGTCTTTTTTGTCTTACTGAACGCAGGGTCCAAGCATCATATGCCTACCACGACACGATGAAAAAGTAAATAAATCGAGTAAAAGAATGTCACCCTTTGATGAGTGCACGAAATGACATTCGATTAATCATTAATTAAATGCCTCATCAATTAAATATTGTATGTACATAATAAAAATTATAATCATTTGGTAAAAGTTAACATAACGTCAAACGTCAAATTAAATATAGTTTTTTAGTTTTTTTTTATAAATATTTTAATGTACACTAAGTCAAAATAATCTAAACCTGTTTACCATGTTCTTTTTACATATTAACACGGAAAACGCAGTAGTGAGTAATGCTGAGCACACAACCTGCTAAATTATCAATTGCTAAACTTTTCGGTAGGCTGATGAAACGCATTATTTTGGCTAAAATAAGTCAACACCTAGTTGCTGACGCAGCCCGACATTGCCGAATGTCGAAAGCTGAAGGTGAATTTCTCATATTCAATTCAAAGACAATCAGATGTATTTTATCCACTCATGTTTAATTCATGTCTAATCATTCGTTATTTAGCGTATGTATTTTAATTTGATGTTGTCTCAACGAATCATGACTTGCATTATTTTTCATTTTGTTCTAATACTTTTGAACCCTAGTCGGTGACCTGTGAGATTTCGAAAACTTAACCTAATGCTTCCCAGTATGGAATTTTATTTTCAGTATTTGTTTGTTTACTTATTTAATTTATTAATGTAGACTGTGAAATGAATTGAATTTTATGTAGAAAAGTCCACTTCACTCGTTACACCAATAAAACCACTTTCAACAGGGCGTGAAAACCCCGTAGTCATATTTTGCAACATACCTACACTAGAAAACAAGCTCAAAATGTTTCGGTCAGATCCGTTGCCTAACGTTTCAACCGTGACAAATGAGCTGCCACAGGGCCGTTATTGGGTTAAAATCAACAAGAAACGCTTGCTTTATCCACCGGTGGCCGTCTTTCGTCCGAGTCGACAATCGTTTCGATTAAACATTCATATAGTCTTGAAAAGCAGTCCAATCGAATAGCAGCAGCAGCGCTGCATCGGCGGGTTGTTTGCTGAAATGGCGGATCATGAAGTGGAATCATCTTTTTGTTCAACACGAATTAATGCTAGACAAATGATAGCTGATTACTTCTACGTTCTAGTGGACGTGATAAAAGTGATTGTTCTAGGTGTACCTATATTGTTTCGCAAAGTTTTGAGTTTTATTAGTCCTAAAAAATTTAAAAATGTTTCCGGGCAGTTGGCGATGGTATGTTACGGAGTGTTGTGTTCTTCCGAATGTTAAGTGACCTGGTGGTTCTTTTTTACCGTAGATTACGGGTGGAGCAAATGGGTTGGGTAGAGAAATGGCTTTGCTATTGGCGGATCACGGCTGCAACATCATAATCGTGGATATCGATCTAGAGTCGGCGAAAAGGACATGTGAAGATTTACGAAAGAAACACGTGAACGCACATGCTTTTCGAGTGGATGTGTCCTCGTTTAAGGAAGTTGAAACGTTGGCAGCACGAATTTATAGTGAAATTGGGCCTGTCGATATTGTGATCAATAACGCTGGATTGATTCACTTCACGTTCCTCCAAGATAGCAGCGTAGATGATGTGAATAAATTAATCGATGTTAATGTAAAATCTTATATTTGGGTAAGTAGAAGCTAAAAGAAGCATATTTGTGTGGACAGTAACAAAACTAGCTAAAGCTATTTGAAACGTATTTCGTGTTATTTCGATATTCCTAATAATGGAAATCCTACACGAAATTCTCCCAATAATCCTATTAGGACATTCAAAAATATTCTTTTGATTATTTGACTTTGGTTTCTGAGTTTCGGGAACGATTTCCGAAAAGACTGAAAGGGAGTTTCATTTGACTAAAAAAGTAGAAGCCTATACGTTAGCACTACGAATGTAGGCACAATTGCTCTCCTAAATGTTTATACTACGGAAGTTCTACGGTAAATGAGTAGTCAGATACCAACATTGAGCATTATCAGGCTAAATTGTATGCTATAATTCAACACAACTCAGTGCTACATGTTAATTAACGAGCAACATTCGCGTTACTGGTTAAAAATATTTTAGTTTTTAATTATCTTATGTAGCATTTTTAACAATAATTTTGGATGCAAAGAAATTGATTTGAAAAAGCTCTGAAACAACAATTATGTTCGAGCTGGTATTGCTAAATTCCTAGTCGAATAATTTATATAATTATACTGATGTCAACATTTGAACCTCTAATTTTCTGTTCAACACTTGCACAAACGCTCACATGAAAAAAGGGTGCCAAACCTACGGGTCACATCAGAAAGCAAACCTGTTTATGGTAGGAGAGGCGTTGTCTATTTTTAATTATTTATACCAAAAACCGGCCCTTGGAAGTTCCTATTGTTGGAAAATCCGGTTCAAGATTCATTTCGGCCCTTTCAAGTCAGTCACGCAAAAGAACGCATAGCATAACACAATATAACGAATTCATTTGTACGGTTAGATACATACGTCTGCCCTAGAGACAGCATTCGTCTGAATAGACGCACTTCGTAACATGGCGCCTACTGTCTTACCTGACTCACAACGAATATACGTGTTATTGAAATGAAATGTATATTATACCGTTTTATTCGTTTATAGCGTATATGCATTTTATTCAGTTAATAAGAATATCAAGAAGTTGTTTGTAAGTTATGTTCTTAATTTTGCTTTAAACCTGTAAAAATTTGCACGAATAAAACTCAGAGTTTGACAAAGAAAGAAAGCATTGCATACTACTGTCACTTGAAAAATAACATTTTTGTAAGTTATTTCCAAAGGTGCGAATTAAGCAAGGAAACGTCGCTCATTTCAACTTTTTCCCGATTTTGAGCTCCCGCGAACACAACGCATATTCGCTGTGAGTCAGGTAAAACAGTAGCGTTATAAAAAGAGCTAAGAACCCAACAAACATTGTTGTTTAAGAGTAGCTTGTTCAACTACTGTATAGCTAAAAGCAATGAAACAAGCGCTTGATAAGCAGCTATACAACAAAAATCTTCCTTGGGAATCTTCATGACTGGGTGATTTTTAGATACCAAAACAACAAACATACAGTGAGACACATATATATTCGAACAAAAACAAAGGCATATATTTTTGTAAATAAAGGCTTTATTTAAAATTTTAGTTTTCGAAGTTGTTTACCCATAGATTCAGAATGCAACAAACATTCATTACTCTATTGAATCGCTTTTTGCCTGGATAACACGCTTCAAACGCTTTTCGAAGTCGTTACATGCGGCACGCACTGCTTTCATCGGAATGTCATCCCATATCTTGTTGACAACTAACTTAAATTCATCCAAATTATGATATTTATAATCATTGAGCTTCTGTTGCATGTACCTCCATACAGGGTTACCACATGCACAGATTATTCTGTGTTTAACAGATATTTGAAAGAAATCGCCTGTACAGAATCTGTATGCATAGAATCGCCAATTACACCGTCAATTATGAGAGTGAAGGAGACGGACCATTTCTAGATACTTACTTAGTCAGCTCCAGGCCATGGTTTCCTCTGCTGTACGAAGAAGTCGTCTCCATGCCACTCGGTCTGTGGCCGCAATTCGCCAGCCACGTAGTATGCGTAGGGTCCGCAGGTCGCCTTCCACTTGATCGATCCATCTTGCTCGCTGCGCGCCACGCCGTCTCGTTCGAGTCGGATCGTTATTGAGAACTTTTTAACCGGGCTGTCGTCCGACATCCTCACGACGTGCCCAGCCCATCGCAGGCGACCGATTTTTTAAATGGATGGCTTTTATCTATACCTATAAAAATGGATTTCTGTCTGTCTGTCTGTATGTTCCTTATAGAATCGAAAACTAATTAACCGATCGGCATGAAAAGTTGCATGTAGGAGTTTTTGGGGCCAGGAAAGGTTCTTATGATGGTTAGAGACCCCTCCCCCCACTAAGAGGGGGGGCTGTCATACATATGAAACACAAATTTCTGCATAACTCGCGAAGTAATCAAGCAACCGGAGCAACCGGCGGAGCCAAATTTGGCATGAGGGGGTTTTTGGATGCAAGAATGTTTTCTTTGGTGAATTAAGACCCCTCTCCCCTTCAGAAGGGGGCTCCCAAACAAATGAAATACAACTTTCCTCATAACTCAAGAACTAATCAAGCAACTGGAACCAAATTTGGCATGTGGGGGTCTTAGGAGGCAGACATTTTTTCTATGGGGAATTTTGACCCCTTCCTCCCATATAAATGAAATACAAATTTCCTCAAAACTCGAAAACTAATCAAGCAAATGGAAATAAATTAAGTTGGCATGTGGGGGCTTCAGAAGGCAAGAAGGCACCACCAAAAACTATTTATAGGAACACTAGATAATTCAGGGTGACACGGCCGCGAGTGTTGCCGCCGACCCGCCGTGGAAGCAGAAATCACCTCTGTCTAGGTTTATTTGTTTTCCTAGGTCTACTGACCTCTATTATTTTCCTTCAGTTCGGTCCGAACTGTGGGGTGGGGTTGTTTTCTACTGTTCTGTGAGGAAAAATTTCAAATTTGTATATTAAACTACCCACGCTTTCATAGTCAAAATGAATCATCGAAGGTTGAGCTCTTCAGAAACTCAAGATTGTGATTTATGTAAAACAGAGTTTAATTTGTGGTAATACGAAGTTTGTCGGGTCAGCTAATAACAGATAAAACATTAATAAATGCCCTACACCACGTTTTGGAATTCTTTTTCTGTTGCTGATGTGCTGTAGTCAAAAGAGCAAAAACAGTAAATCAAGACTCAGTTTGCAAATTGAATTAATGATCGCATTTATGCATGTTTTGCGCTATCTTCCAGTTTAATAAAAATGAAAACAAAAACATTTGTACCGAAGCGATCTGCTGGAAATACTGATGGATCATTCAATTAAATTAATAATTATGAGTTGCACAAATTTGCAAAAGTTAATCGTAGTCCAGGGTGAGGTAGACTAGAACGTTTACTGCACAAGGGCACAACACGAAAAAATTAGGACACATGGAAAATGTTGCCATTTATTTACTGTATGATTAAAAATTTTCAAAATTACATGTAATTACGTTCAAAGTTTATTGAATCATATTTAGAAGAACTGTTGACTTATCCCAAATCCACGGTGTGTGATGTGCTGAAACAATTTGGAAAACGTGTGATCATCGACAGGGAATCTGGAACGGACAAATGCCTGGACAAGAATTTAATATCTTGTTCAATTGGCAAAGTTTCCCTGGAAGACAGCAAAATAGAAAAGGACAAAGTTCCGGAAAAAATTCCTTGTGAAAGCCAGAAAAAATTCATTTCTGAAAACAAATGAAATTTAACTTTAGAAATTGGCACCAGCAGTACGTGGTGCACCTTGCTTTCAAAATATGGATTATATTTAGTACTTTTTAAGAATACAACGAAGATGGATTTAAGAGACATATCCGGTTCCGGATAGCCCGCTCAGTTAGCTCCGGGGTACGATGCTGACCTAACAAGCCAGTCGTCATATGTTCGAATCTCGACTGGGCGGTGCCGCTACAGAGTTAATAGGATCTTTGCACTAGGCCCGTAATTTTCCTGTCCTCTAATAACCGGCTACGAAGGTTAACTGAGGGATACTCCTGTAAGCTAATACTTGGGAATGTCGTTCATAGAGTATGCTAGTGTGCACCCGAAATGTGCTGAACGATATTTTTGTAGGATTTTCCATGATGATGATGATGATGATGATGATGATGATGGACCCCACCTCATTCGTCTACAAAGGTTTGGCCATTACGTTTGTTTGTTTGTGGTTAAAAGAAGCTTACTTACTTTAGTGGCAACGGTCCGTTACCGATCCTGCACCGAACGAATTATGGTCCTCCAGTACCGTCGGTCCTAGGCTGCCGTTCTCCAATCCCCACGAACACCAGCTGAACGTGCATCGTCTTCGACAGCACACATCCACCGAGTGCGTGGTCTGCCTCGGAGTCTACGGCCTCTTGCTGGTTCTCTGCTGAAAATAGTTTTGGCTACTCTTTCGTCGGGCATTCTGGCCACGTGTCCAGCCCACCGTAGCCTGCCAAATTGCACTACCTTCACTATATCAGCTTTAGCATATTTGTATACTTGGTACAGCTCGGGATTCATGCGTCTGCGCCACACTTCATTTTCCATTTTGCCACCAAGTATAGGTCGCAAAATTTTACGCTCAAAAACCCCAAGCACTCGCCGATCAGCTTCCTTTAGCGTCCATGATTCGTGTCCGCAAAGGGCCACCGGAAGGATTACTGTTCTGTAGAGCGCCAGTTTTGTGCGAATTTGCAAACTACGGGACTTCAGCTGGCTACGTAATCCGTAGAAAGCCCGATTCGCGGCTGCAACTCGTCGTTTCACTTTTCGGCTTAAGGTATATAAACTCCTCCACTACTTCATATCGTTCCCCATCTGACTCCAGCACGGCACCAACATCACTTGGACTCCCACGTTCCCTACCAGCAACCATGTACTTCGTTTTGGCGGTGTTAATAGTAAGTCTCAATCTCGCCGCTTCCCTTTTAAAGGGCCTGAAGACCTCTTCCACTGCTCTACGGTTGATTCCGACGATATCAGCCGCAAAACCAAGAAGCATGTGAGATTTCGTGATGATAATTCCATTCCCATTCCATAGTTCCGTTTGCCCTTCTTAATTCACCTTCCAAGGCAATGTTGAATAGCAGGTTAGAGAGTGCATCCCCTTGCTTCAGTCCATCCAACGTCTCGAAAGCAGCTAAGGTCTCACCCGCTATTCTAACGCATAATTTGGATCCGTCCAGCGTCGCACGAATCAGCGTAACTAGTTTCGTCGGAAAACCATGTTCAAGCATGTTCTGCCACATCTCATTTCGTTTAACTGAGTCGTACGCTATTCTAAAGACCACAAACAGATGGTGTGTCTGCAAGTTGTACTCCCTGAACTTGTCTAGTAACTGACCAGGGTAAACATCTGATCCGTCGTGAAGCGACCCTCACGAAAACCAGCTTGGTACTCGCCGACGAAAGACTCCGCTAACGGTCTCAGTTTGCAGAACAGGATAAGGGAAAGCACCTTGTAGGCAGAAATGAGC
Source organism: Sabethes cyaneus (assembly GCF_943734655.1). Classification (NCBI taxonomy): domain Eukaryota; kingdom Metazoa; phylum Arthropoda; class Insecta; order Diptera; family Culicidae; genus Sabethes; species Sabethes cyaneus. The sequence goes on along the minus strand of NC_071355.1, from coordinate 150,028,003 downwards.
AATGTAATTCCTCGATAGTTTTTACACTCCAGTCAATGTCCCTTTTTGAAAATTGAGCAAATAAGGCCATCCAACCACTCCTCCGGCATTTGTTCTTCCTCCCAGATCCTGACAATGATCCGGTGGATTGCTTCGTACAGCCGCTTGCTCCCCGCTTTTAGAAGTTCAGCCGGGATACCATCCTTCCCAGCAGCCTTACCGTTTTTCAGCTCACTGATCGCTTTTTTAACCTCCTCCTGCGTTGGTGGCTCCACAGCTTGACCATCGCTTACAATTCCTATCCTGTCTCTGCTGATCTCCGCATTTAACAGTGTCTGAAAGTGCTCCTTCCACCTGGCTGCTACTGCCGTTTTGTCGGTAAGCAGGTTGCCAGCACTATCATTGCACATCACAGGCATGGCAAAATTCCTGCATCTCACCGTTTTATAGAAAATCCGTATGTCGTTGCTGGCGTATCGCTCCTCTGCGCCGGTGAGCACGTGCTCCTCGTACTCGCGTTTTTTAGACGAAGGATTCTTTTTTCTGCAGCTCTAGTATCTCTGTACCTCTCTCTGTTTTGACGCGTTGCCGCAGTGAGCATGCGACTATTGGCCTGGTTCTTTTCATCTGCCAGTCTGTGGTATTCGGCATCATACCAGCTGTTACGCTGTCTTCCACGCGTCGTGCCTACCATTTCTGTCGCAGCTGTTTCGAGGGCACCATGGATGTTCCTTCCCAGCCTATTTATATCTTCTCCTTCTACCTGCTGTTCTGCGATTCGTTGGTCAAGCTTCCTGGCGTACTCCACTGCTACGCCGTCTGCCGTTAACCGCTCGATGTTGAAACGCAGCGTCCTCTCAATGCGAGCTTTCGCCGTGTTCGACAGCCTTGCGCGAATCTTACTCACTGCGAGATAGTGGTCAGTGTCGATATTTGGTCCCCGAAAACACCGTACATCGATAACGTCCGCAAAGTGTCGACTGTCAATCAAGACATGATCCATCTGAGAGAAGGTTAAAAGAAGCTAAAGGTTTATTTTCAAACAAAACTTATTATCCGCAGAAACTTTAGGGAGAAATAATTTACAGACAATCATTCATTTCCACTCAAACAATTTTCCAAATAGGATTTTAATAAACATACTCATACTTTTGGATGCACAATATAGATTTTCTAATCTAATAGTTCTGTTTTTCTAGGTGACCAAAATATTCCTAAAGCAAATGATGGAACGAAAACAGGGCCACATCGTAGCGATTTCCTCAATATGCGGAATTTATCCACATCCGTGGGCCGTGATGTACACAGCAACGAAGCATGCCGTAAGCGGATTAATGGGAGCACTAACAGAGCAACTGCGTCTGCAAGGCTTTGACCGCCAAATCAGGACAACATGTGTGTCGCCGTATTACATTGCTACACGAAAGGACGTTATCGACTTTTTGCAGAAACCTCGGTAATTAAAATCGTAACAAAATCCATTTATTTCTACTTTTCCTCAGTGCTCAAATTGCCACAGTGAAAGTTATAAGTCGTAACCGAAATACGCGTGTCTGAAAAGTAGCAAGTAGTAGTAGCGAATGGAATTTCTCCAATATTTATTATATTTAAATTCTCAGATGATAAAAATGCTTTGCATTACATTATATTGCCTCTGTTCAAAAGATTAATCACTCATCCGCATATTTCGTAGTTTAGAAAAACTTCAACCAAGATTTCAACCCTCCTCTTTAAATTATCCACAGATTCAAACTACTGACAACTGAATACTCAGCACGTGTAATCGTGGACGGTATCCTGCGTAACGAAATCAACGTTTCTGTTCCTCCACTTTTCGATCTTGGGATAAGGCTAATGCAGTATGTAAAATCTACGGAGACTGCAGAATTCAGAGTAAGAGGCTCTGTATCCTACCGTCTCTGTAATGTGATCGTCAAATTTACCATATATAAAAATTATTTCTATTATTTTTAGATTATTTCCCATAAAAATACAACAGTTGGTGCGCGACTTTGTAATTAGAGAGCACCAACTAAACTCGACGAAAACTCCACTTTGATACCTGATTCTATCAAGATAGTAGCTGCATTATACAGAACTATTTTAATGGTTAAGAAGGACATCTAGTGACGCCGTGCAATTACATATTTTCCATTACCGCAAATTCTCGCATTCCATCATCTATCGGTATTTGAAATGTGCAAATTAGATTAGATGTGGTTTATATAATTAATAATAAAGACATATCTACAATTATTCTGTATTATGTATATTTTGAATTAAAAAAAGAAGTTTCTAAATGATTTTTAAAAAAATTTTAATGAAAAATCTTTGAAAAGGTGTTTTCAAATACATTTTGTTCGATCGCGTGCACACAAAAAGCAGCTTTAAAAACCGCAAGTCAACAGATAAAATCTTGTCGTTCAACATCAAATAATTACCTAACGTCAGTAGTACTCACTAGTTGCAAGCCAGCACGCACGTGCTAGATGGAAACCAGCAAACAAAAGGGAAGTCAGATACACCTCTGTACTGTACCGGAAGCAGTCAACCGTACAGGTTGACACAGAAACGTCACATCAGCACTGCTTAGTTGTTAAGGTTGAGGTTAGTGGTGACTATCATAACTTGGTTACAGTTTTGTTTACTTCTTGAATGGGTATTTATTTTTTCCGTAAACATTCAAGGTGCTTTGTTTTGGTGTCTGCTAAAGAGTAGTACAGTTAAGCCCCAGACACAATGCCTACGGATTTTACTACGTTGCGGCAATTTGACAGTTTTTTCATGGGTTTTCTGTCAAATTTCCGCAACGTAGTGAAATCCGTATGCATTGTGGCTGGGCCTTTACTGTTCGGGTGGAAGGTTTGACGTTCAAATTTCCGACCCGCCCTATAACTAAGCTAAAAATGATGATGATAATCGCACCATAAAAGATGAGCAAATAAAAACAGAATTGACAGATAGCTCACTGATCGAGAAATATACTAAACAATTATTTGTATGGTCAAAAGGACATAGAATTGGTGTGTGATCTCCACAGCTATCAAATTTTGATACGTAGAGGGAGATCTCCTAGTACCGGAAACTTAAAAATTTTACCAAATATAAATTCAAATCTAAGTAAATAGATCCAACAACAATCGAGAAAACAAAATAAACTGCTGTTTTCGTGAATGACTTGAACCTCATACATGTTAATACTTTCTTCTTTTTGATAACGTTTATCATATTCGTTATTGAGATGTACCGGTACCGATTGGACCATAAGAATCAGAAGTGTCCGGTATTAGGGCCTGTCCAGCGCTGGGGGGCTTCCCCCTATAATCGGAGTATAATGTGTTTGTTTATTGTGCAGTATTTAGACAGATGAGAAAACCACCGGGGAGATTGTTGCAACTCACTAAACGGGTCAATATTTGAATGAATTCTAGCCAGACATCTGTTGTGAGCAGAGTGGAATAATTCCACATTTTTCAAGAACACATTTTTTTGAAAGTAGGGGATTGTCCCTGGTTGTGAAACGACTCCGGTTGTGAAACACCCACCATTTTTGCCGTGTTTATTAAGCTAGCACTACCAAGTTAGTACCAACGTCTCGTCTGATTGTATTCTAGCGTTTGAGCAAACAACAATCAAACTACAGTTTATAGAATGTTTTGAAGTAAATGTGTTCGAAAGAACTACCCAGAATTTTTTTTTTTTTTTTTTGATATTTTGGGATTGATTTTTTTTGTTTGATACACAAATAAAACAGAAAAAGGCTGTACAATCCATATAACCTTAGTTTTGGACCTCTATTTCATTACACAGACAAATTTTTAAGTGAAATAATTAGCTGGAAAAGTATTATAAAAAATTTTACAAACTGGCTGTGAAACAGTTAAGTTATCCGGTCATGAAAAATCATAAAAATCAATTATTTAATACTTCAATGATCACATTTACTTTCAAAACGCTTTACTGGAACATTAGAGCGAAAGCTGTATATTTGAGATTTCGAACTTTCTGTTTTTTCATACATTGATTGCAATTTAGATTTGGATGATTAAAATAAGAAACTGATAAATTGCTTCGCATAGGTGTTTTCCATTAAATGAATGATTATAATATGTCATTTTCATTTTATATTTCTTGATTCCTTTTCTCAATTAGGGATTTTCCGGAATGTTTTACAGCCGGAGACACTTTTTTTGGTGAATAAATTTCGCTATGTTTAAAGCGAAAAATATATACTGTTCTCAACAAAAAGATACGTAAGTCTTCAAGCTTTCAAATGCTTTAAAAAGATTTGAAATTGGATAATTCGATCAAAAGATATGAGAAAAAAAACTGTTTCACAACTGGGGACATTCCCCTACATATGTGCTCAAATGATGACGCCTCGAGCATTTTATAAAAAAAATCTTTATGCCGTACATTGATATTCGTTCTAGAGAAATGTTTATAGAAATTAAACGTTTTTAAACCTGTTTATTACACATGGAAATACATATGTTAAAAAAATATATTTTGATTTCACGCAGAAAAATGATAATAGTTAGTAACAACAATCTCTGCTGTTAAGTTCAACTTAAGTATCATATTTTTGAATCAAAAAATAGTTTTTAAACTGAATTCATGGTGCGTTTGCTTCTACTAGACTTTTGACAATAAACCCAAAAACACATATTTTTGATCCTAATTTTTTTATTTTTTTATAGGAACTGGCTATTTTTAGGAATAACAAAACTTATTGTTTAACTCAAAAAAATGTTTGTTTTGAATTGATAATATGAAAAATGTGTTCAATGAAAGGTGAAATGCTCATATGAACAATGTGTGCACAGATATCTTAATATTTTTACCACAGCATTTTCACCATGCTATTCAACCATCTTTCAAAAACAAGAATTCTGAAGAAATACGAAATGAATTATTGCGCGAATATGTATTTCCTTTTCCACATTTGAAAAAAAAAGAATATCCTAGAACCAAAAGATTGACCTCAATATTTTTCTATGAGTGATTTAAATGCTCGACTTAAATTATGCAATATATCTGAAATGGAAACATAACTGGGTAGAGCATTAGATACCTAATAAACGAAACAGAGTGGGTTTTTCCTTAGTTAGGACTTCTTCAGATAAATATTTTTTGCATGAAAATCAAAACTAGAGCTTCCTTTGTACGTATTTTCATGAAAAAATAGTTATTTTAAAACGGTTCGTAATCGGCTGTTCGGCGAAGCGTTCGATTGACGTCGAAACAGGAGCGTTGTGCGGCCGTCATGTCAACTTTGTGAATGCATCTCTTGATTCTACCAATCAATTGTTTGCAATTTGTGGCTCTCCAGTTAATGTTGTACACGAAGGAACTCAAAATCCCGAAGAAATCTTCGATTGGGCGCACTGAGATAGATTTTACCGGTCGTGGCTTTCAGGTAAAAGTGGGATCGAATGGGTATTCAGGAACGATTGTGTTTTTTGGGGTAATGCGATGATGCTCTATCCGGCCAAAACACGTATTGTCCATCTGCATGATGTTTTTCTAGAAACGAGATCAAAATCTTCTTCAAACATTCGTCTGGTGCATCTTAATTGATAGCCAAATCAGAGAGCTTATTGTTGAAGAAACGAGAAAGAGAACGATGTCCTTCTGCGTCCATAATTTTAGCTGGTTTTTCACTACCTTGCTTGCGAAGGTAGTGCCTTGGTAGGTGCCTTGCTGGGCATCTTAGAATATCGTAAACAGTCGAAGCCGCAACATATTTGCTTTTTAAATGTTGTACCGTAAACTTTTTCCCGAGATTTCTGTGGAAGTTCGTAGAAGTGTACGACGCGCTCGCGGAATGCTTCTTGTTTTGACGCCGTTTTAAGCAAAACTTGGCAAGCATAAACAAAACAAAAAATACTGACAGAAAGATAAAAACCAGAGATGTTTTGACGCCGTTTTAAGCAAAACTTGGCAAGCATAAACAAAACAAAAAATACTGACAGAAAGATGAAAACCAGAGCTAAAAAATACTTACTCGAATTTCTCCCTGAGCTCGTTTGTTGTTGAGTATAGGGGCCTCGAAAAAATTCCAAAGTTTTAGTTGCCACCTGTTAGTGCAAAAGCAGCGCCATGAGCAAAAATCGGCCAAACAGAAACGAAGGGGCGATCGGTACTGCTCTGTGATAACGATCGATGTCAAAAATGCCTTCAATAGCGCCAGCAGGGAGGCCATCGCCGCGTCACTGCACAAAATGTGAGTCCCTGGCTATGTGTGCAAGATCCTGAAGAGCTACTTCAAAAACAGAGTGTTAGTCTACGAGACTGCTAAGGGGCAGAGATCGTTGAACATTACGGCAGGAGTTCCTCAAGGTTCCATCCTCGGACTCACCCTCTGGAACGGAATCTATAATGGGGTGTTAACGCTGAAGCTACCCAAAGGGACAATGATCGTAGGTTTTGCGGACGACATAGTATTGCCGGTAGCAGGAGAGACGCTGGAAGAGGTAGGAATGCTGGCCACTGAAACGATCGAAATGATAGAAAATTGGATGCAGGGAGTAAAGCTGCAGATAGCGCATCACAAAACGGAAGTGCTGCTGGTCAGTAACGGCAAAGCGGTGCAGCGAGCCCAAATCACAGTTGGTAGAGTATGCCATAGTCTCGAAGCGAGTAGTGAAGCACCTAGGGGTGATGATCGACGATCGACTGAACTTTAACAGCCACGTGGACTATGCCTGTGAGACAAAGCAGCGAAGGCCATCAACGCAGTGGGTAGAACTATGCCAAACAGCTAAGGACCTAGCAGTAGTAAACGTCGTCTTTTGGCTAATGTTTCCTTATCAATCCTCAGATATGGAGGTCCGGCATGGATTCCAGCGTTGAAAAACAAACGAAACGTTGCGAAGCTGAACAGCACATTCCGGCTCATGGCCATGCGCGTCGCGAGTGCATACAGAACTATATCATTCGAGGCAGTATGCGTCATTGCCGGGATGATTCCTATCAGTATCACTCTCAAGGAGGATAGTGAGTGCTATACGAGAAGGGAAACTAGAGGAGTTCGAAATCTAGCTCGAGTAGAGTCCTTGGTCATACTGGTGCTGTCGACCTGGCTAAACAGGAAACATGGGGAAGTCAACTTTTACTTAACGTAATTTTTGTCAGGACACGGCTGCTTCAGGCAATACCTGCATCGGTTCGGATATGCAGTGACACCCGTCTGTCCAGAATGCGAACAAACAGAAGAAACACCGGAGCATGTGGCTGACCGTGGAGAGCATTGTGGTTGAAATGTGTCAAGAGGAGAGCATTTGGAATGCTGTCAGTAGCGTGTTAGCACAGATTATGGTGCAGCTGCAACGAACGTGAAGGGACAATCGGCGAACAAGCAACGCCAACTAGCTTGATGATAAGCCCTGTGAGGGTGGCCGTGAGGGGATGGAAGTCGGGACGGTCACCATCCCTGCATCGGTACACGTCTCGACAGGCGTACTGTTAGCATAGCATCCGACATGTTAAAAAAAATCCTGCGAGGGTGGCCGTGAAAGGATGAAGTCATGTTGGTCGCCATCTCTGGATCGGTGTACGTCTCGACAGGTTTACGAAGCAGTGTGATAACACAGCCTCCCCCCGAAGTAATGCCTTGCGGTAGTTCCGGGGGGGTTCTTGGCCAGCAGCCCGTGAGGTTTTTAGTGGGTTAGAGTCCCACACCGTGTCACGTGATGTGTATGTGTGATGTGTGATTTCGAAACTGAATCGAATTGTACTAGACACTCTACCCGCTGGGCCTTCTTTCGAAATTCGGTTTTTGCAAGTGATTGCTGTACCTTTATCTATACCTATAAAAATGGATTTCTGTCTGTCTGTCTGTCCGTATGTTCCTTTAATATCGAAAACTACTGAACCGATCTACGTGAAATTTTGCATGTAGGGGTTTTTGGGGCCAGGGAAGGTTCTCTCGATGGCAAAAGACCCCTCCCCCTACTTTAGGAGGGATGGCTTCTATACAAATGAAATACACATTCCTCATAGCTCGAAAACTAATTAATCAAATGGAACCATATTTGGCATGTGGGTGTTTTTGAAGGCATGAATTTTTTCTATGATGAATTAGGACCCTACCTTTTTAGGAGGGGGGGGGCTCCCATACAAATGAAATACAAATTTCCTCATAACTCTGCGCGCCTTTTTGCGTACCACTGATTGGTCAGTCGTCACGAATGCAGCTGACGTTAACAGTTCCGTCGAACAATTTACTTCGGTGATCAGAAATTGGCTTATGGAAAACGTCCCTAAACGTAGTGCTCCTGCCAAACCTCTATGGGGAAATTCAAGACTGAAATTACTTAAACGAAGGAAAAACTCAGCTTTACGCAAATATCGACGCACTCGAAATCATAGTAACCAATGTAGCTTTGTTGATGCTAGTAGGAGATATCAACAATATAACAAAGTTTGCTATCATAGATACGTGGCACGGGTGGAAGAAAACCTACGGAAAAGCCCAAAATCGTTCTGGAATTTTGTGAACTCAAAACGTAAAAGCTACGGTTATCCTTTATCCATGTATTTGCGTGATACTGTTGCGTCCACTCCGGTGGACATAGTCAATCTCTTCGCCACTCATTTCGAAAGTGTGTTTGATGCAGCTGTACCTCCCTCTCAACTGGAAACTGCAATAGCAATGACGCTTGTACCGGAAGGCTACATGGATTTAGGAATTTTTACTATAACAGAGGACATTGTCGTGGCATCCATGAAGAAGCTCAAATCGTCGTTTGCAGCAGGCCCAGATTGCATACCATCTGTAATTTTGAAAAAGTGTTGTTCCGAGTTGTCAAAACCGCTCTCCGTGATTTTTAACAAGTCGGTGTCCAGTGGAGTTTTTCCAACTCTTTGGAAACAGTCTTTCATGTTCCCTGTTTTCAAGAAAGGCGAAAAGCGAAACATGGAAAATTATCGAGGAATTACGTCACTATGTGGTGCTTCCAAATTGTTAGAGCTGATTGCCTATGACTACCTGTTCTTTAAGTGTAAGCTATATATCTCGGTCGATCAGCACGGTTTCTACGCTAGCCGTTCGGTTAACACCAATCTACTACAGTTTACCTCAAAATGCCTTAACGCCATGGAGAACCACCAACAAATTGACACTATCTACACGGATTTAAAAGCAGCATTCGATAGAATCGGCCGCGATTTGTTCTTGGCCAAAATCTCTAAGCTCGGAGCCGACACATGCCTCACTCAATGGTTGCGATCTTACCTGTTTGATCGAACGCTTCGAGTTAAGCTCGGTAGTGTTGAATCCCGGGCCTTCACGAATTTATCTGGAGTTCCGCAAGGCAGTAACCTTGGCCCTTTGATATTTTTATTATACGTGAATGATGTTTGTTTTCTGCTTTCCGATGGATGCCGCTTGCTGTATGCTGACGACCTGAAAATTTTCTTGGTTATTAGAAACACTGAAGATTGCCGTGAGCTTCAGAAAATTCTTCATCGTTTTGTTGAGTGGTGCAAGTGGAACCGTATTATCATAAGTGTCGAGAAATGCTGTGTTGTATCATTCACGCGTTGTAAAAATCCAATACTTCACGACTATTACATCGAAGGTAGTTGTTTGGCAAGAGTTCATGAAGTAAAAGACCTAGGCGTTACATTGGATAATAAATTGACTTTTGATACGCATCGATCGATCATCATACAGAAAGCAAACTGCCAGCTTGGGTTTATCAAAAAAGTTTGTAACGAGTTCAGTGATCCATTGTGCTTTCGATCGTTGTACTGCGCTTTGGTAAGACCTCTCCTAGACACAGCTTGCCTTTTTTGGGGCCCATATCAGGAGTACTGGAACGACCGTATAGAACAAATACAAAAGCGATTCGTTCGGTTTGCTCTATAACGATTACCTTGGAGAGATGCCAATAATCTGCCCTCGTATGCTGATCGGTGTCAACTGATCAATTTAAACACACTGCTTACACATCGGAAAATTGCCCAGGCCACATTTGCCGCCAAAATTCTGAAAGGCGAAGTTGACTGCCCCGCCCTGCTGTCACGTTTCCAGTTCAACACGCCTGAACGGCCGTTACGTCAACGTGGACGGATTAGGCTCCATTTACCATTCCACAGTAGTCAATACGGCAATATCGAACCAACAACCAGTCTCCAACGAACATTTGATGAGGTCATCGAACTATTCGACTTTCACGAAACTACTGCTTCCTTCAAAGACAAGCTAAAGACGACAAGAATGTTTAACTAGTGGTGTATTATGTGTAGGACGTTTTAATTTAATTGTTTATGACTACTATATTATTTGTAATTTTTCATAGTTGGATATATGTATGTATGTGCCTAAAAGATGGTGGGGTTGTTATGCCTCTTGAGAATATCAAGACGCCCCACCCCAAGATCATTAAGATCAGTTAGATCGGATGATTATATTCAATAAACATAAACATAAACATAACTCGAGAACTAATCAAGCAAATGGTACCAAATTTAGCATATGGGTGTTTTTGCAGGCAATTTTTTTCTATGGTGAATTGAGACCCCTCCCCTCTATAGGAGGAGAAAAATGACCCCTCTCCTTTTAAGAGGGGGGGGCTTCCATACAAATGAAATACAAATTTCCTCATGACTCGAGAACTAAGCAAGCAAATGGAACCAAATTTGGCATGTGGGAGGCTTTGGAGGCACGAATTTTTTTAATGATGGTTTGAAACCCCTCACCCCTGTGGTAGGGGGATTAGGACTCTCTTACGGATAAAACAGAAATTTTTGCGTAACATTAGATAATTCAGCGCGAGACGGCCACAGGCCGCGAGTGTTGCCAGCAACCTGCCGTCGAAAGTGCCGGCCACAGCGGGGGGCAGCCCCCCGTAGAGATCACCTCTATCTAGGATTATTTAGATTATTTTCCTAGATCTACTGACCTCTATTACTTTTCTTCAGTTGGGTCACCCCTGCGAAATGGTACTTTCCACGAAAAGATTTTACGTGAAATGGTACATCCCGCGTAAGGTTTTTCGCGAAATGATATTCTGCGAAACTCTATATTCCGCGTTATGGTCAACCGAGAATTGGTCTTCCGCACAATGGTATTCGGCGAAATGGCGAAAAGTTCAAATGGGTAAAGCAGTGCGTTTCTTTTGACTGGATGACAAGAGGGAATTTCTGAGAGGGGAAAATAAGGAGTGGCATTGACAAGTGGAAATTTCAAAAACATTAAAAAGCTTTGTCCTTTATATATTATGAGAATTGTACTATGAATCTCGATATAAACAGATGACAATTAAAATTATAAGCTTCAAGAGGACTTCTGAAAGTATTCTTAAGAACCTTCTACAAACATTGATCTACAGTATTTGTGTAAATGTTCCCTATTTTGCAAAAAAAAATGAATCAAACCTTTTTTGTGCAACAAATTAAATATGACTACAGTAATTTAAAACTGTGTTGTAAAATAATAATTGCTTGGTATCTGATTGGACGAAGAACTTTATCCCAGCCATTATTGGACTTCAAATATAATGACATCTACAGCGATTAAACTACTGCTTGATATAGGAATCAGTAAACATTTCAAATTATATTTCGGACGCAGAGTGGAACAGTCAGATTATATCTAAGTTCAGCCATTATTTCGAGAAACGGAGTCTCAAGAATTCGACAAGTCTCAGTGATGCTTCAAAAAAAACTCAATTAGACATTTGAGAAGTGTTCCTGACATTGTGTCATTGAAGAATGAAAAACTTAACCGGTAATGAAACTCTCCTAATCGGCCACCCCCGAGGAAAATACGCAAGCTGGTACATATTCTTGGGTGTGTGTATAGTGAGGTGAACGAAAAAATCGTCACAATGAGTGATTTCAGAAACAATCATAATGATCGCCGCACATGACGACGCCTACTTACAGTAGGTATGTAGATGAAGATGCATGCATGGTAATTGACTTCAAGTTAGTGTTTGTACATGGGGAAAAATCATTCTTACCGCAAGCAACAGTAGGGAAAAGCACCTATTGAACAATTTGTTGGAATTAGTTTCATTCGGGATCGCGGCGCGAACACTTCTTGAAATTTTCGTAAAATCCAAAATATTTGTCATCTTTTATACTTGTGTCTTAACCCTTAGTTAAGAGATAAAAATGGTTTTAAAATTATCAATAGTTCTAAATTGTATGTTGTTGGGAATAACTATTGTGCTAGCCCAAATCAGTGACCTTCGATATACGGAGGTAAATTGAAACCTTAATGTAATAATTAGTGAAATGAGTAGAACGAAAGTACAAAAAATAAATAAAGGAATATAATAGTAGGATAATTCTTGGAGGTAGAGAATGCCTCCAACGTTGCTTAGTAGACATTCAGCATTCACTTCAGCATTCATCCAGGCATATATGGGCGAAAACATCAAACGACCCAAATGTTCACTGAATTGTCACTCATAGAGAACAGAATTGTGAACACGAAATAATGTGCCTTAGAGTCATCATGCTGATAGCTGTAGCAATATTAAATGTATTTAAAAATGAAAAAGACAGTTTCTTTCTTTCTATCGTACAATACAATCGTTGAAAACAAAAACGTTACATTCCGCCGGTTGATAGTGTATAGAACAATTGTGAGACTAGTGCTACGATCTATCGAGCTTTCCATGAAATGTTAAATGCCAATTGCATAAAATGTCAACTACGACATGCCGCCATTCTTGCCTGTGGAAAACTCGATTGATTCTAACAGTTTCTCTCAGCCTAGATTTGAACATTCGACGACGGGCCCTGTTACTTTGATGAAGCCTTGTTACATTGAAGTCAACTGGGTAATTTACGGACTCTGCTGTAGAAATATACATTGGATACTGTGCTATGGCCAAGGCATCAATCATTAGCAGCTGGGCTCGCTAATGACACATTCCAGCGCTGCGAGACACCCTTCCCACTTTGCGAATCAGGCCACCTTTAGTTAGGTACATAGTTTTCCAGATATTCCAGCGGGACCAATTCGCACAGTAAAAATGGCAATCCTAATTGCAATCCCGTAACGCAAGAATGTATCTAATAGCGTTTCTGATACGACGGATTTGGATAAATCAAATGCATTTTTTCAGTGCAGGATTTAATTTTTTTTTCTAGTGTCACCCAAAAATTATATTTGAGTAGGAGTTCAAATTTTGAAATTGCATTTTCTCCAAAGAAAACTGAGTTACTTTCAAAAGTTAGTCTGTACCAATCTCGGAAAAACTAATTTATGTGTAATCTTGTTTGAATAGCGATACCTACTTACAAATGGAACTGCTTGAAATCTTCCCACAGAACACGAATGATAACCTAGGAAATGCAATCCAGTTTCTCCGTGACTTTGATCGTGAAGCGGCAGAAATGTGTAACAGGTAAGTTTCTGAAAAGTAAGGCAAGTCATATAAGCCGTTGAAACATCTAGTAGGTTTAAAATGAAATAAAATGAAGAATAATCTGTCCATTTCAACAACTTATAACTAGACCAAGCTCGTGTTTTTAGCTTTTGACCTTGAAATGCGGTCAGGCATTAATATTAATATTTTTTGAAACGGTGGTTCTACAATTGATGGAGAGACGGTAGGGGAAAGTGATAAAAATTTTTTTGGTGTGGTTAGGAAAGAGCGGGAAGGTGAGGGGGGGGGGTTTATTGGTAGCTACGTTTAACAAGCAGTCGTTGTGACTCCTAACTTTTGTCCAATGCAGGAAGGTGCATGGGTCGAACCAAGTTATAATCTAAGATTATACCCAGATTTGAACCCACAACACCCGCCAGGGCATGTGGCTCGCTGGCACCCGTGTACCTATAAACTGCAGGAGCGCAGGACAAAAGGAGACTGCGCAACCCCCTTGTTGAAGTAGCGACGTATGTGGTTGGGCTATTTTTAAACATAAATTGTGCCTCTTCCTCCGTCAACTGTAGAAACCACCGACTGAGAAGTTTTAATCTAACTTGTTTTTACTGTCAGGACGACGACACCCTTACGGCAGGCCCTTACGACTTGCAAGGTACTGCGCGTGATGCTGTTCGTCTGTCAGCATGTTAGCCGCGATTCTCAGCGCGGGTTTTCGGAGAAAGGCTCCCTTCCTATGAAATAGACCAAACTCGTGTCTTTAGTCTTTGACCTTGAAATGCGGTCAGGCATTAACATTAATATTTTTTGAAACGGTGATTCTTCAACTGATGGAGGGACGGTAGGGGAAAGTAATGAAAACCTTTTGGCGTGAGGAGAAAGAGCGGGAAATCCGGTGGGATTTTTCATTTTAACTATATGTTCCTTTTACACATAAAATCATTCTACGACACAAAAATAATAATCTATTTTTGGGCAGTCATCGGCCATATTTATACAAGAATGCGTACAAATGAGCACACTAATAACCGAAAAATTTGAAACCAGTGAAAAGCTTTACTGTATGAAGTTTGTTTTGCATTAGCATACAACGTGATACAACTAATTCAAAGTTAATTTTTATTTCAAAAAGAAATTCCGACCAAAAGATACTCGGAAAACACATAAATTGCATAAATACATAAATCCTTCTAGCCTCCGTTTTTAGTCTGGGGAAGATTGCTTCCGCCGTCCCAAGGTTTCTAGAAATGATGTCGAGATCGTCTGCGAAGGCTAGGTGTTAGCTACTTTTGCTGAAGATCGTCCCTCTCGTTTTAACAGTGATATTGAATAACATACAGAACAGTCCATCTCCTTGCCGCTGCCCTCTGCGCGACTCGACTCGAGAGTGTCTCCGAAACACGCACGTAACACATCACTCGCTCTAGGGTAACTTTGATCAATCGCATCAGTTTGTCCGGAAAACCGTACTCGTGCATTACCAGCCATAGCTGTTCGCGTTCAACTGTGTCGTATGCTGCTCTGAAATCCACGAAAACATAATGCGAGGGCACGTTGTACTCTCGACATTTCTGGAGGATTTGTCGGAGAGTAAAAATTTGATCCGTAGTAGCACGGGCCCACATGATGCCCGCCTGATACCCTACGAATTCTCTTGCTATTGGGGATAGACGACGTAACAAAATCTGGGAGAGCACCTTGTAGGCGGCGTTACTCAACGGGATACCGCAGTAATTACAGCAATCTACTTGGTTGCCCTTACTGGAGTTGGGACAAACTACACCTTCCATCCATTCCTCAGGTAGTTTCCCATCCTCCCAAATCCTAGAAATTATCCAATGAAGTGCCATTGTTAAGTAACCGTTAACCGTCGACCACCTCGCGCTCGTCCCTACACATGTCAGGTTTAGGTGTGTAGCCCTTACGAGTTTGGTTCACCTTCTTGTAAAACTTACGCGTGGCATTAGCCCGGAATAGCTGTTCCAGCTTCTCACGATATCTGTTCTCCTTCTGGCGCTTTTTCCTCCTCAGAATCGTGGTCAACTCATTTCGCACTCGTCGATGCTCGGCCAAATTCTATCCGGTGGATCGGCTTAGATAGTTTCCAAGCTTCTTTTTTCCTCTCTATCGCTTGTTGGCATTCCTCGTCAAACCAATCATTTCGTGCACTCCGGTTTCCACTCCTAGCACAGCGGTTGCGGCCTCGTTGAAGGCCGAACGTATCATACTCCATCTGCTTTCGAGGGTCGAAGCATCTAATTCCTGAAGGCAGAGCTTTATGCAGTACTCGCGCGTAGTTTTCGGTAACTGACAGGTTGCCGAATGTTTAACCGAAGAAGGGGGCTTTGTCGCGAGGTATAAACCGTCAATAATTTTGAGCGCTATTTGTGGGGAAAGAAAGTGCTTCTGATAACCAAGCTTCGGGAAGCTGCAAAGTTGATTCATCGCTGGCCGTTATCGTTCATG
The DNA here is from genome assembly GCF_943734655.1 of Sabethes cyaneus. Taxonomy (NCBI): domain Eukaryota; kingdom Metazoa; phylum Arthropoda; class Insecta; order Diptera; family Culicidae; genus Sabethes; species Sabethes cyaneus. The sequence goes on along the minus strand of NC_071355.1, from coordinate 150,012,209 downwards.
TCGGTGTGCAGGCTATGGAGCTCGATCACCGGTCTATATATAGCTTCGCTGCCGACCTGGACGTTCATATCACCGATGACGATCTTGGTGTCCCGTGGTGAGCAGCTATCGAACGTTGCCTCCAGCTGCGGTTAGAACGCTTCCCTCTTGTCGTCAGGTCTACCTTCGTGTGGTCAATGCACGTTTAGGATGACGTATTTGAAGAAACGGCTTTTTATTCTCAACATACACATCCTCTCGTTGATCGGTTTTCAGTTCATTACGCGATCCTGCATTTTGCCCAACACTAGGAAACCCGTTCCCAGCTTATTGGTCGCTCCACCGCTCTGGAAAACTTGGACTTTGTCGCCACGGATCTTCCACAACTTCTCGCGTTTGCGACAGATTTCCTGCAGTGCCACGATGCTAAACTTTCGGGATTCTAACTGATCGAGCAGCACCCTGTCGCTACCAACGAAATTTACCGATCTACAGTTCCAGGTACCAAGTTTCCATTCTATGTCCTTATTTCGTCGCCATGCCGAATGTAGAATTTTCTTGCCTCTTTTTAGTTTTAGTTTAATGAGTTTAGATAGGTAGCTGTACTAGGGCTTACGCTATCGAGTCTCGTGATGGGGCTGCCAACTTATAGTGTCCAGACAACACTGTGCCTCCTTCCCTGTTGGTATAAAACCTTAGTTTCCAACAGGGTTGGTACCCAATCTCTGCTAAGGTCGCTCGTATTCCGGCTGGTATCACGTGTAAGTAGGGATAGGAGTTGCTGGATAAAAGGCTAAGGATCACTATGGGGTCTGTTTTGCGCATTAACCGACCATTTACCAACCAAGTTTCCAGTACACTTGGGTACAGTAGAAGGGAAATAAAAGAAACATAGACAACTACAGAGGGATCTTAGTTTTATGTGCATTATCGAAACTCTTCGAGCTCGTTGTGATCGAGCCAATTTCTTCGTTCGTCCAGCAATACATCGTTGACGTACAACACGGATTCATGCCCAACCGCTCAAAGTCTACCAATCTGCTAACACTCACTACCTATGTAATGGATTGCTTTCACGACCGTTTCCAGACTGTTGTCATCTACCGGACCTCTCCGCCGGTTTTGACAAGCTGAATCATCGAATCGCCGTCGCAAAACTGGATAAATTGGACATTGGAGAGCCGCTGTTCCAGTGGTTTAAATCGTATCTGTCGAATCATTTTATTATTATATCTATTGATGGGTTCATCTCACCGGCTTTCACCGCTTTTTCTGGAGTACCACAAGGTAGCTATCTGGGACCGATGGTTTTCGTAATTTATTTCTATGACGTCAACTTAATGCACAAAAGTCCTCGGCTTGTGTTCGTCGACGACTTGAAACTGTTCTCGAAAGTCAATGACTCATCGTACGTTCTCGAGAAATCTGAATCCTATAATATTCGATTACCAATTATCAACTGTATCTTTACGCCGTGAGTTTGCTTCAAAAATCTTGGGATACTAAAACGGTGTCAGCCGAATCGAGTCGGTGCAACAGAGGTTCATTCGCATTGGCCTCCGTAGGTTACCATAGAACGATCTGCTCCGGTTACCAAGCTATGAACCGATTAAGAATTTTGGTAGAATAGGGCAATCGGTTGACTTTAATAATTAATAAACAATTAAACAAATATATTTGTACTCTCATCTCATTTTTTTCGAAGCCTTGTTCAAGTTATACTAATCTTTATCCATTTCCAAATCATTAGAGTGGCTAACAGCGAGTGGAAGTTCGCCATCAATGCCACTGAGTTTAACCGAAGGCGAATGCGCGAACAGCAAAATCTTGCCGCTAAGTTTGAGTGTCTCAGCTGGAGACGTGCTGCTTCATTCGACTCATCAACCATCGTGGATTCCAGCATCCGCCGACAGATGGGAAGAATCGTTCAACCAGGGCGATGCGGTCTCGGAGAGGATAAGTTTGCAGAGGTAAGACAATGTCTAATATGGTGAAATTAATTAATTATTTTTTGTAGAAATTATCAATACTATCTTTTAAAAAATCCGTTTCATTTTAGAACAGGCATTAAATGTATATTAAATTTTAATGCATGGCTATTACTGAATAGGGCACTCAGTTCAAACCTTGCATTTTTACTGACACTCAAGTCTGGTTCTTCTTTCTTCCAATTACAGATAACACACGTCATATCGCTGATGAAGGACAATTACAATAACGCTAGGCTTTGTCCGTTTCCTGGGACGCAACCGACACTGATCGGATCGGACTCGTACAGAAGCTCCAACTATGTGGCTACGTATGCTTCCTATTGTGATTTAAAACTTGAACCGGACTTGGCCCAAATAATGGAAACCAGTCGAATAGAACCGGAACTGAAACATTACTGGCTAGCTTGGCGGGAAAAGACGGGCCCTCCCGTGAAAAACACCTTCATGAGATACATAGATCTTGCCAATCAGGCAGCCGAAAGACATGGATTCAATGACGCAGGAGAACAAATGCGTGCGCTATATGACGATAGTGAGTTTTTCTTCTCGGTGAATGATCTGTGGGCCAAAATACAACCCCTGTACAAACAGTTGATTACTTTCGTTAGAAAGGGACTCGTGCGGCATTATGGTGAACACGTAGTTCGTAGGGATGGACCACTACCAGCGCATATACTGGGGAATATGTGGGCTCAAAATTGGCACAGTATACTTGTCCTAATTTTACCAGGTCCATCGGAAATGCCAGACGTCTCCGGAGAAATGATACGTCAAGGTTACACGCCACTGAAAATGTTTCAGACAGCAGAGGAATTTTTTACTTCGATTGGTTTACCACCAATGGCTCCGGAATTTTGGCGAAATTCGGTGCTTCAAAAATCGAACGAAATGCATGGACACTGTACAGCTTCTGCGTGGGACTTTTGCAATAAGATAGACTTCCGAATCAAGCAGTGCACGCAGGTCTCGTTGGAAGATTTCGTGAACTCACACCACGAAATGACTCACGTGCAGTACTACATGCAGTACTCTGGGCAACTATTTCTCTACCGAGAAGGTCCAAATCCGGCCTTCCATGAAGCTCTTGCCAACGCAGTTAGTCTTTGCGTTGGAGGTCCTGTTCATTTGCAAAAGTTAGCACTTCTAAATAGTCCGGTTTCAGTGAGCAACGGAAACACCATGATCAACATCGAGTATCTTCTGAGTGTTGCTCTAGATAAACTGCCATTCATGGCCTACAGTTTGGCACTGGAGAAGGTGAATGCTTTTATCCAATGCTGTATAAATTTTATAAGTATGCTTTATCTATCATTGCAGTGGCGATGGTACGTTTTTGAGAAAGGCCCGGTTGGTATGAACGCCCGATGGTGGGAACTGCGTCTTCGTTACCAGGGTATCATTCCTCCCGCTGGGAGAAGCTCGGAACACTTCGACGCCGGTGCCAAGTATCATGTCATCTCAGACCAGGATTACATAAAGTACTTCGTAGCGACAGTACTGCAATTCCAAGTTCACTCGGAACTTTGTCTGGCAGCACACCATGTGGGTCCCTTGCATACATGTGATTTCTATCGTTCGCGAGAAGCTGGAAGGATTTTAAGGTGATTCTCATTTCGATATTTTTATTAAATTGATGTCAGCATTGATGTATTGTAGTGACGTAATGCAACAAGGGGCATCGCTGACTTCCTCACAGTTGATTAAGCTACTCACACGAGGCAAAACTTCTCGACTCTCAGTCGATCCACTTCTGGATTTCTTTAGGCCTTTAGAGGCTTGGTTGGAGTTGCAAAACAGAGACGAACCAGTCAGTATAGAAAAGTAACAGATAGACTTCCCCGTACAGTTCTTTGTTGAAAGTAATATTTTTGCAGATTATTGGTTGGAGTTCTCGAATGGAGGATTTTGCGTTGTTCCAGTCTTTGGTAGATCATACCAGGCGCAATTCTGGAGTGCGGTTGGCGTACGGTCTAGTAGCTATCATTGTGTTTTCCTGTAGTTTGTACATCTTTTTATAAATATTGTAATATTTCTATTATTAAATGTAAATATAATAAAACCACTAAAATAGTAGAGCTTCATAAGACACTCTGCAAGTAGCGAATTATTTGGCTAAGCAATTTAATGTTGGCTGCCAACAGGAATGAAGCAGATAGTCATAAGATCCCAATGTAACAGGAATGTTGGCATAGCATTTCATATACCACCGGAATAAAACTTGATTTGTTGATACATACAATAAAGCATACTTTTTCTGCAACATAACTAAAAAAACTGAAAAATATTGAAACGATTTGAGCGAAATATTCCAATGATTAATACAGCCCGGACTCGATTATCCGGGTGCTCATTTTTATTTTCAGCCCGGATAATCGAATCACCCGGATAATCGAATCATCATTTTTGGTACAAAATTTTTTTTCGGTATGTCAACTTTTTTGACTTTTAGGTATAAGAAATGTTTTATTTATTATTGATCTATCTTCCTAAAAGTCAGAAAAATCCTTTCTTACGACTTTTTCCACTGAGTTGGCTACTCTTGGTAAAAATTGTGCCTCTCGTTTCGATGTCCGCTCGTCGGATCACCCCCTCAAGAGAGATGTTGAACAGCATGCAGGATAGACCGTCACCTTGTCTCAACCCTCGTCGCGTCTCGAATGGACTCGAGAGTGTCCCAGAGATGCGTACGAAGCACATCACTCGATCCAATGTAGCTCTGATCAGTCGCGGCTGTTTGTCCGGAAAACCGTATTCGTGCATGATCTGCCATAGCTTGTCTCGATCGACTGTATCGTATGCTGCTTTGAAATCAATAAAGATGTGATGCGTGGGCACGTTGTACTCCCGACATTTCTGCAAGATCTGTCGAATAGTAAAAATTTGGTCCGTAGTTGCGCGAGCCCCCATGAAACCCGCCTGATAATTCCCTACGAAACCTTGTGCTATCGGTGACAGCCGGCGTAACAGGATCTGGGAGAGTACCTTGTGGGCGGCGTTTACCAGCGTAATACCACGATAGTTGCAGCAGTCTAGCTGATCACCCTTTTTGTAGATGGGACAAACCACTCCTTCCATCCATTCCTCCGGTAGCTTTTCCTCCTCCCAAATCCTCGAAATAACCCAATGTAGAGCTTTTGCTAGCGTTTCTCCGCCATGTTTATAAAGCTCTGCCGGTAGGCGGTCCTTCCCAGCGGCTTTATTGGTCTTCAGCAGCCCGATTTCTCGTTTGACTTCTTGGAGATCGGGTGCTAGGACATTACTATCTTCCATGGGCGCTCCTAGGTTAATTTCCGTTCCGCCTCCTTCTGCGACTTCGCCATTAAGGTGTTCATCGAAGAACTGCTTCCACCTGTCGACCACCTCGCGCTCGTTTGTAATTATATTCCCTCCCTCGTCCCTTCACATGTCAGGTTTCGGTGTGTAGCCCTTCCGAGTTTGGTTCACCTTCTCATAAAACTTGCGCGTGTCATTAGCTCGGAATAGTTGCTCTAATTCTTCACGATCTCTGTCCTCCTTTTGCCGCTTTTTTCTCCTCAACTGGTCAACTGGTTTCTAGCTCGTCGGTATTTGGCCAGGTTATCTCTAGTGGCAATACTTAAATAATTTTTCCAAGCATTTTTTTCACCTCCACCGCTTGTTGGCATTCCCCATCAAACCAATCATTTTGTGTACTCCGAGGCTTAATACCTAGTGCCGCGGTAGCGGCCTCTCCGATGGCCGAGCGTATTCTGCCCCAACCGTTTCGAGGTTTGAAGCACCTAACTCCTCGGAAGAAGGCAGTGCCTCATTCACTACTCGCGCGTAGTTCTCGGCAGCTTGTGGGTTATCTAGCTGCCTGATGTTCAGCCGAGGAGGGCGGCTTTGACGTGTCCGGTATACGGTGGACAGCTTTGAGCGCACATGTACTGCTACTAGGTAATGGTCAGAATCAATATCCGCACCCCGACGGGAGCGTACGTTCGTGATGTTAGAGAAGAACCGGCCCTCTATGAGAACGTGGTCAATTTGGTTCATTATACGTTGGTCAGGTGATCTCCAGGTGGCTTTGTGGATATCCTTGCGCGGGAAAAAGGTGCTTCGGATCACCAGGCCTCGGGAAGCTGCGAAGTTTATACATCGTTGGCAGTTATCTTTTGTGTCGGTATGCAGACTATGGAGTCCTACAATGGTCTATACATTTCTTCCCTACCGACCTGGGTGTTTATATCCCCGATGACGATCTTGATGTCCCGTGACGAGCAGCTGTCGTACGTTGCCTCCAGTCTCGCGTAGAACGCTTCTTTCTCATCGTCGGGTCTACCTTCGTGCGGGCAGTGCACGTTAATGATGCTATAATTGAAGAAACGGCCCTTAATCCTATACATACATTCTCTCGTTGATCGCCTTCCAATCTATCACGCGATCCTGCATTCCGCTCAGCACTACAAAGCCCGTTCCCAGTTCGTTGGTAGCGCCACCGCTCTGTTAAAACTGGGCCTTTCCGCCACGGATTTTCCATACCTTCTCTCTTTTGCGACAGATTTCCTGCAGAGCTACGATGCCGAGTTTGGGGGGTTCCAGTTGTTCAATCAGCACCCGCTCGCAACCTGCGAAATTTAGCGATCTGCAGTTCCAAGTCCCGAGTCTCAATTCGTCGTCCTTGTTCCGTCGCCTAGGTCGATGGCGAATATTCCGCTCCGAATATGCTTGAATGTTGTTAGTTTTTGAATTTAGGTGTGTAGCCGTACTGGGACAACACTACCGAGTCTCGCGATGGGGCTGCCATCTTATAGTGCCAAGACTCACTATACCTCCTTCCCGGTTAGTATACGACCTTAGTTTCCACCGGGGTTGGTTACCCGATCTCCGCTAAGGTTGCTCGTATTCCGGCTGGTACCACGAGGAGGTCGGGATCGGAGTTGCTGGATAAAAGTTGAGTTGAGCAATGTTATTGCTGAATAGTTATACTTTGTATTACAATAGTTAAATACGTTCTAGGAGTACTAGTTGTTCCGTAGTAACGATTTTCTGCAAGATTTAAAAAGCTATAAAATGGGAAAGAATCACTAGACAATATTTTCAAACGATTCAATTGGGAAAGTACAGTTCCCCTGCAATTATGGACCATTTAACCAGAAGTATGAGTTTAAAATAATCAATTCTAGCGCAAACCATTGTTTAAAAGCAGTTTATAAATGTTTTTAGCTGCAGAAATATGTAATCTTTCAGTTAGTTCAGTTATTAAACCCGTTTAGTGCAAACGTTTTCCACGGAAATTATGCTTATATACCACACGGAAATTATCAAACCTACTCATGGATCACGTTTGGGAGCGGTCACAATTATGAAACAATCTTCATCATATTATGGATCAAAATAAAAATACACTTGCAGCGAATTAACTCAATGAACGTTATACAAATCATGTAATACCTAACAGAAAAATAACATGTTTCAAATCGTATGAAAGATCTTCTGTAGCTTTTGGTCTGTTGCTTTTGGTTTGATGCTTGCCGTTTCTTCGGAGACACCTACCGACCAGCCTTTAGGAATGCTTTCTGCGGATTTTTTGTCCTGTAAATTATAGGGTGTTTGCAGAGTGCATATGTATTGGAGGTCTGTTGGGCAGGCAAAAGTGACAGCTCCATATAAAACACACGGGCTGGAAGAGCAAAATTTTTTAAATGATTTATTTTCTTCATTTAAAACAGAAATTACAAATTGCTTCATACATATGGCAAGGTAATATATCTGTTTACTAAATAAAAAAATTATTTTCACCAAATAAGCTAAGACGCGGTAGCAATGATCAAAAATGTAACTATGACCTATGTTAGCGGAATAAAATTAAACAAATATGGGCCCTATTCTGTAAGTCACGTCGAGCAACTAGGCTCGACTCAGTCACTGTCGAGTGTCGAGTGCAAGAAAAACGGGCAGCATAGCGACTCAATGCAGGACCAAAACAAAGCTAACTCAAGCGTCATTTGCTAACCGTTTAGTCACTAGCTTTTTGGCGGTGGACTCAGTCAAGTTACTCGACAAAACCGGGTCGCATGTGACTTACATAATACCAAAAGTCGACTAGTCGAGCAAAGTGACACTCGACGTGACTTACAGAATAGGGCCCTATCAATAGCCATCAGCTGCTTTCGGCTAAGAAAGCAATTTATTATGCTAAAACCAATTTTATATTCCGTTACTTTCAACTTGGCCTATGCCGTATACTGCTTCAAACAACAGTATATTTGGGACACCGATTTAACGCGAATTCACCGAAACCCTAGTTACCAAAAGTCAGCATATATTTCAGGAAACATTTGTCGGTTACTTTGACTATTAAGCAACTAAAATGATAAATAATTTTAGAAAAAATGATAATTTTATCCAGCACGTTTTTGCTGCATCGAATAGGAAAATATCCAATGTGTGCCCAACAGACGTCTTGCATGTGTATGTAGCAAAAGCCCTATAGGCTCCCCAGCTCCGTTGGCTCGGAAAAGGCTAGTATAGAATGAAGTTTTCTTTTTCCGAATTGTTATTAACGATGTAGGTACAATTGACTCACGGAAAAGTTAATCGATTGGGGATTGGGTCGATTACCTTTTCCGAAATATTAACTTTTCTCAGTAGTCTTAAAAAATGGTGAAAATAATAAATACAAAGCGAAAAATAGATTTTCGGATTTAGGAAACACATCTGAATGTATGTGGAAGTTTGTTATCACACACTGTGTGATATGTTACTGTCCGGTGCAAGAGTTTAATTTAATCGCTGCTATGATGTGACTCTGTATAAAACAGTGGAAAAGCGACAATAAACCGTAAAAATGAAAAATAAACTTAGAAGGAAATCGTAGGTATGTGACCGAACGCTCAAAGGCTCAGCTCTGATACAATTTCCGTTTCGGCTTAAAAATGTTTGTAATATGTCAGCAAAATCGAGTTCCTCGGACTTTATCTACCCTTTTCTTGGAAACTAAACAACTTATTGAAGCAAAAATTCTTTTTATTGATAGGCTCAGTTCAGTCTTCAGTTATCTAGAAATGAGACATTTAATCCACAGAGGTTCAAGGTTTCTGAGATTTCAAAAGCAGTTTTATGCTCAAGCAGTAGTAATGTTCATTCTTTCCAGCTATTAGTAGACAATGACTATGTTTGTAGGAACATTACAACTATTGTGGGCATAAGACTGCTTTTGTAATCCCAAACACCAATGATTCGAACCTTAACGATGTTAGAGGTATTAATAAATACTCGATGGCTTGTGTTCAACCAAAATGATTTACGTATATTCACAAAGCAGCTATTTATTTTTAGCGTTCGTTATACAAATATTTCACGACAAAACGTAGCACAAGTACCAACTTCACAGAAAGTACGGTGTAACACGCTGACTTGGCATAACCCGCTCGTTGTCCGGTACAGCTTTGAAAATCTCCACATTAGAGACGTTATTTGCATCGAACTCAAGTATCGCCGCGACGTTACCACAGCGATAGCAATAGTTCGGAGCGGACCAAACAGTGACCAATTTCCGATCGAACAAGTAGTTTATTCCTTCGTGTACCAGCTGATGGGCCCGGCATATTAGCTCTAGTTTGTTGATATGGATGAAATCACGCGTAACGGCTGCACCAAACAACCAACCGGCTCCTCTCGGACTTTCGGCCCATGTGTCGATGTCTTCCGGGTCCGACCAGACCAAATCACAGAATGCACCTTTATGTGGAATCTCCTGGTCGCGGTTGATTGAACGGATCTGATCGAGTGTTTTAATTTCTGGGCTAAGACCACCATGAACACACAAAACTTCTTCGTTGATCAAGGCAGCTATGGTTAGCAGGTCAAATACCCGGCAACAATATTTCCACGGGTTTACGTTGCCATACTTGGTATAACATTCATCGTAGAATCCGTACACTTTGGTAATTTGTCGTGACTCATGGTTACCTCTCAGCAAAGTAATTTTATCTGGATAACGGGCCTTCAACGTCAGCAACCGTGTAAACGTTTCCAGACTATAATATCCTCTATCCACGAAATCACCCATGAAAATGTAGTTTGTATCTGGAACATGCCCGCCAGTGCGGAATAACTCCTCCAAGTCATAGAACTGACCGTGAATGTCTCCGCACACGGTAACGGGAGAACTGACTGGCTGAATGTTTGATTCTTCAATCAGCAAATCACACACCAAATCACAGAGTTTCTTCAAGTCATTCTCTGGCAAATATTTACACTGTTTGGTAATTTCTATCCAATGGTCAAGCTCTGAAGTCATATTGTAGCCTATTGAAAACTAACTATGTGCTAGTTTTACGAATTTAATTAAATAGATTAAATTTGTGAAATCGAGGTGTATACTTTTTCACTGAAAGAAAGGATTGTCAACACAGATATAAATAGAACAAAACGCGATTACCGTAAACGTCAATTGTTCAGTGGTGCCATTTAGAGAAAAATAAAAACTGGCCAATCGGTTCAATCCTTGGTTGAATTTGGTTGAATCGGTTGAATCCGTTGAATCGGTTCAACAGGTTCTCGCGTAACTTTTCCAAAGGGTCTAAGTAACAATGCAAACGCAAAATAACAATGTCTATTCACTTTTACATAAACTTCGCATGAATCGGTTGGTAGCGTCATTATTTAGCTAAACGTTATAATTTTTTTCGTTAAATGAATTTATATCATCGTAATAATCTGAAGGGAGGGTCGCCAAAATGAGTCACTCAATATTAAATACTTAGGTCCTTTTAAAATGTTAACGAGTTGTTTAGCAAAATTCACAAAAAAATGCTTGGAACAAACCTTTCCTGAAGGTTTCAGCTTTTTATCTCTGCGGAAAAAAGTGAGGGGCTTAATGGGTTAAGAACAAACTAGTCATATCCAACCCCCGGGCATCTACTAAGTTTTCTGAAACCGCCACGCGATCAAACCAACAAAACATAATCACAGAGAACAGACTACCAGGTAATTGACAAAAGTATGTAAAAGGTTTAAATGTAATCTATTACGAGTAATACTTCAATAGAGCACCCCTCGAGCAGTAAGCGGCAAATTAAATCTTGATGTCGCTGCCATCGCTGCTATGTAACTCCAGCACAAAGAAATATTGATAAAGGTACATGGATATTTTTTGATGCGTTTGGCAAACTATATCTGGAGGGCGCTACCGACAGATTTTACACACAAAAAATCGATTACTTCCTTCGAGCCTGTTAATCTGTTTTCTGTGACATAATCACGTAGAAGTGAAGAATTTTACATTAACCTCAATAACAATTCATCGATAAAAATAATTTACTTTCAACTAACAGAAAACGTCGCCTTTAGGACAAGAAATAAATGATAATGTAGGGAAAATTACGTCTGGCACTGCAGAAATATCGTGTGAATCGTTCTTCTACACGCAAACTAGTGATCCGATACGTATAAAATTGATCCAGTGATCTAGCTATGCTGGCTTCACCTATTTTGTTCGCAAACGTCAAAGTTGCCACCGGGGGGGGGTCATATCACCAGTTGATTATTAAGCACAGAGAACAGATTAACAGGCTCGAAGGAAGTAATCGATCATTTGTGTGTAAAATCTGTCAGAGGTGCCCTCCAGAAATAGTTTGCCAAACGCATCAAAAAATATCCATGTACCTTAATCAATATTTCTTTGTGCTGGAGTTACATAGCAGCAATGGCATGGCAGCGACATCAAGATTTGGTTTGCCACTTACTGCTCGAGGGATGCTCTATTGAAGGATTACTCGTAGATTACATAAAAACCTTTTACACACTTTTTGTCGATTACCTGGTAGTCTGTTCTCTGTGTATTAAGCATCATATTTGAATACAAAGACAGCAGACTGAAAAGTTTACTTACTCCAATTTTAAACTTAACCGGGTTTTCAATATGTATTCTAAAGGCCCGCGCAGAATTAGTACTTTATGGTAGCGTTTGCGTAGCTCTGACAGATAATCTGTCAAATTGTATGGGAGATTAACGCAAACGCAACCGTAAAGTACCAATTCTGCGCGGGGCTTAAGTGATAAAAGTTTTCAAAATCAGAGACATAAAGAATTTGCGTACCCATCAGGAAATTTCAATCAACTGTCAGTCCGCCCAATTAACAAATCCTGGCTGTATTCAATAAGCTTATTTATATTGCTGAAGATATTTACACAGACAAACACACATAATACTTGGAAGAAAAATCAACAAGAATTATCGTACCACATATTTTGGCTGAACACTAGTGCCATCTGTGAACGACATTCCCAAATATCATAGAGCAACATGAGCATCCCTCTTTCGTTAAACAGCGCCACTTTGACCAAAACGGAGATATTCCCAACTAAAGGCCCAGACACAATGCATACGGATTTTACTACGTTGCGGCAATTTGACAGTTTTTCCATGGGTTTTCTGTCAAATATCCGCAACGTAGTAAAATACGTATGCATTGTGTTTGGGCCTTAAGCCCAAATTTGAAATGCCGGTTTAATCGGTGCGAAGAATGGAAAACGAGTGTTATGTCTTTTTGTCTTTGGTTAAGTTTTATTGCAATAACACGTATATTCGTAGTGAGTCAAGTAAAACAGTATATAGTTCGAGGGATACTCCTGTTGCTATTTGATATTTGGGAATGTCGATCATAGATGGTGCCAGTGTTCAGGCAAAATGTGTGGTACGATAATTTTTGTTGATTTTTCTTCCAAGTGTTATGTATGTTTGTCTATGATATTTATTTAGCAATGTTTTTAAAACAATTTTGCTATGTGATACTTGGTTCGATAATTTATAATTTTTTGAAGGAAAGCAATCTCCATAATCGCCGAAAAATTTGTCTTGGAGTTTGCTGTAAAATAGTCAAATTGTTTTGAATAATGGTTTCGTTTTGTTAGTCATCCTATTTCTCTTGTACCAAACTAAAAGTTCGATTGATAACTTAGCATGCAGACTAATAAACCAATCTAAAACTGGCGGAACTTTCGCAAAACTTTTGGGTATTTGCGCAGAACATGAGTTCGCCAGACTTTACAATTAGTGACTATATTGAGAAAAAGACGCTAAAAATATCTGGCAACTTTGAATTCGAATTTACTGGCGAATAACGAAACAAAAAGAAATAATATTGCAGGAGCAGCGCAGCGGAAAGGTGAAACTAAAAAATAAAAAATCACCATCAAAACACGAATATCACCCTCTGCAGTTCGAACCGTGAGCATTCACCCAGTTTAATATCGCTTTTATATTCCTGTGAACCGCGTACGATAAGAAGTAAACGGACGCAAGCCAATTCAAGTGGAAATAAATGAAAGGAATACTGGTGTTTTAAGTTTGCAAATAGAAGCTTGTTGTTCTATTCTGAGAGTGAAGCAAAAGGATGTTCTGCCGTAACCTTTAGAAGACAAAAAGCAAAGGGCGTGAAATCTGCGGTCGCCGGAAAAATAGCGGAGCTAAGATTAACATATTCAGCAAAAACCTAGGTACTATCCCACGTTCACGACTAGCAGAAGTATTTTTAGATATTTTCATGGACAGCTATTATTAGATTGCATTTTTTTTATTGTAATAAATTTTACACTTCCCCATCATAGGTAGTGTCTTTATCAAAGTTTAACCAACAAAACAAGTAAAAAGTAGTGAAACCAGCACTATGGGTGCGATCATCTCCAAATTCCGGGTGAGTAAACATCGACAAATTAAATAACGCGTCATTACCTAGTGGATATAGTCAACTTGTATTTTAAGACTGCTTAGTTATACAACAAAATATAATATTAATGTCCAGCCGCAGCCGCTAATATTTGCCACGTTTAGCGAAATTTCGCACTAACTGCTTCTGACGTAGCGCTTGTTTTGAACTGATTTTCGGAAATCAGAAACCTAACGGAGAGAGTTTAAAACAAAGAAAATAATCAATTTTGTCTGTTTCGTTTATTAAAGATTATTCTAATGAGTCCCGAAATATGACTAGGTAACTATACAAATAAAGCGGTTAAGTATTGGAGCTGCCCTAGAATGTTGACGAAAATTTAATTTACTCAAGATTAGAACTTGATTTGCTCAAGATTAGAACTTGGTTTGCTCACAGTTAGAACTTGATTTACTCAAGCTTTGAAAACTTTGCTTTCTGTGTTATAATAATGGAATATAAATCCAAAACCCTTATTGTTTCGGTTTCGGGGTTGAGAAAAAATAAACCGTTTTTTATTGGATCAGTGATCGTTGTAGGAATACATACCTACTAAAAAAAAATATATGATACATATTTTTACATTGGATTATCGAAAAAAACGATGTCAAATCATTCATTGACCAGGTGACCAAAATTCATGTTGAGGTTACTTTACAAATCTCAAAAACTGCAAAATATATTTCCTAATCTTTACCAAGAAAACAAAAAAAAGTTTGTTTCAACACATTGTTGAGTTCTTGAGAAAAATTTACATGAAGTTCGAAACCTTGACTGCATAGCGTCTGTTCATAGAGTATTTTACTACGCAAGATCTTTGTTTTGAGCCAATTATTTTAGTATTTTATCAAAAAAATCAATGTAATATATATGCAGACTTGGATTTGCTTTCAGAGATTTTTTCCGCTAATCAGGGCCTAATTAAATAAAATTGTATCCCTAATAGAAACACAAAACGATTATTTTCGCCGCTTATCGAAGCCCGCCAAAACATGGCGGTGGACTCCAGAAAATTAATTCTGGCAGATTTATTTAGCGTCACATCCAGTACCTAGAAGAATAGATTTAATATCATGTCGAATATTCTTTGAAATACTAGGTGTTTATAATACGCTATATATTCCTCCGTCGTTGAGGTATAGTGGCTTGGCCGTAACAGCAAAATAAAAACCAAGCAGAGCTACTCTCTAAAAAAACATTAGTTGTCATTATTATAGATGCTGTACAACTCAGCTTTTTCGCAGCGATCAATACACTGCTTAATTTCGTGCTTTATATTCGTGGCCTGCGAGCAGTAAATTGCAAGTGTAATGAAACAATTAGCCGTTTTTTGACATGCTATCTTTACGATTCGCATATACATCATGTTTTTCGTTGTCAATCCACATCACTTTCGTTTGCTGCCGGTGAGTCAATTATTTCCTTTATCTTTTTCATGCTACATTTCTACTATCGAAGAAAGAGAAAACAACCTATGAAATACTGGAAAACCTGGAGGAAAAAATAAAAGACAATGAAGCGTACACAATCAGTACTCAGGCTCGCCAGAAGCGCTTTGTAGGAAACTTCTTAGTTATTTCTATCGGGTTATATGTGGTATCTTCCATAGTGTTCTATTTCGCTTTTTTTCCTCCAACATGGAACGAACGGCTCATCCACTCGCTGCCGTTGTTGATTTGTCCCATGATGTAAGTTCTACCGCTTCTCCGAGTTGACCAAAGTAGTTGAAATGTTTTTTTCTTTTAAACTAGCATTACTTTAATCAAAAAAAGTTTGGCATGGTTTTTCGAGCGAAAAGTAATAATCAACACAAATGAACTGAAAGAGCTTCGGGCGGAAAAGAAGAAAATTCTAGAAAAAGTTATGGATAAGGAAACGTACAAGGTAGCAGTGGAAATATTGAACAAATTCGGAGATAAGTCGCAAAAGACTCTAATGCCATCCCCGAGCGGTAAATTTACTACCTGTTTATATCTAACCCTGTTTGCTCAATTATTCTGTTATTTATTTAGTTTTGTCATCTCCGAAAATAATACAGCAACAGCCTATGACCCCAAAGGCACCAACCACTCTACCTAGAGCGCCCATGATGGTTCCTCAATCAGCACACGGACCACAAATGACACCTGTCGGAGCACGGCAAATGCCTGCGACGCCAATTGGATTTAATGTTAGATCAGCCACCCCTTTGACTGTGCAACAGCAATCCGGTCTTATTCACAGGCCAATCGGAATGGGTCAACAAACGATGCCCTACCGACGAACGCCTTATCCCATCATCAATCATAACGAGAAGGGAGTGATAGAAAAGATGGTTGATTATTTAGTGGGAGATGGTCCAAACAGTCGTTTTGCGATGATCTGCAGAGAGTGTCTCATGCACAATGGTAGGAAAATGTAACAAGAAAATCTCGATAGGTGATAAATTGATAAATATCTTTGTCTTAGGAATGGCCCTCCAGGAAGAATACGAATTCGCTGCTTTTCGGTGTGCCTTCTGTGGCTCATTTAATGCTGCTAAGAAACAACGACCAATGGCTCCGCGACTTCCGTTTGAGCAGGCTCAATTGGATAAGTTGGCCGAGCAGCAGCGTAGGTCGAGTGAATCAGTTTCCGAATCGGAACCGTCGACGGCTGAGGACGGCAATGCGGTTGAAACAGTTGCGACAGGTAGGTAATTTCTTTATCTCCAAATTAACGTAGGTGTAAAGTCGATTTTATTTTAATAACCGACAGACGTTGAAATTTGAGGTCTAGCTTTCATTTACTGTTCGCAGTTACCAGACCCAATATTCGTGTGACACGATCACTTTCACTTTATGTTACCTTCACTTTAATTACAATCGCTTATTCCCAACGTCAGGAAAGCGAAAAGATTAAAACAAACTCGCGGTCAAGCGATCGTGTAGATGAAACGACGTTCAGGAAGGTTCATAATGGCAGTCGTAACAAGTGTTATTCGCACTTGATAGGACTGTAATGTGACGACGGCGTCCCTTTATTTATTATCATTTTATTTATTATCGTCAAAAAATGGAAGAAGTCCTAAATCACCGTCGTTTCGTATAAAAATACATCGTATCTTGGAGTATTGCTTGTCAAAATATTAAAACTCCTTTAATGGTTTCATTATTCCTATGTAACACGTATTTCATGCTCACAACTTCTATTTATTCCAATTAGCTCCCGAACAAAATGAAAATGAGACTGATGCACCATCGGAAGATGTTTTTGAGGGAGAAAATCCATCGGAGCAACAAACCCCAATATCGCCATCGCAAACAACGGAAGAAAAAGAAGCGAGCAGTAATCATGAGATTTTGAGTGCTGGTGAAGCCACGAGGACAACAACGGTAACGGATGTTAATGCGGACTGAAAACTAAGACGCAGAGCGTCACTCGCTTCTTGATTTGTTAGATGAGTTTTTTTAAGAGACAGTTGCAAAAATAGAAAACGAAGCTCCTTGCATGGTTTTGTCTTTGGACGACAGCAGTGATACCTACTCTACTGGTCTGGTCCAGCAAGCAAAGCCATGGCCAACGGAGATGAACGCTCGATCAGAGTAAACAATTGTCTTCTGCATGCGAACGATTTTATGAAGATACTATCGTTCTTGGGCACGAGGGTAGATGCTTTGAACCAATCTTTTCCTTTTGTTAGCACGTTCAACCTTATAAGTTTTACATACACTGATCATTAATTATAGTAGTTATTTAGGGATGACTTTTTCCGACAGTACTCGCATTGAATATATTCTCTAACTTTTCTATTAAAAAATCCATCAATTATCTACTTTATTATTCAAGTTTAAAAGATTTCAGTATATCCGGCACAGGTTGCGATTTTTGAAGGGCCCGGCATTTACAATAAAAAAAAGCTGACCGAAGCAATGAACGAAATCGCCACGCCAAAAAATAAACTATTCTAGCCAAGCATTTGTGGGAATTTATGATACACTGCAAGGGTTTAGCTTTAAAGCATACTAGCGAAAAGTCATGTAAAGTAGTACTGGACTGGGAAATAACTTTAAAATATTACACACAGACAAAACCAGAATTTACTTTGTTGCATGCGGAACATAACATATTGACCTTTTGAAAATGAGTGTTTATAATATATGTACATTTGTTAATCTTTTTTATAAGATATCCTACGATGCATCGACAAAGCAATGCTAACGAATAAACAGGCTGTTGTTAGTTGCTTACATCTGAATATAAAAAAAAACATTCCAGCAAAATACAACATACCGAAATCAATCCCATCATTAACCAGTAGGTAGATCTAATTCTATATCAGCTTCTCTATCAGGAACCGAACATGAACCACAATGTGCCGAGAACTCTACGCTTCAAATCTTTATCCTTTTTTTCGGGTTATCCAACTGGTCACTTAATAGCGTATAAAACTCTGCGCTGGGCCCTTTTGTGATGTCAACAAAGTGTCAGGGAGACCTCAAACGTCAGTTCTACCTAACGAGAGAGGCAATGTCGCCCACTAAAACACTGGTAGAGCCCTAAGCATAGCCGTCACGCCTATGCCCGCAGACGGAGGCGTTCCGGCCCTGCGGGGACTCCACGAACTGACTAAGATCTCTCTGCCAAAGGCCGGAATGTCATATTTTCAATATAATGATGATGATGAAGATGATGAGGATAATGTTGATGATAAGAAAAATGGTAGATCGGATTTGTAAATGTGCTTTGGACTTTTTGTTGTAAAATGTAGTATGTATAGTGAAGAAGTGGAGAATTCGTCATCCCCGCCTAGCACTAAGCAGAAGCAGAAGGTTTTCAGGTACTAGCACTGGTCCTCAACCGCGCGCCCCCTGCCAATTTTCCAACACAAACAACCACAAATGAACTAATAAGAAAGACAAATTTCGGAGCATTAGTGGTTATCAATTTATCAGGGAAAATTTGATCTTTCATTCCCCAGCATTTATGCACTGTCCCAAGATGCAAAGTATATTGAACGCAGCACAAGCTGGACGTTCGCGGTAGTCGACAGAAGCTTTGAAATATAGAGACGCAGCCGCCTTCCAACACCCGAGATCAATGAGCTAGTGCAATAAAGCTGTGGGCTTAAACGTCTCTCTAAGACTTGACCCCTTCCCATCGACAGACCCCGCATCCGGCCATCAGATCACAGGACAGCCACGGGGCCAGTGCAAAAATTCTACCGACTCTATCTAGCAGCACCGCCCAGCCGAAACTCGAACACACGACACGAATTGACCTAATTTTCCCAACTGCTACCTAAGCACTTCTATTATAACACGTAATCATTGTAGAGTGGTCCTTCGGCATTCAACCGGATCTGGTATCCCGCTTGCATCCCCTTACTAACCCTCAATCGCCGACCGACCCAATCAATCCGACATTTTTCGGAAATATTTGTGATAGCTGTGATAAATAGGGATGAATCCTAGAAACATTCATCTATTAATTATCAGAGATCCCCATACTGGCCATATTCTTAAACGGAATAAAAGCACTTTCTGAACAACGCAACAATCACATTTGGTAAATTTTTACCCCGAGTCCCATTTTCAATCACAAAAGTATTTTGATATATACCCACATTCAGAAGTAAACGTGACCGCTGTTCATTTACTGATTAGTTAAAAAGCCCTACATCACGATAAGGTTCAGTATTATCGTAGGGCTCTACGCTTCAAATCTTTATCGATTTCAAAGCAGCATACGATACAGCCGACCGAGACAAGCAATGGCAGGTAATGCACGGACTCGGTTTGCCGGATAAACTGACGCGACTGATTTGAGCTATCATTGGATCGAGCGATGTGTTCGTGTGCATCTCGGGAACACTCTCGAGTCCGTTCGAAACGCGCCGAGAGTTGAGGCAAGGTGACGGCTTCATCAAGGGTAGTTAATTCTTAGGCCTTGCAGATGATTTTGTTATCATAGCCTTGAACATTGCGACGGCGGAGGCAATCTACGCTAGATTGACAAGGAAACATCATTATCGGTCACAGGCTTAGAGCTTAACCATATACACCATTGTATAGTCCTGTCGATCCAGAACATCACTGCACTGCTCGTATAGGTGTAGCCTATGGAACTTTTTTGAGTAAACGTTAACTTGAAATTTGTATGGCAATGTGACTCAATGGAGGCGCATGGTACTTTGTGAATATCCTAAACGTTTAAGGAACAGATCAAAAAGTAAATGATATTGTTTGAAAAAGGATGATTTTATTGAGCAATAAGCGTTTCTAAAATCACTTTTTTGTCCACCTGGAAGTGTTATTAAACTTGTCTCCTACTAATAATTTGGTAATTTCGTTACAAGTTATTCGTTTACGATACAGGATGAAATTTTCTCTCTATTTAACTAGACTATTAAACTACTGTGGCATAATTGGGCAAACTTCTCTGTGGGCAAACTTTCAACCATGTTTACAATACGTTTGCTGCAAGATAACCGAGTAAAGCTTTCTTCTTTATCTTTTCTTTGTTATGCATCATCTTATATATAAAAAATGGATTTCTGTCTGTCGGGATGTTCCTTATAGAATCAATAACTACTGAACCAATCGGCGTGAAAATTTGCATGTAGAGGTTTTTGGGGCCAGGAAAGGTTTTAGTGATGGTTAGAGACCCCTCCCCCCACTAAGAGGGGGGGCTCCCATACAAATGAAACACAAATTTCTGCATAACTCGAGAACTTATCAAGCAAATAGAACAAAATTTGGCATGTGGGTGTTTTTGGTAACAAGAATTTATTCTATGGTAAATTGAGACCCCTCCCCTCTTTAGAAGGGGAATTATGACTCCTCTCCCATTTAAGAGGGGGGGGCTTCCATACAAATTTCCTCATAACTTGAGAACTAATCAAACAAATGGAACCAAATTTGGCATGTGAAGGTTTTCGAGGGCAAGAAAATTTTCTATGGTGAATTAGGACCCCTCCCCACTTTAAGAGGGGGGGCTTCTGTACAAATGAAATACAAATTTCCTCATAACTCGAGAACTAATCAAGCAAATGGAACCAAATTTAGCATGTGGGTGTTTTTGGAGACAAAATTTTTTTCTGATTAATTGGGACCCTTCCCCACTTTAGGTGGGGGGGGGGCTCCTATACAAATGAAATACAAATTTCCTCAACTCGAGAACTAATCAAGCAAATGGAACCAAATTCGGCATGTAGGTGTTTTTGGAGGCAAGAATTTTTTCTATGATAAATTAGGACCTCTCCCCACTTTAGGGTGGGGAGGGGGGCTCCTACACAAATGAAATACAAATTTCCTCATAACTCGACAACTAATCAAGCAAATAGAACCAAATTTGACATGTAAGTGGTTTTGGAGGCAAGAATTTTTTCTATGGTGCATGTGGAGGTTTTTGGAGGCAAAAATATTTTCTATGGTGAATTAGGACCCCTCCCCATTTTAAGAAGGTGGGCTTCGTCACAAATGAAATACAAATTTCCTTATAATTCGAGAACTAATCAAGCAAATGGAACCATATTTGGCATGTGGGTGTTTTTGGAGGCAACCATTTTTTCTATGATGAATTAGGACCCCTTACCTTTTTAGGAGGGGGGCTCCCATACGAACGAAATACAAATTTCCTCATAACTCTAGAACTAATCAAGCAAATGGAACCAAATTTAGTATGTGGGTGTTTTTGTAGGCAAGAATATTTTTTAGGATGAATTAGGACCCCTCCCCACTTTAGGGGGGGGGGGGTCCTATACAAATGAAAAACAAATTTCCTCATAACTCGAGAACTAATCAAGCAAATGGAATCAAATTTGACATGTAAGTGGTTTTGGAGGCAAGATTTTTTTCTACGGTGAATTGAGACCCCCCTCCTCTTTAGAAAGCTAGTTATTGTCGGCAGAAATTGTCCCCGCGACAGTGGAATCACGAACAATAAACGGATTTTCAGCGTAAGAGAATTAAAAATAAATTTGATTCGAAAAACAACGTGTTGGTTTATTTAATTGTACTCCAAAGAAGATTGAGAAAATTTAAAGGTATCGCACTGTACGCGGTACAGTGATGTCAGCGCCTCTATCTATCAACACTCCTCCTCGCTGAGACACTGTAGCTCCACTAGTTCCGTTTCAATCCCATCGTTTCGGAATGTTGCAGCATCTTTGTCGGACCCAACGGCTTCGTTAGGATGTCCGCAACCATTTTGTCCGTGGAACAATACTGCAATTCGATAATGCCCTTTGTACACAAATCCTTCGCATGATAGAACTTGGTTTCTATATGCTTGCTCCGCTTCGTCTGCCGATCCAGAGAAACGAAATCTAGACAACTGCGATTGTCCTCGTATATCAGAGTCGCCTTCTTCTGTGTTTCGCCGAGTTCGCTGAGTAGTCTACGCAGCCAAACTGCTTCCTGTGCTGCTTCGGAAAGCGCCACGTACTCCGCTTCCATCGTCGATGTTGATACGCAACTTTGCTTGCGGCTAGCCCAGCTCACTGTCGCATTGCCAAGTTTAAACAGAAAACCACTTGTAGATTTCCTATCTGTCGTGTCACCAGCCCAATCGGCATCACTGAACCCAACAAGCGTTAATTTATTTGCACCTGCAACTCCTAAGCATAACTCGTAATCCTCCGTTCCAAGCAAATATCGTACAACACGTTTCAACTCGACCCAGTCACGTTGCGTTGGGCTACTGGATCGCCGACTTAGAATTGAAACTGCTGCAGCAATATCGGGTCTCGTCATGGTTGTCACATAGAGCAGCGCTCCAACCAAACTGCGAAACTGCTCATTGCTTTCCATAGGTTCACTATCCTTGC
The DNA here is from genome assembly GCF_943734655.1 of Sabethes cyaneus. Taxonomy (NCBI): domain Eukaryota; kingdom Metazoa; phylum Arthropoda; class Insecta; order Diptera; family Culicidae; genus Sabethes; species Sabethes cyaneus. The sequence continues at coordinate 149,989,779 of NC_071355.1, read as the reverse complement.
CGTTGTAATAACCCGTATCTAACGGTATATTAGATTTCTTGGATCCTTCCAGCCCGAATCGCTCCGCTATTTCCCGAATGAACGCTTTCTGACTGAGTGAATAGATACCATTTGTATCCTTGGTAACTTTCACGCCGAGAAACTGATGCACTTCACCAAGTGACAAAATTTCAAACTCGTTACGTAGCTTTTCTTCGAAACTGGCGACCCATTGTTCATCTCTGCAGACTACGAGCATATCGTCTACATAAATAAGTAAATAAATCCACTCATTGTTTAGCTTCATCGTGAACAAACAAGCATCGGATTCCGATTGTTGAAATCCCAGTTTTCGTAGTAAAGTCTTCACGGTCTCGTTCCACACTCTCGCCGCTTGCTTAAGCCCATATAAACTTTTGTTTAATCTGCATACGAATTCTTTCTTTCCAGCAACAGCATAACCAGGGGGCTGTCGCATGAAGATTTCTTCCTCAAGCGTCCCATTCAAGTATGCATTCTTAACATCAATATGCCGTACATGTAATTGTCTCTGACCAGCGACTGTAAGTAACACTCGTAAAGTGGATTGCATGCCAACTGGCGCATACACTTCACCGAAATCTGTGCCATACTTTTGCGCGTAGCCCTGGGCAACAAGCCTTGCCTTGTAGCGTACGACATTTCCAGAAGTATCCTTTTTCTGCTTAAAGACCCATTTTGATCCGATAGCCTTGCGCCCCGGAGGCAGCTGCACAAGCGACCAAGTTTTACTTGCCATTAGAGATTTGTACTCGTCATTCATTGCTCGCATCCAGTTTGCTTTGTCCGCACTCTGAATTGCTTCCTGATAGCTCAACGGTTCCCGTTCATTTGCTTTGGCTACACCGACAATGTAGTCATTGAGCCTTCGTGGCAGTGTACCAGCACCTTGACGTTGCACCCGACGTTGCTCTAGTTCTTCATTTTCATTGTGGTTTAACTCGTCGATGTCAAAATACTGCAGATTCGAGTCATCGCCATCCGAAAAACCTGCGCACGACTCTTCTGGTTCATTCTGTGAGTCGTCATCACTGAAAGACAACTGAAGTTCAACTTCGTCTTGTTTCTCTTCACATTCCAACGACGTTGTGCTTTTCTCCTCCTGAAGATGAGAACCTAGCTCGACGAACTTTGCATCTCGGCTAATCGCAATCCTGTTGGTATTCTTGTTTAAGAATCTGTATGCTTTCGAACCACATTCGTAGCCCACGAATATTAACTTTTCCGCTTTACTATCCAGCTTTCCTCGCTTTGAATCTGGAATGTGCACAAAAGCTTCGCATCCAAATATCCTGAGATGACTAATATCTGGTTTCTTACCTTTCCACAACTCAAACGGGGTCTTACTCACAGAACGTGACGGCAGCCGATTCTGCAAATAAGCAGCAGTCGCGATCGCCTCTCCCCAGTACTGCTTATCTAATCCAGCATCTAACAGCATACATACTGCCATCTCTTGTAGGTAGCGGTTCCGACGCTCCGCCACACCGTTTTGCTGAGGTGCGTATCCAGCCGTCAACTGCATTTCTATCCCTTCGTCACGATAGAATCTCCGGAGATCTTTATTCACGAACTCACCGCCTCGATCCGAACGAATTATCTGAGGTTTTCTTCCGAATTGGTTTTCCACCAATCTCACAAAGTTCTTAATACAACTTTTCGCTTCATCCTTACTGGACAACAAGTACAACACGACGTATCGACTATAAGCGTCAAAAAATACTTATTACCGCCGGGGGTAGAATTTTTCATTGGCCCACACAAATCGGTATGTATGAGCTCCAGTGGCTGTGTAGTTTTCTTCTGTGACTGCTGGGGATATGGCAGTCGTGCCATCTTTCCCTCTAGACAAATTTCACATACAAATTTGGCACCACAGTCCGTCAATTTTATTCCCGTCATTAACATTTCTTTATCGACGCGATGAAACACAGAAGGGTCGCGATGACCTAATCGTCGATGCCATGTGTGCTGACAATTTACCGTATGCTTATGATCAGCAGCAATCGAAACACGCTCAACTTCTGTCAAGTAATACAAATCACCGTGCCGCTCACCCAAAACAACAACGCACCCGGATGAGTTACGGATCTCTACACTATGACGCGCAAAGGTTACGGTATACCCTTGGTCAGCCATCTTGCTCACTGACAGCAAACTTCCATCTAACTGCGGTACGCACAACACTTTTTCAAGTTCAATGTCAACCATTTTGCCAGTACTGTCAACACTTTTTACTGTTCCCCTACCATGACCACTTGATTTAGCACTGCTTCCGTCTGCCATTACTACATTCACACCCGAAAGCTTTTCAAGTTTACTGAAAAAATCTTCCCGACTTGTCATATGACAAGAAGCGCCACTGTCAAGTGTCCATAATTGGCTAACCTTTGACGCAACGCACGTAACCTGTTTCTTCTCGAACACCGAAAAACAAACCGCATCTTTTTCTGCATCCGTCACTTGTTTCGCCTTTGCTTGTTGACATTTGTTAGCCGGTTTAATTCCGGAAGCACCACTGTCAGCACCACTGTTCTGCTTGCCCTTTTCAGCTTGCCACTTACGGCAGTCCTTTTTAAAGTGCCCAGCTTTGCCGCAATAAAAACACGTTTTTGTTTTTACCTTTTGTGTTTTTAGCACTTTTTCATCCCCCGTTCGATTCGTGCCGCTTCGATCAAAATTCCTTTGATACTCCTGAAGCAATTTCGAACGTACCAATTCCATTGTTACCTGTTCGTCAGGACGAGCTTCTAATGTTGATGCCAGGGTGTGGTACGAGTCTGGCATACTTCTGAGCACCATTGCTATTTTCAGCTTCTCAGCCAACTCCAAACCTGCATCCTCCAGTCGTCCGAACAATACGTCTAGCTCCAGCAGATGTTTTTCAACGTCACCGGATTCCGTCACCTTGGAGTCAATTAAACGGTTCAACAGTGATAGCTGGGATGTTGTAGTTGCCTTTTCGTGATACGATTTTAACGCGTTCCACACATCCTTTGCACTAGCACTATCTTTGATCAGCGTATATTGGCTCTGATCGATGCACAAACCAATCGTAGCGCGGGCCTTTTCGTCTGCTTTCTTCCAGGCATCTGGAACTGGTTCCGGCTTTTCCTCCTCTACGACGTGCCAGAGTTCCTCCCGTATGAGAAACATCTCCATCTGGAATTTCCATGTCGCATAATTACTGTTGCCGAGCTTGGCGATAGTAAATTTTCCCGGATCCGCCATAACCACAAACCAACGTCGCGGTGAAAAACACTTTTTATACTCGAATAACCGACCGAATCACTAATTCTCTACTGGGCCGATAACCTGTCGGCAGAAATTGTCCCCGCGACAGTGGAATCACGAACAATAAACGGATTTTCAGCGTAAGAGAATTAAAAATAAATTTGATTCGAAAAACAACGTGTTGGTTTATTTAATTGTACTCCAAAGAAGATTGAGAAAATTTAAAGGTATCGCACTGTACGCGGTACAGTGATGTCAGCGCCTCTATCTATCAACAGTTATGACCCATTGCCCCTTTAAGAGGGTGGGCTTCCATACAAATGAAATGCAAATTTCCTCTTATCTCGAGAACTAATCAAGCAAATGGTACCAAATTTGGCATGTGGGAGTTTTAGATGGCAGAATTTTTTTCTATGGTGAATTACGACCCCTTCGTCTTTTAAGAGGGGGGCTCCCATACAAATGAAATACAAATTTCCTTATAATTTGAGTACTAATCAAGCAAATGGAACCAAATTTGGCATGTGGGAGATTTTGGAGTCTTGAATTTATTTTATGATAGAGACCTCTCACCCCTGTGGTAGGGGGATATGGACTCTCATACAAATAAAACAGAAATTTTTGCGAAACTCAAAAACTAATCGAACTCGAGAAATTCGAGACTCTTCCATAAAACATTAGTCAATAACAAGACCACAAAAACTATCTATAGTAACACTAGATCATTCAGGACGAGACGGCCGCGAGCGTTGCCGGCGACCCACCGTCGGAAGTGCCGCCCACTGGGGGAAGGCAACTCCCCGCAGAAATCACTACTGTCTAGGCTTATTTGTTTTCCTAGGTCTACCTGGGTTTCCTGGAACGAGCGACAGCGAGTAAGGAGAGGATCGCGAAATGGTACTTTCCACAAAAAAGTTTTCCGTGAAATAATACATTCCGGTTAAGGTTTTTCGCAAACTGATATTCGGCGAAATGTTGTACAATCATGGCGAATATTACTATCTGCTTTCTGGTTATGCAATGAGGGGATAGGGGAGTTGTTTTCTACTTTACTGTGAGGAAAAATTGCAAATTTGTATACTAAACTACCCATTCCAGGTAACTAATAAGCATTAACATAAGCAGCAAATCAGCGTATCTGGCATTTTATACTGCACGTTGTTGTATATTAGCTTTTTGACTGCATAGCTGTTGTAAATTGGCATCCAAAATTGTATTCAAATTCTTCGTTTAAATGCTTCGCAAAATGCTTATTGGCCTACATTTGAATAGCATTGGTGATGCTTATTGGTTACCTGGGATGCTTTCATAGTTACGTAACTGCCAAAATGAATCATCTAAGGTTGAACTCCTCAGAAACTTGCAAAACTCGAGATTGTGACAAAGATCATCCGAGATTCATGATTTATGTACAACACAGGTTAATTTGTGGCAATACGAAGTTTGTCGGATCAGCTAGTGTTGTATAAAACAGCAAGAGACAAAGTTTATGATAATGTTCATGTGCTAAACTTCGTTTTGTGTTGTATTATTTTTCCCATTGTCAGATAGGCCCATTGCTATGAACGGTTTTCGGTGTTCCCACGAATAGTCCTACGAGTTAGGTGAAAGTCGAACCAAGCTGACACTTGGCTAAAAAATCATTGTAGCCCGACGATGGCCCCGTTTGCTGTATAATTTGTCCTTCGCAATGGTACTTGGAGGAACATTCTGCTACGAAGAGATCGTGGTTGAGACTAATATGGTTGAGAAGCCACGGGCAATTGGCCCTCACCATCAGGATATCAGCTACAATGATTGCTCGGCACAGATTTCTCCTAGTTGCTAGGGTGTCCAGTCCAATTAGCATCAGGCGCGCTTCGCATCTTGGTAGCTGGAGCGGGTGCTTCCATGGCAGGCGACGGAGGGCGAATCGAATGAATCTGCGTTGTATTTTCTGTAACCGATAGTGATGTCCGTTACTCGTTCGATTATTTCAACTAATCGAATAACACCTGGCATATTCGAATAATTTTTAATCGAACACTGCCAGCCAGCACGAGTAGTTGAATTAATCGAATAGCTCAATAAGTACGAATAATCCCCGTAGTTTTTATTTTATCAGTATTATCGTTGGACTGCATAGTGTTAAGTCAAGTATTTCTTGCGATATTGCGTTGGCTTTTCCCCTTTTATGCTATAAAGGGCTATAGCTATATCATTTGATGATATAAAGTCTAAAAGGAGAGCACCTCTGTTATTGGTATCTGTGCTGGCCCAAACAGTGTGGTTGAACAGTATACTTACAGGGTAAGCGAGAGCATTAGCACACTGTTTTACAAAAAGAGGAGGTCGTTGTTCTGTTCCGGGTTCTTTTGATAAATCGATGGATTGCAATTTCAGTAGGACTTCGTGTGGCGAGAAATTCATCCGGAGCACGTTCACGTCAAAGACAGGGCACCAGGGATAGACCGTCGCCGTTATTTTATATTTCGAACGGATTTGTTTTTCGAACGAAATTTCCGCCAGCAAAATCAAATGGGCAAAACATCTCGTTCGAAACAAGTCGAACGAAATAAAGATTCATTTGAAATACAAAATAGGGGTGTGTATTTCAGCCGAGATGCTCAAAGCTGACCCATCTTTGTCAGTCTAGCAATCTTTGTCAGCTTTTCAGCAATATATGGGAAACCGCAACTTTTCCGGTGGACTGGATGAGGGCATATTGGTCAAAGTCCCTAAAAAAGGAGACCTAACTCTGTATTACTCTCAAAGTACTCTGTAAGGAAATCCTCAACCGGATCCAGAAGATTGACGCTATTCTCTGGCGGCAGGAAGCTGGATTCCGTCCTGGCCGATCGTGTGTAGACCATATCACAACGCTCCGCATTACATTGGACCAGATCAACGAATTCCAGAACTCTCTACTGCTGGTGTTCGTAGACTTCGAATAGGCGCTCGACCGTCTCATCCATGAAAACTTTGGAGACGCACTTGTGACGAAGCGTTCTTGTTCTCGTGCAAGATTTTGCACAACGGTGTCTTGTCCGATCCTATAAGGGTTACTACTGGCGTGAGACGCGGCTCATCGTTATAGATGAGATATTAGTTGGACCAAATCGAGGATTACCTTGGAATCCTCTAACGATGGAGCAGCTAGATGACCTCGATCTAGCGGACGACATTGTCTTGCTCGCACAACGCCGAAGCGATATGCAGAGTAAGTTAGAAGACCTCTCCGAGAGCTCCCAGGCAGCAGGTCTCACAGTCAATGTAGCAAAAACTAAGTCTATGGTAGTGAACACTGACAATCCCACCAACTTCACAGTAGCAGGACAACAAGTGGAGCAGGTAGACGCCTTTCAATATCTTGGTAGCCAGACAGCGCCCGATGGTGGTACCAAGTCTGATATAGCCACACGAATCAGGAAGGCCAGGGGTGCCTTTACAGGTCTGCGAAACATTTGGCGCTCAAACCAGATCACTGCATACGAAAACCCGAATTTTCGTACCTGATGGCCTGACAACTAAATATCCAATGAGGAACTCCATCGTCGGTGTCATTAACGGCCGATTGGATCGGCAACACCTTGAGAAAAGGATCGAACGAGATCTGCAGAGAAGCACTCGACTGGGATTCGCAAGGACTGCGTAGAAGTTCATGGCGACGCAGCTTAGCCAACGACATCCAGGCTGTAGACGAGAACCTGTCCTGGTGCCAGGTAAAAGCTTTGGCGGGTAACCGTCAACAATGACAGAAGATCTCTGATTTCATCCCTTTTGTCCTTCGGATAGTCAGTGGAAAAAAGCACTCGTGGACTGTATTAAAAAAGAGGTTTTTTATTTTGCGTCTGATCTTCGATACAGATTTCACATAACTGATGATTTTTGTTGCCAACATACGTAGGGGTGTGTTTATACCAAAATACAGGGTCGAGTTAAAAAATGTCTTACACGCTAAATTTCGTTAAACATTCTCCCGCCATTGAGGTAGGCACCTCAATTTTCATCACGGTCTCTGTCGTCGATTGGAAGTACTGCAATTTGCGTTGTCGGTCTGCGATAGGTACCATCAGTAGTGCGGACTGTGACCACACGGGTAACTCCGTCCTTACCAGGATACGTCTCAACGATACGACCAAGCTTCCATGTTTGAGGCGGCATGTTGTCCTCCTTCAAGATGACCAATAAACCATTTCGCAGTAGAGTTGGATTTTTAAACCATTTGCTCCGCCTTTGCAAACCAGTAAGGTACTCATTTGACCATCTACGCCAAAAGCTTTGTTTTCTCTTCTGCACCAACTGGTATCTGGAAAGCGTGGTCTCCTTTATATCGTCATATTGTGGCTCAGCTATTGCAATTAATTCTCGTCCGATTAAAAAATGACCAGGACTTAAGGCTCTGTAATCAAACGGATCGTCTGTCAATTGTACAAGAGGTCTAGAGTTCAAAATTGCCTCTATCTGTGCTAGCAAAGTAATCATTTCCTCGTATGTAAGGTAACTTTCATTTAAAACCTTGTACAAATGAGTTTTCATACATTTGACGTTGGCCTCCCAAAGACCACCCTGGTGTGGAGCCTTAGGAGGGTTGAAGTGCCAGGAAATTCCTCTAGACTGGCAAAATTGGTTAACCTTCTTATCAAAAATCTGTGAATTCAACAATTCCCTAAGTTCTGCGAGTTGTCTCTCAGCTCCTCGGAAATTAGTTCCGTTATCAGAGTACATTTCTGATGGATTTCCTCGACGACCGACGAAACGATGTAGAGCCGCAAGAAAACCCTCAGTTGATAATGACGTCACCAATTCCAGGTGGATAGCCTTGGTGACCATACAGACAAATAGGCTTACGTAAGACTTTATTCTGGTTTTACCACGGCCCACCTTTAAAATGAATGGACCGGCATAATCAACACCGGTTCTGCTGAATGGGTCGGCAGGGGTTACACGAAATTCCGGAAGATCCCCCATGAACTGTTGTGGCTCCCTAGGTCTTGCCCGAAAACAGGTAATGCACCTTCGAAGTACTCGATGAATCGTTCTCTTTGCATTTACTGGCCAAAAATTCTGTCGTATAGCAGCAAGTAACCCATTAAGACCTACATGCAAATACTCGCGATGCAAATCCTCTACCAAAATGGTGGTAAAGTGATTTTTCTCAGGTAGTATCATCGGATGCTTCTGATTTTTTGGTAAATCAGAATTACTAATACGGCCACCAACTCTTAAAAGTTTCTCGTTCTCGTCATATATAGGATTCAAGTTCTTTAATTTTCCCTTGATCGGCTTACCTCTCAGAATGCAATCGATTTCTTCGTGATATACCGCTTGCTGAACGATAATCACCATGGTTAACAAACCATCACTAAGATCTTTGGCGTTCAGTTTCCCACATCTACGACAGGACTTATCTTTTACACGACAGTTGTAAATAAAGCGAGCGACATAGGAGAAAACCCGTTGTAATTGGCGAAAATTGCTACACGCCAATATATTATCATAAGGACGACACTGCGGAATACTCATCGTCGCAACTTGGGCTATCACTGATTCTTCAGATTCATCTTCTTCAAACACGACAGCATCGTCTTCAATTTTAGCACTACGCAGAAATTCAGGTCCGTCCCACCAAAGCTCACTTAACATCAAAGCAGCAGGAAAGACACCACGCGATACTAAATCCGCAGGATTGGCTTTTGTCGATACATACCGCCACATACATCTGGGAAACAGCTGTCTTATTCTTGTAACACGATTTTTCACGAACACTGGTGTGTCAAGTTTCATTCTGTCTAACCAACACAGCACTATTTTGGAATCAGACCAAAGCACCACCTGCTGTGGGTCAAAGGCTAAAGCATCGCACACTTCCTTCATTTGATTCGCCAACAGCTCTGCCGCACAAAGTTCGAGTCGAGGTGTTGTCATCTCAGCAACCTTCGCGTTCGGTTTGACAGATCTCTGTGTTTCTTTAATTGGAGCCACTTTGGATTTACTACAAATTAGTCGAACTGTAGCTGTTCCATCGTTCATCTCGTTCCGCAGGTAAATACAACAACCATAGGCAGCATCAGATGCATCGGCGAAGCCATGCAATTCAACCACAACTGCGTCATCCATTGTTATCCGCCGTTTAATTTTCAAAGAACTAATATCACATAGCTCCGACCGCAACCTGTTCCAAACTCGAAACTGTTCCTCTGGAATTTGTTCATCCCATTCTATTTTGGCTTTCCATAATTGCTGCATTACCAATTTACCGATTACTGTAATCGGTGCCAGCAGACCAAGCGGATCAAACAACCTTGCAACTTCCGAAAGAACCAATCTTTTAGTTGGTTTGCTGGCATTGTCGTCCATTGGTTTCACGCAAAACATAAAATCGTCATTATCAGGGTCCCATAATATTCCCAGCGTTTTTATCAGACCATTAACACTACTGTCCTCTAATTTCAGGTACTTTTCTTGAGCCTCTAAAGGAATATCCTCCAACAATGCCTTATCATTCGCACACCACTTATGGAGATCAAAACCCCCACGATGCAGCAGATCGATCAAATCCATCTGCAACTGTTTAGCTTCTGCTAAGGTGTTCGCACCAGTAAGCACATCATCTACATAAAACGATTTCTGAACTTGTTCACTCGCAACTGGAAAACCTTCTCTTTCATCTCTGGCCAATTGGATAATTGATCGTGTTGCCAAGAACGGTGCAGCGGCTGTGCCATATGTTACCGTATTTAGCTCCAATTCCTTAATCGGTTCGTTTCGTGTTTCTCGCCACAGAATTCGTTGATACTGTCTGTGAGCGCTATCAACTATCACTTGCCGATACATTTTAGGCACATCGGCGGTGAAAACGTATTTGTGCAGACGGAAACGCAGAATAATATTAAACAATGAGTCCTGAACCGTTGGCCCAACCATCATAACGTCATTGAGCGATAAATCAGTAGTGCTCTTAGCCGACGCGTCGAACACCACTCTAAGTTTTGTGGTTGAACTGTCAAGCTTCATCACAGAGTGATGAGGAAGATAAAATTTCCCAGGTGCAGTTTCACCTTCATCGACAACTCTGCAATGTCCAAGCGCTAAATATTCATTAATGAATTCGACGTACATTTTCCTCATTTCAGGGCATTTATCCAATTTTCGCTCTAAATAAGCGAATCGTTTCATGGCTTGCTGCTTGGAGTCTCCCAGATCAGTAACATTATCACGAAGTGGCAACATAACAACGAATCTACCATCATTCTGACGACGATAAGTTTGCATAAAATGCTGTTCACATTCTTCATCTTGCACGGAAAATACTTCATTTTCTTGTTGGTCAATGACCCAAAACCGTTTGAGCAGATCGTTCAGTTCGTCATTACTTGGCTGAATTGCAACAGCCTGACATACTTTAACAGTGCTCATTGTTGCAGCATCAGAAATTGGACCGGACACTAACCATCCCAATAAGCTTTCTTGCAGAACTGGTAAATTAGCAGCTAATCTAATTTTGCCTTCTTGCATCAGAGAGAAAAATATTTCTGCGCCGATAAGCATATCTATACGTGACGGATCCCAAAATTTTGGATCTGCTAACATCAATGATGGAGGTATCTGCCAACTCGTCGAATCAATTTTCGTCGCTGGCAGCCTCCCAGTCACCTTGGGAACAACCAAACAGTCTAAAGAAAATTCACATTTCGACGTTCGTGAGACTATTACCGCATTAGCTTTAAACTTGACTGTGGTCTTCATTCCGTTTACTCCAATAACCGGAATATTAGCACCCACACGTCGCAATCGAAGTAAATCAACCATCCTTTCGGACACGAAATTTGCCATAGCACCAGAATCAAGCAGCACACGACATTTATGTGAGTCACCGTAACAATCATATACCATAACTTCTGCTGTTGCAAGGAGGATTTGCTTCGTTGTTGTGCCGAGTTCAAATGGCACCGAACACTTCGCTGCAGTCAACGAACGCTCGGCTCCGCTACCACCAGCCTGCACAGCGTCATCGACAAATGGTTTTTTATCTTCTGGGTGCATCAAAGCATGATGTTTCTTAGCACACAACAAACAGTCTTTACCGATCTTACAAGTCGCAGTGCGATGCCCTTTCTTCAAGCAGGCGAAGCATAATCCCAACTGTTTAGCCTTCTTATATCGCGCGTCGACGGTTAACTTTTTGAATTCTTCACAAGCATCTATTTTATGGTCGATTCCACACATCACACAGCCATATTCAGTTTTGTGGATAGTGGCAGTGTGCGTCTTGCTTACCGTGGAAGCAATCGAATTTTTGACGTTTAAATTTTTCATCTTTACAGAAACTCTTGCAGCCTGCTCACAGCGTTCTAATACATGGCAGTGCTTTCGTAAGAATGCAATTGTATCTTTGTACACAGGAAGCACTCCATGCTCTACCGATGACTCCCAGCTTCTTCGTGTGGCTGTATCTAACTTTGACGTCAGCAACGTAATAATGATTGCTTCTGCCATCTTGTCCATTTTCAAATTATGGAACTCAAGGGATTCAACTCTCTTCGTACAGTCGTCAAGCAAGGTTTTCAACTCGTGAGTGGAATCTTTAGTCATCGGTTTAAGGTTTAATAACTTCGTAACATGTCCGTGTATAACCATTGGAAGGTTCTCAAAACGATCAATAAGTATTTGCCAAGCGCCTTCGTAATTGTTGTCGTTTAACGTTTGCTCATCGATCACTCCTTTGGCCTCCCCCACGAGAGCCTTATCTAGGTAATGAAGCTTGGTGGCTGGAGAATCATGAATGCATTTATCAACAATGTCACAAAACCTGGCCTTGAACTTATACCAATGTTCATAATGACCGTCGAATGTTGGCAAGGGCATTTGCTGCAACAAAAACGATGGATGCACCCGCTGCTGTATGTTTGAACTGCTGGCACCACTATCATTGGAATCCGTCAGTGCACGTAGCTTTCTCTCTCGCTCTGCTGTAGTGATGTCAGCGATCGCTCTCTGGTCGTCTTCATATTTTTCGATCATCTCACTCAGAGCGATTCGTACATATTCGTAAAGCTCTTCAAAGTCAATAAACTGAGGTTCAAACTCATCTTTTCTCGCGGGGTCGGTTAGATAGATGCGGTTTTGAAAATCATTATATTCTGCATATGCAGAATCCACGGTTTTTACATAAAGTTTTAGCGCATGAATGCTAAACTTTTTGTTATTTAGTTCAGCTGCATCAACCGCCGTTTTTATTCGATCCACTTTAGCCCTCGTCGTCTTGCAGCACTGGCACAAAGCTTCCACCGAATCAGCCATTTTGTTTTTCGCTTCCCGATCACTTTGCTCTTTTTTTTGTTCTCGTACGCTCACCGCTGGTGTGTGTTCAATTCTATTTATCGACGACACCGGCGTGAATAACACTTTCTTCGCGTTTCCGGAGCGTAAAAACATGCCACTATCTTCCTTTCCAGAATATCACATCAATGGATCCCAATCAAGCTCACTGCTAGACCACGTGTACAATGGTCATAATCTTCTGGATCAAATCAATTCACGTTTTCAACTTCACGAATAGTTAAAAATCGCGTCAAATTCCCCTTTTCGCGCACGACAGGAGAATCAAAAAACTTTTTAACACTAATTCATCCGGATTGAAGGACCAACATGTCCTTCGGATAGTCAGTGGAAAAAAGCACTCGTGGACTGTATTAAAAAAGAGGTTTTTTATTTTGCGTCTGATCTTCGATACAGATTTCACATAACTGATGATTTTTGTTGCCAACATACGTAGGGGTGTGTTTATACCAAAATACAGGGTCGAGTTAAAAAATGTCTTACACGCTAAATTTCGTTAAACACCTTTGTTCTGCCGGACCGGCGAACACCGACACATAAGTAAGCAAGTAAAAAAGTTGACTGTCTACATTTATCAGATTGATAGTACGATCACGAGACATGTTTCTGGATTAAACTGTGATATATCAGCAATGAGTGATCTTAAAACTGAATTAGGTATATACTGTTAGCATTTATTATAAGCTTTTTCACTGCGATACCGTACCATTTTCCATAGCGTAGGACATGAGTCCTGTCACACATATATTTTATGAAGTGCAATATATTTCTCATGAACCACTGATTACTGGAAAAGCTGCTACGCAGGCGGTAGGTTTGATAGCATCAGTGGTCGATCGAGCAGTGCAAAGTTATATTTCCATTAAGTTTTTGTAATCATTTTTCTAAATCGTGCAGTTTCTCTTATGTTCTTTTTTGTGCAATTCAACCATTTTCTAAACAGTAACCATTTTCAACGAATTTGGTGCAATTGTGGACAGTTTGTTACTGCCACATAAGTAATGTCATCTCAATGATGATAGTGCATGGTTTCAACAATGATGTCCAATCTAAAGGTACCGCAGTGGCTATTTACCAACTTTTGCTTTACGCCTGCTTGTAGTAGAACAAAAAATCAAAGGGAATAATTCGAATAGGTAGATGGTTTCAACTTATATTGAATGGAAAAAAATGTGATTAAATTGTTCATCGGTTTATTACAATAAAACTGTAAAACTAATGATCCACTTACAAAACAAATAGGTGACATAATCTGTTAAGTTGAATGTAGCGATCTTTAGTAAACCTAATTCGTCTAATGAAAATAAAGGTGGAAAATTTTTCTAAGCAGACACATGAACAAATAACTATAAATCGAACGGAAATTATTTAAAAAAGAAAACACAATTAAAGAGCGAGAAAATACAGTTGTTACCGCTGTTCTCGGCCTTGCTTGCCTAACAGTGTATGCATGATCCCATCTCTGAAACAGTTGTCTAATCTTTACCATTAGAATTTCTAACAAGTGTTGCTTTTCCTATTTTCCTTAGGTCACAAGCAATTTTGAAGCTTAATTATGATCTTACAGATAGGGAATAACTTAAGTTTGATCTGAATTTAAATAGTTTAGGTTTTTACATTATCCATTTTTTTCCAAATAATGTCGTCTCTCTTACACACTGGCTTATTTTGTATGGCGATTTCATGTGCTTACATTGTCGCCATAATTTCGATGAACTATAAAAAAGAGCTGTGATGGATGATTTCGTTCCAGTGTAGCTTCTGATTGTTATTACTTTTTAATGAGAATAAATGCGTTTGCGATTTAAGGCCTATTGTTGGATGAATACCGGTAAAGAAGCAGAGTACTGTTGTTGGGGTTCACAAATCAAATAATCGAATGGAATGAATCAGATGTCCGCGCAGCAAATGTTCATCGCTTTTAAATCTATCGTATGAACGAGATTCTGCTTCACAAATAAGTCCGAAAAAGTGAGTTTTTTTGTCCAATTGCGGTAAAATTGACACCCATTTTTGAAATGTGTCATTCAATAACAGCAAAATATTTGAACGTAACAAAAAGGAAATACAGATATCTCTTGTATTGTTGTGCTATATCAGGTTTAGTTTTCAACACCTTCCTATTTGGTGTTAAATTTACCTTCTTCCTTGTTTAGTTGTACTGCTCGGGCAATACGTAAGAGATATCATCCCAAGGATGACGGTACAGACCCTGTTTCAAACGTTTCTGGTCCATGTAATGACCGATGAAGCCAATGCTGCGTCCCAGCACAAACAGCGAGTTGATCGCTCCGATATTTATGTACTCCTGCGCTTCCTCACTGGAATTGAAAACCCTTGTTAGTCCAATATATCAATAATGAATCGGTAGTTGACATTACATACCTAGTGAAGGAACCACAGTTTCGCAGCATATCAACAAACGAGGTAGCAATTACGCCATCAACGTTCAGAATTAGGTTGGGCTTCTTGCTGGTGGTGATTTTTTCCACCTCTAGGGCGTATTCAAGCAGCGGTTTAGCCGGGAAGTTTTCCAACACAAACTCTTTAATGATTTTTACTCGGATGTCTGGATTGTTGATCGATTTTACGCGATGCCCAATGCCCATGATCAGTTGACCCTACGATGAAGAAAGAACCTTAGAACTAAGAACTAGTTCTTGCTTTCACGCAATATTGTAGAGAGATAATTTTGAATCGTTTTGTTTTTCCAATTCAGTTTCACGCGTTTCCTAAAGTAATTTAATGACAAAAACTTTACCTTTTTGCGCATAGAATTGACAAATTCCATCGGATGTAGGTTAGAATCATAGGCTTCCGAAAATTGCTTAGCAGCGCCGTCCAACGCTCCACCAAATCGATCACCCTATAGAAGAGACAACGATGAAGCTAATCATAATTAAAAGAATCATTTTTTGCACTTACGATAGTCAGCAAGCCGCTAACCACCGACGATACCAAATCTTTGCCAGCACGAGCGCACACAATCGTGTTATGCGCACCGGAAACCGCAGGACCGTGATCGGCCGTAACCATCAGACACATCTCGAAGAATTTGCACACATAGGGAGGCAAGCATCGCTGGAACCACAACAGGGAAACGACCCCGCCAATGCCAACGTTCTTTTGCAGCACGTCACTGATGGGCATTCCAGCATACAGCAGCTCTTGACCACGCTCGTCACAGATTGAGGTCATAAAGGAAGCAGGTTTGCGAATCAGTCCCAACTCACGGGCCCATGAGTAATCCATTGGAACTGTCGGCGGAGGAACTTCAACAGCCGGCACAATAACTCCGCTCTTAACCAAATTGGCATACACAGATCCAACAACATCACCCAATGTGTCAAACGAATCAGGCACATGCGCACCTGCTGCAGCAAGAGCTTTGTTTTTAGCAGAAGCAGTTTCACGATCTGAGTTTGCGCAAGATCCCGCATGACCAAACTGTACTTCGGAAGTAAACATTCCAGCGCAGGTGCCGATACACCATGCGATAAGAGGTTTTGTAATCTTTCCCTCCTGCAGCGCAGCACAGACATCATATTCTTCAACGCCTCCTACTTCACCTAGAAGAGCAATCATTTTTACATCCGGATCGGCCTGGTATCGCATGATATGATCCATGAAGGTGGTTCCCGGGTAACGATCTCCGCCAATGGCGACTCCTTCGTAAACTCCATCCGTTGTCAACGAAATAATGTTGTTTAACTCGTTCGACATGCCACCGGAACGTGAAACGTAGGCAACACTGCCAGGGCGATATAGTTTCGAGTGCAGTATATTATCCAACATACCACCGGTGTTACCGATTTTGAAGCATCCGGGCTTGACACCACCGACTGTAGCCGGTCCAATGATTGAAACATTTTTCGCACGGGCAGCCATGTTCAGTTTACGGGTCAGATTCTCCGGAATACCCTCGGCAATAATGGCAATGGTGCGAATCTGTGGGTAATCCAGCACCTCCAGCGAACTATCGTAAGCCGATCGAAGCGAAGCGAAGTTCACCAGTACGTCGGCCTCCTTGTGCTTGTTGATTGCTTCGGACATCTTGGAGTAAACCGGTATCAACACCTCCTTGTGACCCCAGTAGAACTTCTGCTTGTGGTAGCCAGTGAATGGATACACCATGGCCACAACGGACGGCTCTTCTCGGCTAAAAGAAGGAAGAACTGTTAGTTCCATGTACGACAATGGGTAAAAATTTGCTGAATATTTTGCATTTTTTTAGTTTATTTCACTGGCGTGCCCAGGCTGGGACACACTGGGATACGTGACCCACCTACTCTTTAACATTTAATAGGTATAAAACAAAATAATTTCTAAAAACCTGAAGTACGCATTTTTTAATTCAATTCGCCTTTTTTTTTTTTTACTTTTGCGATTAATAAGTTAATTCCCTATTGTGGAAGAGCAAATGTTTAATGCGAAAAATGCAGGTTTAGACAAACTGAAAAATTCTTAATATTACGCCAAAAATATAAACTTAGCGAAAGTGAAAGTCGAGCTCACAGCTCTCAATCTCTATATGAGCGTGTTGTTTACCCAATTAACCACTAGGCTGTCTAGTTTCAACTCCAATACCAACTACCCCCTTTCCTAGTCTAACCACCAAGATACACAGTGTCACACATCAGAACGTGGAAAGACATATACAGAAGATACAGCGAAACCAAATTTTCTGCGAGAAAAAGCGCTACCAGGAAACGCGAAATTTCAAACTGAACGGATCCCGCAAAGGCTTTGTGCCGCGTGCCGAAATGTGTCGCGATAAGAATGGCAGTATTTTGAAGGACGATCGTGAGGTGACCGAAAGGTGGAAGTAGTGCCTCGATGAACACCTGAATGGCACCCAGGCGGAAAACCATGGCGGCGAGGAAAGCAATTTCAATGGTTCGACAAAAGGAGAAGAGGTGCCAGCCCCAACGATAGGCGAGGTTAAGGAGGCCGTCATGCAGCTAGAGAACAATAAATCGGCTGGGAAAGATGGCATCAGAGCGGAGTTTATTAAAATGGGGCCACTTCTCTACACCTACTAATTGTGATTTGGGAGATCAGCTACCGGAGGACGACAAGAGCGACAAGTTGGATTTTTGGGAATATATTAAGCCGGTTTCGTTGAAGGACGGTCAACAACGGATCAAATATTTACACTGCGGCAGATCCTCCAGAAGAACCGTGTATACAGAGTTCCTATGCACTATTTGTTCGTTGACTTCAAAGTCGCATATGACCGCAAAGAGCTCTGGAAAATCATGGACGAGAACAGCTTCGCCAGTGCTAAGAACAGAACGTAAGGGGACGCCACAAAACTACCACGAAGTTCCACAGCCTCTTATTCAGCAACTCCTATCTCTACCTCCTCGTGGTACCATCCGGGATACGTTCCTTAGTGGAAATCGGACAACCGGTGGAAACTAGGGTCGAATGCGGACAGAGAAGGGGGCACTCATGCGAAGGCTGAGTGCAAACTCTCCGCCTGCAAGACGTTTCTTGTAAGAGGTAAGAATCAAAGCAGAGGGTCCAAAGCCCTTAAAGGAGGATGGTTTAAATAGCTGTTTTCCAGGCTATTATGTAAAAACTTGAATGGATAAACCCCTAATCCAAGGTGTGACGCTACCCGTGCCGAGTGATAAATGGTGGAGGGGGTTCTATAAATTCTCTCGCCGCACAGAGCCTGTGGAGTACCAGGGCACCCTCCACAGTAAATTGCCCTTGCTACATCAAACCGCTCACATATGCAGTGGACCATTTCCTACCGTGCATGCTCTCTCTGCCGAAAAACAAAGAAACGAATGACGTGGAGAGGAGAGTAGGGGAGGAACAGGACTTGAACGATGCGATAGCAGAGGTTCAGTTCTGATCCTCGTCTATCCCCAACACGCCGACTCGTTGTGAGTCGACAAACGAAGATGAGGCTCAACTCTCTGCTCACGGGTCGAGATTCACTCTGCCTGATCTCTGACTGTGTGCTAGAGGGTGGACTGAAACAAAAGGAGAGCCGAACAGTTATGGCCAGTAGGATGGTTGTACAATCGCTCAAACAAACTAAAAATATATAACGTCGGGGATGAAAGTTACTCAAAAGTCGCTGAGTCTCAATAAGAGAGATCTCAGCAAGCTTACCGGTCTTGCGACAGGACATTGTCCGAGTAAATATCAGCTTCGGAATCACGGTTTCGAACAAGATGATATTTAACCTCGGAACACTTGCTCTGCAATCGTGGAGTACAAATAGTACGCAGACTGCAGTATCTCAAAAAGGGGAGATCTGGTTGGCGTCGCCGGTCAGGGTACTAGGTTCAGAAACCTAGTCATCCCTGATTGGCACATGTCTCGCTCCAGCTACCAGCCTGTCACTTCCTCAATAAGTGATAGGTAAAATGGGGCATACCACAATAGTTTAAAATACTGGACGCAGTGGTAAGAGTACCCAACAAAGGAGGGAAGAAGGGGGCGCCATGAATTCGCGCAGCTCTATGGCGAACCCAGTATTCAAAAGGTGGTTAAAGCTGGACGGATATGAGGAGGAGGACACGTGTTGCAAGAATGCCGAACAACTACCCAGCAAATATGGTGTTCGCTTCAAATGCGGTAGGAATAAGACGACCAGGGGCACAGTGAGCAAGATGCTAAGACGAGCGAGAGTTGGGGGAAAGTACTCGGTGCCCAAGGAAATTGAAAGTGCTAGCCCAAAGCCGAGTAAATTGGAGAATCTTTGTTTGTTCATCAGGCTTTGTCTTAGGACGGCAAACCAACTAATTAAGTAAGTAAAAAGGTAAAACGTGTGAGACAGTAAGATGAAAAATATCAATCCTGATTCCAAGTACAAAATTCGTGTCTAATTACGTTCCCATTTCCAAGTCCAAGACTAAATTTACGTCAATTTCAAGTCAAATTTAAACTTTAACTCAAGTCCAATTTGTAGTACAATTTGAATTTCAATTTCAAGTCTGACTGGTCGGTGTTAAGGCAGACCGAACCAAGTAACAAAATTCTGATTTCGAGAACGAAGTCAAAGTTTGCTACTCTGTGATGTTTGCGGCTATCCATCGTTCAAATTTTTCTGATAGTGATGAGTGATTGCAACATTTATGTAATCTGATTGGAGTAAACTGTAATTTAGGAAATCACATACTGTCATTAACTTTTTTTTTTTAATTTTGTGACTGACCAATTTGAAATGTAATTTCAAGTCTAATCTCCGGTGCAATTAAAATACAACTTTAAGTTCGATTTCGAGCCTAATTTCAAATCAAATTTAAAGTCCAATTCTAAGTCTGATTCAATTTCAATTTCAGGTGAAATTCCAAGTACAATTTCAAATAAAAACTGTCTTATAAGTCCGATTTCATGTCTAATTCCAAGTACAACATTCAGTGCAAATTAACTCTAATTTCAAACCCAATTTTAAGTCCAATTCCCAGTGTATTTCGAAATAAAGTTTCGAGCCCTAATTAGTCCCATGGCAAGTCTAATTTAATGTTTTATGTCAAGTCCAATTTCCACTGTAATTTTTGGTTCAGTTACAGCTTTGATTTTAAATCCACTTCGGAGCTTTCAGCCTAATCAGCAATTTTTGTGATAAATCCCAATAGATTCGCCATCATATGTTCCAGGCCAAAACATTCTCTGAAAGTTCGGGTGTCCCCACCTTCCGTATATGTCTGGGCACGCTAGTGGTTTATTCTAATGTTAAAAAAGGTGTAGAGAAAAGCGCACTTACCGACAGATGAAGTCAAAGTCCAGCATCGATTGTACTGCACGTGTCTGCATGCCCCAGACTAGCGCCTTGGTCCGATTGGTGAACATGCGCTGATATTCGCCAGAACCAATCTTTGCTTGAGCATATTTGACCGAGGTTCCGCCTACGGTAGGGGAAGCAGGAGAAAACGTAGCTTTATTCGAGTTGTCATTATTTCCACTACCATTGCTTGCATTACTATTATTACAACTATTGCTACTACTGTCTAATGTTGGCGTATTGCTGTTGTTTGCAGTTGAGGTAGACGAGGTTGCGGCAGCCGGAACGAACACTACTGGTGATGGCGATGTGACTGTTGCAAACGCTGAGATTGTGTCAGCGAATTGTATATCACACCCACACAGACAAGCACACACCCGGGAACATGATTTTAGGCAGGAATGAGAGTAGAGCGTTTTTTTCGTATCGGGATTGATTCGCAGGACGGCCGTGTATTGTTCGACCGTGATGCGCGGATGAGTGTGTGTTTTGTTGGCGTGTCATGTAACGAATTGTTTTTAAACCGGAAAATATACCAATAGAACCAATAGAAAAAAATGTAAACAATTTGGATGAAAATTTTGAATAGACAATCAAAAGAAAGAAAGTAGGATAATTAATGGTTGAAAGAAATTAGTTGAACACTTGTTATAAACGGTGAAAGTATAAGTGAAACAACACTGATAACAAATGAATCAGTTTGAATCGACGAAATAATATATAATGAAATTTGGCATAAACTTATGAGTTGGTTATTGGTTAGTTAGATTTGGGAGTATTTTGTCGAAATTCATAAATCAGTCCTATTCTCAAATAAGTTCTTTGTACTTCTTTTAAGATATGCGTAGTCTAGAATATGAATAAGTAAATAATTCAACATTCCTTAATAACCTCTCGCTTTGGTTCAATCAATAAGTAATATGCCTTTGAAATTGTAAAAAAGCAGCGGGAACTAGCCAGAAAAAATGCAGGTACTATGTACAACTTCTTTACCTCCACCGCCATATAATATGTTGAAACAACACCGGTTTAATTTACAAAGAGTACTATTGTAAAGCTTTTTGAAAGAATAAAATAGTCGTCAATGGGCAGTAGATTATTGGCCGCACACGAAAACGTATAATTGTAAAAAGTACATAGAATCAATACCTGCACTACAGCGAGATTTGCTAGAAAAGAATTTCGACAGTGTTCTTAAGGCTCCTAGGCATGCTACTATTCCTGTAACTACATAATAGCGTATCATTTGACATCAGTTGTCCAATGTAAAAGAGGAAAAAGGCCTTCAACAAATGTACGATTTGAATGAAATGCAGCAACTTTGATGTTTAGAGAGTGTTAGTGGGAAAATATCAATTAACGTTGCAACAATAAACAATTACCATTTACTACATCATTGGAACCCGCACCCGAACTTTTCTTGGCAGCATCCGCTGCTTGTTGTCCACCCGGAAGCAGGAAATTGGCAGTTGCAAAGTGTACGTTGCTGCTTTTTGGGATGGCCTTCTTACCGAGTGCCATTCCACAGATAGCAGTCATGTGAGTTTCTGGACCAAATACGTACAGCGGAATACCTGAAAGGAAGAGACCAAGTTAAAATGTCTTGCCTTACATAATATAATCCATTTCAACGAACCCAAAGAGCTGCCGATTTCGCGCATCTTCCGTAGACCTTCTTGATAATTGGGACCGGCACGACGAACAAAAATGGACACATTGTGCTCGATCAGTCTTTGCTGGAATTCTCGCAACGCAGTGATGATACCGCTGAACGTAGCAGCTACATTGGTGAAGTTGGCAATACCTCCGCCAGTGATCAAAATCTTGCCCTGAGGGTGCTTCGGACTGCTTGTCATTAAACTTAAAATGGTTTTAGCATACTCGTAAGTCTGCTGCTCGGATGGAGCACCGCTGTACTCGCCGTAATTGGCGAGTTCACTAGCGCCGCCAAGATCACAGATGGTATCAGAATAAATAACACTAGCGCCGCCACCGGCGACCATAGTCCATATGCGGCCGTTTCGGTTCAGAATGGTCAATTTCAGCGACGCACCGCTCTTTGCATCTAGATCGGCGATGTAAGCCTCTTCGGGGTATGCATCACGCCCGAACGGTGGTGGGTAATCGATTTCACCCCACTTTGGACGGCAAATAAAGTCAGCCGTGGCATCAACCTTTGCTGCAAGATCGAGGATGTAGATGGCCGAATCAGTGACCACCAACGGATTGATTTCCAAATAGGTAAAGTACAGATCTACATAAAGTTTGTACAGATTAAAGACGAAGCTAGCGATTCTCCTAAAAGCGTTAAAATGTTAAAAAAATTCTCATATAACGATAGACAAACAAAACGTACTTTTTCTTAGCAGTAGCCACTTCAGTCAACAGCTTCTTTTCAATATCTGCTAAAGAAGCATCTTGTCCTACAGGTATGTCGAGTTTCAATGCTTTGGAGTCTACATCACCGATATCCACACCACCTTGATGGTAGAAAAGAATCGTATCGGCAGTCCTGTGCGAGTAGATGCACACGTACGCTTCTTCGTTCTTAAAAGAAAAAAAAAAACAATTAGTTTATTATTCGACGGATAATCGTGAAACAAACATACATCCTTGTGGGGCACAAATGGTTCGATGATAAAGTTTCGTAACTTGCCGGTAGCGTTGCCTACTTTTTGATCTTTGCCCATGCGTTCGTTGACCCATTGTTTAACCTGGGTAAAGTTCTTGTTGACGGCGATCAGCCCTAGTTTACCGCGTCGTTTGATCAGCTGATCCGGCTTAACGACAAGTGGCTGCAAATGAAAAAAAAAACCTTTGAAAATCTGAGTAACTAACTTTTCATTTTAATCGAAAAGGGAATTTTGCAGTACCCAATAAATATTTCGCTTTGTTTACATAATTTTGTTTCGCTTGAGTAATCATTTATCGAACCGGAAAGAATGAAGATAATGTAAGCCAATCTTCCTGCTTGAACAGGTATTGGTGAGATCGTTTATCAGGTACTGATAATTAGAGCCAACGCAAATATTTTTTCGTTACACTATCATCTGTTTGCTTCCTAAATATTGCGAATTTACTTCGTCTGTTGATAACGCGCCCCTTATTGCCCGCCAAAACCACTACCTAATAACGGAGCCTTTATAAAAACTGAATAAAAAAAGTTTATATTTTCAACGAAGGTCAATAGTGAAAGTACAAACTAGATACCGAGAATGCAACGCGATTATTATTAATCATGCAATTGCGCTTAAATGTACACCTTCGTAATGGATTGTTATTATACTCGTTCTGTATGTTCTGGGGAGGCTAATTTGCAATTTATCATGGTTAAGCTGTTATGCATCGAGATTTAATGGGCTCAACGTAAAAAGGAAACTGGACAATCGTGGACATTTGCCGGTTTTGTTTAGACTGAAAGCATCATGATTTATGACCCACTCATTAAACTGTATAAAAAAGGGGGTCTCTGTTTATTTCTGCATGTGTTTTTCTTTCAATAACGGTAATATGTCAGAACGATAACAGTAAATTGAACTGATAGCAATTGCATCAAACACACCTGGAAGTAAACTGGCCTATCTGGAACAGAATCAGCTGCTTATGAGTTAAACCAATGAAGTACACTCATGGGATGTGTGCTTCATCATGTGAACGTTTTTCGTATTCTTTTTCAAGACACTCTTCAGCGTTAACTGATTAAAAGGTTCATAAATCTATGACTCACAAAATCGCATACATTCGTCATTTCAACTACTAAGTGGTTAAAGCATAGCTTTTCGGCGATTGTCTTTCTTATAAAGGTTGATATTTGCTTTTTTTGATTATACATTGTGCTCTACTCCAGAATAATGCTATATTATATTTGTTTACTATCATGGTATTCGTTTGCATCTCAAAGGCGATATTCCCATAAATGCAGACGGGAGAATGAGAATTCAGTTGCTAGCGTGCCAGAAGTTATTTCAGTACAGTTCCCCCACAATTATGGATCATTTAAGCAAAATTATGATTTTAAAACAATCAATTGTAGCGCATACTATTGTTTAAAAGCAGTTTATAAATGTTTTTAGTTACAGAAATATGTAATCTTTCAGTTGATTCAGTTATTAAACCCATTTAGTGCAAGTTTTCCACGGAAATTAAGCTTATATTATGACTGATCAAATACACAATTATGGATCACTTTTGGAAGCGGTCACAATTATGAAACAATTTTCATCATATTATGGATCATAATAAAAATACACTTTTTGCAGCGAATTCTCTCAATGAACTTTATTCAAATCATGTAATAACATAAAAATAACATGTTTCAAATCGTATGAAAGACCTTGTGTCCCTTTTGGTCTGTCTTTAGATGCCTGCCGTCCTCCTTCGAAGACACCTACCGATCAGCCTTTGGGAACGCTTTTCGCGATTTGACGACTGATTTTTTGTCCTGGAAAAAAAGTCTTAGGCTCACCAGCTGCGTTGGCTCCGAAAAGACTAGTAGGTATAGGATGAAGTTTTCTTTTTTCCGAATTGTTATTAACGATGTAGGTACAGTGGATCTCGGAAAAGTTAATCGATACAAGAGTTTAATTTAAT
This sequence comes from Sabethes cyaneus, assembly GCF_943734655.1. NCBI lineage: Eukaryota > Metazoa > Arthropoda > Insecta > Diptera > Culicidae > Sabethes > Sabethes cyaneus. Next base: position 149,964,869 of record NC_071355.1, on the reverse strand, counting down.
CGCTGCTATGATGCGACTCTGTATGAAACAGTGGAAAGGCGACAATAAACCGAAAAAATGAAAAATAAACATAGAAGGAAATCGCGCGTATTTGACCGAAAGCTCGAAAGGTTAAGGAAAAAATTAACGTTTTAGATTGTTGCATGAGAGCTAATATTCGCTTAACTTTTGCAATGAACCGTTGCATATGTACCATTATAGCGTTTTACTGCCTTACGTAGCTTTCCTGTCCTGCGTAATTCAGAAACAGCATTTTCCAAAAAACTCTGCTCTGTGCAGCTTTCAATTCTGCTTAAAAAATGTTTGTAATAGGTGCTAAACTTTTTGAATTTGTAAAAATTACATTGGAATCAAAGTGATCCATAACTGTGAAAATGTACCTTGTTTTGGTCCCTATTATGGATCACTTTGAAAATTACTTATTTTTACAGGAAAACCATTGGCAACCACCAGTATTTCGCTGAATCGTAAAGAACTTAGCTTAATCTTTATGTATGAGACATTTTTTGCTCGAAAATTGGTGATTATGTCACATAGCAACCTTATGAATGAGGAACGTACTGCTTATACTGATTGCAAAAACGACAGACATTTTGATAGATTCTCGATAACAACTTTGTACGCTCATTGAGAAAGCATCAATGTCGCGATTTAAAGGATGTTTTATGTGTTAAAAGCTAGTTAATAGGGTATATTTTGTTGCTAAAATGCTTCATACCTTCAAACAGTTTGTTTAACTGAGTTATTTAACTTGAAACACAAAAGTGATCCATAATTGTGGGTGATCCATAATTGTGGAGGGAGTGTAGATATAAATTGTCATTAGAAAGGTACCTGTGAATCGAAATTGAAATTTTCACAATCTTATCATTATGACTGTTTAGACACCTGGAAGAGCAACCAACAATACAATGCGGTTATTATTTCATCGAGGGTCTCTTGCTTTCATAGTCGAGAACCGTTTTCATACGGCAAAGATTGCAAGAAATTTTGCTCGCCGTTTTGCTGGAAGTGATGAACTGGTGAAGTGTCCAAAGACCGAAACCAAGTTATCTATTGGTTTTTAAACCAGCTTATTTTACTATTTTTACGCATTTAGGTACATTCTTTTTTCCTTAGTAGCAAACTGGTTAGTACAATTTTTTGTTTATTATAATTCGTCGTAATGATGTTTATTGGCAAATGTGGTAAAAAATTATGCCATTTTACAATCTAGTCTAAGATTTATTCAGAGTAGAAATCGATTTGGTATGAAAAATGTACATCAATTTGTCATTCCACTCTCTCTGCTGTTGGTCAGCATGGTTGCAAATCTACGATGTTGCCAAGCGTCGTATCGGCACTTAATACTTATGCGTCAATTTAACGATTCAACTACTCACGCTACTTTCCAGCCACGGATTGTCGGCAACCAGCTGTGCCCATTGTGTGCTTTCATCAACGGCGGCAAAGCGGCACTTAGCTGCGCCGTGATCTCCCGTCAGGTGCCGATTGATGATATCCTTTCCGGTTGCTTCGCGTACCGCCTTGGCAGACATTCTGGTCTACTTCTACGCTCGGTTATGCACTCTGCTGTCTGCTAATAACCGATTAGGTTCGGGGTGATGTTGCGCGTCTTCTGCGGGGTCTGCTTGCTGGCTGGCTGCTGCTCACAGTTCGTCTGCAAATAGGAGGAAACGAACGATGTGACTTAGATTAGATGATGGGTTAAACCGACTTTGCGTTAACAGTAAACAAAATTTGCACTGATTAGTGGATTATTTCATCATGATCCCACCAATTGGACGATTCCCCAATTCTCACCAACTACAACTCGACAATTGATGAAATAGGTTACTCTTCTATAGATATCAATACATATCTGTGATGTGATAATCATATACGAAGCTGACAGTTGGCCGCATCATCAACCGGTTTGGACGACGAGTCGCCAGTCACATACAACCAGTCTGCAAGAATGCTTTTGCTTTCTTTCGAACATAAACCGGTCATTAACCGGAGTTTGTGACTGGTAACAGAAATTTTTGTCGAAATTTGCCACGTTTTGATAATGTGTTACATAACAGAGATGCGGGATTTGCGTGGGTAAAAACGTTCGAGGGGATTTCCATTCTATTCAAGTTTCTGGGAATGGTAGAAGTTGAATACTAGAATCATTCGAGGGCGGTATTCATTGAACTTTATTTAGTGGAAGTTAGTGTAACAATAAAACTAGTGCCGTGGTTTTTGTGACTATAAAAGCATCAGAAGAGATTTAAACCTTCTACGACATAAGCTTTACAAGGCTCTTTAAATATTAGGTGGTGGAAAAAAATGTGGTGATATCCGCGGTTCAAATCGCTGCAACTTTGTTATTTTTTGGACGTCATCCAAAACATCATCTAATTTGATGAATGTTCCTTTTAGCATTTTTTCTCAGTTTTCCGATGGTGGCTTTAAAATTTAAACTAGTTGGGGAGCTCATGGTGAAAACGGCGATTTTTTGATAAAATCCAATATGGTGACCAAATCCAAGATGGCCGCCAAAAAATGTTTTACTCCGTTTGAAAGCCCTGTTTGTCTTCTTTACAAAACCGGGCCATTTGTTAGTTATTTCATGGCAAATTTATGAAATATCACATTATATAGAAATCAAGGTTTGCTCAAAATCCAACTTTTTTTGAAATAGTTAGCCCATTGGCAAACGAGGGGTCTACTATTTCGAGGTATTAAAAGTGTAATTCTTATTTTTTAACCATTCTCAAGCAATTAAGTGCAAAAGTTCCAATATTTGAAGAACTCGTGTCAGTAGTGGCCCCCTCAACCCATCACTCCTCCTATTACCTTTTTTGTCATAATCTTTCATCCCCCATTTACTCATCCAAACCAATACATCAAGTAGAACCGTATTGCGTCAGACCACAGAGTGATATTGAGATCCTACAACGACAAAACTTCATCACCGTGAAAATCATTGAGACTATGCATTTACGGATATATGGAGTACAGTAGGATTCGAATTTGGCAACAAATGCGTATCGCCTATGTTGCCAAAATTGAAGTCGTGCCAAAATCGAGACCCTTTTTCGGCAGGAAAAAAAATTAATGTAAATGCTTTAGAAATTGACTAAATATCATTAATTAACGATTGTAACCATTTTATGTTTAAAAAGTCCGCCTTGATCCGTCCGGTGCAAATAAGTTAAATATCATTAATTAACGATTGTAACCATTTTATGTTTAAAAAATCCGCCTTGATCCGTCCGGTGCAAATAAGTTATTGACACCCTGCGGTAAGACGTAGTCCTACCTCAACCTACTCCTACCTGCCCTCATACTGAGGGCATCATTTTTTCGTCATTTAAAGCATGTATGGGGAAACTGGTTGATATTTAAGCATATTTTTGGAAGTGAAATATCTTGTGTTGCCAAAAACGAATAATTTTGTTGCCAAAATCGAACCATGCCAAATTCGAAATCCAACTGTATTACTATTTAAAATTAAAACAAGCGAAGTGGTCGCGAGAAGCAGGATGGAGGGTGAGGAAGATGAACAAGCTGTGAATCCACAAACCTTATCCACAAATTCGAAATCCAACTGTATTACTATTGAAAATTGAAACAAGTAAAGTCGTCGCGAGAAGCAGGATGGAAGGTGAGGAAGATGAACAAGCTGCGAATCCACAAAGCTTAGACGTTATGAGGAAAGTAAACAAAATCACGAAAGGATCATCAGCTGGACTGCAGCAAGTGACAAGTGACCAGAATAAAGTCATTGCAGAAATGCTTTTTAATAACGCATATCAGTGTAAAAATTCTACTAGGGACCGGACCTTGCAACAGATTCATGAGAAATTCCGAGAAATTAACTACAGGTATACTGTGCTCACTTCAAGGCGACGTACGATTCAGTGAAGCGAAATCAACTTTAAAAATTAGCAATCCATTTATGCTAGTTCATAGTTTTCTAACAAAACTGATTAGGCTTGATTCATGTAATTCTTGGCAGTTCAAAATCATGCAGTAGAAAAAAGGCCTCAGTTGTTTGTGATGTTAGACAGTCTGGAGCAAGGTGACGGGCGCTCGAATTCGCTGTGTAAAATAACATTGCACGATGCTGTTTCAAAGAGAAGCTGTGCAGAGTTGAAGAGATCTTCAAGCCCTTCTAGAAGACAGTTAGACTCTACCAAAGATTCTATAATCAATTCTTGGCGGTAAGTTGGAAGATAGAGCATTAGGGGCCATCCACGTCCACGTGGACAAGTTTTTTTTCCATAAAAACAATAAGAAATTAAAAATATTGAATTGATTATACATATTAGGGTAAGGGATCTAGTTTTTCGACCCTGTGCTAGTTTTCGCACTACTGCTGAAAAATTCATCAAATAAGTTTTGAATTTTTCAGCAGTAGTGCGAAAACTAGCACAGGGTCGAAAAACTAGACCCTTACCCTAGCCTTAACGATTGATCAAGGTCTCAAGGCCCCGACACAATGCTTACGGTAGTGGTTTATAGTAAACCTGTAAAAGTCAGGTACCGTCATCCGGAGATACTTGCAACACTTTTGAACTTTGACTTAGTATGACTTCCGAAATGTACCGTTCAGGTCCAAGTGTAAGTAGCCAAAGCTTGTATAGTGGTCCGTACTTTTGATTTATGATTATGGGAAAAATTATCAACTAAATGAGCCTGTAGAATGAACCGAAAATAGAGGTGTTGCAAGTTACCCAGTAAACGGGGTTACTTGCAACACTTTTCTGATTTTGCGTTTCTTATGATTTTAAATTTGATTTGAAACCGCGAATGAGTATTTTTAGATATTTTGAGTATATTTCTAGTAAAACAAGAGATACATGAGGCATGTTTTGTTTCTCAATTTTGTCTATCGCTTTTTTAAAGATATTCGGTGGCATGTCGGCGAACTTCAAATTGTCGTTTCAAGGCACGTGGAATTTTTCACGATTTTAATTTTTCTGGAGATGGCAATAGACAAAATAACATCGTACAGATTGACCAAACTCGTGACTTTAGTCATGACCTTGAAATGCGGTCAGGCATATATTAATATTTATTTTGAAACGATGATTCTACAATTGATGAAGGGACGGTAAGGGAAAGTAATGAAGAAGGATTTTTTCGGGAATGAAGGGGAAGGGTGGAAAGGAAGGGGGGGGGGGAATTGGTAGCTATGGTTAACAAGTTGTCGTTGTGACTCCTGTCTTTTGTCCAATGCTGGAAGGTGCATGGGTCGAACCATGGTGGTTCGACCCATGCACCTTCCAGCATTGGACAAAAGACAGGAGTCACAACGACAACTTGTTAACCATAGCTACCAATTCCCCCCCCCCCTTCCTTTCCACCCTTCCCCTTCATTCCCGAAAAAATCCTTCTTCATTACTTTCCCTTACCGTCCCTTCATCAATTGTAGAATCATCGTTTCAAAATAAATATCGTACAGATGCAAACATACTGTCTATTATCTATTTTACAAGTGCTGCAAGCCGCGCCATATTGGAAGTAACAACACGAATTCATCGTTACTTCCCCAAGTTCAAAATATTAATAAAGCTCAAAGTTGCTATTTGTTAGCTTATATGATGCACTAAGGCCATTGCACATAATTTCAAAAGTTTTTGTTTGGTAATTGGCTTGAAAAATCGGGGGCAAAAAAATAATTTGTAGGATATAAGTTAATTTTTTTTCATAAAATCAATTGTCTGTGGGTTCTACAGCCTGAAAAACTCGAAAAATGAGTGTACGAGTTGAGTTAATGTTTCTAGTACGAATTTTTGCATGGAAAATAATAACGTATATATTAAAAGCAAGAATAGATTTGGTTTTCACGTTTAAACTTTAAGTAAAAATGCCTAAAATCAATATTTTCTTTTGCTCGTTTAAAATCTCTTTGTTTTTTTCGACCCCTCCCCCCCTTCAGTGGCCCAACACCGGAAGAACAAAAACTTTATAAAATATTTGTAATGGCCTAATTGTGTACAGAAACCAAACAATAAACTATAATTTCATGTCAATACACTGACGCAACTTTGCGCATCCATTTTTCCTACTCTGAAAGTGAAATTACTTTTCAATCGTATAAAAACAAATTAATAATATAATGGATTAAACTTAGCTAAACACGGTAAACGTCCTTTCTTTAAAACGCCATTGACTACAAATGGTTATGTTAACAAACAAATGCGTTAGAGCTGTCAAAAGCGCGAGGCGCAAAAGTGTTGCAAGTAACCACGGTGTTGCAAGTATCCCCGGATGACGGAACGAAACATGTGTAGAATTGAGTGTAATCTACAATTTTTTGAGCGATCATCTAGAGTACGCTTGGGGCTGCAGCAATACTTTCGATAACAAGTAGGGATTTAAGCCGAGGATGACTCACTGGATCTATTCGGCAATTGTGAGACCCAGATTAACATATGATTCGCTAGTGTGGTGGCCTGAAACTACAAAAATATAAGCTCAAAATACACTAGGTAAAGTACAACTTAACTAGACACTTAACTAGTAACTAAAATTTGAAAGATACACTGATGAAGCCGGCAAATCGTAGGCGAAAACCGTATCACAATGTAATTAATAGTGGAATTTAATCGTGAAAAAAGTTTCGACTTTCCTTCCATTCACAACTCAGCTAATAGTACAAAAGGGTTTACAATTTTCGAATATTCCAATTCACTGATAAAAAAAAAGAAAATAGAGCTTCTGAATTGCCCACAGTAAAATTTTACAGTTCATCATTTTATTGTGTTTTAACGATGAGAACTTCAAAATTCATGGTCAGAATACAGTTTTGTTGTAGCTCGAGCAAAAAAGTTTTGTATGTGGCACTGATGCTTTAATGGGAAAGGCGGTCTTGGGACGGCTTTGGCTCTTAGAGGGTTAATTTTCATGTCAATACCAAACTCGTGTTTTAGTCTTTAGCCCTTGAAATGCGGTCAGGCATATATTAATATTTTTTTGCAACGATGGTTTTACAATTGATGAAGGGACGGTAAGGGAAAGTAACGAAGAAGGATTTTTTGGGAATGGAGGGGAAAAAGTGAAAAGAAAGGGGGGGGGGGGGGGTAATAGGTAGCTACGCTTAACATGTTGTCTTTGTGACTCCTACCTTTTGTCCAATGCTGGAAGGTGCATGGGTCGAACCAAGCTATAATCTGAGATTATAACCGGATTTGAACCCACAGCGTCTCTGTGGTTCATAGGTACACGGGTACCAACGAACCACATGCCCTGGCGGGTGTTGTGGGTTCAAATCCGGTTATAATCTCAGATTATAGCTTGGTTCGACCCATGCATCTTCCAGCATTGGACAAAAGGTAGGAGTCACAAAGATAACTTGTTAAGCGTAGCTACCTATTAACCCCCCCCCCCCCCCCCCACCCCTTTCTTTTCACTCTTTCCCCTCCATTCCCAAAAAATCATTCTTCATTATTTTCCCTTACCGTCGCTTCATCAATTGTAAAACCATCGTTTCAAAAAAATATGTCTATATTAGTCTATATCTCGACAAACATTTGAAAATCAACCAATGAACAAAATGTAAACAAAGCGAGTGAGAGTTGCTTTTTGCTAGAACAGTCGAGATATTACATTTGAAAAATTACAATAAGTTTATTCGTTTGCAACACCTTTGCAAAAATCAATCGGAATTTCATATTAATTTAAAAATAGTGTCTAGGTAGAAGAGCGCTAATTTCAACTATCTCCGTACTAGGATGTTTAAAATTCACGGCTGCTGCTATACAACCCATCAAAATAAACAGCACGTTTGTTTTTTGTTTGTTGATCCAAACCACTGAGTGGTGACTAAAACTTGATTAGTAAAAACGCGAAACAAACGTAGTGCATTGTAAGAATCCACTGCCATTAAAAGAAACTTTAAGCTTAGCACATCACACTTTGGTTGATGGCTATAAATGCCCCGAGATTTACCTACCTGTAAAAAAAGCGGTCAATGTTTTACAAAGCTAAGCTAACGTTGAATAACTGAACGAAAACAAGATGATCTACGAAGGCCGATTGAATAACAGGCAAATATCGGCCGCGCGCTGCTCTTCAATGCAAATAATGACTGGTGGAAAAATTGGTGTTACGCCGTTGGCTATGCGTTCAGGTAACTCACACTTCGGAAGGATGGAGAAACACCAGAAACACACAAAACTATGGTATGCCGTATGCCTCTTGAAACTTGTTTCAATGTTACTTTTCCGAATAACTTCCACGTGCTACTTTCACTTGCGGGATCGGAGTGTCGGGCACAAAACACACGACGGCTCTTAATTACGGAACACAACCTGAGAGCCACTGGATTCGGTAATATTTTGTGCAACCGAGCGACCACACGTTTCACAATACCGTAGTTTCACTTGTCTGCCGGCGTCAACAGATTCCCATAGGTGGGGTTTGGTTTAATAGGCGAGCGAACCGCCGGAGAAATTTGGATTGAATTTATTTAGTTTAAAACTGAACAACCGAACGAAATAAGCTTGGAACGACCGAGAGACCAATTTCGGACCGAACGCTCGCACTGTTTCCTGACAACTGATTGCGGTGGCTTGACTGGGTGACTTACTGACTGGCTTAGAGTCGCTGGACACGCCAACCTACGGCTCGAACATTAGCGGCTCTGTTGTCCGATTGACGTGTATGTAATCGCAACCATTCGCTCTCTCTCTGTCTGTCTGTCTGTTGTATAGCGTTTCATCATCGCAGCTCAGCAGGTTCAGTTGGTCGCATGTGATAGTCAAACGGTGGTGAATCGGCGATTTGCTTCCGCCTCATAGTGGGCCCACATTTGGCGGAGCAGATAGAGGGCACTGTTCTATCATCAATGCTTCGTGAATATCTGCATGAGCGGACCACGGCCAAGTTTTATGACCTTAGTTTAACCGGTACTGGATGATGGACGAAAACCGTATCATCTGCCCCGCCCGATCATCGTTCGACAACCTAGCAATACATTGTAAAATGAATTTGCGAATTACTTTCGACGTGGCCTCGTGATTTCACTTGAAGGTTCGTGTTGATGACATTGTGCTTGGTTGCGCTTTTGTCTTTCTATTGGCATCCAGGTGGAGGACACTTCATTCAAGATGCTGCTGTTGACCTTTGTTGGGGTGTGCTCGGTGGAATGTTGCATCCTGCATGAGGTTAGGTGAATGAAAATAATATAAACTTATCACGTTCCGTTTCTCTCATTTAGTTGTGCTCTGTATTATAATGATTTTCTTTAAATTTTTTCATTAAAATATGTTTTTATACCTTATGACTTTGTTATAACTTTTTCGCACTAAACGCACACACAAGTTTAAAAACCACGTACCTACGATTGTTACACGTTTGGGAAACACACTTGCAATGGGCAATGGAATAAAAAATAACATATCTTCGAGGTTCGTTCCGAAATACTTCACAGACACCTTCAAAGATATGCACTATTGATTACAAAATTTGTATACATTTGTTAAATAACTTAGCTGAGTGATAGATCTTGATCAGAAATCAAAATTAACGTGGGTTTGTTTGCTGAATGTACTAATAAAGTACAGCACAAATGTAACATTTCGTTTTAGGTCTTTTGTTTTTGTTTGACATATTTGCAGCCAGCTGTTAGACTATAGGACAGTTGCTGGAGTAGTGCTATGATACTGAGTGAATAATAACGGTTGACTGTTTGCAATAGTTGGATTCGAATGAAATACAGTGAGATTTCAAAATTCAATTTGGCAACACAAAATACACTCAGTCCACAATCATGGGTCACACACAATTGTGGGTCATTTTAGTTTTAGCTGCTAATTTCCGTTCGAATATCAGCTAATGATTATCAAATTGTTAATGCTACTTATAAGTAACAATTTCATCAATCAATTAGTATAGTATTCACGCATCAATCGGCAGGAAAAGCTAAGATGACTCATAATTGTGTGACCCATGATTGTGGATTGACTGTATTTCACTTCCAAAAATATGCTAAATATCTCTCAGTTTCCGCAAACATGCTTTAAATAATGAAAAAGTGATGCCCTCAGTGTGTTCATGAAAAAAAGTTTGCGGTTATAGAATGTTTCGAATATTTTTATTGCCGTAGGACTACGTCTGACCGCAGGCTGCCTAAAGTTTATTTGCAACGGACGGATAGCTCTTGGCGGACCTTTTAAGCATAAAATGGTTGCAATCGTTGATTAATAATATTTAGTTAATTTCTGACGCAGTTACATTCAATTTTTGCGTATCGAAAAAGGGGCTCGATTTTGGCAACATAGGCGACACGCATTTGTTGCCAAATTCGAAATTTTACTATACCAGCAATGATGGGCTGTAAAAACCTGCCCCTGTCACTACCTATCTCCTCCTTTTTTCACCTCGATACTACTTGATCAAACCCATTTTGATCGAAATTCTAGTTGCGAGTTGGGAGGTGTTGTTACGGTTACATAATTTAATTGACGGGTTATGCCAAGCTAAGCTTCAGGTTGACCGAATCCCATTTGCCGGGCCGTACGTTTAACTCATGTCATCGGATTCTGTACAGCCACCTCGATCTCTATGTTCGCCACAAAACGCTAAGTAGCGTTTGTGTAAAATTGTTTCTCGCTTTCAATAGTTTTTAAATCTTCTTTGAATTCGCCTGGACAACGGGTCAATATTTCTCGACTGGCGAATTATGAGGGACGTAATGGCAGGACGCCAAATCTAGCATGAAGTTACTGGTTGACAGGGCGTGCAATGAAAATGTCACTTTTCAAGTCACAAGTACAGATAACCTGCCCAATCAGTTTTTTTTTGCGAATTTTGAAAGATTCGTATGTTTGAAAATGTCTGCTACCTTATCCATTTAGGTTACCGTAAAAAACTCCTGCTCAGGATGCTGTTGCCATCACCACGCAGTCGAACTTTCTCAGCATCGTCGTGTACCGCTTCCGGCATCGTGTTTTGGTCGTCTTGTTTTGTTCATCGCCGCGAGTGTTTTTTTAACTACCTTCTAATAAATCGACACTCCGACTCGCTTTTCAGCTCGATGCACGATGGTAGACGACACCTCTTGCTTGTTTACGACATATTGGATGAAGAGGTTGGGACTCTTCTTGTCGTCACTGCCGCTTACGGCTTTCGATTTCCCGATTCAGGCTTCTTGGCTGTCGACAAATGTTCCGCGAGCGCGAGCAGCCGGTAGTGGGGATTTCCGTGGCGTATGAGCAAAATATTGATGCGTTATTTCTCTTTCCTGGATGCTATTTTGATTATTAAAGAGGAAGTGTCAAAATCCATGCGAGGTATCACTCTCACATGGATGCGATGGCGCAATGTTTATGTTACCGCATACGTTCCACTCGACAACTTTGGGAGCAGTTTTATCTGTCAGGCGGGCAGCAGCTAAGGTGACTGTGAGAATAGGGCATCTGAAATAGTGCCCTTCGTTGTCGATTGTTGAGGTATCGAACCGGAACGACAAACTAAACACAGTAGCCAAAACCCGTGCCAAGAAGCTGTACCGAGAGACTGGTGAGCAAATGCAGGTGCAAGAGTTTTACGTTCCCACATGACGGCCGTTCTTGATGAATTATGATAGAAGATGAAAAAAATCGCCAAAGCTTTTGGGCTTGGCAGCCCATCTGTGGATGTTGCAAGATGAGCCAACCATATGCTATGGTGGGTGCGATTAATAGGCAAATCTACCGAGAGAAGTGCCTCCAGAAGCGCTTACTACCCTTCCTGTAGTTTTACGTAGGCGAAACGCTGTTTTAACAGGATTTGACATCCTGCCGTGACCGGTGTTAAATTGGTACAGAGATAACAATGTTGTTTTTGTACCAAAAGATGTCAACCGACTGAACTTACCGGAACTTCACTCGATTGATCATGAATGGTTACCATGAAGGCTAGACTTCTTAAACCACCTAAGGTTTTGGAGAGCAAGCCATCTTTGAAGAAACAGTGGATAGAAGTATCAAAAGGTGTCTGTCCACCAGTGTAAAGTCCCCATGAGTGATGTCAAGGGTATCAGGTGCGGGCATGGAGAGGAGATCCAATATAGCAACGAAGAAGGAACCTAACTATAATGTTGTAGTTCATTCCCTGAACGTTAAAAAAACTCGATCTAAAATGAATTTTTGGCAACCATTTTTGTGTGTCTCACTCTTTTCGAGTACAGTCTTTAGTTGCATATTCCGACCGCTGTTCTGCTAATTTTGGTTTTAATGAATCAATTGTCAGTTCAGCTCATCCATAACATTTTGAAATAATTTCAATTCATAACCAATCGATCACTCTCGTCGTAATATTATTAAAAGAATTCGAATGAACGCCTGGCGTTTAAAAAATCCTAATAAACCAATAACAACTCTCGTCTGATCTCGCGCAGCAAAAATAGAGTTACTCTTTATTCAAGCCAATGAAAGGATTTACCAAATTTAAGGATCAAATCTGTGTGAAAAAATAAGTAGCTTATAAAAATTAAAGAATCTACATAAAGTTAGAAAACTCAATTAACAACTTCTAAATAACGTACAGCTTAAAAAAGCATAAAACACACGTACAGCGTTAAACAGCGGCAAAAAGTTCAATACTTTCATCGAATAATAATTCAATCTCGTCAATACACTAGAGCTTGGCCAAATAATTTTTCAACCAAGTTTCCAAGCATCGTTGCTGGGGGGACCTAAAGCTAAGGCTTTACGATTAACTCAGTAAACAAAGATTGTTCTTAATGTCGTATACCACACATGAGTCGCCTTTGCATAACTAGGCGCCCCATACCTAGAGTGTGTTCGTTCTACTTATCGGCATCACCTTTCCAGGCCTCATCACGGACACCATGGGAAACGTGCTGCGCTAAGGGGGAGTTGAGAAGGTCAACTGGGTGTCGTGATTCCTGATAAGAAGGCAGCAAGCAAATATGCTTTTCAGTAACAACGTCCATCGTGTGTTTTTCTGTCTCTTTTCGCTTCCAGTCGCGCAGGAGTGATTGTAAACTCGGAAAACATTGTTACACAAATTCACGCGGCTTTCGACGGTCAGTCAGTCGGTCGGTCGGTCGACTGATTTCGAATGGCAAAATAAACACTAAACTGCAGCGTCCAAGCTTCGCGTCCTAGGACGTACGTACAGGCGTTCGATTTCATTCTTCACTCGACCTCTAGATAATGTAGTTGCTTGAGATGAAGGAACGGAATAGTGATGCAGAGAAGACTCCTTGCGTCACTTCGATTATGTATTTGTTTTTAGTTTGCACTTCCAACAGTAAACTTTTAAAAGGGCAGGACGTTCCAGGTGATCTTCAGAGGATACCTAAATAAATATATTGATTTAAATTGCGAGAATATTCAAATGTATGATTTAACTTATCAGCTTGCTTCTGACGCTGATTTTACTGCAGATACTGCAGTAAGTATGTACATATTCACTTTGAGTTACAAATATAATTGATTTTAGCTTTATTTGCTTTTAGGAGGTTTACAATCTAGATGCAGTTCGAATCAAATAAACATAAATCGTGCGTTGCCGTGCCTTTACCCTTGTAACATTAACCTAATTAAGTGGACTTAGTTATGAATAGAGTGATTGTATGTAGGATCGAGCACCGTAAGTAAACTATCGGTAGCAGTGATCAAGTTAAACGATATTTACGTTTTATTTTCTGTGCAGTCTTTATTAATGCACTCTAGCTAGTCAGCATTAATACGTATGTATCTATGAAAACTGCAAAAACAATCCTTACCGGCAGAACGGGTTTTGTTGTTCGGATAACCGGTGAGTGTAAAATTGCACAAATCACAATTGACATCATATCTACAGGAACGCACACATCACATATCAACTATTAGCAATCCGGCCTGTATTGCAATTTTTCAATTTCAATATCAAAATTCCTCTGAAAATGGATGCAGCGTTGCGACCTACATGTTGCATGTTACACGTTAGATAGAATTATACAACAACTAGCTGTAACCCGCGTGTGTCACCTCGCGTCTAATTGAGAGCGAATCGAAGTTACTCATTATAATTTTCTCTAATTTCGCCGAAAAAATACTTTTTTGATTTGATAATCTAGATTCACTATAATAGAGATAACCGGGATGTATGACCAAAATGTCTAAATCTACCTCTAACGCCATGCAACACTATGAGATGCAAGTTCGTTGCCAATACTTGTCTTGACTGCTGGCCGAATTTCTTAGACTCTTCATTTACATTTATATAGGGTAGACTGCTGCAGGTTGAGACTAGTTCAGGGTGGCCAATCAAAATGATTTTTTGATTTTCCGCTTTTTTCCGGTTTTCCTGATAAAATTTATTTGATTTTTCCGGTTTATTAATTGCGCAATATAAGAGAAATATTACCTTTATTTATTCATTTTTCTTATTTTTAGAAGTTTTTTCGCCGGCTGCATTTATTCGTTGTCAGTTTTGCGCAGCTTAACAATGGACTGCACATTTTGAACGACTCTTTCAAGTTTCAAATGTCAGAGGCCCATCAAAGTTCGGCGTATTAATCGAGTAAATTCAAGTAGGGGAAGACGGGGTAAGACGGCCCCCCTAAGAGAATAAATTGCTAGCATAAAATGTGTACGAAAATTCACATTTTCTTGTTCCACACATGGAAAAGCATTCATTTATCTACCATTAAAAATTATATAAAGAATTAATTAGTTTATTTTTCCGTGATTTTTCATCAATTTTCGAAACGTCTAAAAATTACTCGTTCACAATCAGGCGGGGTAAGAAGGACCACCAAAGGGGTAAGACGGACCATGGCGGAATAAGGCGGATTGTGGCAGATTGAAGGTTTCTTTGAGTTGTAAACACAATTTCAATATTATTAACTAAGTAAGAACAAGTTCTTAAGGGGTTTTTAGGTACATGCTAAAAGAAGGTATAGTTTAATTTAGATACCTGCTAAAAGGAGGAACTTTACTACTAGTTCAATTTTGAAAATAAGAGTAGACGTTATTTTACTCCACTGGTTTTTATTTACTCTTTTCTTGGCGTTATTTTTGTTGATTTGTCAGCAGGACGTTTACTCTTCGAATACCATTAACTTTAGGTGAAGGTAAAGAAGGCAACGTTAAGTGAATTGGAATCATCGAATTTTGATTTCGTTAGATCCAAATTTACATTGATTATGTCATTCGAATGGCACTTGTTGGCTTCTTTTGACGTGAGAGGCTCTGTGTTAGACAGATCTCAGATTCAGGGATAATTTTTATTACAGGTGTACTCTATTTCGAAAAAGACACTGATGAAGCCTGCAAGTCGTAAACGAAATGCGTATCCATCAGAATAATAAAATAGTTAGTCAAATTTAACAGGAAAAAGGTTGGTTTTTTCATTCAAAATTTCTAAAATTTATTAAGATACTAAACAGAAAAACTTTAGGCAATTATGAGCACTATGACGTATGGCCCTTTTACCCCGTGAAAAATGGCCCGTCTTACCCCTACCTAACAATTAACATTATTTTGCATTTATCTCTCAATCCGTACTATTTTATATACATTTTTCGCCACACGCAGAACAAGAATTGCCCAATTAAAGTCAGTGGTAAGAGAAACGTCAAAATACTTAGCTTTTTTTTGCTGAAAAACCTTAAATTTGTTGCTGCTGAAATTATATCGCATGAAGACACTGCGAACGAAAAGTTTGTTTTGATTCTAGTTTTGACGTTGGATACGGCCGAGTGCCACAGGTTGTCTCGAAAGTGTTTAGATAGGCTAATAAACAAAACATACTGGGGCATTTGTAGAAAATTTGAGGATTTCTTGACAAAATCGATGTGGTCCCTCTTACCCCGCCGGGCCTTCTTACCCCTTCTTACCCTAGTAGTCGAATACAATATCAAATACAATAAAACGCCAGAGATAGACTGCATTTCAGTCGAGATGCTGACCCATCTTTGTCAGCGCAGATGATGTACCAGCTATACAGCAAAATATGGAAAACAGCAACCATTCTGGTGCACTGGATGGAGGGCATATTGATCAAGGACCCTGAATCCGTAAAGCTGTACGCCAACGAAATGTGGTGCCTCTCAGTGGAGACAACGCAACAACAGCGGATAGTTTTCATTCGAGCCTAATGGCCTGATAACGGGATATCTAACGAGAAACTCCATCACCGATGCCACTAACGGCCAATAGCAACAGAAATTCGAGAACGAAGATGAAAGTGCAGTGAATTAAATCTGCAGTGAATCACTCGACAGGAATTCTCAAGAACAACGAAAAAGAGGTAAATCGAAAGACTCATGTCAACGCTTAGTCAACAACACCCGGATTGTTAACGACCACCACACAAGCTTTGCGTTGTACGTCTCACACTTCCTTAAGTTATAACGGGAATGAGCATTCCTCGTATGCTGCAATAAGCTTTTATTAAACGGCACCTTGGATACCCTTCTTGCATTATTTACAGCTTCATATACGATATGTTAGGCTATCGATCTTTACTCGAGCTGATTTACGACAAGACAAATCAGTTTTTTTCAAAAAGTGCTTTAGATTTTCTATGGGGTCAGAGTTAGCGGTGGCATTCATCCAGAAATGGTCTACGACGGGATTGAACCGAACAATGTGAACTGCTCGTTTGCCTTATCAGCGTCATAAACCCCTTCCAGTCATAAGCCCCTTCTCCAATAAATTTTCTAAACAAAGTTGCAACGGTTTATCTGAAATTTCTGGAGTCTGCGTAATCAATTCTGGCTTAAAACGGCGTTAATACAGCGCGTCAAAGGGTAAGTAAGAGGCCGTATAGCTGTCCAGAACAATAACCCATACTTCTCTCATTCATCAATTTTTAATATATTTGATACAGCTTTTGCTGCAAATCCAATATCAACTTTAGCAACCGCCAGCAAATTGTCTTCCGACAGCGCGAGATTAATAAATGATTTCGGTTTTGTCTTTAGAACTTTTGGTTAACAACCGTTTCCTTTATCCAACAAGGTCATTGTACAAAAAAGCTGATAGAGAGTCTTCACTCTGAAATTTTCTTAGAAATGGCTCGACCGATACCGCAACTAACATAAAGAACGACAATTTTACCTTAAAGAAAGCTTATCACCGATAGCTTCAGCGACAATTTTAAAATTTTAAGTGTTTGATATCTCGGTGAAACTCCTTTTGTAGCCAGAATATAACCGCTGCACTCGAGAATAAACAATCGAATTTTATTTTTAAAGAAACTGCTTGGCCATGTTGCTAGCTAAGACGAAGACCCGAAGACGCCTTGAATTCAAATCATCGCTCATCCTTCGTCTGCGCATGTAATCACATACATTAAATAGGCGCAATGGTGGTGTACACCGTTTCGACTTTTAAAGGAGAAGCTACTTTTGACCTCCCAGTTGGCCTCGGGGTAAGAGATGCTGGCCTACTAATAGCGTTTTTGTTTTTTAACCTGGGTTTATTGCAACACTGAATAAACAAACATATTCACGAGCATAAACAAACGTTTTCGGGTTGTCAGTGTATTGCTTAGTGCGAGGTTCAAACTGTGAAAAATCTCATTGCGAACCCGTCGTCTAAAAGTGCAACGTGAGTGAAAAAACAAACGTTTTGACAGCCGTTCGAATGGAACTAGAGCGAACCTAGATTGGACCTAAGCAAAAACAAAAACGGTATAACAAGTCAGTCATCGCATGTTCGAATCTCGGCTGGGAGAGGCTGTTAGAGTCAATAGGCCGTCTGAATAAAACAGTTTACTTTGCTTTTCCCGTTTAAATCGTATGGGAGCATTTGCTCTAACTCTTTTATTCATACGGCCTAATAGGATCGTAGCAACTGGCCCTGCAATTGTCCTGTACTCTAACAGCTGGCTGCGAAGTCTATTGTATAAAAACAGAAAGTCAAGTTTCGATAACGGAATGCAGCACCTGAGCTTTGCTTTTACTTTTGAGCTGACACGTCCTGGCCTAAAATTGAACCAGTCAAGGTGATGACAAATGCATCGCTGCAACGAAAAAGAGTTCAAAGTGCAGCAAGGCACGGTGTAGCTACACCGCAAACATAAAATCGTTAACGATAAATGTTAAGAGTTGGGATTTTCCCGGTGGTTGGTCGAAATTCCCGGTTTTTCCCGCTTTATTCACGGTTATTTCAAATTCCCGTGTTTTTCTCACTTTTCCCGGCTTGGTGGCCACCCTGAATTAAACATAATCGAATCTGTAGATCGATGAAAGGTCATGACGTTGCATTTTGCGATACTGATAAAAAAGGTTGTTCAGCGGACACCAATGGATCATTGTAGGTAACTTTTGCTCATGCTTACCGCTAGATGGACACTAAAGCCTCACGTGGCATATTTAGAGTAAACTTTAAGGCTGATACAGATTACACGTCATAATTTCTTGCCGTTTTGTTGTTATTGACGGTTTCTTCTTTTAATCAGCTCCAGGCCGTGGTTTCCTCTGCTGTACGAAGAAGTCGTCTCCATTCCACTCGGTCCATGGCCGCAATTCGCCAGCCACGTAGTCTACGTAGGGTCCGTAGGTCGCTGCTCGCTGCGCGCCCCGTCGTCTCGTTCCAGTGGGATCGTTATTGAGAACTTTTTTAACCGGGCAGTCGTCCGACATCCTCACGACATGCCCAACCCATCGCAGGCGACCGATTTTTGCGGTGTTAGCGATGGGTGGTTCCCTAAGCAGCTGATGCAATTCATGGTTCATTCGCCTCCTCCACGTTCCGTCTTCAATCTGCACTCCGCCGTAGATGGTGCGCAACACCTTCAGTTCGAAAACACTAAGGGCGCGTTGGTCCTCCACGAGCATAGTCCATGTCTCATGGCCGTAAAGGACTACTGGTTTAATCAGCGTCTTGTAGATTGTTAACTTCTGCGGTGGCGAATTTTGTTCGATCGCAGCGTCCTACGGAGTCCAAAGTAGGCACGATTTCCTGCTATAATGCGTCTTTGTATTTCTCTGCTGGTGTCGTTGTCTGCGGTAACCAGTGAGCCCAGATACACGAACTCTTCTACCACCTCGATTTCATCACCGTCTAAATGAATCCGGGGAGGGAGGCCAGCATCCACTTCTCTAGAACCTCTTTCTTTCATGTATTTTGTTTTCGTTACATTAATGGCAAGTCCAATCCGTTTGGCTTCAGCTTTCAGTCCGATGTACGTTTCCGCCATCCTCTCAAAGGTACGTGTCGACGTCGTCAGCGAAACCAAGAAGCTGGACGGATTTCGTGAATATCGTGCCACTCGTGTCTATACCCGCTCTTCTTATCACACCCTCCAAAGCGATGTTGAACAGCAAACATGAAAGCCCATCACCTTGCCGTAACCCTCTTCGAGATCAAAAGGGACTCGAGACTACCCCTGATACTCGAACAACACACATTACTCGATCCATCGTCGCCTTGACCAATCGCGTTAGTTCATCCGGAAATCCGTAGCAGTGCATAATCTGCCATAGCTGATCTCGATCGATCGTGTCGTACGCCGATTTGAAGTCGATGAATAATAAATGATGCGTGGGCACGTTGTATTCGCGACATTTTTGCAACACTTGCCGAAGCGCGAAAATCTGGTCCGTGGTGGCACGGGCACCCATGAATCCCGCTTGATATTGCCCCACGAACTCCTTTGCAAATGGTGATAATCGACGACATAAAAGTTGGGAGAGTACCTTGGAGGCGGCGTTCAACAGTGTGATTGCGCGGTAATTTCAACAATCCAACTTGTCGCCCTTTTTGTAGATCGGACACACGATGCCTTCCGTCCACTCCTCCGATAGTAGCTCCTCCTCCCAAATCTTGACAATGACCCAGTGCAGCGCTCTAGCCAGTAGAAATTCGCAGGTGGTTGGTTTGCTTTCTTGAGAACGGGATTACTGCGCTCTTTTTGGGATTTATAGCTAGTCCTAGATTGTCCATCATTTCGATCAATTTAGTGAGGAATCTATTTAATCTAGACGCCGCGCCTTCTAATGTGCTATCAACTACAATAACCGCGAAATCGTTCGCGAATTGGACTAATTCTCCCTCGTCTCCGTTCATATCGTGCAATTCTGCAGTGTATAAATTAAAAAGAATGGCGGAAAGGGGACATCCCTGGGGTAAGCCTTCGCTAACATTAATGTCGACGTTGCCTTCCTCGGTTTTCAATATCGTCTCGGGTTGTTAGGTACTCGTGTAGCCAAGAGATTAATTTCCAAGGTATTTTTAGTTTCACTAATGTTTTGAGGAGGCAAGAGGTTTTTACCGAGTCAAAGGCTTTGGATATTTCCAGGAAGGCTACAATGCATTCCTTCCCTTTGAGCTTTTTTTCCGCGATAGCGTTGACGACGTAATTAACACAGGATGTTGAAGAGGTATGCTTCCTGAACCCGAAGGAGTTGTTCGGTATTAGTTGTTTCTAATCTGCAATTTCTGTGATTCGGTTTTTGACGGCGGAGTTGATTAACTTGATGTTGACGTTCATTAGGGCTAGAGGCTGTTTTGAATTTGGAAGAGATTGGTCGCAGTTGGGCTTTGGAATGGGACGGATTTCCGTGCAACGCCATCTTGGTGGGATGTTCTCCTCAATAAAGACTCTGCTCAACATTTCACATATTTTAAACAAGATATCTGGCTCGAGTTTTTTTAATATACCGTAGGACATCCCGTCCTCTCCTGCGGCTGAGTGGTTCTTTCTAGTGTTTAATGTTTTTAAGATTTCTTCTGCTTTCAACTGTGTCTCGTATCCGTCGAGGTCTTTTTCCGAGCTTCCGTATGGGAACACAATAGAGCTTTGCTTATTGCCGAAATAGTAGTGCATGAATTTACAAGACGGAAAGTCTTGTAATGATAGTGGAATGTTTTTCCTTACTTGTCCCGTTAGAGAGGTATCTATTCCCTTAACGATGTTCCAAAGGTGTTTGGCTGGAGTGCACTCGTCGATTTTCTGTGGTAAATCTTTGATATACGCTCGCTTCTTTTTCCTGAATTCTCTTTTGAAGATTGCCCTTTGCTTCTGAAGGGCTAGGTAGCTTGTCCTTGTTTTGGTCTGATTATATTGCCTCAAGGCAATACGCTTATCTTGGTACAGGGCTGAGAGGTCCTCATTCCACCATTTTTTTAAGTAATTAGTTTTTTTTATTTTTGACAACATAAGTCGATTTGTCCAAGGCCTCTTCGAATATGCATTGCATTTCCGTTGGTGAGTATATGAATTGGGGTCTTATAGAGTTTATAATGTTAACGACCTTTTCCCGGTTTATTTTTTTGTAGCATCCCTGTGCTATCGGATTGTCTGAACTGATTTGCATTTGAATGGCGAGATGGTCGCTTAAATCTTCCGTCTTGACAGTCCATGAGCTTTTGCGTACGATTCCAGACGTTGCTAAGGGGACCTGACTGCGGAATCTCTACTGTCTAGGTTTGCCGTCATTGTGGGTTGCCCGTCATTGAGCAAGATAAGGTTTGAGTTGGTTATAAGCTCATCTAAGAGTCTGCCTCTTGCACACATTGGAACCGTTGAGCACCAGCTTGGGTGGTGAGCGTTAAAGTCTCCAGCGACCTCGATCTGTTGGTCTAACGTGTCCAGCCAGTTGAAGGGTTGTTTGAGATCTTCAAGTGCGTCCTTGTTATTATTTGGAGGTAAATACACAGAAACTAGGATAAGTGGATCGAAACCTTTAGATATTTGTACCCCGACTAACTCTAGAAATTTGAAGTTCGGCACGTCAATTTCCTTGCACATGAGTGTGGAGCCAATAAGAATCCCGACACCTCCGTAGCCGTTGGGTCGCCTTTTGGAAATAAATTCGAAGTTTTTAATTCTGAAGGGTTCGTTCTCTTTCAGCCAAATTTCTTGGAGTACAGGCCGGACTCGATTATTCGGCGATTCGAATAACCGGGGATTCGATTAACCGGGTTTTAGACTCAATTATCCGGGTGAAAAAATTTTTTTTTTTATTTTAAACCCAAATGTTATAGTTTTCATGCTACATGATGATTCCAACTAGACAAGCATTGATTCACCTCCCTAAAGCTACAAAATTCCTTTTTTATGTCCCTTTTATCGGCGAACAAAACAAAAATAAATCCTGCGATGATGAAATCAATTTTTTTACTTAAAAATCATCATCACCATCATCATTATCATCATCACCATCATCATCGTAATCATCAGTAAAAAAAATGCAAGAAAGGAATTTTATGACTTTAGGGGAGATTGATCAATAATGAAAAAACATTTATAATCCCTAAATATTGAAAAACATAACACACAAAAAATAATATTGTACCAAAAAAAAATCAGCAGTAAAAAAGGATTTTTCTGACTTTTGGGAAGATAGATCAATAATAAATAAAACATTTCTGATACCTAAAAGTCAAAAAACTTGACATACCAAAAAAAAATTTGTACCAAAAATGATGATTCGATTATCCGGGCTGAAAATAAAAATGAGCACCCGGATAATCGAGTCCGGGCTGTAATGCTATTTGAATGTTGTTCAGAAAGGCATATAGTTCTTCTCTTGTTTGATCTGGGCGTATGCTTTGAATGTTTATTTGTAGTATGTTGAGCGCTTTACAAGACATTGCTCATTGGTGTTGCTATTCTTCCGTCTTCTGTGGTGAGGCTAAAAGTTTCTGCTTGTAGGATGTCGTTTATTTTGCCAAACGCTTGAATAAGTAGTTGATCCGAGTCTAGTTCTGTCCTTGAATTTTGAATGTTTTCACCTAGCTGGTCTCGAAGGTCAGAAAGCGGCTTCAACCACGTTCTTAAACGAAGCTGTCGCAGTAGATCAATACGAACTTGGGCTAGAATTTCTACGACCACTGTGGCGTTGATAGTCTTGCCCAATCGGTTCTCTATATCGGATGTTGTTGGATCTTGTGATTGGACGTTCGTTTGTCTATTTTCCTTCTGAGTATTATGTAGGGTAACCAACCTATTTTGGACCCCCTCAGCAGCTATACATAATTTGGACACTTACAGCAAAATCAAATGGAAGTGTCCAAATTATGTACAGCTACTGAGGGGGTCCAAAATAGGTTGGTTACCCTATTTGTGAAGATTTTCTCCAGTTTCTCTGGTTGACAGAGCTCTGGGTGTTGGCTTCGTTGTCTGGTATACCGTTTTGTGAGACGGAAAAGAGTTCTGGGAATTCTTCTTCAATGTCTAGTAGCTGAAATCTATTCTCTAGTTTTGGGAAGTTTAGCTCTGCTTCGGCGTATGTTGAGCCTTGGTTTCGCATTTGGTTTATGATCCGTACTCTTCTCTGGCGTTCGACGCAGTTACGATTATCTGCTGAGTGATCGCCACGGTAGTTTGGGCAGCGGGTCGACTGTGTGCAGTTTTCAGTGTTGTGTTCCTTGCTGCAATTTTGACAGCGCTGTTGGGAGCGACAATGTTTCGCTGTATGCCCAAATCTCCAACAGTTTTTGCACTGTTTTACTGGAAAATTGTAGATCTCGGTGCGAAAGGCACACCCGTAAAAATACACAAGCTTCGGCACTTGTTTTCCTTCCACAGTGATGTTGATGTTGGTTGTTGGTATCAAGTCTGTATTTCCTTTGCGGAATATTCTTTCCCCCTTATTGATTTGATAATCGCTCGCTGCGTTTTCTCGCAATTCTTTTTCGTCGAAGTCGAGAGGAACGCCTTTAATTAGTAAGACTGTTTCTTTAAAGTATTTGGGAATGAAGAGTTTTAGATTATGTGGTTCGAAGTTTATGCCCTTAAGCTTGGAGTATTGGCTGCTTTCCATAAGTTCGATTTTGAATCTGAAATTGCCAATTTTAGTTATTTCGTTAAATCCGTGAAATTTAGCACTAGACAAAATTCTCCCTACAGCTACTGGGTGGAAGGGAAATGGTTTTTCTAAGTCGTGGGGTTCCAAAAACACATCTTTTAGATTATCTTGATGGCCGCTTTTCGACACCTGTCCAGCGCTGCTAGGCAGATCTCCTGCGGGTAGATTTGCCTTATCTTTCACTCTTGAGTCAGATGTGCGACGCACAATCGAGGGTGGTTTAGATGATTTGTTTGGCGTCGAACAAGTGGTAACAAAGTCTAACAAGTTTGTAGTTACGGATCTGCCGGAAATGAACCCATGTTGGTCAGAGGAGATATAAGACTTCGCGGCTTGTAGAATTCCGTCGCTGACGATAATCTCGAACAGTTTCGAAGCGGCGGAACGGCTAGTAATCCCACGGTAATTTCTGACGTCACGACGGTCACCTCCTTTTAGACACGGGAAACATGTAAGACAGCTTCCAGCTTGCAGGAAATTTTCCCCCTTCGAATGATCGGTTGTAAATAGCGGCTAACGGTTCAGCAAAAGAACTAGCACAGCGACAAAAAACAACAGCCGGGATTCCATCCGGTCCAGAAACGTACGAGTTTTGTGAGGCAACGGGTTAATAAAAATGATTTCATCAAATTAATCAATATTTATTATTTGCAGACAGGAATTATACGCAATTTAAATCAATAATCAATTTTCGTCACAATTAGTATTGTGCACTCTTGTAAAACAGAAGCGATGGTTCCTTTTGTAAACTAACCAGTCAATCTCCTAAAGAAATCATACGAACGCTCACATTCAGTCTCGTGGAGATGAAGTGCGAACATGAAAGGTTTCATCTGGAATCGGCAACAATATAATCGATACAACCGGCTACGAGGAATCGTACGTTTTTACTTCAACCAACCAAAAAACGCAAACGACGCCAAATCTGCTGACTAGCAGTATGTTGCACCCTGCCTTCAAGTAATATAGGAACTTATTCCGCTGGATATATGAATCAAAAAAAAGAAGCTTGTTGATGGTATACCATTGACGTCACAGCCGCTTCTGAAGTGTATGTTACATAAGCTATATGTTTTTTCTTACTTCACGATTAATTTTTGCATGATTTGAAAGCAAATCTTACGACAGCAAACAATTTACGTAAACTAAAGCTACGAACATCATCATCTATTCAATTGATCAGGACGCATCTACCAAGGTCTTGATCTGCTGTATTTAGCGAAATAAAAACCATTTTTGATGACTTTTCTTGCAGCCAGGCACAGGCGAATGAGTCGTCAGAATGAATAAACCCGCTGTAGCTGTTGCAGATCAGCAAACAACCGTGAGCGGCAGTGACAGAGGCAGTCCAGAGTCCAAAACTGAAAGCTCTACGCCACAGGCTAATGATTTATTTCGTGAATGCTGGCTGGATGTAGATATGTGCATGACATAGAAAGGTCGGAAAATCGATTGTTTCCAATTTTTACTTGTTTTGGTTTACGTGGTGTATGTTTGAGAACAAGATAATGGAAAGATGAATGTTACGTTGATATTATTTGTAATTTTGTTTGAATTGATTGTTACAGTTGTTTTTGTTTTATGGCAGTTAAAATACTCATTCAAAAAACAAGAAAATCTTATAATCATTAGAATAAATCTAAAAACGCTGGACCCAGCGGGTTTATCTTCTATCTATACCTATAAAGAAGGATTTCTGTCTGTCTGTCTGTCTGTCTGTCTGTCTGTCCTGTGTTCCTTATAGAATCAAAAACTACTGAACCAATCGGCGTGAAAATTTGCATGTAGAGGTTTTTGGGGCCAGGAAAGGTTTTAGTGATGGTTAGAGACCCCTCCCCCCACTAAGAGGGGGGGCTCCCATACAAATGAAACACTAATTTCTGCATAACTCGAGAACTAATCAAGCAAATAGAACCAAATTTGGCATGTGGGTGTTTTCGGTGACAAGAATTTATTCTAGGGTAATTTGAGACCCCTCCCCTCTTTATAAGGGGAATTATAACTCCTCTCCCCTTTAAGAGGGGGGGGGTTTCCATACAAATTTCCTCATAACTCGAGAACTAATCAAGCAAATGGAACCAAATTTGGCATGTGAAAGTTTTCGAGGGCAAGAAAATTTTCTATGTTGAATTAGGACCCCTCCTCACTTTAAGAGGGGGGGCTCCTGTACAAATGAAATACCAATTTCCTCATAACTCGAGAACTAATCAAGCAAATGGAACCAAATTTGGCATGTGTGTGTTTTTGGAGACAATTTTTTTTTCTATGATGAATTGGGACCCCTCCCCACTTAAAGTGGGGGGGGGCTCCTATACAAACGAAATACAAATTTCCTTATAACTCGAGAGCTAATCCAGCAAATGGAACCAAATTTGGCATGTAGGTGTTTTTGGAGGCAAGAATTTTTTCTATGATGAATAAGAACCTCTCCCCACTTTAGGAGGGGGGGCTCCTATACAAATGAAATACAAATTTCCTCATAACTCGAGAACTAATCAAGCAAATAGAACCAAATTTGGCATGTGGGTGTTTTCGGTGACAAGAATTTATTCTATGGTAAATTGAGACCCCTCCCTCTTTATAAGGGGAATTGTAACTCCTCTCCCCTTTAAGAGGGGGGCTTCCATACAAATTTCCTCATAACTCGAGAACTAATCAAGCAAATGGAACCAAATTTGGCATGTGAAGGTTTTCGAGAGCAGGAAAATTTTCTACGGTGAATTAGGACCCCTCCCCACTCTAAGAGGGGGGGCTCCTGTACAAATGAAATACAAATTTCCTCCTAACTCGAGAACTAATCAAGCAAATAGAACAACATTTGGCATGTGGGTGTTTTTTTTGGTGACAAGAATTTATTCTATGGTGAATTGAGACCCCTCCCCTCTTTATAAGAGGAATTATAACTCCTCTCCCCTTTAAGAGGGGGGGCTTCCATACAAATTTCCTCATAACTCGAGAACTAATCAAGCAAATGCAACCAAATTTGGCATGTGAAGGTTTTCGAGAGCAAGAAAATTTTCTATGGTGAATTAGGACCCCTCCCCACTTTAAGAGGAGGGGCTCCTGTACAAATGAAATACAAATTTCTTCATAACTCGAGAACTAATCAAGCGAATTGAACCAAATTTGGCATATGTGTGTTTTTGGAGACAATTTTTTTTCAATGATGAATTGGGACCCCTCCCCACTTTAGGAGGGGGGGTCCTATACAAACGAAATACAAATTTCCTCATAACTCGAGAACTAATCCAGCAAATGGAACCAAATTTGGCGTGTAGGTGTTTTTGGAGGCAAGAATTTTTTCTGTGATGAATTAGGACCTCTTCCCACATTAGGAGGGGGGCTCCAATACAAATGAAATACAAATTTCCCCATAACTCGAGAACTAATCAAGCAAATAGAACCAAATTCGGCAAGTGGAAGTTTTTGGAGGCAAAAATATTTTCTACGGTGAATTAGGATCCTTCCACACTTCAAGAGGGGGGGCTTCTACACAAATGAAATACAAATTTCCTCATAATTCGAGAACTAATCAAGCAAATGGAACCATATTTGGCATGTGGGTGTTTTTGGAGGCAACCATTTTTCCCATTATGAATTAGGACTTCTTACCTTTTTAGAAGGGGAAGGGCTCCCATTTAAACGAAATACAAATTTGCTCATAACTTTAGAACTAATCAAGCAAATGGAACCAAATTTGGCATGTGAGAGTTTTAGATGACAGAATTTTTTTTCTGTGGTGTATTACGACCCCTTTCCCTTTTAAGAGGGTGGGCTCCCATACAAATGAAATACAAATTTCCTTATAATTTGAGTACTAATCAAGCAAATGGAACCAAATTTAGCGTGTAGGAGATTTTTTAGTCTTGAATTTATTTTATGATAGTTAGAGACCTCTCACCCCTGTGGTAGGGGGATATGGACTCTCATACAAATAAAACAGAAATTTTTGCGAAACTCAAAAACTAATCCAACTCGAGAAATTCGAGACTCTTCCATAAAACATTAATCAATAACAAGACCACAAAAACTATCTATAGTAACACTAGATCATTCAGGACGAGCCGGTCGCGAGTGTTGCCGGTGACCCGCCGTCGGAAGCGCCGCCCACTGGGGGGCTTGCAAAACTCGAGATAGTGACAAAGATCATCCGAGATTCATGATTTATGTACAACACAGGTTAATTTGTGGCAATACGAAGTTTGTCGGGTCAGCTAGTAAACTATAAAACTAATTCAGTAGTTTTCTGTCTTATCTAATTTAAAACATTTTTTAGTTTGTTTATTATTGATTTATCGATCCCGTTCTGTTTGAACGTCACAGTTATGCTATTTACTTTTTATTTTTCGTCACCGTAGCATACGCAGATCGAGAAAAGAAGGGTTTTATTTCACCGAAAAACATCAATGAAACATATTATCACAGTTATGCTACGTTTGTTATTCAGATATTAAATATGCTAGACGACCAAAGCATTTTCCTGGCTGATTTATGGAAAAATTCCATTTGTTTCGCCTTCCAATATCTCTTCTACGAGGGGATGGAACTTTGGACACCAATAGGTTTAACCGGTTGCTGGATTATATCACGTTGTTTCATTTATCATTGAGATATGACACATAAATATATTTTTATAACATCACACCTGGTTTAAAGCTCGTGATACACATGATTAGATGTAAAGATATGTTATTTACAGATTGTTTATAGATAATTCGTGATAAGATTCTAGTTGAGCGTAGTGCATGTGATGTCAACAGCGATAGATTCCTAAAACAGAAATTTTAGGAAACGAAGGCAGTAGGGGATCAAACATACAACAAAGGTAGGAGCTAACGAGATCCGCAAACTGCACAAGAAAGCAATGCAACAAAGCAATTCAAGCGAATGGAACTAAATTTGGCTTGTGGGAATTTTTGGAGGCAGGATTTTTTCTACGGCAATTCGAGGCCCTTCCCGTCTCTGAAAGGGGTATCTCTTATGCAAATGAAACACAAATCTCTGCATAACTCGAGAACTAATCAAGCAAATGAAATCAAATTTGGCATGTGGAAGTTTTGAAAGCAAGAAACGTCTCTACGGTGGAATTTGTGACTTTATCTCTCAAACCCCTAAAATGTATGGTGGACTATAATAAGTTTGATGGTATGATTATCTTTTTTGACAATAAATTTTTAACATTTTCACTGTATTTTGTATTCTACTGTTACAATAATTCTTATCTTCGTGCTATGGTTATTTTTTCTGGGAATACAATATAGATGAAACGCGTATGATTATTTCTCAATACGTAGATATATTGCCTCCAAAATAGTACAAATATGCCAGTTTTGCTCATGTATAAGCAAAGCAAAGCAAAGCTTAAGTGCTACATTCCGTTATCGAAACTGTTCTTCTACCACAGATTTTACAGCCAGCGGTTAGAATACAGGACAATTGCAGAGCCAGTTGCTACGATCCTATTGACTCTAACAGCCTCTCCCAGTCGGGATTCGAACATACGACGACTGGCTTATTAGACCAGCATTATACCTCGAGGCCAACTGGGAGGTTCTGGAAAAAAATGCTGTTTTTTTTAACTTTTATATAGGTATGTACATATTAAAATACTAGCTGGGCAGCATTTACATGAAAAAATTGAAGTTATAGATTATTTCGAAAGGTAATATTTTTATTGCCGTAGGACTACGTCTTACTGCAGTATGTCCAAAAACTTGCTTGCGTTGATCGCACGGCTTTTGCCGGGTCATTTTTCAATATCAAAAAAGGGTCTCGATTTTGGCAGCATAGGCTACATGCGTTCGTTGGCAAATTCGAAATCCAACTGTACTATTTTTGCGTCACCTAAAAATCGTTTACCACAGAAAGAGTCGCTATTAGCTGCAAACTAAAAGCCATCAAACATTGCATTTAACGTAAACAGAACCGCATATTCAGCTCAACCGGTATTACTTTCAACGCGAAGAACCAGCAAAACCGCGATCACACAACTACACCTGAAAGCAGTATTTGTCGTAAATAAAAGAAAAACTGCATATATTAACGTGTGTACCGGTAAACGATCATCTTTATTTTTCCTCCGATTCGCGTTTTACCATTGTCATCATCATCATCATTATCAACAGCGGAGCAACATCAGACCACATCTCTAGCAGCCGGCGAAATATCGTACGATATCCATGCGAACACACATCAATGAAATAGCAAATAACCACCACGAACGACGCCACGTTTTCACATCTCTTTAGGTATATATAATCAATTGAATAATCGCATGTAGAGATAAATGATCGAAAGTTTTGGAAAACTGTTTAGAACATGAACAACTAGCTGCATTCTGCAACCAGCTGTGTCAATGCAAATCAGTCTTAAATGTTGCAAAATAAAATACAGACTACCTATTACGTAATTTTAGCTTTATAATAGTAAATCTGCAACCCAAATTCTATTTACTAATTTCATGAAGTAAAGCAGAACGCATAAAATTTAATGCTTCATTTATACAGTAATATTAAACATGCAAATTTATTGAGAGTATAACATCTGTTCTTTTCTGTCAACTAACAAATTAATTTACTTTTTGTATCATGCTAAGTACAAGGTTTTAATAGAATAATATTTAGCAGTTGTTTATTTAAAAATTTAGAATTTAGTGCTGATGATATGCTGATGTAAAAAACACGTAATATTGCATTATGATTTTACTCATTCTCATTGAATGCGATAGAAACGTGTAAGAGATGAGTGTGTCCTGTTAAGCCCCAATATCCCCAATTAGATCGTACGCATTTCGTGTGCCCAACGTTGCACTTGTACTAGTGCTTCCTTTTCTTTTCATTCTCACACCAAACACTTAGTTCCGATCGAAATGAGATTGTATTTTTCTTATTGAAATTAGATGTAAATTTCAACGTCTGATCGTTACTACAGTTTTGCACTGACAATGACTTTGTATTTAATTAATGCAAATCAATAGTAACTGTAAAACTCAGTCAGTAGGAAAAAATGGAGTCTAAAAATGCCTGCCTCTCCATTTGCGGGGTTTTGTTTACTATTGAAAGATTGTACAATCATTGTCAGCTACCAGCAAGATAAGAAGCTAAAACAAGTACCGAACTTACCTACCCGATAATCCAAGGATGATTAAGTATCAAGCTTACGCACTTCTTCCTCAAAATAATAATCCACTTGATAGATTAAAAATCATTAAAACTCATGCACCTCACACAAAACCAACACAGAATGCTCGAATCGAATGTGGAAGAGAGACCGAACGTTACACTCCACGTAAGAGAAAGCAGACCCAAATTTGAAGTTACTTTTCTTATACAACAAATTTAGCAGCTAACACACCGCCAACGAACACGTATTGCGAAATTACGTCTTTATCACGCAAAGAAAATAACCCGACTAGCGTATGGCACAAAAGGAAACGAAAACGAACAGCACGCAAGCAAAGCAAAATCGCATTCAGCTGCAGATGAAAGAGATAGGGAACGCGTTCCGAGCTAAAAAATAGCTCATTTTTCTTTGGTTGTTTCTATGTGAATAAAAGAGATGAAAATAGTTTTGCTTTCGTGATCACGCAAATGCTGACAGTTTGAAATGAGATTTCTTGTTAGAGTGAGCAGGCTTGAAAATCTCTTCTAATTTTGTAGTCGACAGTTTTGTTTTTTCCGTATGAGGAAGAGAGATGCAATAACATAATCCCAAAACGGTGTAAAATGCAAGACGTACCACCCGCGACCCGCTAACCATTCAATTATTACGTAACGCAGCAGGGGGGAGAGGGCATGTTGAATACCTCAAGGAATTCCTGTTACACAGGTTACAAACAAGCAAAAGCATTCCTTCAAGAAGACTGGCAACTCTGCCAAAAGTCGAGAGATGGTAATAGCAATGCTATCTGCCGAGTTAAAGTTGAACTAATGCACCCCAAGCAACAACGGTAGCTGAATTGCAAGAGCAATTAGGGTAACCAACCTATTTTGGACCCCATCAGCAGCTGTACATAATTTGGACACTTCCATTTGATTTTGCTGTAAGTGTCCAAATCTAGGTCCAAATTATGTACAGCTGTTGAGGGGGTCCAAAATACGTTGGTTACCCTACTGTTCACGGGTTGGTTTAAGGCACCCCATCGACATCTCTACCGTGGAACCCCGTTCGTTTGACCGTTTTTAATCTGAACACTTTTTAATTTGAACCCCGCTGGTTTGCACGATGTGCAAATTAAAAATGGTTCAAATGTCATTCTCAATATGGCATCATTTGCCTTCGCAGACAATGCACATAAACACGATTTGTGTGTACTGATCTAGCGTGTTTAATTCTAGTTTAATCAGTTTCACATTTCGTTTCCCAACGATTACGATAGAAATCCGATCGGAGAATAACATATTCGCTGTTTGCAACTACCAACTAAACGAGACTAAATCAAACCACCAAAACAATAACAAAGAGCAGGGCGGTCAGTTCAAACAAGTTTCAGCATATTTAGGGTTGCTAGTTGTTCAAATTAAAAACGAACCCCGTTAGTTTGCATGAGGAATCGTTCAAACGAACGGGGGTCCACTGTATAACGAGCTGCAGTGAA
Organism: Sabethes cyaneus; assembly: GCF_943734655.1. Taxonomy (NCBI): domain Eukaryota; kingdom Metazoa; phylum Arthropoda; class Insecta; order Diptera; family Culicidae; genus Sabethes; species Sabethes cyaneus. The sequence continues at coordinate 149,932,536 of NC_071355.1, read as the reverse complement.
CGTCAGCGACAGCATGTCCTGGGCTCAAAATTTGACAGCGGGCCCAAATCAGACTGCTGGCAGTTGAGTGAAACGCAGTGCTGACATGCTATCTCCTTTTCGCACACACGAGATGTTGGCAGCGAAAACATGGTTGCCTGCCGATGGGGTGGTTTAAGGCGATCAAAGCTGCATAAAGTAAGCACTTAAATGGTGTTTGAATAAGCGATGTTTAAGCTACTTTAAGTTTTTCAAACCAGTTCTCTCCCAAAAACTGACAAACAAGCTTAATAGCGGATTTTTCTGTTAAATAATCTGCTTCTAAACAGCCATAAACATCAAACCGTTTTACGGCTGCTTAAAGGTGTTAAAGTGTAGAGTGGAAGCTTTCATTAGGCTCACAGCTTTCAAACTACATTAAGGCTGCTTAAGGGTGTTAAAGTGGCTTTACAAACTTCTACCAAGTTTTCTTTCGGCTCACAGCACACATACTGTCAGATCATAGAATTTCGCAATTCGGCTGACAGCAAAAGTATGTCAGTTATCGACATTATCGACTGCATCACGCTAGGCGGGCTAGGCTTCAGGTGTAAAGATATTCTCACTGTCTGTTCTGCAGATGCAAATGGGGCGGATCATACGGTGAGTGCTTAGTGATCAAAAGATGGCTGGTTCAATTCCCGGAAAAAAGACATGCATTTTAATTTAGCTAGCTTACTTAAACGAATTAAAGTTATTCGAAACTAAAAATATCGCGTTCACGGCAAAATAAAAATGACGCGTTTTTTTTTTAAATTTAAATTTTTTTAAATTTTTTTGGCTGCATAAAGGTTGATGAAGCCTTTATTAAGCGAATGGAAAAGCAGATTACAAAACTATTTCTCGTTCTAAAAATAGAATTGAGAGCATTGCGCAGATTGGCTATTTAAATGCGCAAAAAAGTTTCTATTAAGCTTCATTGCAGCTTCGAAAGCAGCTATTAATTAATCTGAAGCTTGATAAAATCACCAGATTTAGATGTTTAAGAGCTGAAAAAAGATTTTTATTACTAAACCTAAACCATAGATCAGCCACAGGTTGAATAAAATCAGCTATAAAAGCGTTTGATCAACCTGAAATTGTTACTTGGGATTCGTACAACTTTTTACAGGTTTAAAGCAATAATAAAAACATAACTTACTAAAAACTTCTTGATGTTCGTATTAACTGAATAAAATGCATATCCACCTTTTCTCGTGCCTAATGGCGGCTAGTGGGTACAGTTTTCGATAATGTTTATTTGCTTTTGGGAACTCCGCTCACGTATCGACTTTTTCGCGTGCGTAATGGCGGCTAGTGGGTTTAACTTTCGGAGAACGCTACTGTTTTACCTGACTCACTGCGAATATGCGTATTATTGAAATAAAACTTAACCATACGTTTTATTCGTTTATAACGCATGTGCAATTAATATCGATAACAAACGATTTTTTATAAGTTGTGCTTTTGTTATTGCATTTAATTTGTAAAAAGTTGCATGAATAAAAATTCAGTTTCACAATCCAATTATTGCGTACTACTGGCACTTGATATAAAACGTTTAAGTACGTTATTTTTAGTGATCAAAATTAACGATATTTTCGATACAAAGGCGATATTTTTCGAAACCTTTCGAACCAACACGATTCCGCGAACACAACGCATATTCGCAGTGAGTCAGGTAACACAGTAGCATGCCATTGGCAACTTTATTCACATCAAGTTAATATTTTCAACCTTAATTGGGTCCTAAAGCCCTATGTAGTTTTTAGCTTGAATCGATGAGGTTAGGGTTAGGAACACATATTTTGATATTCAATTTTATATTTTTAGGCTATTGCCGTTAAAAACCTTTTTTTTTAATTTTGTGAAATTTTGAACAAAAAATAAACATTTAGGCAACCTTATATAGACAAACTATAGTTGTGCATGGTTGTGTCAAGCGGTGTCTAGACAACACGAATTATAAAAAGAAACCATAGTATGTCTTGCACGAGGGGCAAGACACTGTTGAAAATATATTACTTTTCCCTATGGAAATATTTTTCCAACCTTAATATATTGACCTTTCCCACCCATAATAAACCTAAAGCCCTATAAAGTTACATTTATTTATACATTTATAGGGTTTTAATAGGGCCTAATATATTAATATTATGATAATATTTTGAAGTGTCTTGCCCCTCGGTCTTGCAATACCACAATAGTTCAAAATAATGGACGCAGTGGTAAGAGTACCCGACAGAAGAAGAATGTCTTGAAATGTCACGGAAAACTTTTTGTTTACCTTCACGCTCATGTGATAGTGTGTCAAAAAGTCAAAAGTTGCAAAGTCAGGAAATGGCTTGGCAATCGCGACCTAAAACATTTTCTGAGTTTACAGCTCATTTTCCGGTTCCGGTCATCTCAGTTTAATTAAGGCCTTTGTCAAAATCAGCAATAAGCGTAGTGACTGCACTTGGTCACAGCGTGGATGGCTTCAGTTTTCGGATGCAACACCCGCCATCGAGATGCGACCGTGTTTGGTCAGAAATTTTTGGTCTGCCGTTCGCCCTACTGCTGATTCACATCGGAGTAGCAGAACATACCAATCTGATTGATAATACGGTGCCAGTTTCGGTTGGCGTTTTTTTTTCATACTGTTCTGCGGGGTCGATTGTACCGAGATTATATTGCGCTCTTCACACTCAATTGGACTGCACAGTTATTAAGTGCAACCATCAAAACTGTGATGAAAAGTGTGCTACTGATAATATCGCTAGTAATCTTATATCGATAATACCATCAAACTTCATCGTCATGGAAGAATATCGAAAATTGGAGGGTTTAAAGTGAAATCTTCTTCTTGATTTGTTATTATTTTAACATTTTTGTTCTATTTCTTACGTATTTTTGCTTATATTGCCATATTATCGATATTAATTATTAACGATAACAAAACTTTATCAATAATCGTTATAGATTTTGACCGACATTTCCCATCATTACAACTCTCCCATCTGAGCTGACATTTGATTTAGCAGTGGCGCCAGTACCAGTTGTAGGGAAAGCAAAGTATTTAATTTTTCATTTATTTCATATATGCTGCATATTTATTCAAGTTATGAATTATGCGTGGAATTATGTATTTAGAAACTATTTTTATATTATTCTTTGCGTCGATAACGACTCTACGTAAGCATTAGAATTTAAATAGAAATCAACCAAGATTCATGGTTTTTTCCCACGAAATTTTGGCAACTTTTCTCACCTACAAAATGTGTGACTGGACAAGTGTGTTCAAAATCCAACTTTCAATGCAAAGAGCAATCCTGTTGGCCATCAGTTTCACATCGTTTAGTCATTCTTAGCGCAAACTAGATTTGGACAAAGTCTAGCACCGCCCAGGTAACCAATAAGCATTAAAATAAGCAGTAAATCAGTCGTTTATTAGCATCCCTGGCGTTTTATACTGCAGGTTGTTGTTTATCAGCTTTTTAACTGCATAACTGTTGTAAATTGGCATCCACAATTCTATTTAAATTCTTTTTGCTGGTAATTAGCTGCAAATAAGCATTGTCAGCACTATAAGAGGGCTAGCAGTAAAGTAGCCGCATATTTTGCCAAAATAGCATTTAAGTAGCATTTAAGGCAACTTAAATGCTTATTGGCTTGCTTTTAAATTGCATTGGAAATGCTTATTGGTTACCTGGGCGTGAATCGATGGATTGGAATATTGTCAGTTCAGAGAAAAATTCTCATCGAGCGATTTTGAACGAAAAAGAAGAAGCAACCCCGCAGTTGTCAAACTTCTCAAACACTGAAACAAAAACGCCGTTATGAATAACACGTGATACACTCATAATTGGAAATGCACAAAAATAAAATTTTCGCGCAAATCGTCACAAAAAAATTTTATTCCGAAGAACTAACGTCTGTTTTTTTTTCATTTAAATATAGAAAAACGTTTATCTAGTCACATATTGCCATATTTTACTTACTCACATATTGAAAAAACGTCACGTCGAAATTTATTTGTTTATAACATTCAAACAACCGAACCGATTTTAATGATTTTGGTTCCAAATGAAAAGTTTTCCTGTGAAGTTTTTGGGGAAAGTATTAAGCTGAAGCAATAAAACGAAATACACTTCTAATTAAAAATACGCGTGAATAATAATCTTTTAATTATGTTGGATTTGGTGTAGGCCAAAAATAAATTACCCATAATCCGTACCTATTCAGCTTTTTGCGAGCCATACTGGTAGACGTGTTCGTAATATTTGAACAACATTTTTGACATTTCCCTAATACATCGCACGTTTTCTTTCCTTCCTAGGTCTATAGAACAAGACAAATTTTGATATTTAACTTTTGTCATACAAATAAGATTCTAAGTTGAATTTATATTTTATTAAAATTATGTACTTCTTTAGATTTGGATTTAAGAAAGAATTATCTGATAAACAGTGTAGAAGCCAGGCAGGATATAATTTATTAGGTAGAACTAGGGTAGAAATATCTACGCCTTCTGGAAAAGAATATGAAGGAATGGGAAAACCCGGTTTTAGTGTAGGAAATCAAGATTCATCGGAAGTCCAGGCGTAGAAATTATATGTCTCAAAGCGCACGTGACGTGGCATTGAAATTGATTTGAGCGAGGATGTTTGGAGAGTCCAATTCGCCCACTAAAACTTTCCTGATTAACAGAACTCTTTCAGTTTTTCTCCTATTTTCGAGAGTTTCAATGTTGAGTAGGTTGCAGTGGTCTTGATACGGCGGAAGCACTAAAGGGTTTCACCAGGGTAGAAATCTCAAAGCATACCGTAAGAATTGTTTGTACTGCTTCCAACCTGGAGGACCAAATTCCAGTGAGGGGCTCCAAACTTCAGCAGCATACTCTAGGATAGAACACATAATAGAGAAGTACAGAGAAGTACAGGGAACGTAAGCAAGATGGATATCTAAATTCTTTGGATACCCTAAATATGAAGCCCAAATTTTGATTGCCTTTAGATATTACATATGAGTAGTGTTTCCGAAAACAGAGGCTCGTATCAAGAAGACTTGGGAGTTCTTTGATTGCATTTACCCTTTCCAGTATTTCGTTGCTGATGCGGTAGTTTCATATAATAGGTTCTTTCATGCGACTAAAAGAGATGATCGAACACTTGCGCACGCTAGTGGAAAGCTCATTCTTTTGATACCAGTCTGCAAAAATGTCGATTAGTTGTTGTAGTTCGCAGCAGTCTTCAATTGATTTGACCGGCACAAACATTTTAAGATCATCAGCGTACAGCAATCTGGATCCTCGTGGAAGTACAGCACAAACGTCGTTAAAGAATAAGGAAAACAATAGCTGTATGAGGTTACTTCTTTGTGGAACGATATTGAAAAACATACAGGACAGTCCATCCAAAGGACACGAGAGTGTCCCCGAAACGCGCACATAGCACATCACTTACTCCAGAGTAGCGTTGATCAGCCGCGTCAGTTAATCCAGAAAACCGTATTCAATGTATAAAACGCTTACTAAATAATAGTCTGCCATCTTGGATTTCAAAATGGTTCAAATCTATTTTCGACTACTGGCAGTTAGCTCCGATCTAAAAAAGTCTGTATTGCAAAGTTTTTCATGAAAAATGCTAAATAATAGTCCGCCATCTTGGATTTCAAAATAATGCCAAACATCTATTTTCGACTACTGGCAGTTAGACCCGTTCTAAAAAAAGTCTAATTGCAAGGGTTTCCAATTTTCCATCTAAAATGCTAAACAATAGTCCGTCATCTGGGATTTCAAAATGACGAGACTTACAAAGAACGCATGAGACTATTTTGCAAGATGACATTTAGTATCAGTGATGAAACTGACCGTCGTCACCAGCCCCGATAGGGGTAGCAAGTACATGTAGTTCACTACGAGTTGAGTAGGTTTTTAAACTACTGCACGATTTAGTTAGATACTCTGTCTAGCTCACAGCAGCTCTATGTTTGATTCTAATGGGATGCATTTTATAACCTTTTCCATGTCAATAATTCGTATTTACATTGCTAACTCTAAAAAAAATATGTTTCTACGTCGTTGAAATGTATATTTTAAATGTGCTTTTTAAATTTTTGTGCGATTAAATGTATATTTTTGCAGGTTATGACTGAAAATAATTCAGCGTGTACGCATAATGTTTACGTGTTTCTTTAGATGAGTTTTTATCAGTGTTTTATCAGAACTGTCAGTTTCGGTTGTCAGTTGCGGTTGTCAGAATGAGCGCAAAACGCTAATTTTTCTCTGAACGGACAATACATTGCCCGAATCAAAACTTTTATCCGATAACTAGTACAAATTTGATGTTCCACTTCCTCACGACCAGCAAAACGCAGACAAGCACAAGAGACAACTGCGAAGCTGTAACTGTCAAAACGATCAGCTGCTCTAATGTCAAACCAGAGTTGCCAGTGAGAAAAAGTTATCATTGTTGCCAGAAACGTGTTATTTTCGTTATGTCAAGAAAGATCTCTAATGTCAAGGGAGAATAAATTACAATATTTTTGTTTTTTAATTTTTTAGTGCTCTGCACAAGGGGTCGGTCACTCGGCACAGCCGATTTTATGTTAGGCGACTTGAAACGAACCGAGCTGTGCCGATGCTGTACCGAAAGTGCCGAACTGCAAGATTTGTTAAATTCGTTAAAATCTGATAGATCTGGCAAACGTGCGAGATGATTTTTGACAACTGGCAGTGCTCCCATTTCATATGTAAAATTGAACCGGAGGTGTGTAAAGCCCTATAAATGTTATTTTTATAAGGCTTTAGAGGTGTGCCGTTTGATATCTCTGCAGTGCCGGGGCACTATGTGCTGAGTGTCCGACCCCTTGGCTCTGCATCTTTTTAAAAAAGAAAAAACTATACTCTGGTAGTCATAATGGAAAGCTTTATCGTTCCTTCTAAAAAAATCATCTTTTTATCACAAATTTTAGGACCCAATTGTCGTTGTAGAACTTTCAAGCATACGCGAGCAGAGTTCTCAAAAGCAAATAAACATTGTCGAAAACTGTACCCTCTAGCCGTCATTAAGCGCGCGAAAAGGTGGATGCTTGAAAGTTCTACAATAACAATTAAGGCTGGAAATATCAACTTGACGTGAATAAAGTTGCCAAAGGCATGCTAACGTTCTCCGAAAGTTGTACCAACTAGCCGCCATTACGCACGAGAAAAGGTCGATAAACGAATAAAACCACAGGTCTGCTAGGCAGCCATGTTTATGCAGTCAACATCTAACCATATGCGTAAATGAGACAGAATGACACTGCTATACGTTCTGTTTGTTTCACCCTGCAAAGCGAGTATGCTGGCAGACGGGTATTACAGCCAGAATTCGTTAATTGGGCCACGACTATCGACTCGTGTTCGTTAATTGGGCGGACTGACAGTTTCCTGAGGGGTACGCAAATTATTTTTGTTTCTGATTTTAAAAACTTTCATGATTTGGAATCAAGTGGAATACATATTGCAAATGTGGTTAAGTTTGAAATTTGAGTAAGTAAACATTTCGGTCTGCTGTCTTTGCATTCAAGTATGATGCTTAATAATCGACTGTTGATATGACTAGTTCGTTTTTAAGCAGACAATGGCTGTATCGCCGGGAATAACAGCGACAAAACGCAAATATACCACATTATCTCTAGCTACAAAGTTAGATGTAATCTGTATAGGAATAGCAACATTCATGGCATCCCTGTTATGTGCACGTACAGCAACGTACCTATGTGTGTGTATACGCAACTACGCGCTTATCTGCGAAGCAGACTTGGCAACAGAGCAGCAGCAGCGGAAACAGTGGCGGTAGCCATTTTCTATCGTTATAACTAAATGTGCTTTCAATGTGATAAGGTCGTTTTTCATTAATAAATCTTTTTTGTGTTTAATTAATTAACCTTGGCTTTCAATTCTATTGCGACTTTAAACCAAGAATCTGTGACGTTGAATCCAGCGGATTATTCCATGAGCAACAGTAAATATAATTTTGAATCGCATCTCTAGACCCCTCAAATGATTCATTTTGACAGTGAATTTTGACATTTCCGCCCAACTAGCGAACGCCCAATTAACGAACCGCCCAATTAACGAACCACCAATTAGCGAATCTTTGCTGTATTTTCAAATCTTAGCCAGATTTTTGCAAATAATACCCACGCCGGCAGTAGATGTTGGCTACTGTCAAACACATAGAGTAAGGATAGGGTTGCCAGTCCCTTGAATAAAACGGTATTGTACCACAGAGAACAGACTACCAGGTAATCGACAAAAAGTGTGTAAAAGGTTTTTATGTAATCTACGAGTAATCCTTCAATAGAGCATCCCTCGAGCAGTAAGTGGCAAACTAAAACTTGATGTCGCTGCCATCGCTGCTATGTAACTCCAGCACAAAGAAATATTGATAAAGGTACATGGATATTTTTTGATGCGTTTGGCAAACTATTTCTGGAGGGCGCCACCGACAGATTTTACACACAAATGATCGATTACTTCCTTCGAGCCTGTTAATCTGTTCTCTGTGATTGTACCTTGCAGCAATTTTACGAGTCCTACGCAAATACGTTTTCTAATAATAATTATTCTGTACTTACTAAATACACTGAAACTATGCTTGTCAAGCAAGGAGGGGTGCAGTGGGAAAGCAATAACGAAAACCTAATGGTTCAAATTGCTAAATTGCAAACATGTGTTTACAGAAAATAACCACGCTAATAATTTTCGCGTGGGACTCTAAATAGGTGGAAACTCCGCAATAAAGTATCGACCGAAAGCAAATAAACGTTGTCGAAAAGTGTACCCACTAGCCGCCATTACGCACGCGAAAAAGTGGGTACATTTGAAATTTATTTCAATAAAACACGTATATTCGTTATGAGTCAGGTAAGGTAGTAAGGCGAATCACGAAAGCAATCTTTTTTCTCACCTTGGTATTTCTAGTCACTGGTTTTCAGTCACATTCACATACAAAAAGCGGTGTAATCGGCAATCAGTTTTGTTTTGTTTTGTTTTCGGCGGCTTTTTACAATATTGCACATGTTGATATATAAATACTTTATTCGAAACTTAAAGTACAATAGAATAGCAAAAGTGATCTGTAATCGTTGTTTTTCAAAGAATTAATATAAGTTGGTAAGTTTAAGCGTATTAAGATTAATTTCTTGAACGGTTTCAGCATATAGATTTGTTTAGATCCATCTTTTAGTTACATATTTTTTATGAACGGTCATTTTTCTTTTAGTTTTCTCATACTACCAGTTAGCAGCATTCCAGTATGGATTTGATTATGGACGGCTTTGCCATGCCGAATATCCATGTGTGGTTCCGGCAAAATAGTTTCATCTGTACGCCTGACAACGGTTTGTTGTACCAGTCGCGATTCGATGTTAATTATATAGCTCCTTTGGACCAAAGCTATCTACCTCGAACTAAGATTTTCAATGTCAAAGGAATGTATGTGTAAATTTGTTGTAAAATGTTCATAAATTCAATGTTTTGCTTCTAGCGTTAAGTCACTGGCATGTTCAATGGACTGGAGTGAGCGGCGCCAGTTTGCCACCTATGACGACCAGTATACATTGCAAGTCTGGGATCTGGATAAAGGCGTTCCAGTGCAAGGTCATAAAGGACATCACCACCGGCAATCTTCAAGACCGGAACCAAACAACGATGTGACATCGGCCGTTTGTTTTGTACATTCGCAGAAGATCGTTTCGATCGATCACTGTACACTGATTATCTACTGCCTCATTACCGACACGTACAAAGTATTTCCGGAAATGTTTCGAGGTACAGCAGTGACCATCGCACCGTGCCCCAACGATCGTGACATTGTGGCGGTTGGATTGCGTGACGGGTTGATTATAATGATCGATCTTCGAAAACCGGTAGTATTGCACAAACTTCGCGGTCACGACAGGGAGGTGGTGGCGATTGACTGGATGATGGTTCCCGTTCGTTCCGAGCCCCGTCACGAGAATTGGAGACGCGAGGATCGACCGAAAAAAGAAGCTCGTAAAAAGAAGGATAAACGTACTTCAAGTGAGTTCAATGTTGTTTAATCAACTACATATTGCAATATTATTACAAGTGAGTTTTCTAATGCCACAAATATCTACGTCGTACTCGATCAACGGTATACAAACCGTTTGAATTTGATATTTAAAAATTAAAATTGAAAATAAATTATACTAGGTCCAAGTACCTAAATTTCCTGAATTATAAATTTAAACACAAAACCTGTTGTAATTAAGCGTAATCATAAACTGTTATTGTTTTGCAGAATCTCCGGAAAAGTCTGACCCGGCAGGTGGTCCGCCCGCTGATGCTTCTGACATTTTTGATATTTACGACTACAGCGGACAGGAAGAGGAGTTCGGAACGATTGTTGACCCGGTAAGTTCGAGCTACGAGCAGAGGGATCGTTTTCGTGAAAAAGTTCATTCGACAGCCGGTTTCGACTTTCTGGAGGCCTGTCGGAATTTAAAAGAGGAAATAATGAAAGCCAAAGAGCGGGACGACGCAGAAGATGACAAACATGAAGGTCCTGAGGACAAACCGACAGGGCGAGGCTCTGCGTTGAACACAGACGACGAAAACGATCTAGACGAGGCGGAAAAACTTAGAGATTTCATCATCGTAGATGGTGAGGGAAAAGAAAAACAGAAATGTGGATCGGATGAGGATCTTAATGAAGAAACTGAGAATGAAGAAACGCAAATGATGGTGCTGGTCACCAGCGGTCGGGAGAATGTCATCTGCTTTTGGAACTACGAATCCGGCGTAATTATCGACAGGGTTATATTGCCCAATAGCAATGTGAGTAAACGTCTCTGCACGGCGGGAGCCTTCATTACTGCCGTGTGGGTCAATCCTTACACGGTCGTGGCAAACAGTGTTACTGGAAATATTTTTGCGTGGAAAGTTTCATTTTGTCTTCGTGGACAGACTGTTAAGTAAGCGGATGTTACTCGGGGAATGTATTTGTGTTCAAATAATGCTATATATTTTTTTATATAGATTGAAGGCTCAACTTTGCAAAACGCGCTATCCTGTAGACGCCGCTATTTTTGTTGTACGAGCTCGAGGTCTCATTGGAGATGACGCTTCCCGCAGTGATTATGTTTGGTGCCAATCGCTCAACCGAAAAATTATGGCGGTAACCGTTACGGACTCTCCTGAGGTGGTAGCAGAACTTAACTGCCTTGCGATTGGCAGCATGTGCGTCACGGAAAATCCAATGGAATCCACTGTGTAAGTTTTGTTTTTTTGGAAGTATTTCCTTATTGAGCTAAGATGTTGCATTTTAGTTTGGCTGTTGGTTGCAATGATAAGAGATTAGTTACCGTTAATCTGGCTAGTATGTCCTATAACTACGTGAATTGTATGCCGTACATGAACAAAATCTGCTCCAAGGTAACGGCACTTGATTGGCATCCAGAGCGGGAGAATATAATAGCATTTGGAACATCGGAGGGCAGAATAGGTGTTCTCGATACTAATAATCAAATCAACGTTCCCGTCTTGTTAAATTCGTTCATTTCGACCGACGTGTATGCACTTAAGTGGTGCGAAATGACCGATGAACTGCGAGTACGACAAACGGTACTGTTCGCTACCGGCAAGAATAAAATGGCTTATTACAAGATGAAACCTGGAAAACATGGTATGCTTATTATTGACTTGTTATTATATGATAAATTCTACATACAAGTATTTTTATTATATCAGAACTGATCGAAGTGCATGACTGCGGGTTGGTTTCAAGTGTCTCGGCTTCTGGAAATTACCTGCTAGTTGGTACTCAGGATGGATTCGTATACATAAAGGATCTGAATAAGAATTTGGCACAAATTTACCGCCGTAGTATTACGCATCGTTACATCACTTCAATGCAGTTCAAGGAAAACATACTGGCAGTGGCTTCCAACGAGAACAGTATTAAATTGATTGATTTTACTAAATCAATAGACGGTATCTATTTTGTTGGAATATTGCAATACACATAGGCATTTCATGTTTTATTTTGCATTGCAGATAAGGTGGACGACAATATTAAGCTATTGGAGGGGCACAGTCTTGGAGTGTGCTGTTTGCGTTGGGGCCACGGTGACAGTAAGCTGCTGGTGTCAGCCAGCTTCGATAGTACCGTGCGTGTGTGGGATACGTCAACGTTTAGTTGCCTGTCTATATACAGCAGCATAGATTCCGTATTTTGCGCTATTTTTTCGCCAATCCATGACAATGTTGTTATTTTTACCGGCAAAGGAATAACGCTATCATTTATTGATTACACGAAATACCCTCCATCGGAAAAACCATTGACTAAAAGTAAGTTTTGTTTTTCAAATTGTAATATCCACTAAGTATCTAGACTAGATTTCTCTAATGGGCTTCTTTTAGAAACTAAACCAATAACACAGTGGGGTGTCAATGCAGCGGGTACTTCCAGCAGGAAGAAAAACAATCGCGAACGAAAGGAAAAAATTACTGACGAACTAAGCTTACTTCAACTTTCAGATAAGACTGAAAAGGCAGAAGAACAAGAAGAAAAACTTTTATCTAAGACGGAACCAACCGGTAGTTTTGAAGAACCAGCTCCGGTTCTGGAAGTCACCGTAAAACCTGATCCGCAAATAGACGAGTTGGCTAATCAGCTGAAACAGATTAAGTTCAAAGAGATCAAACCTATTCAGGTTAAGAGCAACGTGCCAACAACATTCCACTTGGCGAATCGCGAAATTAATAAGCCCGCTGATGTGCTTGCGTGCATCGTAAAAGTAGCAAACTTTAAAAAACCCGAAGATGACGAAGGTGAGCTTGAAGAAGATATTAAAAAGGAACCTGATGAGACTGACGAAGCTGAATATTTCAATGAAAAACTGTTTACCACGGAAAAAGCCCTGAGAGAGTTAATTGCAGCTGAAAGTAGGATATTTTTTGTATCTGTGAAAAGGTTTTCTGTTAACGAAAGTTTATTTTAGCTAAAAATCATAACGAATCTCGAACCTCGTCAATAGGAACCATTTTGCTGCCACAGATTGCTTTTCGCTTAAAAGAAGTGATAATTGAACGAATAGCATCCAGAACACTGACAGATCAGCTGGTAGCGCTGGCCCCATCAATATCATACGAGTATTATCACAAGTGCAACAGGGAGGAATAGCTGCTAAATTGTCATTTACTTACAGGTTTTGGCGCAAATGTTGCGAAGCATATGGATATCAGTTCCTCGAGAAACAGTATACCTTGGCCTCAATTCCATATTTTCTGGCGTGTCACCGGGTAAGCTATAAGATGTTTAGATTGACTTTGAATCTGTTTTTCTCATTTCCTTCCATATAACACTAATATAATGAAGGCAGGGTGAAGCACGTCCCGCAAACCTTTTGCTTTAATGCTCTTTCTGAGAAGCTTAAGAGCAAAAGGATGTGAAGGTTGTGACTGCCGATTTATTAATAACAGCTGGTGGATACCGAGTAGGAAACCAAGCTAAAGCCCTTGCAATATTTTCTAGCACTAAAAAAACTGTTGTTGAGTTTCTACACCTTAGAGGAGGGAAAATAAAAGCTCACTTACTTACTTTTAACAAGCCGGGGTGGCTCTCGGTCCTGGGCTAATGGTCGCCAATTCGTTGAGCGTCTCGACACATGCAAGTCGGCTTCAACCTGACCAAGCTCTCTACGTCTAGCACATTGGGCTCTCTATTCCTAGAGCTGGTGTGATTCTTGAAGAGAACGGATTACACGGCACAATCGTCTGGCATCTTTGTGACGTGGCCGGCCCACCGTAGTATTTCAGCTTTCGCCATACCCAGACGTGCCGTAGAAGACTACCGGTCTGATTAGCGTTTGTACATCGTCAGTTTGATCGATGAACTCATTAACCACTTCCAATTCATAGTCATTGTCCGTGGGAGGCGAACATTTGTAACCCAATCCTCCTAGGCTTCGTTTTTAGTCTGGCGTAGATTCCCTTCACCGTCCCAAGGCTTCTGGTAAGAATCTCTAGGCCGCTTGCAAAGGTTAGGAGTTGGCTACTTTTGCTGGAGATCGTTCCTCTCGTTTCGATGCAAAGCAAAGCCTTGGGTTTAAACGTCCTTTCTAAGAATTGACTTGAATTGAATTGAATTGAATATCGACAGACTTCACAGTCAGCTATTAGAGCACAGGAAAGTTACGGGGCTAGTGCAAATTCGAAGCCGAGATTCGAACATACGACGACTGGCCTGTTTAGACCAACATCGATTGCCTGCGGAACACGCACGTAACACTCGCTCACTCGCTCCAGGGTAATTTTGATCAGCAGCGTTAATTTGTTCAGAAAACCGCTTTCGGGCATTATCTACCAAAATTGTTCGCACTCGACTGTATCGTACAAAATCTGGGAGAGCACCTTGTACGCGGCGTTTATTAGCGTAATGCCGCAGTACTTACAACTGTCGAGTCGACGGCCCTTTTTATATATGGGACAAACCACACCATCCATCCATTCCTCCGGTAGCTTCTCCACCTCTTAAATCTTTTGAAATTAGCCAGTGAATTGCCGGTGCTAGTGGGTCTTGACCATTTTTGTAGAGTTTTGCCGGGAGTTGGCCATTTCCGGTGGCTCTATTAGTCTTCAACTGACCAACGGATCTCTTCGAGATCGGGTGCCGGCATGCTGTTATTCTTTATAGGCACTTCTAGGTTAACTTCCGCTCCATTTCCTTCTATTACAAGTGATATGCCCGTCGAAGAACTGCTTTCACCAGTCGACCACCTCGCTCTGGTTTGTGACTAAGTTTCTCTAGTTTCTACACATATCATACTACGCTGTGTATCCTTTACGAGATTGGTTCACCTTATCATAGAACTTGCGCGTCTCATTAGCCTGGAATAGTTGTTCTAACTCTTCACGATCTCTGTCCTCCTGCTGGTGCTTTTTCCTCTTCAGGATCGTGGTCAACTCATTTCGCGCCCGTCGATACTTGCCAAAGTCTCTCTTGTGGCAATGCTTAGATAGTTTTTCCAAGCACTTTTTTCCTTTATCGCTTGTTGGCATTCCCCGTCTACCCAATCATTTCGTGCACTCGAGATCTCTTTGCCTAGCGGTTTCGACCTCATTGACGACCGAGCGTATTCTGCTCCATCCTTCTTTGAGTGTCAAAGTACCTAGCTCCTCCTAGCGGATGGTAGAGTTTCATCCAGGGTCCGCGCGTAGTTCTTGACAACTCGCGGATAGTCTAATTGCCGAATGTTTACTCGAGAAGGCGAAGGGCTACTAGGTAATGGTCCGAGTCGATATCCACACCCCGTACGAGGGAGCATACGTTGGTGATGTTCGAGAAAAATCGACCAACGATGAGAATATGGTCGATTTGGTTCAGTGTTCGTTGATGAGGTGATCTCCTGGTGGCTTTGTAGATATTTTTGCGGGGAAAGCAAGGGCTTCTAATTACCAGGCCTCGGGAAGCTGCAAAGTTGATGCATCACTGGCCGTTATCGCTCATGTCGGTGTGCTGGCTATGCTGCCCCATCCCCGGTCTATGCATCGTTCCTCTGTCGATCTAGTTATTCTTATCCCGGATGACGATCTTGATGGACCGTGGCGAACGGTTGTCGTACGCTGAGCATCTCCAGCTACGCATAGAATGCTTTCTTCTCGTCGTCGGGTCTTCGTGTGGACCGTGCACGTTTATGATAGTGAAGTTGATAGTAGTAGTAGTTATTCCCAACATACACATCCTCTCGTTGATCGCCTTTCAGTCCACGCGAACCAGCATTCTGCCCATCACTGCAAAACCCGTTCCCAGCTCGTTGGTCATTCCACCACTTCGATCAAATTGTGCCACGAATCTTCCACACCTTCTCGCCTTTGCAAAACAGATCTCCTGCAGTGCCACGATGCCGAGTTTTCGGGGTTCTAACTGATCGAGCAGCATCCTGTCGCTATCCACGAAATTCTTTGATCTGCAGTTCCAAGTACCAAGCATTCATTCCATATCGTTATTTCGTCACCTTCGTCCATGCCGAATGTTCCGAGTTGAATTTTCTTGTTTTTTTTCGTAATAGAAAGGTTTAGGTAGGTTGCTTAAAGGGCCTTGATACCGAGTCTCGTGACAGTTATAGACTTGCACACTTGGTGACGAGTCGTCAAGCTACCAAGAGCCGCCTTACTTACTTACTTACTTATGTGTCCATGTCCGCCGGTCCGGCAGAACAAAGGGATGAAATCAGAGATCTCCACTGCTGACGGTTACCCGCCATGGCTTTTACCTGTCGCCAAAACAGGTTCTCGTCTACAGCCCGGATGTCGTTGGCTAAGCTCCGTCGCCATGAGCCTCTGGGTCTGCCTCTTCTACGCTGTCCTTGTGGATTCCAGTCGAGTGCTGCTCTGCAAACCTCGTTCGCTCCTTTCCTCAAGGTGTGTCCGATCCACTTCTAGCTACGTTCACGAATTTCTGTGGCTATCGGCCGTTGATGACACCGACGATGGAGTTCCTCATTGGATATCCAGTTATCAGGCCACCAGGCACGAATAATGTATCGCAGGCACCGGTTAATGAATACCTGCAGTCTGCGTTGTCTCCGCTGAGACGCATCACGTTTCGCAGGCATACAGCAGTACGGATTTAACGTTTGAATTAAAGATTCGGGTTTTCGTACGTAGAGTGATCTGGTTTGAGCGCCAAATGTTTCGCAGATCTGCAAAGGCACCCTGGCCTTCCTGATCCGTGTGGCTATATCAGTCTTGGTATCACCATCGGGTGTTGTTTGGCTACCAAGATATTGAAAGGCGGCTACCTGCTCAACTTGTTGTCCCGCTACTGTGAAGTTGGTGGCATCGTCAGTGCTCACTACCATAGACTTGGTTTTCGCAACATTGACTGTGAGACCTGCTGCTTGGGAGCTCTCGGAGAGGTCATCTAACTTGCTCTGCATGTCGTTTCGGTGTTGTGCTAACAAGACAATATCTTCGGCTAGGTCGAGGTCATTTAGCTGCTCCATCGTTAGAGGGTTCCAAGGCAATCCTCGATTTGGTCTACTGTCAATTGCTCCAACTAATATCTCATCCATAACGATGAGAAACAGAAGCGGTGATAAAATGCAGCCCTGTCTCACGACAGCAGTAACCCTTATGGGGTCGGACAAGACGCCGTCGTGCAAAACCTTGCACGAGAATGCCTCGTACTGAGCCTCGATGAGATGGACTAGCTTATCTGAAACTCCTCTACGCCTAAGTGCACCCCAGATGTTTTCGTGATTGAGTCGATCGAATGCCTATTCGAAGTCAACGAACACCAGCAGAAGAGAGCCCTGGAATTCGTTGATCTGCTCCAATATAATGCGGAGCATTGTGATATGGTCTACACATGATCGGCCAGCACGGAATCCAGCTTGCTGCCGCCGGAGAGTAGCGTCGATCTTCTGGATCCGGTTGAGGATTACCTTACAGAGTACTTTGAGAGTAATACAGAGCAACGTGATGCTACGCCAGTTACCGCATTCCGTTAGGTCTCCTTTCTTAGGGACTTTGACCAATATGCCCTGCATCCAGTCCACCGGAAAAGTTGCGGTTTCCCAAATATTGCTGAAAAGCTGATGCATCATCTGGGCTGACAAAGATGGGTCAGCTTTGAGCATTTCGGCTGAAACAGGATCTATCCCTGGCGCTCTATTGGATTTCATACTCTTGATGGCTGCTACAATTTCATCCAGCGATGGCGCCTCCGAGTTCACGCGATTTATTCGACGAACTGTCGGCGTCGTACGCTGCTGGTTTTGTTGGTCTCTGACATTTGAAACCGCCAAGACCATTTGAAACCAAGAGTCGCCTGCTGACATGAAAACAGACGCACAAGACTGACAAGGCTATTCCTCGTCGCTACACTCATTATTCAGCCATTCACCAACCGAAAATAAAAGTAACGACTCAATTAAAAATTAATAGAAGTAAACTTGAGTTTTCTCTTGAATAGGGCAAGTGCCACATATGTCTTCCGTAAGTGCTAACTTACAGTCTTAAGTCCATGAAAAACTATCGGTGTAATTAGCGTTTTGTATATCGTCAGCCTCCCGCGACGACTCGTATGCTTTCTTTTCGAAACACTGTTCGAATTGACCTGTTTGCATTTTGAATTCTTTTAATTCCCTTCTCGATATTGTTTTAATCGGTGACAACTCATCAGGCTTGATAATTCGTCAAATTTTAGTAGTGTTTAGACGGGTTTTGCTAGATCTTTTTCCGTTTCCATTACTGAAGGTTTCCAAGGTCGCTGAAGACTCTACTGGTAAAACTGGCTTTAGCTACTCGAGCAGCATCTACTAAATTCACCAATCTGCACCGGGTAATGATGCAAATCGAGCAAGAAGAAAACGATGTCATGAGAAGGATAGCATCCAACGTTTACTTCACTAGCGCAATCGTACGACAAACAACCGCCGGTACTGTGTCGTGTGCATACATTCTGCTGCCTACATATTCGCGAGCGCACAGTTTCGTAGCGTCTTTCTGCACAGCCCGCTTACGAGGCCAACAACTCGTGGCTGCTCACGAAGTGTAGCCCGCGAGTGGGTGCGGAACAGTGGATACAGACTTTGCATTACTTTTTTTCTTCTTCATCTTACGTCCCTCGCAGCAAGCGATCGGTATCAGCTGCTCGGGTTGAAATGACGCTGCTGCTCTTGTAGAACCACGACATCGGACGGATTCTCCACTTTTACATACAGATTAAGATCGTCAGCACACTAACAAAGATAAAGCAAGATGGCTGCCTTGTGGGATTCCAGAGCGATTTGTGAGAGATCTTGTGAAAGATAAAACCGTCGATGTCAACTTCTAGATGGCAATCGTAGTAGAATCTAATTACCAATGTTGAAGTTGAAGTTGTATGAAAAAAGCCAAACGTGAAATAGCAACTGAAAGAAACAGTTAAATATGGTGCTAGGAGACATACGGTTCGGAAGTGCATAAAAAATTGTGGGGTAGGAAATTTATATATTTTTTATTGTTAAAATTAAAGAAAAGTGCACAGAAATTGGAAGTATGTGCTACATTCAACTTATACCGGGAAAATGATTCTCAGTATGCTGCCGATATTTGTAAACGGTGGTTACTCTAAAATTATATTATTAAAACACCACTTTTTCAAATCCTGAGGTGCAGTAATCAAAAGAGCAAATGCGCAAGATTGCGCCTTTACCGAAAATTGTGTTAGATGGCAGGACATCTAATCATTTTATTCTGCTTTTGAAATTTTAAAATAGTCAATAAAAGCTGTTCTAACATTAAAACGGTAATCCACGAAACTCTATGTACGCACACAGAACAGAATTTCAGTGATGAAAATTTGTTTTATGTTTATGGTAGTACCTATTTAGGAGAATCGCAATATTGTGGAAATTATGGATTAAGATTTGAGACAATTTTTTTACCACTTTCAGTTAAGTTAATCTATTCTTTAAATTTTACTCTCACATTGTAGATTACCGAATCAATCGATTTCTTAAGCAAGCACAGATTTTTCCGAGAGGCGTGGGCCATCTGTAAGCTGCGCAAAGCGGAAGACGATCCCATTTGCGAACAGGTTTGTACGGAATGGGCCCAGTACCTGGAAGCGAGCGGAAATTTCGAAGGAGCCGCTCTTGTGTATGTATTAATATGTTTTCATTCATTTCATCTAAATATAAGAGCGTCATCAATTTCAGTTGGACTGCAGCGAAAAAATACGAGAACGCGATAGCTGCGTTGACCAGACGTAAGGAAATAACCGAAGATACTCAGCGTACGATCGATGTTTTGAGTGCTAAGCTGACGGAGTCTGTCGAGTAACGTTATACATTTTATCGTTTAAAGTTCTTTCCACAAAAAATGGGTTATACGTTGGTATATAATACATAAAAGCAAATTATTTGAGAGCTTATTTTGACCCACGACAATTTGTTATTTATTTATGCTTACAAACTAAACTGAGCAAAATACTGAGAATTAGACGATTATCTATCCCACATGCAATGGAAGGTAGTCTCGGTTCCTAGACCTGCAGCAGCACCAATACCGTTTCAGCAAATTGCACCATATTTGTCCGCAGAGCAACTTTAGCGGAATGATTAGCAACGAGTAGAACGCCAATTGGTAGAAGCGCTGCGAAGTCCACAACACGGTGTAGCTAAGTGTTTCGCCGTCCAAAACCGCAAAGCCATAACCAATTTTCATGACGCCCATTCGATAGGAACAGGTAGGCACCGATATCTCTAACAATCCATGATTGTTACGAATTTCTTCTAGATTGAATGAAGAAATGCTGTGCCGAGTTTCTCGGCTGGTGCTCAGTGGTACGAAAACAGGTTCAACTTCAGGTACATTCTTTCTAACTATGGTGTACTTTGAGGTGTGGTCATGTGCTGAAAATATCACATCTGGTTGAAATTGCTCGATTGTCTAAAATTGCTCGATTGTTAAATTATTCGTAGTTAAGAATAACAGCGAGTTTATTTACTTTTAATGTGTATGAATCAGCGTGTTTTAGAAGACTTATATGGCTGATGAAGAAAATCAACGAACTACGATCATTATTTTCAACATTTTCATTCCAAATTGCCGCTCGAGTTATACGGTTCACGTTAAAAATTTGTATTGCATTTGGAAACATCCAAAAAGGACGTTCATTGAAGTACTGCCGAAATCGTTGAACGTTTGTATCCTTCACAGGTTCAAATCCTTCGCCGCCAATATCGTTGTCTCCTGGAATGTAAATCTTGCAAAAGGTAAATATCATACCTAGATAGAACCAACAAAATGACCAATGTCGCAAATGTAACCAAAACGAGTAAGAGTTGGTTTTCCTAGGCTGGTCTTGCAAAGAATGACTCTCACCCGTTTTGTTTGCCGTCTATTCATAATCATGACAACTCTTACCATCGAAGTGTGTGCAGTGGGTTGAGGAAAAATGTTGGCAAATCTTTGGAAATATTCCTCGTACTGGTCAGCATCTGCCACGCTCCCTTCATCCATCAGATCTCCCAAGAAACAAATAATGTCCGGCATTGAGTGTTGTACTGCATGACGGTACGTAATAGCGAGGTGCCTAAAAAGAAACGAATTTTTGGTTCTCTCACACATAAATAATGTCCGACATAATGGGGCCCTAGACTCTAGATTTCTAGCAGATTCCGTAGCAGAGCGAAGAAGTGATTTTCAGGGTACATTGTAGGTCCCAAGGTAAAGGTATTGATAACAAGAAGGCTATGAGTTGACGACTTTGCCGAAGATCGTTCCTCTCGTTTCGATGCCCACTCGAAGGATCAAATTTTGAATGTGGGAAGCCACATCTTCCATTCACTTCTTACTTATTTATTTGGTTGGCCTAAAGTCTTATGACGAGGCCTGCTTAGCATAATTCATCCATGTAATTCGGTCCATGGCAGCTGGTATCCAGTTCCGCGGGAACCCAGTGCTCGCCAGTTCTTGCTACACCTGGTCTTGCCACCTCGCTCGCTGTGCTCCTCTTCGTCTTGTTCCTACCGGTTCCTATCGATGCGAAAACCATTTTTGCAGGAGAGCTGTCCGGCATTCTAGCAACATGTTCTGCCCAACGTATCCGTCCAGCTTTAACCACGTTCTAAATACTGGGTTCACCGTAGAGACGCACGAGCTCGTGCTGATACACCGTTCTCTTGTACTACGCCAAAGATGGTTCTTAGCACCAGCCGTTCGAAAACTCCGAGTGCTTGTAGTTCCTCTTCTGGCAGTGTCCGTAGAGAACAACCGGTCTAATTAGTGTTTTGTACGGTTTGCATTTTGTACGGGGGCTCAGGTTGTTCGACCGCAAGTGTCTGTGGAGTCCGTAGTAGGCCCGACTTTCGCACTGATTATACGCCTTGTAATCTCACGGCTGGTATTGTTGTCCTCTTTTGCCAGTGAGCCAAGGTATACGAACTCGTCGACTACCTCAAGCTCATCCCCGCCGACAACCGCGGTACTGCCCAACCGCTCGGTCCCGCCCGCCAGCATATACTTTGTTTTAGACGTATTTACCTTCAACCCAGTCTTCTCTGCTTTGCGTTTTAGTCTGGTGTACTGATCTTTCACCGCCTCAAATGTTTTGCCGACAGCATCCACGTCGTCAACAAAGCAAACCTCGCATTTCGATCGCCGCTCGTCCTACTACACCTCCAAGGGCAATGTTGAATAGCAAGCAGGAAAGACATCTCCTTGTCGAAGTCCCCTGCGAGATTCGACTGGGTCCAACTATCCACATGATATTTTCACACAGCACTGGATCCCATTTATTGTAACCATGATAAGTCTAGTAAGCTTACGCCGAAAGCCGTTTTCGTCCCAAATTTTTCATAGCTCATGTCGGTTCATCCACTGGTAGTTTTTTTCCTCCTAAATTCTTAAAATTATCCAGTGAAGTGCCGTTGCTAGTGGTTCTTTGCCATTTTTGTAGAGTTCTGCCGGGAGATGGTCCTTTCTAGCAGCTCTACTATTCTTCAGCTGATTGGTTTTTCGCCGAAGAATCTAGAGATGGGGAGCCGGAACGTTTTATCGTTTGTAGACATTCCCAGGTTAATTTCCTTTGCGAACAGCTAACGTACATTGCCTCCAGCTGCGCATAGAATTCTTCGTTCTCTTCGTCGGGTCTACCTTCGTGAACATGAGTGAACATGTGCAAACATATCACCTCTGTTTTCTAACTTCTATCTCTACCTCCACGAGGTGCCGGCTGGGGTACGGTAGCCAAAGTTGCGCACCTGGTGGTACGTGTAGTAGATAAGCGAGGTATTAATAAAAGTTGGCATCCGCAAAATATGTATGCCCGCTATATACTTCGAGTCACAGGTCTCAAGCGTACATACGCACACAGGCAGACGGCAGCCTTTCCAGATAGGAAAGAGTGGAAACCGATCAAATATGATATGCGAGAATAAATTGCGTGAGTCATAGCTTTCGCGTTGGCGGTATTGAGCGAACTCTTGTCTACTTATAGAGCTGCGCGTGTGTGAGTGTGACTGAGGACTTGCGCAAGTTGGTTTTGCCTCGAGCGCTCTTTGGCGGGAGCCGATCCCGACTTCACACATACAATTTCTCTCCCGCCAATAACATCGTTAGAGAATATTCAGTAATCGGACAAGCCATCTTTATTGATGGCAATACGTTACTGGCTTCCATCGATATTGTATGTGTGAAGTCGGGATCGGCTCCCGCCAAAGAGCGCTCGAGGCAAAACCAACTTGCGCAAGTCCTCAGTCACACTCACACACGCGCAGCTCTATAAGTAGACAAGAGTTCGCTCAATACCGCCAACGCGAAAGCTATGACTCACGCAATTTATTCTCGCATATCATATTTGATCGGTTTCCACTCTTTCCTATCTGGAAAGGCTGCCGTCTGCCTGTGTGCGTATGTACGCTTGAGACCTGTGACTCGAAGTATATAGCGGGCATACATATTTTGCGGATGCCAACTTTTATTAATACCTCGCTTATCTACTACAGTACGCAACCTTGGTTGTCGTATGCAGACAGAGAAGGTGGAACACTCGCCGTGTGGTTTCCGGCTACCTAATCATGCAGTTCGGCGCAGGCTTTTCGGAGTGTGAGCACACCGGGAGAGAGTTATTTTCTCAGCTGGCTTAGCACAGAGAGAGAGAGACTCTTAATCGGTCTGTTTTACACAATCTGCAGTTACGCCCTTTGGCGGTTGGTGCCGAATTGTACGTTTGGGCAAAAATTGAGCCACGGGACCTGATCCTGCCGGGAGTGGGCAAATCAGGTGCCCCTAAGTCAAGGTCTAACTCCGTGCCGATGACTGAATGGCTGGAGGGGTGAAAACATGCCAGTCGCGAACGGAGTGCTTTGGGCATCTTGCCCCTACTGTGCCATGCGGGGCTCTGGTACGGTCGATCTTTGTTGTCCCTTGCGTTTCGTGGGAACAGCATAGTAGTCCTGCCCAATTTCCCTTATGGGTTTTACGCCAAGTGCGTTCTGGCCAACATAATTGGCTTCGCTTACAATTTGCTGTCTGATCTGTGTTGAAGATTGTTTGTGCATATACTCCGCTAGTCAAATAGTTAGAGTCGCACAAATAAATCTTCAACACAAACGGGCAGCAAATTTGTATTTATGCGAAAAACTTTTTAATGGCTCTGTCACCATCGCATTGGTTCAGGAGCCATATTTTCGCAAGGGGTACTTTCATTCGACGGATATTGGAAACCAGAACTTTGCTGTTTTCAGCAAAACTGGTATGACAAATCCTCGTTTGATGCCCAGGGCATGCATATTGTTGCATAGGTCAATTAGTGCATGCTTTATCTCTGAGTTGACTACTCGAGATATTTGTGCAGTTACAGTAAAACTCGTCGTGGATGATGTCCATAGGCGCTATGTCTACTGTTCTGCATACTTACCACACGATGAATCGTATCCTAGCGACGATTTCAGAAATGTGGTGAGATACTGCCAGTCTAATGGGCTTCCGCTCATTGTAGGCAGTGATGCCAATGCCCATCACATCATTTGGGGCAGCTCGGATATCAATCTGAGAGGCTCTAATTTGATGGAATATTTGAGTAGTACCAGCCTTGGAATACTCAACATTGGCAATTGTCCAACTTTCATACGAGCTGGTAGAGAGGAACTGTTAGATATAACACTCTGCTCTAACAGGATCAGTCATGAGTTGGCACAATGGCATGTTTCAAATGAGACACCAATATCTGATCATTGCTTTATATATTTTGATCATTTGGGTGTCTCCTTGAACGCTGCAACTTTTCGCAATCCGAGATTTTCTGACTGGGAACTCTTTGAGGAGGAACTGGCGACGAAATTTCAAGGATTCGAACCGACGATTGAGTCATCGATCGACTTGGATGTGGCTGTAGATGTCACAACATCTTTTATTGCGGAATCTTTTGAAGTAGCTTGCCCGCTAAAAACTATTAAAACGACTAGAGGAACACCATGGTGGAACTCTCATCTCGCGGAACTAAAGAAACGATGCAGGAGAGCCTGGAATAGACGTCGGAGGGATGGCGTGGAGCCTTTCAAGCAGGCCCGGAAAGCCTATGCAAAGGCTCTACGATCTTCAGCACGCACGAGCTGGCACAGGTTCTGTAGCAACGTTTCAGTTTCGGCGAGGCAAGTCGACTTAATAAAATACTGTCAAAATCGAAAGATTATCAGGTTAATAACATTCGAAGTTCGAACGGTGAATACTGTTCGAATGACAATGAAATCCTGGAATGTCTCTTTTATAGTCACTTTCCGGGCTGTGTGGAACCTGAAGTTCGAAACGATCCAGAAATCGTTTTAGGTGGCTTAGACTCATAGGCTTTTGCTCGGAGACTTGTCACAACTGAAGCGATTGAGTGGGCCGTGAACAGCTTCTCTCCATACAAATCTCCTGGAACAGATGGAATATACCCTATTCTACTGCAAAAAGGATTCAAGTACTTCAAACACATTCTGAGAAGGATGTTTGTGTGTAGTATTGCTATTGGGTACATCCCAACTCAATGGCGTGAAATAACCATTAAGTTTATTCCTAGAGGTGGACGCGCGACATACGAGCAAGCAAAAAGTTTTAGACCAATCAGTCTAACGTCTTTCTTGCTTAAATCACTTGAGCGGATTGTTGACCACCACATCCGTGAAACAAGCTTAGTAGAAGTTCCTCTTCATTCAGCACAACATGCTTAGCAAAGTGGCAAGTCTACAACTACTTTATTACATGATGTGGTGGATAAAATTGAGGTTGCTTTTTCACAAAAGGAATCTTGCTTAGGAACTTTTTTGGATATTGAAGGCGCGTTTGATAACGTATCTTTCGCTTTCACTTTGGAGGCTGCTCGTTATCATAATGTGCCTTCAATAATCATAAAGTGGATAGAACAAATGCTTAGTAACCGATTGCTTTTTTCGTCCTTACGGCAAGCAAGCATTTGGAAACAAAGTGTTTGTGGATGTCCACAAGGTGGCATTCTCTCGCCTCTTTTATGGAACCTTGTGGCGGATGGCCTACTGAGGAAACTCAATGGTCTAGGCTATCCGTCATATGGTTTTGCGGATGACTATCCCAAGTAACAATTTCAAGTTTTATTACGTTCGTATAGCGGTTTTCATGACCAATTTCATAAAACCGCTAATAAAACTATGAGCTCCACCAGAACTTTCTGATGACCGCTATAAAACTGCTTTCTGACCAAGTAGCCCACGCCTCAGAATGTTTTCATAACCGCTATAAGAATCAGTAGTAGTAGGTAGTAGTAGTAGGGGAAAGCCACCATCAGTTCAAGGAAATGCCAATGTGTGTGGGTAGAATTACAGTAGTTCCAAATTTGATTATCAAATGAATTTCACACTAATGTTGTTACAGAAGGGCCAAAAGGGATTGGACGGACCCACAAGCAGAGGCACTTGTGCGCATTCCGGGGTTCTAAGAGTCGCCTTCCAGCATTAGGATCCTTCCATGTAATAATCAATTTCGCTGTACCAACTTTAACCCACGTGATGATTTGTTTGTTTTGAATTGAGAAGTGCCATATTTGCTTCAGACCTTAAGGATTCAGGTTGGCAATCCACTCCATCATCCAGCCTTCCACATATATGATATCAATAATAATACTGTTAATGATATGATATTAAGATGAAATGCGGTATATATGGTAAAAATAGAACAATCTCACCAGCAGTCCTAATCTAACCTAATCTAAGTCCATATCTAACGGGTGGCTACGGAAGGTTCTCTCGATGGCAAAAGACCCCTTACCCCATTAAGAGAGGGGGCTCCCATACAAATCTATGCCTATAAAAATGGATTTCTGTCTGCTCTATGTTCCTTATAGAATCGAAAACCATTGTACCGCTCGGAGTGAAAATTTGCATGTAGGGGTTTTTGGTGCCAGGGAAGGTTCCTATGATGGTTAGAGATCCCTCCCC
The DNA here is from genome assembly GCF_943734655.1 of Sabethes cyaneus. NCBI lineage: Eukaryota > Metazoa > Arthropoda > Insecta > Diptera > Culicidae > Sabethes > Sabethes cyaneus. The sequence goes on along the minus strand of NC_071355.1, from coordinate 149,905,602 downwards.
CCACTAAGAGGGGGGGCTCCCATACAAATCTATACCTATAAAAATGGATTTTTGTCGGTCTGCCCGAATGTTCCTTATAGAATCGAAAACTACTGAACCGATCGGCGTGAAAATTTGCATATAGGGATTCTTGGGGCCAGGGAAGGTTCTTTTGAAGGTTAGAGACCCCTCCTCCCACTAAGAGGGGGGGCTCCCATACAAATGAAACACAAATTTCTGCATAACTCGAGAATTAATCAAGCGAATGGAACGAAATTTTACATGTGGGTGTTTTTGGAGACAAGAATTTTTTCTATGGTGAATTGAGACCCCTCCCCACTTTAGGAGGGGGGGGGGGCTTCTATACAAACGAAATACAAATTTCCTCATAACTCGAAAACTAATTAATCAAATGGAACCATATTTAGCATGTGGGTGTTTTTGGAGGCATGAATTTTTTCTGTGATGAATTGAGACCCCTTATCTTTTTAGGAGGGGGGGCTCTCATACAAATGAAATAGGAATTTCCTTATAACTCGAGAATTAATCATGCAAATGGAACCAAATTTAGCATGTGGGTGTTTTTGTAGGCAATTTTTTTTCTATGGTGAATTGAGATCCCTCCCCTCTTTAGGAGGGGAATAATGACCCCTCTTCCGTTTAAGAGGGGGGGGCTTCCATACACATGAAATACAAATTTCCTCATAACTCGAGAATTAATTAATCAAATGGAACCACATTAGGTATGTGGATGTTTTTGGAGGCATGAAATTTTTCTATGATGAATTAGGACCCCTTACCTTTTTAGAAGGGGGGCTCCCATACAAATGAAATACAAATTTCCTCATGACTCGTGAACTAATCAAGCAAATGGAACAAAATTTGACATGTGGGTGTTTTTGGAGACAAGCATGTTTTCTATGGTGAATTGCAACCTCTCCTCGCTTTAGGAGGGGGGGCTCCTATACAAATGAAATACAAATTTACTCATAACTCGAAAAGTAATCAAGCAAATGGAACCAAATTTGGCATGTGGGGGGCTTTGGAGGCAGGATTTTTTTTAATGATGGTTTGAGACCCCTCACCCCTGTGGTAGGGGGATAAGGACTATCATACAAATAAAACAGAAATTTTTGCGTAACTCATAAACTAATCGAACTCGAGAAATTTTAGACTCTTTCATAAAACATTACTCAATAACAAGACCACCAAAAATTATCAAAAGTAACATTAGATAATTCAGCGCGAGACGGCCACAGGCCGCCAGTGCTGTCGGCGACCTGCCGTCGGAAGCGTCACTGCGGGGGGCAGCCCCCCGTAGAGATTACCTCTTTCTAGGTTTATTTATTTTCCTAGATCTACTGATCTCTATTACTTTCCTTCAGTTGGGTCACCCCTGCGAAATGGTACTTTTTACGAAAAGATTTTCCGTGAAATGGTACAGCCCGCGTAAGGTTTTTCGCGAAATGGTATTTTGTGAAATTCTATATTTCGCGTTATGGTCAACTGAGAATTGGTGTTCCGCAAAATGGTATTCGGCGAAATGGTTTGTAATGATGGCGAATATTTAAATGCTATCCGCTTTATTTTATCAAGCTAAGTAATGGGGGGAATTGTTTTCTACTTTACTGTGAGGAAAATTTGTATATTAAAACACCCATGAACTCCCCAGAAACTTGCAAAACTCAAGATTGTGACAAAGGTCATCCGAGATTCACGATTTATGTACAACACAGTTTAATTTGTGGCAATATGAAGTTTGTTAGGTCAGCTAGTATACTGATAAATTTGTATAATATTTGAAAGCAATCAAAAAATGTCTTCCTTTTATTTGTACTTTGTTATTTTGAGTTAATAGCGGCATCGGATTTTGAGGTTTGGTTTAAGTTAGAAACTGACCGTTTTTCTGTAAGTACTGGTAACTGTACTGTACTGTAAGTACTGGTTGGCACAAACTAGCTATAATAAGCGTTCAATTTACAAATCCGTGTTTCATACTTTGAGGGGAATCGCATAATTTCTGCGATACAGTATGTTCCAACTAAAAGGTTGGCGTAAATAATTTCTAGGCACAATAGAAAAGATTTGGTTGATACGTTTTAAAGAACAATAAGGGTTGCCTCAAAGGTTTTTGTACAGGCGCACTACTACAAGGGAAAAAGGGTAATTTCTCTTTATCGTTTGTAGTCGGTTGAACAATTCTTATCATGAGCTTAACCTGTCAATCTTACCTATCGGAGTCGAAATTAGCCAGTGGCCAGTACAGCTTAGTGTCGAAAGTATTCCCCAATATTTGTGGGTCTGCGACCAGCAATATCTTTAGACAGTTGTCTGAAAAACGAAACATCTCACAGTGATTTTGCTTAAGTACTTTAAAGGAATTTACCCTACCAGTTTGACATTCAATTTGGGCCCATTGCAGGCTGTGAAAAACGTGTATTAGATATTCATTGTAAACTATTAGGCAAAGCAATGTCGGTAAGTATATTTTCCAAAAGAGATGCACTCTGTAATAAAAATATTTCCAGTTTAGTTTAGATCGATTTTATCCCTAAAGGAATTCTCACTTTAAATTCCGCAATCGAATCATTGCTACCGAGGAGATATCTGCTATCTGCCTAATCACTTCCTAATGTTATTGCTTGTACAACATGTTGATGCTACCACTAGACATTACTAACTAACCAGCTGACAAAACTTGATTTGATAGACAAAATATTTTATGACATGTCGCTGCATCGCGTCTCTGATAAGGGAAAATGTGTTGGTATACGCGTAAAACATCGATAACGATAATTACTAATCACTAGGTGCTAATAATTTTGTAGAGATTTGTATGTCTCCTTGCCATGTGGATGTATCATCCCATTACTGGAACGAACAGGTAACCTAATAAATGTAATTTTTTAAAAAAATACCTAATGTATATTTTTTCATTTTTCAAGGCCTAACTCATGTTTTTTTAGACTTTGATCTTGAAATGCGGCCAGGCATTAATATTAATATTTTTTAAAACGGTGGTTTTACAATTGATGGAGGGACGGTAGGGGAAAGTAATAAAAAATGTTTGGACTGGAGGGGAAAGAGCGGGAAGGTGGAGGGGGGAGGGTTATTGGTAGCTACGCTTGACAAGTAGTCATTGTGACTCCTAGCTTTTGTCCAATGCTGGAAGGTGCATGGGTCGAACTAAGCTGTAATCTAAGATTTTAACCGGATTTGAACCGCAGAGGCGCTGGATCAATTGTATAGAACCACCGTTTCAAAAAATACTAATTTTTCAAGGCATTATACAATTAAAAGTCTGTAGGTTTCTTTGAAAATGCGTCACATGATCGTCTATCTGTTATCGTCCATGCAGATCTTTCAAGTTAGGAGACGACAATTTCTACTGGTTACTATCTATGTTCGATACAATGGATAACCTTGATCAGGAAGAGGAATTAATTTTCGAAGACCAGTAACTCCTAAAATGCTTTTGATTCATAATTATTTCTGCTTTTGATTTACATAGAGGAATTGCTTAAGTTGAAACGAACCATAGCGTGCTTCATTCATTGTTGTCATACCTAATTGAAAGGGTATGGTCCTTTTTAACCCCACGTAGTGTGCCGCATTTATAACCAGCAATAAAAGTCATACCGTATCGTAGGTCGTGTTTACACTGTAATCACCTTCGGTCTACCGGAACAACATGCTTCACCACAAACTTGTGGTAAAACGAAGTAGTCACTAATTAAAAAAATTAAAATTCTAAAAAAATATTAATTTATGAAATCAGAAGAGAGAACAGAGAACATACCGGAGCAGTTTCTGCCTTTAATATAGGTCAATATGCTCTTTGGGCTGAATGCTCTGTTTTTTAACCGTAGATTTCCAATATATAATTTTACGGTTTGGTCGATAGCCAAGGAGATTGTTTCATGTGATCAAATCGAAGGTGACCTTTAAAATGACGATGAAAAGTTCCGTATCAGTGACTTTAATGAACGTTACCAAAAATCATCTGCTGCTGAAATTATACCGTTCACATGTGCCGATATCGATGGCTAAGTTTAACGATTTCTTGTCACTTTTAACAAGCCCCCAAAGCTAGCCGCACACGCCATTCCACCAGAGCAAAGCCTAGTGAATTGTTGGTATTGGTACATTTGCCGGTTTCCGAAATTGACCTTACTTTAATTTGGCGGATTTCGTTGGCAACTGTTATCGTGCAGGATTATTGCGTTACGATTGAATTACGAATGTAAAGATGTAGTAAATTGGTTTAAACGTTTAAACGTTGAAAAGTCGGAAAATCGATTTTTTTGAATTTTCGGAAAACTTATACCTTCTGAAGAGACAGTATAAAACTTTAAACGTGTTTTTCTCAAAATTCTGTTTTTCGGTACGGCGTATCTCAGAATCTAGTGGATCGATTTCTTTGATTTTTTTTCAGCATGTAAAATTAAATTATCTTCATTGCTACGCAGCGGTTAAAGGAAAACCGCTGAACCGTTGGATAAAATTAATTGAAATTTGAATTGGAGAAAGTTCAATGTACATTGTTTAAACTGTGTGAGTTTTTTTTGAGGTGCGCCAAAATCCTGAAAGATGTAGTTGGGGCCTTCGACCGGAAACCATACTCCACCATTCGAGATTCGAGAAGCAAAAGTTTTGTGCCGAAGGTCAAAATTCGAGTTGGATTACGCACATTCGTGGTTCAGAAGGTGACGAAAAATAGAATACGGTGGCGAAAAACCGTGCCTGAAAGTTATACGATCAAAAGTTTACGAAACCACACTGCTGCCTTATGGACGACAAGAACTACGAAAAAAGATACTTCAATTTCGGGGAATCAATGTTTCACTGCCAAGGACAAGTTTGACGTTCCAGAGAACCTTCGGAAACAGAAGATGTCAATGTTTGCCAAGAAATTCCTGATTTGGCTAGCAATTTGTTCATGCGGAATTTGTTCATCGCCAATCTCCCAGTAATCTCAAATTGGCGAATCACTTTCGACCTGGTCGAGCCATCTTGCACGTTGATACTCTAATCCGTCGCGTCAGTTTATCCTAAAAAGCATGTTCGTGAATTATCTGCCATAGCTGGTCGTGATCGACTGTATCGTATACTGCTTTGAAATCAATAAAGATGTAATGCATAGGAATGTTGTAGTCCCACCATTTCCGCAAGATCTGTAAGAATGTAAAAATATTGTCCGTAGTTGCGCGAATCCCCATAGAGCCGGTGTACAGCCGGTGTAACAGGATTTGGGAGAGTATCTGCAGACAGCGTTTACAAGCGTTATGCCACGATAGTTGCAGCAGTTTTTGTAGATGATACAAATCTCTCCTTCCATCCATTCCTTCGGTAGTTTCTCCTCTTCCCAAATATTAAAAATAACCTGGTATACAGCCGCATTTCTCGGCCATTTTTATAAAGCTGGTTATTACCAGCGGCTTCGTTGGTCTTCAGCCAGCCGATGTCTCGTTTGACGTTTTGGATATCAGGTACCGGGACATTGCTATCTATCTATGGTGGTTAACGTCCGTTCCGCCTACTTCTGCAACTTCGCCATTGAGGTATTCATCGAAGAACTGCTTCCACCCGTCGACCACCACGCGCTCGTTTGTGATCAGATTCCTTCGTTTTGGTTGTTTCGGATGTCAGGTTTCGGTATATACTATCGCAACCAGAAAGCTGTTGATATTCGTTTGGTTTTTGCGCGAGAAAAATAAGAAGGAAAATACTTTTGGGAGCACATACACTCAATTTATTTCAAATTCCAATGGTGAAAATTTCTGGAGGTGGCGTGCAGAATTCTGAAGGGGGCCTGGTCCCCCAAGCACCCCCTCTAGCTACACCAATGCCAAACGACTGTGTTAGCACCTTCCAGCGAATATCAACAGTTGCTCCTGGAGTGCGAGAGTGTCCGATGAGTCGTTGATTTTCGAAAACAGTTTCAAGTCACCGGCGAACACAAACCGAGAACTTTTGAGCATTAAGTTGACGTCGTTGAAATAAATAAGAAAAACCCACGGTCCGAGATGGTTACCTTGTGGGGCTTCGGAAAAGCCGGTAAAGCCGGTGAGACGAACCCATCAATAGATACATTAGACGGATTTCACGCCAAATCGTCTATGGGGTTGGCAGCATCCTCTCAGATTTCAATGAAACTTTTTGTGATATTTTCCAAAACTGGTCTAGACTAACTTTTGGAAAGGGCTTAATTTTTTGTCTCTGTTTTATTATAAAAAATATAATTCGAAAACTATAGGGCATATAAAAATTGATCAACGGGTGACTTTTAGAAAATCTTTTGAATTTTCATAAAAAAAACTGAAAAAAATAAAAATCACTTCTACACTAAAAAAAAAGTATTTTAAAAACTAATAATCAATTTTCCAAAACAGGGAAAGGAAGAAAAAAATTAGAAAATTTTTCTAACAAAAACTTTTTAAGTCTTTCCTGGGAAAAAGGTATGAACTTTAGATCAATTTTAGAAAAACTAATTATGCAAAGTTGTTTATTTACATTAACTCTTTACACACAAAGTTTCATTAAATTCTGAAAGGGTCATGCCAACCTCTGGTAGTCTGGTCGAGTTGGCGTGAAATCCGTCAAATAAGACGATTCGACACATACGATTTAAAGTTGCCCTCAAATGCCCAGTTTATCCAGTTTTGCGTCAGCGATTTGATGATTCAGCTTGCCGAAAGCGGCGGAAAGGTCAGTGTAGATAACGTCTATTTGAGAAATTGGAGGAAATTGGTATGACCACAACGAGCTCGAAGAGTTTCGATAATGCACGTAAGGTAGAGATCCCTTTGTAGTTGTCTATGTTTCTTTTGTTTCCCTTCTCTCTGAAGGAAATATACCTAAGCTAATCGTAGAGTTAAATAGACGTTGAATTGGAGCAACTAGAGTATCAATATTCAATACAGTTCTTTAAAAAGATTGTTGGTACGCCATCCGATCCATTGGAAGTTGAGCTTTTTAACTTCAAAGTGGCTTGTTTGAAGCACCTACAGTATAGTCCATCGCCTTGCCGCAATTCAAGGTGCGATTCGAAAGGAATCGAGAGTGCCCTCAAAATGTGCACGTAGCATATCACTCGCTCCAGAATAGCTTTGATTAGCTTCATCACTTTATCCGGAAACTCGCTCTCTTGCATTTTCTGCTATAGCTGTTCGCGTTCGCATGTGCCGTATGCTGCCTCGAAATTCACGAAAACATGATGCGTGGGAGCAGCGTTGCACTCCAGACATTTCTCCAGGACAGCTTTCCTGAAGAAATAAAATGTGTAAAGTTAATATTTTAAAAGATGTATTTTTATAATATAACTACTCAAATTCAGCCTTATCAGTAGGCATCGCGGTTTGTAAGGCGCCAATCCTTGTGGTTCATTCCAGAGCAGTCGTCATAGCGCGAAACGAACGAAACAACGTTGAACCCTTTCAATGCGAGCGATCTGGCTTGCATGATAAGATGTCCAGACTTGTACAGCGTATTCAAGAATGCTCCTCACAAGTGAGCAGTACAGTGTCTTCAGGGCATTCAGAGGTAGTTGAAAACCCTTGCTAATTGCTGTTATGTGCAACGACAACAAGGGGAACCTGAATACCGAAAGATCCGACGTACCCAGCCGTTGTAAACAACATTTCGATGTATTGTTGAGTGATGAACAAGATGAAGCTGTCAATAGTAGGATAACGATTGAGGATGATGTACAAGCAGTCCACTAACTTTGGACGAGGTTAAAAAGCAGCTAGAGAGCTTTTTTCCCCTGTATTTACCTGTAAAGTAAGCAGCTGCCAACAGAGCCTTCTACGGATTACGTAGCCAGCTGAGGTTCCGTAACCTGCTAATCCGAAACTTTTAAAGAATGCAAGTGAAATGCAAGATGCAACGACACACGGAGTTTCTATAAACCGGTGAGATGCCGGAATTTTGCCATGCCTGTGATGTGCAATGATAGTGCAGGCAACCTTACCTTGCTTACCGACAAAACGGCTGTAGCAGCCAGGTGGAGAACTTCCAGACACTGTTGAATGGAGAGGTAAATGCGGAGATCAGCAGGGACAGGATAGAAATTGTAAGCGATGATCAAGTTGTGGAGCCACCAACACAGGAGGAGGTTAAAAAGGCAATCAGTGAGCTGAAAAACGGTAAGGCTGCTGGGAATGACGGTATCCCGGCTGTACTTCTAAAAGCGGGGAGCACGAAGCAATCCGCCGGATCATTGTCAGGATCTGGGAGGAAGAACAAATGCCGGAGGACTGGTTGGATAGCCTCATTTGCCCAATTTTCAAAAAGGGACATCGACTGGAGTGTAAAAACTATCGAGGAATTACATTGCTCAATTCTGCCTACAAGGTGCTTTCCTGTATCCTGTTCTGCAGATTGAGACCGTTAGCGGTCACCAAAGCTGGTTTTCGTGAGGGTCGCTCCACGACGGATCAGATGTTTACCCTGCGTCAGTTGCTAGACAAGTTCCGGGAGTACAACCTGCTGACACACCATCTGTTTGTGAACTTTAAAGCGGCGTACGATTCAGTTAAACGAAATGAGCTGTGGCAGATAATGTTAGAACATGGTTTTCCTGCGAAACTAGTTACGCTGATTCGTGCGACGCTGGATGGATCCATATCATGCGTTAAAATAGCGGGATGCACTCTCTAACCTGCTATTCAACATTGCCTTGGAAGGTGCATTACGAAGGGCAAACGTGGAAAGGAAAGGGAAAAAAGGGAAGCGACGAGATTGGGACTTACTATTAACACCGCCAAAACGAAGTACATGGTTGCTGGTAAGGAACGTGGGAGCCCAAGTGGTGTTGGTGCCGAGGTGGAGTTAAATGGGGAACGATATGAAGTAGTGGAGGATTTTATATACCTTGGCACACTCGGGACATGTGAGAACGATGTAAGCCGCAAAGTGAAATGACGAGTTGCAGCCGCGAATCAGGCTTTTTACGGATAACGTAGCCAGCTGAAGTCCCGTAGTTTGCAAATTCGCGCAAAACTGGCGCTCTACAGAACACTAATCCTCCCGGTGGCCCTTTACGGATACGAATCATGGACGCTAAAGGAAGCTGATCGAGGAGTGCTTGGGGGTTTTGAGCGTAAAACTCAGCGATATATACTTTCAAAATGGAAAATGGAGTGTGGCGCAGACGCATGAATCACGTGGCAGCTATATAAATATGCCTTGGTCCTCCCCCCCCCCCCGAAATATTTTGGCTTACATTAAAAAAAATTCAATGCAGAATAAAAATACACCAAACTAAAAGAGTAGCACAAGTATATTTTGGATGAGTGCGCCTTTGAATAAAAATATAGCCGACATCGTTTTCTATCTCTCACAGTCTGAAGATTGTGTGAACACAGTGAAGATTCTCAACTATGTAGCTCTCTGTTACTCGGAACATTCGGCATGGATAAAGGTGACGAATTAAGGACATGGTATGGAGTCTTGGTACCTGGAACTGCAGATCGCTCGATTTCGTTGGTGGTGACAAGCTGCTCCATCAGTTAGAGCCCCGAAAGTTTGGCATCGTGGCACTGCAGGATATCGGTCGCAAAGGCGAGAAGATGCGGAGGATCCGTGGCGGTAAAGTCCAATTTTTCCAGAGCGATGCAGCGACAAACGAGCTATAAACTGGCTTCGTAATTGGGCAAAATGCAGGATCGCGTAATGGACTGGAAAGCGATCAATGAGAGGATGTGCGTGTTGAGGATAAAAGGCCGTTTCTTCAACTATGCGCAGCTGAAGGCAACGTACGACAACTACTCACTAAGGGACGTCAAGATCGTCATCGGGCCTATGAACGCCTAGGTCGGCAGGGAAGCAATGTATAGACCGGTGATCGGGACCGGTGATGCACACCGACACGAACGACAACGGCCAGCGATGCATCAACTTTGCAGCTTCCCGAGATTTGGTGATCAGAAGCACTTTCTTTTCCCACAAAGATATTCACAAAGTCACTTGGAGATCACCTGACCAACGAACTTCGAATAAAGTCGACCATATTCTCATCGAGGGCCGTTTTTTCTCAAAAATCACCAACGTACGCTCCCTATCGGGATACGGATATCCACTCGGACCATTATTTAGTAGCAGTACATGTGCGCTCAAAACTATCGACGGTTTATACCTCGCGACAAAGCCGCCCTTCTCGGTTAAACATTCGGCAGTTAAACATCCCGCCAGTTGCTGAAAACTACGTGCGCGTACTGGATGAAGCTCTGCCTTCTTTTGTGGAGCTAGATGCTTCGACCCTCGAAAACGGATGGAGTATGATACGCTCTGCCGTCAACGAGACCGCAACCTCGGTGCTAGGAGTGAAAACCTCGACATGTCCCTAAAGGTGGCAGTACAAAGTGAGCAGAACATTAGTTGCACCATTCAGTTAATTGATGCTCAATTAATGCTAAGTAATGCTCCTAACGACGAATTTAATGCTCCATTGTTTCATAGGAATAAACAATGCACTGCTAGCTTGAGATAAAGTTAGCAGGACAATATTCGGAAATGGCACTTCCGGTGCAGATAGAGCTGCCCAAGTATAACCATAGTTTAATGCTCATTTAATGCTCTAGGAAAAACATAGTTTCGCTAACTTTGGTAAATAGCACGCTGTGGAATTGTCACATGTATTTGACGCTTGTTTAACCTTCTGTTTGCACAAAAAAATACTTGCGTTGTCTGTACATTGGGGCAATTTGACCCTAAAATTCAATCTTTGGAAATTGGAATTGGAAAAATTGAATTTTTTCAGATTTATGACGTTTATATCACGAAGGTCTTACCACCTAGAACGATGCTTTCTTCTACAAAAACATACGCGAACACGAGATCTTCAAAGTTGCTTGTGACTATTTACGGGATTTGCTCGCTAGGTGGCGTTTATTTGGAAAAATCGATCTCTTTTGGTCGCAAATTTTTTGAGTCTCACTAATGTAAATCGTTCTTGTTCTCGCTAAAGTTGATTATATAGACAAGATACGAAGTGAACATAGTCCGGTGGTAGATAAAACCTTGGTGAATGGTTCAGAATTCATCCACCAGGTGGTGTACGTGCGCGATTTTATAAATATTGGTCGCAGTTAAACAAGTAGATGACATGCAAGTTTCGTGTCTTCGGCAAGGTTGGTCAGGTTGTTCTTTGATAGATTGTTTAGCACAGTATTTAATCATCAGGTGGCGCTAGTGTTGTTTTTGTTTTTTTTTTATTTATTGTGTATGAACACATTGTTTCGACAAGAGATCGTCGTCCTCAACATGAATTCGCAAAATAAAACTAGTAACAATTATTCGCATAGTAATACACCGATTCCGCCAGGATGTATGTTAAAACGCTTAGTAAAAATTGAACATAGTGCCGGAAGAAAAGAATACATCACTAGCGACACCTGGCGACTGAATTTTGCTCCAAAATTTTCAGAATAGAGTGGTCTCGATTATTTGAACAATTATGCCGTACATAAAAAATCTTACATCTAGTCAGTATTCCAAAAAAAATAAAAACAAATGGAGCACCAATGCCACCTAGCGATCAAATTCTGAACCACATTATTAGCCATAGGTTTTATCTGTCACAAGACCATGTTTACTACAAATCTTGTCTATCTGTCCAATTTTTCCGCGAGCTAGAACGATTTACGCTAGAAGAATTCAAAAAAATTAAGACTAAAAAAGTTGATTATTCTTGCATTAACACCACCTAGCGAGCAAATCCTGTAAAATGCTACGTGTAACATTGAAGATCTCGTGTTTGCGTATATTTTTGCAGAAGGAACCATCGCTCTAGGTGGTAAGGTTTTCGCGATATAAACGTCACAAATCTGAAAAAATCCTATTTTTCAGACTTTTCTTTACTACTTTTCTTTACTTTCCTTGTAAAAGGTTTTCCCCGCCCAGTCGCCATTCATAATTTTATCATTTAGTCCATTCAATTACCTTTTTGAAACATCTGTCAAATTGACCCCAGTATACAGACAAAGGGTTAAGGTACCTGTAATGGTTTACCTTCGACAGCAGGCGTAATCCGAGATAGAATAGACTCGAAGGATAAAGATTTCCTTAAGTCTATTCTACTTACAGTGCTGTTAAAAGCGATCGTAAGTGAACGAATCAGTTTTAAGTAATTTTCTTGAGCTATTTGTAAAAATTATTAAATGGTCTTTTTCAAAACTTTTGAGGTTTTCTTCTGACCTTATTATTATATTTTATTTTATAATAAACATTACAAGTACACGGACAATTTGTGCAGCATTTTGCAGTATTGTATAGCTTCACAAAATTGTTTACAACAGTAAACAATTTAGTAGATTCTTAAGTTTGCGACGAAAAAACCTTTGTTTAGCGAGCAAAATGACTGCACACTTCCATTTACTGATAATAAGCTCAATGAAAATAAACAAAAACCCTGTGATAACGTTCGGCTGCGATAGTGTTTGGCAAACTTAGTACACTGATAAATCTAGTGCCTCGCGAATGCCGGCCGGTCAGGTCAGCTGGCTTCTGCCTGCCATGAGCAATGGAGTGTTTTAAGTGGGAGAGGACCTGCAGTCAACCATACCGAAACAAAACCTAGGCTTTCAAGAGCGTAAATCGGCCACTGGACCATTAAAACGTAAACAGCTAGACTCTCACGATGCTTTTTTTCATAGTACGTACGTAGTTTTTCAGTACAAAACTGATAATGAAAGTAGAGAATCATCCAGTTCAGTTACGTTCGAGGCGGGATTCGGGTTAGCACGAGGTGCAGTCGCATTTCATACTCAGCCAGAGCAGCAGTCAATCCAATAAACGGTCAGTTACTGTATTAAACACGTTTTGCAAGTGAAATTGCTGTGACCTACGCAGGCAAGTGATCAGCCGGGGTGCTCGGATAGAACGCACAATATTGTTATGCTAATGAACAATTTTTATATAGTTTCCTCGTCGATAACTAGCGTATGTGGGGCTGTTTATCATAACTGCTTGTATTAACGAAGTAGCACAATTAAAGTTAGAAGTACTGAATGTACGTTAAATAAAGTGGATTGAAGTTGAAGAGATATCTATTCTTTCATTCAAATATTTTAGGCAGTTTGGAATGATCTACAGGAAATCGGCATCGAAAACAGGGGGTTAGGCGTTTTGAATTGATTTCCGAGTTTTCAGTGTCATTATAAAGTCAGAATTCGATCTAGAATCTTTTCGGTTGGATGTTTTGGGTTAAAGATCATGAAGTACAGGTCTTCTAATATTACTAAGAAAGTAGCTTAACACTGTGCTTATAAATTCTCTAGAATCAAAGCTATTTTTGGGATTGAAATTTCGATTTTATTGGAGCAAGTTATCTAAGATAATATATTTTTTGATAACAATGACCTTATCAAGCAGCTTACAGTTAAGTACCAAACTGTAAAACGCACTTTGTGTGATTGGTTAAAAGCAGAACTGTCCTAATAGGAAGGTATGTTCGTATTTAGACCGGGAGAGACTGTTAGAATCGCTAGGATTCAATTCTTTCAGCAATGAAAATGGATCCGAAATTGCTGCGGTTTAGTTGAAAAAGAAGGTCAAGTTTTGATTGCGGATTTTAGCAGTAAGGCTTTGCCTTAACAGCATGAATTGTTCGTTTCGGACATAAACTTTAATTTTATTTTCATTTTATAGTTCATAAGAACTGCGTTGCTCGAGTAAGGAATTTCAGTTGGTGGTGTCGATTATTGTGCGGTTATTCCCAGATGCTGTACAGAATGAGGTACAAAACTTTAACGATAATGGTATGTCGCATGACGATTGCATCAACGTGACATCTCGTGCAGTTTATCTGGAAATTTATCAAAACAAACAAGTTGAGTAGCCAAGTGATGTATTGCAAATTTGGATATATAAACGTTTTCATAAAAACAAACTCAATGTGTACCACCATACTTACTTGTCTATCATTAATTTCTTTTTTTCTTTGGTCCCTTTGTTTGTCAGCAAGCAATCCTTTACGATCAAAGTTAAGTGGTTGAAGGTGTTGTAAAAAGGGGGTTCCGCAGTTTTCAGAATTGGGGCACATTTCTCTTTAACTCTATTAATCGTGAGCAGTTTTTTTTACAACGCACAGTTGAAAGTTGAAAGCATTTTGAAGGCGAGATGGAATGATTTTAATCAACGATAAACATAAACAGTATTTACATCAGGACGTTTTTGAAAACAAACGTACAAAACGGGTCGAAATATTTTTGAATTTCACTTTTTGATTTTGATTTAGAAAATAACTTTTTTTTCCTTGTTTTTTTGCTTGTTGGGGACCTTAGAGCACTGCGACCAGTTCTTTGATCTATTGTGGTGTGTCCTCTTTTGCTGTATGCCGTTACTTATGAACAGCTACTATGTCGTTTAGTAATTGTTATTTTAATTGAAGGCATCATCCCAACACGGTAATATGTTGAGAATAAATTGAGCTTTCCATTATCGTAGAAAATTATGTGAAACACTTTTTTCAAATGATATTTTTTAATTTTTAAAAACCTGCGTACTTTGTACGGTTTTATTGCGTTTCGTACTTGATAAGCTTACCGCTCAGTTAACTTCAAGGTACGAAGCCAGTTGCCGTATGATCGAATCACGGCTAGGCGGTGTTGCTAAATAGAGTAGTAGGATTATTGCCCCAGCAAACAATTTGGTTTGTATATCTTGATTGGAACTGAGATATTCGAAATCGTATCTGCACGAAAAAGTTATATTTCACGCCACTTAAGAACTTATAAGTACCAAAGTGGAGGCAATATATGAGCGAGAAATTTGATAGTTATTTGTAATTCTATCTTACATTTTAAACAGCGGTTTTTAGAACACGAAACTTAATACTCCGGAATATATGACTAAGTTATAACTTAATATTACAATCATCTGCACTGCTTTATAATTTACAGTCATGGGTTGTATATAAGGACAGACACGACTACAAAACAACTTATTGTTCACTTTGTTTTGACATACTCTAGTCATTTTACGATTCCAATGTAAAATTCACTTGCATACGATTTAATGTGAGCTTTCTATTACGATCTTATGTTAGCTGGGGCCCCACCCCCGCAACTGTCCTGTCCTCTAACAGCCGGCTGCGAAGTCTGTCGATAACGAATGGTCAAGTCTTAGAAAGACGTTTAAGCCTAAGGCTTTTTATACACGATAAACTTAGCCTTGCAGTTGGCCTCGGGCTACCACTGGGCTAACAAGTCATTCGTCGTAGGTTCGAATCTCGACTGGGAGTGGTTGTAAGAGTCAATAGGATTGTACCCGCTCATTATTAGTCTTGAAAATTGTCCTGTACGACTAACAGCTGACGGCGAAGCTTTGTTTTGCTTTTTTACATGATATTCTTGGTACGGGAGTTAAGTTAGCCAGCCCTCAAGGTTTTGTAAATACTGTAGTAAGAATGACTTGCACGTCTTGCAGGCTTTGACTAACACATGCTTTGTGCTTGACGTATTCACCTTCTCTGTTCCACGTTTCAGTTTAGTGTACTGCTTACAATGCCCATGTCGTCAGTCATCAGTGAAGTGAATGAATTGACTGGATTTATTGAAGATCATACCCGCAAGTTCATATTTCATAACTCATTTCTAGCGCGATGTTGAACAGGAGGTAGAAAATACCAATACCTTTTCTGAGTCCCTTACGCATTTCAAACGAGTTTGATGACACCCTTAATAGCCGTACACAGCACTGTACACCATCCATTGTGCCTTTAATCAGTTTTGTTAGCTTCTTGGGAAAGCGGTGCGTAGGAACTTGGTATTCGCGACACTTTTTCTGCAACACATAGATCGATCTAACCTCCCAGTTGACCTCGAGGTGCGATGCTACTCAAATAAGTCATCAGTTGTTATATAGGGTAAGGAACGAGTTAAGCATTGTCACCTATTTTATCAGTTGAAAATAAATGAGCCGAAAAAAAAAAAAAGCATATGAAAGCTGCTATGCAATAGGTAACGAGTGTTCTGCTTATATTGCTGTTATTTGTTTCTGTGCGAAAACCTTGCCAAAAGAAAAATAAAAGCAAAAAAGACTCTGTTACCGCCGAATCGTTCGGACTTCCACTTCTGTTCTGTGCGATCGCCCTTTTTGTAGATGGGACAAATTACACTACAAACAATACCTAAGTGATGATCAACAAGGATTCATTGCAGGTATATCAAACTCTACGAATCTCCTGTACCTCACATCATATATTGCGGAAAGCTTAGCGGATCCTCCGACGTCCTTTGTACTGGCTTATCTGTAGCGTTCGACAAAATCAATTATGCTGTTGCAGTTGCTAAATAGGAAACACTCGGACTCGGTATCGGCGGGAGTGCGTTGCGTTTGTTTAGTTCCAATCTCGCAGGTCCTAAACTGATTATGAAGGTCAAAGGTTTTCAATCACGCATCACAACATGTCACACTTGATCGTTTCCGTCGAGGATGCGGAAGAAGCAATTTCGTCGGCGGACTCCTCAAAAGGTCCTGGCCCTGATAGTTTGCAACTTTCGTTCATTAAACAATTTGCTACGTGTCAATAATCTTCAATCGGTCACTTGATCGTGGCATTTTCCCAACGGTATAGAAAGTTGCATCAATTAACCCAATACACAAGGCTGGAAATATCCACGATATTGAAAACTATCGCGGATCAAGAGTATAGAAAGTAGAAGACAGGTTGATGCAATATACATTGACTTCAGCAAGGCATTCGACAAAGTTCCATAGTACTGGCAATTGAAAAACTGAGACGCTTGGGCTTACCAAACTGGGCGACACTGTGGATCCAATCTTATCTTACCGACCGCTTCGCTTTTGTCAGTATCAAGGGTATTAACTCGTCTTGTTTCAAGATACCATCTTGCGTGCCCCAAGGCAGCCATCTAAAACCTTTGTTATTTGTGCTTTTCGTTGATGAGCTGAGCAGCCTTTTAAGTTCATCTTTAAGCTGATGTACGCCGACGACTTAAAGATTTTCCGTGAAATCAAAACCAGACTTAACTGTTGTACTGTCCAAAGCGATCTTGATTCTCTTTCACGATGGTGTACGCTTAATGGTATGCATTAACTTGCAGGCCGTTTGAATAAAACAGTTAGAGTAAACGCTCCCATAAGATTTACACGGGAAAAGCAAAGCAAACTGTTTTATTCATACGGCCTAATGTCACGAAATGTTGCGTCTTACCATTTAGCCGAGTACGCGAGCCCCTGCGTAACGAATACTTTATCGAGCAGAGCCACGCCGAGTGCAGACCATAAAGGACTTGGGCATTATTATTGATTCTAAATTCAGATTCAACGGACATATTTCAACGATCACTGGCCTTCGCAACACTTGGATTCGTGAAAACAAACACCAACGCATTCCAGGATATATACGCGCTTAAAACGTTGTGCGCAGTTTTTGTGTGGGCATTATATCCATTCTAAAGAACTTTTTGAGATATGCTCTGCGTCTTCTGCCATGGAACGATGCCGCAAATCTACCAACCTACAAGGAACGTTGCAAGCTTATTGATCTGCATTCGTTAGCTGACAGAAGAAAATTACTGCAAAGGCTTTTTGTCTTCGAATTACTGAGTGGAGATGTCGATTACAGCTCTCTTTTAAACATACACACATGGTAGACATACATGTTCCCCGAAGGCAGGTCTGAAATCGTATCCTAAATTAAAATAAACTAATAAGTTTCCGGCCTCTTCTGGAATCCCATAAGGCAGTCATTTAGGACGGTTAATCTTCCTGCTGAACTTCAATGATGTCGACCACGTTTTTGAATGCTCTTGTTTATCGTCGTCGTTAGACTGTCGGCCCGTAGGATCTGAAGATTTACTTGAGGATTCGCGCTAAGGTCGATGCAATTTGTCTCCAGCGAGAGCTTGACACGATTATGGATTGGTGTAGTTTGAAAGAACTGCTTGCTCCGCCTAAAGCTTGAAATCTTGGGGCTGAGCGAGGTCCACTGGCCGGGTACTGGCGAACACAAGACATCATCCGGGAAAGTCTTGCTTTACTCTGGCATACGAGGTGAAAATGCTACTCGAGAAAGTGTAGTTGGATTCCTACTGAGCCCTGGGGCTTATGCAACCCTGATGATGTGGGAACCGAGAAATGAGCGAATGATCGTTGCCAGATTTAGAACACGGGTTAGAAACCTTACAGCAATACAGTGCTATGCGCCAACAGATGCTGCCAAACTGTAGGAGAAAGAGAGTTTTTACAGCCAGCTGAACAGCGTGGTTGAGAAAATCTCGAAGGGGAACATCCAAATCCACTTGGGCAACTTCAACGCGAAGATTGGCTCAAACAACACGAAATACGTTTGCTCGCACGTGTCCAACGACAGGATGAGAAATTTGGGTGCCACTACTACGCCGAAGAGCAAAGGACTGGCATCAAGAACGCCTTTGTCACGACCAGTGAAAAAAGCCTCGGCAAAGCGAGCAGCGGGCGGACGGAGTGGATTTCGGATGAAACTAGGAGGAAGATCGACGAGCGAAGAGAGGCGCGAACCAAATAGGCTAAGTCTCGTCAACGACACGCCGAAGGCCTGTCAACGATACGCCGAACTGGAGTGGGCTGTCAAACAGGCTTGTAGGCGGGACAAGAGAACGTTTGTTGTACGATATTTCTCGCCGCCTTTGTGGTGCCAGGATGAAGATGCCGCTAAAGGACAGAGCCGGTCAGCTACTAACTGACCGTACAGAACAGCTTAAGCGATGGACTGAACATTTTGAACAACCATTCCGAGTTTCAAATGTCAGACAGCAACAAAACCAGCAGCGTATGACGCCTACAGTTCGTCGAATTATTCGCGTCAACTCGGAGGCGCCATCGCTGGATGAAATTGTAGCAGCCATCAAGAGTATGAAATCCAATAGAGCGCCAGGGAAAGACTGGAACATTGTAGATGATTCACAAACTCTGTTTTGGGAAAATCGTCTAGAGAATGCTATTTGCAAACATTTTGGTGTTCCGATCATTTTCAAATTCGTCTTGTTTAGACATTATAAAAATCGTTATACTAGTTATAAGCGCCATCTATCGTATCAGTTCCGAATTTTGTTGTCCGCAGTCAGATTGATCTCTTTCAGATAAACAACATTTCCAAGGACAGGCACCTTCTATCTCTTCTCAGTCCCGAGATATTAGAGATTCTAGTATCGAGATTCTAGAATTATTTAATTATTTTAATTTTAATCTAGAATTATGGTAATTTTGGTTGGTAGCAAAAAAAAGCGCTCATTTGGCTACCAACGGGATAGCAATCGCATAGCGCTGTAAACACAAAAGATAAAACCATATTTTCTTCAACAATAGTGTAGATAATAATAAGCTCTACAATCGCCCTTTACACTACTTTTTCGAATTCTGTTGAGTTGAGGCGCTATAGTCAATTGAGCATCTACTGAGCAAAAAACCGAGAATGAAGCCTGCCCCTGGCTACTGCGTTAAAAATGTTGCCCGGAGGGAATTTGGCCACAGGTATCATTGTTTCAGTTCAACAGTATGACTTTGGTATGTATGACGGGTAATGTGCACATCAAACAGGTTGCCATTACCGCGTAAAATCTCTTTGACAGACAAATGTAATAAAATTGCATTTTTCTCAATTTCATGTTCGTGGCATATTAGAGAGGCTGTTAGAGTCAATAGGGTCGTAACAACTGGCCCTCCAATTGTCCTGTACTCTGACAGCTGGCTGCGAACTCTGTCGTATAAAAACAGAGGGTCAAGTTACGATAACGGAATGTAGCACCTAGGCTTTGCTTTGCTTTGCTTGGTATATTAGCTAATTCTTCATTTATGGTCAGTATTGCGGTATACAAAATTCATCTTCAAATGCAGAATGCACACAAGTCTTCTTTTGCACAGGGGATACGTGGGGCGTAAAAATAAAACATGTAAAAAAATCCGCGTTGATTCAAAAAGCTTTATGAATAAAAACCGCATTACAGCAGTCCCCCGAATAAGGGGGTGGGTGGTGCTGTACGCCCACTGCGATTGCTTAGGTGCCCATTAGCCAATAAAGTAAATTTTTGGTATATTGTTAGTATCTGATATAACCTGTTAACTACCAAATATCAACTTCAATGGTTAATGAACAGCTAAGATATCGCTTTGGGCGTAGAGCACCACCCATCGCCCTATTTGGGGGATTCCTGTAATTCAAAAATCGTCGTAAATTTAAAAATTATAAGAATAATCCGTGTAAAAAAAGACTTGGGTGTATACTTAAACCAATTCTCCAACATTTAACCCTCTAACGGGCAACATCGTAAAAACAATGCGATCGAGCAAATGATTACTTTATCATGAAAGTACCCTCAAAAGAAGCTCGAGTGTTGATTTTCATGGAAAATATTTATCTTGAGGACCGCTAGGTATGAAATAGTCTAGTCTCTTTTTAGTTTTTCATGCCTAACGCTCTACCCAAATATTTTTTCAGTTCAAATATATCACAAAATTGAAAAAAAGCATGTAAATTACTCACAGGAAAAATTTGAGATCGAACATTTTGTTCTAGATGTCCTTTTTCTTCAAATGTAAAACAGGGAATATTCGCACCATAATTTTTTTCCAAATTTTTCGGAATTCTTGTTTTTGAAAGATTATAACTTTTGAACGCATAGTCAGAATGTTGTGATATTAGTATCAACATGTCAGGAAATCTGTTCTGAACAAATTTCTCATAAGGGTAGGCGGGGCAAGACCGTCCCCTTAAGCAAAACCACCTGTGTAAAAAAAGTTGTAGCTCAATTTCTAATTTATCTGCTTTAAATGAACAATTGATCTATTCCCTAAATGTAAACATAAAAACATAAATATCTGTTATGATTTTCTATTTTTTATTGCGATTTGGAAACACGTCCAAAAAAATAGAGTTTTTTCCTTGCGGGGTGAAACACGCCCACTAACGGGGTAAAACCGCCATAGCGTATAACTTTAACAATATTCAATCGATTTGAACGAAACTGATGGCATTGGATTCCTAAATCTAATCTAAATTTAAATAAATTAAACCATATTGCCATCAAACAATAAATGGTTCGCCGAGATTCGCAATTTCGAAAGAGTGTCCGGCAACCACTCGTATCGGAAGAATATCAGTAATATAGGTACCGTCATCTGGGGCGAGATTGAGCCAAAAAAGCATATATTTTTGTTCTTTAGCTATACAGCAGTATACAACAGTATACACACAATTTAGGAACTAAGTTGATTTCAAACCTATCAATATATACTAAATTGTTCAATTAACAACTACCGTCGAGATGGTTTAGTTACAATGAAACCTAATTTTACTAGAAATGCATGAACTTTGGCATAATCTCACCACTTCTACGGAGTGACGTTGTGTCAAAAACCCGAATTAATCCACCTAGCGGCGTGACCTAGCCTTTCTACTGCCACAATAATCATTATTTAATTTCTCAGGAACATCTATAATTAACTTGACTATATTTTTAAATATCCGTTCCGTATTCCTCAAAATCCTTATTTGCCAGTAAAATTCACAACGTATTGCGTAGAATAATTCTATTTTCTTTCCTTGGATGCGTAAATACTTGTAACCGTCATTTATGTTATTTGATGAACACCTTATTTAGTTTTATAATCGGTCGGCCTTAACTTTTGGGTTCCAGAGCCACATACGAAACTTGTTTTGAACTGACAATATGAAATATGCGTTCATAGCATATTTTTGATATTTTTTTTGAGTGGTTTTAGCCCAAAGGGTAGATTTTTTTGATATTTTGATATTAATACCATGCGTTCAAAAGTTAGCATCTTTGAAAAACAAGAGTTCAGAAAAATTATTATTATACTTCGTTTTTGAAGAAAAAGGATATCTACAACAAAATGATTAATCTCAAAATTTTACTATTAGTTTGCTTGGCTTCAATTTTGCAATATATCTGAATTAGAAAAAATAACTGAATAGAGCATTAGATATGAAAAAGAGAAATTGAACTTTTTCTTAGCTGGCGCTCCTTCAGATCATTATTTTTGCATGAAAATCAAAACTTGAGCTTCTTTTGAATGTACTTTCATGAAAAGATAGTCATTAGCTTGATCGCATCGTTTTTACAATGTTAGAGGGTTAGGAAAACAAGATGAGGTCGAAAAATAGTGCCAAAGCTACGCCATAAACATGCTTGAGAATGGGAAATAGGATCGATATGATTCCCAGTGCTTGTCTTTTTTTGATTTATTTATTAAAACATGATACATGACATAAGACATCTGTCCTTTAAAATATCACTAACGAAAACAAATCTTACAAAATTTCTACCGTGCAACGTTTACTTCCTATTTTTCATATAACATTTCTAAGCTCTAGTATCTATTGATTGAAAAGAGCATCTATTGATGCGCAAAATTTGTATGAAATTTGTATAAATTTATTTGGAAAAATCAACTCACTAGTATTTTGATCCTATAAAACACTATACTTATATACTTAAATTAACTGCTTTTCTCCGCTTTTTGCTTTGCGTGCAATTGTGAGTAACAGTAAGTGAAGAAAATGACAATTGAAATCTAAAATCAAAGAAAAAAAAAAACTTTGCAATTGAATCCCGCTATTTAATATTTATTTGCGACAGATACGTAGTTCGCCTACAACATGCAGGCTTCATCAGTGTCTTTTTTCAAAGGGTATACGTATCTGTCGCGAATAAATATTAAATAGTAGAATTTAGTCGGTAAAAGTTTTTTTCTTTTCTTTTATTTCAGAGTTCGTATTCCACTAAGAGGCTTCAAAAACTTCTGACTTTTGACATGTTTCTCACTTTTCTTGAATTTCATTGCAAATTGTCATCACATACACATACATACATACATACATACATACATACATACATACATACATACATACATACATACATACATACATACATACATACATACATACATACATACATACATACATACATACATGCATCCACACACACATACATACATACACACATACATCACACACATTGAATACAATCAACATTTGATTGAAATGTTTTGATTTTACACGTTTTAACGGTTTAATATACGGTGCTCAAGTGTTAAAGTTTGGATAACTTTTGAATGGACTGTCCGATTTGCAATAACTCGGTCTCGTTTGATAGATCTCAACAGTAATTTTCAAATGATAATAAATCGTGTGATGCTTTACATTGAATTAATGCTTATATGTTACAAAAATATGTTTTAAATACAATTTTTTTACATTTCTTTATGTAACTTTCAAACTACAAGTCCAATCATCATGAAATTTGGAAGTTAAGGGTTTGTAAGGCTCCTCTTTCATATGCAATCAATTTTGTTCAAATCGGTTAAGGGATCTATGAGATAATGAAGTCCCATATTTTTCGTATTTTTATACATAACTTTTGAACTAAAAGTCCGATCAAAATGAAATTCAATAGCGACCAATGGGACACCTAGACCTTTCATTTGACACTAAGAACATTAAAATCGGTCCAGCCATCTCCGAGAAAAGTGAGTGAGATTAAAAGCGTTACATACACACACACACACACACACACACACACACACATACATACACACACACAGAAAATGCTCAGTTTTCGAAACTGAGTCGAATGGTATATAACATTCGGCCCGCAGGACCTTCTTTCCATTTCCGGTTTTTCAAGTGATTTCTATACCTTTATACTATATATTTATATAGTAGAAAGGCAAAACATAAAGTTAAGCCATCAATTTAAACAGTGAACATTACCATGTTTATAAACAATACACATAAATATCAGTATAAAGTAGTTCATATGGGGCCATCCATGAACTAAGTGCACTATTAGGGGCAGGGGGTCGGCCAAAAACAACGCATCATACAGTATGAATGAAAATAACCTGGAGAGGTCTGAAATAACTAAAAATGAGTTCATAGTCAATGGACAGCCTTTCTATAGTCAGTGACGTTTCTAGGGTTAATAAGGGGGAGATATATGAAGGGGTGTATCCTAAGGGGGCATACCTATTTGATCATTTAACAAAAGTAACCATTACTTCGTTCGAAAACCTGCGGCCGCAGAACATGTGGCCTATCCCACCCCCCTCCCCCTCCTTAAAACTGGCAGTTTATACACGGTATAATATATTCATTTCATATTAGAGTGTTTATTCAAAGTATCTGAAATTTCCAGAGAAAAAGTAAAAATTAGTTTAAATTATTTAGCAGACCTATGATGCTGTTTGCTCCAAAATAGATGATGCAATCTAATCTGTCAAAATAATATAGTAAATAATGTGAGTGCACTGGTGTATGCTGACGTATTTTTGTTGGATATGTGAAATCCACAAATTGGATCGATCATTATTGCTTGGCACAATCTCGCCCCCATGAAGCTCGAAAAGTACAAAGTTTCGAAAAATATTATTTTCGTAATCAAAACTTATCCAACGCATAATAACCTTTCAATACATTGTAAATGATTAGTTTATATATCTTCAAAATAGCAAGTTTATGCGATTTCTTGTTTGGGTTGGTTTATGCGGGACATTTTTTACAAGCTTTTTTACATTTTTACAATAGTTTGCTAATATTATCTGTGTTCCATTCTAAGTTATGAATAAATATGTTATGTTCATCATCATTTTGAATTTAGGTCACCAGTTTCTATAGATATAAAAAAATTTCACAAATAAACATTTTTGGTTTTTGGCACAATCTCACCCCGGATGGCGGTACCAACAGTCTTGAAATTGATACCGCGTAGTTTCCTTAGACAACAAGATGGATCGGGTTAGGCATCCTGGAGTCAATCTTTTAGAACCAGAGAGGATCTAAGATAAAATATATCAATATGGGTATTAAAATTCCTGCATTGATCCGGTGGATCATTTTTTGACATTTCAAATTGTTCTGATTGATAAACCAGATACATATTATTTTTGCATTGCTAAGAAAATTTGCTATATTTTCATAAAAAAAATGTTTTTTATGATACTTGTTCCAAGAAAGAGGAATTATTGAAAAAAGCTATATCCGAGAAAACAAGAAAACGTGTATAACGCCCGCAGGGAAAATTGGCGATTTAGATTTTTTCAAACAGTATACCAGCTACAAGCTAAGCACATTTACATTGTTTTATGTAAATCTGAGACTCTTTGGTCCAAGCTATGCAATTATTTTAAAAATCTCCTTATCGCTCTAGCATTATGCACGACGGTCTTGCGCCGCTCTTTGTGGTCGGTTTTGCCCCCAAATGACCGATGTACACATTTCACTATTTATTTCAACAAAACTGTATGAACAGTTACCCAATTTAGGTACTGTCGGATGAAGACAGGATCAGAGATGCGATATGGGTTAGATTTACTAAAAGTTTTAACGTTTTGATTCAAATAAACCCTAAGTTCTGCGGGAGCAAAGTTATAAAAAACGAAACGATTATAACGAAAAATATGTTTGTATTTATTTCTCCGATAGGTTATACGATATTGCTGTGCAAGGTATTGTAAAATATTGCGTAGCCATTCAGTAACTTGACTGTCATCAACATGTAACATCAATTTGAGCAAGGCCCTGTAAAACCATGGTGGGTGGTTTTACCCCGGCGGGCGTTGTTACTTCGTCTACCCCTACGTATTTCTCTGGAGCTCCAAAAGCGAAGGCCGTCTACAGACGGTCTTACCCGTAAGAGGGTTAACTTTAATACCAACATCCGAAATCACGAAAATCCATTATTTTTCGACCTCCCAGAGTAGGGCCCCCTTGAAAATTATAATTTGTTTTAAAAATAATTTCTTTCTAAAACTTATTTTTCCAGAGATGTAAGCAAAACAAAATAAAAGGGTTTGACAAAAACGGGTATTTTTCTTAAAAAAAGCTCGACGAGGTCAAGCCGGCATTGAATATGGGATCTTGCTTTCTGGCCGAAAATAGACAATCTGACAAAATTTGGTTCGAATCTATGAAGGTCGATTACACGGGTCCCGGACACTTCGCGCGGAATGGTACATAAATTGTTTAGTTTTTTTTTAAATAATATGGTCATTTATATTAAACATATTTATTCGTATTTTAACAAGATACATACTTAACAGATAATTAGATTAAACATGCTAATGCAAACACAATTTCACGCTCAGTTCACAGTTTACTATTCCACTGTTGAGCTTAGCAATCATCAATGCATAATTCATGCTCCAGCACCGGTCGTACCAACGTATGTGATGAGAGTGAATGGTTGTTTTTCGGGGGTGCAATGAATGTAACGAATTTGCTAGACCGTTTTGTCTAAGTTCGCTCTTTACGCCCGATGGATACAATTTAAAACAAACCTGATTACGATGACAAACTGTATGTTTGGTTCGAGTGGAATATTTTCCGATTCTCCGTTCAACCTTTTCAAATATCATGTTATTAAACTTTAATTTCCTCTTTCGCCATGGAGTTTTTGTATTCGGACACCAGTTCCTGCTTTTTCAATCGATATACAGTTTGCGTCAGAAGGAATGATATTTTATTTAGTCATTCTGAGCAACTAAAAATCGGTTTTCCCTGCTAGTTAGATATGGCATAAAAGTAATAGCATTTGTGCTTCATACTTTATCAAATTGGCGGTTGGTGGATTTCGCGCTAGTCACCCACATGTGTAAGAAGTTGCGCTAATTTTTTTGGTCACGGGGGTTCAACCGCCGAATGGTCATTCGCCCCAAGACAGATTTCTGGGTTTGGAGACTTTTGTTAAAGAAAAAAATTATAATAGCCTAGTATGCCCCAATTTGAAATCGGTGAAAACAGGCTTTTTTGGACAATGATAATGTCTAAAACCAAAAATTTTCATAACGTATTATGCAAATATAGCCACTTTTCGATATGTGAACGACTTATGAGCGACGAATTTGTCTGTCTTTAGAAAGCAATTTACAAACTTATGAAATGAGCGGTTGAGTACACGTACATGAGTACACGTAACCTCTAATATTTTTATTCATGTTTTTGAATTTCGAGGAAAATAGTTCAAAAAAGTTGCTTGAGAGAAATTATTGCAAATTATTATTCTAATTCATCTTAACGTCAAACTATATTTTTGTTGTCGTCAACCAAAAATTCAAATTTTCAGAGGCCATGCTGTATCTGGAGTGCATTATTCATTTGATTTTTGCAGCCGTTTTTGGACATCGAACATTAACACTAGCCAACATTAAGAACTATTTTAAAATCATTTGTTTTACCTTGGTTACATTATTGAAATATAAATAACCAAACTGATTCGCACCTTAAGTTAGTTTAAATATGTGTAGAAAATATTTCAATTGTTTAATTTTTGTAATTAGGAATTTAATGAGTGCTTGTCATGAAAAGTACTCTGACTGATATGGTTTTTAGAAGAAACTTCTGGTATTTGACCACGTATAATAATCAATAAAGCACTTTTTAGCTAAATGTTTAGATTAACATAATCTCGTTCAGAATATAGTCTAATCAAATCAGTCGATGTACTTAACAAAATTAGAACAGGCACAAATTCAATAAGGAAAGCATTTTTACAATCTACTTGATTGACAGGTCTCGCAGTCACTATAAGTACTAAAGGCTGTAGTGTCACCATTTTACTTTCGACGCTGCTTTCCAGTTGAGTTTTGAACCAATAATAACTAACTTACTGGAGCAGTAATACTTCTCGAGATTATACTAAATAAATGGGACCCGTTTGCTGATGCTTTATTTCTCGGGTCTTGATTAAAACTTTTAACCTTCATCAATGTCGATAAACTGAACTACTGAATCGAATACAAATGCCTCCATATAATTTCAAGGTAAGATATTGATCTCATAAATCATTGTCATTGAGTCCCTTAGGGGGGGTTATTGTCAATGTTCAAATTCAATATTGATCGGTGTTCTAGTTTCCTAAGACCGGTTAGGAAGCAACTAAACTGTAGCAGTTCCATTAATATTGTAAGTGATTTGGATGCCAAAATTGTTCAAAATTGAAAACGGTTACTAGGAATCTCGCGCGAAACTAAGCATTTGCTCAACATATAAACTATTATCACAATTTTTTCAAATAAATCAATATTATAGTTGTCCTTAATATGCATCTGATTGCTGAGTTGCTCAATGTTGTGCAACAGTGGGTAGTCACGAATATGAAAACAGTAATGAAAAACAAACAAGAAGAAACATGCATGACGACAAATGAAAATAAATTAAAACTACAATTAAGGTTATGCTTAGTTTAACTTTTGTTAATATTTTTAGGTTTCTGACAGTGAGGGATATGCCTCCCATTAACTTTATTTCTGCATCCTGTATGTCCTACTTCCACCAAATTGTGCCATCGATTGTCACGTAGTTGTTGGACAGATAGAGCACAGCCGGATTTGATTGAATGAATGATGTCTCCAATAACAGTGATTTAGTTTTATGCTTAGTCACCTTGTAACCCGTTTGCGACGTGATCTCGTTTTGTTCCGTTTTCAGGTTCGTTGTTTAATTAACCTGTCACCATCCTCTCCGGTGCTTCGCATTTTTCTTGACCATGCACCAAGTTCACCTTGTACGGTCGATAAAAAAATATATTATTTATTATTACCCGGTATTCAATATTCTAAAGCTTTTATTTGCCTGGCTGTTTATACTTTAAAGAGACAGAGCGTCACGCCTAATCGACCTCCATGCTTCACTGCGTTTACGAAATTTGTAAATTGCATTTTGTCTTTGTAGAAGCTAAAAAGTCATGGCAGTATTTAAAAGGTAATGAAATTTAGTCGGTCTACTCACATTACTCATTTTTGAACGTCGTAGCATCTAAAGTTCCATTTAAGGCAACGACTGGAATCATACTTCAACTAACTAAACCCCAGACTGTACGAAAGGCTTGTTGCCGATTAGTGATATTGGTTTCTGGCTCTAACAAAATTCTTTCAACTATTTCAATTACTGCGCTAAAAAAAGGTCACTTTCGAGATTTTTTTCTTTTTATCTGAAAGACATAATAATTTTGAAACCACAAAAATTTTCCTAAAAGAAAACATAAATGATGCGCGAGGTTCATTTTGTCTTGGGCTCCGCAGCCACAAGATCTCACAGTCCGAAGAATATATCATTTATAGAACGGAGGACTTGTCGAGATCATTCACAGTACCCAACTTTATCGAAAAATTGAAAATTAATATATCTCAAGGAAGCGACCTTGGACCTTTACTGATTTCGCTATTATGTGTACATATTACATTTTTCTATCGCTGGAGAAGGCAATAGGTTTTACAATGCCAGTAGATATCCGAATTGGCACTTTTTTGCAAAATTTGGTAGCCAAGAAACGTGCTAGGGGAACATATCGTACTGTTTGTTTTTTAAAAAATTTTGACGTGTGATATGGAAAATACTCCCCAAACCTGGCCGTAAACGCACTGTAAGGATACCGGAGGCCATGAAACGAGTAAGAGAGCTAATTCGACGGAGACCAAATCAGTCTGGACATAAAGTGGTGAAGAAACTATAGGAATTTCGATACTGATTTGAAAAATCATTTGCTTCCTATCGTCAAACAACATTACATGAATGCTTTCAACAAGTTTCTGTGCCGTCTCACCAGGCGAAAGCAACACGGGCTTGGTGTGAGGACAATTTTCCGAGATTTATTTCTTCGAAAGAGCGGCCTTCTTCTTCTCCTGATTTGAATCCTTTAGGCTGTGCATGGGGTTACATGCTAGGCAAATTAGGGAGCACAAAAAGATTGACTGTGAATACTTTCAAGTAGCGTTTGGAGAATATTGTGCGTGTCAGCTGTAACGCTTTTCAACAACTTTTGCGACTGTTCATCAAAGCAAAGGGAAAAAGATTTGGACTGGACCAATGTAAGACAAATGTCTTGGATAAACTTTACACAAAATACACTCAAAATTAAAATTTGTAATTCCCCACAGCACTGGCATACTTCTGTGATACGATAGTTTTTCTCTCATTTTGACTGTTTTTATCTATTTTTTCATGCTTTCTGTCTTCTGTTCTGTTTTTCCTCTCTTTTTGCTTCATTTCTCCGTTCTATGTGTCACATTTATTCCGATATTTGCTCCTGTTTTTTCTTTTCTTCTTCAGTTTTCCTGTTTTATATCCCATTTATTCATCTTTTTTTCTTCCGTGTTACCTTTTTCTTCAAACCGTTGTTTCTGATTTACTTTTCTTCTTTTTCATCGCCTTTTATGTCCCAACTTCCTCCTGCTATATCCCGTTTGACCTCCTTTGCCAGTTTTCCTTGTTTTCTTTATCATTATTTATTTTCTCTCTCGCTATTCTTCTTTTTCCTTTCGACATCTCTTGCTTTTTTTTGTTCCGTATTCCTTTTTTTGTCTCGTTTCCTCTTCTTTTCACTCTCCTGCCTGCTGTTTCCTCTTTCTCTGTTCCTTTTCTTTTCTCTTTTTTATTCCGTTTTCGCCCTTTTCTTGACGTTCCTCTGTACCGTTTTTCGTCTTTTTGTCATTTCCTATCCGACTTTCGATTTTTTTTCTTTTGTTCGGACTCGGTTTTCGTATTTTTTTGCTTTTAACTCCTTTTCTATCCTGTCTTTGTTTTCGTTTGTACTGTTCTACCTCTTATTATGTTTTGTTTTTCCCCTTTCCTAAAAAGCAAAGGCATGGCGTGAAACGTCCTGTTGAGAACTTGATCCTTCTTTATCGACAGACCTCGCAGCCGGTTATTAGAGTATAGGACAATTACGGGGCTAGTGCAACGAACCTACTGATTCTATAGCAGCACGTCCCAGCCGACATTCGAACAAACGACGACTGGCTTGTTAGGCCAGCACCGTAACCCGAAACTAACTGAGCGGCCCTTTTCTGTTGGGTTTTTCCTTTCCGTTTTTATTTTCTCTTTCCATTTTTTCCGCTCTTTGTTTTGTTTTTATTTTTCATTTTCAGATACCAATACCTTTTTGTTGATTTTTGCTCACTCTGATCCCGTTTTTCCACTATTTTTCTCCTGTCGTCTTCTGACCCGTGTTTCCTGTTTTATCCTATCCATTTTTCTCTATTTTCAGTTCTGTTCTTCATTCGTTTTTTGTTATTTTCTTTCCCGTTTTCCGTTTTTTTCACTTCACGTTTGCAGATTTCGTCTTTTTCTATGTTTTTATTTCCTGTCCTTCTCATTTTCCGTCTGCGTCTGCACCGCTTTTCCTCTTTTTAGTATCTCATTTTTTGCTTCCTCCCTTCCCTTCTGTTAACCTTTTCTATGCTCCGTTTTTTCGACTTTTTCTCTTCCGTGTTATCTTTTTCTTTAGTCAGTTTTTCCTATTTTTCTTTTCTTCACTAGTTATATCCTGTTTGACTTTTGTTTTCGTTTTCCTCATTTCCTCTATCGGTGTTATTTTTTCTCTCTCGTAATTCTTCTTTTCTCAGTGTGATTTCTCTAGTCTTGTATTCCGTGTTTTCTTGCCTTGTTTTTCCTCATTTTCACCCTTTCCTTTTTCCTTTTTTCTGTTCACTGTTTTCTCTGGTTTTGCTCCATTTCATAAGCCCTGATTTTCCTCTGTTCCGTTTTTCAGCTTTTTTATTTCGTTTTGCATCATTTTCTGGCCCGTTGTTTGCTTCTTTCGTCTCGTTTTTTTTTGTCATTTTCTTTCTGACTTTAGACTTATTTCTTTTATTCGGTTCCGATTTTCGTCTTTTATTACTTTTTATAACTTATTCTACGTCGTTTTTGATTTTCGTCAGTTCCGTTCTCTTATTATTACCTATTTTCTCCCTTTTTTGTCACGTTCTATTTTTTTCGTTTTATATTTTTTGTTTGCCGCTTTTATTTTTCCTTTTCATTTTTTCTTTTGCCGTCTCGCTTTACCTTTTTTCCGGCTTGTTTTTATTAATTTTCTATCCGACTTTCGTCTTTTTACTTTTATTCGGTCGCGGGTTACATCTTTTTTCGCTTTTTCGACTCTTTCATTCTTCCTCTTATTATGCCCTGCTTTTCCTACTTTCCTGTCATGTTCTGTTTTGCATTTTCATTTTATCCTTTTTGTCTTACGTTTTAATGTTTTTCTATTTTTTCCTGCCCCGTTTTTCTTCTTTTCCTGTTCTCGTTTCTCCATTTTCTTGCTCCCTTATTTTCTCCTTTTCTATCACGTTTGTTTCTTTTTTGTTTTACTTCTTTTCTGTTCAGTTTATGTTCATCTGCTTCGTTTTCGTTTTAGTTTTTTCTTCTTTTCTTTACAGATTTTCATCTTTTGCTGTCGTCTCTCCGTTTTTGTTTCGTTTTCTCTCATCTCTGTCCCGTTTTTCTCTTTCAATTGCCCGTTTTCTCTCCCATTATGACATAATTATTCTTTTGTTTTTCCTTTTCTCATACCTAACGGCCATTGCAAATTATTTTATTTTTGCTGTTGCAAGTGAAAAAGAAGAGGCTCAAAGAAAATCTCTTATTGTTACTTAGGTCATTTTGAACAGTTACGCGAGAATTGTCTGTGCGCTCTGTTAAAGCGAGAAGAAATCGTTAAATGACGGTAAATACGGAGTTTGAGTTTTAACGCCCGTTTAATTAGTTTTCGTCATGTTTTCCTTGGTGCTCTGTTTTGTGTCTTTTTTTGAGAGCAGCAGGAGATGGATCACCTCTAGATCCATCAGTAATACATCTGTGAAACTTACCTATGGGTCATTCCACGGGAAATTTACAATCAAAATTTTTTTTCTCTTCGGAATATTTTTTTTACGTTCTTTGTTCAAAAAAAAAATAGACACGTAAAAATGCACTATTTAACTATTGAAAAACAATCGAGAGGAAGTATACCAATTTTGAAAGTTTGTGGAATAGTGAACACATCTGGTAGAAAGTCATTTTTTGATATTACAAACTATGTTTACAATTAGCATTTAAAAAATAGTAATTTTTTCGGATTACAATACTTTAAAAAATCATATCTGGCGAATTCCAACAGTAACATCGAAATAGAAAAATACGTGTCGATTTTTTTTTAACAAAGAACGTAAAAAAATATTCCGAAGAGAAAAAAATTTTGATTGTAAATTTCCCGTGGAATGACCCCTATATTTTTATAAGAAACTGCTCTACGTTATAAAGATTAGAAATTGACAGACAGTAAAAAGATATTTCAAAAACATGAAATTTAATTCATAACAAGATTTGAAACTGGAACTTTTCTTACATAATTAATTTATTTATGGCAAAAATAGTGGCCGATTAAACTGTGGACCTCTGGGTTACAGATTTACATTATTTTTTACAAAGAAGGTGAGGTACGTGCTCCAGTGTGCCTCATCATAACCACGGTTATAGTATAATTAATGCAAAAAGACAATAAAAACATGCCGTTGGTTGCAATTTCGCCAAAACAAAAATTTCAACCAGTCATTGCAGCTGTCGATAAGATTAGAA
The DNA here is from genome assembly GCF_943734655.1 of Sabethes cyaneus. NCBI lineage: Eukaryota > Metazoa > Arthropoda > Insecta > Diptera > Culicidae > Sabethes > Sabethes cyaneus. The sequence goes on along the minus strand of NC_071355.1, from coordinate 149,872,271 downwards.
TAGATAAGCTACACAGTTAAAGCTCAAAATCTATTTTTGTGGGATTAATCAAGCTGCATTGAACCAGAATTTTACACAAGTATGTGCTGATAGCATTTGCAGCCAAGAGTCATATTGGCACACCTGGAAGAGTGCATTACTGTTTCATTCAAGCAAATCGTTCGAAACTATAATTTAAATTGCGTCATTTCACAAATATGTGAGATAATTAAACGGTAAACGCTAGAATCAGGTTAAATTTTGTTTTCAGGAGTTAGTATCACGGAGAGCTTAATCTTCACCATAATATGTACCCTCCTTTGAAAAGCTTCTTTGATAAGCTTTTTTTGATAAGCTTCTTTGAATATATAATTCGGCTTTTTTTTTGAAAACCACGTGCAGTGTGAAATGATGCACTTTGGCCATATAGCTTAAATATGTGCATATTTAGTTGAATCGGAGAAGGTCATTCCAAATAGATTTGCGAATTCGCACGGGTCCACTTAAAAACGGGTTGTGTCCGAAAGTGTTCCTGCACAAGTTTAACATCTGATTCTATTATAATTGGCCGCCTAGTATTCGGATATGAGTGAATCGGACGGCTATCCGTAAAATCTAGCCAATAAATTAGATGAAATGTTCCATCTGCACTATAATTAATAGTACGGGTTGCGAATCTATGCAAAAGTCAAGGACAACGCAAAAGAAGGAAGTAGTATTTTTTTATTTTCATTTCTGTTATGAGTCATTGTAGTTTAATCCGGTTTGACCGGGGCATTTCTTCTGAATCGGAAGCGTACATATACATGCAAGGGCTGTATACATTTGTGAAGAAATAACGAATTAAACAGGTTTGTTTATTATTATTTTCATATAACGTATTTTCATACGGTTATAAATTTTTGTGCCTGAAACTGTTGTTTTTTCTAAGTTTTTTTTTGCTTTGTCTCGCGGATCTCTTTTTTTACAATATTTCTATTACTGCAAATTAATATTTGACATAGGAGCAACAACCAGTTGGAATATTTAAACATATAACAATATATAATATTAACGTTTCTTCCACTTATTTCACTAATTTTCGATTTAAATGTTGATATACTCAAATCTCGGTTATGTCCACTATTGGGATGACGTAAAAAATAATCGGTCGTAAAAAAAGGACGTTAATTCAAATTTTCGACGTAAAACCAGAGAACATTAATTCAAATTTCGGACGTAAAATAGTCACGTAAAATGTATGGACGTAAAAAGAGATTCTAGTGTACAACATTTACTAATAACTAGTAATTATGTTTGATGTGATCTGACTAACAAAACTATCTTGAATCTGGTAAGATTCTTGAAAATTCGAAGTCCTTAGTCGTGCAAAATCTGTTATTGTTACTTGAGTTGGGTATAGACATCTTTAAGACTTGACCCTTCTTTCTCGACAGGCTTCGCAGTCGGTTATTAAAGCACATAACAATTACTGAGGTGGTGAATGACCAATTGTTTAACACCACATTAAATAATAAAATAAAAGTTACTGAGCTAGTAAAACGATCCTATAGACTCTAGTAGCACAGCCCAGTCGATATTAATGGGCGGTGCTACTACAATGTGACATATCCAGGTGTGGCAATGTTGGTTAAGTGGTGTTAGTGCAATGAAGAAATTTCATCATGGTGTGGGTGGAATCGTAAATCGACCAATCACGATGAAGCGTGACGTCAAACTCCAAAAACAAACCCCATTGTCCGACGCGGTTTGTTTTTGTAGTTTGACGTCGTTTTCTAATTTTTCGCTACTAATACCATCAAATGTCTTCATCTGCCACGCCTTTTTAAACCTCATTGGTGCTACTAGAGTCAGTAGGATCGTTGCACTAGCCCCGTAATTGTCCTGTACTCTAATAACTGGCTGCAAAGTCTGTCGTGAAAGAAGGAGGTCTAGTCTTGCAGACGCCCATAACTCAAGGCCTGGTTTAGCTTTGCTTTGCCATGACGGGCGGACTTACAGTAGTTGACCAAAACTTTACCCATGGTCGATGAAAATCTGAATGTCGGCATATTCTACAATTCTACAGCGCTGTCGTGACTGCGGCAATCAACCGCTTCTTCGTTTTGGCCACGATATTATCGGAGTAGATGCTAAGTTTGATGGTTGCCCAAACATTTTCTATAGATCACAGCTGGGGGACGTTGGGAGGGTTGGTGGTCTCCAGTACAACGTTTAACTTCCGGCGGTCCATCTCCTCCACCTCCAGTAATTTATTAGCATAATGGGTCAAGGCTATTGTAGTGAATACCAATGGTGTCGTAGGGCCATGTGAACGAAGTTAAAGTATTTATAGAACATAATGCATAAAAGGCTTAGTCAAGAATATTATTATAAAAGATTAACAATATCTTTAAAAAAACATTGCTCAAGTGCTACTTGAGTTAAACATTTTATTTGGCAACAAGGCAAATAATTGCACAAATACTCTGATATATGTGCAACATTTCCCGCGACGTCGAGTATCGTTCAGACATATGACATTCTGTGTGCTAGTTTTGAAAACGAAGGACGTGTAAAGTTCTCGGTCGTTGCTGTCCAGCGTTAAGTAGCTCTCGTCACCCACTGTGATCAAGATGTCTTTCACAAGTTCAGCTGCTCCTTCTGGGTGATTGCCTGCTGGCCAGATACGGCTGGCTTCGATACACGCTTCTGCATAACGATTTCCATTTTGGTTAGCTACTTCTTGCCCGTTTGAGCGGTCTCCGACCTTCCTGCCCAAGATGCAGAACATTGAAGCTGTCTTGCTCTCGGTCTTCGTCTTCAGCTACTGTTGCACTTTACATTTCTAGCATTTCTTCTGATGGGAAAGGCTGTTGTACATGCCGAATCGGCTATATGCTGGGGACACAAAGCCCTTCATACGGTATCAATTTTCCTCCAAGATCTTATCAAGTACCCAGTGTAGCGATAGAGCTAGTGCTTGTCTGTCGTATTGGAAAGTGTGTCCCTGGGAATTTGCATCACGGAAAAACGCTGTAGAAAATTACTCATTGGGAATTTTCTCTTGAAAATTTTGGGTAGAAGTAGTTTAGAGTGTATTCTTTACACTGTATTTTTATCGCTGTCTCTGTCAGTTTTTCGAAAATTGGAAAAACTCGGAATCATGCAGTCAACGGTGAGTCGTGTGATTAAACGTTACTACGACACTCTGGGCATCAAACGGAAGGAGAAATGCGATTAGAATAGATGTTCTACTAGTGACAAGGATCACAAGCATGTCGTGAAAGCGTTTAATCGTTATCCCAATGCTTCGGTCAGGCCAAAAAGTCTGTCCAAGTCTTTCGTTCAGATAGCGAAGGACCGGGAGGAACTGCATACGTATCAACTGCCAAAGTCTCCAAATCCGACCGTTTTCCAATTTTCGAAAAACTGACAGCGATAAAAATACAGTGTAAACAATACACTCTAAACCACTTCAACCCAAATTTTTTAGAGTAAATACCAAATTGGTAATTTTCTACAGTGTTTTTCCGTGATGCATTTTGATGTTGGACACCCTTTAGTGCTACGATCCTATTGATTCTATCAGCCTCTCCCAGCTGAGATTCGAACATAAGACGACTGGCTTGTTAGATCAGTCTCTTATATATAGACCATCTGAGAGGCCTGTCATGTTGTAATAATAATTGTAATAATCTTAATCTAATGCTACAAACGCCTTAAACCGTTCTTAACGAAAACCTGGCCCCTGACAGGATGCCATATTTTCGTGGTAAGAATCGCAGCTCGCTCCCTGCATGCTTCGACCGAAGCTTAAACTAATGCAAGTGCCAGCTAAACTACTGTTAGTACGAGCACCTTATGAGCACTCTATTATCCGAACCAAGATTTGCGGACCTACGCAAGAGAAGGTGCGCAAAATTTGTGTCACAAACATTACAATATTCGTGATTCAATTATGTACAGATATCAGTACCCTGAGTAATATCCCAGCGGCACAGTTAACAGTGGCAAATTAGTACATATAAATGTAAGCGAAGACTCAAAAAAATTATGCTAAACTGCATCCAAGACAAACATCAATAACATGGTGTTAAAGGTACATTTAGGCGTTTTGGTCTTTGATGCCGGTTATCTTCGTTATAGTGAATCTAGATTATCACATCGAAAAGGTGTTTTTTCGCCGAACCGAAAGTAGAGAAAATTACAATGGGTACCACCAATTCGTTCCAAATTGGACGCGAAGTGACGCACGCGGGCTACAGCCAGTTAGGAATTATACCTAATTACACTATCGGTAATTGATTAATTTTTTTTTACATCCCTTCCACCTATTCATCTTAACCATAGCTGCCGTACTTTGCATAGATATAGGTACTTCTCTAGTCATAATTCGTTGCGAAAAACATCACTGATTGCGGACATGCCTGTATAAAGTCAGTCATTAATCAAAGGAGAATGAAAAATGCATACCTACAATCGAAATGACTGGAAAGGCAGACTAGATGTCAATACTCTCTGATTGAAGCGTTGTTGCATTCTATCCGTAATTTTCATTCTCCTACTTATTAGATTCTTTTTAGTAGCAAATCTAGAGACAATGAGTCAGTACTGTATCTACTAAAATTTAACAATTTGCAGTGCATGAAGGTGCTTCTTGTGAGTCGTTGACGTAGATGTTGTTCTTGGTAAAACCCACAAGACAAAAAAAATATTTCAAATAGTTTTCATGACTAAATGAGATTACCGAATCGCCTTGTAAAGCTGTTCTCAAATTTTTATGGTTATAGTTCTTCGCCTTTGAACGTCCTAATAGAATGTCGCAGTATCTACATAGAATTTAATCACACGGTTTTGTGATTTGACGTGATATGCAGTTCTTTGTTTTTATTACAACTACAGCACTCACTATAGATGGCTTCACTTTCTCAACATTGCTTGCGGCATTAAATTTTTGAATAAAAGCGGTCCAAATGTCCGTTATATTTGCATTTGGTGAGTAAAATTTAAATATTATTTAATTCGTTTTGTGAAATACAATGCTCAGTAAAATGCAAATCATTGAAGATTAATTATATTATTACACTTATAGTAGTCCAAAGCTTTGTTTATATAATCCATGAAAACGGGTTGATTGATGGCCCAATTACATACACGGGAGCAAACTGTTTATTGGTGGGGTTTCTTATCAGGAAATATTGCATAGCTTTTGTGGAAAACAAAGTGTTTGCAATTTTATTGATTTTGCATTCTGTTGATTGATGCAGCAGAAATATTTGTAAGCAATTCGTAGACGCCACACGGAGATCAAATAAATAATATTGTAAATGTTGTTTGTAGTTAGATTATATTAATGGCATGTGAACTACCTACATTAGAACCATTCACTCACTGGGTAACCCCCGCAAAGGGGCTGAAAATCACAGTCGGCCACTTCACGGTGCGTGCATTGTCCAGAATCAGAACAGGCAATCAACTATCGTTAACACTGAAGGTGAACGTTGAGAATGCTAATTAATCAACGTTAGACAATGATGATTGCGCTGCGATGGGTACACCTATGAAGCATACTAATGGTTCTAAACTTACTTTCGATAGGTACTTTGAGTAGAAAATACTCACATCAACGTGTCAGTCATGGCGGAGAAATCGAACGGTTATCATTCCCCCAATTTGATCACTACCATCGTCAACAAGTATCCGACCTTCCGTGATGAGCCCTTAAAGTCACCCTACCGTTGGCTGGAAGGCAGGACACATGATGACGGCGCCGAGGGGCTTTGGAGAATCCATGATACGCTGTACGATTTGACCGATTTTGCTGAACGACATCCCGGTGGACCAGATTGGATTAAACTAACAAAGGTAAGGTTTACTTAATTAACTTTTGCTATGTTGATGCTATGTTCTCCATTCAACAGGGAACTGATATTACGGAATTATTTGAAACGCATCACATTACAACGAAAGCAGAAAATTTGCTTCCCAAGTTCAAAGTTCGGGAAGCCAAAGAACCACGGAATGTACGGATTACCTTCAAAGACGATGGTTTCTATCGAACGTTGAAACGAAGGGTTCGTGAGAAACTACCAGAGCTTAACATGGCACCAATGCAGACATCCAATTTAATCACAGATTCCCTTTTGGCATCGGCAATTATGTTTGCCTTTTTGGCCATTAAATTCCACAGCTACCTTTTAGCGACGGCATGTGCCGTTTGTGTCACATGGACGATGATTTGTGCTCACAATTATTTTCATAGAAAAGATAACTGGAGAATGCGTTTGTGGAATTTAACGTTCTCCAGCTATAGGTGAGTATTCTGGATAGTTCCTGATTGCAAGGTATTGAACGATACTTCTAGGGAATGGCGGATATCACATGCAATGTCTCACCATCACTACGCAAATTCGATTATTGATCTGGAAATATCTTATTTCGAACCATTCATGTACTGGCTACCGGATCCAAGCAGGAAAGGTTTGGTACAGCGATTCGGTGCATGGATTTATGGACCGATAGTTTATTCTATGATGTTTTCAGCGGAGTTCGTCAAAAGGTATTAAATGAATATAGCATCTGTTTGGATAGAACTTAATATTTCTTAAACATTACAGAGGTGTGGAGACTATTAAAACGGGTAAAAGTAGCTTTTATGCGGATGATCTCATAGGATTTGCTTTGCCCATCTTGATGTTTTTGGTCGATTCAAGTAGCATTGTCAACGTACTAAAATTGTGGATTTATATTCTACTGTTAACGAGTTTCCTATTCGGCTTGATAGGATTGAATGCTGCTCACCATCTTCCGGAAACTTTCCACAGTGGCGATAAAATATCGTAAGATATTTAGCATATACCTACATTATTTTCGATAGTTGATTATTTATTAGAATATGATTGGTGTATTCGGTACAAACCTCAATAAGGTGTATTGAAATTTGAGTTACTACTACAGTGGGATTTCGAACTTGGCAACAAATGCGTGTCGCCCACGTTTCCAAAATCGAAACCGTGCCAAAACCGATATGGACGAGAGGCATACGGACGTTAGACATATTGGACGTTAGGCATATTTTGCACGACCTATCTGGCGTTAGTTTGCAAGAGGCCCAATCGATTCATTTTAAAAATACAGAAAGTGGCACCCCACTTTTTATAACATACCGCATGAGTTGATGCGTGGACTAGGGAAAACTAATTAGAAATGACAGAGCTAGGAATAAAATAAACCTCTTGCCTCGCATAGTGCGGCGCTTTCGACGGCGGGTCGCCGGCAAAACTCGTGGCCTGCGGCCGTCTCACTCTGAATCTTCTATGAAATGTCATAAAATGTTTTTTTTTTTAATTATGCCAATTGGTCGTTATGCCAAAAGGTGATGATGAACTCATTTTTGTATTTACAAGAACGCCTAATATCCCTTGTTGCTATGGCCCATTATACCTATGATACATTATGACTCACGTCCGCATGCCTTACGTCGCGCACCCGTTGCATGTGTGTAAATTATGGAAAGATCTTTTGTTCCATTGAGTTGAAAGATCTTTTGCGAATCCCGCTCATACTTTCAATTATTTCAGGGATGACATCGACTTCGGAGCGTACCAAATCGCAACGATAATCGATCGTGCCGATGTGAAAGGATCACATTTTGCCGTACTTACCAGCTTCGGTGATCACTGTTTGCATCACATGTTCCCTACGATGGACCATGGAGTACTGCCCCAGTTGTATCCGATCTTCTTCCAAATTTGCGAGGAGTTCGAAACCGTTTATCGAGAATGCAGCTGGCTGCATCACATCATCTCGCAACATCGCCAACTAGCGCGGATCGAAGCGCGTACTTATGACCCTCGGGCTAAATTTTAATGAAAGCATTGGGTATTCTTCGACAGAATAACCTAAATGGCGAAGAAAAAAATAGGCTTGAGCGAAGTATAAAGTGCTTGGTATAAATGTACAATCGCAAACTATTTTCTATGTTTAATTAGAAACACTACCAAACTGGGATAAATGAAATTATATGTCGTAATAGTAGCACTAACAGGGTTAGTACAACAGGGTTTTATTTAACAATGTTATTTATGTGTCATTTAATATACCTAAACTATGTGATATTTTGATATTTCATATACAGGGAATGCCTAAATGAATTATATTATAGTATAAGATATGTCTTGTATAACATTGACAATTCATAGAGACTACGTATTCCTAGTCTTCAACGGCAATAAATAATAAACAATCACAGTGAGATCTATTTAGGAGCATTCCGTCTAAAATTATCGCCGAAATATTCGTCATTTTTTTTAGTATGGCCAACATATTCTCTTACAGATACGATTAGATAGCTTGGGTCGACCATTTTACCTAAGACTGTGTGAAGTTTTGATGGGCCCTTCAAAGTTTGTAGATATCATTTTTATTAAGAAATATTAAAACCTAATTTTAGGAACAAAATTTATTCCTAAATCATTTAATGAAGTCCTGCTTTGTCTAGTAGTATGAGCTACTTGATCATTAGTTGAGCCGCTCCGAATTATAGTGGTCCATTGACCATTCAGCAAATTTCAGGAGACGCATTTGTATAAAAAACTCTATAAAAAATTCCGTTCAATTATTTTCTCCAAACCAAGTGTTCTAATGTGCAGGGTGTAAAGTGAGTACCATACCGGAATGTACCATTTCACGGAAAACTTTTTTGTGGAAAGTACCATTTCGCGATCCTCTCCTTACTCGCTGTCGCTTGTTCCAGGAAATCTAGGTAGACCTAGGAAAACAAATAAACCTAGACAGTAGTGATTTCTTCGGGGAGTTGCCTCCCCCCAGTGGGCGGCGCTTCAGACGGCGGGTCGCCGGCAACACTCGCGGCCGTCTCGTCCTGAATGATCTAGTGTTACTATAGATAATTTTTGTGGTCTTGTTATTGACTAATGTTTTATGGAAGAGTCTCGAATTTCTCGAGTTCGATTAGTTTTTGAGTTTAGCAAAAATTTCTGTTTTATTTGTATGAGAGTCCATATCCCCCTACCACAGGGGTAAGAGGTCTCTAACTATCATAAAATAAATTCAAGACTTCAAAATCTCCCACATGCCAAATTTGGTTTCATTTGCTTGATTAGCTCTCACGTTATAAGGAAATTTGATTTTCATTTGTATGGGAGCCCCCCCTCCTAAACAGGGGAGGGGTCTTAATTCATCATAGAAAAAATTTCTGCCCCGTAAAAGTCCCACATGCCACATTTGGTTCCATTTGCTTGATTAGTTCTCAAGTTATAATTAATTCTCATTCTCAAGTTATCGTAATTCACCATAGAAAAAATTTCTGCCATCTAAAACTCCCACATGCCAAATTTGGTTCCATTTGCTTGATTAGTTCTCGAGATAAGAAGAAATTTGCATTTCATTTGTATGGAAACCAACCCTCTTAAAGGGGAGATGGGTCATAACTCGCTTTCTAAAGACGAAAGAGGTCTCAATTCACCATAGAAAAAATCTTGCCTCCAAAACCACTTACATGTCAAATTTGGTTCCATTTGCTTGATTAGTTCTCGAGTTATGCAGAAATTTGTGTTTCATTTGTATGGGAGCCCCCCTCTTAGTGGGGAGAGGGGCCTCTAACCATCACTAGAACCTTTCATGGCCCCAAAAACCTCTACACGCAAATTTTCACGCCGATTGGTTCAGTAGTTTTTGATTCTATAAGGAACATCCCGACAGACAGACAGACAGAAATCCATTTTTATATATAAGATTCCAAGTAATCCATTAAGGCAAAATTGCAAAGGAACATAAAATAACATCATCGAGAAATTTTTAATCACTGAAAAATGAGGAATTGATGGCTACGAAAGATATTATTTTTAGTTTTCCGATGTTTTTCCCTGCTGTTGAAATCCCATACGGGTTTATCGCTTTTAGGTTGTTTAAGTCTTCCGTTTTTTTCGCAGTAAATTGTGCAATACAAGACAATCGAGATCCAAGTCCTTGACAGTCGAAGTAAACAATGGTACATAATATTGAAATTGTTCAGTTTGATACTAAAGATAATACACGCAATAAGATTACATTTATTCAGCTTTCCCACGAATAAGGCAACGGGTGGTGCTGTACGCCCACGTCGATTTCTAAGTTGCCCATTAACGAACAAAGGTTAATATTTGGTACATTGTTAGTATCTACTATAACCTAGTCAACTATCAATAATCGACTTTATTGGTTAACTAGTTGGGCCCGAATCTTACGATCCGGAAAACATAAATGTCTGTCAAGAAAACTGCGGATAAATTCCATTTGCCAGTGTTTGCAAAGATATTAAATCTTTGTATCAATTCTTTGAGCTTTATATTAAACTAGCTGACCCGACAAACTTCGTATTGCCACAAATTTACCTGTGTTGTACATAAATCATGAATCTCGAATGATCTTTGTCACAATCTCGAGTTTTGCAAGCCCCCCAGTGGGCGGCGCTTCCGACGGCGGGTCACCGGCAACACTCGCGACCGTCTCGTCCTGAATGATCTAGTGTTACTATAGATAGTTTTTGTGGTCTTGTATTGACTAATGTTTTATGGAAGAGTCTCGAATTTCTCGAGTTCGATTAGTTTTTGAGTTTCGCAAAAATTTCTGTTTTATTTGTATGAGAGTCCATATCCCCCTACCACAGGGGTGAGAGGTCTCTAACTATCGTAAAATAAATTCAAGACTCCAAAATCTCCCACATGCCAAATTTGGTTCCATTTGCTTGATTAGTTCTCAAGTTATAAGCAAATTTGAATTTCATTTGTATGGGAGCCCCCCTCTTAAAAGGGGAAGGGATCGTAATTCACCATAGAAAAAATTTCTGCCATCTAAAACTCCCACATGCCAAATTTGGTTCCATTTGATTTATTAGTTCTCGAGATAAGAGGAAATTTGCATTTCATTTGTATGGAAGTCCACCCTCTTAAAGGGGAGATGGGCCATAACTCGCTTTCTAAAGAAGAGAGGGATAGAAAAAAATCTTGCGTCCAAAACCACTTGCATGTCAAATTTGGTTCCATTTGCTTGATTAGTTCTAGAGTTATGAGGAAATTTGTATTTCGTTTGTATGAGAGCCCCTCCTCTTAAAAAGGTAAGGGGTCCTAATTCATCATATAAAAAATGGTTGCCTCCAAAAACACCCACATGCCAAATATGGTTCCATTTGCTTGATTAGTTCTCGAATTATGAGGAAATTTGTATTTCATTTGTGTAGAAGCACCCCCTCTTAACCCACGTGGGAGGGGTCCTAATTCACCATAGAAAATATTCTTGCCCTCGAAAACTTTCACATGCCAAATTTGGCTTCATTTGCTTGATTAGATCTCGAGTTATGAGGAAATTTGTATTTCATTTGTATAGGAGCCCCCCTCCTAAAGTGAGGAGGTGTCCCAGTTCATCATAGAAAAAATTGTTGCCTCCAAAAACACCCACGTGTCAAGTTTGGTTCCATTTGCTTGATTAGTTCTCGAGTTATGAGGAAATTTGTATTTCGTTTGTATAGGAGCCCCCCCTCTTAAAGGGGGGAGGGGTTCTTATTCACCATAGAAAATATTCATGCCCTAGAAAACTTTCCCATGCCAAATTTGGTTCCATTTGCTTGTAGACTAATCTCAAGTTTTTAGTCTTGACCTTGAAATGCGGTCATACATACATATTAATATTTTTTGAAACGATGGTTCTACAATTGATGAAGGGTCGGTAGGGAAAGAAATGAAAATTTTTTGGTGAAGGTGGGGAAGAGCGGAAAGGAAGGGGGGGGGTATTGGTAGCTATGCTTTGACAAGTAGTCATTTTGACTCCTACCTTTTGTCCAATACTGGAAGGTGCATGAGTCGAACCAAGCTGTAATCTGAGATTACAACCGGATTCGAACCCACAACACCCGTCAGGGCATGTGGTTCGCTGGTACTTGTACCATAGAGGCGCTGGACAAAAGGAGACCGCAAAATCCACTTCTCAACGATAGCGACGCGTTAGGTTGGGTTATCGACACATATTGTGCCGCTTCCTACATCAATTGCAGATTACCACCGAGCGAGAAGTTTTAATCTAACTACTGTTTACTTTCAGGACGACGACACTATGCCGGCCCTTACGACTTGCAAGGTACTGCACGTGACGTTGTTCGTCTGTCAGCTTGTGTTAGCCGCGTTTCTCGGCGCGGGTTTTCGAGGGAAGGCCCCGGGGCAGAAATTTGTGTTTCATTTGTATGGGAGCCCTCCCCCCCCTCTTAGTGGGGGGAGGGGTTTCTAACCATCACTAAAACCTTCCCTGGCCCCAAAAAACCTCTACATGCATATTTTCATGCCGATTGGTTCAGTAGTTTTCGATTCTATAAGGAACATACGGACAGACAGACAGACAGACAGAAATCCTTCTTTATAGGTATAGATTAATTTGTATCTCGGCATGCGACGATCTTACAATTACAATAATATAGCATCCTAATGTTGTACATAGAAGGGTCGTAGCAAGAACTTGAAACAAATAATTTTTATGCTCACATTGGGTTTTATTGCACTAAACAAAATCATTATCCAGTATCCACTGTGCTGTTTCTAAAGGTGGGCAAAGTGGATCTGAACCGTCCGTTTTCTGCCGCGAGCCGAATCAAATGAGCGGCACGTTGATATCGCGACGATCAATCGAGTCGAGAAGGCGAGTTGAGCAGTCGAAACAAGCAGTTGAGACAAGCAGTTGAGTCGAACAGTCGAGTCGAGCCATCAAATCGAGCAGTCTAGTTGAGCAGTTGAATTAGACTGTTCAGTCAAGCAGTCCAGTCGAGCAGTTTAATCGAGTGGTCCAGTTGAGCAGTTAAATCGAGCAGTTGAATCGACCAGCCGATTCGAATAGTCTAATCGAGCAGTTGAGTCAAATTGTCCAGTCGAGCAGTTCATTTAAGTAGTCTAGTCGAGCAACTGAATCGATTAGTTGAACCGACCAATCCGGTTAAGCAGTTGAGACGAGGAGTCTAATCGAACAGTTTAGTCAAGTAGTCTAGTCGATCAGTCGGGTCGAGTGGTTAAGTCAAGCAGTGAAATCGAGTAGCCTAGTCGAGCAATTGCGTTAAGCTGCCCAGTCGAGCAGTTGAATCGAACAGTCGGGTCGACTAGTGAATCGAGCAGCCGAGTTAAACAGTCGAATCGAGCAGTTGAATCGAGCAGTTGAATCGAGCAGTTGAGTCGAGTAGTCCAGTCGAGCAGTTGAATCAAATAGTTTAGTCAAGCAGGTGAATCAAGTAGTTGTATCGAGTAGTCCAGCCGAGCAATTGAATCCAACAGTTTAGTCAAGCAGCCTAGTTGAGCAGTCGGGTCGAGTGGGTAATTCGAGCAGTCTAGTCGAACAGTTGAATCAAGCTGTTCAGTTGATCAGTAGAGTCTAGCTGTCAGGTCGAGCAGTCGAACCGAACAGTCCAGTCTAGCAATCGAGTCGAGTAGTCAAGCCGAACAGTTGAGTCGAGCTGTCAAGTCGAGCAGTCGGGACGAACAGTCCACTCTAGCAGTCGAGTCGAGTAGTAGTTTTAAATTTATAAGCGGGTGGTTCAACTGCTCGAAAATTGTCGGATTTTCGGTCAGTCAATCTAGAGTTAATCGAGTAATCTAGTCGAGCAGTTGAAACGAGTTGTCCAGCCGAAAAGTTTAACCGAGCAGTAGGGTAGGGCAGTCGCGTCTGACAGTCAAATCAAACAGTTGAATCAAGCCGTCCAGTTAAGTAGTCCAGTCGAACAGTTGAGTCGAGCTGTCAAGTCGAGCAGTCGAGCAGTTCAATCGATCAGTCAAATCGAGTAGTCGGGTCTAGTAGTAAGTGGAGCAGTTGAGTCGAGAAGTCGGCTTACTACTCGTAAGTCGTGCAAATGAGTCGAGCAGTCGAATTAAGCAGTTGAATCGAGTAATCCAGTCAAGCAGTTGAGTCGAGCAGTTAAATCGAGCTGTTCAGTCAAGCAATCAAGTCGATCTGTCCAATCGAGCAGTCGAATCGAACAGTTCAGTCGATCAGTTCAGTTAAGCAGTCCAGTCGAGCAATCAAATCGAGTAGTCTAGTCGACTAGTGCAGTCGAGTAGCACAGTCGACCAGTTGAACAATCGAGCAGTCCAGCAGTCGACCAGTGAGGTGACAGAGTAGAACACATTGCCACGAAAGCATGACGTCCTGTCAGGGGTTTGTTTTTAGTTACCTATAAGCTTCTTATGACGTCCTATCAGAGACCTGGTTTTGGCTACATAGAAGATAATAGATGCATAGCCGAGATAATGCGATGGGCGTATTTAGAGCACCATACTATTCCTATAATGTATTATACATCTTTCAATTTGAATCGCTTGCATACGTCTCAAAAGACGAATGTTCTATTGTTTGCTCACTTCTTTCAATGAAAACGTCGTGAATTGGTATATGAAACAGCTTCAAAGGATTCAAGTTAACACCAATGGGGCAGTAAGTTTAATATTTTTGGGTGCGTAACTAACCTGTCTCGGAAAACATTTGCATGTTCTGAATATCTAATACATTCTGCAATATGATTTTTGAAACAAATTATGACGATTGTTTAATTAGTTTGGTAAAAAACGAATAACAAATGCCGGATCAACGGATGAATGTCAAGTAAAACAGTCTGTGTTCTAGAATTTTAGTGTGACATTACCTAATGCAATCTTTGGCTAAAAACCAGCCGATTTTCTGCGTCATTACTGTTTTTATGATTGCAATTTAATTCGTTGTCATTCTGCTTCCAGATGAGTAACCACCGAGTGCCATTTTTCTGCCAACATTTTGGCACAATAATTCGCTAACCGCATGGAAGTGCGGCGCGGAACAGAAAGAAAGCAACAAAGAGATGAAGTGTTGTTACATAACGTGAATGTTGCTTTCGCTGCCTGGCACGGTTCGACTGTAGCAGTTGTACCTACATTGGTTGATGGAGTGATGATGCATAACGGGGGCTGTAATTCGTGATGCGAACGTATTCACTACGTTGCGTTCATGTCAGTGATTCACCGTAGGTAATTGTTCATATGTTTATGGATATGGGAAAAAATCTCCAGTCAGGCTAAGTGTCTCCTGTTGGTGTACAACTCAATGTCACATTTTGTTGTCGGGTTTTTTATTGTTGCGAATATTACTGTAACATGGGTTACGTGTTGGTCGGTATACGATGGTCGAGTCTCAAATGTTGGTTGAGAGGTGTACACAGACGAAGTTAAAATCCTTGCAATGACCAAAGGAATCTCATATGTACCTTGGACCCGATCCTAAATTTGCAGCAATGAGCAGGAGCATGAAATTTCCTTTTGGAAATACTTGTGAACAAAAGCAAACCGTGAACCGTGAATTTCCCACGCGCCACTTGATTCACAACTCAAGCAAACATGTAGAGTTGAAAAAGTAAAATTCATTTACCAATATTATTACCAGTCTTACGTCTTATTCCTTGCGCGATTTAAAAAAAATCTGTTTTCTTTTACTACTGCCATAGTTTTTTGAGTATGTTTAGAAAAAACTTCCAATGCAGCGTAGTTAAGTGACACGCCCCCTTTTTTTGTATTTTCTTTTTTTGTTTTCATTTTATGCAGTTGGTTCAAAAGTGCAAATGCAATCGATCGAAAATCGGGTTTTATGGATAAAACGTGCCGCATAAAGTAACCGGTTTTCAACTGGAGAGGAAACTAAAGCTGACCGATTTATATTTCTGCCTTATAGGTATGCTACTTCCTTAAAATTAGTTGTATTCGCTTTTTTATAGATTTAAAAAGGAAGCAAATATGACACCAATTAGTAAGATACTGTTGATTTTTGCTTTGTCCCATTTATGTGGATAACAAGATTATGATGCATCAACGTCTATGGGTTTTTGGGTAAACAGGGAAGTAAAAAAAACATGTTTTAGTAGCATCAGGCATTGTTCTAAATAGAGTGGAAATTTTTGCCGGTTTTTGTACTATCAAAAAATAAAAAAATCTTTTTGACAATTCTAAGGGAGGTGCACTGCTTCTAGTATTACCAAAACAGGTGGGTGTTGCGGTTCGATTTAATTAATGATCAACTTGTGGTGATCATTGTAAGTATAGCGAACCGGTCACCCGGCACGTGCCATCGTGTGCTCGTTTGTCAAGTGAACTCTGTTATGATCCGCGAAACGACTGATTTGTTTTCGTTCCACAATGATTTTATCGGTGTTGATTCAGTGCGCTCACCTTAATCCGGCGAACGGATAAGTTGAACGAGCGAGCCAATGACGATCAGTTGATTTCGCTCGCGTGAACGCACCGGTCCGGTAATTTATCCGCTGGTAACCTTACGATGTGAGTGAGTGTTTAAAAGGTGATTTGTCATCCTGGAAGTTTTGATCAACTAGAAATACATTTTATAATAATTGTGTGTTGAAATATATAATTAATCGTTACACTCTCGTTACACAATTAATTATCTCGGAAATTTATATGTTTGGTTTTTTATCATCGTTGAAAAGGATATTATCCGCTAAAAAGGTGAGTGGAAAAAGCGAGATTGATGAAGTGATTGAGTATGCAAAATGTATAATATATGTGCATGTAAATTGTCATTAGGTAGCGATGAACTAATATTCTTATAAATATTTATATTATTTATGTTGGTTTCTCAAATGATAGCACCTGTTCCCTGGATCAATCGTTGAACCTTCCTAATGTATTGGGGTCATTTTCGACCCATCATAACAAAGCTCGATACTCCATAACGGAATGAGGTAGAGACATGAAATTTTCTGACTTTTCTTTGGAAAACTAGTGGGAGAGTTTCAGCTTTCGGCAACATCTAGAAGAGGCGTAGCAAAAAAAGTTACATACATATTATGCATTGGTGTTGAAAATGACCCTTAAGTAGCTACATAGCATTAAGATTTATTTTAATCTTCCTAATGCATTAGAAAAAAGCCACACATTATGCATTGGAGTCGAAGACAACCCAAGTTTTTAGCTTGCTCTCATTTTCAATCCGAATTTCATTTTCTCTTGCCTCGTTTGAAAGGTAGACCCAAACTGGTACTCAAGGTAAGTTATGGAATATTTTGTTGACTAATGGTCACTTCAGCGTAGGTTCCGGGGGTCAATTTTGGATTTGAGATAATTCATCTTGCGCAACAGCAAAGCACAGGCTTGAAAAAACAAGACTAATAGAAGTATCAATGGGGATATTTTGGGGCCAAATAACCACTTTACCGTCGGCTTTGGAAAAATCGGTGCCCAGTTTTTGAGGATATTTGTGAATTTTGGGATAACTCATCTTGCGGCACATCAAATCACATCACCTTCATTAAATAAGATGGGTAGAAGCGCAATGCGGACGTTTTGTAGGTAAATGGCTAGTTCAGCGTCGGTTCCGGATAATTTGGTATCTGGGTTTGGGGGACGAAATTCGGATTGAGAATGGATGAATTAGAGCAAGCTCAAACCATGGGTCGCCTTGGACTACAATGCATAATCTACTACAGCGCGGGAAGTGTTGGGTACTACAGCTGCAGCCACTTCCAGTGAGTGGTTTGACGCAGAGTGCCAGCGAGTGACTGATGAGAAGAACCGAGCCAGAAGTCACATTTTGCCTGCAACTGTGACACGCCAGAGCAGAGGGAGATACCGAAATGCTAGAGCTGCCGAAAAGAGACTTCACCGTCGTAAGAAACGTCAGCACTGGGATCGTGTTATTGCGGAGGCGGAGAAGTGCTTCGAGAGACACGATACGAGAAGCTTCTTAAATACGATCAACGGAAGCAGGAACCGGACCGTGCCAACTCCTGTTTTGAGCAACGACAAACAGGGAAACCTGATTACCGAAAGATCGGAGGTGGCTAGGCGTTGGAAACAATTGTTGAATGGTGAACAAGAGATGGAACGGTCAACAGAAACTGGATAACGATTGAGGATGATGGACAAGCTGTGGATTCACCAACTTTGGACGAGGTTAGGAAAGCAGCGAGAGAGCTGAACACGGCATTCCCGCCGAACTTTTGAAAGTCGGGAGCGAACGGCTGTATTATGCAATCCATCAGGTTATACTAAAGATATGGACGGAGGAGGAATTACCTACGGACTGGTTGGAAGGTCTTATATGCCCAATTTACAAAAAGGGCCATCAACTCGAATGCAGCAATTATCGAGGTATTACTTTTCTCAATTGTGTATACAATATTCTCTCCCGCTTCCTGTTTCTCAGACTGAGGCCGTTGCACAAAATCTTTGTTGGCGAATACCAGCGTGGTTTTCGAGAGGGACGCCCCACGACGGACCAAATGTTCACCTTGCGACAGATCCTCGATAAATTCCGAGAATTCAACTTGCAGACTCATAATTTGTTTATAGACTTCAAGGCGGCGTTCGATTCAGTTAAACGAAACGAGCTGTGGCAGATTATGCTTCAACATGGTTTTCCAACAAAAGTGATTAGGCTGATATGTGCTACCCTTGATGGTTCAAAATCAAGCATCACGATAGCGGGTGAGACTTCGGACTCGTTTGTGACGTTAGATGGTTTGAAGCAAGGTGACGGAATATCGAACTTGCTGTTCAACATTGCATTGGAAGGTGCTATTCGAAGGGCCGGCGTGCAGAGAAGCGGTACCATCATCATGAAATCTCCTCCACGAAATATGCTCCTAGGGTTCGCGGACGACATCGATATCATTGGTGTTAACCGTAGAACTGTGGAAGAAGCGGGCTTATCATATATTCTGGTGGCTGGTAGAGAGCGTGGTGGCCCTTCGGGTGTTGGAACTGCGGTGGTTATAGATGGAGATACTTTTGTAGTGGTCGACGAATTTGTTTACCTTGGTACGTTAGTGACATGTGACAATGATGTGATGCGGATAGCGGCTGCCAACAGGGCCTTCTACGAATTACGTAACCAGCTGAGGTCCCGTAGCCTACAACTCCGTACAAAACTCGCGCTCTATAAGACGCTAATTCTCCCGGTGGTACTCTACGGCCACGAAGCGTGGACGTTGAAAGAGAGCGACCGACGAGCTCTTGGCGTTTTCGAGCGTAAGATCCTGCGATCAATTCTTGGCGATATATTAGACGAAGGAGAGTGGCGCACGCGCATGAATCGTAAAATGGCCTGGCCACGTAGCAAGGATGCCGTATGAGAGACCAGCGAAAACAATATTTAGCAGAGAACCCGACAGAGGCCGACGACTTCGAGGCAGACCCCGTACCCGTTGGATGAGCGCTGTTGACGAGGATGCTAGAACAGCGGGTGTTAGGGGCGACTGGAGAGTAGCAGGTCAAGGCCGAGTAATGTGGAAACGGCTCCTGAATTCGGCATGGATTCGATAAGCGGATTGTCGCCGAAAAAGTAAAAGTAAGTAAGTAAGATCTCTCGGCATGAAATCGACATTATTTGCCTCATGCCACTCCAGCACGGCCTTTGGACAATGGCATGAAATAAAATCCTACTAGGAGATCATAGGACAGTTGTGAGACTTCAGAAGAGGAAGAAATCTCTTTTAGAGACACTCTTTGAAACACACCTGTCTATGTTTATGATACCAGGGGTCGCGATAGGTGTACTCCGCTTTCCACATGAACAAATTGCTTGCCAAATCAAGAATTTCTTGGCAAAGTTCGACATTTTCTGTTTTTTTTTGTTCTCTGGAACATAAAACTTATCCTTTGCAGTAGGTAATATTTGGGATAGACCAACTACGTGTTTTGCACCTTCCAGCATTGGACAAAAGGAAGGTAGGAGTCACAACGACTACTTGTTAAACGTAGCTTCAATAATAATAATTATTATTGTTCTGCTCTTTCTTCTTCACTCTCTAAAAATTTCATTACTTTCTTACACCGTGCCTTTGTCAATTGTAAAAGAACTACTGTTTCTAAAAAAATTAATTATATATTATATGCCTGACTTCCTTTCAAGGTCAAGACAAAAAACACGGGCTTGGTCTATCCCATAGGAACGACGCCTTTAATCCGAAGATCCGCGTTGAGAACTGCAGCTAACACTCTAACGAACGAACAACGTCACGTGCAGTGCCTTGTAAGTCACAAGTGCTGTACAGTTGCGTCTTCCCGTGAGTAAAAATGAGTTAGATTAAACTTCTCAATCCGGTGGTTCGATTACAATAGATCGAGGAAGAAGCACAATTTGTGTCTATAAATAACTCAAGCCACCTGATAGAGGACTCCCTCCCCCCTCTCTTATTTTTCCGCTCTTTCTCCTTCACTCTCTAAAATTGTTTTATTGCAAAATTGAGGTGGCCAGATTTTGTCGCGAACAAGCTTTATTCGAAAACACACTAAATTTCTCACAACTTTTCCTTTCACGTCATTTTGATCACATAGTAGTGTTTGAAAAAAAAAATCTCATTTCTAAGCGCGGCCTTTTGAAAAGTTAGTCTTGATGAACAAACCTGTGTGGTATCATATCAGTATCAGTAAAATTTCATTCCAATCCAAAGTAGTCTTGACAAAGATAGTTTTTTTTAGCGTTTTGGACTGGAAATGCACATTTGTAATATGTATTTTCCAATTAGATTAACCTTGTATGATGGAATTGTTTAAGTTGATGATGGTTTTGACTGTTATGAAATATGTTATTTTTAGTGATTGATCAACTAAAGAAACATAAATATCTATAAGCGCTGTTGAGCGATTTTCGACAATAATATATTCAGCTGAATCACTCATTCTTGTACAATAAAAATGGTCGGTTTTCCCAAAATGCATTCAGTTGATTTATTATGCAATTTTATTGTTTTTGATCAATCACAGAAGATCCCCGACAACTATTTGCAAGCAAGGTAGAGAAAGACCAGCCAAAATTATGGACGCAGAAGGACATTGTTCTCTTTCTCGTTTCTTCAACAACAAGTCCTCTGGTTGTGCTATCAATAGATGTGCACCAGACGAATGTTTGAAGAAAATTTGGATCCCGTTTCTTCGAAAACATCATGTAGATGGACAATACGTGCTTTGGCCGGATAGTGCATCCTCGCATAACGCCATAAAAACACAATCGTTCCTGAATACCCATTCGATCCCGTTTGTACCCAAAAACCACGACCCGACAAATCTGTCTCAGTGCGTCCAATCGAGGATTTCTTCGGGATATTGAATTCCTTGGTGTACAAAATTTACTGGAGAGCCACGAATGGCAGACAGTTGATTGGTAGAATCAAGAGATGCATTCACAAAGTTGACATGACGGCCGTACAACGCTCCTGTTCGGACATCAAACGGAAGCTTCGCCGAACAGCCGATTACGGACCGTTTTCAAATGTTCACTAATTTTTTTCAACAATGGTGAATGTATCTTTTTCGCTAAATCAGATCTTCTTGATGTATCTTTGCCTTTTTTTGACAGCTTGAGAAAAAAATTCCAAAATTTTAGTTGCCACCCGTTAGCATTCGGCTTAATTCGTATACGATAATGAGTAATTCTCGCTAAAACGGGGCCACTACTGACAAGAGGTCTTCAAATATTGGAACTTTTGCGCTTAATTGGTTGAAAATGGTTAAAAAATAAGAATTACACTTTTGATACCTCGAAATAGTGGACCCCTCGTTCGCCAAGGGCAAACAGGTTAAAAAAAAGTTGAATTTTGAGCAAACCTTGAGATCTATTTCATTTGATATTTCATAAACTGGCCATGAAACAACTAACAAATGGTCCGGTTCTGTAAAGAAGAAGAACAAGGCTTTCAAATGGAAAAAAATGTAAAATGATGGTCCTCCAAGTTCCTGCCAAGTAAAGCATGTTTGAAACGCAGAGTAACAATTTTAAATTTCTATGAATACGCACGTTGTAGAACTATTATCGTTGCAGATGACCTTTGAATTTCGAAAAAGGAAAAAACAGCGGAAGCAAATTTCACGTGAAATGCTTGAGTTGGAAAGATAACTCTGTCTCGTAAAGTTCAGGGTTGCCCGGTATTCAATTATTATGAAGCTCAAAACGGCAACGAATGGCAAGCTCTTATTTTCTTTGTGCATTATAATTTACGAGCCACCACAAGATAAACGCTACATAAGTGACTCAGAAGACTGAGGAAACTTAAAACTTGCTAGTTAGAATGACCGAAGCATTTTAAATAATTAAATAACAGTTATTTAGTTTTTTTTCTGGCTGAGATCGGACTATAAATTCAAAATCCAGAAACAAATGTGGATCAAGCTAGAGTTATACTAGATATACTAGATAGAAATATACTGGCTGCATTCGATGTTCAGCCTCAGTAGAAAGCAGTTAACTGCGCATTAGCAGCTTTCAAAAAAAGTTTTGTAGGTACATTAAGATTGTCATAAACAATCAAATAAAAATGATACCACTTTATGAAATATTACGCAGCGAGAGCATGTTGAACTTAAACCGATTTGATTTCGATTTTGGTAGACAATCAATAATTTATTATTAGCTTTGATATGAATAATGATACTCTTCCACCCAGGAGGTGTTTCAGTGTGGACTCGGGACCCATACCGCTTGAGCCAGCAACTTTACTTGAACGGTGCAAATGATCCACTTACCACGCAAGCAGAATTGGCATAAACCCGACCAGTTTTAGCCTTTCATAAGTGCATATCAATCAGAATAGGGCATAAAAACAAGATCTTACTAAACCTTGATTAAGTATAGCTTCGATCAGTTCGGTTCAGGTCAGTTGTTTGAAGTGTGAAGTTGAAGCTAACAATAAATTTATTTTTATGACCACTAAAGGTCCATTTAAATAAAATAACCGTCTCGGAACCTACTTAACAATTTAATTTGATGAACCATTATCAGATTGTTGAAAAACACTTTAAATGAGAATATATAGCTAATGAGAAAACAGGTTTTAAGCTGGTTAAGGTGCTGCAGATAGTAGTCTAGTTTCAATTAATCAGTAACATTAATCATCTTTTGTTTTTAATGTTTCAGCAGCGGAAGCGGAGATGGTAAACACACCGTCGGTTTCAACTACTATGGACAGTTCCATAAACAGTAATGCATCAGAATACGCCATTGGAACCAGCATAACCACAAAATTTCCCTCTTTTCGAAAAAGCTCTCTCAAAACTGTTTATCAGTGGTTGGAGGGAAAACGACAGGATGACGGTGCAGAAGGTTTGTGGCGGATTAACGACGATTTGTATGATTTAACCGAATTTACTGATCGTCATCCTGGTGGGGCCGAGTGGCTACGACTGACGAAGGTTAATTTCGATCGGCTTTGGCTTGTAATAGTTTTACTAACCACTGTTCTTCTAGGGTACGGATATAACGGAAGCGTTCGAAACGCAACATATCCGGAACCTTGCCGTTCAGCTTTTACCAATGTATAGAGTACGAACAGCAAAGGAGAAGCGAAATGTTCGCTTCACGTTTCACGAACAAGGTTTCTACCGAACACTGAAGCGAAGGATTGGTGAAAAGTTGCAGGATGTGGATCAGCGACCTGCACGATATTCGGAAATTATTCAGGATGCGCTGATGACTAGCACTTTTGTGCTCGCATACTTGGCGATCAATGTTGAAAGTTATTTGTTGGCGGCTGCTTGCGGTTGGGTGTTGGCTTGGACGATGATCTGCGCTCATAACTTTTTCCACCGGAAGGACAACTGGAGAATGCTGATTTTCAATATTGCCTTTTTCAGCTACAGGTATGGCATGCGGATAATTTTAGCCACCGTTTATTTTATAACAGATTGTTTATATTTTAGAGAATGGCGAATATCGCATGTACTATCACATCATTTATATCCAAACTCGATACTGGATCTCGAATTGACTTTTTTCGAACCGTTCCTGTGTTGGTTCGTTCACACCAAGAAGAACATTTTACAACGCTTTGTGTCCTGGTTTATTGTCCCGATCGTTTATGTAGTGATGTTTTTCAACGAATTTATAAAAAGGTATTACAGACACTTGGTTGGAAGTAGATCATATTTTCAAATTTCTATCTGCTCTACGCAGGGTAGTGGAAACGTGTTCCACCAGTACCAAATCGTTTTATAAGGACGATGCGATCACCTTAGTGCTACCTATCTTTTTGTACATGACCAGTGCGCAAAGCATACTTACAGTCTTAGCTTTTTGGATGATTATCATTCTAATGGCTAGTTTTGCGTTTGGTTATATCGGATTAAACGCTGCTCATCATCACCCAGAAATAGTCCATTCGGGAGATTCAATTCCGTAGGTTCTTCATGTTAAGAACTTAGAAATCAAATAAATTTACCACTATTTACAGTTCTGAGATTGATTTCGGTGTATACCAGCTAGCGGCAACAGTGGACAGATTCGATAGGAAAAGTTCCCAATTTCAAGTTCTGACTGGATTTGGTGACCACTGTCTACATCATCTGTTCCCGACCTTGGATCAGGGAGTTTTGGCTCAACTGTATCCGACATTTTTGGAAACATGTGCTGAATTCGAAGTACAATACCGGGAATATCAATGGTGGCAAATGCTTATAGGACAGTACCGGCAGCTTGCTCGGAATCACACAACAGATTATTTGGTAAGGACTAAGAAAAATATGTGAATGTGTTAGTGTAAAGGTTTGTACAAGAACATGGCGACCATTTGGATGGTTCATGTGTTTCCAACTATTTTTGCTGCCACGAAAGCATCCGGAAACACCGTAATCTTCTGTCAAACACACTTAATACCTTGGTACCTCGTAGTTGCACTCCGTAATGTTACTCAGGCAAAAAACACACAATGGATACATTAGAAACCGCTACAGAAAAGCTATTTAAGTAATGTTCACTGTTTTCCAAATCATTAGGATCTATAACGCCGTAAG
This sequence comes from Sabethes cyaneus, assembly GCF_943734655.1. Classification (NCBI taxonomy): domain Eukaryota; kingdom Metazoa; phylum Arthropoda; class Insecta; order Diptera; family Culicidae; genus Sabethes; species Sabethes cyaneus. The sequence continues at coordinate 149,847,525 of NC_071355.1, read as the reverse complement.
TATGCCCAATGCATTTGTTCTGAGTAGTGAAGGGTATCTGACTCCTGAAGACCGATATTTTCCATATCCTCAAAAATGTTACGGGCGAAAGGAAATTTAGTAAGAAAAGAAAATTTTTGATGATTTCTGTGATGATCCCGTGATAATGCTGGTTAGTTAGCCACCCGGAAATAAACTTTGATATATGGTTATTTTTTGTGTAAGTACAATGTAACAATAGTAAGAACTATAACTCTTTGTTCGTTTATTTCGATGAATGTCCAGCGGGAGTCCCAGGGGGTTCTCTTGACAGGTGGTCATCGTGGTCGTGGTCATGAGGAACCCTCGTTTATTTGGCAATTAACCAATGATAAACAATACAAGCTCTCTAAAATTTAGGCATGCAAAACATATGAGATCCTGGGCATCCTCAAATAAAATAAATGACTGAAAACTTCCAGTGTGAATAAGTGAATATTAATAATAAAGAAAAAATAAATGCATAAGTAAATATACATAAAAACATTAATGCAAATGAAAAATTTTACAAAAAAATATTTATAAAAAATATTTTCAAGTAGTGCTGTGCAAAAAACATAAAAAAAGTTCTGTCTATATTTTATTTAATGATAAAGATAAAGATTTTGATATATAATTCGGTATTTCCTAGTCTTGTTAAGATAATAAGGATTAATAATGCTACATAAGTAGCTTATATCAGCTCTCTTGTACTGTAAAAAAGGAAAAAATAAAGTTATTTTGTTGCAAAAATTGGTATATTTTAATAATTCTCTACTTATGAGGGTTTCGATTTTTATTTGCTTTTGGACGACCGTCAAACCTGTTTTCTAATGACAATACTCTACAAAATTAATATTTTTTTAAACGGTGGTTATACAATTGATGAAGCGACGGTAGGGGAAAGGAATGAATTGTTTTTGGTATGGAGGGGAAGAGCGGAAAGGTGAAGAGGGAAGGGGAGGGGGCGGTCTAATTGAAAGCTACGCTTAACAAGTAGTCGTTGTGACTCCTACCTTTTGTCCAATGCTGAAAGGTGCATGGGTCGAACCAAGCTATAATCTGAGATTATAACCGGATTTGAACCAATAAGACTCGCCAGGCCATGTGGCTCGCTGGTACTCATGCACCCTGGACAGGCGCTGGACAAAAGGACTGCACAACCCCCTTATTAAGCTAGCGACGTATCTGGTTGGGTTATTTATAGACACAAATTGTGCCTCTTCCTCCGTCTACTGTAGAAACCACCGACAGCGAAGTTTTAGTCTAACTTGTTTTTACTAGCAGGACGACGGCACTATGCAGGCCCTTGCGACTTACAAGGTACTGCGCGTGACGCTATTCGTCCGTCAGCGTTAAGTTTTACCTACAACATGGGGGGGGGGGGATATTTGTCGAGATGTATGGCTGGTTTATCTTGCCGCACCCACAGACCAAATACTTTTTGACATATTTGTCCAACTTCTTTTTCCTTCTCGGGATCGGGAACGGCCAACCATGATGTGGCAACGCAAACTCCTGCCCCGACAGCTGATTTTCACCCACCTTGATGTAAGTCTCGTCGGGCATCGAGACGCACCTCGCTTTCGCCAGCTATTCTTGGCACAGCTTCCTGACACGGGTTTTGGCTTACTTTACTTACTTACTTAATCAGCTCCAGGCCGTAGTTTCCTCTGCTGTACGAAGAAGTCGTCTCCATTCCACTCGGTTCATGACCGCAATTCACCAGTCACGTAGTCGCCTTCCACTTGATCGATCCATCTTGCTCGCTGCGGGCCCCGCCGTCTCGTTCCAGTCGGAAAATTATTGAGAACTTTTTTAACCGGGCTGTCGTTCGACATCCTCACGACGTGCACAGCCCACCGCAGGCGACCGAGTGTTGCGGTGTGAGCGATAGGTGGTTCCCTAAGCAGCTGATGCAATTCATGGTTCGTTCGCCTCCTCCACGTTCCGGTTTCCATCTGCATTCCGCCGTAGATGGTGCACAACACGTTCCGTTCGAAAACACTAAGGGCGCATTGGTCCTCTACGAGCATAGTCCATGCCTCATGGCCGTAAAGGACTGTGAGTGTTCCGGAACTGAGGAATCACCCAACGCGTAGAGCTATATAGGATTAGGTCTTACCTCGCTGACTGTCCGTTGGGAAAAGAGGCCGATTGAACGGGTGTACTTCCCAGCATGCTTTGCAGCGCATGCTGTGATCCGCGGATTTTCGTGTCGGAGTTACTTTAATGCAGTAACTGCGCGCATACAGTATGCACCCCTTTGTTGGTGCATATATTGTCACACAGCTACGGCAGTGTTATTGGTTTATCTGTCTGATACCACACATCCCCCTTCCACTTGAAAAAAAATATTGTGCAACTCCAATAAAATCCGCAATGGCATCTGAAACTTATAACAACTTTACTGAAGCTTCTTGAACACGACTTATTTGAATATCTCGTTTACGTTTTCAATCTTCCAAACAAGCCTTTTTTACACAGAGAACAGACTACCAGGTAATTGACAAAAAGTGTGTAAATAGAGCACCCCTCGAGCAGTAAGTGGCAAACTAAATCTTGATGTCGCTGCCATCGCTACTATGTAACTCCAGCACAAAGAAATATTGATAAAGGTACATGGATATTTTTTTTTTGGTGCGTTTGGCAAACCATTTCTGGAGGGCGCTACCGACAGATTTTACACACAAAAAATCGATTACTTCCTTCGAGCCTGTTAATCTGTTCTGTATGCTTTTTATTCTGTTGTGTTTTATTTATGATAAACTTAACCAATCATAATCAGTTTCTATTTATACGATTTATTCACTAACATAGTCGAAAAGTACTATGCAGCTATTTAGTATTCCAAGTATTCCACCACGCACACATAAAAAGATTTTTTTTTCACATTAGCTGGGGCCCTCGCTGAGGCTGTTTGCAGTAGGAATAATATCAAAAAACATCAAATATCAAACTCCCGGATCCTCTCCTCCACTCTTCGCTCCCCCCTCACTTCTACATAAACGATCCGCAGCTAATGTCATTTTCGTTAGTGACGAAACCGCAAATTACTTCATAGTAATATTTTGAGACATAGACAAGAGGTTTCCAACAGCAATGATTACTACGCTGATTATTACCATTGTTTACCTTAATAATTCGCAAATAATTACATAAGTAATTTCTGATTACTACGCAATTATATACCTTACTGGAAACTCCTTTGACATAGATGGATTCTGCATATGTCTAATCACTTGTCGGTTGGGTCGTTTGATGTACCGACCAACACCAAGGCAGCTGCTACAGTTCATAGCATGATGATGTTATCTTGACGTCAAATGACAATGCTGGGTGGTTTGTATACTCAAATTTTGTCACATCTAGCGCCTTCGATAAGTGTTTTCGTGAGAGATTGTGTCGATTACTTTAAAATCCATGTAAGGCAATTTCTTTTAAAAACACCAAACAATTTGATTATTATTTTCTTGAACTCTAACTCCATGTAAACGAGCACTCATGACTGTCAGAAATGAGGTCAAGGCGTTTTGTGCGATGGTTTTTCCAACTACTTCGCCGACTAAGCCCAGTAAGCCGTTGGATGGCTTCATGTATTAGTGAGAGGATGACCGCCATACAAGTCGAGCTTAATGAAACCCTTCTTTTCATCCGGCGTGTACGTGTATCAAAGAAAACTCATTGAAGTTAGACGATGGAATAGATGTTTATGTTTAACAGTTTGTCTTTTGTGGGCTTTAATTCGATTTTGGTTATGAGATAACATTGAAAGATATTGCACAAAAACTATTTCTAAATTTGGAATGTGTCCGTACCCATAGCGGTGATGTTTTCAGTGAATTATAACAAAAAATTGAGGTAAAAAAAACAACTTGACCAATTCCGTAAAATTTTACAGTGTTATTTCATTGATTTTAGCTTCCACGGTCAAGCAACGCATAAAAGTTCGATTTCTTTTCGATTTTTTTTTTGTTCCGTGAGACGAACAAAATTCTTCAAGTTTGTTGGCGATCGCTTACTTCTCGTGGATCGTCGAGTCGGTTGATTATCTGTTTGTTTGTCGGCTTCATGTGCTGAAGTTTGAACAGGATTTCTATTGTCGTTGTTGATGTCTACACTCTGTGGGTTGGGTTGTCTCCAGTCGTAAACCCTCTTGGTCTGTGAGACATGCCTTTTAACTATTTGACCAGATTCATCACTCAAGACAAGCATTCCGCTGTTTTCTTCTATAACGGTATATTTATGAGGATCAAATCGGGACTCCGCTTTGCCTCGGGTTTTCGCTCTTTCACAACTTGGTCTCCAGGTTTAATTCTGCATACACGAGAGCTGCGTCTAGTGTCTTCTCGTCTCTTACCTAGAATCTTTGCATCTAGCACTCAACTGATCGTTTTCAAAAGTAGCTTTGCCGGGGCATAGCAGAGGGAGACCCCGCTTTATTTGTCGTCCCATCATCACTTCCTCGGGTGGTATTCTTGTAATAGAGTGGGCGGCTGCGTCATGCGCGTGAATTGCCGCGTTCAATTCGTCCCTGTAGTTTGTTCCACTGGATGCTGCGGCTGTCATTGCTTTGTTAACCAGCTTCATACAGCTTTCAGCTAGTCCATTTTGCTGGGGATGTAGGGGAGTAGAAAAGACTAAATTGATTCCACGTTCAAGGCAGTATCTTTTGTACTCCTCGCCGTTAAATGGAGGACCATTATCTGATTTAATGCATTCTGGAAAACCCTCTTTATCAAATACAGCATCTAAAATCTTTCTCGTGTTCTCGAAGCTTGTCGATTTTACTGGTTTTGCAACAATGTACCTGGACCGATAGTCTACAAGAACCAGAATGGAGATTCCCCCAAACCGCATATATGGTCCATTAAAGTCTACGGCAATCGTCTCCCATACTGAACTTGGGGCGAACAAGCGTTGCATGGGTGGGTTTTTCTGGTTTACCGGTTGTCGCACATAGCGCACACGAGTTTACCCATGCTTCCGCGTCTTTTGCCATACCAGGTCACCATACTCGCCGTCTCAAAATACTTTTAAATTTAGCTATTGAGGGATGGCCCTTGTGTGCAATAGACAGTGTTTTCCGTTGTAAGTTCTCTGGGATAACAGCACATCCTGATTTTACCAGTAGTCCGTTACGTGAGCTCAACTCGTTGCTTAGAGCTTTAAATTTCTTCAGGTGTGTTGGCCAAACTCTAGATTCAAGAGCATCTATTGACTTCAATCCCAGCAGGCGGTCATCCCGAACTGCTTCAGATTACTAAATAAGTATGCGGTCATCCCGAACCGCTCTAAGACCAAAATACCAACAAATACGAACTGCGGTCATCCCGAGCCGCTCCCGATATCGAATTGCGGCCACCCCGAACCACTTCAAATACCAAACAAAGCGCACCCGCTTTGTTTCCAATTGTCAAATAAGCATGCGGTCATCCCGATCCGCTACTGATTTCAATCCCAGCAGGTGGTCATCCCGAGCCGCTACTGATTTCAATCCCAGCAGGCTGTCATCCCGAACCGCTTCCGATTACTAAATAAGTATGCGGTCATCCCGAGCCGCTCCCGATATCGAATTGCGGCTATCCCGAACCACTTCAAATACCAAACAAAGCGCACCCGCTTTGTTTCCAATTGTCAAATAAGCATGCGGTCATCCCGATCCGCTACTGATTTCAATCCCAGCAGGCGGTCATCCCGAACCGCTTCCGAGTACTAAATAAGTATGCGGTCATCCCGAACCGTTCTAAGACCAAAATACCAACAAATACGAACTGCGGTCATCCCGAGCCGCTCCCGATATCGAATTGCGGCCACCCCGAACCACTTCAAATACCAAACAAAGCGCACCCGCTTTGTTTCCAATTGTCAAATAAGCATGCGGTCATCCCGATCCGCTACTGATTTCAATCCCAGCAGGCGGTCATCCCGAACCGCTTCCGAGTACTAAATAAGTATGCGGTCATCCCGAACCGTTCTAAGACCAAAATACCAACAAATACGAACTGCGGTCATCCCGAGCCGCTCCCGATATCAAGTTGCAGTCATCCCGAACCGCTTCCAATGCTTAACAAAGCACGCGGTCATTTGAGCCGCTTATGACTGTCAACTTTTTTTTTTGTTCACTATCACATCAAACAGACGTTCGTCCAAAGTGGTCGACCTGGTACATATTCAATGAAATTTTACAATATGAACCGCAACTGTTCAAACCCACTTTACCCGAGTTCAACCGGCATTCCAGTTCCAAATTGAAACGAGACTCGTCGGCCATCATTTTTTTTTTTGCACTAACGGTTTTCTGTGTAAAAAAAAACTTCTGCGCGTTGGGTGATTCCGCAGCAGTGTTCAAAACTTATAAATATAATAAAATAAAATTAGATTTTCTGCTGGTAAAAAAAAACCAGCGTCCTGTCACGGTCGCCAATGTGAGTGTTCCGGAACTGAGGAATCACCCAACGCGTAGAGCTATATAGGATTAGGTCTTACCTCGCTGACTGTCCGTTGGGAAAAGAGGCCGATTGAACGGGTGTACTTCCCAGCATGTTTTGCAGCGCATGCTGTGATCCGCGGATTTTCGTGTCGGAGTTACTTTAATGCAGTAACTGCGCGCATACAGTATGCACCCCTTTGTTGGTGCATATATTGTCACACAGCTACGGCAGTGTTATTGGTTTATCTGTCTGATACCACACAAGGACTACCGGTCTAACCAGCGTCTTGTAGATTGCTAACTTCGTGCGGTGGTGAATTTTGTTCGATCGCAGCGTCCTACGGAGTCCAAAGTAGGCACGATTTCCTGCCATAATGCGTCTTTGTATTTCTCTGCTGGTGTCGTAGTCTGCGGTAACCAGTGAGCCCAGATACACGAACTCTTCTACCACCTCGATTTCATCACCGTCTAAATGAATCCGGGGAGGGAGGTCAGCATTCACTTCTCTAGAACCTCTTCCTTTCATGTATTTTGTTTTCGATACATTAATGACAAGTCCAATCCGTTTGGCTTTAGCTTTCTGTGCTATGTACGTTTCCGCCAACCTCTCAAAGGTGCGTGTAATGATGTCAACATCGTCAGCGAAATCTAGAAGCTGGACGGACTTCGTGAATATTGAGTCACTCGCGTCTATCTCCGCTCTTCTTATCGCACCCTTCAAAGCGATGTTGAACAGCAAATATGAAAGCCCATCACCTTGCCGTAACCCTCTTCGAGATTCAAAGGGACTCGAGACTGCCCCTGATACTCGGACAACACACATTACTCGATCCATCGTCGCCTTAACCAATCACGTTAGTTTATCCGGAAATCCGGGTTCCCAAGTAACACACAAAACAAGTTAGAAAATAATCTTCAGGGAAAGTAGTCATTTAAGAGTACTATAAACGTACTTTGGAAACATGTGTCGTTATTATTAAGGTTTTGAGATGTTTTGTGATAACATGAATTTATTTGACAGCTCATATCAAATGAAAAATGTTTGTTTCTGTCAACATGTCAACACAAAGTTTTTATTATATCTCCATTATTAAATTTCAACTACTGGAAGAACAAGTTGTAGCTTATGCTATAATAATGTTTTAAAATGGTATGATATAACCTGATACATACTTCTTTCAATTGTTGTTTCATTAGACTTCAATTTTTTGCGCTTTTCTGGTAATAGAGAAGTGCTGATGTATGTAATGTTATACTATTCTATAACAAGCTGTGTTGCTTGGGTTTTGGCTACCTTGTTTTATTTATCCCTAGCTGACCCGACAAACTTCGTATTGCCACAAATTAAACTGTGTTGTACATAAATCGTGAATCTCGGATGACCTTTGTCACAAGTTTCTGAGGAGTTCATGGGTGTTTTAATATACAAATTTTCCTCACAGTAAAGTGGAAAACAACCCCCCCCCACTACTTAGCCTGATAAAATAAAACGGATAGCATTTAAATATTCGCCATCATTACAAACCATTTCGCCGAATACCATTTTGCGGAACACCAATTCTCGGTTGACCATAACGCGAAATACAGAATTTTGCAGAATACCATTTCGCGAAAAACCTTACGCGGGATGTACCATTTCACGGAAAATTTTTTCGTAGAAAGTACCATTTCGCAGGGGTGACCCAACTGAAGGAAAGTAATAGAGATCAGTAGATCTAGGAAAATAAATAAACCTAGATAGAGGCGATCTCTACGGAGGGCTGCCTCCCGCAGCGGCCGGCGCTTCCGACGGCAGGTCGCCGGCAACACTCGCGGCCTGTGGCCGTCTCGCGCTGAATTATCTAATGTTACTAATGATAGTTTTTGGTGGTCTTGTTATTGATTAATGTTTTATGAGAGTCTAAAATTTCTCGAGTTTGATTAGTTTTTGAGTTACGCAAAAATTTCTATTTTATTTGTGTGATAGTCCTTATCCCCCTGTCACAGGGGTGAGGGGTCTCAAACCATCATTAAAAAAATTCCTGCCTCCACAACCCACCACATGCCAAATTTGGTTCCATTTGCTTGATTACTTTTCGAGTTATGAGGAAATTTGTATTTCATTTGTATGGGAGCCCCCCTCCTAAAAAGGGAGAGGGGTACTAATTCATCATAGAAAACATTCATGCCTCCAAAAACACCCACATGCCAAATATGGTTCCATTTGATTAATTAGTTTTCGAGTTATGAGGAAATTTGTATTTCATTTGTATAGGAGCCCCCTCTTCTAAAGTGGGGAGGGGTCTCAATTCACCATAGAAAAAAGTCTTGGCTCCAAAAATACCCACATGTAAACATTTGTTATGCAAATTTTCACGCCGATCGGTTCAGTAGTTTTCGATTCTATAAGGAACATTCGGGCAGACAGACAGAAATCCATTTTTATAGGTATAGATTTGTATGGGAGCCCCCCCTCTTAGTGGGGGGAGTGATCTCTAAGCATCATAAGAACCTTCCCTGGCACCAAAAACCCCTACATGCAAATTTTCACTCCGATCGGTTTAATAGTTTTCGATGCTATAAGGAACATAGAGTAGACAGAAATTCATTTTTATAGGCATAAATTTGTATGGGAGCCCCCCCCTCTTAGTGGGGGGAGGGGTCTTTTGCCATCGAGAGAACCTTCCCTAGATCCAAAAACCCTTACATGCAAATTTTCACGCCGATCGGTTCAGTAGTTTTCGATTCTAAAAGGAACATAGGGACAGACAGACAGACAGACAGAAATCCTTTTTTATAGGTATAGATTCCGTTGTTTCGTTTTTTTGGACAAACTAGATGAAAGCCTTCTTCATCGCTGCATCACGAATCAAAGTTTCTGCCGACGCTAGAACAGACTCAACACGGCTCTAGCCTTCGACAAGCCTGATGAAAATCTATCGCCCTCAACATTAAACTTTTAATTAGTTTCAGTCAAAAATAGGGAATAAATAACCACATATTAGTTATGTTTTTGCAAAAGTGGTTTATTCAACCTCATGTCCTACGCTAAATGCCCGCACTTTGACTTAACGCTACCCATCAAATCCTACACTCAAAAAAATCGACACGTCGTATCCACGTGAAAGACCATGTAAACTTCTGTACAGCAACTTACGTGAGCTTCATGTACTAGTTAATAGGAAAATTGATACAACTTACCGGGATCGCACGTATACTGGTTAGTATGAGTGCGAGTTACCAACAATTCACGTGAATGTTACATAAAAAGTGTGATGGATGAGAATTACCTATGTTTTCACGTAAACTTGACGTGCTGATTTTTTTGAGTGTATGCAACGTTTGTACCTTTCATTTTGCAAACACTTAGGGTACGGGAGAGTATTTTCAGCACGTTTCTGAATTCAGCCTATTTGCCTCTTCTTTCGCCAATAAAAATACTTTGCCGACATACAATTTTGATATGTTATAACTATTTTCCCAAAACTGTAAGTAATCTACTATTTTTTATTCAAAGAACGTCAAAACCACCTGTTCTTCTAGTAGAACTAGGTCATAGGCCGAAAAAATAGATCCAGCGCTTAATGGGCTGAAAATACCCTCCCGTGCCATACTTACTTTCATCCACTCTTTTTCAAATTCCGGTCGTTTATGAAGACCTTCCCTGTTTTCCGAAGTTTATTTTTCATAATCGCCCAGAATTTTTTTTATTGAGCGCAGTCCTGGCGAGTTAAGTGGATTTGCCTCCTTCGGCACAAAAACAGCATCGTTGGCTTCGTACCACTCCATTAGCGGTTTTGCGTAATGGCACGATGCCAAATCTAGCCAAAACAGAGGGGCACCTTCGTTGGAGCGAAGGAAGGGCAGCAGGCGTTTCTGGAGACATTCTTCTGTTCTTTTTTATTTGACCATTGACGGTGCTGGTCACACCAAGTACTTCTTGGCTAGTTTGTCGTTCTTCTCAAGGTCAAGGAACTTTTCAGAAACATCCAGGTTCGACTTGCCAACGAAAAATTCCAGGCCGTTTTCATGTTATGGCATTTCAGTAGTTAGTACATGTCAAGAATCAGGCAGTATCAGGCGGAGGCACTTTCCGACAAACCCCTAAGAAATTTTTGCGGATTTCAGGGCAGCATACGATACAGTCGAGCACGAATAGTTATGGTAGATAATGCACAAGTTCGGTTTTCCGGACAAACCGACACGGCTGATCAAAGCTATCCTGGAGTGAGTGATGTGTTACATGCGTGTTTTGGGGGCACTCTCGAGTCCTTTCGAATCGCGCAAAGGGTTGCGGCAAGGAGCTGGACTGACCTGTATGTTATTCAACGCTAGTGAAGGTGTGCGGTCAAAACCAGAGGAATCCTCTAATGCTGGAGAAGCTGAATGACCTCGACATTAGCCCATATGAATAAAACAGTTTGCTTTACTTTTCTCGTGAAAACCTTATAGAGGAAGTAAAGCAAACTATTGTTATGCTCCCACAATGCCGAATCAACGGCTCCGAGAGCTCCACCAAAGTTTAACTACCAAAGACTAAGTTTATGGTAGTGAACACCGACAATCCCTCTAACTTCACTGTAGCGAGACAACAATTTGAGGAGGTGAAAGCCTTTTAATATGTTGGTAACCAGGAAACGCCCGAATGTGCTATCAAGACTGATTTAGTCGCACGGATCAGGAAGGCTAGGGGTCCCTTTGCAGGTCTGCGAAACATTTGGCGCTCAAACCAGATCACTCTACACACGAAAGTCCGAATTTTCAACTCAAACGTTAATTCCGTATTGTCGTACACCTGCGAAACGTGATGCGTCTCAGTGGAGACAACGCAAAAACTGCAGGTACCTACCTATGTGTGAATTCATTTATGCTGTTGCGGCAGCTTGACATTTTGGTTGAGAGCTACTTTTCCATACAATCGACAATTTTTTCTGCTTTTAGCTGTCTAAAATTCAACGCAGAAGTCTACTAGGCAAGACGCTCAAAAATAGTTCATAATTTAGTCCTAAATTATGGTTCCGCGTCATCGTCGTTTCCATTTGAATCTTGTTTAACTAGCTGTTTAACCTTGCGGCGAGGATAGGAGTGCAATCAAGATTCCTTCGTGTTCTCAAAGATGTGGAAGGATTAGTTTCTGTTTCAGATGCTAATTATTTTTGCATGGAAAACTAGCTGCAAATTGAATTCAAAAAGCGAGATTTTTATTCAAATTTTCTAATCGCTGCACTTTGGCATTCTGAACTGTGATTGTGCTGACAATATTTTATCGCAACGTATCGTAGAAATCCGCGAATAAAGAGCATTAGTTGCATATGGAAATCCTGTTCTGTGGAACTCAATTCGAAGTTGAATTTTAAATAATTTTGAAAATGGTGTCTGGGGTGACTGTGAGAGATGCTGTATGGTAGTTATTTTAATCTGGTACACACGTCACTCTGGACAGGAAGATTGATTATGCAGATCTGCAAAAAAAAGTCAGCTGCATGGGATGTTGATGTTGTCATTCATCGAGCTGCTGAACTCAGAACTGATTTCCATTTCTCTTCGTCACGTACAGATTCTTTGCAAAATTTGAAAAAATGGCGATGAACTGTAATTATAAACTTGATAAGGGTTTTTATAGGGGGTTATAAAACTAACTTATAAATTCTTACTCAATACTTACTTACTGAATACGGAAAATATCATTTGTACCGATTTTTTCTTCAATATGTTGAGTAAATTTTAGGCTCTTCGAAAAAAAGACTTAAATTTTTAGTTAAAAAATCCTACGCAGTTTTCTATGTGTGTTATATTTGATTTTCAATAGAATACGCCTATGGTTATGCAACGTGAATTTTGGGTAGCATGTCACATGTGACTCCGTATAATAATGACTTCCTATAATAATGACTGAAATTGGAAGTCAATATGTTAGAACCAGTTCTACCATCAGTTCTTGTATCGTAATTGTAGTTAATAGATGGTCACAAAGCGTAAGAGATTTCAAATCGTGCAGATGAAAAAAAGAGATTTTTTTCTTCGTTTAATCGATTATTCCTCCGTACCGTTAAGACACGTCCGTAATTATTCTAGCTCAAATTATTTGAAGTATTTCTGCAGATTAAACCAGCAGTAGGGGAGAGTAGTCAACAGTGAGACAACAGGAACAGTGAGACATCGGGAATAGCTTCGCCATAAAACATACAAGATCCATGATATTTTCCTGCAAAGTAAAGTTTGTGAATCTATATCACATAATACAGTTTGAGAAAAATTTGTTAATTTTTTAGTATATTTTTCAACAAAAGTCGTTTTTGGGGGGGTCAAAGTAAATTTTGTTGCGATCATTTTCAGGTGATTTTTAACGGCAAATCGCATAACTAATCCAAATTAAATGCCATGTAGTGCATCTCATAGGAATGAGAGATAAAAATAAAAAATATAAGACCATCGAATTGTTTGCTAACACCACTATTTCACTATTTCTTATGAAACATTCCAATTGGGAACAGTGAGACAAACAGATGTGGGTAATTTTCAAAAAAAAATTTTTGTGTTGAATTGTAACTCAATCCATATAAATTGATTGTAAATGAGTTCTGAAGTGTAAGTTGAAGGTCAGATAGCCAGGATTTGACCTTTATATGAATATAAATGTAGATGTGAGAAAAATCGGAATTTTCAATAATGCACAACAATAATGTATCCTTTATGCACAAAATAAACAGTACGACCTCTAAACTATTCTTTGTAAACAAAAAATATGGTTTAGGTTTAATTCTAATATGTGTCTCAATATTCAATATTCGTTGTCTCACTCTTCCCACCTACTGGGGAACAGTGAGCCAAAAAGACACCTTCACATTTGCGTTTGTAACTATTTTATGTTTTAATCAAAAGGGCTGAAACTTTTTTTCAGACAACTAGAAGGATATACCTTTCAAATGGATTGAAGACCTCGTTGGTAACTATCACCAAAACAATTTTAAAATTTTTGGAAAAAAAGTGTCTCACTGTAGACGTCTCTCCCCTATATTGTCATGCCAACGGACCGCAGGCGAGCCGTATCGAAAGAATTTTTCAGTTCAGTTCTCTTAAAACTATTCTTTTACTAACTGCCTATTGTATTATACAACATTTTTAGTGGTAGTGATTTTATACAGCTTTGTTAATGATGAGTGTTGAAAGTTCTTCTAGCTGTCGTTCAAATATGATTGCTTTTCGATTGATTTGCTTTAGTTTCTATTAAAAGTTTCTATTAAAATTTTCTGGAAAAGAATTATTTTTTTAAATTTTTGTTTTGTTAAATTTTGAGAAACTGTGCATAGATTTAAGTGATATACCTAAATGTGAAGTATTCTATTAGAGTTGACAGTTTAGAGTATTTTTTAATTATTTCGCAAAACATTAAAAACGATGAGTAAAAATATAATAATTGTAAAACCTACATTTTTCATTTGTAATAGAATGACGTTAAATCAAATTAAATTAAATTCAAATATCTAAGTCTACGAGTATTAAACCCTCTATAGAACGCAAAATCGACATAGAATGGAAGTGCCCTCTAAGTAGCATCTCGAGTTTTAATGTAAGCATGATCAAACGGAGGCTATGGCAAACAAAAAATTAATCCATGTGATGCTCTCTGGAAATTTTGTCAGTTGTTAGTACTTACCAGCGACGATGGAGAATAAGTTGTACGTGTGATTTAGGGGTAAAACGATCACCGCGTTTAATAGATGTTCAATTACCCTGTACATCGCTGTTCACTGGTGCGTTCATGTACCTAATCCTAAAGATATTTTTCATGCCAACTAACCCCGAAAATGACTATTTGTTCGTTCACCGCAGACATCGATTTGCGTTAGTTGAGCGCTGTGTAGGCTCACCTTAGCATTGCAATTCGTAGTTCGATACGATCGAACTCGTTGCGGCAAACAACAATGAGCATAACACCCATGAGGCTTCAACTCAGATCATGTTCCAAGCTGGAATGGTAAGCCTTATGAAAACAACCGTCAGGAGATGACGTTACTAGCTAGTTCATCTTTACCTGTTTCTCGGCGATGGCTCGCAATTTGTAGATTTTGGCGATCAGTCAACGTCGGTCGCGCATTCCGGTCGGTATGTACCGGAACGATTACGAGTGTATTTATTGATTCATGACAAAGAGTTGATTATTTCTGAATACCTCTGAAGTGTTGAAAGAGTGAGTGAACAGTAGATCGATAGATTTTTCTAATTGAGTACTTCTTGTAGTTAGGGAAAGTACAATTTATTCACAGATTTTAAACATTTAGGATGCTGTTTGTCATATATGGAATCAAATTTATTGTGTAGTCGGTTCTCGCTTAGTTAGTAGTAGCCCTTTGAAGATAGACAAGGATAAAGGTGTTTTGTGAATAAAAACTTTATCTGGAAATGACCAGTTGATCAAATCGAATAAAAATAAATTCTCTGGTTATTGTACGTTTAGTCTATATAGTGACGTGAATCGTATATCTGAAATCTCATTTGTACTAACAATTTGGTAGAAAAATTGAATCGATCTCATTCTTACACCTTCAATTTGAATGACTTGTAGATTCATATCGTAATGAGTTAACCGGTGCGTTTAGGATTTCCCATTTCAAGCTTAACTTCTTGCATTTAAAAAAGATGCCTTGCCAATAGCGTTGCGAAGAAAAAAGCATACTTACCTTTGTGATTTATGCATCAAAAAATTCTAATAATTCTTCAAGAATAGATAACAGCTCTTCTATGCACTTAAGTGTAAGCTCGACTTAAAGCTAGAAGTCGATCTGTAAATTGATCTATTGAAAAAAATCAGATTTACGTTTTTGTTTTTAAAAACTCATTCGTATTAACAAAGATATTAGATTTGTAACGATCTTATTTGTACCGTATTTAACTCGGATGACTCTTGAATTCACACAATCGGCTGACGGATGAGTTCAGGATTTGTAGTTTAATAAAAGGCCGTCGTCCGGGGATGTCGGACCGTCTAGTGCTAAACGCGGTGTCTTGTTCATTTCTTTCTAAGGAAGAAACAGAGTTTATCAATATTGGTATCGGATAGGTACGGTACGTTTGAATAATCTAACGAATAAAATTTGATAGATGGAAGATAAAAGATGGACTACACAAACATAAAATAAAATAGTGGTGTATATGTGACGACCCAGTAGTGTGCCAAAATTGAAATATCAATATGATTAGCATGCAGATTTGTTATTTGTACTTGTACAATATCAAAAATTTGTGAACCCTGAGGATAATATCAGTTTTAAATTAAATCAGTAAGTTGGTAAGAAACTTAGCTGATTTGATGACGGTAAAGGAGTTAACGCTATCCATAGTTAGTGACAATTTTTAAGTCACATACGGTAGAAACATGGTGCATTTCACGAAGGTGTTTGACTACGTGTTTGTTTGCTGGGTAGCGCAATGTGAAATCGAATAGAAAATTGTGCATTCAATTTACGATATATGTCGATGGATAGTCACAAATATCCGCAAATTTTTTGGTACAATTTTTGCATCTATTGTTGACGTAGTATTATGCCTTACGGAAAGATATGGTGGTTAGGCTTAGAGTGCGAATAACTCAGCGGTTTCCACAACGTATTTTTGCATCAATCAATTAAAAATCGCTTGCGTATCATTTCTAATAAAAAAAGATAATTAATTTTAAAGTGATTACTGGTTTGCTGTCCTAAGGCCAAGCCTGTAGAACAAAGATTCTCCAATTTACTCGGTTGTGGGGTATCGCTCTTCAACTCCTCGGAACCGAGTACTCTCCGCTAGATCTCGTTCCACCTGGTCTAACCATCTTGCTCGTTGTGCCCCTGATCGTATTGTTCCTACCGGATTTGAGACAAACACTATATTTGCAGGATAGTTGTCCGGCATTCTTACAACATGTCGTTTCCATTGTATACGTCCAGTTTTAGCCACATTTTGGATACTGGCATCGCCACAGAGCTGTGCGAGTTCATGGTTCATCCTTCGCCTCCATAATCCGTTCTCCTGTGCGCCGCCGAAGATCATTGTAAGTACTCACCTTTCCGAGTACTCGCAGGTCTTTCTCGACCAATGTCCATGGTTCATGCTCGTAGAGAACAACCGGTCTAACGAACGTACGTATAGGGTATACTTTGCACGGGGGCAATCAATTGCGAGTCTGCTCGACCGCAACTGCTTGTGAAGTCCACAATACGCACAACTTCCGGTGTTAATACGCCTCCGAATCTCACGGCTGGTGTCATTGTCTGCCGTTAGCTGTGCGCCAAGGTAGACAAATTCGTCAACTACGTCAAACTCATCGTCGTCGTTTATTATACTACTGCTTCTCGGTCGGTTGTTTCTACAGTAGGTGTAGGAAGAGGTGCTAAAAATAGCCCAACCCATGTCGCTACATTAATAATAGATAATAATAGATCACGCTGCCAAGCCACCAAGCGAAACTTTAACCGTGCCTGTAGTGAATTTCGAGAGTACAACCGTTCTTTGTATAAGCAGTATACTCTACGAATGCAAGGATTCCTCTGCAGAAATCCGAAGAAATTTTGGTCATTTGTCAACTCTAAGAAAAACGAAGGCGGCCTACCTGTTGATCTGTTTCTGGACGATCGTAAAGCGAATGTTGCTCGCGATAAATGCAACCTCTTTGCTACTCACTTCAAGCAGGCTTTTAATCGTGCTCCTGCTTCCTCAGAACAAATTGCTTATGCTGTTAGAAACACACCTAACGAAGTCATCAACCTCAACGTCTTTCGTGTAACGGAGGAGATCGTGAAAACTGCCATCGGAAAATTAAAATATTCGTTAGTGGCCGGACCTGACGGAATTCCATCTTGTATCCTGAAAAAGTGTTCTACTGTACTCGCTAGACCTCTCTCACTGTTGTTCAATGCTTCAATTCAGCAGTGTAAGTTCCCTACTCTATGGAAAGAATCAGTAATGTTCCCTGTACACAAGAAGGGTGATAAGCGCAACGTACAAAACTATCGAGGGATTACATCGTTATGCTCAAGTTCTAAAGTTCTCGAGATAATCGTGAATGACGCTTTGTTCGCTAGCTGCCAACACTACATTTCCTCAGACCAGCATGGTTTTTTTTCCAAAACGTTCAGTTTCCACGAATCTCGTCGATTTCGTCTCGTTCTGCCTGCACAACATGAATGAAGGGGTGCAAATTGATGCAGTGTATACGGACCTGAAAGCTGCGTTTGATCGGGTGGATCACGGCATCCTCCTTGCTAGGCTGGAGAAGCTGGGAGTTTCCGCACCGTTCTGCAAGTGGCTACGTTCGTACCTAACACACCGTAGGCTAAGTGTGAAGATCGGATCAGAGGTCTCCGACTCGTTCAACAACATCTCTGGCGTGCCACAGGGGAGCAACCTTGGACCCTTGCTCTTTTCTCTTTTTATAAACGAATTATCAGCTCTTCTGCCACCTGGCTGTCGATCGTTCTATGCTGACGATGTAAAAATCTTTAAAGCAATTAAAAGGGACTCCGACTGCATTGAACTGCAACGCCTTGTGGATAAATTTGAAGATTGGTGCTCGAATAACATGCTTACCGTCAGCATCTCAAAGTGCTTCGCCATCTCGTTTCATCGTAAAAATAAGCCCATAGCTTTTAGCTACAACATGGCAGGACATTTGTTACAACGCGTCTACCACATTCGTGATCTTGGTGTCGTCCTGGATAGCGCACTAACCTTCCGTATACACTACAACGACATTATCTCCAGAGCCAATAAGCAACTTGGATTTATTTTTAAAATCGCCAAGGAGTTCCGTGACCCGTACTGTTTTCGATCTTTGTACTATGCACTTGTAAGGTCTGTTTTGAAATTCGGATCAGTGATCTGGTGTCCATATCAACAAATTTGGATCACTAGAATCGAAGCAGTGCAGAAAAAATTTCTACGGTATGCTTTGCGCAGTCTTCCATGGCGCGATCCCAGAAACCTTCCGCCATATGAGGAACGCTGCCGTCTGCTTAACTTGGAGACTCTTGAAAGAAGACGTGCCAACGCTCAAGCCACGTTCCTGGCTAGATTGCTACTAGGAGATATTGACAGCCCCGCTCTTCTGAGCCAACTAAATCTGTATGCTCCTGAACGACCCCTCAGAACCAGGTATTTCCTGCACTTACAGGGACGGAATGCAAACTACGGACTGTACGACCCTATCCGATTTATGGCAATGCGGTTTAACGAACTCTACGGTTGGTTCGATTTCAACATGACGCCTAATAATTTTCAACGACGACTCTCTCGTAGACGATAAATTTGTAATTGTACTATTGTATGTATTTACTGTCATATGTGTTTATATCATGAAGACCACCTTGTGTCCGATGATTTTTTTTTACAAATAAACAAATAAACAAATAAACAAATAAGGGGGGTTGTGCAGACTCTTTTTGTCCAGCGCCTCTGTGGTTCATAGGTACCACGGGTACCAGCGAGCCACAGGACCTGGCGGGTGTTGTGGGTTCGAATCCGGTTATAATCTCAGATTATAGCTTGGTTCGACTCATGCACCTTCCAGTATTGGACAAAAGGTAGGAGTCACAACGACAACTTGTTAAGCGTAGCAACCTTTCCCCCCCCCCTTCCTTTCCACTCTTCCCCTCCATTCCAAAAAAAATCCTTCTTTATTACTTTCCCTTACCGTCGCTTCATCAATTGTAGAACCATCGTTTCAAAAAAATATTAATATATGCCTGACCGCATTTCAAGGTCATGACTAAAATCACGAGGTTTGGTCAAATACTCTTTTTGCCATTATTTTGGCATTATTAGAAAGAGGAAGAGTTGGTCTTCAAATATATTCAGAACCTGGTGTGATTTGAATAAAATTTCGATGGTTTTTTCGCGTTTTTCGAAAACGTCTTTTTTGCTGTACATTAGCGTGCCCGCTCTAGGGTTAAAATATATGTTCTAAAGAACTCGAAAATGCATGATTGTGATAGGGCTGAACAATCAATAATAGTTGTGATTATTTAAAAATAGCTCAATATTATTTTTTGACATATTTATTTACGCAAAAAGTAAAAAGTTAAAGTGGTGAAAGAGTTTTCTTAAGGTTTTGTATCATAAACATATCAAAAGTAGTCCTACGTCAACAAGGTCTGTCTATAACACAGCGCTTCATTTTTTCATTGCTTTTACCATTTTTTTTGTAAGCCAGAAGAGTATTGGGTTAAAACGCCACTGCAACACTGCTGTTACCATATTGTTGATTGAGGTTACTGTTCAATGAAAATATGTAGTGTATAATATTATGGTGTACTTAGAAGGACTTATTTTTAACTAATTTTTAACGAATTTATATGTAATAATATTTTAGTTTACTTGAAAAAGGTGGAATAAAACCACCGAAACGTCGGATATAGAAGCAAAACATCGTTTTGACTGCTAAATACAGACTACATAGCCGAAAAACAGAACCTGAAAATTGCAAAAATTAAAGTATCGAAAAAAGGATGGGTCAAACACTAGATAATTTTGTTGGCTTTGAAACAAAAAAAGAATCATGAGAATCGCTTGAGCCGTTTTTGAGATATTTATGGTACCGACTTTCAAAACCTGGTTTCGAGAAAAACGACGTTGAAGTTTTTATTCGCTGTGTAATCGCTCCAGACATGCGCGGTACAAATAGCTGTAACTTTGTCAATTTTTGGAATTCATCGAAATGACTTGAAACACATACGGTCAAAATGTCAATCTTTCGAAATAATCAATAAAAAAATTTCGATTTTTTTTAGTTAAAAAAGTAGGGTAATGTGGTTATCGTCGGGCCACTGTTATGGTCGGGCCACCACGATTTTTTCAGTTTTAGTAACTCGTGATATTTTTGTACAAGCATTGTAAAACTTCTTACTGTGACAGCTAACTTTTCACTATATTGTGAGTTTCAATCGTGTATTCAAAACACGCGTACTGAATTCACTGATTGGAACAATACAAAAAAAGTTTTACAGGTGCAGTTAACTTTTCTTCAAGAAATGATTCATGAAATGCAATTATCGGGATAAATATTGAAAGTTTATAAAGTGTGTTGTGCTCTATTCGAATGCTATTGAAAAATCCCGTCCAGTTAGGTGTTTGGGTAGGGTAAGGGAGTAAATGCTTCAAAAGCGCTTATTGTAAAGGTCGGGCCACTTTTGTAGCCATGGTTGGGCCACCATAATTTTAAGCACAGAAGCACAATTTTCGCTAGAGAACGTCAGTCGCGGGAAATGTGATGAAATAAAGCCTAATTTGTACAATAAAAACCTAGATTGTTGTTGATTTTTCATTGCAGTAGTACCCATCGGAAAACGCGATTATAGTATTATTGATTTTACAAGATCACCAAAAATTTCGCGAAGATGTTATTAAGAATAGGATATTTATACTTATATGGGCCGTTGTTCACGAAATTCATTCTTATGTATGATGTCTCTACATAGAATTTCAATACGTATTTCTTGGATTAAGAGCGGTGGCCCAACCTGTACAACGTGGCCCGAGTATGACAACATTTTTTGTCTTCACGTAAATGCCTATAACTTTATTATTTTTTAAGCAATCAGTTCAAAATTTTCCAGAAGTATAGCTTATTCTTAGACCTTTCCAACGATCTATTAGGATTTTGAAAATTCTTTTTAAAACGGAAATTATGGGCGAATGTCAAAAAGGCGGCCCAACCACGACGGCATTCCCCTACTATGCCCCCTTAATTTTGACAGGTGTCGCCAATTGTAAACGTAAACAAAACAACTGCCTAAAACGACACCAGATGTAATTTTTATACTCTAGGTTTTAAGGTTTTTCCAGTGATTTAACAATTTTTTTAAATTATTGTACAGTGCAGTTCTGTTTGGCTACATAAGAGAAACTGTTGGATAGAAATTTATAGCTAGATTGTATAGCAATAAATCCAATTTATTAAACTCATATTGTTGTATGCTGTGTGGGGTGAAGTGGACGGTTTTTTGAGGTGAAATTGTCATGTTGATTTCAAACCATTTCTTCGGTATAATTGATTCTAGATACCGTAAAAGTACTAAAAAGATGTGCATGTGATGTTAAAACAAGAATCCACCGAAAAGTCCATTATAGGCAATCAAGAATGGATGTTGAGTACTTGAGAGTATTTGTAATTCCGCGAATAACGTATGATCGCCAAAGGGAACATTCGCAACAAAAGTCAGGCCTTTCAATAATCGGGTTTCAATGTCTTTGAAAACAAACTGAATGAAATATTTCTCTGGTCATTTCCCCTCATACTCAGATTCACATTAAAATATGTGATTTTTGAGGCACTCGGGGCTAATTCCTGAATGTCTATGGTTGTGCAAAATGCAAAGACACATTTTGTTATCGTAAGTTTTTTGTCCCAATCAATATGTCGAACTGTCATTCTATCTTCAGCTTTAGGTTTGATCACCCTCTCTGAGCAACCAGAAACTAATGCACGAGCACTTGCATGTAACAAATGTGGAATACGACTTTAAATAAGGTCTAGATTCATCGAAGTATGTTTTTGTATACTTGCGAAAAAACTGTGATATTGGTATGATTTATGAACTGGCTCTTCCACTCAGACAGACGGCATTGAGAAAACACTATTACTAATTAATATGTATTCCTAAGTTATCTGTTATGAACCACAATATGTTATTTCGTTAAAAACAACAGTTTTTACACATTGTCCATTTCACCCCAGTGGGTGTCCATATCACCCCAAACAAAATTTTGATGCCAAAAAATCATTATTTTTAATTTAACATATTTTAGCAAAACTAAGCTAGATACCATTGTTAAACTCCGCTGGTAAACAGAAAACAAATAAATCTCAGTATACGATTCAACTTTTTTGAGTTTTGATGCATAGATTTTGGGATAATAGGTGATTTGCTTAGGGTGTCCAAATTCCCCCAAATTACCCTATGCATAAATATTTGTACACTATGATCAAGAAATAAAGAGAAAGTCGCTTTTTCGAAAATTATAACTGTATATCACCCCTTAAGGGCTGCCTGGCGCTTATGAAGTTCCCCTAATAGGTACTGCATTGATTTTCACACCTTCATCTGTGAAAACAAGGGATAATTTTTTTACTTTTGCTTATTGCTATTTTGATACCGCGCCACGTTCTGCTTATTGTTAGGTACATCCTCAATATTTGTACTTTAAGCACTTCATCGGCTTAGCGATCAAGTGATAGCTTCAAAACAAATATCTTTGAATTGCGTGTTTTGTCTCAGGAGCAATTGCGGATCTTCGATCACCATTTGAATAGTTTATTTGAGAAACCCCGCAAGCGCCATTTGACATGAGAATGATTCCACGGAGTTTCGCAAATCGATTTTAATTTGTCATTTTTGATTTAGCTGAAACTTTGGAAAATATGTCATTTTATCATATCAGTTATTTTTTAAGATCTAGACTGCTTTTTCAAAAGGGCATAACCAAAAATGGTGCTAATCCATTAAATATTTTATATTGGAAAAATGGTTTAATTGGTTGAAATAGTGTCTTCAGCAAAGTTGTAGATACTGAAATTGCCTTTCTAAAAAAAATATGTGCGCCGCAAAAAAATTTTTTTTTTGTCGAAAAAGAAAAGAAAATAAAGCTAAAAAGTTAAAATGACACTCTAACTTCTCATAAGACGTAGTCCTGCATCAAAAACTAACATAAAATTTGTGTTTCAGCTTTTGAGTTTCAAATTAATATATAACGTTATTATATACTATTTAGATATACGGTGGAAAAACAAGGATCCGCATCAAAACACGGATGTAATACATCATAAGGTATTTGAAAAGCAAAATATTTTATCATGGTCAACTGGACTGCGGAAAAGGATTCTCCAAATCCAATTATCATCACAAATCGCCCAGCGTTCCGAAGTAGCCGTTTCAAAACTGTTTATCGTTGGTTGGATTACAAGCGGCAAGAAGACGGGGCCGAAGGCCTATGGCGGATTCATGATACTTTATACGACTTGACTGAATTCGTTGATCGACATCCTGGTGGCGCGGAATGGCTCCAAATGACTAAGGTTAGTTTTTATTCCCGTTGCCGAAACACTTGCTAAGACCAGCCGAACTATTTGCAGGGAACCGATATAACGGAAGCATTCGAAACCCATCACCTCACAAACAAGGCGGCAAATATTCTGCCTAGCTACAAAGTGCGTGCAGCGCGGGAAGTTCGAAATATAAAGTTAACTTTCGATGAAACGGGATTTTATCGCACATTGAAACGACGGGTAGCTGGAAAGCTGAATAGTCTAGACCAAACGCCAAAACGCCGGTCAGAAATTATTCAGGATGCACTACTGGCAACGTCCTTTTTGCTTGCATTTTTGGCTGTAAAATTTAATAGCCTCCTAGTGGCGACGACGTGCGGATTAGCCATCTGCTGGGTTATGAATTGCGCGCATAATTTCTATCATCGCAAGGACACCTGGAGAGTGCTCGCGTACAATCTGTTGCTTCTAACTTACAGGTTTCGAGGAAAATGTAAATGCTTTCGCGAGTGGAAAATTATAATTTTATCTATCTTACAGGGAGCAAAGAATATCGCACGTGCTCTCTCATCATATGTATCCAAACTCGGTTCTGGATTTGGAGATACTGCTATTCGAACCATTTTTGTGTTGGTTGCCGGCACCCTGGAATTTTATTCAACGATATGGATCATGGTTTTATGAACCGATAGTATTTACGCTCATATTTTTTGTTGAATTTTCAAAACGGTGTGTTAAAAAATTATGCCTTCAATTTACGTATTTGTTTATTTATTTTCTGTGTTCTTATTTGTAGATTCGTCGAACTATTGTTGAGTGGCAAAAATGTATTTCGAGCTGAAGACCTTGTTAGTCTGATATTACCAATTTTTATGTACACTACTGGTTCCTGTGGGTTTGCAACGGTATTCAAAATATGGGTGGTTATTGTACTGTCGGCAAGTTTGTTTTTTGGTTTCATTTCACTGAATGCTGCTCATCATCACCCGGACATTGCTCATTCGGGAGATTTGATTCCGTAAGTGTTTTGGTACATTCGCTGTGTGATTCAAAAATAAATATTTCGTTATTGCTTGATAGAGCGGACATCGATTTCGGCGTCTACCAGCTACTGACGGTTATTGATCGATCGGATATCACGGATCCACATATTAGTATTTTAACCAGTTTCGGGCATCATAGCCTTCATCATATGTTTCCGACTTTGGACCATGCCTTATTACCTCAGCTGTTTCCGGTGTTTTTGGAAACATGTACCGAATTCAATATGGTACATCGAAGGTATCCCTGGTGGCGAATGATAATGGGACAATACAAACAGCTAGCTCGCATTGAATATAGATCGCATTGCATTCCGAAGACCAATCTTTAAAGGTTAGGATTAGTTATAAGTAAATGGCAACAGGTACTGCTTAGGATTTCAATATTTGTTATTCTTCTCTTATTAGGTATTATTGCTTCAAGGTCAAAATAAATTTTTTTTTGAAATAGTTTTTACATTAAAAACCTTTGTGTCCGAGGTTATAATCTGAGCCCTAAAATTTATATTCTGACTATACTTTGCTCATTATGATCCCAATTAGTAAATCAAAACAACGCTAGCTTCTGACCTTTTGTAAAAATATTCTGAAATGTAATCAAGGGCAACGCAAAATGGCTGAACAGTTATCGTGTAACATGATATTTTACATGTTACACGATAACCGTTGAGCCACTTTTAGGTTTTTAAAAGCAGAATAGATGATGACCGACGCGAGGACCTGCACATGGGATGCAAACCAAATGCATCAGAGCAGGCCAGTACACAGTGGTCCGGTTCCGAAAAAGTGCGGACATTAGCAATTGGGTAAAAAATGCGTAATTTTTCAAGGGTAGTGTTTTCGGAGAAGTTTAATAATAAAATATAGCGCATCTTGTTCACAGATAAATCAACTTGACAATTGGAATAATGAGGAAACGCTAAAACAAAATCTGTGCAACAATTAGGCTTGAGGTGTGCAATAATAAGATTTGAAGGGTATTTTCATGTGCAATAATCGGGTGCAGAGCTGCTATAAAAAAGACGTATTTTACACGGCTTTTAGAAACGAGTTCTGTATAGATGGCCATGGTAACTAATTATATATTAGTCTATCGGCATAGTGAGCGGTTTTACTAACAAAACAATCTTCTTATGTTTCTTCAAAGCCGTCAAATTGCTCTAAACGATTGCTTAGCTGTACAACAAATAGCAATACCTTATCCAGGGGATTTTTTTTAATGAGTAGGGAAATTTATGCAAATTTTCACTCCGATTGGTTCAGTAGTTTTCGATTCTATAAGGAACATGGGACAGACAGAAATCCATTTTTATAGGCATAGATTTGTATGGGAGCCCCCCCTCTTAGTGGGTGGAGGGGTCTTTTGCCAACGAGAGAACCTTCCCTGGCCCCAAAAACCCCTACATGCAAATTTTCACGCCGATCGGTTCAGTAGTTTTCGATTCTATAAGGAACATAGGGACAGACAGACAGACAGACAGACAGACAGACAGACAGACAGACAGACAGACAGACAGACAGACAGACAGACAGACAGACAGACAGACAGACAGACAGACAGACAGACAGACAGACAGACAGACAGACAGACAGACAGACAGACAGACAGACAGACAGACAGACAGACAGACAGACAGACAGACAGACAGACAGACAGACAGACAGACAGACAGACAGACAGACAGACAGACAGACAGACAGACAGACAGACAGACAGACAGACAGACAGACAGACAGACAGACAGACAGACAGACAGACAGACAGACAGACAGACAGATAGATAGACAGACAGACAGAAATCCATTTTTATAGGTATACTTACTTACTTTAGTGGCAACGGTCCGTTACCGATCCTGCGCCGAACGAATTATGGTCCTCCAGTACCGTCGGTCCTGGGCTGCCGTTCTCCAATCCCCACGAACACCAGCCGAACGTGCATCGTCTTCGACAGCACACACCCACCGGGTGCGGGGTCTGCCTCGGAGTCTACGGCCTCTTCCTGGTTCTCTGCTGAAAATAGTTTTAGCTATTCTTTCATCGGGCATTCTGGTCACGTGTCCAGCCCACCGCAGCCTGCTACATTGCACTACTTTCACTATATCAGCATATTTGTATACTTGGTACAGCTCGTGATTCATGCGTCTGCGCCACAATCCATTTTCCATGTTGCCACCAAGTATAGATCGCACAATTTTACGCTCAAAAACCACAAGCAAGCACTCGCTGATCAGCTTCCTTTAGCGTCCATGATTCGTGTCCGTAAAGGGCCACCGGGAGGATTAGTGTTCTGTAGAGCGCCAGTTTTGTGAGAATTTGCAAACTACGGGACTTCCACTGACTACGTAATCCGTAGAAAGGCCGATTCGCGGTTGCAACTCGTCGTTTCACTTCGCGGCTTACATCGTTGTCACATGTCACGAGTGTACCAAGGTATATAAATTCGTCCACTACTTCATATCGTTCCCCATCTAACTCCACCTCGGCACCAACATCACTTGGGTTCCCACGTTCCCTACCAGCAACCATGTACGTTTTGGCGGTATTAATGGTAAGTCCCAATCTCGCAGCTTTCCTTTTAAAGGCCCTGAAGGCCTCTTCCACTGCCCTACGGTTGATTCCGATGATATCGACATCATCCGCAAAACCAAGAAGCATGTGAGATTTCGTGATGATAGTTCCATTCCTTTCCACGTTTGCCCTTCATAATGCACCTTCCAAGGCAATGTTGGATAGCAGGTTAGAGAGTGCATCCCCTTGCTTCAGTCTATCCAACGTCACGAAAGCAGCTGAGGTTTCACCCGCGATTCTAACGCATGATTTGGATCCGTCCAGCGTCGCACGAATCAGCGTAACTAGTTTCGTCGGAAAACCATGTTCTAGCATTATCTGCTACAGCTCATTTCGTTTAACTGAATCATACGCCGCTTTAAAGTCCACAAACAGATGGTGTGTCTGCAAATTGTACTCCCGGAACTTGTCTAGCAACTGACGCAGGGTAAACATCTGCTCCGTCGTGGAGCGTCCCTCACAAAAACCAGCTTGGTACTCGCCGACGAAGGACTCCGCTAACGGTCTCAGTCTGCAGAACAGGATACGGGAAAGCACCTTGTAGGCAGAATTGAGCAATGTAATTCCTCGATAGTTTTTACACTCCAGTCGATGTCCCTTTTTGAAAATTGGGCAAATGAAGCCATCCAACCACTCCTCCGGCATTTGTTCGTCCTCCCAGATCCTGACAATGATCCGGTGGATTGCTTCGTACAGCCGCTCGCTCCCCGATTTTAGAAGTTCAGCCGGAATACCGTCCTTCCCAGCAGCCCTACCGTTTTTCAGCTCACTGATTGCCTTCTTAACCTCCTCCTGTGTTGGTGGCTCCACAGCTTGACCATCGCTTACAATTTCTATCCTGGCCCTGCTGATCTCCGCATATACCTCTCCATTCTATAGTGTCTGAAAGTGCTCCTTCCACCTGGCTGCTACCGCCGTTTTGTGCACATCACAGGCATGGCAAAATTCCTGCATCTCACCGTTTTATAGAAACTCCGTGTGTCGTTGCTGGCGTATCGCTCCTCTGCGCCGGCGAGCACGTGCTCCTCGTACTCGCGTTTCTTTAGACGATGGATTCTTTTTTCCGCAGCTCTAGTCTCTCTGTATCTCTCTCTGTTTTGGCCTGGTTCTTTTCATCTGTCACTCTCTGGCATTCAGCATCAAACCAGCTGTTACGCTGTCTTCCACGTGTCGTGCCTATCACCTCTCTCGTTGCTGTTTGGATGGCACCATGGATGTTCCTCCACAGCTCATTTATATCTCCTTCTTCTACCTGCTGTTCTGCGATTCGCTGGTTAAGCTTCCTGGCGTACTCTACTGCTACGCTGTCTGCCATTAACCGCTGGATGTTGAAACGCAGCGTCCTCTCAGTGTGAGCTTTCGCCGTGTTCGACAGCCTTGCGCGAATCTTACTCACTACGAGATAGTGGTCAGAGTCGATATTTGGTCCACGAAAAGACCGTACATCGATAACATCCGAAAAGTGTCGACCGTCAATCAAGACATGATCGATCTGAGAGCTAGAGTCTCCATTTGGATGCCTCCAGGTGTATTTCCGAATATTCAAAAGTGGAAAGTAGGTGCTACAGATGGCCATCCCTCTGCCGGCGGCAAAATTTACGAGCCTTAGACCGTTATCGTTGGTCGACAGATGCAGGCTTGTCTTCCAATAACTGGACGTAAGAATTCCTCCCTCCCGATCTGCGCGTTTGCATCTCCGATGATGATTTTCACGTCGTCTTTTGGGCTCTCTCCATAGGTCCTCTCAAGCCTGTCGTAAAACTCGTCTTTAGCGAGTAGGTATAGGTATAGATATAGATATATTATAGGTATAGATTTGTCAAAAATTTGGTGAAGCAAGTATCAATTTGCAAAGTAAAAATGGTTTCTAATTGTGTCCCGTAACGCTTGATGTAATGTAAATTGTAGATTCAGGTAAACTGAAAATTGTTGATATTACTCCAAAAATATAGACTTATTGAAGGTAAGAGTCGAACTCACTGCTCTCAATCTCTAGTCGATTGTGTTGTTTAACCAATTACACCACTAAGCTGTCTATAGTGGTGTAATTGGTTAAACCTTCGCTAAGTTTATATTTTTGGCCTAATAACAAGAATTTTCAGCTTGCCTGAATCTTCAGTTTTCGCATTAAACATTTATTCTTCCCTAACAGAAAAAGTAAGCCGATTGCTATGCGTCGTTAGAAAAAGAAAAAAATCCCTATGAAGCTCCGTGAAATTGGTGACAGCCAGCGTTGCAAGATCTGGTAAAGGGGAGGGGTCGTCGTGGTTTGGCCACGTTTTGGAGTTCGCCCATAACTTTCGTTTCAAAAGGAATTTTGGAAATCTAAATACATCGTTACACAGGTCTAAGAATAAGGTATATTTCCGGGAAGTTTTGAACTGATTGCTCGAAAAACAAAAAAGTTATAGGCATTTTCGTTAAGACAAAAAATGTTGTCGTAGTCGGGCCATGTTGTACAGGTTGGGCCACCGCAGAAAATCTAAGACATACGTATTGAAAATTTTTATAAAGACATGAAAAGAATGAATTCCGTAAACAACGGCTCATATAGGTAGTAATACCCTATTTTTGATTGCATTTTTGCGAAATTTTGGCGATCTTGTAAAATCAATATTGATACATATACGCCTTTTCCGAAGTGTACATCTCCAATTAAAAAAATAACAAAAATCTAGGTTTTTATCGTATTAATTTTGCATTATTTCATCGCATTTTACGTGACTGACATTCTCTAGCGATTATTGCGCTTCTGCGCTTAAAATTATGGTGGCCCAACCATGACTACTCAAGTGGCCCGACCTTTACAAATAGCGCTTTCCTAGTATTCCACCTTAGCCTTCGCAAACACCTTACTGGGGGGGATTTTTCTATAGTCTTCATGTGCAGCACAACACACTTAATATATTTTTAAAATTTATCATAAATTTTAAGCATAATTGCATTTCATGAATCATTTCTTGGAGAAAAGTTCTTTGCGCCTGGAAAACTTTTTTTGTAAGATTTAGTCACTGAATTTAGTACGGATGTTTTGAATACACGATTGAAACTCACAATAAAGTGAAAAGTTAGCTATCACAGTAAGAAGTTTTACAATGGTTTATCATAGATATCATGAGTTACTAAAACTGTAAAATCGTGATGGCCCGATCATAACAGTGGCCCGACGATAACGACAATGCCCTACTTTGTAGGCGGCCTTTACCAGCGTTATGCTGCGATAGTTAAAAGCGATGGAACCACTCTTTCCATCCATTTGTTCGGTAGCTTCTCCTCCTCCCAAATCTTGGAAATAACTTAGTGTAGAGCCGTTGTCTGCGTTTCCCTGCCACGTTCAGAAAGCTCTGCCGGTAGGCGGTCCTTACCAGTGACTTTGTTGGTCTTCAGCAACTCGATTACTCGTTTGACTTAGAGTTCTGTTGCTGGGACAATACTATCTTCCATGGTCATTTTAAGGTTAGCTCATCGAAGAACTGCTTCCATCTGTCGACTACCTCACGCTCGTTTCTGATCAGATTCTCTCCTTCTTCAGTCCTACATATGTCAGGTTTCGGGGTATAACCCGTACGAGTGTGGTTAACCTTCTCACACAAACTTGCTCGTGTCATTAGCCCGGAATGGTTGTTTTAATTCTTCGCGATCTCTGGCCTCCTTCTAGCGCTTTTTACTCCTCAGGATCGTGGTCAACTGATTCCTTGCTCGTCGGTATTTGATCAAGTTCTCCCTAGGCATGCCCCATCAAACCAATCATGTAGTGAACTCTGGAGGTTTTCACTTGGTAGCGCCTCAACCGTCTTCACGATTTGAAGCACCTAACTCTTCGAAAGAAGGTACCTCATCTAGTATTCACGCGTAGTATTTGACAGATTGCGGGTTATCTAGCAGCCGAGGAGGCCGGCTTTGCCGTGTCTAGTACACGGTTGACAGTTTTATACTCATATATACTGCTACAAGGTGACGGCCAGAGTTAATATCCGCACCCCTTAGGGAACGTATGTTCCTGTTCATGTTAGATAAGATGGCCGGTCATCTATGAGGACGTGGTCAGGTGATCTCCAGATGGCTTTGTAGATATCTTTGCGTAGGAAAAAGGCGCCGTGGATCATCAGGCCTCGGGAAGCTGCGAGGCTTATGCATCGTTATCATTCGAATAGGTGTGCAGACTATGGGGTCCTATCACCGGTCTATACATTTCTTCCCTATCGACCTAGGCGTTCATATCCCTGATGACGATATGGATGTCGCGTGGCGAGCAGCT
This sequence comes from Sabethes cyaneus, assembly GCF_943734655.1. Taxonomy (NCBI): domain Eukaryota; kingdom Metazoa; phylum Arthropoda; class Insecta; order Diptera; family Culicidae; genus Sabethes; species Sabethes cyaneus. The sequence continues at coordinate 149,816,229 of NC_071355.1, read as the reverse complement.
GTCGTATGTTGCCTCCAGTCTCATGTAGAATGAATTCTTTTCTATGTTGGGTCTACCTTCGTGCGGGCACCGCACATTGAAGTAACGGCCGTTTATTCTCAATAGACATATTCCCTCGCTGATCACCTGCATTCTGCCCAGTACTGCAAAGCCCGTTTCTAATTCATTGGTAGTACCACCGATCTGGTACAATTGATCTTTTCCGCCGCGGATCTTCCAAACATTCTCCCCTTTGTGACAGATTTCCTGCTGAACTACATTGCCGAGTCAACGGGGTTCAAGCTGTTCGGTTCAGTACCTGGTCATCGCCTGCGAAATTTAGCGATCTGTAGTTCCAAGTACCGGCTTTCCATACTCGGCGTCCTTGTTTCATAGCCCAGGTCGATGCCGAATTTGGTAGAAATTTGATTTAGGTAAACTGCCTTACTTGGGCCACGCTACCGAGTCTCGTGATGGGGCTGCCATCTTATAGAGCCGAGATGGTACTGTGTCACGTTTCCCGTCGGCATAAGACCTTAGTTTCCACCGGGATTGGTTATCCAATCTCCGCTGAGGTTGCTCGTAATCCGGCTGGTACAACAAGAAGGTAGGAATAGGAGTTGCTGGATCGGAGGCTTAGGACCACTATGGGGTCAATGTTATGCATTATTCAGCCGTTCACCATCCAATGTTGGTATGTTTTCTGTGTAATGCTCTAATCATCGCATTGCTTGAAACAAACAGAATCAGCGACTTATTTTGCTGTGCGAAAATATCACGCAGGTACAAAAATCTTGATTCAATTCTTGATTTAAAAAATCGTTATCTCAATTTTTTGCTTGTTTATTAGAAAGTTTTGTGCATGGCAGAAGTTCTTCGATACAAACCTGATTACTTACGTTTTCTCATTTTTATATCGCTGCAACCTCAGATAAACGTACCGCTGCTCACTAATGTAAAACTTTTAATGGCAGATTGTACCACCGCCAACTAGCGTAAACGACCAAGATCAAGTGTAGTCCGTTAGTTAGAATTTAGAAACCTGTTACTTGGTACTAGAGATTGGACACGGACTTGGCGAACGACGAGCGTCATAGCAAGGGGCGTTTTCTGTTAGTAAACGTTAGGAAAGGCGGGAACAGGGCCTGAGAATGAAACAATCTGGCATGAAATCGCCAGGTTTCGCCAAGGACCAACCGCATACCAACTAGGGTAGTCAAGCAAAGCCTAAGCGCTAATTCCTTAGTGGTTTCGACTACAGAATCCGCTAAAAAAGGAGAATGACATCACGGTTGTTTATCGAGACAAACGCTTGCTCATAATTTTAAAATGATGTTTAATTTATTTTTTTGGGATTTTCTTCTTTCACACATATACATTTACAATAGCTTCCTTCTCTCCAAGAAATTTTCCTTTCCTTCTGCTTTACAGAGTAGTAATAAAGTCAAATTCGAATCAGGTTTTTGGTGCTTTTGTTATTCTAGTGTTTTCTCTCTCTCGACAATATATGTATAGTAAAAAAGTAGAGAAATCGATCTGTTTCCACAAGTGTTTGCGGATCGCATACGACATTTTGGTTGGAGTATGTGAAGCAGCTACGGGTGCCTGACTGTAGCGTCCTCCATTTCGGATCGCTTGCCGAGTGTAGGATAATATTTGGCAGAGGAACGGTCGAACGTTTAGCAATCATCGGTGATTTTGGTTCGATGACATTTGGTTGGGCTGAATTTAGTTGTTATTTTGAACGTGTCTCTCATATTTTGTGTTTTGCCTAACTACATAGATATCTCTCAAGTTTGTACTAAACGAACCACACGTCGCAACCCGTCAAGAATCGACTAGAGCCGGCTCGTCGCAACTCCACGCATATTCGGACTGTTCATCTGCGAAACGCAATTTCACAGTAAAACTAAATCAATTTCCGTTTTTAGTTTCGAATGGTATCTTATTTCGTTATTTTAATTAATAAAAATAAATACATTTTTTATTAATAAAATTATAAAAGATTCAGAGCGAAAGTACAAAATAAAACGAATACAAAAGAAAATAAAAACTTAGAACAATGTTTCATTATCAATATGTTTTGATGGATTGCTTTCTTCTTTTGCTATATAGTTTTTGTTCTTTGAATGACAGGCGATTTTTTCTCTCTTTTTGCAGCACGTGCCATTTCGCGTGACGTTCGATAATAGTTTCAATATGGTCTTCAACATGCTTAGTTAGTGACACACGGACACGGTTTTACATCGCATACAACGAATAAAACAATACTACTTTGCAGGGCTCAAAATGTGCATGTGTGAACGTTGATTGTTGTGTTATCTCTCTCTCATTTAGTCTTGCTTGTTGTTTCTTGAAGACGCACCGACCAAGTGTGTGCCTGCGAGCGAGTAAAACGGACTGTGTGGTGCTTATCTGCTCTGAAATCTTTTTCTTCCTCCATATGGTGATGTTTTGACGTCCGCGAATGGTCATGTGGATTTTGTAATTAGAGTGTAAATAAAATAAATAAAACGTGTGGCTTTAATCTAACAATTAACTTTTGAGTGTTTCAGTTTTTAGTAAGCATGGTCGTCGAATGTAGGAAGGTTAAGACCGGCGAATCCTGGTAAAGTAGATGGCTGTCTCTGGGGCTGTGGGATAAAACAAGAAGAAAGAAAGAATATGTTTTTGTTGAGTATTGGTGTAGCGTATTGGTTTTCGGTGTACAACATTGGTTTAGAAGTACGCATTGCCAAACGATGCTGAATGATAAAGTTAACTGTATGCTTGTGTTGATTTCTGATATTGGTCATTCGTGAAAAATCGAAGTGATTCTTGTTACCTATAAAGTGCAATAATGTCAGATTCAATGATCTCCACTTCTCATAGTGTCTCATTGAAAAGTAATGAAGGTTGATTCGTTGGGTTGAACTCATGAACGTGAGAGTTTAGCTTCGGAATATGTACTGATCGATATGTATGACTACAAGGCGTGTTACTCTGAGAACATAACAAACAGAAAAGATATGCCATCGTAGAATGAAGACATCCGCAAAATTCAACAACATGAAAAAGAAACATAAATTTATTAATATTCAACAGGTGTTGACTGAACGAAAGGGATAAACTAGACTGCAGATTGGATTAATCAGTTACTGGGAAGATGTAGGAAGGTACACTCGTTTGTATTTTTTACTACCATTCGAAACACTTACAACTGTGAACGGATAGTTTGAATCATTCGATTGTCTGACTGGATAACGGATAATAGCCTATCGTTTGATTTATAACAGCGATCTTACGCTCTGGTGACCGAAGGCTGAATCAACACAAGAGAAAGGAAGAATTTAATATATTTTCGATTCACGACTCCAATGTATTTTTCTTGCAAATGGATTAAAAAATTAACCGTAATCGTAAGGATTTAATATCTAATAAATAGTTATTGCATAATCGTTCCATATTTTGCAGGCAGATTGTGTAACTCCAATGAGTATGACGCGTCGGAAACAATATTCCCTGCTGATTTTATAGCATTACCATCTAGCAAATCACGCGTTTTGGTGACGATGAATGAGATAAACGATAAGCGGAAGCGAAAGCTTAGATTGTACTTACTGCTGGGCTAGCACCACGCTGCACCGAGCCGGCACGTCCCTTGGTGCGGAATTTAGTAGCAGCTTGTTCGGCAATATCGGCGCGTTCCTCGGCTTCTTCAAGTTCTTGCTGAGCTTTGCGGAATTTGGCCAGATTCAGGGCGGCAATCTCTTCGGCTTCCTCGATTTGCCTCTTGTAAGTCTTGATCTTCTGCTGCAGTTTGTCGACGAGGTCCTGCATACGTTCGTGGTTCTTACGGTCTTCCTCCGACTGGAAGGTCAGTTCCTTAATGCGGCGTTCGGATTTGCGGAGATTCTTCTGGGCATCAGCGTGTCTTCTCTGTTCGCTGTCGAGCTCGGATTCAAGTTCACGGACGCGCTGTTCCAGTTTCTGGATGGCCTTCTTGCCTCCCTTCAGGGCGTTAGATTCAGCTTCATCCAGGCGGACTTGCAGTTCCTTGATCTGTTGTTCCAGAGCCTTGCGCAGTTTCTCCTGAGTCTGAGCATGGTCCTGTTCAGCACGGAGTTCATCAGCCAAACGAGCGGCATCAACCATGGCCTTCTTAGCCTTCTCTTCGGAGTTCTTGGCTTCGTTCAACAGCTCATCCAGGTCGGAGTGCAGGGTCTGCAATTCGGATTCCAACTTCCTCTTGGCAGCGGCGATCGAAGCATTCTGGGCAGAAACTTCGTTCAATTGTTCGTGAGCATCGCCAAGTTCCTGTTCGGCTTGACGACGGCCACGGTCGGCTTGTTCTAGCAGGGTACGAGATTCTTCCAACTCGTTCTGGAGAGCGTTGGCACGGCGCTCCGAGATTCCAAGCTGTTCACGGGCATCATCACGAGCACGTTGTTCTTCTTCCAGAGCGCTTTGGACGTCCTTCAGTTGTTGCTGGTAGCGCTTGATGTTCTTCTGGGCCTCAGCGTTAGCCTGGAGAAAAAGTATAAAGAAATAAACAATTAAAATCGATTTTCATTGCACCACTGTAGGCATATCACATTACCTTGTTGGCATGATCCAGAGCAATTTCAAGCTCGTTAATGTCAGCTTCCAACTTCTTCTTCATGCGCAGGGCCTCAGCCTTACCCTTGGCTTCGGCTTCGAGGGAGGCCTGCATGGAGTCCAAAGCACGCTGGTGGTTCTTGCGGGTGTTTTCGAATTCCTCTTCCTTCTCCTGGATACGTCTGTCAATTTCTTGACGGACCTGAGACAGTTCAAGCTGGGCACGCAGAACCTTGTTTTCTTCCTGTTCCAGGGCAGCTTCAGCTTCCTCAAGAGCGGCTTGCAGTTCATCCTTCTCGGCTTCCAATCGCTTGCGAGACTTCTCAATTTCGTGGATGTTGCGGCCACCCTCGCCGATCTGGTCCAGCAGATCCTTGACTTCATCAGCCAGATTCTTGTTTTCACGGCGGACAGCTTCAAGTTGCTCCTGGCCTTCTTCGTATGCGCCCTTGAGACGGAACAGCTCGGTGGAGTAGTTGCGGCATTCCTTCTGAGAAGCATCCAGTTCAGCAGCAAGATCATCGACCTTGAGTTTCCATTCACCAATGATCTTGTCGAAGGCCTTCTGTTTCTTCTCAGCGGCATTGGCAATCGAGGTAGCACGGTCAACCTCGAGTTGCAAGTCTTCGACTTCGGTGGACAGACGCTGCTTGGTCTTTTCCAGAGCAATGCACTTCTGGTTGAGGGACTCGATGGTTTCCTCGGCTTCGGCAAGGCGGGCCTGGAGCTTCCTCTTGGCTTCCTCCAATTCTTCAGCACGGGCAACACCTTCGGATTCGTATTTGCTGCGCCACAATTGGGCTTCGGCGTTGGCCTTGCTGAGCTGGCGCTGAATGTCTCCCTTTCCTTCGGCTTCCTCCTCAACCTGTTCACGCAGGTTGTCGAGGTCGTGCTCCAGATTGCGGAACTTGCCAAGCAGAGTGGCGCGTTCGCGGGCTTCTTCGTCGGCCAGACGCTTGGTATCCTCAAGCTGTTGGGTGAGCGAGATCTTGATCTTGCTGAGCTGCGAAACCTGGGATTCAGCATCCTCCAGTTGACGGAGCAGGTCGGAGTTCTCAATCGACAACTTCTTCTTGGAAGCATCGAAATCGTTCAGAGTGCGGTTGGTTTCGTCCAGTTTACCTTGCACTTCGTTCAGAGTGTGCTGCAGCTGCTTGGCAATCTTCTCTTGGGCGGCCTGTTTTATTTTTAGATGCACCATTGGTTGATGTCATATTTGTGCGAGATGGAAGGAGGAAAAATATATTCGATTAGATGTTGTTTTTCAGGAAATAGGGTAGAGCGTATCATTTGTCACTCATTTACAGAAGCTGAGGCTGTGCATGTAGATTTTTTTTTCTATTCGTTATATTTAGGTATCTGACTAAATTCGCGATAGCTTGATAGTTGACGTAATGTGTTGAATAAGTAGGTGTTAATTGGTGCAATGTGTGACTGGTGCGTAGTTTCGTTTTAAATGCGATAGTAGTGCAGGTTTTGAACACAGGAGATGTGCATTTTTACAGCAGCTTTTCACTGAAAGCTAGTTTGTTTACCCAATTTGATATTTTATTTAAAAAAAATTAGTTGGCATTCGTTTTTCGATGGTTTTAGAAAGCAGCAATTTAACTGAAACTCATCCGTATTTACAGATTAAAAAGATTTGGATTAGCTTGAAAGAAAACCTTTGAATTCTAATTGAAGCTGCAGTTTTTCTAATACCTTTTCGTTGGCCAAATGATCTAAACTGAGACGGGAGTCGTTCAGTTCAGCGAAGTATTGACCTCTCTCTTTTTCGGCTCTGAAGAGATAATAACGACAAACAATGGATGGTTAGGTGGGAATTTTTGTTCGTTTTAGGTTTAGAACTAAAGTATTATCAATAGAAAAATAAACATGACCAATTGCCGCTGCATCTACTCGTTGTAGTGGTGGTGATGGTTGGTGGTGGTTGTGGTTGGATTCGCTGAAGTGGTTGGTTGGATGCTAGTTTGTGTGGTTGTAGTTGGAGTGGAATTGTGGTAGAAGACCATGCTCAGTCATCAACTCTCTGTTCTGCTTTGGGACATTTTTTTGAGGGGGAACAGAATCTGGAGGAAAGAGAATACATTACCTTTTCGCGGGCAAGCTGATCGCAAGCGGAGCGAGTGTTGTTCAATTCATTGTACATGTTAGCACGATCATGTTCAGCTCTAATTTAGGTTCGGGATAGGTCCGGTAGGATAAGGGTCAAGGAATGAAAAATAAAAATAGAAGAAGAATATATTAAATATAAGTCCATTTCCACATCCTTTGAAGCATCCCAACCAATTTCAGCGATGGTGGTGCCTGTGAAGAAGAAACAAAACGATTTCGAGTTTTAAGTGTACTTACTTAGTCTTCAGTTTGTTCAGCTGGTCGACCTGTTCTGCCATTTCCGCAACGGCATCGTTGTGCTTCTTGCGCAGATTGGCGAGGGTGCCTTCATGTTGAATGTTAGCTTCTTCCAAGTCACGACGCAGCTTGGCAAGTTCGGCTTCACGCTTCTTGTTCAGCTCAATTTGAGCAGAAGTGGCACCACCTGCTTCTTCAAGACGCTCGCCGAGTTCCTCGAGCTCACGAGCCAGATCAGCGCGCTGCTTCTCAGCCTTGGCACGAGCTTGGCGTTCAGCTTCGACTTCCTCCTCGAGCTCTTCAATGCGGCCTTGCAGTTCCTTGATCTGCTTCTGCAGCTTGCCAACCAAAGATTGTTCGTCTTCCAGCTTGGCAGACAGGGCCGAGATTTCCTTATCCTTGCGGAGGATAGTTTGCTCAAGCTCCTTCTTGTTGCGTTCCAGATCGGCAACGGCTTCCTGGGTCAGCTTGAGATCACCTTCAACCTTGCGCTTGGCCTTCTCAACATCTCCACGCAGTTTCTTCTCACGTTCCAGCGAGTCCTCCAGCTCATCCAGAGTCTGCTCGAGCTTGGCCTTCACCTTGTTCAAGTGGTTGACCTTATCTTCAGCAGCCTGCAGTTCCTCAGCAGTCTTCTGGTTGACTTCACCTTGCATTTTCTTCTCCTTGTTCAACTTGTTGATCAGTTCGTCCTGGTGAGCGATCTCATCGTTCAAGTTGCGGATCTGGTGATCCTTGGAGGCCTTGTCCTGCTCAATCTTCTGGATTTGCAGTTCCAGATCTTCAGCATCCTTCTTCTGGCCAGAGATTTCCTGTTCCAACTTCTTTTTGGTCTGGAACAGTTGGTTGCGGGCATCTTCCTCTTGGGCCAAGCGTTCCTGGGTGTCACGCAGTTGGTTTTCGAGATCGTTCTTCTGGGCGACCAACTTGGCAGCCTTCTCCTGGTATTCCTGGAGGGCACCCTTTTCACCGGACAGCGAGTCGAGCAGGGCGGTCTTCTCAGCCAACAGTTTGCTGTTCAGGGCTTCCAGATCCTTGCGCAGTTTTTCTTCCTTCTCGAATGCTTCCTGAGCCTTTTGGGCCTTCTCTTCCAGTTTCTGTAATTTGGATTTAGAATTGGAACTCTTAGCACTGACGACACAGTTTTCTTCGTCGACTACACTGGTGGCTTTCGGTACCAGTGCTTTCACAATTGGCTGGTCATTTTCTTCTCCAGTTGGTGCATCATTCGAAGCACTATTGAAATTAAAGTTAAAGGTAACTTCCACTTCAGGTTCAGTAGGGTTTTCCATGATTTGTTTCGATTCGATCGCTCAAGTATAGTGAGGTAAAAAAGAACTTTTTCTAAAAATGCTTCTATCAAAATGCTACTAGATTACACTGATAAGGTGCAACCACTAACTATTGGAACTAGAACCATTAAATTGCACCACTGGTTTGAATACTGAATAGATTCGTTGGACCACCTAAAGCTCAGGTAGAGGTCCGTGCGCTGTACTGTGCGTTACTGGATTGCAGACTGAATTGACTTTCCAGCAAAAGGTGTAAACCCGAACACCGATACGCCGAGGACGTCCGCTTCGGCACACCTTCGTGTACCGGACACACGAAGATAGAAGTGGCCAGCCAACGTATCATATTTGCCGGTGTAGGGAGGCCTACGCGAAAATATTTTTATTTATTTGCTTCCGAGTGGCTATTAAAACACACTTATACACACACTCGGATACGATATTTTCGTTTCTGGAAATTTGCAAGAAGACGATATGGAAGAAGCGCGGGATCACAGTTTGAACTGGTCAAAACAGTTTCCTGCAGCATCGGGTGGCATGTGTGTTATAATTACTATGACGACCGAAAAATTTCGATCAAAATGGTTTCAAAAATAACTTGTAGTAGAATGTTCCACCCAGTTGTATGGCAATCGAAGCGATTGCGAATTTTTTCGCAACCAGTTCCAGTCGAAATATGTATAATTTTATCTCAAAGAGAATCTATACACTCATCAACATTGCTACCGGTAGGAAATATTCGTGGAAGTGTGAATGATTTTTATGTTCATTTAGTTTGCTCACATTAGTGCAAGCAAATGATTACGATAGATTTCCCACCCAACGGCATAAGGTGTTGCAGAAGTATTTTTAGCGCTTGAATCAGCATTCAGCGGCGACTCGCTTGGGTTTGCTTGGTTGGTGGTTAATTATTGCACCAGGTGAAAACGGTAAAAATATCATAACATTTCTGCTGGCAATTAAAGTGGGTGCGGTCGAATCGAAAGCAAAATCATAACCTGCCGAAATGAGATTCTAGAAGACGGCCAATTGTGCATGTCGGCTTGACGCAATTCTCCTAATGGGATACTTACAGCGATTTGGTCCTCAACACGGGACACATTGAGCAAAGGCTTGACCTTCTGCCACAGTTTCCACCAGGCCCAGGTACGCAACTTCAGGTACTTGCGCAAGTTGCGCTGGACAACTTCCAGGGCAACACGCTGTTCCTGCATCTTCTTGAACTCCTTACGGGCCAGGTAACCACGGCACCAGGACTGCATCCAGGACATGATCTTGGACAGACGCTCATCACGGAATTCCTCCATTTGACCCAGGACACCGGCACGGAAGAAGACCTATCGGGGGTATTATGGAATGCGCAAAGGACAACGGTACGGATTGTCGTGCAAAAAAGAAAATTTAGTTAGACGGTGATCCATTTCGACGCAATTTTCGAATGTTTATCTTCGCGACAAGAGCGAAGTACACATAACACAAAAGGAAAGGATGGATAGAATGAAAATTCAGAGGAAGCGATTTACATTTATATGGAAAGCGACGGGACGAAAAATGACACATAAATGAGATATTTATGGACAGAGAGTGTGCAGATTTGACTACATCCGAGAAGATGACGTCCAAATATGCGATGTGATGTAATAAGAGATCGAAAAATGAACGAAAATCTACAAAGTAAAACAGAGTGTGAACGATTGCTATTTTTAGTTGAAATTTTAGAGCGAGTGCAGATATTTACCAGATTGCTCGAAAAGTGTGTGTGTTAGTAGTCACGCATCAAAAGAGTATAATATGTAAGTTGTTTTTTTTTGGTACAATCACAGGAAAATAGAGAATTAAAACATGTACACGCAATACCGTGCATAGACCGTCCAGTTATACCTTGGTCTTGCCCATACGGAACTGCTCATCCGGTAGTTGGATGTGAGTCACAATTGTCTGACATGCTTTTTCCGGTGAGCAGGGTTCTTTTATCAAATGCGGGCACAGAATTTTGTATCTGTGTTGGGCGGTAAAAGTATAATACAGGAAATATGAAAAAATCGGTTGGTATGATACAATGGGTGTTAGTAGACGTGTTCTTCTAGACGAATTGGGCTTCCGAATTATTTACACTGTATGAAGTCACTATGTCTGTATGTAAGAGGGCATATGGCATATGTGTCCTTTCGTAGAGATCCGCTATGTACACATCAGTTTCGATTATGCGACTACTATATCCCGCTGACTACAGATTCCCTGGATTCGGTCTTGAACGAATGTCCAGGAATCTTGCAGGGCTACGTCCACTACCTAGTTGCTACTCTACTGAACAGCTCTAGTTGATTCTACTAATGAGCTCAAAATTTGGAGACACATAGTTGCCAATTCGGTCTACAGAATGATCATGCCTTGGTAACTCCTAAACGCCAAAGATCTTGGTTGAGCTGGCAGATATCGATGATAGTTTCCGCTGATTTTTTGCCATCCTTGATGTGTTCAACTTCCTTGATGCATAGGATTTTGTAACTGCGAACATGTGATGATTGATCGAAGTTAAGCAGGAAGATGGGAAGTATAGTAAGAGAAGATAGATGAAGGACAGAAATAATAGAATAACCAATTGATAGATTAGTGTGTTTTAGAGAGGGATTTGAAACGAATTTTCTGTTGCAGTTGGAATTCGTTCGCACGTTTGAGTGTTTGGGAAGTACGACTGTTTTAGAGCAGGCAACTGAGTGGTTGCGGTGGCGAACCTAGCGGGTCTTGATCATTGACGTTCGTCTTCGGTTCACCAAGCGGTCAACTACTCACGGAAACAAGGGTCAGACTTCACAGAACAAAAATACTTATGGTTGATAGATAATACTAGATGGAATTGTTCAGGGTTCATGCCTTGGTGTTTCCTAGACGGTACATTTCAGTGTCAAGACCGACGGCAGTCAGAATGCAGTCAGCGCATTTCTGCGGGTCTTTCTGCTGATCGGCTTCCTTGGGGTTAAGGATTTTGTAGCTGTTGGACGTATGCGTGATTCGTGTGTACGGGAAAGACATGACGTGACATACACATACATACGAGGTACGAGATAACAGGAAGAGAGAGAGAAAACAAAAGTGTGAGATGATTTTGTTTCATTGGTAACTGTTTTCAACTTTCAGGTTGATCTTGAGCCGTTGGTTGGTTGGTTGCTTGCAATCCATCATGGTGTCGTTGATGTCGAATACAATAATGGAAAGTTGAATGGAGACATACACAATTGCTGAAGGGACACAAAACGTACATTTGGATATGTGAAAAATCGGAACCTTGACGGCGACTGAACAAAGAGGATGTCATAATTGGTCAAACGAACGCACTATGGATTCACAGATGATGGCCACTACCAATGTTTGTTTGTTTACAAAGTCATACGGTAGGGTTGGACAAAGACAGGGGGATAAAATAAACATAGAAATCGGTAGATTCTCGCCTTGGTGTGTCCAATACGGTACGAGTCGGGATCCAGGCCGATTGAATTGAAGCATTTCTCAGCAGCGATCTTAGGATCAGATTCAGCCTGCATGGCTGCTGGAGCCAGGATAAGATAACTATTGGTCAAATAGAAAGTCAACTATTAGTCATTTGTTACGGTTTTTACGGTTTATGTTAAGTCAAGTCCCTATTGCCTGCAGTAGTGTAGAGATAAGTCTTGCTGAAAAGTAAAAGTTTCTTTCTGTGTTACAGTGCAATATGCAATACTTACCGCAGCTTGAAGTCCGGATACATCATCCTGTTGGGGAAACCTTTACGGCAAATACGGATACCTTCAAGTACACCGTTACAGGTCAGCTGGTGCATGACCAAGTGAGCATCGATAAGACCGGTCTGTTTCAATTCATTTGGAATGATACAACGGACGAAGTGAGGTTGAGTGGATCTCAGAGTGGTCATCAAGTTGTTCAACTGTTCCTTGTAGGAAGAGGAGACGGTGGCGAAACCGGCACCCTTCTTACCACGTCCTCCCTTGCCGCCACCGGCATCAGGCTGAGCAGACTGTCCGGGATGGTCAGCGAAGATTTCCACCAACAGGGCGTTGCTACCCTTCTTGAACTGATCGACAACAGTATCGTTAAGAGGATCCTTATTCTTCTCAAGCCATCCAGTGATGTTGTACGAGACAACACCAGCGTAGTGACCGATGGCAAAGTGAGCAGCCTGGCAACCTGGCTTCGGAGGCTTCGGCTTCTGGAATGGAGCAGACTTGCCCAAGTGGTTGGTCATCAGCTTTTCAGCAAAGGTTTGATCGGTGGCTTTCGGGAACATAGATTCTTCCTCAAGGATGGACAGGATACCCATAGGCTATGGTAAATTTAAGAATTGAACAGTGAAAAGAAAGCGTAAATTAGCGACCGTTCTTTGTCTGATGGGCTCCGGCGGGAGCCCAGAAGCTTTACTGGAAGCATTGTTAAGCGTTCAGATTGAAGAGAAAGGTTAGGAAACAAAAAAATCTCCTACGGTTTACTGTACTACACGTCTTACCTTCAGAGATATTGCAAGCGCTTTTTTGTACACAGCGTGAATAGCGTGGCGTAAAAAGAGATAGAGAGAAATGACAAAATGCAAAACCACACTGTACGTGTAAACACATCAAAACGCAAATCCCGTGTCCCGTGGTGGTACAGCCAAAATGGTTTCCTTGGACTAAGTGAGAGGCAACGCCCAGAGGGGCCCAGCCCAGCGCAATACCTTCTCGATCAGATCGATCGTTGGCTGCAAATCCAACCCGAAGTCTATGAAGGTCCACGTAATGCCTTCCCGTTCGTATTCCTCCTGCTCGAGAATGAACATGTAGTGATTGAAAAATTGCTGCAGACGCTCGTTGGTGAAATTAATGCAAAGTTGATTGAAACCATTGTACTGTACCAGGCCGGGTCAGCGCGGGGAAGAAGAATGATGGTTTTGAAGAGATGTCGAGAACGAACAAAAATTTGGAAATAGAGATACTCTGGGTGAGATTGACGTGGTAAAGATGAGAGATGATTAGTCGTTGAACTGAAATGAGAATTTGTTGTGATGATAATATAACGTCTCGTGGTTATATTATTTAAAACAAAACTAAAGTAGATGGCTAGAGATATAGATAGGAAACACAGCAATCAGATACTACAGATAAATTCACGCAACACTAGGAGCTGCAGCTGAGAAGTTTCGCCGTCAAAGAACACTCCCGAACAAATGGGCGTTCTACCTTCTCAATCAGTTCAATACACTGCTGCAGATCCATGCCGAAATCGATGAATGTCCACTCGATGCCTTCGCGTTGGTATTCCTCCTGCTCCAGAACGAACATGTGGTGGTTGAAGAACTGCTGCAGCTTCTCGTTGGTGAAGTTGATACAAAGCTGTTCGAAGCCGTTGTACTATCGGAGTGTCAGTAAATATCATGGGAAGGAATATGGGTTAATGAAGTGAAAATGCACACATCCGGTGAAGATATTGTTCTGTTTTACTTGCTCTTCACCGGTAGCGAGTAGTGATTTTTAGAAGTAGAGTATTGCTGACTCTGTGCTAGATCTACGCTCGGATTGGTTGGATCTAGTCAGTGGAGCCAAAGTTACTACTGGAAAGGAAAGAACTATGTGAATGATCAACACAACTGACAGGGAGGAATAATATACTTAAAGCCCAAACCGTGATATCGATTGACTTCAAATGATCGATATTATAGCAATTATTCATCAAATGAGACGAGCCCTGTTTGATGTTTGGTGTAAATTGTTGTTGTAAAGCTCATAGTTGTTTAAAAAGCATTATTGTAGAACGCATTGTGGTAGGCTGCCAGACAGTGGAAATTTATACCTTTTCAATCATTTCGATACAGGCCAACAAGTCCATACCGAAATCAATAAAGGCCCAGTTGATACCTTCTCGCTTGTATTCTTCCTGCTCCAGAACAAACATGTGATGGTTGAAGAACTGTTGCAGTTTCTCGTTGGTGAAGTTAATACACAGCTGTTCGAAGCCGTTGTACTGTGGTAAAGCGTGTGTTTGGGGCAAAGTAACATATGATTAGTTTTAGTTAATTTGGTGGTGGATGAATTGTCCTAGCAAAACAGGTTTTGTGTTGTTTTCCTGAGTTGACCACCTTTAATCTAAACGGTATCGCTGTTTAATGTGTTGTGAACCAAAGCTCAGTAATAATAATCATAATAATGAACAACGTAACTGATAATATTGGCTAGTTTCGAATAGCCAGTATTTGAAATATTTAAAACGAGAACAGTAACGAGTAATAGTAACGTAGAACGCTAACGAGAAATTGTAACGTAGACAAGTAACGTGAACTGTAACCAGACATTGAACGAAACGACACGGTCACATTGATCTGGAAGCTCAGCAATTATAAGCGTCGTTGAACAGTTTGACATTATGTCCGTGGATGAAGCTTCTAGTCTACCTTCTCAATCATTTCAATGCAGGCGAGCAAGTCCATACCGAAATCGATGAAGGCCCAGTTGATGCCTTCCTTCTTGTATTCCTCTTGCTCCAGGACAAACATGTGGTGGTTGAAGAATTGCTGCAGCTTCTCATTGGTGAAGTTGATACACAATTGTTCGAAACCGTTGTACTGAAGGTAGATTACCCATGATTAGTAAAACAGATGAATTTGAAGACCTTTAGCCCAACAAATCTTGTGCGGCTTGGTTCAAGAAATCTGCTGTTTGAACTTGCAGCGTAACATAATAATCGTGAAAATTTCAAAAAAATTCCCGTTATGTTCCAACTGTATTGGTCAAATATCTACGGCTCAAAACTACCTGACTAGGTTATGATGGAAGTGGGATAGAATACATTATTAGATACTAGAGCTACAGGTATTTTAACACGACGGGATCAACAATTAATATACAACCATGTACCTTTTAGCGTTGAACCATTTCCAGCAGACTGCAGAAGAAAATTTCATGCGGGTAGAACTGCTACAAAAATAATTCTACAAACGTTGCTAGATTACTACACTGACTGGGGACACAGAGGATGGGCGGACCGTGTAACGGTCGTATGCCTATCAAACAACGAATGGCGTTTCAAACTACACGTAGAAAACGATATGAACCTTCTCAATTAGTTCAATGCAGGCCAGCAAGTCCATACCGAAATCGATGAAGGCCCAGTTAATACCCTCCTTTTTGTATTCTTCCTGTTCCAGGACAAACATGTGGTGGTTGAAGAATTGCTGCAGCTTCTCATTGGTAAAGTTAATACAAAGTTGCTCGAAGCCGTTGTACTATTGGAGGGAGTACAAAGTGGATCAAACATTAAGAAAGTGGTTCATTTTCCTATTACTGTTGGAGATTCCAGTTGAAGAAGTCATGTTGTGGTTGATCATTATGTGAAACCTGTTCCTACTAGTGATGCCCCCGACTTATTAGCTCAGGTTCGTCACCGATCATCCGCAACCGCAATTGTTGGGGATCTCTGTGAGTACCCACAGCCAGATCATCACACTATTTTCCCCGTACCCCCGTAGTGTTCCATACTTACGTCGAAAATCTCGAAACCAGCAATATCCAGTACACCAATGAACTGAGCACGCTTCTGCTTGGTGTCCAGAGTTTCGTTACACTTCTTGACCAGCCATTTGAAGATACGATCGAAGATACCCTTGCAGAGAGCACCGACGGCGTTGGTGACCTGGTCCTTGTTCTGACCCTTGGTGACGAATTCGGCACCGACCTTGATACGTGGCTTCAGCAGATTCTTGTACAAATCTTCAGTAACGACACCCAGCAGTTTGGCGACGCGATCACCCTCCTCGGTACCGTCGGCTTCAGCCTGCTCTTCGCGACCTTTTTGCTTGAACTTCATACCACCCATGTGCATGACAGCGGCAGTGATGCGGTAGATGTTGTCCTTTTCATCCTGAGTGAAACCCAAGACGTTGAAGGCTTCCTGTCGTTGCGTAGAGAAAACAAGATTTAATCGGTGCGAAATGGATAATCTACTGAGGGCAACAGAAAATTAAGCAATCTCTTGGCTGATTTCGCACATTCGATCGATGACCGAAGGGGAAACTTTGCCGAGATTTCATACGGGTTAGTACAGCCTAACGTGGCGTAGAAGCGTTAATTGATTGGCTATTTACATTAGGTTTTTTTTTTCAATATTTTTTCGAAAGGATTTCGTGGATTCGTGGGTTCGTGGACATAAAACAAACGCGTCGTAGTGTTCCAAACATTGGTGTCGAGGCGGCTTTTGTTTTCATCAAATCGAAGAACTGTTTCAGACAGTTTTTCTTCTGGGGGCAGACGGTTGGATTTCTGGTGGTTTCGGGGTGCTATCACGGGACACTGTGGTGTACTAGGGGGGAACGCAGATCACTTCGCTGTCGGACAGCAGTGATCTACAGAGAAACTTACATCAGTTAGCAAACATTCTTCTCCGTCATCGACATTGGGAATAGTGATTTTACCCTGAGAAACGTTGTAGTAGTCGTAGATATCGTTGGACAGGAAGCACATATCTGTTGTTTTTTTTTAATTTTTTTTTTTTGTTTCATAACGATATCATCGGCGATAAGGGGAAAAGAATAGATTTTAAGTTATTGACGTATTCATTATTCTGCGCGTTGTTCATCCGTGAGTCATTTCTTGTACGTGTTTGGTTGTTTCAGGAAGTTCTCTCTAATCTTGTTCGTAATTTCCTTTCGTTTTTATACGAGTGTGAATTTGAGCTGCAAGTGCATTAGCTCTGGTGAATTGGTAACAGCGGAGCAAATCACACGGTAAATGAACATAAAACACTAAAACATACACACACATGGTTTTACACGCACACACGTACACAGAGACATGAGAGTAGCTAGGAGCGCCAATGCGAGGGTATGGTTGGCATGCTCGAAAATTCATACATTTTGACAGTCCAATTGGTGGTGGTGACACGCTCCCAGCTTTGAGGATTTATAAACGGCACGGCACGCGGTATTCTTTTTACAGCAGGATCTGTGAAGAATCGTTCATACGTTGCGTTCTGTACAAGGAAGATTGACTGTGGCTGTGTGATAAGGTGGAGAAATCACCCGTTGGTTGGGTAGTTGACTTACGTCCAATATTTCGAGCTCATCCGCGTCATTAACACCCGGAATGCGTGTCTTGCCCTGGGTGATCGTTGGGTAATCGCTAATGCGCGAACTGAGCATCGTTAACTCTGGTGCAAAGAGTTAGGACCGTTTATCAAAATGTATGTATTTTGGAGAGATGGGAAAGAGTAGATAATCGTAATAGTATGTAGTTAGGGTTTATGTTTTATGATGAATGAAATTTAGTGAAGTATCTGAAGAAGAAGCAGCAAGTCGATAGACAACAAACGACATTAATGGCCGTGTCTAGAAACGGCTGATTCTTACATCAGTGACCAGCATTTCTTCTCCATCATCGACGCTTGGAATAGTAGTTTTTCCTTGCGCTATGATATGGTAGTCATGGACATTGTTGGAGAGGAGACAAATTTCTGCGGGTGGATGGGTGACGGTATCAAAATGGATTATTGGTTCATGAAATGGGCTATGTATATGTTGTACATGTATGTGTTCCTAGACACAGATAGTATGTGGAGCAACCGTGGACAGTCCTGTTTGTGCTCTTGAGTTGTCGATTCTTGGAAAAACAAAAACTGGTTTAACCTTTCGATGGTAACCGCTGCGTAGGAACCATCAAATACGATCGCCATCGCTGGTGGGTAAATTCAACTGACCAAGAGTGTTTAGGGTCAATCTAGGGGGGACTGGGAGTGAACAATTCATAACTGAAACAAAGGGTGCAATCCGAAAAAACAACAAGGCGGATCGCAAAACCGAAATCTTACATCGGTCAGCAGACCCTCTTCTCCGTCATCCACATTTGGGATTGTGGTTTTTCCTTGAGATACGATGTGGTAGTCATAAACGTTATCGGAAAGGAGACACATCGCTGCAGGGGAATGGTGTAGGATATCGAAATGTATTATTCTTTGACGTTGCGAAATTAGGTTATCGATGACTAGGATATACGATTAACTTATGGACTGTTCAATATATGCTCTAAGAGGAAGTCGTATGTTAGTAACTACTGTATTCTATAGCTATACATATCGTCCGGGAAGGTTAGTTACTATTCTAATAATACTATTCTAGGAACGACTCGATGCAATCCGTTTCGGGGGATGCATCGAGTGTGATTCTCTTCTTTTTCAGCTATTCACTGACCTACGGGTTAGGGACAAAACTCATGATTACATCGAGCCTGATCATATCAGTGGTCATGGCAAGTTTCTAGCTAAGAGCTGCTATTTACTAAAACAATCTGCCACACTAGCAAACGGAGGGCTGTGGATTCGAAATCTTACATCCGTCAGCTGCATTTCTTCACCATCATCGACGGATGGGATAGTGGTTTTACCCTGAGCAACGACCATGTAGTCGTAAATGTTGTTACTGAGTAAGCACTTTTCTAATTGAGTTCATTACAAAAATCATAGATTAGTTATATTTTGATTGGGTGATTCGAGACATTGGGGAGACACAAAGCATCAGTTCGGGAATGTGAACGTACTTCTTCGCACGCTTCAGAATGGAAAGGGGTATGTTCAACAGTGCAGGGCTGAGAATCAAACATAACACAGTGTGTTGGGGTGCAATGTTTGAACATTTGGTGTCACGAGTGTAAATCTACACTACAGTTAACTCTAAGAGAGAGAAAGGGAGGGTTCAGGTTGTGTTGTTCGTCGTTCGTCCCGGTCAGATCTGTCAGTAATAGGTTCCGTGTCGTCACTACTGGTCCAGATATATTACCTTTCAGTCCCTTGACTGAACCGGACATCATTTGGTAGAAGATATGGTAAGAACGCTCCAAGGTCTGCTGGGAAATGACACGAGCCTTCTCAAGCAGATAAGTCTCAATATCAGCACCAGCCAGTTTACCGGATCCAGTGAAGTGAATACGGATGAATTTACCCTAGAGTAGGAAGAAAGAAAGAAAAATAAACGAGACACCAATTAAAGTCGTGCGAACAATGGTCGAAGTTCCGAAACAACTTACGAAACGAGAAGAGTTATCGTTACGGACGGTCTTGGCGTTACCGAAGGCCTCAAGTACGGGGTTGGTCTGGACGACTTGATCTTCCAGGGAGCCCTTCTTTTCAGCCGATTCATCCTTCTTGGTCGAGGCGCCAATGGTGGCGAAGTACGCAATGACCTTCTTCGTGTTCTCAGTTTTTCCGGCACCAGACTCACCGGTAATCAACATAGACTGGTTCTCGTGGTTGGTCAACATGTTGACGTAGGCACCGTCAGAGACGGCGAATAGATGGGGCGGCACTTCAGCACGACGCTTACCACGGTACATCTTGGCGACACGCATGGTGTACAGTGGCCAACGCTTGTAAGGATTGATGACAACGCAGAACAAGCCGGAGTAGGTCTGTGTGTATGAGAGAAAACAGTCCGCTTAGTTTGGGAAACAATTCCGGAACGCAGAACTAACTAAAACAAACAGGTAAAAAACACATGGTTCATAACCGTTCTGGGCAACACATTTTTTCATGTTTTTGTCGGCCCGGAACGAGTGAACAAGTTGCCGCCTGGTGTAGATCTTGTTCTACGATACCACAGGGAACGGTTCAATCGAGTAGATTGAGAGTGATCATGGATGAATTGGAAGAAAACCGACATATCGATCACGGATTCGGTGTCGATTCGGCTTTTGTGGGGAAAATTTAGATCATACAAACGAATATTACTGTGGAGTGTGTTGGTTTGGACGAATCCTGGTAGATGGTGTATTTTTGTTTTGGTTTTTTAGAGATAATTGTGCTTACGGCTGCCACGGCTGTCTAGTTGCCGGGTACGTCGGAGGTGATACAATATCCAAACAGGTGTCGGAGCGTTGAGCGTGGCTTGTCCTTTTGCGAGGATGTTTCGCTCGATGACGAATGCAAGTGATGTATTGGATGGGATGGGATAATTCAAGGTTTGTTGTTTAGCCGTTGGAAGATGGATGTGTTTCAATGGGTTTGTTAGGTGATTGGTTGAGAGATCTGTTAGAGTTGGTTCGATGAAAGTGAGGTAGAATGAATGGCAATGTTAGCAAAGTAGTCCTCACCGGAAGGGCCGGATACTTACGTAGATCAGCTTGGCCCTGTAACGTTCCCTCAAGTTATGCAAAACAGAGGCATCATTAAGATATGTCAAGTTGGACATATCCTCGCATTTCTCGTATTTCGGTGGGTTGACCTGGGAGACCAGATCCTTCTTGAAATCCTTAGTCTACAGGTCGTATTGAAAAGCAACCCACGGGGGTTTCATACCACATATTGGCCCAAATCGCCCAAATTATAACGTTCACAGTTTTCAAGTGGAAGTAGAAGAAAAAAAGAAAGCAGCTGTTAGTTCCGTTGTCTACCACTTACGTAGATGAGTTTGCAGAAGTATCGTTGGCGCAGGTTGTGCAGCACGGCAGCTTCGTTCAGAAAGGTCAGATCGGCCATATCTTCGACTTTTTCGAACTTGGGAGGATTCACTTGTGAGAGCATTTCCTTTTTCACGGTCCGTTCCTGCTTGTGGAAAAAGGGGAAATGATGTAAAGTGTTAAGTGTGTATGTGTGTGTTTTGGGCTGTTATCAGTGTGATCAAGAAGTGAACGATCATCTCGAAGAACTATCGACGGGTTTCGACCAACAATCCCGTGCTGCAAGTATTTTCGAATGATCGACACTACTCGACGTCGCTTGTGGGTCATGAAGGAATCCTCCTATTGGTTTCGCGATAATCTGGAACACGTTCCGAACTTTACTGGTGCGCGCAGTTCTGCTAATGCGACGAAACGATCAGGAAAAGGACTCGAAGTGCATTACCTCACCACCGGGCAGGCCTACGGTGACCAAATCACCCTTGGTGGCCTTGATTTCTCCCAGCACGTAGCCCTCCTTCTCATCCGGAACCCAGCAAGCCTTCTTGGCATCGTACGGTTTGCTTTGATCGATACGTTTTTGTTCGAGCGAGATGAACAACCATTCGCTTGGATCGGGATCATCACCGACTTGGACGACTGGCTTCGGCATCTTGAGCTTGTTTTAATTCGAAATGAGACGGGGCTAATCAGAGACACGTTAATTTAGTTTTGAGAGAATTTTGCTGCAGCCCGTAGTTGCCTTCCTGCGGAGTAAAAGAAAACAAATGTTGATTAAGTTTTCCGTTCCGTGTTCTCCAAACTGATAATCCATTGACTGAAAATTGATTTGTAAAACAACCCAACTAGCAAAGTTAGCTTTGTTGTACCCTTATTGTGGTTTTCGTGACCAATTGTGGTTGTGAAAGCCATCATAAGCGCATAATAAAACCCAAATTGTTAGTTGGAAAGGCTTGGCAGCTCAGTATGAACGAATCATTCAAGTCAAACGTAGATAATCAGTTATGTGAACAATTTGATTCAACATAGTCATGCCGGATTCACGAAAGAAAACTTTAGAACGCAACTATTGCGCCTTCCAAACGTAGCTAGTTTAACTTATTTTGATCATTGCTTGCTGCATTGATTTGTTCTGACGTTTCCGTAGCTCCTAACTATTCGAACAGATTTATTTTTGAATAATAGGATTAACGCCATAAATTGCCCGGTTATGCAACAATTTGTCTCGGTACGTAGTCCGTCCATATAATCCACACGTACGCACACTTGTTTCCATTTTTAGTCGGATTGCACAAAACCAATCTTTATCGTGTACCATCTTTACGCGCACGCAGTGTCTAGATATTTTCTTTCACCCTACGGGAAAATGGAGCAAACTTGTGGCAAGTCCGAAGCTGAGAACTAATTTTTCGCGCGCGCTGTGAATTTATTTTTAAACTTTCACCGGTTTCCAACTACTGCCACAGACGGCGAACAGTTTCAAAACCCACACAGCCGCTGATGAATTTTCCTGTGAGCTATTTTCACTAATTCGTTCAACTGCCGCTGGTATGGACACTGGCTGATCTATTTCCCTGGCTTGATTAGACTTAGTGGAATGCAAAAATTTTCCCATTGGGATTTGCTTTTGGAATAAAAAAAAAATAAAAAAAGATTGAAACCAACTGATTTTAATCGGTTCAATCAGTAATAAAAATCTCGAAACTAGTTTCTTGAAAAAAAAAAAAAAAAAAAAAAAAAAAATTTGATTTGATTTGATTTGAACTGTAGATAAGGTAATTTAAAAAAAATGAGAGCCAAGAAACTATTTTCAATCATCCAGAATAAACATACAGATTAAATTCAAACTATTTCTTCACTGTTAAATTCACTAAATTGCTAGCCTTGCCTAATTGGCAGTTACATCTTTTTGAATTACCTAATTTTTCACTTCGAACAGTTCAATGTGTATTAAAAGATTCACTTAAATCAAAGTCACTTTTTCGATAACCGTTAACTCGCGATAAAATAAGTAGCAGTAATTGAACCGAGATAAAAAAAAGTTATTATTAAAAGAGAGAAAGAATGCCTATCACTAAACACGATCTACAACCGTCGAGAATCGTGATCGAATTGAGCAGGTCCTCGCACGGATCGGTTCGGTCAAGTGGCCCTGGGTTAGCCGAAAGTACGAATCGGTACCGAAACCGAAGCAAGGATCGTACGGGGTGTGAGTCACCTCGCCTATGTACTAGCACGTTGCCCGCTGGGTGGGTGAAAGAAGTACATAGATGTAGAGCAAGGGTAAATGGCGAGATCAACCTAATGCTGTGGGAGAAGGGTCGCGGTTTTCGACTTCGGCGCGCGGTACGATGCGTTTCGGAGTTTCTATTTCTGAAGGAGGTCAGGCCAAATGGGGCAGCCAGTGTGTGATATCTATTTACGTAACTGGGCTCGATCGTGCGCTTGGTACAATTCGGACGATCAATAGCTCTGCCCTGTTACGGACATCAGATCGGGGAAGATCCGAAGAATTTGCACTCGCGCATGCGTTTAAGCTGCGCAGACAGCACACGTGTACGCCAACACGCATGACAGTGGATGCTACACTCTCGCATCCAGGTGTACCGTGCATGCTGAACGACAGTTATGTGTGGGTGTTTGAACGTGCCATCCTTATTCGGGCTATTTCTGGATAACAATTTTGAATATTTTCGTTCGAAACATCACTATTTAGTTCCAAATGTTGGCAATGTTTCCACATTCACAATCCATGCACATTCACCATAAAGTTATGTAACACGCCAGAAATGCGCAGAAAATGTCCAAGTTTCACACATTTATCGGGCTTGCAGTGACTAACGAAAATGTTGAAACTTCACTGAAAAGCGCCTTCATCCACCTCTAGAATTAACTTTTTCATCAACTTCAGTTTTTGCTTGATCACTAATCACTCCCCAAAAGTCCATTATTGATTACTCCGATGTTTCAGCAGACACTTTTTGAGATTTGCTTCCAACTATTCCCTCTCACTGAACTGAACAATAACTATGAACACCTAGTTCCAAACTCGGATCAAGTTATCCAAAGTAATCCGGAATCATCCAGTATTGCAATTCAATCCACCAGGTGCACACACAAATCAATGATGTAATAATCCTTTATCAATGCAGCAGCAGCAGCAAGCAGCGATCAAAAATAGAACCTTCAAAAAAGGAGCTGTCTCTCTCTCTCTCGCCTACCGGAATGACTATGGGATGAATGGGTTTGATGTTATCACTTACGCGTTCGAAAGCCGTTCTAACCGAGAAATGTGTAGAACTTGCTTTTTATACGGCGCAATTTGATCGCCTGTTGAGTGCCTGGGAACTGCCTCCCGATTTGGCTGCATACCAGTGCACTTTTCTATATACCTCGGACGGACACCAGCAAAGGTACATAGGACTCGACCACGCATACTAGCAGGCCGGGCATGTGCGAGGATCTACGCCCGCATAGGTTTTCGCACTTTCGCCCGTCGGCTGCGCTGATTTACGAAAATCTCCATACACGTAATTCGTGCGTTCGGCCCCGATTCGGAGTATACTCACCTCGAAGCGGACACCGCTCGGGTGGCACACACAATCGCAAACGGACAACCCGAGCTGGTTCTATATACAAACCAACATTATCCCGAACGTGGTATGCCGCACCAGAAGATCAGCAGGTTGGAAAAACTTCAGAGGAAAATCTTTTTGCTGTTTGCAGCCGGAGACCTAGCCCACGCTTCGATGTTTGCGGCCCATGCATGCTAGTTGCTTTCGTTCCCCTGGCGCGAACTGACGCACGTTGGTCCTTGCGGTCGTCGATCGCGAATTGCTTGTTTTCGAAAAATTTCGATCCCTTCTAAGTCACCACTAGTCAGTGTTCTGGAAAATAACATTCGCTTTTCCACAGTGTTTCGAAGTCGCACCGTAACCCAATTCCGAAAGTGCCATTACGTGATCAATCAAGTGTCATCCAGCCAAAACATCATACTTCGACACCTG
Organism: Sabethes cyaneus; assembly: GCF_943734655.1. Lineage (NCBI taxonomy): Eukaryota > Metazoa > Arthropoda > Insecta > Diptera > Culicidae > Sabethes > Sabethes cyaneus. The sequence continues at coordinate 149,791,620 of NC_071355.1, read as the reverse complement.
CACCGCAAGGTGTTCTTTTTCCTATCAACCGCAGAGTCATTGGTTTATTGGGCAAGCAGCTTACTACAACCGCATGCGTAACTGGGAAACTTTAAGAGGAGGCCTATTTTTAGCTCTAATTCGTCCCAAAACGTATTCAAAACGCCACCGCTGGCTGTACATGTTGTTAATCGGTTCACCCAGCGGCGGCTTTTTCTTTTTCGCGGAATGCATGTTCGCGCGAGGATTTAAAAAAAACGACGATCGTACAGAAATAAAAAGAAGGCACCTAGACGAACGAGAAGCGAGTAAAACGAGTGTAAGTGCCACCCAACCGACGACCGTCAACCGATCACCTCCCACACGGTCAACTTCAGCGCACATACCAATTGGACGTTTTCTTTTTTCTTTTCCTACCGGCAGCCGGTTGTTGGCAGACGAAGCGAAATCCTGAATAATGATCACATCGCGCACGGAAAACGGGCAGGGTTTCGCATAGTTAAGCGATGAATACTGCTACCTACCGTTCGAATGTTTTATTGGTTCCACGCAACCAGCCGGGTCAGCAGGATCCTAAAAACGGCAGAGTTGTCAGCAGAAGTGTGCTCCAGAAGATTTATCCCAGTGGAGTGTACGATGCTTTGTAAGGTGCAAAGTTCATTGAGGGCGTTTTCACGTGACACATTGAAAGTTCACCAACAGTTACTTCAGAGACTTTTTAAAAATACATTCGCTTTGCGAATGGTTTTGTGATTACTTTAAAACGTCCAAAAAGTATAACTAAGCTGCAAATTGTAGAGTAGTTTTAAGTAAAACCACAATAAAACTAGTTGACTAGAAGGATCGAAGAAATACGTAGTTTTATTGTAGTTTTGAGCTGATAATGTCTAAATTAAATAAAGACAAAACGAAACTCTGTTCCACTTTAAATTCTACTACCTACTTGTTTTGTTCTATCAGATGCGCATTTTGCCATGACTTGCAAGGTTTATCAGTGTCTCATTTTGAACTCCAGTTCAAACTAGTTCAATGAAGATGGTAAGTTGTGGGAGGCCGCATAACTAATTCGCTTGCTAATGGTTGCGCAGAAGGCACTGTTAGGTAGTCATATTTTCAAAGCCAACATCAAAGTGCTGTACGTTTTACCCTGCATTGCCGATATGCTGGCAGATGGGCATAGTTTTCAAATCTCTACCTCTGGCAGTAGATGTTGCCCACTGTCAAACACGTAGAGCAGGGATAGTGTTGCCAGTCCCATGGTTATTTCGTGATATTGTCACAAAAACTGATCGATCCCTTAATGATCCTAATTAAGGGAGATTTCGGATTCAGCACCTCGATAAACATAGAATTCACCTAAAATATCTCACGCAGCTGAAAAACACTTTTTTTGCAGACCATTATTATTTTTGTTTAATTTAACGGGAAATTAGCATTCATTAACTTTTCGTCGGAGAGCCCAATTTCGTAAGCAGTTTTTGGGCCAAAAAGGGGGGTTCTGTTTATAGAAATGTGTTCACTGCATTCTTCTAGCCAATCTGAATACAGCGAATATATTTTCATGAACAGAATTTTTGTTTCAAACAAAAAAACTGCTTTAGAAATTGGCAGAATCGATGAAGACTAATTTCACCTTAGAATGCTGTCTTTTAAAAATATAACAATGTGATAGTGCGTACTTTTACGCCTTTGCTGTCGTAATTGCACATGCACTTTAAAACTACGAAAGCTGTAAAAATGTCAGTGTTTTACAGATCTTTCATCAACACCACCGATAAATTAAACCAATAATAATCATCCTACTAATGTCAAAACTTTTTTTTAAATACGGTAATTGTTCTTTACACTAAATTTTAAGAAGGTCACCAATGTGTAAACATCAATTCTGAAGGGATGATCGCGAATATCGAGTGAAGTGTTATCACTGTGATTCTACGTTAAAATCTCGGTTCATTCCTATTCTCGCGATGCTGAGTTACTATCGAAAATTTCTTTAAGTGGTACTCTCTTGGATAAAAGTGATAGTCTATTGATTATTCGTCAGCAGTGTGCTAAAAATCGCTCGACAGATAACTGATTATTCGCAAATTATCTATTGTGTGGCTACCATCTTGCTTAATATCTGTGGCTGCTGTGGAACTCACCTACTCATCTACACTATTTCGTGATCCACAAATGTACACTCGCTCAACTAGCACCAAAGTACCACTCACGCAGGCAGCACAAGCAATGGGTAAAAACAAAACAACATTACCGGTGTCTGTTAGTGCTGATGGAAATGCATTGAAACGCTCCAGAGAAGAACTGAATAGAAGCAACGACCATGTAGATTCGTTAGACGATTTGCTACATCGTATGCAGCTAATGTTCGATGATACAAACGTGAAGATTGAGGTGAATATCGAGAGCAGTAAATGTGAGCTACAAAAAGAGATCGGAATTCTACGGGATGATATGCAGCAAATTAAGAATGAATTGTCATCTCAAGTTAAGCTGCTGAATGAATCTGTTTCAAGTATCCGTGATAATGTTCGTGCCAATGAAGAACGTATTTCTGTTGTCGAGAGGAGAAATGATTTATTGCTTTCGGGTGTTCCATTTCAACCAGCGGAGAGCCTGACGGATTACTTTATCAAAATTGCAATGGCTCTGGGCTACCGTGAAGAAAATATTCCTCAAATCTACGCTAAAAGACTGGCTAGAACGCCTATAGCTGTCGGAACTACTCCCCTGATCGCTTTACAATTTGGATTTAAATTTGCCCGTGACGATTTTTACAATCGATATTTGTTTTCCCGCAACCTTACGCTTGCACACTTGGGCTTCGATGTTAATAGCAGGATCTTCCTCAATGAAAGTTTGTCAGAGGAGGTTCGCAAAATTAAACCATTAGCGGTCAAGCTGAAAAAAGCTGGTAAACTGTTCTCCGTTTACACAAGGGATGGTGCTGTTTTCGTGAAGTCTAGTTCAGACGCTGCTGTTCAACGAATTACATCTTTGGGCCAACTGATGGAAAAATAAACCTTTCCTTTTTTTCTCTTTTTTTCCTTCATCATTGTTCCATGTATCCTTCCTACAATTTCCGTGATTAGTCCCCTCCTGAAAGTTATGATATATCAATCTCATCCATGAAGCTTTTCTTTATTCCTTTCAAGTCATTCCATGATTCCGATCATTATAAATTCCGTGATTCCTTCGTTCCTAAAAGTTATGCTGTTCGACGTTTGGACCACTCTGCTGTTGCTGCTGCTGCATTGATGATGTTGATGGGTGATATCGCTGCTGCTGCTGATCGCTATATTCGGAAGTTTATTATCGCATTTTTTGCATATTCTCAGTTTCTAAATGAACCATTGTACTATCTAAATACGTGACGTAGATTCACACACTCAGTATAGAAATAAGACATCTTTAAAGTAATGTATTATAATTTTTTGCATATGTATCTTCACTCAATATTCGATTTTGCTGCTAATATTCTCATTTGGGTCTGGGTTACGCTGTCTTGCTTTTGTCCTCTGATTTATCTACCTTCTGATGTCGGCTAATAATACAAGTGTTCCACCAAATACTAGTATTGCATGTATACCGCGAGTAGTTATGAATTGCGCATTAAGTTCTGACAGACTGAATATCTGTCACATTAATGTTCAAAGCTTATGCGCTCGCAACATGAGTAAATTCAATGAGTTAAAATTTATTATTAATGACAGCAAGCTAGATATAATTTGTATCTCCGAAACATGGCTTTCGGGCTGTGTTTCCGACGATGTAGTGTCTATTGATGGTTATAATTTGATAAGGAATGATCGTTCATATAGTCAAGGTGGCGGACTCTGTGTTTATTACAAGAATTACCTGAATTGTAAAATTTTATCCCACTCAAAATTTGCTGGTGATGTTGAGGTTGCTAACAAAACAGAATATATGTTCATAGAAGTTCAACATAACCATGCCAAATTTTTATTGGGAGCAGTATACAATCCCCCACGTAATGATTGCTCTGAAATTTTATACGATCAACTTACTGTGTTGGCACTACATTATACGAATATTGTAGTGGTTGGAGATTTAAATACCGACTTACGTTATTCTACAACTCGTGCTATTGAATTAAATGGTGCATTGAACGCTTTGGGTTTAACATGCGTCAATTTTGAACCTACACATTTTTATACTGGAGGAAGCTCGCTGCTTGACTTGGTATTAACGAATGATACTGAATTTATTTTGAATTTCAACCAAGTATCAGCGCCCGGTTTCTCTAAACATGATATTATATTTGCATCATTAGGCGTACACCGTAATGAGATTACTCACCACCCTTTGCAATATTTCAGAGATTACAATAGTATAGACTTGGTTGCGCTGCGTATCGCTTTTGAATCAATCAACTGGTCTCTATTGTATTCTATTTCTGACCCCGATGTTGCTCTGGACTTCCTTAACCATAAAATTACTGAGCTCTATGATTCATTCGTACCCACAAAAGTTCTAAAACCCAAGAAAAACAACTGGTTTAATAGTGAAATACAAATTGCCATGATTGAGAGGAACATTGCGTATCGTTTATGGATTTCTAGCAGAAATGCTTCAAATTTCAATCAATATAAGCGTTTGCGTAATAAAGTAACTCAACTGATTTCCACTGCTAAAGCGAATTATATGTCTTCTCGAATAAATACTTCAAGTTCCACTAATGATCTGTGTGTGTGTGTGTGTGTCTACAATCCATCGCCCACTGACCGGCAGCGCTTTTATGTAAAAAAATTACTTGCATCCAGTAAGTTTGTTTCTGTAAATGCAAATAATTTTAGTCCTGGAGATGGAAGGTGATAGCTCTATTGTTCATCCAGCGACCCATTTCTAGAATGCCTGGATATACACGTACATTCCGAGGTCGCCTTCATAAACAATAAGCCCCGCATGGATATTTTTACATATCCATAGTTCCAGAATAATTTTCATTATTCTGGCACGTATTTAGTTGAACAAAAACATAATTGCAAAATTCTTCTAGCCCAATTTCATTTTGATGCATAAAAGAATAATTTCTACCGTAGCGCCAGCTACATGTCAAATGAACCCACTTTTCGTCAATAAATATCGAAAATAATTTTCGTTAATTGACATTTGGAAGAATTTTACTTTGAAAATGTATACTTATCTCTTGCCAATCGACATGATCAGCATACTACAGGAAAGAACAGTACACTCGCGCAAACTATATCAATAAATACTTTGATTTAACACTGAAAATTTCTAGAAAAACGCAGCGTTCGAATGAAAACAAACAACCGGAACCGTGCTCCCAGACTCTCCCCCCATGGGCCAGCAATTAAAATGTCGCGAAATTTTGCCTTTCCGAATTACTGCCATTGCGTCATCCTCTTCATCATCGTTCACAGATAACTTCTCTTCTCTGTAATCAATCCCACTATTTACCTTGGAGATTTGGAGATTTCATTCGCTTGTTTAATCAATGTTTTACTCGAAAGACTTTTTTAATAGCAAGAATGCTCAGAAAGCGCAAAAATCCCCATATTCTGATCGCGTTTCCTAAATTCGTTCATCTGAGAGCTTCATATAATTTGGGTTTCAATAAATTGAAACGCGTCGTCTGGCTCATACAATGAAACATTTTCACAGCAGAGATGCTCTTCTATGTCTCAAATATGTTCAAGAACTGCAATTATTTGACCCACAGTTTCATTCTTTTGATTGCTAGTAGTCGAAGAAATTCAGTTCTTCTTTGATACCTGACCAGCAGGCTTGGCATACACTTTTCGCTTAGGTTTTGCTCTTTTGATTACTGCACGTCAGCCAAGCAAAATTTGAAAACGAGGTGTATAGGGGAATTTGTAGAGCTAGTAATTATCTACAATATTGCTGAAGAAAGTAAAGTTTTATCTTTAGTATTTACGCCACTGTCGGGGTGCAATGCCGTTGGTAGCAAAAAGAGCGCTCTTTTTGCTGCCAAGAGGGTAGCATCCTTATAGCGCCATAAATACAAAAGGCATAGTAATGCTTACTTCCGCAATGTTGTTGATAATAACTAATTCTACAAACGCCCCATACATCACTTTTTGAAATTTTGCTTGGCTGAGATGCTGTAATCAAAAGAGCAAAATCGGAGCGAAAAGTGTATGCCAAGCCTGCTGACCAGACATAGTTTAGAATCACAGTTTTAGAGGAGTTTAAAAAAACTACTGTCTTACCTAACTTATAACGAATATACGTGTTATTGCAATAAAACATAACCTTACCGTTTTATTCATTTATAACGTATATGCGGCTAATATCGATAACAAACGATTTATTGTAACTTGAGCTTTTGTTATTGCATTTAACTTGTAAAAAGTTACACAAATAACAATTCAGTTTTACAATAAAATTATTGCAGTAGTACCTATACTGGCACTTGAAATGTAACCTTTAAGTGCGCTGTTTTCAGTGATCAAAATTAACGATACAAGGGCAATATTTTTCGAAACCTTTCGAACCAACACGATCCCGCGAATACAACGTATATTCACAGTGAGTCAGGTAACACAGTAGGATATTAAAAAAATACCGGTTTTCTGTCTTTCCAAAACCGGTATTTCCGTATCCAAAAATTGGTCGGTATTACCGACTTTGGTACTACCGATACTACCGGTTAGACAGCTTTACTGCAGACCCAATGAGGTTTTATCTATGCTTTGCTAGTCCAGTAGAAATTACTTGATAAATATTTCAAAAGAGCCAATCAACCAAATGTAAACAAACCGGGTGAGACTTCCTTTTTCTACACTCTTAAATGAATTTACATGAAAACAGATTAGTTAGAGCTAAAACTTGGTTAAAGCTTAACATGTCCTTAAAGTATACAAACTCAGATACTGAGTATTTTTTTAACCTAAAAATTGGTAGCAGGAACATAAAACTGTTTTTTTTTTGTCACAGCGAATAACTTATTGATTATTGATAGTAAATAGCCGAAATTAATCAATTTTTATTTTCAAAATCTGAGTTTGTACACTTTCGAGACATTTTGAGCAGTTTTAACCAAGTTTCAGCTATATTCAATCTATTTATAGGTAAACTCATTTATGAGTGTATGCTTCTCCAGCCAAAACAACTTTCACTCAGTTTGTTTACATCTTGCAGTTAGGCCCTTTTCAAATGCTTGTCGAGAATAACTCTTACCCGGTTTGTGTACATTCAGTAAACAGGCCGTTTGAAAAGCTTCAAAGCTACAAAAACAGCATCGGTTAAATTGGTGTTCTATAAAATTTTAAAGCGGTTATTCTTAATGCTACTTTCAAACTCTTATTAAGAAAATTACGCTTCATTGAAAAGCTATTTTATAGCGATTTTTAAAAGGTTGTGGTACACGTCTTGAATTCGATTCGAATTTCGGAACGGTTGTTTTTAAATGACAAACTATGACGATATCTTTCGCGTCGCTGTTAACTAGCAAAATTCCATATTTTGTGTAGTAAATTCAAACTCTTTTTGCTGCTCTCAAGGACTTTCAGTTAATTTAGCTAGTTAACGTTTTGATTCATGTAGACAACAGCGTCAGATGAATTTATGCACAAATCTTATACAAATATTGCTTAAAAGTATCCACAGTCGATCCTTTGGTTTTTTCTAGTTTGCTTAGAGGATTCAAATTAAGCGAAGAAGTAGACCACTCTTTCGAAGAAATAAAATCCGGAAAATTATCCTCACATCAAGCTTGTGTTGCTTTAACCTGGTGAGACGGTGCAAAATCATGCTGGAAGCAGGATGGTGCATTTTTGTAGTGTTTTTCGATAAGCAAATACCGTGAACGCAGGTAATTCCGACCAGTTTTTAATTCCGATCACTCAACTAAAGTAGCCGATTTATTAAAGATTGAATTAAAATTTATAGTTCATTGGCAAGCTTTGATCATGAGGATTCTCATAAACTATGGTTTTTGATTCCATCTTCTAAAAATCAACTACTTTATTTGAGTGAACGGAATTAGGAGCTGATCAGAATTACACGCGTTCACGGTAGTTCTTCTTCGGTAGTTGATTTTAAAACTAGGTTCAATGAACAGCAATGGATCCTTAAAATTTTCCGATACCATCACGCTGGGAACATTATGGAACCTTTGAACAGCTAGTTCATTCCGCGGAATTTCAGAAAAATGTACTGCATATATCCGATCATTTTGTTGATTGTGGTGATCCTGTGGCACGAACATTTTTTCGTTCGAAACCAGAATTTCACATTTACCGTTTCACTTGAGCAGCTGCCGACATCTTTAGACTTTAGGGCGACATGCATTTAGTACGTCACGCAAATTTCGACCAAAATCAAGGCAAGGCCCCTTCACAACAAAAAAATATAAATATTCATTCCAACCTTTTTATTTAACCCTCTAACGGGCAACATCGTAAAAACAATGCGATCGAGCAAATGATTACTTTATCATGAAAGTATACTCAAAAGAAGCTCGAGTGTTGATTTTCATGGGAAAATATTTATCTGGAGGACCGCTAGGTATGAAATAGTCCAATTTCTCTTTTTAGTTTTTCATACCTAACGCTCTACCCAAATATTTTTTCAGTTCAAATATACCACAAAATTGAAAAAAAAAGCATGTAAATTACTTTTCGGAAAAATTTTAGATCGAACATTTTGTTCTAGATGTCCTTTTTCTTCAAACGTAAAAAGAAGAATATTCGCAATTTTTTTCAGAATTTCAGAACCATAATTTCAGAATGTTGTAATATTAGTATCAACATGTCAGGAAATCTGTTCTGAACATATTTCTCATATTGTTAATTCAAGACAAATTTCGTAAGCGAAGGCCGTCTACAGACGGTCTTACCCGTTAGCGGGTTAAAGCTATCAAATGAATTTCAGCAAATAAAAAAAGGAAATGTTTTGGTTTGATGTTTGATGGTTTCCAATTGCTGCGATCGGATACGCCTCAGAAGTCGCTGATGTGTCGATTAATGTTTCGCGCATATCCACGTCCCTTACATCCATCCATTCAAATTCGTCTGATCTAGTTGAAAGAATCAGGACTTCCTGCTGACGTCTTGCGGCAACACGCCTTGGAAGAACTTTTCTGACGGATTTTGTTATTTTGTGTAGTTATCCAATCGTGCATTCATTCAACACTACCTTAGATGCGAAATTTAACCAGTAAGTGGCATAAACCCTATCCTTCAGGGAGCTTTTGGGTGAAGGGCAGTATAAATTATACCGAAAACCCTTAATAGCAGGCTTGGAACTTCGGTACGAGTTTATGTTCATCGATTAGTTTTAGGAAGAAAATCAAGGGAAATTATTGCTATTGGTCTCTAGTAGCATCGATTGGGAGAGGCTGTTAGAGTCAATAGGATCGTAGCAACTGGCTCTGTAATTGTCCTGCACTCTAACAGCTGGCTGCGAAGTCTGTCGTATAAAAACAGAAGGTCAAGTTTCGATAACGGAATGTAGCACCAAGGCTTTGGTTTGCTTTGCTCTGGTAGCAGGTAGCACATCGGAGTCCCTCAGGAGTTTGTACGACTGATATTTGCGGTTGCAAAAATCTTTTAGGCAGGACGGTACGCAAGGAGCTCTTCAGTGGTGTACAGCATATTCTGTAAAGCCTTAATGGAGAGTTCATACTACGTAGAAGAATAAATGAGTCCTGTTCACACATATATGTTAAAAAAAAGTTTTCATTCAAAAAGTTTACCTAATTGTTTTAAAATCCATCAGTACGTTAATTTTATAGAAGCCTTCAATAGTTGTATCTTAAAATGAAGGCTTATAATTACCTGAATAAATTTTCCATTTGATTTTTTTTCATGTGACGTCACATAACTTCATACTCCCCCTCCCACAAATCGTCACGATTAGGTTAACCCCCCCTCCCTCCTAACAGCGTGACGTACTGTATAGATGCCCCCTAGACTGCAACCTGTCTGCTTTTCAGTCAAATCGTTCTGTCAAATTCGCTCTCTTACTCGTTTGATGGCCTCCGGTGTCGGTATTTTCTAAGAATCGGTTTATTCCGAGTGGCTTCAGCTCCTTTAAAATACTACGCTATCGAAAATTTGTCAAAAACAGATTTATCACAAGGTTCCTTTTTGCGTTCATGATTACCACAACTCTTGAAAGCATGAAAATTCGCTGTGTTGATATTTTAACCACGAAACGAAAAATATCCAGGCACATCTGTGATTTACCCATTTTTAATTAATCACGTCCAAAAAACACTGCCAGTTATAACTACTGTAAAGTATAGCAATCTGATATTTCTCGCAAACTGGACCTCGGTTTCTTTGTTTTGTTGGTTGACGTTTGTAGAAGACATTTATAACGGTTGCACTACTGTAAACGAAAAAAACGACTAAAAGTTTTGGAAAATCACATTATTTAATTTCAGATTTCGGTTCTGCAGACTTTTCTGTTTATTTTGATACTAATTTCGTAATGAACCGACCACGAGAAGTGAATGAAAAACAATCGTAGGTATATATAACCATTCTAGGACTGCATGGAACAAACTCATTGTAATAAAACGCCGGTTTTGTAAAAACACGATTTTCAAAAATACATAACCTTTTTCCCAGAAACTAATTAATGGATTGGAACAAACTTTTTCCGTATTGTTGGAAGAAGTTTGAAAAAGATTTTTATAACTCTTAAACTTTGTAAACGAAGCACAGCTTGAGCAAAAGTAAAGAAAAGAAGAAAAAAGGATAGTTGAAAAACTATAATTTTGTCTTTTTTTCTGGCTGTGTTTTGTATACGCATCTAGAATGCATATGTGTTTGATCATTTTCCATACACTTCCCGTGGTCTGATCATTACAAAATTAGTATCAAAGTATATAGAAAAGTAGAGTCGACATCTGAAATAAAATATGGTAATTTTTTCAAAATTTCAAGTAACTCTTGAACGTATGATTAGAATGTTGTGATGTTGGTACACCAAATTATCAAGAAATCTGCTCTGAACACATTTTTTATTTATTTTTATTTACTTGTATACAGGCTTGGCATACACTTTTCGCTTTGATTTTGCTCTTTTGATTACTGCTCCTCAGCAAAGCAGAATTTGAAAAAGTGGTATATGGGGCGTATGTAGAGCTAGTAATTATCTATAATATTGCTGAAGAAAGTGAAGTTCTATCTTTAGTATTTACGGCGCTGTAGCGCAGCAATGCCGTTGGTAGCCAAAAGAGCGCTCTTTTTGCTACAAAGAGGGTAGCAGCCTTATAGCGTCATAAATACAAAACGCACAGTAACGCTTACTTCAGCAATATTGTAGATAATAACAAATTCTACAAACGCCCCGTACATCACTTTTTCTAATGTTACTTGGCTGAGATGCAGTAATCAAAAGAGTAAAATCGAAGTGAAAAGTGTATGCCAAGCCTGCTTGTATACTATAGTATGACTATACGTGGTCGTGACGTAAACTATTTTGGATAGGGAGGATGTGTCTAATGCGACGAATGATTAATTGGAGGAACTGGAATGGCAGGTGGGGCTCGCACCTACACTCTTTCGGTTGGTACTCGAATGTTTTAGTAAATTAACGGGTTGGCAGTAGCTTAATTAGTAAAACACTCGGGTACGAATATAACAGGGTGAGGGGTGACCTAATTAGTTAACTAATTGCGTTTCGCTGCATCGCATGTAATCTAGAATTTATGAATGAAGAGAAAAAGAATTTGTCGAAATATGTCTAGGATCTGCCATAAGCTAAATATTTGGTCCGGTGTGGATTGTCCCGCTTGAAGTGATATTTGCCACTGAAGGATTTTTGTAATGGTCATTCTTTGAAACAAGATGTGGGAGAATTGATATATGCTGGGTTCTTATACCTCGGTAATTGCCACTTTTGAATCAGCCTTTCTTGTAGATCGAGTTTACGAGACCTCCAAAATAATCTGCCGGTAGTTTCTCCTCAGATTATACCCGCAGCCGATGGATTTTATGAATAAACTAGCTGAGTCCCCGATCTTGGTCGTGGTCACCCCCCGTTTTGTCTCTCAGTCATTTGCAAGTTTTCGTTCCAGGAATTCCGATAATGCAGACAGTTGAACCCTTTTTCCTCATTTGTCTTAATGCCTGCCACTTGTATATCTGTTGCTAGTCCAATGCTAGGTGCACAAATATTTGATGCGAATATTTCTGTTACTTTAATTCACAGACGACAATTGAATCTTACTGCATTGTGCCACATTTCTACGAGCCATAGCGGTCAGTATTAATTCATATCAGCATCAGCATTAAATCAACCACGTTAGTAAGGCACAATAAGTATGCGAAATTTTATTGCTCTTACTATTTTGTTCTAATGCCAAAGAATAGCATTCTAATATGACACTGCTATCTTCTGTCTAATCTATGAGCCACGATTGTCGCTTTTAAACAAGAGCTGAAAGATTTTACGAACATTTTTTCTGCATCGAAGTTTCTAGATTGCAGTGAAACAACATTTTTTAGCGTTTTTCAAATCCGTAATCCCTTGGTTTGGCTTCGGCGATGAATTATGATCCACTCTACAATGTGTCTCGACACCAGATGGGGCCTTTGCCTGGTTGTAAATAGTGAATCGTAAAATAGAATTCGTTAGGCTTGTGTATTTTCACGAGTACCTAGCCGAATATCTATGTGAGTTGCAAGCGAAATGATCTTTTCGGCACACTCTCGACCGATGATATCCACTTGTGGTTGGGATCAAGCCGATTTCGTTTGAAGGCACTTACATGTGGAATGCTTCACTATATATACGAAACAGCCGATGCGATGGGGTGAACGACGTTGGATCCTTGCACAGAATTCTAAGGGGTTGAAACACGCGTGTTTGCATTTGTGCTGCATTTATTTGAGTTTAATTGTATGTGCTTTATTAATGTTAGCAAATTTTGATGGAAACTGTACTTGTACATGAACGGAATGAAGATGAGTTCATTATGTCAAACAACGTTTTCCTTTGGTAAATCCTATGTACTATGTAGTATGTAGTCTTACGACTACAATGTAAGTCATAATAATTTTCTTTTCATATGGTAATGAATTTAAAACAAATCAAAAACAAATTGGAGATAAAAATCTAAACAAAGTGGAAAAATATTAAATTACCGGTTATGATAATTAGTGACTAAACAGTGAAGTTCAATGTATGATTCGTACATTCCATAAATATATTGTAAATGCGTAAATACGTATCTGTTGTAAATAACTTTATTAGTGGAATTTAATTGTGAAAAAAAATCTCTCTTTTAATTTTCGTTCCACTAATACACTCAAAAACCTTTAAATCTATCAAAAGGGTACCCCACGTTCAAAAAATTATAAGATTTCATTTCACATTTATTCCTAATATTGTCTTCAATTACATTGTATCAAAGTTTCTATTACTTTTGACAGCGCATAGCCCTAACCAAAAATTCAAGCTCCTAAAACGAACAAATCTGAATTAAATTTAAGTTGAAATGTTAAGCTGCCAACCTAGATGTCTGTCAGCTTGTCTTATTTCGATGGTTTTGAAAATAACCACCGGAAGCGAACGAGACGTTGTCGCATTTGCACACGAAAATGTATTACGAGTATGAGTATTGATGACATCAACTACTCGATAAGTAGGTACTTGTTTGTCGAATTGTTTGTCAAAATTTAACGCTTCTTGCTTTACGACTTCTATTCAAAGCGTAATTTTACTTGTACGATGAATCGTTCAATATTCGAACTGTTTTTTTCGTTTCAATACCCATCCAATGTTGTCCCTGGAAATACATATTTAATTTGGTTGCTACAGGCATTTAAAAATAATGGAGGCGCATTGTCTATTCTGAGTGGTAACGTATATCTATGAGTAAAGTAAAAGCACAAAATTAATGGTCGTCTGTTGAGTGTGCATATAGATACAAAAAATACAATAAAATGAACCTGAATCACCAGGAATTCGTCTCATAATCGTCTAGAAAATAATTATTTGGAAGCAATTCGTACACAGAAAAGCATACATGCATACATATGCTAGTCTCTTGTCTATTTTCTCTGGCCTTTGAGCTTAGTAGAAGCAGGTAGCCTTTGCATCATTCGGAAAATCTGTGCACATCTGTGTGTTGATATGATGATGAACATGGCCGGCTGGTTGCGCCGTAGAAGAAACCACAACAATCATACACACGAAATAACCGCGGCGTTGCAATGAAAAGCGTTTGGATTTGGGTTAGGTTGACCGAAATAGAAAACCAGTGGAAAGCGGCAATGTTCGCGATGCGTGTTTTTCCTAAACTCGGAGTGGTGGTGAAATTTATATAAAAAAATATATATCGAGGACACAACCGACCGGCAGCACCGCGCGCACCGTCGTCAGTTCGCATCGCTAATTGGTGGAAAAATTTCATTTCGCTTCGGGCGAATGAAAAACCGAAAGCAACTAGCCGCTGCTGCTAGCTTAATGCGTGACGAATTATGTAGGAATTCGTATGTTCCTCCATGCTCTACAGTGGTATGTATTTTTGTTACCATTCGTGTATTGCATGTTGTTTTTTGCAGGCACCCACTTGATAGTACGGATTTCTAACATCTGGATGGTTTGTAGGTAATGTATAAACAGAGGAAGGAATTCCTAGTCGGTTGCAGTACAACTAAAATTTTGAAGTTTATTTATGTTACCACTTCTGGGGTTTGTTTCGATATTCAGTACATGGTTTTTGACTACTCTTTATTCAGTTTGAAGGGTCGTTAATCACGTATTTGATAAGAACTGTCTGCGCTCATTCACTTAAATTATAGCAACTCTTATCCCTACCCCCTTATGGCATCAGCCGAGATATGACCGACCTTAGTGGAAATCGGTGGACACTAAGACCGTATACTGGCAGGGAAGAGGCACTTATGCGAACGTACAAGGATAAACCTTGGTAGGCTTGAGCGTCTAATCCTATGTTAGCGGTGGTTCTGGCAGATGCAACATCGTTTCCTCAATTTAGTGAACATCTGCACTGCATTTCAGGTTCGGCTCACGACAGTGTGTGACTCGTAGCGGACGCCCAGCCAGTTAATAATAATAATAAACTACAATTGTCCTTTACACTACTTTTTCGAATTCTGTTTCGTTGAGGTGCTGAAGCCTAATGAGCATGTACTGAGCAAAAAACCGAAAATGAAGCCTGAATTACCAGAAAAGCGCAAATTTGAAGTTTAATGAAACAAGTTACAAGTTTATTGGAAACATGTTATTCTTGAGACGTTACTATATCTAATATAAATAGCACTGAAGAGTAATTGAGGAGGAATTTGGCCAACTATCAACGAGCACGGAATGAGTTGACCACAATCCTGAGGAGGAAAAAGCGCCAGAAGGAGGACAGAGATCGTGAGGAGCTGGAACAATTATGCCGGGCTAATGAAATGTGCAAGTTCCTTCTCATAGAACTTGCACATTTTACCAATGTCGTAATGGATACATACCGTAACCTGATATGTGTAGGTACGAGGAAGAAAATCAGGTCACAAACAAGCGCGAGTTGCTCGACAGGTGGAAGTAGTTCTTTGATGAGCCCCTCAACGACGATATAGCAGAAGGAGACGCAATGGAAGTTAACCTAGAAGTACCTACAAACGACAACAGCGTGCCGGCTCTCGATCTCGAAAAGTCCGAAGAAATCGGTCTGCTAAAGAATAATAGAGCCACCGGAAAGGACCGACTCCCGGCAGAACTCTACAAAAATGGCCAATAACCGCTAGCAACGGCACTTCACTGGATAATTTCAAGGATTTGGAAGGAAGAGAAACTACCGGAGAAGTGGATGGAAAGTGTAGTCAGTCCCTTTTACAAAAAGCCGCTAACTAGCCGCTGTAACTTGCTGTAACTACCTCGGCATTACGCTGGTCAACGCCGCCTACAAGGTGCCCACTCAGATTTTGGTGCGTCTTTTATCCCCAATAGCAAGAGAATTCGTTGGGTATTATGAGGCGGACTTTATGGGGGCCCGTGCTACTACGGATCAAATTTTCACTCTCCTACAAATCCTCCAGAAATGTCGAGAGTACAACGTGCTCACGCGTCATATTTTCGAGGATTTCAGAGCAGCATACGATACAGTTGAACGCGAACAGTACGATTTTCCTGACAAACTGACGCATCTGATCAAAGCTACCCTAGAGCGCACGTAGCAGCGTTTCGGGGACACTCTCGAGTCCTTTCGAATCGTGCAAAGGGAAGGACTTTCCTGTATTCAATATTGCTATTCAATATTGCTATTGAAAGTGTGAACCGGAGAGCGGGCATCGAAACGAGATGAACGATCTTCAGCAAAAGTTGCCAACTCCTAGCCTTTGCAGACCACCATGACATCATTACTAGAAACCTTGGGACGGCGGAGGCAATCTACATCAGACAGAAACGGAGGCTCCATTCAAAAAGTTTTGTACAATATCTGACTGCAGCTGTACACTGCTGTCTGTACGGAAATCCACTTTTTCTTGATGTCTTTCTCAGATTTGACATCCTTGGGATGCTTCTGTAATGCCTTCTTCATAATAGCCCAGTATTTTTCAATGGGCCTTAGCTCCGGTGCATAGGGTTTCATGCCCTTGGGTACGGAAGTAACTCCGTTAGCTTCGTACCACTCCAGGACATTCTTTGAATAATGGCACGAAGCTAGATCCGGCAAGAATTGTACGCTCCTCGTGTTGCGTCGACAGAGGAAGCAGACGCTTCTTTAGACATTCCTTGAGGTTGATCTGTCCGTTTACAGTCCCGGTAGTCACGAACGGAGCACTCCGTTTGCCACATGAGCAGATCGCTTGCCAAATCATATATTTCTTGGCAAATTTTGAAACTTTCTGCATCTTTACTTCCTCCAGAATATCAAACTTGTGCTGGGCGGTAAAGTACAGTAGCCCCAGAAGCTGCCGGAAGTCCGCCTTGACGTAAATCTCACCATCCATGATGAGAGAGTTAAAGATTTTCCAGGCGTATGCGCAAAATAAATTTGCGACGTTGCTTTTTGGGTGACGCCATTTTCTCCAATTTTCGAAAAACTGACCGCGATAAAAACAGTGTGAACAAAGCACTCTAAACTACTTTTACCCAAATTTTCAAGAGAAAATACCCCATGGGTAATCGCATTTTTATAAAAAATCTATCTATTTATATAATAGGCTTACGTCTGTACCGAAAACCAGGTCTCTGACAGGACGTCATGCTTTCGTAGCAATGGGTTGTATTCTCAGTCACCTCACTGGTCGACTGCTGGACTGCTCGATTGCTCAACTGGTTGACTAGACTCACAGACTGCTCGACTGAACTGTTCGATTCGACTGCTCGACTCAACTGCTTAACTGCTTGACTAAACAGCTCGATTTAACTGATCGGGTGGACTACTCGACTTAACTACACTGAAGTCGCATTTTACGCGACTATTTATACGCGAATTTCGGAATTTAAGCGGTTTTTTTACGCGAATTTCGGAATTAACGCGTTTTTTACGCGATTTTCGGAATTTTGCGCGGATGTGTTTAAAACGTCTATTTTTTCGCGTAGTGTTGAAATCCACAGTTTTTTTACGCGAAATTTTGTTTTTTTACGCGAATTTTGGAATTTATGCGGTTTTTACGCGAATTTCGGAATTTACGCGGTTTTTTTACGCAAATTTCGGAATTTACGCGGTTTTTTACGCGATTTTCGGAATTTACGCGGATGTGCTTAAAACGTCTATTTTTTCGGGTGTTGAAATCCACAGTTTTTTACGCGAATTTTAGTTTTTTTACGCGAATTTTGGAATTTATGCGGTTTTTTTTACGCGAATTTCGGAATTTACGCGGTTTTTTTACGCGGTTTTGATTTACGCGGAACGTATCCTTCGCGTAAAAAGCGACTTGAGTGTACTCGATTCGACTGCTTGATACGTCAGCTTGACTTACTACTCGACCCGACTGCTCGACTTAACTGCACGATTGAACTGCTCGTCTGGACTGTTCGATTCGACTGCTCGACTGGATTGCTTGACTGGCCAGCATGATTCATCTGCTCGATTAGACTGCTCGACTCAACTGTTCGATTCGACGCTCGACTCAACTGCTCGATTCAACTGCTCGACTGGACTACTCGACTGAACTGCTCGGCTCAACTGCTCGACTAAACCACTTGACCCGACAGCTCGACTAGACAGCTCGACTCAACTGCTCGACTCAACTGCTCGATTCAACTGTTGGACTAGACTACTCATTTCAACTGCTCGACTGGACTACGCAACTTAACTGCTGGATTGAACTGCTCGACTAAACTGCTCGATTAAACTGCTCAACTCAACTGCTCAACTCAACTGCTCGGCTGGACTGCTTGACTGAACAGCTTGATTCTAGCTTGCAGCTAGACTGCACGATTTGACTGTTCGACTTGACTGTTCGACTCGACTGCTCGACCCAATTGCTTGACTCGATTGGTTGATTCGATTGCAAGACTCGCCTGCTCAACTCGATTGCGTGTCGCGATATCATATGGTCGGTGCTAAATCAGACCGGTCCAAGTCGTAAAATTTTAAAAAATGACTTAATGATAACAAACGATCAAGAATTTTCTTAGCAACATTTTACTCTAATCAGACTACATACATGTTGCAAACAGCCAGAAGTTTTTATTCAGTTGAATAAAATCCAATACGACCATAATTATTATTGGTACAATTTTTTTTTGTATGCCATGTATTTTTACTTTTAGGTATCATAATGCTTTCTATTGTTGAATAATTTCCCCAAAGTTAGCAAATTCCTTTCTTTTTTTTTTCATTGATGATGATGATGGTGATGATGATGATTTTGATGATGATGATCATGATGATGATGATGATTATTTTAATGATGATGATAATGATGACGATGATGATGATGATGATCATCATAATGATGATGATGATGATAATGATGATGATGATGATGATTTTGTTGAGGATGATGATTATTTTGATGATGATGGTGCTGATGATGATAATGATGATGAATTATGAATCAAACCACGCAACAATTTAAAAATTAAATATTGATGCATTATTCTCTGCTAAAAATATATACGAAAGGAATTCTGTACCTTTAGAAGAGTGAGTCAGTTTTGACATGCTAGAATCATTATCTAACCTGAAAACTATGACATTTATTTTAAAATAAATTATAAAAAAAAAGTTTTTTTTTTCACGCGGAAACCGAGTCTAAAAACCCGGATAATCGAGTCCGAACTGCGTATGGTAGGAAAAGGCTCCAGTTAAAGTAGAGTAAGGAGGGGTAAAAGTGCGATGCGGGTAAAAGTGCGATTAAGTGATTTATCGGTGCAGATTCTGAGTAAATTTTCTACATTGGCATGGATGGTTGACTACTTTGACAGCTTGAATCTAACGTAAATTTTGGTTGCTTACGAAGTGTAGTTGCTGAGTTATGTGCAAATGTCATTTTAGGGCGGTTTTGATGTAGTTTTTTGTTATACGGCAAATACGCCCTCCTCCCCTGTCAGCATACGACCTTGGTTTCCACCGGGGTTGATTACCCGACCTCCGAGATTGCTCGTATCCCGGCTGGTACCACGAGGAGGTGGGGGTAGGAGTTGCTAGGTAAGAGGCTGTGAACCACTGTGGGGTCTATTTTATGCCCAGTGCACAAGGCACCGATGATACGCATTACCAAGCCGTTTACCAACCTTTTTCACACTCCAATTAGTTCTGAAATGTTGGGGGTACAACGTGCGCACGCATCATGTTTTCGTGGATTTCAGGGAAGCATACGATATAGTTGAACGCAAAAGCTATGGCAAATAATGCTCGAGAACGGTCTTCCGAATAAACTAACATCGTTTATCAAAGCTACCCCGGAGCGAGTAAAGGGGATATGTGCGTGAGTCAGGGCCACTCTTGAGTTTTTTTCGGTTGTTTAACATCACCATTGAAGGAGTGATCCGGTGAGTGGGTATCGCAATAAGTAGCATATTTTTTAGTAAAAGACGCCATCTTCTAGGATTCGCAGATGACTTCAACATTATAGTTAACAACTTTGAAGACGACGGAGGCAATACGCAATGCTGGACTAAAAGCAGAGGCTAGGATTGGGCAAAATATAAGTGCGTACCGGAAATGTAGAAACTCAAAGGAGAAAAAACTTCTAAAGACGGTAATCGTTAACGGTGACGAACTTAAGGTGAAATTAGTCGTCATCGATTCTGCAAATGTCAAAAGCAGTTTTTTTGTTTGAAACTAAAATTTCGATCATGAAAATATATTCGCTGTGTTCAGATTGGTAAGAAGAATGCAGTGAATACATTTCTATAAACAGAACCACGCTTTTGGGCCCAAAAACTGCTTACGAAATTAGGCTCTACGACGAAAAGTTAATGACTGCTAGTTTCCCGTTAAATTGGTAGATGGATTTATGTTCTTCGAATCGCTAGCGATTGTGAAAACAACACGAGTAAGAAATACATCTCCGCATTCTTCCTTTATACTGAACTCTGCATTTATCAACAATGATGCCTCTTGCCAAGGCTAGTTATAAAAATGGCACAAGCTCACGGTGCGCAATGGCTCTGGGTGCGGTCCATGGCCAAATTGTAGCTTGTTCCATTAAGCAAAGCAAATCAAAGCCTAGGTGCTAGGCTTTGATTTGCTTTGCTAAATTCCGTTATCGAAACTTGACCTTCTGTTTTTATACGACAGACTTCGCAGCCAGCTGTTAGAGTACAGGACAATTACAGGGCCAGTTGCAGCGATCCTTTTGACTCCAACAGCCTCTCCCAGCTGAGATTCGAACATACGATGACTGGCTTATTAGGCCAGCGTCATACCTCGAAGCCAACTGGGAGGCGACTTGTTCCATTACCTGGTTCTAAGAACAAGATTCATGATGCAAAGTAGTAAGAGATAGAGAAGACAAGACACATACATCCTCCTTTAGCATTGAACTCTGCTTTGCTGACGATGAAGTCTCTAGCTGGGGCTAGTTATAATAATGTTACTGGCTCGAGGTGCGTAATGAGGTTTCTTGTCCAAGGGCCGAAGAGCGGAATACAGATAAACGCCTTCACATCACAATAGACACAATCAACATATCACAATAGATCAACATATTGGTTGCAGTCATAATGTCCATACTACAAAAAAGTAGATTTTGCGGCGCATAGAAGTACCTTCTGAAATCGGATTTCCTTTAACCTTCGCAAGATGCTAGGATCAAGAAGTGTTACTCTTTCACTTGCTATACCAATAGTTCTCTATGGACTTGAAACCGTGACGCTGTTCACGGAAAACATACACGCCCATGCCATGTTGAAGCGGAAAGTGCTGCGGACCGTTTTTGGTGGGTGTAGTATAAACTGAAAGCCGTGCTAGGCGGACCCGAATGAATCACGATCTACAGACACTGTGTGAGGAGAATTCCATCGTACACCTGGTGAAATTTGGTAAGCTACAGTGAGTCAGACCGCCGTCCACTTTATGGCAGGCAACTTTGGCATTTACTAAGTTCGAAGATTTAGAAACTAGGATAAAAGCGGACGGAAGCTAATTGGCTCTAAAAGTTGATGCGTCGAAAATCAAAAATTAAAAGGTAAGTAGAGACTCGACACAAATGTTTGCCGCGAATGAACAAGTTAAAACAGGCATATTTCAACAAAGAATGCTTTGTGGAATTTGTTGTAAGCACTATTTGGAGAAAAAATTCCATCATATACGATAGGTAAAACTCGAGATAATATGACAATGCGGTTAAAACTGTTCTACTCCACAACCTCACTGGTCCTAGTTACGAACTAGTTTGGCCGGATTTCAAGTTACTGGCGAGTGTTACAATAAATAGCTGAAAATTGACGCCGCATAACCTAACATCAAGTGAAACGAAGACGTTAATTTGTGATAATTTTTCACAGGTAATTTGGCGTAAAGATCGGACCTCCAAATTATTAACAAATAATGGCATACCTCATTTGAAAATTTTTCTATAAATTATGACTCACCGCGTTATTTGGTCGGCAGTATAGAGGCATGTAAGTGCAAATAGTTTAAGTAAATGGGGTATGCAATGAAACTTCCCTTCATATTTATGAATCAACAAATTTGGCGCATGCAAGCAATCACGTCGGTTACAGTCAGCTGTTAAATTAAATGTCAGGATGAGGAAATGCAAATATCAAAGCGATGCTGCGTGGTCCGGCATATAGGAGTGTCTGAATTCCAAAAGTGTAGCCAGTAAACCGTATCTTCTACATCCGGCTTACAGAATTAGTTGGTTGGCGGTTTTTCTCGAATTGGTTTTTCACGGTCATTAACAAATATACCCCGGTTGTCCAGAATGATCACACATCTTGACCGTGTTTGTGAATCGCATTAATTAAATGGGAACGCCTGGTGGTTTGAAAATCTATTTACAAATTGAAAGATCGATAGATTTGTCGAGATTAGAAGATGTACGATCCTACCCAAGTACCAGAACGGACGTCAGAGTGTAAGATGCAGGCAGAGCAAAACAGAAAATAAATCTCGTATCTATTTGTTTTCATTTGGGCGCGCAAGCTATTTCGGGCACTTCAATATCAGCTTGTGAGCTATTCATAGAGTAGCACCACGTTACCGCGCAGGTTTTAAACTGGCTATGCGCAGTGGTTGTGAAAACGATCAAATTTTGTTGAGAAAGATCCTATGTTATGTGCTTGAAATTTTCATTCATAATGGCTATTTTAGAGGAGTGGAACCGAAAAAATACAAGTTAAACAGGCAAAGAGTGATGCCAGATTCGCTTCAATGCAACTAGCCTCGTAGGATCGCCGATCACAATGTGATGTAGAGATAAAGTTAACATT
Organism: Sabethes cyaneus; assembly: GCF_943734655.1. NCBI lineage: Eukaryota > Metazoa > Arthropoda > Insecta > Diptera > Culicidae > Sabethes > Sabethes cyaneus. The sequence continues at coordinate 149,768,826 of NC_071355.1, read as the reverse complement.
GTATTATATTTGCTGGCATAGGCTGTTGATTTCAGGATTGCTCAACAATATCTTCGCTATGCTTCATCTATGTTAATCTCATTCAAACCATTCAATGTATCAGATTATATGAACAACTATCCTGCAATTAGCCTTTGCACTAAGAATCAACTGAATGGTACAAATAAGAGAACAGAGAGCAATGCTTTTGACTTCCTAAAAGAAATATAACGCATAAAAAGAAAACTTGAGTCCGATCATCAGATACCAGGGGTCGTCTGTTGCCTTCTTCATTGGGCGAAAGATACAATTTTGTAAATTTGTCCCGTCGTCCTCGGTGGAAATTGCGTTAACATCCCCGCAGAATCCATTTCCGTTCGTATGTAATCAGTTTGTTAATTGAGCAGCAAATCCTGCCGGCCTAGTAAGAGCACACGACTCAGCAGGTTACTTACTTACTTGTTCATACATACAATTGCTCTAGTTGATGACGCATTCCTTGGCTGGTGACATTTTCAAGGCTTTCACGGGACGTCGTGCTATCGGACAGCAGACGTGCTCGTCATCGTAACGCAATTCGAAAGAATTTTGGCACCTTGAACAGAGCGGATTTATTTTTGGGTGCGGCTGTTGATGGGTTCGAAATTATTTCACCAATGGTCTGATTCGGTTATGCAAGATGACAAAAAATATACACATAATGTACGGCTGTATAATTGGTTTAATTTTCAGGATTATATCGCGGATACTTTTCAGGATGGGTAAGATTGCTTTATAGTAATATGCAATGTATTTGTTGTGATACAGCCTGTGCTAACAGCTGTGATTAATGATAGGTAAGTAGCCGGTACGAAGAGGGAGACGTAGTGATGAATTTATAATCTGAACAACTGAGAGCAGAAAAAATGTTTTGCAGATTTTATCAAAATTCATGAAAAAGCTTTGCAAATTTTCAAGCCAGGGCATCGCTCTTTGGCAATCGTATAATGCGAAAGCATGTCAACTTAATCCGACATCAGCTTGTGATGCGAAGTTATACAAAATAAAGCAAACCCCGATTATTTTAATTGTGATGTAGCTGCCTGATTTAATATGATGTATTAATTTTTATTGTATACGAACATATTCCGGGTTGATGAATCACAAGACCAACAAGCCAGCGAAAATAATTCGATTACTTATTAATCGATTAATTAAAAGAAATTGAAAACCAACCATTGAAGGGATCAATACTCAGATATGATCGAAAATACTATTTTGAACGTATAGCCAACAGAAACGATCAATTTCTTGATTTTGTCTTGTCTGACGAAGGCACAACACCCACCTGCACAATTTCGGAATCTATTGTGCCTTTGATTACTCTCCGCGCAGACCATCCTGTTTTAGACGTTCTGTTGAATCTCCCGGCGCCGATTAGTTTTGAAGAACCTTTCGGGAACGATGCGATGGTACACTGGACTTTCAACGAGTTGATTATGACGGAATCAGTTTCGCTCTTGCGGTAACTGACATTGAGAAACACTAAATTTTGCTAATTGTAGAATGTAGACGACACCGTCGATTATTTTTGGCAAACAATCTGGAACATGATGACTGTATTTATATCCAATGCCCACTTGCCGCCAAAACCACATTGATCGGACAATCTATGTAGACTAAAACGGCTGAAGGCTACAGCTTAACGAAGCTACTGTCAGAATCGTTCTCACTTTACAAAACAGTAGTTTAGTAACGATAAGTAACAACTATCAAGAAACTCAAAAGATTTCTATAACATATAGGGCTATATAATCATTTATTATTTTTGATATTGACTTATACTGGTCAAGTTTATTGCTTCTCGGCCTAAAGGCTAAGATCAAAGTGTAGATGCTGGTCTAGATAATTTGTTCTTCCTACTGTGTTTTAGTGAAGAATAAACATTGGAAGAACTGGGAAAAATGATATGTAGGGTAACCAACGTATTTTAGACCCCATCAGCAGCTGTACATAATTTGGACACCTCCAGCAATATCAAATGGAAGTGTCCAAATTATGTACAGTTGCTGAAAGGGTCCAAAATAGGTTGGTTACCCTAAACTGTGAAAATAATTGACTGTCCAGGTGGGACTTGAACCCACAACTCTCAATCTCGCGTCGAATGCGAAAAGAAAACTGATATCAGATTCCCTATTGACAAACTGCCCGGTGCGGTGGTGTAATGGTATCACACTCGACGCAAGATTGAGTGTTGGACAGTCAAATATTTTTCACAGTTTGCATATTATTTTCCCAGTTCTTCCAATGTTCACACTTCTTCACAAAAACACATTTACTCCCTAGTAACAAGTACATATTGGGCCCTATTCTCACAGTAAACTCACTCACCTCACTTCTCTCACGTGTCCTATTCTGGCAGTCACCCTCACCTCACCTAACAACCATAATTCGATTTGTACAGTCATCTAGGTAAGCGGAGTCACCTAGGTGACTTTTAGAATCGCAAATTGTGCTTTCATCTAAAAAATTTGGGTGAGGTGACTGTGAGAATAGGACCCATTATGTTCTCCGTACGCAGTCGTCTCTGTAGAGGAATCCAAAACGATTCTGTTATTTCGTAAATGCCAAGAACAAATAAGTTATGGAAAATTGAGAAGAGTATGAAAAATTGAGAAGTGCGATTTTTTTGCCCAACACTGTATAAATTTGATAAAGCAAAACGTTCATAAGAACACACATACGTACACTCACACATATATACATACCCACGATGTTATAAGGTTTCCAAAGCGGGTCAGTTCTGGCGTAGTGGTTAGCATTCACGCCTCTCACGGTGAGGACCCGGGTTCAAATCCCAACCCCGCAGAAGTCACGTCACGAATGACCCAAGCTGTTAAAGTGACTGTAATCTAACAAAAAAATCAGAGGGGTTGTGTACAAGACACGACCGCATATATAGCTGACGCAGGACTACGTAAGTCTCTTTGTAGTGATAGTAGCATGTATTCATGCTTGTAATCATTCGATTCTTCATGTATACATGCTATATGCAACATATATACATGCTACATGCGTTGTATGTAACATTTATCAAAGTAGTAACTTTGCATACGTTCAATTCTCAAAAGATTGTGCCTTTGAAAACCATTTAACAAAATCAAGAACACAAACTATTGCTTTCCTGCTGCCTTACAGAAATTAAAGATTGTTTTTATTATCCATGGTTTCCCACGTTGAAGGGATTTTACCAATTCAATCCTATTTTATCAACAGCACATCTTTTCACTACACTTCTAATGAAACGGCAAGCATGCGTATTCATACAGAGTCGTATTTTTATAATCGTAGCACATTTTTCCAACACAGATATCAAATTCGCCGAGGTTTAATCGTCCCGCAGTAAAGAATTTGCGATCTGTTGGGACAATGAACTTGTGTCATTTTTTTTGGCACACTTCCCTAACACAGACATCAAATTGGACTAGGCTTAATCGCGTTCGTAAGAAATCTGTTGGTACGAGGGGGCTTTGGCGCTCTTTCTGGCGTACTTCCCAAGCAAGGACTTCAAAACGGTCTAGGTTTGATCGCGTTGTTGAGAAATCTTGTTGAAATGAGGAAACATTGTCATTTGTTTTGGCTTACTTCCCAAGCATAGATATCAAATTGGTACAGGATAAATCATCGTAAAGAATCTTCCAACCAATCACGAAGCGAGAATTCTGGTGAAACATAGATTCATTATTTTCAATAGTTCAACATCAAGAATCCTTACTTCTCTTCATTTGGGTCAATTCTTAGAAGATTGTCCAATCGATTGGTGAAAGAATATTGAAAATCGATCGGGAAACCACTAAGCTATTAGCGTTCAAACCCTGATTACTTTTCGAGAAAGATTTTTTGGAATGACCCCCTATACCAGCTACCTTCCTAAAAGACGTAGTCCTACGCCAAAAGTCGTAATGCATTTATAAATTTTTTCAATTATAGGGAACTGTGTCTCGGGCCTTCGACCCGGAAGACAATTCATATCAGATTTATCACAAACGTTATAACTAGACGCGGATAAAGTTGAAAATTAATTCCAAGGTTGACAAATCAATTATTTTGTCTGTAATGGCAGATGCACCGTTTATATACGTAAAAAAATCAAATGTATCCGATTCACTTCAAAAGACTGTAAGTTTTCAATTTTATCATAACTGACTATAGAATCATAGGGAACCATTCTCGATTCGGTTAACATCTGTTCTGGTTCTGGAGTTGACTTTTCCATTTCTTCTGTCAGTAAGTGGAAGTGGTAGGTGAGTCGAATCATCAGAATCGTCTACAGTAAATAAAATATTTATATCTGTTGATTACATTGCAGAAAAAAAGATAAAGTTAAAAGATGGTTAAAATTTAGATTTTAAGAGTTATTTCCTTCAATCAGGCTTCACGTCGAACGCGTTTTTTTTTTGATGGGCCGATATCTGATATGTCTGTTGTGGTACCGGACAAATTCGCCGCTTCCTCCTCAGCTTGAGTTAAGCTGTCGATTTTCTGCTGTTTAGCGGTGCTCAACAATTTGCTCCATACAGCTGTCGGGTAACTTGAAGAGTCCTTCATTAACTGTTCTACTTTTCGATCGGGCCAATCTGGCCAATAGAAGTATTTGCCCTGTACCCAACTTTGGGGCACTATTGAAAGAACCGGTTTTCCGGCTTCAATAGTTTGAACGATGGAGAAGTAATTGTCTGAAAGGAAATATGCAATTGTTACACTGTGGTTTATTTATACAAGATATCTCACAAATTCGAGTTTTGGATCACTTAGGACAAAAGCAATTGAGCTTACTGACGTTTATCGTATACGCACACATCGACGCGCGATTTGTTGTTGCTGTTGTTAGATTTTACATTGATTTTACACGTTTGTTTTTGTTTTCCCCCAGTTATACCCCGGTAAAAAACATACGTTTGAGTGATAAACGATAAGTTTATAACGATAAGCTCTATTGAGCTTGCTGACGTTTATCGTACGCACACATCGCACACATTTTTTTCACAATCATGGAGATTTGATACATTCATAAAAAGTTATGGGGGCATGTCTGGAGTTATATTTGGTTTCAGAAATTTATTGAATTCGGAAAAATTTTGAAATTTTCGAAATTTTATTGAAATAAACGTCAAAACAGGGTATCGAACAGTGTCTCAAAGCAACAGACAACAACAACAACAGCAACAGACTCCTGAAATATGCCATTTTTTCATGAAACTCAAATGTGCGACCCCTAAGTCGCGTCAACCAATGTTGACGCCATGTAAAAGTTTTGTTATGACACCCTAAGCTATCATTTGAGGGGTGAGCCCCCAGGTTTTCTAACATAGTGCTATTTTGGGGACACTCTAATTTGCAGCTATGGCTGAATAATAATGTTTGTTAAAATATTTAATCAGCACATAAATGATTCTTGGGAATTTTCGACTCAACATGTTAATTGTAAAATAGATATTTAAATATCTTCTACAGCTATTCTCATGGAACACTTCATGTTGATTCTTCACTTCTTCACTACACAAATGTGCATGTAACTTCATACATATTTAACGGACTGGCATGAAATGTTTTGTGCGGAAATAAAAAGAAAATCTGTTTTTCAAAAATTCTAACTGTAGATAACCGTTATAGGGCTTACATCAGTTATCATGTTCTTAGAGACCTTCGTTCAAACTTCCAAATTACTAAAGAAAATTATAAAATAAATATGAAAAATTTAAGACTATTGCAAAATTGAGAACCGGTACCTTAATTTAGCAAACTGTCGCAAAACGAACTCAGCAGGGATACGATGTTTTTGCCAAATGATGCTTTGATTCAGGGTCGATCTGGCAAGCCAAATGCAATGCTTCATGTGAACTAAAAATTTGATTAAAGTGCAGTAACGCGATGACTGAGCAAAGTTTGTACAAAATGACCGACGACGACGAGAATGACGGTGAACGGTCACTAGATAGCTCTAATGCTGCCGTGTGTTTACTTGCGATCTAAAATAAGATTTCAATCGCGTACGGATCGTCTCCGCTTGATCGAGCTCGTCGTTTATGATTGTGAATGGTCTGTCGACGTTAAGGTATCCGAGTGACGGACTCATGTTTGGTTAGAAGAATGCTAGCAATGGAGGGCATGCTCACAATCCATGTGTTCATTTTTGTAGCGTAAAATGATACTATGTTCTATGGAAAGAATTTCAACAGCTTAGTATCAACATGTAAATAGTTTCCTGTTCTCAGAGGCACCATTATATACATAGAAGTATGGTTTCTAAACTATCCTATGTGAAGTCTGATAATCTACTTTAAATAAATGTGCTTAAAGATAGTATTTCTGGTTAAGTTTATTTATTTATTCATTGATATCCAAAAAAAACTTAAGATAGGGGAAATGTGTATAATGTGCCCCCCCTAAGAATAAATGGATATATCTCCGTTATACTTCCCCAAATTAACATTACAACTACGTGTATATGTTGGTACTTAAGCTGACAACCAATTGCAATTGTTTATTTCATTTAGTATTGTGAAATAAACATGCTAGGAATTATTTAATAAAAGCACCTAAATGTTGTGTTTCTCGACTGCGCGGGGTAAAATGCCCCACCTGCGGTATAATATACCCAATGCGGTAATTTGAGTATTTCTACCAGTGACAGACCAACTCTATTTTGTAGAAAGTAAAACTATTTCCTTTGTTTTGCAAAATATCGTTATTTTATGTAAAATAAACCTAGTTTCGGCCTTCTGGTGCACTTTTTCTTTTCTGCATGGGGCACATTATACTGCAGCTGTGGCGTTTTGTACCGGGTGGTTGAATTACCTAGAATTTGGACGTTGGTAATAAATTATTCCCACTACGGTTGCTCTACAATACTAATTGAATTAAATAATGGCAATTGGCTTCAACTTAGATCTGTTTACCTATGTTTATAGCCACATTTGCAAGGGGGGCAAATTGCACCACCGCAAGTCGCATATTGGCCTGCTTTTACTTATTTGAAAAAATATTAAATGCTAAAGCAAATCAAGCGTTTCATACCGTTATTTTTGGCAGGGATGTCTTTTTGAAGTTCACTTTACGCAATCGAATCGCAACAACCGGTTATTCACAGATTTTGACAAGAAAATAGCTTATGGAAATGACGCCAAAAGTTACATCGGAAGCTGCTCAAAAACAAATTTATTTTTGTTTTGTTTTTACAGCATGTGACAACTGTCATACTTGCATAGTAGGCTAGTTCTATCAAATACTATGGTTTCTGGGTGGTTTTGCATTTTGATTTCGCTTGTTTAGCGAAAAACGAAGGGGGGGCACATTGGCCAGGGGGGGCACGTTATACACAATTCCCCTAACTCTCTTTTATGTTCAAGAGTCGAGGGTAAGAGAAAGTGATGTAAACGACCGATTAGCATTTAAAACAATATAAATAGGTGAAATAGGTATTTGATTTGATATTGTTCACGATCCTAATTGAAATACACAGCCTTATTAACGTATACGCACCGTCAAATGATTCGATGATGCTAAGAACTAGTTCTACGACAAACTCATGAAGACCTATGGAAAGTTTCCAAAACGTGACGTGAAAATCATTATCGGAGATGCAAATGTGCCGATCGGGAGGAAGGAATTCTTCCGTCCTGTCATTGAAATAGCCCCTCATCTGTTGTTCAGAACAGCAATTGTTTGGCCACTGAGGCATCGAGCGAGAACCGTTGAAATTGGCAACACAACAATCTATCTGCTAACTGATAATACACAATTATTGATTATTTAAAGACCATATCCTAGACACACAATAGTGATAAAAAGCATAGCACACAGAATAGTCACAGAAAAGTTAAACGGCACTTTACAGATTAAAATTGTTGGACAGGGACAGTTTAAAACTAAAATAAGGACTAGAAATGTAAGTTAATTAAAATTCATTGTATCATTAAAACAAACATATTAAAAAACCATTTATCTGCAGCTTAAAGCAAACTCTAAAATTACGTGAGTTTTCGCTACGGGATCGTCCGAAATTGTATCCAGTTTCCCACTCCAACATCTGTCGACCAGTGACAACGGTCTATGGCTCATACATTTTACAGCGGTCATGTCTTGATTGACGGACGACAATTTTCGGATATCATCGATGTCATCGAGGACCAAATATCGACTCTAATCACTATCTCGTCGTGTGGCAGCGGAGTTCGTCAGAAAGCTTGATTAATGAACCGCAGAACATCAGGAAGAAAGGGTTGGAAGAAGTTGGTTGTGAATAAATCTCCAGGGTATCATTGAAACAACTGCGAAAGAGGTGGTAGAACGACGCGTGGAAGACAGCATAATAGCTGGTTTGATGCCGAATGCCAGAGAGACACAGATGAATCTCGCCGGGAGTCGCATACGCACTGCGGCTACACGTCAGAATAGAGCAAGGTATAAAGAGACTAGTGCTACGGAAAAAAGAACCTACCGCCCAAGACTGCTGGGAAGCACTGTATCCCGGCTGAACCTCTAAAAGCAGGAAACCAGCGGTTGTATGAAGTTGTATGTAATCCACCGAATCATTGCCAAGATCTGGGAGGAAGAACAAATGCCGGAGGAGTGGTTGAAATTGAAAGATCTCATTAGTCCTATATTAAAATAATTGACTCGAGTATAAAAATTATCAAGGCATTGCGTTACGCAATTCTGCCTATAATATCCTCCGTAGCTTATTTAGTAGATTAAGCCATTATCGGAGCCCTTCGTAGGCGAGTACCAAGCTGGTTTTCGAGAGGGGCGCTCTACGACGTATCAGATGTTTACCATGGGGACGATTCAAATATGACGTCCACCAAATTTCTGCTTTTTAGACCCCCTCCCTCTGTCCGATTGTGTCACAAAACTCAACCTCCCCCTCCCCCCTTTGGACGTCACACAAACTCAAAATAAAAATGAAAAGCGTTTTGAAAGTAAAAAGTGGTTTATAAAAATAGCTTAACCTTTTAAGAGTTAGTGTATGATCAAAAAAAATATAGAAAATTACAATATAGAAAACAACAATACAACAAATAATAACTTCGAACAAAGGCTCTAACAACATTCAATTGCAAATTGTTACAAATCAATGAAGAAATGAAGCTTTGGTTTCAATTGAAGTAGCACGGCTCCGCTTCAAAACAAGCTTCAATCTGCGTCGGCGAAGCAGGTTTCACTACATCGTGACGATAGAATTTAGAGTTCATTGTACTTTTCTATCTAATATTTAGTAAAAAGATAGAAACTTTGATTGCTAATGAACTGAAATTGATTTACATATATCCTTCAATGTAACGCGTGGTCTATCTAGTTAACATTGACAAATTGTGCCTGCCTTTCAAGCGCCGTCAGCTGGAACAATAAGTGCGAAAATCGATATAAATCGATGAGTGATGAATGACTGAGAAACATATTTTTGCTGCCTTTTGAAGAAAATGCAATTTTTTCGGCGGATGTCACATTTGCCTAAGCCCCCTCCCCCCCTTTGTCACAACCTGTCACAATATTGACAACCCCCTCCCCTTCATAAGCAATGGACGTCATTATTGAACGATCCCATGCGTCAGTTACTAGACAAGTTCCGGGAATACAACTTGCAAACACATCATCTGCATCTGTATGTGCTGTATGTGGTGAAACTACTAAATTTCCGCATTTGTGTTTTTGAGAAAGTTTCTTGGTTTTTGAAGTACTTTTTTGTTATTCCAAAAAAAATTGTATTAAGGGGGGTGGGTCGATAAATGCTCAATTTAACTTTTTTAATAACAACAAAAAAGTAATTCAAAAACCAAGAAACTTGCCTAAAGACCCCTTCCCTAAAGTAAAGTAAAGTAAAGTAAAGTAAAGTAAAGTAAAGTAAAGTAAAGTAAAGTAAAGTAAAGTAAAGTAAAGTAAAGTAAAGTAAAGTAAAGTAAAGTAAAGTAAAGTAAAGTAAAGTAAAGTAAAGTAAAGTAAAGTAAAGTAAAGTAAAGTAAAGTAAAGTAAAGTAAAGTAAAGTAAAGTAAAGTAAAGTAAAGTAAAGTAAAGTAAAGTAAAGTAAAGTAAAGTAAAGTAAAGTAAAGTAAAGTAAAGTAAAGTAAAGTAAAGTAAAGTAAAGTAAAGTAAAGTAAAGTAAAGTAAAGTAAAGTAAAGTAAAGTAAAGTAAAGTAAAGTAAAGTAAAGTAAAGTAAAGTAAAGTAAAGTAAAGTAAAGTAAAGTAAAGTAAAGTAAAGTAAAGTAAAGTAAAGTAAAGTAAAGTAAAGTAAAGTAAAGTAAAGTAAAGTAAAGTAAAGTAAAGTAAAGTAAAGTAAAGTAAAGTAAAGTAAAGTAAAGTAAAGTAAAGTAAAGTAAAGTAAAGTAAAGTAAAGTAAAGTAAAGTAAAGTAAAGTAAAGTAAAGTAAAGTAAAGTAAAGTAAAGTAAAGTAAAGTAAAGTAAAGTAAAGTAAAGTAAAGTAAAGTAAAGTAAAGTAAAGTAAAGTAAAGTAAAGTAAAGTAAAGTAAAGTAAAGTAAAGTAAAGTAAAGTAAAGTAAAGTAAAGTAAAGTAAAGTAAAGTAAAGTAAAGTAAAGTAAAGTAAAGTAAAGTAAAGTAAAGTAAAGTAAAGTAAAGTAAAGTAAAGTAAAGTAAAGTAAAGTAAAGTAAAGTAAAGTAAAGTAAAGTAAAGTAAAGTAAAGTAAAGTAAAGTAAAGTAAAGTAAAGTAAAGTAAAGTAAAGTAAAGTAAAGTAAAGTAAAGTAAAGTAAAGTAAAGTAAAGTAAAGTACACTCAAGTACTTTTTTTACACGGTTTAGTTTTTTGAGTATTAAGAACGGGGTAACTTAGAGACCATTCATTTATTTCTCAATACATTTGGGAGTAGCTCGACATTCCTCACGTAGATTGTAAATCGTTCCTTAGCTGCACCGTTTTCGAGTAATCGAAAAAAACAAACCGTGTAAAAAAAGACTTGAGTGTAAAGTAAAGTAAAGTAAAATAAAGTAAAACAAAGTAAAGTAAAGTAAAGTTAAGTAAAGTAATGTAAAGTGAAATAAAGTAAGGTAAATTAAAGTAAAGTAAAGTATAGTAAAGTTAAGTACAGTATTATTAATAATAATTAAATAACTATAATGAATCCTAAAAGATTGGTAAAAAATAAATTCATTTATACATTTATTTTCTTCACATATATTGCATAAAAGTTAAAGTTTATTTCGATTTATGTGCGCTTTATAAAAAAAAGTTATGCTCAACTATTTCCCACATTGATTTGTTTACTTCATTTACATTCAAGAGAAGTGACATCATTCGGAAACGTTGGATCACCTATCGCCGCAGCATCATGTAGGCCGAAAAATTCACCACCCAGTCAGCGAAATCGTTTTTGTCGATTTACAAAAGGAAGGGAAAATCACAGTGGCCAGTCCCGCGTGGCTTTCAACGACCCACTTGTTTACCGTTTCACGAAATTTTCATCTACAGCTGCTCCGAGCATCTTTCTTTTGGGTGTCCGTTCTAGAAGCGGTAGGTTTATATATACGGTCATCCCATTTGTTATTCACCGTTCCATGCAAACTTCTCGACTAACAAACGTGTGGTTATTTTTCACATAACGAGATTGCCCCTGTGAGTCATCGGTGACCGATGAATTCCAATTTTTACGTGCACATAACCGAAGCATTGGCAACCCGATGCGTGAAAAACATGCACGTACGTTCTAGGGCAAATTGAAAATTGCTTCACTGTTTAGAACCCTTGGCCCAACTCAACTCTCGAAAAGAAAAAAGAAAAGTGTGAAATAATAAAATTTTAAACATGGTATTTCGAGTCGCAAACAATTCTAACCCACACACCCAGTTGGTGTGGTGGCTATAAATATTGGTCGACCGTTTATATATAACACATTGCTCCCGAAGTGTCTTTTCGCAAAGTTGGCGAAAAATGAAAACTGTTTAGCAGTTTTTTTTAATGGAGATGTGCACAACAATGTTATATATAATTAAATAAATGTGAAAATGTTAAGAGCCAATTTTTGATATTCAATTATTGTCAACAATGTATCCCTTTGAACATACTAACATTATGCTAAACATATTTACGTGATTCTAAAATTATTAAAAATTTTGATACCTCTTTCATTCCATAATATATTTCTTAATTAGATTTAAAGTAGTTCGTTAAAATGTCAGTAGATACTCGTTCGTTGGTTGGTATAGTTTCGTATGAGCCACCGTCCACCTTTCCTGCTGTATGCATAGTTTCTGTTTATGAAATATCACCACAAGCCGCATTGTCTCCAAGAGTGCCAAAATTTGCACATAGCTACATTCGTCATCCTTACCAACTATGCTTAATTTTATATGCACTAAAGCAAAATCCTAGTTATAACTTTAAGTTTATAATGTCTAGACAAATTTCAGAACCATCTTTTGGCGCTAGTACAAAGGTCCTGCTGACTCTAAAAACACCTGCCACCCGACATTCTAACCTGCAGATCAAAGTTTGTCTTAGTAGACCAGCAACATCCCCCGAGGCCAGCCAATCTGTAACGTAGACAATGTGACCTTGCAATCATGGAAGTATCAAAACACACTTGTATGTTTATTTTACAGTTGACTCGTCTTATATTACAGTTTAATTAATGATTTGTAATTTGTGCTTAGATGTAAGTTTGCGTTGAAATTGGTGTCGAGTTTATTTACATACACACTAGAAATTGGGCGCAGTGTTTATTAAAATGAGATTCAATTTTCACTATAAACACGAAAAATGCTTATCAAAGATCAATTCTGCCTATAAGGTGATTTCCCGTATCTTGTACTGTAGACTAAGACAGTTAGCGAAGTCCTTCGTCGGTGAATATCAAAGTGGTTTTTGTGAGGGTCGCTCCACGACGGATCAGTCGCAGGAATCTGACGCAGGGTAGTCAGTTACTACACAAGTTCCGGGAGCGCAACTTGCAGTCCTTGTGTTGTCTTGTGTTTGTAGGCTTTAAGGAGGCGTACGATTCAGCCAGACGAAATGAGCTATGGCAGATACTAGAACATGGTTTTCCGACTAAACTAATTACGCTGTTTCGTGAGACGCTGCACAGTGGGCAAAATCGACTGAAAAAACGGAACTTTTTGTTGCCGCTGTTTTTAAGGGGTAAAAAGTGACTTATCTTAGCAAAAAACCATGAGAAATCGATTGGTAATGGTCTCAACGCGCGGAAATGACGGAAAGTAGCCCATTTTGCCTCATTCATCCCAATTCTCTAATAGTTTTGAAAGAATCATACACAAACTTTCTCTAATTTGAGATTCTATGGTTAGAAAAGAAGAAGAATGTTAGGAAAAAGGTATATGAACAATTTTATTTTAATGCAAAATAATCTAGTAGTCACATACACATAAGCACGCATAAAAAAATATATAAGCTTATCGTTTACTCAATAACGATAAAGCACAGAAATGCAGTGCAGAATACAGAATACACCCGGGCAATATTACAATAGATCAATAATGTTGTGGTCAAAGTGATAAACCCATACAAAAAAATGCCCTATTTTACTCAAGGTTTTTGTTCCACAGGCAAAATGCCAATTCGATACTTTTACCAGAGATTTTTAAGAAGGTATACTTGTTGGAAAGGTTGAAAAAGTCAGAAAATCAAACGATGATTAAACTTTTCACAAAAATGTTGTGTAAGGAAATGTTTTGCCTTGTTTTACCCTACAACTTTTGCGGAAAACGAACACAAAACCTATACGAGATTTCGATAATTCGGAGTGTAGCATAACTCCAAGGACACGTACTACGATTGTTCTATCTCAGAGTTCGTTTCCTGTCTTGTACGTCCATTGTTGTCCATGTATGTAGGACATAGCGATGAGAAATGTATGGCATAGGTGACGATAGATCTGCCAGGGAAAAATCCATGCCGCTATGGTAAGATGTAGCGTTGTGTGACTCGAAACTTCGTCTTGGAACAACTATTCCTGTGAACCAATTTGCGAGTAATGCGTATTTGGTAGTTGATCGGGGGAAAAGAAACTATCGGAGGAATAGAGCGCGGCTTGATTGGGGTAATTACCTCGACATTACGCTGGTCAATGTCTTCTACAAGATGCTCTATCAGATCTTGCTACGTCGTCTATTCGCAATAGCAATAGAATTCGTAGTATAATACTAGGTGGGTTTTACGGAGAGACTTGCTACTAGCGATAAAATTTTTACATACCGGCAAATCCTTCAGACATGTCGGGAGCTCAACGTCCCTACGTATTATATTTTCACCGATTTTAGGGCAGCATACGATACAGTCGAACGCGAGCAGTCGTTAAAGATAATACACAAGAATGGATTTCGAAATCAACTAAATTTGATATATCGACTGTAGAATTTAATATTCTCGTTTTAAATGACAGTCAGTCCATTGATAGTAGAATAGATTTTGTAATCTTTCTAACGTTTCAACTGTGTATTTCAGTCTTCTGAATCCCTGAAGACGACTGAAATATACAGTTGAAATGTTGGGAAGATTACAAAGTCTGTTCTAATATTAATAGACTGACAGCCAATCAAAACGGAAATCAACTGATGTGGTTAATCAAAGCTATTCAAGAGCATTGTGCCGCGAACGCATTTCGACTGGTTCTGTCAATGGGATGGACTATCCTGTATGTTGTTAATCATCGACATTGAGGGTGTGATTCGATAGACGGGTTAAGAAATGAGAGGCTCGACTTCTAGCAAGATTAAAAACGGTGACGTTCTCATCAGTCGGACGGTGACTATTAACGACGATGAAAGTTATGAGTTTATGTACTTGGATTTACTGGTCATCGTCGACGATAACATGAGTAAGGAGATTCAATGACGCAGTAGTATTTCCAAGAGATGAAGAAACCTGCAGAAGAACGTAATAGGTGTTGATAGTATCTCCGGAATGAGTTGAGTTCTAATCCGATTATAATTGGGTCCCATTGCCATTATAGCTTGTTGCTTCAATGACCCTCCCCTTTTTAATTTTCCACTCTTTCCCATTCACACTTTATCTTGCGCTAGAGATACTTTCAACACCTTTGCTTCATTGCTTTCTCTACAATTTTCTTCGCCTGTTGGAAAAACTACAGTTATAAAAAATTATGCAAATGTCTGACTTCATAAATAAGTCAACACACAA
This sequence comes from Sabethes cyaneus, assembly GCF_943734655.1. Classification (NCBI taxonomy): domain Eukaryota; kingdom Metazoa; phylum Arthropoda; class Insecta; order Diptera; family Culicidae; genus Sabethes; species Sabethes cyaneus. The sequence goes on along the minus strand of NC_071355.1, from coordinate 149,753,702 downwards.
ACATGAGGTCTACGGAATCTACGGTGCGCTGACCACGTCACGAGTATCATGCCGGATGTCAGTTCGGCGAAATATATTTTCTTCAAGAATATCACTGGCACTAGGAATAGAATAGAGGGGCTCAACATGCTAGACGATTCAATAAGATCGCATCTGACTTGCGATTGTCAAGATATCGCTTTAGGTTGGTAATGAGTAGCTCAACATCGAGTGGAGTAGACACGAATTCTTGATAAAACACGAGCCCCACCCAGCTAGCATTTTCATATGTATAAAAAGGCAAAAATCAGCATTACGTACAGATATACATGCTAAATAAATCGTATTTCATGCGCAAAATTGGCATATCCGTACTATTTTGGAGGCGATATACGTGATTACGAATAATTTTGAGCGATACGACTATATAAGTATTTATATACGATAATATCCGATTAAGCGCGAGTCGCTCCGTACTACTCTACGATTTTGTGCTGAAAATCGTAGGTATGTCAGTCATTACCATTATATACGACAAAAAATCAACTTGATCCCACTTTATCCAGCTTTAGTTACGATTTCGAGTTTGTTAGGATATATTTACGATAGTTTTCGTACATTGATATACGAGTTGGTGCTAGCTGGGCACTGTCTCTAGGCAGCTAAAACCATTCAAACCCTTGGTAGTCATAAAATTATAAATTTGCAGTAAAAGAATAGTTATATTTTAAAATCAGAGGGGGTATGAAATGGGGAAGGCAAATGAGGAGCGTCCAATATAGCTCTAGCTATCCCAAGCCCCTACCTAGCGCCTCCACGTGGCCATACCTGGTAATGCTCTTTTGAGTAGCCAAGCTAGGAGGTGCGATGCTGGGTGGTTCCCGGCTGCCTGATCTCAAAACCGGGGTTTTTTTTATTTTATTTTATTTTATTTTATTTTTATTTTATTTATTAACATTGATCCATCTGACAACAGTGCCTACATGAATAAAACACACTAAATTACTACTAACAGGCTAACTAGATTACATTCAAACTTTGCAAGCGATTTAGAAAACAATTAGCAGAACAATTAAAATCAAAGTGACTATATCCACGATTAAACATACAACACATAGCTCTGATTGGCTCATTTTGTCCGTAATCAGTTCTTCTAAAATCCAGCCGAAGAAAATCTGAGCTGCGAAGGGCACGTGGAGCAGCGTTTATGTTAATTTGAGCGAGGATATTTGGAGAGTCCAATTCGCCCAGCACTTTCCTGATGAAGAGTATCCTATCAATATTTCTCCTTTTGGCGAGAGTTTCCATATCGAGTAATTTACAACGGTCTTGATACGGCGGGAGCACTGAAGGGTTTTGCCAGGGAAGGTGTCTCAATGCGTATCGTAAAAATTTGCGTTGAACTGCCTCAAGTCTGGAAGACCAAATTCCAGTGTAAAGGCTCCAAATTACAGCAGCTTATTCCAAGATAGACCGAACGGGCCCGAGATTGCTTCCTTGTGGTACGCCAGATCGATTGCAAAATTCGCTAGAAGATGCGTTACCTAGTTTTACTGAGAGGCGGCGATTCACTAAGTACGATTTCAACCAGTTAACAAAGCTCGACGCTGCACCCATACGCTCTATTTTAGCTACAAGCAGATTGTGATCCACACGGTCGAAGGCAGCTTTCAGGTCAGTGTACACTGTGTCAATTTGAGCACCATTTTCTATTGGGCAGACGGCGGAGCCACACAGCCTTGCCAATAGGAAGGCTGGATGATGGAGTGGATTGCCAACCCGAATCCTTAAGGTCTGAAGCAAATATGGCACTTCTCAACTCAAAACATACATATCATCACGTGGGTTAAAGTTGGTAAAGCGAAATTGATTATTACATGGAAGGATCCTAATGCTGGAAGGCGACTCTTATAACCCCGGAATGCGCAAAAGTGCCTCTGCTTGTGGGTCCGCCCAATTACGTTTGGCCCTTCTGTAACACCTCTGTTCTGTGTGGAATTCATTTGATAATCAAATTTGAATCTACTGTAATTCTACCTACATACATTGGCAAGTCCTTGAAATGATGGTGGCTTTCCCCTACTACTACTACTACTACTACTACTACTACTACTACTACTACTACTACTACTACTACTACTACTACTACTACTACTACTACTACTACTACTACTACTACTACTACTACTACTACTACTACTACTACTACTACTACTACTACTACTACTACTACTACTACTACTACTACTACTACTACTACTACTACTACTACTACTACTACTACTACTACTACTACTACTACTACTACTACTACTACTACTACTACTACTACTACTACTACTACTACTACTACTACTACTACTACTACTACTACTACTACTACTACTACTACTACTACTACTACTACTACTACTACTACTACTACTACTACTACTACTACTACTACTACTACTACTACTACTACTACTACTACTACTACTACTACTACTACTACTACTACTACTACTACTACTACTACTACTACTACTACTACTACTACTACTACTACTACTACTACTACTACTACTACTACTACTACTACTACTACTACTACTACTACTACTACTACTACTACTACTACTACTACTACTACTACTACTACTACTACTACTACTACTACTACTACTACTACTACTACTACTACTACTACTACTACTACTACTACTACTACTACTACTACTACTACTACTACTACTACTACTACTACTACTAGTTATATTTTAAAATCAGAGGGGTTGTGCACAAGACACGACCGCATAGATGACATAGGACTACGTAAGTCTCTTTGTAGCGTTAGTAGGATGTATCCATTTATGCAATAATACGATTCTTCATGTATACAAGCTACATACGTAACGTTTATCAAAGTAGTAACATTGCATACATTCAATCCTCAACCGATTTTGGAGTTATATCCATGAATTGATCGAATCTATTTTATTAAAACGAAATCAAGTCAGTAACTAAACCAAACAGTAAATAAATTTTTATGATCTGTTTCTACGTTGAATAGTGCTTTTCCTCAGTTAATCGGTAGACGGTACACGAGTTTTCAAGAAGTTGAAAGTTTTGCGCAACTTTTCGGCGGCTTACAAAAGAACACTGATAATAAAGCATTAACAAGCTGCAGACGTTTTGGAAGTCGCAGAAAATGTCGCCCGTGACCAGAAAACTTATTGCCGACATTGGTTGGTCGTCCGCAATGGTCAAAAATTCAACATTTCCCTCGTTGACTGTAATTATGGTATTAACTGGGCAAGAAAATATAATAAACTCTTCAATCGTTGTGTGGCCCTTCAAAGGACCGATTGTTTGACTACCATAACTCCAGCTTGCAATAAACTTGCACTAACGCACTTAACGTAATTCTCTGTTCGGTAAATTGGAATACCGATAACCGCAAACCAGACACGGGTTGTTGCAATGGACCACCGGAAAGCGGAAAGCCTCAGCAGCTATGCGACCGACGAAGCCGTTCGTGTATGGTCCTGAGTCACGATGAAATACCACTCCAAGTGGCCAGCTGCAAGTGACGTGGGATGATACTGGCCGTTTTGTTGCCGCGAGCAGCATATTTCCTGTCAATTCCAGAACTTCAGCAGCCAGATATTCCATCACGGCAGCGAAACGAGTGTTCCAGCTTCAACACACGCTCAGCATACTTTCCTTTCCTCAGCAGCCGATAAATACGACCGACCGGGAACTGCAAACGTGCACGACTGCGTCACCGTTCGTGTTGCCGTTGGTGCTACATCTCAATAAGGAATTTTCAAGCCTTTATCAAGCATTAGCAATCAACGATTTCTCGGTAGGATTCCATTTAATTCTCTTGTAACTTTGTTATAGTAGAATTAAAAGGAACTTTCCATCAACTTTCTCGTTGATTCCTGAATTGTACCAAGACTTATTCGTTAATATTTGGAAATTATTCCAACCAATCACAAAGCGACAATTTCTAGTACGACCGAGTTATTTTCAATTTTTCAATAACGCGCATTGAAAATCAATAGTTTTCTATATTTTCAATATTTTCCAAATCGATTTTCCGATCAATTGGTGTAAATATTTTGGAAATCTATTGAAAATTGACTGAATTATAAGCCGAAGCGTGAAAACGCGTTTCTACTTTGATGACGTCATTTCTAAAAACCAATCATGAAGCGAGAATTCTGGTAAAACATAGGTTCATTATTTTCAATTTTTCAATAGTTCAACATCAAGAATCCATACTTTTCTTCATTTGGGTCAATTCTTAGAAGATTTTCCGATTGATTGGTGCAGACATATTGGGAATTGATCGGAAAACCGCTCAAAACCTATCATTTTTCGTGACGCTCGCATTTTTCGATTTTTTGGAATGACACCTTATCTCAAAACTTGCCGTAAGACGTAGTCCTACGTCAAAAAGTAATAATCAGTTACAATCAAGTAATGAAAAGTTCGATTGGTTCCATAGTTTTCAGAGATCCAATTTTCACTCAATATTACCCCTAGATATTAGTGTTTTATAATGCAGATTTCGATTTTACAAACATTTCAGCAATTTTGTAGTGATCCGCACGGCTTTAGATGGGTTTCCATCCCACTCTCTCAAGTAATTTTTAGCTTCGTTATTATTTGACTCGCTTTGTTACACAATCGTGCATAAAAATTACTGGATTATGCTAGATCTTTAAATCTACTCAATTCACGTATATTGTGCATCGTTTTCTGTACAGAAAATCAATTTCTTCTGCATAACGTGGAACCTATTCCTTTGTTATGGTATGATATTCTCATAATTATAGAATTTACTGAAATTGGTCAGTCTAATAATCTTAATCTAGATTTTTTTAAATTAGAAATAACGCTCGCAAAAAATGTTGTGCACTTTGTTGCACCTTTAGTGCAGATTTGTGAAATAAAAGGAAGTTCAGTTACATCATTATTTATACCAGTGATTATGAAAATTCTGCGGACATTTTCTATTCTATCAAACAGAACGGAAGGCACAATGGACTAAGGGGACCGCTTTTCAAATTTTCTGCGCTCCCACCTACTTCAATAAAAACGAAAATCGTTGAAAATAACTCGTGGAAATGAAAATCAGTGCAAGTCCCAATGTTCAGCAATAGAGCTGTCGCCACCGCGAAAACCTGTACACTCATCGCTGAGGGAATACACAAATGGCACCCACGGCGAGAACGCTGATATTCACTATACTACATTCACCAGTGAAAAGCTAAGCTCATTATTATATAAATATAAATGTAAACACGCCGGGCACAACATTCCTCGCCGAATATGGTGGTTTGAATGGGCCAGCAAATGGTTGATTGGCTGGCCGGCTGACGTGCGAAGACGGAGGCGCTTGGCGTTTCGTGGGATAAGTGAAACGGTAGATTTACTGACTGGTCGGTTGATTTGCTCTGTTTGGTGAATTTTCACTTTTCCAACGAACTCAAATCGCGCTTTGAGCACACAAAAAGGTTTTTCTTTTTACTGCTGTCCGGAGGAAAAAAATAACCAGTGTTATTAGGATTATTCGCGTGCATTGCAAAGCGTGAGTTAAAAATATCGTGCAAAACGGCACAGCTGAATTGAAAATGACGACTGCTACAAGTTGCATGTACCTAGTAAACGTTCTATTCAGCTACGCCCTGGAAACAGGCGCAGTAATACTGTATTTTCATGAAAACCCATGAAATCTTCAAGGCATTATGTTAATTATGAGTACTACATAAATTAACGGCGGTGGAAATAGATCCAACTGTTTATGTTAAGTCCAATCTAAAATTGTCATTTGACCGAACAAAACCACCAGTTGTGACATTTTTAAATCTATAATTTGCTTGGCGTCACAGAGTACCTACTGCCAAAACTGAGCGCCTGTTTTTTTTAGAAATAAAACACAGCAATCTTCCTGCTGCTAGACGCCGGCCGCTGTCGGAACCAACCGCTTGTCTAGCTAGCATACATAACAGCCTAAAATATTGTTAATAAGTGAAGACCACCGAAGTTGTGATTTTAAAAACATTTTTACTTACTATTTCTGTTGCAATGCCATCCGGAATCCCATAAATTGAATGTATGAATCAATCACATATACAAATGTCACTTGTGAGATGCACCGTTTTTTTAATTGACAAATTATATATTTATTTCTGAGGCATAATCCTTCTATGCACGTCATTTTTGGACGTCCTATAGTGGTCGGAAATTACAAATTATTGGCTAGAACTTCAAGACGATTAGATTCCAAGATTTTTGCGCATCTGGTTTCAAAACTAACATCATATATAAAGTTTAAAATTGCCGATGCAAAATGGCAGACAATGAGGGTAATTTGCCAATAATTGCGCACCTAACGCTGGTACTTTCAGTTTTTCTAATTTCGCGGGGAAAATTAGTACGTTATTGATATCAAAATTTGCCTTGTAAGCAAAATGAACTTTCAGGAAAACATTTGATTTGGTTTCATGACCCGAAATATTGCATGTATTATACAATTTGAGTTTCTGTCCAACAGCATATAGACCCAATTGTTGCCCACTTGATTAACGACATTTGCCTAATATTGCACACGTTCAACCCAATTGTTGCACGGCAAATAAAAAACGAAATTAGAAGAATTACAAAGAACAGAAAATTGACATTATTAGTAATAAAAGGTATCGTACCGCAACCATTTTGTCACATTTTTAGGTCAATCATCAACGTTTACTTGAATAGATGCAATTTATTCTATTAATTAATATAATTTTATTTTCCAGTGTCTTTCCTTTTTGAAATTTAGTCACTGTAAAAATTTCGATCCTTGAAATTTTTTCTGCAGTATGCGTTTTTCGTAGAGATTTTGCTTTTTCAAAAGAAATTTGTTTTTGATTTATTTTACATTCGAGCGTACAAGAGAAACCTCGACTTTTAAATTCCTTCGCCCACTACACAACTTTTTCCTCTTCCTTTAATAGAGGCTGATGCATTATTTTTCGTTACAATTTTTGTTTCTCAAGAATTTCTTATGACAAACCTCCGCGCACATTTTTCCGCTAATCGATAGAGGATTACGGATGGGAAAATTATCTCCTATTTACGAAAATTGCTACACGTCGGCATTGGTGGAACTAGGGGGGGTTAGGGGGGGGGCTAAGCCTTCCCCAGGAGGGATTTAGCCCCCCCTAGAAAAATTGACTTGGCCGACCAATAAAACGGTCGAAAAAAATTCCGGAGTTTAAGTAAGAATGGTGAAGTAAGGCCTCGCTTAGCGTTTCCTAATTTTTTTCCAATTATTACCCAATATACATTATCTTTATTTATTTTTATTATCTTTAATTGTTGCAGAGTAGGGTAAACCTTTTAAATTACTACAACTAGTTTTTAAATCAGTTCTTCCTATTTGTACACTTTATACATAAATACTAATTTTAATTTTGCTGATATTCTCTATTGAACCAGGCCCTGCAATTTCGCCGAAATACATTGAATGTGTTACTGTTTTTAATTTCGTTTGGAAGTAGATTCCAATAAGCAATGCCCCTAACAAATATAGTATTGCCGTAATGCGCTGTATTGTACTGCGGAATTAAAAACATTCTTGTTCGAGAGCTTCGAAACGCATGCAACTTATTTTTTAAATATTGAGGAAAAGGAAAGTTTTTGATTTTATATAGGGTAGTTGATCCAATAGTTGTGGTAGTACCAATAGTTGCGCTACTATTCATTATCAATGCATATTTTCGTCACCGTTGCATTTTAGATAAAACAGTTACATTGATTATATAAAACAGGTTTTTAGTAGTATTGCTAGTAAGACTACACCATTTAAAATTAAAGCATTATTTGCTAAAATGCCAACTTTCCAAAATCTAACGCGCAGTTGGAGCGCACAACTATAGGCGCTCATCTATAGTTTTGCTACGATGTTTTTTCACTGAGCAACCTAGCAATGTATATGGAATAACAGAATTAAAGGAACATCAAACTTAATTAAGGAAACATTAGCGCAACTGTTGGTACAATATAATTGAATCGGAAAATTCATTTTTTCTTTATAAAGCTTCTCGTACAACGAAAGCAATTGTCTTGCCTTGTGACAAATACCTTATATTTGATAAATTTATATCCCACAAGCATTAATTGAAGCACATACCTCAATAAACAAGCAAAATGAAGTTATATTGTGCTTAGTGGCGCAACTAATGGATCATCTACCCTATAGTCAAACATGTACGTAGCTTATAAAACTCTTCAAATGGACATCCAAGTAAGTGCTTTTGGAGGTGGCTAACTCGGGAATACCTACTAAGATTATAAACGTACCTGACACAGCTATTCAGTGCAACGCGTAATTTATTGAAAGCTCTTGCGGAAACATTCAAGAGGAACTCGGCACCGTAAATAAAATGTGGAAAAATTAACGACTTGAATAGTTTCAGTTTCACATCAGATTTAAGCATACTAGACGTTAGCCATAGGTGCCTTAAAACATTGTACACGTTGGAACACTTAGTGTAAAGGTGACTGTCCCAATCGAGATCAGAGGTTAGAATGAAACCGAGGTTAGAACACTTGTCAATATAGTCAACAGTGCTCGGGCCAAGATATATGGTCGGTAACAGATTACGATTCCTATTCCTAGAAATAAAGATCGCCTTAGTTTTTTCAACATTAATAGGTAATAGGTTATCTAGTGACCAACTATTTATCCTTTGTAAGTCGTGATTCAACAGTCTCACCATCTCTTCAATAGGAGAATCAATAGAGCATAAATATATTTGGACATCATCAGCGTACATATGTATTTTACAAAACTTTAACATAGCCGGTAAATCGTTAATATACAGTGAAAATAGTAATGGACCCAATACAATAGAACACAAAAATAGGAACATACTGTTATTTATTTAATCAAACATTATGAATGCAGGTATTTTGAAAGGGATAGAAAGTAAAATGAGAAAAATTTGTTTTTTGTTGAGATCTAAAAGCATAAATTCAATGAATGATTTCTTAAACCAAACTGTAAGCCTTCGTTGTATTTTGGCTTTACTAAGAGTCGGATTTTATGAGGTAATTTTTCTATGCCGAATATTTATTTGGTAACAATCATGTTGACACATATAAGGTAATGACCTATATTTGTGTTTTGACCGTTCGGATGCTACGATAATATTAATATTTTCAGATATTATTCTAAAACCGAGAAGTGGTCAACAATTGGTTAATGGGCAACAATTGGCAAGCTGCCCTAGTGTCAACTTTTATCATTTTGGTATCGACTTATTACAGGTCAAGTTATTCTGTACTTCATATGAGGGAGTAAATTTGTTTTGGTGAAGAATGAACATTGGAAGAACTGGGAAAAGTTATATGCAAACTGTGAAAAATAATTAACTGTCCAGGCAGGTCAATTATTTTTCACAGTTTGCATGTAACTTTTCCCAGTTCTTTCAATGTTCGTTCTTCAAAAAACACATTTGCTCCCTCATTTTAATTATTGTCAAGTTGTATAGTTTTTAGTTAGATTTTATCTAAAGGAGTTTTTCAAGTTTTTCGCTAGGAATTAACCTTAAACCACAGACAAACAGACATAACACTTGGAAGAAAAATCAACCAAAATTATCGTACCACACATTTTGCCTGAACAGTAGCATCATCTATGATCGACATTCCCAAATATCAAATAGCAACAGGAGTATCTCGTATTTTTTATGAGGCATTCCCCTTCTTTCGTTAAAATCCCCCTTTTTGACCAAAACGGACATTCCCAACTAAGCCCAAATTTGAAATGTCGGTTTAATCGGTACGAAGAATGGAAAACGAGTGTTATGTCTGTTTGTCAGTGCTTGAACCTTGTTTAGGATCAGGTAAAATATTTAAGTTTATTTGCCTTCACGAATTTCATTCTTTTAACCTAATTAGAAACAATTATAGCCAGGAATAATTGCCAAACTTCTTAGAATGTAAACCAGCCGGACTAACAAAGAGCCTCCTGTATGCTGACGTTTATCAGTACATCAAAATAGTAAATCTACATTATCGATAGCTGATGTTATGTAACACGATAAATAAACCTGGAAGGATAAATTTCAATTCTAGAGGTTTTGGCCAGGTTTTTAAGATTTCCGACCACTGTGCGTCCTTTACGTCGGTTAGCACATTTCTGAACCATTCATGCTGGTGTCTACTGGTGTGTACGAGAATGGGACAAACATGCCAACTGACAAATATCTTTTTCAGCAGCGTCGTGGGATGTATAGGATGGAAGTTAATTATATCCGTACAGTATGTACGATAATAAAACCGATTTAATAAACCTATTTCTAAGATGTGGTTCAATCGCCGCTTCAACCTTTGGAGAGGATTTCGAATATGTTTGCTAATATGTGAACTGAGTATTCTAGTACTTTCCAGAGTAAGCGATAAATTGCAGATTTTAAATACTATTGTGACCATATTTGGCCATGGTAACAATAAAAACCTTTAGCTACAGGGCCAGCTTGATAATTACCTTTATTTATATTGTCATTTTTGTCCATGTGTAATTGTAAAATAAATATCAGTTTTCTTTGCTTGCATGTTTGATAGACGTTTATTTTATGTTTAATAGCTCAAGTTGGTGTTCTCGAATACTATTCTTTACTAAAATTGTTTTACCTGTGATTAATTTGTTGCATGCCATATCCTTTTGTCACCTCCCATCTCATCCCAGATCTTGGAAATGAGCTTCTTAAATCGGTCCATAGTTCTAACTTTATGTTCGCTCTACTTGGCCAGCATGTACGACCATACATAAAAGTTCGGGGAGCCGGGAGGCCACAAAGTCTTATCGAGAAAATCAGTCAAATTCTCCCGACACCACGCTTGGACGATATTCGCCGTATGGGCCGGTGCGCCGTCCTGTTGAAAGACGTAATGATCTTTCTCGTAGAGGTCACGAAGTGCCGGGGCCACAGCCTTCTCCAGAACCTCGGTCTTATAGAACGCGGCGTTGATTTTCACCTTTTTCTCGATAAACACCAGTGGAAGCTTGCTACGCTTGGATACGGCCCCCCAAACCATCACCGTCGCGGCGTTCTGGAACCGCGGGATGTTTATGTGGGACGGGGGGGATGCTGGTCAACGTCCACTGTCGATCATTTTGGACATTGTGCGGTTGTTGCAAGATGAAGAGTTTCTCATCAGAAAACACGAACTCCTGACCAGCGTGCTGCGAAAGTATCAGTTTTGCTCTGTCCAGCCTCTTCTTCGTTGTAGCCTCTGTTACCCCGTGAGCCTTGCGTTTCTTGTACAACTTGCATCCCAGGTCCTTTGCCATGATGGTGTGGGCAATCCCGATCGACACATCCAGGTCAACAGCGGTCTTCCGGATCGAGCGGTTCATTTTTCGACGAACCCGCTCCCTCATCACCTTGATGGCTGCCGGCATCCTCACCGAACGCGGCCGCCCGGATCTAGCACAGTACTTGGCCTAGCCCGTCTCCTGGTACCAATGGATGATGGTGTTATAGATGAAATTCCACTTCACCCCGTGGGATTTCAATCGCCGAAATATGTTGCCGGGTCGCTCACCTCTCGCAAACAACTTTACTATGACGTTGCGGTACTCCTTCATCGGTTAGTGTCGGTTAGCCCAAGGTTAGTCAAGAGAGGTTTTCTGATGTTCAAATTTGTTTTTCACCCCCGCTGGTTACCCTTGACGATCACCGAAATTTTCAAAGCGGAAACTGTTGAATGGATAAACAACGTCGATGGTTGCTAACCAATCCTTCCGCGCACTTCTGTTCTACAAACTGTGAAAACTAGATCACCTATTTTAACTCACCTTGGGTTAGCCTATATACCGTTTTGATTCAAACTTCGAACACTTAAGCCATGCTGAAACTTTCTTCAAAGTAAAATGTTCGAAGACATCTTTATTCTACACCCATGAATGGTTCAATAGCATGACAATTTATTTATTTTCATGGGAAAATTTTGAAAATGGGGATAAAATGTTATTTTATAATGAAAAACACTAAAAAACTGCTGTTCGGTTTTGATTCAAACTTCGAACACTTTCGTGGTCGACATTCAAAGCTCGAATATTTCAGTCTCAGACATCGAATACTTGTATTACTTTGAAAAGTATTAATGTTTTTAGTGTCATTCAACTTAAATAAATGAAATTACATCCTTTTTCTAAACACTGTCCTTCTAAATCCACCTAACAGTGTGATTTAAATTTTTCACACAAAAATTAGTTTCAATCCTTATTTCTGAAGTCAATTGCTAATATTTACGAGCTCCATGAACCACATTTAAGGGAAGTTTACTTTCTACAGCTTTATCAATGCAGAAAATTAATTTTCCTGAAGGAAAACCCGGAAAACCGAATATTATTCATGGGTGTTCGAAGTTTGAATCACACCCCAAAACGTGATTCAAACTTCGAACACTTTTTATTTATCTAATATCTTTGAAATAATGCATGAAATATTGTATTTTAACTATGCTTTAGTACATACATATCTTGCACTTACCTAATAATCGCGCAGTGGGAAGGTAAATGTTCTAAAATTGGTAAAATAATGCAAACGAAAAAACAGCTACTTTTGCACGAAACGCTAAGAGTATGCGAACGAAGTTAAAATCTGTGTTCTCACTTTTTTCCAGCGCCTGCTGATTTCTTACAAAGAGTCCTATAGTTCAATGTCATACCTCACCGGATAGAGGACATTCCAACGAACACGGTGGTGTACGATAAACATAATATTTTATAATATTAGCGATACCTACTAACGAGCATTTTATTCTGAAGTGTTCGAAGTTTGAGACTGTTCTAAGTTTGAATCAGAACGGTATAAGGCTAAAGCTGACACCAATACCAGCACACAGAATGCACATGATGCGCATTTACACAACGATGAAAAGTTGTATTCGAATTTATCGAACACCCTGTAGTGTCAACAGTTATTGTATGACAAGAAAGTTTGCCATTTGCAGGATTTTTACCAGGAGACCAACAAAAACGACCCAAGCCGGTAAGAACAAAAGGCTATTGTATTGAAAAACAGTATTGTATAAAAAGAATTGTCGCACTATAAGAGAAGTTTATCCCAAAAGTACAATCCCAAACCTGTGGCCTTGGGACACAGCCGAGTTAATAGCTGTGGATGAAAATCGCATCCCAAAGCAGGAGGTTGTTGTTGTATTCTTTCTAAAAAGTGCAGGTAATGGCAGCGAAACGATTCTGGCCTTGCCTTGGTAGAAAGTCAGAATGACTAGAAAACAGAAGCTTGGAGAATTCTGCAATGGAAGGAAATTCAGCAACATGCTCAGTTTGTACTTACAGTGGATGAAACTTCCATGTGGAAAATAATCAACTGGAAGTACAGATTGAACTGCTAAGCTGAATCACAGTAAAACCCAACAGAACAAATTAACAACAGCTCAAGATCCGAACACGGAGCTGTGGGATTAAAAACAGCCAACCCAACTCGTGATTCGCTGATTAGGGAAGTTGAAGTTAGAAAGTAAAATCTGGAGGATGCATGCAGCAGTAGACAACTGTCAAAGAGGATTGAAAAGTCCTTAAATGCCCCTTCTGAAAGAATGTAACCATACAATAGAGCGGATACACACGTGACTCAGAAAGAGCGAAAGGAGCGTGGAGAAACTATAAACCCTAAAAAAACGTAAAAGCATTAAATTCGTACAAGTAAATTTGCACTATGTGAGAGGAGCAGCAAGAATCCTCTACTGCACAAAAAAGACGTGGCTTTTATACAAGATGGGCGTATAATAAAAAGATTTTAGGAGTACTCTTCGGCACTGGTAAGCTTCTATGTGATAACTGGATGGCAACACTGTGCGCAGCTATTTTGATATGCGTAGACATCTCCGATTACAGAATTTGACCACTAAAACAGAATTTGTCATTGCCCCAACCTGTTTTCACGGGAAACTAGAGGAAACCTCACGAAAAGAAATAATCGAACTTGTGGAATTCTGCGAAAAAAAGGAAACCAAGGGGTTTCCAACAGCATGGATAACAGCGCACCAGTGAAAAACATTAGTTTTGATTGCACATTGATAAACCATATGTTTACACCAGAATTAATAAAGCTTACCTATGATTGCTTGAAATTAATTTTAATTGAATTTGAAATTTATACGGTTGATTTACATATATTATAGTAGTTTTAATTGTTATTTAAATTTACTTCGATGCTTCCCTCAAAAATGTTGTAATTATCTCTTACGCTTACCCCTTCGAATATAAACAACATCTCAGAAACAAACAACAGTGACAGTGTACGATTCGTTCTATTCTTGTTTCTAATCATGAAAAATTGCATATTATAAATTTTCTTGAACAGCGGATGTTAGATACATTTTATCGTTCTGTATTGTTGCGTGGTTATTTTGTAATTGTTCCGGTTTTCGTGTCAGGAGTCCATAAAAGTGAGTTTTTTAATTAGTTATTCACAGTGCTCCTGCTAAACGGCAACCTATTATTATAGAGTGAACCATCTCCAAATGCAACATTTTGGACCATATTCGAAACTCATGGACCTGTGCCTAATTCTAAATCTAACGGGTTATGATAGTTACATCGCGCTGAAATCTATGTCAGACCAAAACCTCTCAGAACTCGAAAAAGAATAGAAAATTCTCCGTGGTTGTCGAGCAGCACTTAACGGATACTAATCTCTTTTGAGAAACAAGGACTGGAAAGATTTAAAGCATTTGATTAGACGTTCAAGCAAATCCTCTCGCAACAAGTGCTAAATTTAAGCCCACATCTACGCAGAAATCAATTCCCAACTTTAGTCTAGAAAATTTCGTTGCGGTTCCAGAAGCGAAAGCTGGAGGACAAGAAGACCGTATTTTTGTTAAACAGTTCTTCATCCTTAGGCAGGTTACGAGTTATGAACCTGCAAAACTCGGAACAATGTGCCCTTTTTGCTCCACGGAAAAACTGGTTATGCTATATTATAAGCTTACCGGAGAATTAACATTTCAAGTTGCTACTGCAAATTATGTAAAGCACTACAGACAAATACACAAAAAAGATGAAATAAGTGCTTCTAATCGACCTAATTTGAACCAGATGCCTGGACATAAGCGTGATTCTTTTTCGATAAGGTCAAATATACAGAAATCGACAAGGGAGCCGACTGTAGAACATTCTAAGGGAAAGAACAATTCAGAATTTTTTTTGACCAAACCTCGTAATTTTAGTCATGACCTTGAAATGCGGTCAGGCATATACTAATATTTTTTGAAACGATGGTTCTACAATTGATGAAGAAGGGACGGTAAGGGAAAGTAATGAAGTATTTTTTAGGAATAGAGGGGAGCGTGTGGAAAGGAAGAGGGGCAGGGGGGTTAATAGGTAGCTACGCTTAACAAGTTGTCGTTGTGACTCCTACTTTTTGTCTAATGCTGGAAGGCGCATGGGTCGAACCAAGCTATAATCTGAGATTATAACCGGATTCGAACCCACAACACCCGCCGGGGCGTGTGGCTCGCTGGTACCCGTGTACCTATGAACCACAGAGGCGCTGGACAAAAGGAGACTGCACAACCCCCCTTATTAATGTAATAACATGGGTTGGGCTATTTTTAGACACAAATTGTGCCTCTTCCTACACCTACTGTAGGTGTACTGTAGGGCACGCTGGCAGACGAACAGCGTTCACATGCAGTACCTTGTAAGTCGCAAGGGCCTGCATTGTGACGTCGTCTCGCCAGTAAACACAAAGTTAGATTAAACTTCTCGGTTGGTGGTTTCTACAGTAGCGAACTGTTGGGACAAAGGACTTCTGTATTTTTTCTGGCATACTTTCCTAACACAGACATCAAATTCTCTCAAATTTAAATCAAATTCTTTCATTTTTCGTGACGCTCGAATTTTTCGATTTTTTGGAATGACACCCTATCCCAAACCTTGCCGTAAGACGTAGTCCTACATCAAAATCTTAAGGATTAATGCTGTGCAGTACGCAAAGCATCTAGGTAAAATAGATATCTGTCGCAATGATATGCCGTCGAATGGGTGCGAAGTTTTTAGGGAGATATCCGACGATCTCCAACCGTATAGCCAGCCGAAGAAGTGCGTGTTGATTCGAGGAGTTGAATCATATTGAGCATCGCAAGACCAAAAACCTTGCGTTATAAAGGTCTTTCAGACTTAACCCTTCCTTATCGACGGACTTAGCAATCGGTTAGTAGAGTACAGGATTATTACGAGGTTAGTACAACGACCTAACTGACTTTAGCACACGAATCGAAGCTAGCTGGCCAGTCGCAAGACCAGTTGGAAGTAATGAACGTTCCAATTCGAGTGTACAACTAAATGTATGGACTAAAGTATATGGACAAGCGTATCAAGCGAATTCAAATCGTGAGTTATACTCAGATCATAGATCAATTAGATCGATTAAATATTATGTTTCAAACACCGCTGACAACTAGGGTCAAATTCGTAGTTCAATATCTAAAGTAATTTGATAATACAACAATGTTCTCTCTCACCAGTAGACGGTTTAACTAAGGTTTTAATCAATCATATGATCAAATGATATGACAATACAATCAACAATAGCTATTTCCCAAGAGCAGTTCTCACTATTCCTTTACCCATCAGCTCGCTCCTTTAAGGAGTTTATTTTTAGTAATCCGGCAAGATTTTTCTGCAAAAAAAAGAGAAAACAACACAAATGAAATGCTTCGGCTATATGTAATCCGAAGAATGAACACCCGCTGACGGATAGGTACGATCAACCATCGCCATTATATTACATAGTCCAATTGAGCTGCGAATAACCATTGAAATATGTAAGCAATTCACGAACCGGAACAGATTCTACAGATTAAATAAAAAAAAATCTGTCGCCATTTTTCAATGTCACCCGAACAAATCAAGGAATGGTTAAGTTTACAAAATAATGTTTTCGCGCTGCGATATCGTTCAACGAAATAAGTTGTTGTTTTTTTTGTTTATTGCAAAACTGTTAACACATCATTGCAACAGCAGAAATATTTCTCGGTGATATAATTTCGAAATTTTCAAGTGGCTATAGGTATATTTTACAATAAGAAGTTACTTCAGTTGATTTGTTTGATAAGCCACTCAATTGTCTAAGCATGGGATATTTCTTCTATCATCCTTACATCAAATTTATTTTAATTCTTTGTTCTTACCTTCAATTCTATATTTCATTTCTATTTTAATAACCGCATGCACAATGGAGATGTTTGCTCTACAGATTGCTTCACAAAGATTTACGGACCAGCGAGAATAATTCACGTTTTATTGGGAAATTGTTGTCGGTTTGCATTCCTTGATTGCCATCATACAGTTTCATATTGAATTTTCCTTTGCAGACCAGCGCTCGAGGAACTGATCAATCAGGGGCCACCCGGTTCAGTGGCCTCATAACGTACCGAAATAAAGCTAACCGAAGCGCATTAATAAAATGATCGGCTAGCCGGTATCATCCGCAGCAGGTATGCGTGATTTCGTTACATTGCTTATATAGGTTATATGTATGCTTGTATGCTAATAATATTGGACTGACGGATTGATTTTATTCGTCGGTGAAATTAGTTTTTTTTACTGAGGTGAATAAAGTGTCATATTCTTGGAATATGTTTGATTTGGTTTTTTTTAATTATCGGACAGTTTTGGTCGAAAATTAAGAATTTAAGCGAGAGATCCTTGCCAGATCATCATAATGTTCCAAAAGACCCCAGTGAACTCGGTAAATTTGTACTGGATTCCTGGTCATTGCGGTATAGAGGGGAATGAACTTGCAGACGAACTAGCCAGATGTGGCTATAATTCTCCATTCATGGGTCCAGATCCATTCTGCGGAATCTCTGACTGTGTGCTGAAGGGTGAGCTGAAACAATGGTAAAGCCGAATAGTCATGGCCAATTGGATGGTCGTATTAAGGTTACTCAAAAGTTGCTGAGTCTCAGAAAGAGACATCTCAGCACGCTTTCCGGTCTTGTGACAGGACATAGTCCGAGTAAATATCATCTTCGAAATCTCGGTTTCGTACAAGATGATATTTGTCGCCTGTGAATGCCGCAAGCAAAAACTCGGAACACTTGCTATCCGGGTTGTGGGATCCGGAATCATTCATATATTATTGTTTTCTTTTACTATTGAATTCACGTGAATTTTCTCGACCTGCAGAGGAATCATAGTTCCATTCTGAAATTGAATTTTTACATTTCGGCCCTGTGGGCCTCGAAATGAACTTTCTGGAACTCGACCCGGTCTATTTTCGATAATTATATTGAATCGTCAACGCTTGCTGGCAGACAAATTGCAAAGCAGGTCGACTCCGTACACTTGCAAAACGTATTTTACTGCATGACGGTGTTATAAAACTAATTGCTCCGTTCTGTTGATCTATACGGTTCTATTTTTGGCTCCCATATGAATGGGCCCCAACGGTTCTATCTTAGAAAAACAACCAAAAGGAAGAACTTGTTTTGATGGTGGTTTTCTCTTCGCAACATCCTCAGGTTTATCCATAAATTTTCGCTACGACGGGGCTTGTTTGAAAATGCAATAAACAATTTCCTTCGCAATTTACAGCTCTTTAACGATATACAAAATAACGCCTGATGATTTCATCCAAAAAGATTCCAGTACCATTTCTTTATTAGCGAATGTAAATAAGTTTCAATGTTTCGAAGCTTGTGGAGTATTCAAATAAACACAAATCAAACGCAAAATTCAACTTTACTCTTGGGGGTCATCACAAGTCACAACTATGTTAACGAATATACCAAAGACACGCTACAATGGGAAATCCTGTTTGTTCGGAACAGCTACCTACTTGCTAAGTTTTCTAACCGCCAATGTTGCATCGGAGCTATCGCTCTGACTTAAATCGTCACCCTTCCGGTCACTGATACTGGTTTCGGAACATCCGTCAATTGTTTGTTTATTTCTTTTCTCTGCAATAAGCTTTCGAATGAACACCAACTCGACAATTTTTTCCAACAGTCCGATCAATCCCAGAACCGAAAGCCCTAGAAGAAAGCCCAAAGATCCCCCAAGATCAGCTATGAATTGAGTCAGGTCGTAGCTGTGGAATTCCTCTACTATCTAAAAGGTTGAAAAGAATTGATAAATTGTCTAACGTTATTGTAATATTCGTTTTACAGAAACCATCTTCGAGGTGTAATACATCCAAAGCTGTCCGGCAGGGATTGAAATGTTGAAACGTTTCCGATTCATTACGTAGGTGGTGAAAATCGAACTTGAACACGGTTGAAAACATCCGCACACTGTGCTGTCCATATCTTCCATCAGCTTATAGTACTTGATTAGCTGTTGTGTATCCTGAGCGGTATGACACTGCTCGCCGTCGATGTCCGGCATCCAGGGAGCGGTGCAACCCACCGTATTGACCACATGATGCCAGTGGCACAGCTCGCTGCACTGTTAATGAATGCAGAAGGAATCAAACTGTGTATCGGTGGAAATGTTTACATTACCTTTGTGGAACTCATTTCGGCTCCTGTCGTGCAGAGATTTTCCGAACTCGGAAGCATATAGAAGTGTTGCGTGGTTAGCTTTACCTCCACTTCCTCGTCTACCTCCACGAATAAATACTCGACTCGTCCGGAAGATTGCATGCGATTTTCTATGCAAGAAACGAAAAAGGCAAGATACGGTTAACGCCTGGCAGGTATGCTACAAACAAATGTGTTCGTTCGGTTGTAGAATGATTATGACTTCGATGGGAAATGACACTTACAAAAACCAAAGCGAGATTCGCTTGTTTCCAAAGCTTCAACCACCTTCTGTGCAGAGTGATGTTTTATTCGCCATCAAATACGCAATTGACAGGAAAAGGTATAAATTCCTTGCACAATACCAAAGCCAGAAGCACAATGATTTCGCTTACCTGCAAAACCTTCCGCCTGATCGTGGACGAACACGTGCCATCCTGGTTGATTTTCACCGAGAAAGTATTCTTCATCTCTTATATCATGCATTAGCATAATCGAGTATCCTGCTTGTTTCCAAGAGTGTGTAGTTGTAGTTAGCGGGTTCAGGGTAAAACACAGCCCCATATCAAGGTGCATACTACCGACAACCTCAATATCTGAAACGTTGATGTACATTTAATTCAGTAATAGTTCACCACGTATTATCCCGCTACTTTCTGTTAATCCATCCAATCCGTACTGAATGAAGAATTCACTTTGATTGTAGGTGGCTTCGCGGAACAAATCGTCGAGGGAACTTTCGTTAAAGTTGAATTTGTTGAAAGCAGTGGCATACTTTGGATGATGTGAAAGATTGTACCGCTCCATCACCTCATACTTGTACGGGGGTTCACGACAGAAAGTGACGGCCGGATACAGCATCGATTCGTTCAAATCGAATCGAGAATGAGTGGTTATTGGAGGACCGATCAGTTTCTGAAAGCACTCCGTAAGCTGCTCGATAATTAACAAACATTGCTCATTAAGGATGAATGGAGTTTTCACTATAAGCTGTTATTGGGCTACCTGGAAAATGACCACCACGCTGCATATACTTAAGACAATCACTCTCACCAAACGTTTGGGATCAAAACATAAAAAGTGAAGGAAATCCCAAAATGCTTGCTTTAACCTGGCACGAATCATTTTGGCCTAATTTGATTGTCACTTTTCACATTGTTCTTCACAAATAGTTCACTGCACCGGTCGTTTCACATCAGATTGAAATGAACGCTCTCGTGGGTGAACACTATATATATGCTTTTATTGCCGTATCTAACACGAGAATACGATTATCAATGGCCAATAAATATATCTATGCTTATCAGTTCATATTATTTGTCTAATCGGCGTTGCTGTGAATAATTGCATGAACGGTATGAACGCCTCACAGATCTACTCACGGTAGTTTGAACAACAAATATCAATTCCAATCGAAAGTGATTTATAGATAAAATAGATCCCCTGTAAATCACTTGTAAAGTTTCATAGATGAAATGACTGGATGCGTAATTACTAATATTTACATTTAAAGACAAACAATCTCTCATGTCCATTTGAGTGTAAATTTAAGTCAGAGCTCTATGAATCGCTCAGAGCGTTGGCCTTTGACAAAAGGTCGCAATATACTCTCGAAGATAGTCTACACCGTAGACTTGACTTTGATCGCTGTCATAATTTACAAGTGGCTAGGAATTAGTTTAAACTATCTGCTTTGTTGATTGAGCTGGTAGTCATAGCCAGACCGATATATTAGATTGTATAAATCAGAATTTACTCCGAAGAAAAGAACATTTCAATTGAATCGTTGCGTATTTGCTCCATATCTTAAGCCTAGTTAGAAAGCTTGTAAGCGCTCTGTAGACGAAGAGACAAACACGGGCGACACGCTCGGTTATAGGCAATTCATGCTTCGTGTGCATCATGATCTGAGAAATATACATGCAGTATTTTTTCGAGGCGATACGACGTCAAGCGACGACACAAACGCACACGAATTGTCAATATACGGCAGGTCGCTCTGTCTGCCAAGGGCTTTAACGAACAAGTTGAATGCATAGACCGGAGGATGCACGTTTCCAACGACGGGAGTTGGACATTGGATGTCGTTACGACGTCCGCCTATTGAAGATGCCTGAGGTGAAAAGTGCTTTTGTGGAGCAACTTGCATCCAGAGCCACCGAACTGCCGCATGGCGGAACTGTCGTTAAACAATGGTCCGACATCAAGAACGTCTTCATCACGGCCAGTGACGAAACTATCGGCAAAGTACGCAACGGATGGAGAGAATGGATTTCGGATGAAACTTGGAGGACAATCGACGAGCCGGCCGGTATTGAGCGATCGCTAACCAGAGCGGCTTATGTAGCTGCCTTGAACTGCAGAGGACTATTAAATAAACTTTTAGAGCTCAGGACTGAAATCTAAAAAGCTACGTTTGGGAGTACCCCTGGCACATTAGGATCGGTTTCAGGAAGATCCCAATTATGGTATACTGGAAATGAGGGATATGTTTCGATGACACCTTATAGGGCTGACAGCTGTGTCATTTTACTACCGTAAGTAAGGAAAAGGTATACCTTTCCTAGGCTAATGGCACAGCTGCAATCAGTCCTAATAAAACAGTGGCGGGTCTCCAAGTACGTTCAAAACTCGTCATTTACGTCAAAGTCGGTGGTTGTAAGCTCAGATGCAAAATTACTGACTAGCGCTGACTGGCTCTGCACGCTATCCCCTTTACGGCTAGAGGTATACTGCCCATAAATGGAAGACAGTCACATATGCAAAAACGTGCAACTACGAAAAACGCTGTTGAAGCCACGACAATTTTTCTTTAATTTTGAATCGATTTTGGAAACAAATCGTCCAAATCGTCATAAAATCACTTGAATGTCCATAACAGAATACTTTTACAAGCAATTGGTTCACAAGTGACCTAAAATTTGTTCCAAAATTTAGAAAAACTATCGAAGTTACTGATATGCGTTTATTTGTGCTTGAATAAGCAAGAATAAACGCATAACAGTCACAGGTCACAGCCACAGCATGCCTTGATCCTTGCGTTGTCGGTGGCTCGGCAGTACTTTCAAGACCACGTGTTGTTTTGATAATTCATGTGCTCGTTCAATTCAATTGTTCAAAATGTCCTTTTAGACTCAAATCTCTTCCTAGCATTTTCTCCTTTTTATTGTAATTTGTTATCTTGAGTTTACAGTGAGGTCCCATAACGTGTCCGAGTATGACCAATGTGATACTGGACGCTATATGTGACAACAAATGAACTATTTCAAACTAGTTTTGCAATTTCGAGTACTGACTTAGAGAAGTCACATGTTGCATTTTAGTTAAATTCAGAAACTGATCCCCGTAGAGGTATCTGGAACATTCACGGACATGTTTAGATGTAGCCAATGTCGTCTTGATACTTGACACTTTATACGACTATCAATAGTCTAGATTTGCCGTGTATTTATAGATGTCACATGATGGGTTTGTTGTAATTCAAGGTGCTTCTATGTTCAAGTCCCATATATTCCGTAACTTGTTCCCACTGTAACTTCGGAATCGTACATCCGATCCAAATTCTCCTCAACAGTGTTCTTCTAGGCCATAAAATCTTCCGTTTAGTAGTTGCTGCAGTCGAATCGGTCCAGGCATTTCCAAAAAACAGATACTTATTGATATATTTTCACTACTGTGACTGTTATGCGTTTATTTGTAATATGGGACTGACATAGTTTGATATTTTTTTCAATATCTTGGGAACAAACATAACTTTTTTGTTTGAAATATTGAAAGAACAGTTAATTTAAAGATGATCTCCAGGTTTATCTCAAAAGTGGTGAAAAGTCAGATGGGACTGTTATGCATTTATGGGCAGTATAGCCCTCGCATAGCCTCACTGTTTGCAGAGATAGCCATTAGATCATAAAAGCAACTATTAAGAGCGGAGATACCGGCTTAGAATAGAGACTCAATCAAATGGAATGGAGAGGAGCCTCCGAAAAAGGGGGTGCTGCCAAAGATGACCCTGCCAAAATTCTACACTACTATTAGGTTACAGCCGCGTGATTCCGTGACTCCGCCAAAGAGGTGGGAGACAGCAACACAGGTTGTCTTCGACCGAGGAGGAAGCGCAAGCGAACTTTCTTGATGCTAGTAGCACGATGGAGGAAGCAAAAAGGGCGGTGGAGGTCGAGCGTCCACTTAGATGTAAAAAAGCTTGCGGAAAACCTCCACTGCCGAAGTAGAAAGGCAGGAGCTTATGAAACGATGCGAAAACGTCGAAGCTCTTACCATGGCCGCGAAAGCCATGGCATCGCCTAGCCAGGTGCGTACATTCTTTATCACGACGCGGTGGGCAGTCGCACGAAGAGATGCCTAGGCTGGATGTAAAGAGGCTACGGACCGACAGCAATAAGACGGAAGAGGTCCCGGCTGATACCAGCAGGATTGATGAGGAGTGGAGGGCGGTTAGGCGGAAGCCGCCTACAGAGAAGCCCAAAAAAGCCGCTGACATGACACTTAGAAGAAAATCCTTTAAAAACCATCGTCCTACACATTTGCTTGCGCACTAGCCTCTGTTATGCATTTTGCAGAGTAGCTTGCATTTGTAGGGTTTTAAACTGTAATGTTTTATACTGAAAACTCAAAGCAATACTAGAGCCACGCACCGCATTTTGCGAAACATGCTTTTTTGGAAAATGAGTGGTTTTTAATGGAGGATGGAATTAACGCGAGTGTCTCGTCTGTTTGTCTGTGTTTGAAGTATAAGGGACTTGTGTAGAATTCCCTGGGCGAGACGGACCAGGTGAATGCCCTGTCGCAGAGCACTGTCATTTAGTGTAAAAACCTTAACGAGGTCAGTACGGTGATTGACTTGCAAAATGCTCGTGATGGACAGCTCCAAATCAAGGTGGTTCTCTCAGCCATTAGATTATGAAAGGCATACGGTGATATGCAAACCACAATCAATCATGTGCCAGGAGCAATCGCCAGCAAACTGCTGGCGTCTAGTAAAATCAAGGCTTTTTGGTCCGTGTGTACACGCATGGCTAAGAAGTGCGTGGTACGCTGTTTTAATTGCATGGGTTTTGACCATTGTGCGTGAAGTCCAAAGCCCCCGATCGGTCTAAACTGTGTAGGCGATGTGCTGAGGAAGGCCACTTCGTGAAAGAGTATACCAAACCATCCAGATGACTTCACGGCAGAAGTAGGCAACAAACATGCCGCAGGCAGACCTATGTGTCCGGCCTTTCAGCGGGTCCTAAAAAGGTAGGGTGGAAGTTACATAGATCAATCACTACAATCAATCACGGTAATTGAGTGACAGATAAGAGTTGGATGGCGTCATGGGCAGATACCCTATTCAAGAGGTGATATCGACTGGCCCAGAAGGGTACGTCATCACAGTAGTCTATGGTGTTTACATCTGAGCTGCTACACGTCTCCTAGGTGGCCACCGGAGCAGGTCAACCAGATGTTAAATAAGCGTACGGATAAGCTCGTGGGCCGCAAACCGGTTGTCATTGGAGTTGGGATAGTAGGCATTCCACTCCCAGAAGGCAAAGCTTACTGGAAGCTTTGTCCAAGCAGGACGTGAGTCTTGCAAACGAGGGCTCCTTTAGTACCTCCTGCAGAGGGGTACAACTATCGGTCACCGATATCACCTTCTGCGCGTTAAATTTGAATTACGAGACCATGCGATACAACCATGTCTATGAACGTGCAGCCAACGAATGGTCGTCTCTCGGTATAGTGGTAGAACGAGACTATTGGTCTCCTTCGTTCCAGATAACTGGAGAGCAATAAGGCTTGTGCAGAGGGCCCAAACGGGTGCGCATGTCGAAGCGCGTGGGGTTGAGCTTAGAGCGGTCAGCTTGGTGCTCAATAAAAAGGTCTGAATAGCAAGAAATCCTATTTGTAGGAGCCGTGCCGCAATGCGGACTTGAATCCCTGGTGTAATGGCTGTAATGGTGATGAAAAAGATGAAGGCTGCATCGACTCCACAGTCAACGTGGAAGGGTTCTTCTCGCTGCACGATCCTGAGACGTGTCTTCTGACCCCGTATGGTCAAACTAATGACCTGGTATGTTAAGAGAGACGCTTCAGAACTGCCTGGAAGCATGTGAGTTTTCTGATAAATGGAATATACAAAGACTGATACTGCTACCAAAACCGGGGAAACCACCAGGAGATCCCTTATCGTACAGGCATATTTGCCTACTCGACACGCTAGGCGAGGTATTAGAGCGGGTAATCCTAAGCAAGCTAACGTCCGTGAGACCGGGCTGGCGAAGACGCAGTATGGGTCTCACAAAGGTAGGTCCACTATCGATGCTATCACGTCAGTCATAGAGAGCGCTGAGAAACCGATGAAGCAAATGAGGCGTGACTATTGTGTCATAGTCAAGATTGATGGTTAAACCGTCTTTAACAGCGCTAGTTGGGGAGGGATCGCCCTAGCGCTGCACAAGATGTGGGTACCGGATAATCTATGTAGGTTATTCCGAAGTTTCTTTGAGAACCTGTCGCTAGTGGACGACATTACCGATTCCGCGAAAAAATACAAAGTGACCACGGTTGTTCCCGCGGTTTCGAGCTTCGTTGGCCCTCCGGCCCGGCAAAACAGGGTGTTGGTGTAGCAGGCTTTGCAAGCCGTTACCACGAAAAATACTAAAGCACGGAACGAAGAACAAGAAAATTCTTACTGGTACAATCGGAATAGACCCTCGCGACGAAAAAGGACTATGGATTGGGATCTCGGGACGTGAAACTGCCGATCTCTCAACTTCCAAGGGAGCACTCGAGTGCTCGCAAGAGCCGCTGCTAGTTCGATGTCGTAGCGCTGCAGGAGGTGTGCTTTTTTTTGTATTGTTTATGCAGGGAGAAAATCTTCATAGACAGCACCTTCACGGTGCCGAATAGGATTCACATGGTGCCAACATGCGCCTACCTACTAAAAACTCTCCTGCTGCCCGTTCCTGAACCCCTCCCGGAACTACCGTTAGGTTTTACTTCAGGAGGGAGGACGTGCCGAAGCACTCCGACTTGTCCGTTGCGTGTGTGGGTCCACACAACACCCTTGCCATTTCATACCGCCACTACCCTTCACCTAGGGCCTGGGCTGCCCAATCAGCCCGTTGCTGACTCTAGCAAGCTATGTCGGCCCTGTCGTTGCAAACGTTCTAGCCGTTGCAACTCCGTTATCACCGCGGTTGCCGCCCTATCGACGGCACCCCATGCACGCTGCTCAGCGCACATTCTCTGCACGATGTTGTCGGCGTTGGTGTCTTCTCCAACGACCGCAAGCATCACCCGCCGAGTGGACGTAAACCGCGGGCAGTGAAAAATCACATGCTCCGCCGTTTCCTCGGCTACCGTGCAAACGGGGCAAAAGGGTGAATCTACCCGCCCGCGCGTATGTAGATACTTCTTAAAGCATCCATGACCCGACAAAAACTGGGTAAGGAAAAAGTTTACCTCACCATGACCTCTGCCGATCCAGGACGATATGTTCTGGATCAGCCTATGGGTCCACCTACTATGGTCGGTGCGATCCCATTCCGCCTGCCAACGCCTAATTGAGTCCAGCCTAACTCTGTCCCTAGCGCCCCTGACGTTCCTCTGCCTATGGCACTCGATATCCTCACCTAGGAGTATGCATATTGGAATCATGGCTGCAATAACCCCAATCGCATCCAACGATATGGTACGGTAGCCGCACGCAACGCGCAATGCTAACAGCCTGAACACCTTGTTCAGGCATGCCTGATTGCGCTTACTCTCCAAAGCCGGGGCCCACGCCGGTGCACCGTATCGTAGCACCGACATGGCAACGCTGGCCATCAGGCGTCTCTTACTGCTGCTAGGACCGTAGCCGTTCGGCATGATCTTAGACAGAGCAGTGACCGCCGTTGACGCTTTACCACAAGCATAATCCACATGACTGGTGAAGTTCAGCCTGTTGTCTGTCATGACACCCAGGTACTTCACACTTCGTTTGGAGACAATCACCTGTCCCCCCACGATTATTTTTGCCTCTAGGGCCGACTTTCGGTTGCTGACCATCACAGCTTCCGTCTTATGGTGGGTCAATCGCAGATTGACGCCCGCCATCCAACCCTCTATTATGCTTATGGCGTCTGAGTGCAGCATTTCCACCTCCTCCAGAAACTCGCCTACCACTGTAAGGACGATATCATCGGCGAAGCCAGTGATATCGACCCCAGTGGGTAGTTCGAGCCTCAGCACCCCATCGTACATGGCATTCCAAAGCGTGGGGCCGAGAATCGAACCCTGTGGAACGCCCGCTGTCACTTTGTACCTCTTCGCCCCGTCCGCCGTGTCGTACACTAGCGTCCGGTTCTCGAAGTAACTCTTAAGCAACCTGCATAGATGATCCGGTACCCACATCCTATGCAGCGCTACCGCAATTGCACCCCAGTTAGCGCTGTTAAAGGCGTTTTTGACATCGATTGTGACTATGGCACAATACCTGTCGCCTCGCCTTTTCCGTTTCATAGGCTTGTCGGCCCTCTCCACTACGGACTTTATGGCATCTACAGTGGACTTCCCCTTACGGAAGCCAAACTGCGTGTTTGCTAGTCCGACATCACTTTCCGTCACAGGCGTTAGCCTGTTTAGGATTATCCGCTCTAGCAATTTGCCTAGCGTGTCCAGTAGGCAAATTGGCCTGTACGACGAGGGATCACCAGGTGGTTTCCCCGGCTTTGGCAGCAGTACCAATCTTTGGACTTTCCATTTGTCTGGAAATTCGCATACCTCTAGGCAACTCTGAAGCGTCTCTCTAAACATATCGGGATATGCTTGGATCGCCGCTTTGAGTGCCTCGTTCGGAATCCCGTCAGGACCGGGCGCTTTCTTCGTTTTTAGACCCCTGGCAATTACGATGAGTTCCTCATTCGTGACCGGATTGAGGACATCATTCGATTGACCGTACGGGGTCGGAGGCCACCAAACTGGATCGTGTTGCGGAAAGAGCCCTTCCACGATGACTTTCAGCTTTTGGGGGCAGGTTTCCTGCGGCGCAGATGTACCCTTCATCTTTTTCATTACCACCTGGTATGCACCTCCCCAGGGGTTTGAATCCGCATCGCGACATAGCTCCTGGAAACAGGATTTCTTGCTACGCCTAACCTCCTTCTTAAGCGCCGACCTTGCCGCTCTAAGATCAACTCCCCGAGCTTCAGCATCTGCATCGGTCCGGGCCCTCTGCGCTAGCCTTCTCGCTCTGTGGCACCTGGAACGGAGCTGGGCAATGGTATCACTCCACCAGTATACCGAGCGACGACCGTTCATTGGCTGCCCCGTCCTAGGCATAGTGGTATCACATGCCCGTACTAGGACGTTGGTCAGCTCACGAGCACTCAGGTTCGAGCGGGTGCTCTCTGCACTGAGTGCTTCAACGAACAGGTCTTTGTCGAAGGCCTTCACTTTCCACCTCCTCCCTGTCGACTTCACCCCGCGTGGCCGTAGCGCCCGTCGTTCAATCGTGTACCGTATAGCTTGGTGGTCGCTATGCGTGTACTCATCACTACACGTGCACTCATGTGCAGGTTGAGAATCAAGGGCCGATTCTTCGATATAAGCATTATCAACGTGCACAGCCCTCACCTTAGAAGTACGGATGACGACAAGGATGAATTCTAGGCGCAGTTGGAGAGTGAATACGACCGCTGCCCAAAACATGATATCAAGATCGTCATCGGGGATTTCAATGCTCAGGTCGGCCAGGAGGAGGAATACAAACCGGTGATTGGGTGGTTCAGTGCACACCAGCGGACCAATCGGCCTAAGTACCTTTTTCCAGCACAAAATCCATCACAAGTACACCTGGCGGTCACCAAATCAGACAGAATCACAGATCGACCACGTTTTGATCGACAGTCGGCACTTCTCAGACGTTATCGACGTCAGATCCTATCGAACCATCTAGAGATGGTTAAGATGCGCCCAAGACTCTCCGTTGTGAACAACACTCGGTACTAACGCCAACCTCGGTTAGATCTCGCGCGGCCGTAGCAGCCAGACGTCGCCACAAACTACGCGCATTCACTCGAAGCTGCGCTACCGCAAGAGGACGAGCTGGACGAAGCCCCTCTCGAGGACTGCTGGAACACTATCAAAACAGCCATCAGTACTTTGTGCCGCGAGCCGAAATGTGTCGGGACTCGGAATAAGACTGGCAGTATTTCGACGGACGACCGTGAGGTGACCGATAGGTGGAAGCAGCACTTCGACGAACACCATGACGAACCATGGCAGTGGGGAAAGCGATTTCGACGGTGCAACAAACGGGGCAGAGGTGCCAGCTAAAGAACAACAAGTCAGCTGGAAAAGATGGCATCGGAGCGGAGTTTATTAAAATGGGACCAGAAACACTGGCCGTTTGTCAACACCGACTAATTGTTAGAATTTGGGATACGGAACAGCTACCGGAGGAGGGGAAAGATGAGGTTATCTGCCCGATCTATAAAAAGGGCGACAAGTTGGACTGTGAGAACTATCGAGCGATCACCGTTCTCTATGCCGCCTATAAAGTACTGTCCCAAATTATTTTCCGCGGTCTATCACCAATTGCGAATAGATTTGTGGGAACTTATCAAGCCGGTTTCGTGGAAGGTCGGTCTACAACGGATCAAATATTTACACTGCGGCAAATCCTTCAAAAGGGCCGTGAATACAGAGTACCCACGCATCATTTATTCGTTGACTTCAAAATCGCATATGATACCATCGACCGAAAAGAGCTATGGAAAATCATGGACGAGAACAGCTTCCCCAGGAAGCTCATCAAACTGATTAAATCTACGACGGATGGTACATAGTGCTGTGGTCGGATTTCGGGTGGATTGTCAAGTTCATTCGAATC
Organism: Sabethes cyaneus; assembly: GCF_943734655.1. NCBI lineage: Eukaryota > Metazoa > Arthropoda > Insecta > Diptera > Culicidae > Sabethes > Sabethes cyaneus. The sequence continues at coordinate 149,723,308 of NC_071355.1, read as the reverse complement.
ACACAGAGGGCTTCGTCAAAATGATGGTCTTTCATGCCTGCTGTTCAACATAGCGCTACAAGGTGTTATGAACCGAGCGGATATCAACACGCAGGGCACGATATTCAACAAATCTAGTCAATTCGTCTGCTTTGCCGATGACATGGATATTATCGGCAGAACATCTGTGGCGGTGGCTGAACCGTACACCAGACTAAAGCGCGAAGCAGAAAAGATTTGGTTAAAGATAAATACGTCTAAAACAAAGTACATGCTGGCCGAACGACGCCTCAACGCGCGCCGTTGATCGACGGCGATGAGTTTGAGGTAGTCGATGAATTTGTCTACCTTGGCTCACTGGTAACGGCGGACAATGATACCAGCCGTGAGATTCGGAGGCGTATTATCAGCGGAAGTCGTGCTTACTACGGGCTCCACAAGCAATTGACAAATTTGAGTAAAAACTGCCGGCGTGTCGCTACCTGCTGCGATGGTGAGAAAAACGAAAACAAATGTCAGATGCGGTACATTTCATAAAAAAATTTCAGTAAATTTAATTTTTAACTGGTTTTCGATTGAAAACTTTACTAAATTTTTATCAGGTTTTGTAAGAAATTTGCTGTTTTACAAGTTATTTTAAAAACACTTTTAAAATAGTGAATTGAAAGAGCATAAATTTGAAGAATACTGTAAAAGTTAGTGTGGCGACTTAACTAATCGAACACAGAAGTGATCCTAAAGCGGTTTTTGCATATTATTGGAATGTTTTTCTACTTTACAAGATCCCTATGCTTGTTTTGTATCGGTTCAAGTCAAAGTTCTGGAGATTTGAATATCTTTCAGTCTTATCGAACCATGTTGCTTCGGCACTACATGAAAATATGAATGTTCTCTTTAGTTATCCTGTATCTTGCTTGTAATAGCCTGGTTTATATTAATTTCACAAAAAACAAGTTTTTACCACTCAAGCACGTGGATTTCTATAATTTAGCGTGAAATGTAACCTGTTTGTTGTCGCATAAATATACAAAAACATTATTTTCTCGTATATACTGTAAACAAACCACTGACAAAGTATATACCAAAAATAAAGTACTCAATTTTCTTACATTTTGCAATAATAATTTTACTTGTACATTGTTTCACTACATTAAGAAAATTAAAAAAGTAAACTTTTTTCCGATTCTTCAAGCAAACTGTCAACTTTCTCACCGTTCGGCTAGTTCCAAAGACCACCACCGTCATCGCATAAGTTTCTGTCGAACAGGTCAATTGCGGTCGGGCAGACTAAGTCCCCGTACAAAGTGCACCCTGTACAAGTCGCTTATTAGACCGGTTGTTCTCTACGGGCATGAAACATGGACAATGCTCGAGGAGGACCTGCGAGTGCCCGGAGTTTTCGAACGACGAGTGCTCAGAACGATATTCGGCGGCGTACAGGAGAACGGAGTATGGAGGCGGAGGATGAACCATGAACTCGCACAGCTCTATGGCGAACCCAGTATCCAGAAGGTGGCCAAAGCTGGACGGATACGATGGGCAGGGCATGTTGCAAGAATGCTGGACAACTACCCTGCAAAGATGGTGTTCGCCTCAAATCCGGCAGGAACAACACGACCAGGAGCGTAGTGAGCAAGATGGTTAGACCAGGTGGAGCGAGATCTGGCGGCGAGTACTCGGTGTCCGAGGAATTGGAGAGCGATAGCCCTCAACCGAGTTATATGGAGAAACTTTGTTCAACAGGCTTTGTCTTAGGACGGCAAGCCACCTAAGTAAGTAAGTTAGGGTGCTCCACAGGGATCGATCATCGGTACTTCGCTCTTGGACGCCATGTACGTCATGGATGCTTCAAGGAGTATTTACACAGATGTGGGATGGGAGGGTAGGTTCACCCTTCTGCCTCGTTTGTACTGTAGCCAAGGAAATTTCGGAGTACGTGATGTTTCACTGCACGCGTTTCGAAGTCACTCGGTGTGAGATGCTTCTTTTCGTTGGGATAGACACCAACACCATCATGCAGAGGATATGTGCAGAACAGCGCGCGTAGGGCGCTGTCGTTAGGGCGGTGAGGGACATGATGACCGAGTTGCAACGGCTAGAGCGGGAGCAACGACAGGGCTTGACATAGCTTAGCGAGGGTAATTTAAAGGGCGGAGTAGGCAGTCCAAGGCCTAGGTGACGGATGCAGCAGTTAGCGCATGACACGTGGTGTTGCTTGAACCTACACGTTTCAACGACGAACGATGGCTGAGTGCTTAGACACGTCTTGCCTCCCGAAGGTGGTTCCAAGAGGGGTTGCATAAAAGTAAAGCAGGAGAGGCGGTAGGTAGGCGCAAGTTTACACTTTGTGAATCCCGTACAACACCGTTGTTGTTTGAAGATTTTCTCAAACCTGCGTTAGAAAAAAAATGTATGCTTATGCTAAAATTGATTGATTGATTAATTGACTGCATGATTGATTGAATTGATTAAAATTGGTAGTATATTGTACTAATTTCCTCATCCACCCCTTCCTATTCCTTCTGTTTTCCTTCCCTCCCACATTAGGTAAATGATAACAGGGGCAAGATGGGTAAGGCACAAATCTTCCACATATTTGAGAGGAACGTGCTGCTTGAGCCAAAGATAACTGAAAATTGTACTTAGAATCTCGAACCACAGAAGATTGCCCTCGTCAAACCTTGGACAATAATTTTGATGCCGAAGAAATTGAAGTCATGTCGTCAAGAGGTGTTCTTGATTCTTTCACATTTTACGTACATTTCGCTCATTTCGATATTAAAAGCCACACGTCAACTTAATTTCATTTCGGAAATTACACGTGATTTTAGAGACTCGCATTGCCCGAAAGCTCATCGTTGCTCTTTGGTTTATCCACTAGTGGAAAAGTACAATTTGGTTTAGTTTCCATACCAGTTGTCTTGGAATTTACGGATTAAACGTATATCCACAACAGATGCGGCCGACTTGCACTGCGTGACCTTCCTTGGCATGACACTGTTAACCTACCACCGTGTCCTGATCGCTGCAGTTTACTCGGTATTGATTCGCTCGAGCGCCATCATAAAATGCACCATGTTATTTTTATAGCGAAACTGATTAATGGTAGTATTGACTTACCGACATTTAACTGTCTCATCTAAACTTCCGTGCTTCAAACAAACTAGTTACCATCGCACGTCGTTTGTATTTTAGTGACGTTTCAACGCTTGTATTACCTATTACCTTTGAAATGATTGAAGAATTATTTGATAGGTAATGTATCGATACCGAAGTAATCGATACTACCGATATCAATGAAGTAATGCAGAAAATTATGATGACACTGATGAAATCGAATTTGTTGAAGTCTTTGTAAGCAAGCAAATCTGATAAAAAAGTGCCTGACAAAAGGGTGCAATCCTACTTTATACATCAGTCAAATAAAAAGGTTGCAGAAGCTCAAAAAAAAATTTTTTTTTTCAACAACACATTTTTTCCAAAATTCACAACCGACGTAAATATTAGCCATGCCAGTGTGATGAAAACTTTCGAGACTATCGAAGCGTCGGATTTTTCCAAGCATACTGGGCGATATGGAATTTCTCAAGCATTCATCAGAAAATTAGCAACGGAGCTAACTGTTTTAGATTTTTAACGAGAAAACAATACTTCGACTGTTAAAGCTGGGTTAAAGTGTGTGTCTTCTGTCTTATTTCTTATGGATTATGGTGTCTTAAGGAGATATTTTCGACTAATTAGAACTCTTTCAATTAAAAGTCAGATTTTGTTGAATAGATTGCTTTATTTATGTTTATACAAATTAAATTTATTTTTTATTCGTTTCCAAAAATTATCAATAAACAGATTAAAACATTTAAGCTATTATAGCACATCTTGTTCAATTAATTCACGCTTTCTAAACGCTAGGATACATTTGTTCTAGGTAGAATTTTATTTTTCAACCGATGATATAATCTACAAATTGTAAAACAGGAAACAAATGCTTGTCCCCAATACTGATTAGTCAATATGCTGTACTTCTGGTAATGCTACGGTGACATTTGTCTGCTTTCGATATACATACAACTCTGATGCTTCAATCTAAGTGCGTTCTTTGTTTAATACTTACAGAAGAAAATAATTTACAATAGCTGTTCTTTGCTTAACCTACAATCCTGAAGATTAGAGCCTTCAATCTTAAAATTATGTGACTGTTTTGTGTGTGTGTGTTTTGCCCCCTTATTCTGGACCGTGCTCGATATTGGTTGTAGTTCCGATAGAAATAGACATAGCTAATTTTGAAATTGTTAACTGCAGAAAAAAGCTTCTTTTGAGCACCGTTTCTTCCTAGGAATACTGCTACCAGTTGGGCCTACAGAAACAACTTGACTAATATTCCAATCGTGACAAGTAAATTGGAAACTAGCACTGCCGATGCACCGGATCGGGATTTGGGCGAAACAGTTGTAGTCGACGGTCGTAGGATATCTCCCAGATTGGTAATGATGTCTGGCAGGGGTTTGATCTTTGTATCACAGGCGGTATTCTCGATGGCATCTTTCACGGTTGCCGTTAGGATACGGAAGTTAGTGTCTTTCGGGTCGAGATTAGAGTACATAAACTGGTGCATTCGATCTGATAGAACCCAAAGATTGCTTTCGTCGTCCACTTTAACATCGTTCGGGAACACCATATCCGTTACGCTCATATACACCCGTCCCAGAGATTTGATGGTGTAGGCTCGGTTGGATGTTTTCCAACAAGTCACGGCATTTAGGTTTAACAAGGCATAGAAAATGACACCGGTTTTCTGATCAAGAAAAGCAACTCCGGCCTGTCCATTGGGACCACGTGATCCTAGAACCTTGAATTCACGATAGATCTTATCCGATGTTGCAAGAGTTTGATTTCGAAGTATTCTGGTAGACACAGCGAACTCATTAGTCGAGCTTAGTGGATGGAAGTAGAGGGTTGAAAAATTGTCGCTTTGTGGCCTAGAAAGAGCTATTCCAAACAGACCATCATCCCACTGGAAGGAAATGCCTGTGATTGTATAGTTGCCGGCCAGCGGATCCGGGTGGAAGAAATGATGCTGAATGCGCCACGATTCCTGCGACTTCCAAGAATACACCACTAGCCCTGGAGCTCCGAGATCCGCCGCATAAGCGTAAGTGTCATCACAATCGGTATCTTCAATGGCGATGTTCGCGTAGAAAGAGTTTTCCTTTATGTGATCTTTGGGGAATTTGTACCGCCGAAGTAGATTGTCATTGTGCAGGTCGTACACCAGCAGCGACGTAGGGCTTTCCACCTTCAGATCTCCGAGAATGTCGGACACTCCGGTATCGAGTACCCAGAGACGGCCACATCGATCGGCTCGTATCCGGAACGGGGACACGATCTCCGGTGCTTCATCCGTGCTCAGCTGACGGTGAGCATTCCAGCTGGGGTAGGGCCTTAATTTTGGCGACTTTGTGTTGGTTTCTGAAAATTGATAGAGAAAAGTAGAGAGTTAGTGTTGGCACAAGTTATCTGGTAATGTTTCGCATTCTTCTGTTTTTGCATTTTCATAATTTTGCAGTCAAATAAAATACTATCCAACGCCCTGTAAGTGTCCATAGCTTTCCATACGAAACTCTACACTGAATACGAGAGAAACATAATAGTGTTTCTATTCAAATTTTTTTATTGCAACATACAGCTAAACTCCAAAAACATTCACCACATTACAACCGATTTTTATGGCCACATTCAAAGCATTCACTTTGCTAATTATCCTAGGTTCTCATGCTCAGATAGTTCGGCTTTGATCTCTATCCACGGGTGTTTTGATTATAGCTAACAAGTCTCACAAGTCTCGTGTTATGGGAAATGCAATTGTTGCTCTAGCTAGCCCGTACACAAGGTCTCAGGTAGCAAATCGAAAGGTGCACAATTAATTTTTTGTTCCTTACCTACATTCAAGAAATAAAATCAAGGCGCAGCTACGAATAGCTAAACTGGCAGGAACCCTCAAGCCTGCAGATCGGTAAGCGTGCTTGCGACGCAGTCGCAAATGTTCTGTTTTGCTCCAACCGTGTTCTGCTGAATCAGTTTCAATGTCTTGAACGTTTCCCACAAGACGTTACACGAACGCATGGTAATTGAGTGCCATTTAAAAGGTTTGTTTCATTGATTGGTTTCGGCTTTGCTTGCTTAACGGGTTATTGACGGCCCGACACTATGGTGCATATTTGCAAAATCGCGCCATTAATTCCATCGCATCATGAATGAGCCCAAAAAATACGGTAACTTTTCGCAGAGCTTGTTTTATGGTGGGATATGAACCAGTAGCAGCACCGGTAGAATCGATACGCCTTATTAGACTTTATTGCAATTTAAAGGCGCGGATATAGGATGAGTGCGCCAATATGAGACCTATGATCTATGTTCGGATTACTGTTACTACAAAAATTATATATGATTTAAAATTAAAAAAATATTTTCGATTTTACGTTAGTCGACTACAACTTTGTTTTGTATCGGTAGCATATACAACTAGTCAATTCTTTATATAATAAACTCAGTAGGACCATTATGAGCGGCATAACCCTACGTGGTTCTTTCTGAATAATCATTTCCTTGATGTGTTGTGTTCTACATTTTTTCATAAAGATGATATTAAAACAATAAAAGCTTGCTGTAAACCTTGACCCAATAGTGAACATGTGCTTTAGAACGAGGACATTCAGCTATTGGACCGTAAAATTCGTTTGTCCATAAGGAATTCTCACAGTCTAATTTAAGTTGACTTTTAAAGATGAAATGCTTAGAACATGGAAAAGTTTCATCCTGAAGATAACCTGTCAAGTTCTTGGCCGCTTTATCTTAGCACAAGTCGGTTTGAAGAGTTGCAGAGTTATTCGCCATCCCTTTAAAAAAGTGTTGCAGACGTTGGAAACGATTCAAAAGTAAGGAGCTTGGGTTCGTTATGACTTGACGTTTTCGTCTGATCTGGTAACCGAATAACTGTTCCTGGTCGAGCCATCTAGCACGTTGGGCCCGAATTATTCCACCTAACGGTGTGACCTGGCCTTTCTACTGCAGTTGAAGCACTCGGCTATAAGTATAAAAATTATTATTTAAACGTTTCAATTCACGTAAAATGATGTAAATAACAAGTATTTGGAGTCTTTTGATGATATTGCAAAAGGAACAGTCCGAAACTGGAACTCGAAAATTTTGACAGGAGTACAGGTGTACTCGGTTGATCAATTGAGGGATATTTAAGTTCTTCAAAATCCTTAATTAGACAATTCAAATTGAAAAATGTGTTCAGAACCGATTTCTTGATATTTTGATAGAAGTGTCACAACATTATATTTGGTCATAACATTAATTGTAAGAAAACTAATTATGACTAAGCGTCAGAGTTATCATCTTTTAAAAGGAATTTAAAAAAATTTTGAAAAAGAATATTGTGTGAATATTTCCTCTTTTACTTCGATGAAAATGGGCTTCTAGAACAAAATGATTGACCCCAAAATTTTTCAATGATTAATTTACATGCTTGATTTAAATTTTGTAAAATATCTGAATTGCAAACCTGGAAATTAAATAAAAAGAAAACTTATCCAATTTAATTCTACTATGTATATTTTATACTTAACAGTTACGTATTTCGCCTACGACTTGCAGGTTATAAACCGAAAACAGACACTGAGGAAACCTGCAAGTCGTAGGCGAAATACGCATCACATCTTCATTGATTTCAAAGCAGCATACGATAAAGTCGATCGAGATCAGCTATGGCAGATAATGCACGACACAGCGTTACCAGGAACAGTGAGTCAACGGGATACGTCTATACCTATAAAAATGGATTTCTGTCTGTCTGTCTGTCCGTATGTTCCTTATAGAATCGAAAACTACTGAACCGATTGGTGTGAAAATTTGTATGAAGGGGTTTTTGGGGTCAGGGAAGGTTCTTATGGTGATTAGAGACCCCTCCCCCCACTAAAGGGGGGGGGGGGCTCCTATACAAATCTATACCTATAAAAATAGATTTCTGTCAGTCTGTGCGTATGTTCCTTATAGAATCAAAAACTACTGAACCGATCGGCGTAAAAATTTGCATGTGGAGGTTTTTGGGGCCGGGAAAGATTCTTATGATGTTTAGAGACCCCTCCCCCCACTAAGAGAGGGGGCTCCCATACAAATGAAACACAAATTTCTGTATAACTCGAAAACTAATCAGGCAAATGGAACAAAATTTGGCATGTGGGTATTTTTGGAGATAAGAATTTTTTCTATGGTGCATTGAACCCCTCTCCTCTTTAGGAGGGGAATTATGACCCCTCCCCCTTTTAGGAGGGGGGCTCCCATACAAATGAAATACAAATTTCTTCATAACTCGAGAACTAATCAAGCAAATGGAACCAAATTCGGCATGTGAAGGTTTTTGGAGGCAAGATTTTTTTCTGTAGTGAATTAGGACCCCTCCCCACTTTAGGATGGGGCTCCCATACAAATGAAATACAAATTTCTTCATGACTCCAGAACTAATCAAGCAAATGGAAAGCAAATGCGAGTTTTTGGAGGCAATTTTTTTCTATGGTAAATTGAAACCCCTTACCTCTTTAGGAGGGGAATTATGACCCTTCCCCACTTCAAGAGGGAGAAGGGGGTCTCCTATACAAATGAAATACATTTTTCTTCTTAACTCGAGAACTAATCATGCAAATGAAACCAAATTTGGCATATGAAGGTTTTTGTAGGCAAGAATTTTTTCAATTATGAATTGGGACCCCTTTCCACCCTAGGAGGGGGGTCCTATATAAATGAAATGCAAATTTCCTCATCACTCGAATACTAATCAATCAAATAGATCCAAATTTGGCATGTGAAGGTTTTTGGAGGCAAGAACTTTTTATATTATGAATTAGGACCCCTTCCCTTTTAGGAGGCGGGGGGGCAGCGAGGCTTTTGTTGTATGCCACTGTGACAGTCTAAATGATCATCTTTTGGGGCAGGCTCCGATTGTTCTACACAGTTTACGGAATGCTCATACCCATTGATGAAGTTGAGTTAGATAGTTATAATCTTGTGCCCCAATTTGGTATTACACGGTTAAACAAATCAATGACCTTTTGGAATTTGGGCTCTGGGACGGAAACTTCCGGGGAAGTTATGCTTAGATAAAATAAGAGCTACGTAAGTGCACAGTAGACGCGCCGAACTTTCAAGTTCAGACTTACAAAAGCGGCAGGTTTCGTTATCATCCGATGTTCGTTAAGTAATAAAAGCGTGACAGTGTCCAGTTGGGGGCCCCGTCATTATACGAGTTAAGTTGAGTAGTTGTTTTGCTATTGTTCAAATGTATTTGATTCCAACAGGATGCTTCCTTCACAACATTAGCGAAGTTTGACTTCATTACTCAAGCTCATCTGACAGCACAAGCTTGACACCAATCAGTATAAGGGAAGTAATAGTATGTCTTCTTCACCTAGTGTATGCTAACGACTGTTTTTGTGGGGTTTATATTAAAATCGTGTTATAAGCATTATAACATGGTGGTGTTTAGAGTAGCCAATAAACAACTTGACAGTACTGCGTCAAACTTTCCTCTGACGATAAATTTTACGTCGACGGCCAAAGCAATAGTTCCATAACCAAGCTGCGGTTCTAGTGAAAGAGTGCTTCAGCCACCAGTGTTCACAGCGAGGGGGGAGGACTTCTTGTGGATCTCCTTTGATTAGCGAAATCGGGACCGACGTATTTCCTAATGGTGCTGTAATTTCTCTACTCGAAAGCTTTGCTTGCATCTACCTAATTATAGTGTGGACGATTTCGTTTTGAAAGAGAGCCGTAATAACTGAAACGAAGGACATGTAATCGAAAGCACCTTCAATATCAAGGAAAGCACAAAGTCCCGTTTCCTGATATTTGAGTGATTTCTCAATTAACGTCAGTTCACAGTGCGGTGCGGTTTCCATAGTTTGGCCGTTTTGCTATGTATGTTGATTTCCATGCAACGGAGAGCTCTTTAAAAACTTAAGAAGCGTTGATATCAGATGTATTGTTCAGAAACCCTTATGCATGGTTTTCTCTTTTTTAATTTTCTTAGGATGAACACAGCCTCTACTTTCCGCCAATTCTCCGAGATATGTGATACTGGCTCAAAAAAGACTGATGAGTTCCGACATTATAGCGCCGTCCATTTTCCGTAAAAGATGAGTAGTATACCTGAGATTTTACTGGTCCAAAAGAGCTTCGATAGAAGCCTTCCTAAATAATCGGCGTGCAAGCTGAGCCTGATTTCATCGTTTTTTTCTTAACACTTTCGTTAAAAGAGAAATGGAAACAATGGAAGTCATGCAAATATTTCTGTGTTGTGTTGTATACAGGCAGGGATTGTCCACAAGACTTTTATTAAATTTTTCTCTAGTCATCACCAAAGCGGGAGGCCCCACCGAAGCGCGAGGCTCTGTGCGACCGCACGGATTTGCCGGTTCGAACACCGGCTCTGATGGTTCAGCATCTGCCTCCATACTCTGTTCTTCTGTACGCCGCCGAAGAACGTTCTCAACACTCGTCGTTCGAAAACTTTGAGCATTCACAAATTCTCCTCGAGCATTGTCCACGTTTCATGTCCGCAGATAACAACCGATCTAATAAGCGTCTCGGAGTGCGTGCAGGGTGCACTTTGTACGGGAGCTAAGTCTGTTCGACTGCAATTGCTTACGAAGCCAATAGTAAGCACGACTTCCGCTGGTAATACGCCTCCGGATCTCACGGCTGGTGTCAAACTCATTGCCGTCGATCGTTACATTACTGCCCAAGCGTCGATCGGTCGGCTTCGGTCCCGCCGGCCAGCACATACTTTGTTTTAGACGTATTTACCTTCAACCCAATCTGTTCTGTTTCGCGTTTTAGTCTGGTATACTGTTCGGCCACCGCCACAGATGTTATACCGATAATATCCATGCCATCGGCAAAGCAGACGAATTAACTGGATTTGTTGAAGATCTTACCTCGCGGTTTGAGCGCGGGAGCACTATGTTGTATAGTAGGCATTAGGGACCATCACCTTGACGAAGCCCTCTGTATGATTCGAATGAATTTGACAATCCACCCGAAATCCGAACACAGCACTATGTATCAGCATTTTTGGCTCGAGCAGCACAGTGTGCTATCCATCGTAGATTGACTCAGTTTGATGAGTTTCCTGGGAAAGCTGTTCTCATCCATGATTTTCTATAGCCCTTTTCGGTTGATGGTATCATATGTGGCTTGGAAGTCAACGAACAAATGGTGTGCGGGAACTCATTCGTGGCCCTTTTGGAAGATCTGCCGCAATTATTGCCGAGAACTACGTATGACTACTGTATGAAGTTTAACCTTTCTCTATGGAGTTTCGGCCTTCGACGCCGGATGAGGTAGGATTCGCTCGGCCGTAAATGAGGCTGCAACCGTGGTGCTAGGTGAAGAAACTTCGAGTGCCCGAAATGACTGGTTTGAGCAAGTAATAGGGCGAAAAAAAAGAGCTTGGAAAAACTATCTAAGCATTGCCACCAGAGAGAATCAGGTCAAGTACCGCATGCAATAAATAGGCGCTAACTTCTCAAAGGAGCGTAACTGCAAAAATGAAAGCAAACCGAGTGAGAGTTGACTTCTGAACTAGCATAGAAAAAAATATAAACGCACTATTTGTTTATATTACTTCTTACCTACCTCAACTTAGAGGCTTTCAACGATGCGTCAACGTTATGGAGTATTTCTTCAAGCAAAGCACCTGTGCCAAATGAACTTCCAAACAAAACAAACAACTAGCGCATCTTAAATTAGAATCACACTTGTCTAAGAATAAATTCATACATATGCAGAATTTCCATTCTCTTGTCTCTCAGACAGGGTATAAGATAAAATACAAACGAGAATGCAAAATATATGTATATAATTTGAATTTTGTTAGTGAAACTTGTTTGAACAGTGGCGAGTGTGCTTCGAAGTATCCGCATTCTTCCTTCAAAAGATTAATTAACCCAGTCGCATCCACCTAGTTTCAAAACCGCTACCTTTGACAAAAGTTCAAAGGTTAAAATAGCTGGGTGGTAACAATAGTTTGTTTTCAATTTGAATGAAAACAAAAATACCGTAATTTCCTAATCCTGTTAGATATGAATGAAAATTTCAGCTGAACTGAACTGAAGGACATGAAAGGGTTGATGAAGTGTTCAGTAACTATTTATACGTTAATAGCACTATCTAAATCATGATTAAAACATCATCACTGCATGTTGATGCTGACGAGAGACTCGTGTCCGAACGGAACGAAATGGAACGTGTCGGTTAAAAATTTGCATAACTAGGGCAATGGTTGGTATGCTCGGCATGCTTCTAATTCTAGGGCCTAGTCGGTTTTCGTGTTGCTTCAGCATGAATAACCAATTTGTCAATACGAATGGAGTGAGCAAACAAATTAGTATTGATTATTAGGGGTAATTTTTCCCGCTAGAATGTGGCGAACTGAGCATAGGCCCAAAATAGAAGTAGGCTGAAGATATAGTGCCGTACTCTATGACAATAATATATTCGTGATAAACAGATGCGTTGTGCTGTCAGGAAAAAATGCGTAGTGTCAGCCAGAACTGAAATTTCCCTCGAAAGAAATTTCCATCAAAATTGAGTGAGTATTTGTGAATTGGAAGAATATAAACCACTCACGCACGCGTGAAAATATCAATTATAGCAAAACTTCAAAAGGTTGACTAAATATTGTTTCCTGAACAGCATCGATTCAGTGATAGCGAGTTTCCAGTTCAATAAGTATGCGTGACAGGTAATGCCCAAGGATTATATTTAAAAAATAGGCACTCAATAATTTATTACTTTTCAGCCTGTCCATAATAAGTAAAAATAAGTAATAAAATAATGAGATCAAATCATTTAATCTCAGAGCCTGCTGGGCTCGCTATCGGAGCACCAAATAACATGACGTGGTGTCAAAACAAATGACTCTTTGCTGGTTCAAACTGTGAGGCTCAATGACGTGTAAACATGTTGTGCGCCAAACAGGCAAATATGTACCTACACACGGCATCAAATGATTCACTTCAGACGCACGCTTAAACAAAACGACCGACCTACCTACTAGTGAATCGAATTATTTCTTTCCCACGATTAACAGCTTTACGGTGGTTGAATCTGATTTGAAATGCTTGAGCGATAGTTAGCAGTAGGCAGCAAAATGATGTAAAATGAAGATAAAAATATTCAGCAACGAAAAAATTTCGTAAGAAATGTGTTTCATTAGATATATTTAACATACGCTTTTGATACTAACATGGAAGTGGGTAAGACTCAGTGGTGCCTCGATAATTATTCAGTGGTATTTTACATTTTTGTTTGGCATCATACACTAAATCCACTCAAAGTGGCACCAATCGACTAGCGGCGCGTTGATCGTTCGTTGGCAGTGCGTTAAACGTCTGAAGCGTAGTTCAAGGTTCAGCTCGCCGCGTTAGCTGATTGAAGCTGACAACTTTTTCTACCTTGAACAATCAAATGCGATATGGTTTCTATGAATATACGACGAATGCAAATATTGGGAAGACGAGAAATCGGCGGCAGGGAATAAGTATCCTTACTTTTCTGTTTCCGCATTGCTTTAGTAATGGGTTAAGGGAATGTTTCTCGCGGATCATAGACGGTTGTCTTATTCTATTAGTTTAAGTCGCTTATACGTACTGGTTTGCATTTTACACTACTTTTGCTCGGAAATTTTTGCATGGGACATGTCCTACCATCATCCAGCGATTACATCAGACCCCAGCCGACTGCGCCTGCTGTGGTACGATCGAGCACTTGACCGTGTGCAGTACGCAGCACACAAGTGCGGGTACTCTAAATATTTTCGATCGACTGCCAGAGACTCCGGCAGGCAGTGAAGTTGCGCACTCTCACTTTCCGAGAAACCGGTTGGGCGGGATTATGAACTGGCGGTACCAATTACGGGGGAATGAATTGACCACACATCGATTAATCTTTGGCGGTCCTTTACACGGTCACGTTAACTGTCAATACCGGTTTCTAGCATTGTTCATCTATTTTGTTAAGGTTGTTTAATTAATTCATTGGATATAAAATATTAGCATGATGTATTTAGTGTCGCCACAAAAACCCGATTTTAAATTCACAATTTCGTCAATTGTTTCATTCAAACGTTTCATGGAAAACAGTGATGAAAAATAATAAAATGCCTACAACCTCTAACGAGATTCATGTTGTTTGAAAAGATGGACAACACAAATTGTATGGTAAGCCCCGTGAACAGAAAGTTTCGTTTGAATGTTCACAATGAAACCTTTGCCTGTGATTAGGAAGTTGAAAAATAAAACGCACTTGACGGAAAAATACCGGTTCATTGATTACAACATCTGAATTGATGTTTACATCGTCACTTCGCTAAGCGGTTGCTCGGGGATTCTCGTAAAACACTTGTTGACTATGAGTCAACATACTGTTGACAAATGGAATGGATTTTGGGAATCTCCAAGACCCTGAAAATATATTGTGCTGATAAATCTGAAAGTTCAATTTCTGAAAAGAAGGGATTCATACTCACATACCGATTAATAGGATAATACATTCACAGAGTGACTGTTGTGGTGAATTGTGGAGTCCATCATTGACATATTTTAGTTTGAAAATGGGGTAAAATCCCGGATCGATCAACAAACAATGCTACTGAGACACGATATTGGGTTTAGTTGCAAAAAATTGAATACGTGTTGTCGTATGATTTGTTGTTTCATTAAGATAGTGCAACATTCCACACAGGTTGATTGACTTGAAGTGTTTTTAACATTGTGTAGGATGAAGATTAGCATGGTAATAGTTCTTTATATTGACGACAAGTATGCGACGTTTGAGGATGAAATCAAATGCGACTAGCAAGTTCTACGAGATGGAGTGCAAGGGTGAAGACGTTTCATCGTCTTTAGTGAGAATAATCCTTCCATCATCTACCGGGGCACTAATGCTGACGGTTGTGGTCTATCAAACGGTATCAGAGAGATTCACAGCACACAAAATTTCCAGGCGGAGGCAATTTTTTCCATTCCTGCCCAGAAAGCACAATGTCTTATCTACGCTACACTTCAGAAAGTTGCTAGGCTAATTAGGGTAAATCAAGTGTTTGCTTTGTTCGCTGCTAGGAAGCTTGCTAGTGTTGTTCTAACGCAAAAAATCCACATCGAGCATCGAGTTTGTCAACCACCTTTATCCAGCAGGTTTATTCGACAGAAAAGTCACCGAATAGTTTGGGTCACTAGATTGCAGGCGCCTGCCCATGGGTGTAGCTTGGTAATTTCCCTGGAAAGGGGCCTCGGGGAGCCTTCCAAAAAAATTTTTATTATGATCCAGTTACGCCGGCTGTCACCGAGAGCACAGGGTTTTGTAGAGAAATACCAGACGGGCTTCATGAGAGCCCGCGCAATTACGGATCAGATGTTTACCATCCGACAGATCTTGCAGAAATATCGGGAGTACAACGTGCCCATGCACCCCATCTTTATTAATTTCAAAGCAGCATACGATGCACTCGATCGAGGCTAGCTATGACAGATAATGCACGATCACGGCGTTCCGGATAAACTGGCGCAAATGATCAGAGCTACATTGGATCGAGGGTTGTATTTCGTGTGTAACTCGGGGACACTTTCGAATCCTTCTTGCATACTATTCAACATCGCTCTTGAGGGGATGGTCCGACGAAAGCGAAGTCTAGGAGGATTGGGTTAAACGTAAGTGCGTCGAAGACAAAAACCATGAAAGAAAGAGACTCAATAAAACAAACACGTGCCTCACACGGACGGTAACTGTTCACAGCGCTGCTTGCTGGAAGCGGAAGGCACTGCGGACAATATTTGGCGGAGTACAAACTGAAAGTGGAGAGTGGCAGAGACGAATGAATCACGAGCTACAGAAACTGTTTGGAGATACCCATTGTCATCTGGCGAAAGTCACTAGGCTACCGTGGGTCGGGCATGTCGTAAAGATACCGGACGGCAGTGCGACGAAAACAGCTTTTTTCAACACTTATACCAGCACTAGGAACAGGGAGGCTTAACGTACGAAGATGGCTCGATCAAGTCGAAAGTGATTTGAGACTTCTGAGACTGCGAAATTGGCGATGAGTGGCCCAAGATCGAGTTGAATGGAGACGACTGTTTATAACAGCAAGAGCCGGGATGGCTAGTAGGCTACTGACGGCTACCTAAGATGACAACAACTACGCGAAAGGAAAAACATCAACGCAGTGGGAATATATACACTGATTTTTTTCCGGTTTTCAAATTACAGTGGGGAAAATTTCTGGAGGGGGCCTGCAGAATTCTGGCTTCTGGCTAGCTACGCGAAAGCTCCTACCTATGAGATGGTACGGGTGGTTGAAACCTAAGAGTTGAAACTGCTAATGAGCACTCTTCATATTTTTGGATCGTGGATTCAAAATGAGCTTCGCTTTTTATCCTATTGCGGGATGCGGGACGAAGAAGGGGTCCAGAAGTGAAAGAAGTAAAGCGAAAAAGGTAGGTAAGAAAGTGAGAATAATAAAGTGTCGACAGAAAAAGAATAAAAGTTCGTTTGAGACTGATCATGAGTGTTTTCTTGTCCGGTAGCCAAGAACGTAAGCCGACCTTGAAGCAGTGAAAAGGGAAGTCTCATCGACAATTTCTGTTTGTGTTGAATAAAGGGTGTCCCACATCCAATTGCACCACAGAAGAAACGCTGTAGAAAATTACCTAATTGACTGATGCTTTTCAAACTTTCAGACAATACAATATAACCCATTAGAAAGCTTTTAGCATATTTGTTTCAATCAACTTCTTTACCATAACCGTATGCTCCCACCGTACGCTTAACTCTACTCAAAAAGTTTTGGATAACCTGGCTGCAGCTTTATCTGTACGCAAAAGTGGGTTTCTTCCTCAGATTTGACCTCCTTGGGTTGTTTCCGTAATGTCTACTTGATAATAGCATAGTATTTTTCGATGGGCCTTAGTTCCGGTGCGTTGGGGGGGTTGATGTCCTTGGGTACGAAAGTAACCCCGTTGGCTTTGTACCACTCCATGACATCTTTTGAACCGTGGCACGAAGCTGGAACCGGCCAGATGATCATAGGGCCCTCGTGCTGCATCAACAGAGGAAGCAGACGCTTCTGTAGACACTCCTTGAGGTAGATCTACCAGTTTACAGTCCCGGTAGCCACAAACGGTGCACTCCGTTTGCCACATGAACAGATCGCATGCCAAATCATGTATTTCTTGGCAAACTTTGAAAGTTTCTGCATCCTTACTTCCTCCCGAGTCCCGAACATCAAATTTGTGCTAGGCGGTGAAATACAGTAGCCCCGGAAGTTGCCGGAAGTCCGCCTTGATGTAAGTCTCATCATTCGTGATGAGAGAGCTGAGGATTTTCCAGGTGCTTGCGCAAAATAGATTTGCTACGTTGCTTTTCGGGTGACGCCATTTTCTCCAATTTTCGAAAAACTGGCCGCTACAAAAATAGAGTATAAACAATACACTCTAAACTACTTCTACTCAAATTTTCTACAGCGTTTCTTCCGTGGTGCAATTTGATGTGGGACACTCTTTACAAGGAGTGGTTCGCATCAACAGTCTACAGAATATCGTTAATTGGGGTACTCCGTGATGAACTTTTCGGATTGGCTCTTTTGAGCAGCGTCTGTGGATTTCTGTCGGGTGCTTCCCTGCAGATTTCGTTTGTTTTCTTCCTCTAGCTATGTTGGATCTACCTCTACGCATCTACGCATCCCAATTTTTTATCGGGCGATCGACAATGGACTTCCGAAGTGAACGTTAACGGTTAACGGTTAACGAAGACCTACAGTTTTCGCGTTGTCTTCACCAATGTACACCAAGTGTACAATAGAACAAATTTTACGTTTGAGTTGAAAATTCCTGTTTGGTCTGTAGTAAGCTGATTTGAGCACCACATATTTCCACAGACCCACAGAGACACCCCTGGCCATCATGAGCCATGTGTCTACATCAGTTTTGGCTATGGCGTTGTCCGGTTCCTAAGATATAGAAAAACTTCCCCCTTCTCAGCCAATTGTTCCGTTACTGAAAATAGGAGGAGGGATTGTTGGTGTTCATTCTCAACGACATGGTTTTTGCGACATTAGAGATGATCCCTCCGACACATCAAGTTTGAGCTCTGATCAGATCGCCGTTAGGAGAGCAAGAGAAAGCCGTCGGCCAAGTCTAGGTCACTTAAGGTTTCAAATTAATTCTCGATCTAATGTAATATCAATAGCTCCAACCAAAATCTCATCCATAGCGACGAGAAAAAGTAGCGGTGAAAATATATAGCCCTGGTTCGTGGTTTAATCGATTGAATGCAGTTCCGAATTCAACAAACACCAAAAAAGAGAGTCCCGGAACTCGGGGATCTGCTCCAATATAATACGAATAATATAATCCACACATGATGGCTTTCATGGGATATTATAAATATTATAGAAGTGATACAGAGCATGACGCGATAAATGCCACATTCAAATAGGTCCCTTTCCTTTGAAATTTTTGCCAAGATGCACTGCAGCCAATCCGATGAAAACATCGGGGTTTCCCAGATATCACTGTAGAGGTAATGCCTGATTTGCATATCGGCTGACACGAATTAAATTTCTAGTGCTCTACTGGACTTCATACGTTTGATTGCTACCTTCTTCCATTTCAGCAAACGATGGCCCTTCGGAGTTGACGCGTTTGACACAAAGTACTGTGGTCGTCATGGTGGCTTTATTGGTCTTGAAACATACTTGATACCATACTTGAAACATAGAAGAGTTTTTGAAAGTGTTCAGTCATCATCAACAGCTGTCCTGTTCCGTCTACGAAACTGTTTAACAGGTTGCGGTTTAGTTGACGACTGCCTAGTCTAGTCTAACCGCGCTAATACATGCCAGCTCAATGCTGGTTTTCGTCTCGTCTTTCTCTGCTCATAGACCATCCTCCAGGTTTCGTTTGAAATCATTTCCCTCTGACCTTTGCATACTTTTCCAAAAGTTTCATCAGTTGTTGTAACAAAGGAATTCATGATGCATTGCCACCTATCACCATATTGTTGGTGCCACAAAATTTTGCAAACTGCTCTTCGTTTTCGTTCATTTTTTTTTATTATAACGCCTCATGACGCGTTAAAAATCCGTGTTGTTCGAGCCAATCTTCGCCTTGAAGGCACCTACATTAGGGTGGCCACACTTTCTGATTTACCAGGCCACATCCTGTTTTCGCTTGGTATTTCCTGGTGTCCTGGCTTACGGCGAAAAATTCTGATTGTCAAAACCAAATCCTGGAGGATTTGCATGCATTACCGTAATAGTTTACATACAAATGTCCTGTTCTCAAAGAATATTATTAGCCTCGCAATAAACGGGTTATCTCATTTTCGTTTTGAACATTTTGAAGCCAGATTTTACATTCCCGGTTTTATAATCATAACATATTTTGAAATTTTTTTGGTACCTCTAACGTCTTCAGTGCCAAGATTTATTGCAAAACAGGTCGATTTTGTTTGCTGCTGTTAATTTTCTAAAGCTTCGAAAAAAGTGAGACACGCAAAATGATTACCGAAAATTAAAAAAATCGAATTTTCTTCAACCATCCAGGGAATAAACCACAACAATATAGTTAGATTTTTATGTTTCTGTTACGTTATTGCTTCATTGGATCTTCACTCCATTACTGAATACCCGCACCTTGCCCTTGACACTACTCATAAGGTTATGGGAAATTGTATTGTAGATTTTCGGCTTTACAATCAGTTTTATATGGAAAACGGCTTTTTATACTGCCTGTCGTTTCGGCCTTTGATACTTTTACCCACCGCTATTCTTCAACAATTAAGCTGTTGAAGTTAGTTTTATGAAGTCTGGCCTTCTTTATGGCCATAACTTCTCCATCGAGCGAAGTTCTGGCGACTTTGGTGGGTTGACGTCGTTTGGTACAAAAATAATATTGTTTTCTCTGTACCAGTCTATTATCAGCTGCGGTTTGTGGCAGGATGCAGCCAAAACAGTGCACTATGGGTAAAAAAGGGCAAAAAAAACGGACGCAATTAAGATACGGCCTACAGGCTGCTAAAGTATCGGTGATCTTATGTAAAATTTTCCGGAGAATCGCGTGGTGCCAACCCCTTTTCTGGTTGTCATAGGGAAGTGCCCCATTTTGCTCATTTTCCCCTATTTTCAACATTTTTTCACACTTATTGGACTACACCAAGCTAGACTTCTGGAAAATAAAACTTAAAACCCTGATATTTTTGTGTAAAAAAGTCCGCTGAATCAAATAGGGTTTTCCCCATTTAGTTTAGAGCACATTAATTTTATTGTTTGAGTTCTCGTTTGGTATGGTCGCTTGATAACGCGAGTTCAACCACAAAAAAATATTGTGCTCCAAACTAAATGGGATAAGCCCTATTCGATTCTACGGACTTATTGGTATAGCTCAATAAGTGTATAAAAATGTTAAAAATAGGGGAAAATGAGCAAAATGGGACACTTCCCAATGATAAACAAGAAAGGGGTTGGCACCACGCGATTCTCCGGAAAATTTTACATAACATCACCTATATTTTATCAGCCTGCAGGCCGTACCTTAATTGCGTCTGTTTTTTCGCTCGTTTTTGTCCATAGTGCAGTGTCTCGCCATCGTGAGATTACAAAACAGGCAGCAGGCGCTTGTGGAGGCACTCGTCCTGGTAGATTAGTCAGTCGGTGGTACTTGTTGTGATCTTGCAGGTTTGGCCTGCCAAACCAAGAACAATTGGTCCACCTCATTACTTATTATGTGTCAAGGTAAAGTTCTACCCCGGAAACTACTATATGTCCGTTTTGATGCAAGCCTCGTCATTCACCACGATGCACCTCAGTTTCGTCAGCCACTTGCGGCACAGCTTCCTAGAGTGCGTCTTGGATACCGTGTTTTGTTTGTCGTTCCGATTCGGTGCCTTCCAGATCTAGAGCATGTAGAGGCTGACATGTTTAATCGTTTTTCGACAAACCAGCTGGAAACTCGATGAACACCTCAGTGGCGAAGTTGCAGAAGGAGGCGGAACGGAAATTAACCTAGGAGCGCCCATGGAAGATAGTAATGTCCTAGCACCTGATCTCCAAGAAGTCAAACGAGAAATCGGGCTGCTGAAGATCATTAAAGCCGCTGGAAAGGACCGCCTACCGGCAGAGCTTTATAAACATGGCGGAGAAACGCTATCACGGGTTATTTCGAGGATTTGGGAGGAGGAAAAACTACCGGAGGAATGGATGGAAGGAGTGGTTTGTTCCATCTACAAAAAGGGCGATCGGCTAGACTGCTGCAACTATCGTGGTATTACGCTGGTAAACGTCGCCTACAAGGTACTCTCCCAGATCCTGTTACGCCGGCTGTCACCGATAGCACAAGGTTTCGTAGGGAATTATTAGGCGGGTTTCATGGGGGACCAAATTTTTACTATCCGACAGATCTTGCAGAAATGTTTGGAGTACAACGTGCCCAAGCATAACATCTTTATTGATTTCAAAGAAGCATACGATACAGTCGATCGAAACAAGCTATGGCAGATAATGCACGAATAAGGTTTTCCGGACAAACTAACGCGGTGATCAGAGCTACATTGGATCGAGTGATGTATTTCGTACGCATCTCTGGGACACTCTCGAGTCGCTTCGAGACGCGCCGAGGGTTGAGACAAGGTGACGGTTTATCCGGCATGCTGTTAAACATCGCTCTTGAGGGGGTGATCCGAAGAGCGGGCATCGAAACGAGAGGCACGATTTTTACCAAGAGTAACCAACTTCTAGGCTTTGCAGATGACTTCGGTATCATTGCCAGGAAATTTGCGACGCCAGACTGAAAGCGGAGTCTAGGAGAATTGGGCTAAAAATAAATGCGTCGAAGACCAAATACATGAAAGGAAGAGGCTCAAAGGAAACAAACGCGCACCTTCCACGGACGGTAACCGTTGACGGCGACGTACTAGAAGTGATAGAGGAGTTCGTGTATTTCGGATCGCTGGTGACCGCGGACAACAACACTAGCAAGGAGATCCAGCGGCGCATCCAAGCGGGAAATCGGGCCTACTTTGCCCTTCGTAAAACGCTACGATCAGGAAGCATACGCCGCCGCACGAAGTTGACAATGTACAAAACCATTATTAGACCAGTAGTTCTTTATGAGTTTATGGACTTGAAGCCGTGACGCTGCTTACGGAGGACATACGCGCCCTTGCCGTGTTTGAGCGGAAAGTGCTGCGGACGATATTTGGCGGAGTACAAACTGAAAGCGGAGAGTGGCGGAGGCGTATGAATCATGAACTACAGGCACTGCTTGGGGAGACTCCCATCGTACATCTAGCGAAAGTTAGCAGGCTACGGTGGGCCGGACACGTCACAGGAACAGGGGGGCCCAACGTGCACGATGACTCGACCAGGTCGAAAGCGATTTGCGACTTCTGAGACGACTAGGAAATTGGCAACGAGTGGCCCAAGACCGAGTTGAATGGAGACGAGTGCTTGAAACAGCACGAGCCACCCCGGCTCTATGCTGCTGAAGAAGAAGAAGAAGAAGAAGAAGAAGAAGAAGAAGAAGAAGAAGAAGAAGTTGGAAACATCCGAATTCTTCGCCTCATCGTGAATCGAAAGTTTCTGGCGATGCTTCAATCAGACTTGCTAGCCTTCACCAGGTCAGCTGTCTCCGTTTTCCTGGTGCTGCGTGAACGTTAATGGATTTGGATCTCCTTGAATGACTACATCAGCCGGGATGCCATCGAATAATAAATTCCCAGGTGTTTCTCGATCGAACTGGGGGACGCAGTCGAATTATCCACGACGGCGTGGATCTGCTCTTGCTAAGATGTCATCTCGATAATCACTTAATAGATTGTAGAATAAACTGATGGAGTTTACCATCACGATCTTCGGATTTTTCTAAAGTTATAAGGTTTATATCTTCTGTAGCCCAAGCAGATGGGGGTAGATTTGTCGAATCTAAATCTTTGATTCCATGTTTGGACGGAAAGTCTCCTGATTTCTAGTGACCATTTTGAATGTCACCATTTTGATATTTCTGAACGACACAGTTCAGCTCCGTAATAACTCGCTTTCTCCTGCAAGTCGGCAGCATCTGTTGACGCGTAACAGTGGATCATCGTAAGGTTTCTCATCGGTGTTCTGAATTTGGCACCGTTTATTCGAACGATTTTCGGTTCTCATCTCATCAAGGCCACATGATCCCCTCTCCCTTGCGCTCAACAGAAATCCAATTCTTCGTTCCTGAATTGCAGCATCACCTGTTGTTTGCGCTTTCTGACTCTAAGAGTAAGATTGGTATAGCAAGCCATCAAGCACGCAATAAAGTTTCGCAATTCTATACTCCTGGCTAAATCTGGATGCAACCAAATACTCAAGAAAACTCTACGTGGAATGCAGAAGACTGCAGTTTAGAAGAATAGTCGAAGTTCCCGCAAACGTTTCTTGGGTAGCAAGCAGCTGAGGACTAAAAAGTTTTATTGTGTCCTAATTTTATTATATTTTTTAGCTATCTCAATTTCGTCTTAGAAATGGTGACCTAGTTTTAAACTGGGCTTTCAGCTTCAGTAAAGAGTAAAGTTTTTAACTAATTAAACTAGATATACATCATCTTTCAACGAATTCTTGCCAACGTTTTTGTCGCTATGCAGGTGGATCTAGACCAAAACATGTATTTTATAGTACAATAGGCAACTTTACCAGAGTTGATTTGTGCATTAGTAAAGGTTAATTACATGGTTAGTGGGTTGCACGTAGCTTTATTTCTCGCATTTCTTTAATGAGCGTTAATCTTCATTTAAGTATATTATGTCAAACGCTAATTAAGCTGCAATGTTTTTTTTTACTTTTATCATGCATGAATAACAAACTCTTACCTACTTCACGTGATGAGATCGCTTTTGCATTACCGAGGAGGCGCGGTTTTGCGATTACCTCATTTGAAGTGCTAATTATATTTTGTCTCCATTGACACCAATTGTTATTTCGTGTAACTTTGCTTTCACATCGGTGAGAGAGATAGTAGGTACTCAATACTTAGCTCAAACACCATGAATTGTATGTTATTTCATTTGCACGATGGCCTCATCAAAGCGTTACGAGCGGAATAACGAGCGAAGAAAAATAAATGCGAAAAAAAGATCAAAACAAATGGAAGCAAATGAATTCGATTTGGATCGTGTGAATAGGTATGAAATTGAAAGGCATGAGAAATTGAGGTAATTGAGATATAATGACTTGTGATCCTCTTTATCTCGTCGCCATCGCTCGGAATGCACGGAACCGACGAAGTGTTTGATGTTTCTATTTAAAGTTCACCCCGGATGCATTCAGATTTAGATAATACATGTTCGTATGAAATTCTAGTTTTGCCTGTTCAAGTTCATGGGTGTTAGTTTCGAAACCTTCTAACTGTACAGTATAAATTAGAAACCGAGAATTCACCACACCCGGTGGGTTATAAATTCTTCCGGAGCAATTGAACAGTCACCCCGGCATCCACGATGCGGAAAAGCAGTTCCATGTTAATTGTCTTGCTCTGGTTTATTTCCGCATGCATTGACTGGCAAAACGCAAAAAATTGCACTACTTGCAAGTCTGCGTTACCCAAACCGACCGGTCACGAGCACTCGTGAGCAAAAGCAAAAAAACCTGATCCGATACATTCGTTGGTCAGCTACCTCACGTGAAATTTGAATATGAACGGATTTCGTAAATCACATCCGGGCTCGGCGGCCACTCAGAACTGGATTCAAATATATAATTAAAAATAAAAACAAGTTCGGCAAAGTCGGCTGTTACGTTGAAATGAATAAAAGTACTTTAGGCACCCAGCATCCTCTATCTAAGCTAGGGGATATAATGAATTATTGCTGTAGACGAAGTCCATAGCAAAACGGCGAACCAGACGAGGAATGACACTTAACCTTTACCGCCGAACGGTGCGCTGCTGTTGGGTGGTGCAAACCGGTTGATTGATTTGTTGTTTGTTTCTGAATATTACAATAGGTGGAGTTATTTTGTGTCCGCTGCCGCATTGCATCGAAGGTTTCCGCTGCCGGAACTGAATTTGCGCATACCAGCAAACACCGTTGGGCTATTGTTTATAGACATGCTTGTTCAACCGGTTTAATTTCCAATATTAGACGGACTGCCACATTCAAATATTTGTCATGGTCGCAGCGGTGGCTGAACAATTAAAAATGGACCCAATGTTGCGATGCCCTTAATAAGCAGGCGATGAGATTAATAGGTGAATATTAGAACTTAAAATTAATAATCGTTTAAATACATGCAAACGGACAAGTCGAAGTCCTATCGGAAACTTGCGATCTTTACGAAAACATGTTTGAATTTGCTTAAGGGGAAGAATTTAGACGTGTTGGCTGCATATTCATGTTTCAAGTATCACCGAATTAGATAAACATAATAGGAAAACGGTGCTTCCCAGTTGGCCTCGAGGTATGACAGTTGATCTAACAAACCAACCGTAACATGTTCGAATTTTGACGGGAGCAGCAACTGCTATAGTCAAAAAGATCATGGTACTAGCACTAGCGCTGAGAAGTCTGTCAAATAAAAACAGAAGGTCAGGTTCTGAAAACAAAATGCAGCACCCAGGCTTTCCCTTTTTTTGCCTTTGAAGTTCAATTTTTGCTTCAATTGTGACTTTCATCTATTTTTATTCCAGGACTATTGCTTGAAGAGATCTCCTGAAGGTTTGTTAACTTTCTATTATGAAAAAATCAGTTGTATGCTCCTGAGTCGAGTTTTGAGAGATTTGGCATTTGGATTTCGTTGCTGGTAATTTTATCAATAGCCATTTTCAAATTTTTTAAATCTTTTATATTTGATAAACAGCAGACAAACAAAACTATTTGAATAACTTTTTAACAATAATAATTTTGAATGGTCAGTACTTTTTTGTTAAATGAAATTCATTGGAACTTAGGCATAAACGTTTCGAAAGTTAAATTTTAATGTATATTTTAAAATACCACTTCGCAAAAAATATTACCCTACTAATGCTGTAAAAACAGCTGCGAAGACAACCCTAATAAATGAATGAACGCCTCAGATTAGTTTTCATGTCAGCTTTCTATTTTGATTTCCGATACGACTTACAAGGTTTTACAATTTACAGAACAAGGCGCCTCCATCGATTATAACGAAAAGGAGAACGCGTGATTACTTTCAACTAGTAGTGCAGGGGCCTTCATAAACGCTAAAAATATTTGAAAATCAAAATCTTTCATTCTTCATGCATTTTTATTACTATCTACTAGCTGTGTGCCCGAACCTTCCCGGGCCCCTTTGTCTCTCAGCCACTTTTGCATCTGTTATTGTACGGAAGTTCTCATTTCCATTTTTCTTTATTTGAACGTCTCTAAACCGTTGGCAGCTCCTCCCCAACTGTTGTACCTCAGCCACTTATAAATCTACCTTTTTTTGAAAATTCCTATAAAGCGGGACTTCCCCCTGCTGTACGCAGTCCCTTACCCATCTGTTTGCTTTCCGAAAATATCTGTAATGAAAGAGAATCAAAGCATTTTTCCATATCCATATATCCCTCCTCGGTGGGCCCTCTTCTAGACCTCCCGCTTGTCTCCCAGTCACTTTTATGATTGCATACAAATGCAGACCTTTTTACTTATTTTAACCTTCCCGCCCTTGTTGGAGACTTTTCCTTTTGTCAACCCTTTCTTTTCACTTCTACCAGCAGAGAACCGGGGTGGCTTTTGCAGTAGCAAGAATTCCTCTCCACTGTACTCGGTCGTGGGCTACTCGACGCCAATTCGTCGAGCGTCTTGACACACGTAAATCGGCGTCAATCAGATCGAGCCATCTAGCATGTTTAGCCCTTCTATTCATGATGCCGGTGGGGTTCTTGAAGAGAACGGATTTCACTGCACAGTCGTCCGGCATCCTTGCGCCGTGTCCGGCCCACCGTAGTTTCCCAACATTCGCCAGGTGTACGATGGAAATCTCTGCAAGCAGTGCCTGCTCGTGCTTCGTACGCCAACGCCACTCTCCGCCATCCGTTTGTATTCCGCCAAAAATAGTCCGCAACGTTTAAATACGGCAAGTACACGTATGTCTTCTATTCTATAAGCAAAGTTACTGCTCAAGTCCTTAGAGGACTACCGATACAATAAGCTTTGTGCGCCGGCGTATGTTTCTTGATTGATGATAATAAAAACGACCGTTGGTTTTGTTAAAGATGTGGTATTGGCTTTTGGTCTCCGATAAAGCGTTATCAAAATTTCAAGCAGTCAGACTCTGGACAAAATGAAAACAAAAAAAATGAATTTTAGAAAACTGCACTCATGGTTCACATTATCGAACATGATCACAATTTTGATTTGTCCAGAGTCAAAATCATAGACCAAGACAGTAGAATTCAAGCCCTACAAATTTTGGAAATGTGCCATATCTTTTCTGACAATTCTACAGTGAATTTTAGAACTGACACCGACAATTTGAATCCTACCTACGCTGGCATTTTACACTCTCTCGCTCAATAATTCTGATCGTAACTCTCAGCCAAGACGTTGCTCTTTAGCTACGCCATCTCTGTTTTTATTAGTTTCCAAGCGTTCCATGCAATCTTTTCTTGAAATTTCGCCATCTCACACAGCCATTTGAAAAGTTTCATTCTTCAATCTGTGTTCGATGTGCCCGGGTAAAATCTGTGTAAGTTCTTTTTAAAGTCAATAGTTAGCAAAAAACCCATACTATGAATGTGCTGCTTTTTCAGTGTAGAGAAACCGACAACTTCATATACACAAATGACACAAATTACTTGACAAAGAAAATATTTGCATACGTTGTGAGTAGTTAAATGTTAAATGTTAGACTTGTATAACTATGTTAAAAATTTTGTAAATCAATAGCTATCCTGAGGATGAAGGGATACCCTTCGAAACGTCGACAATAAACGAAATATAATATTTTCGCACGAAACCCGTGACCAAAAGCCAATACCACATCTTTCTTGATTGAAGCATATTGCGGAGGGAAAAGTTGGCTCGCTCATGCAGTACGAGAGCGTAGTTCTCGGCAACTAATAGATTGTCTACTTACCGAATATTTAGCCGAGAAGGACGGTTTTGTCCCGAGGTATAAACCATCGATAGTTTTGAGCGCATATGTACTGAATGTGTACACGCAGAAAAATGATGCATGCGATTGCATGCTACTCAGACACAGCCAGCATCGACTGACGCTTCCGCATAAATATTTCCATTTTTCCCGGATTTTTTTTCCGTTTAGCCGGTTCCTCCGACCTTCCAACCCAACGCGCGGAACGATGAGAACGCCTTGGTCTTCATCTTCAGCTTCTACTGCACGTTACGGCCGCGCAGCACTGCCAGGCGGCCGTAACCAGGTTTCCGTTCAACGCTTTTGCCTTTTTCACGGGGGAAGATACGAAATGCTTCACCATGTCCAACTTCTTCGCTACAGGGTGGAGCTGTTAGTACAAATAAAGCATCAAGCATATCTGTTATCTTTACTGATTCGCAGGCCCCTTTCGGCGCCCCAAAGAGCTAACGCCTTTGGCGGGGGCCAGTCTGGCCAACCTCACGCTACGGCACTGCCGCTGTGCACCGATAACATTTAAATATATCGCATATGTTTCATCGCACAGCTTGTCAAATGCTTCAATAACAATCTTCTCAATGATTTTGTAATGGGAGAACACCCATAGGTTAGAAGAAAGTTTATTTTTTATTTTCGTTGCGAAATTATAATACCTGGACCACAGAGATTGGTATTCCCAGGTATTCTCTGAAACGAACATTTCTGGCTTTAGTTTTCAAAAGGTCACATAATGCATGGAAAAGGGTTGATTATGCGACCTTCTGCAAACTAAAGCCAGATTTGGACAGATAGCTACAACAATTCCCTACAAATTGGTATGCAAACTAATTGCAGATATTTGCAGATGGGTAAGATATTCGGATTTTTCATCAGACGGTTTTTAACCTAAAATCAGTTCTATCATATTAATTAATACAGATAAAGCAAAACAGTCTTCAGCAAAAATATTCTTATATCTAGAACATCATATTGAGCTATCTGTTAAAATAGACATGTTACAAGAAGAAATGTGATTTGGGGGATCGTTTATAAACAAAGGTCTATTACTGAAAATGGGTAAAAGGTATAAATATTGTATATTCAGAAATAATAATTGAAATTTGTTTATCTTTAATATTTTGAAACCAAAAAGGTGAAAAAAGAATTACTCAAAAAGCTATTATCGAAACTGTTGTGAAGGTAACACAAAAATATTGGACGACTCCTTCAAAAGATTCATTCAAAAAGATTCCGAAGACCACATTGAGCTGAGACATGCCGTTTAACCGCAAATATTTTTGTCGCGGAATATTAATTTCTGGCCCATAGTGCTATGGCGCACCGCATACGTTCTCAAATTTGTTTAAATTTCATTTTTTAATAGGCTAAGATATCAGTTTTCAAATGATAAACCTACAACAATAATATTAATTACAACAATAAGGCCATTGCAAATAACTTTTAAAGTTTTTGTCATCCCCCCCCCCCCACTTGGAACTTGGTTTGAAAAACCGGGGCAAAAAATTATTTGTAGGATATGAGTTAATTTTTTTCATAAAATCTATTGTCTGTGGGTTCTACAGCCTGAAAAACTCGAAAAATGAGTTACGAGTAGAGTTAAGGCTTCTAGCACGAAACAGAAATGGAAATTCAAACAATGGAATTTCCGAAAATCGGTCAAAAAATTTTTCTTTCGTTTTTGTCTTTCTTCGTAGATTTTTGCATGGAAAATAATGACGTATATATTAAAAGCAAGAATAGACTTGGTTTTCACGTTTAAACTTTAAGTAAAAATACCTAAAATTAATATTTTTTTGCTCGATTAACCGTTATGTGTTCGACAACCCTGTCTGCGCATAGTCGCGTAATTGGGGATCAAAATTAGGGTATTTTTTATATCAAAAGTTTTACAGTTCCTAAACAAGCAAAGATAGAGGTATACTACATTTGGAAAAGTTATGTATCTTTGCTATTTGTACAACTTTATAAAACATGAAAAAGTTGTACAACAACTACAAAAAAAGCTAAAATAGAAAAACTGATTTTGACGATTCACATCTAAGAAATAGGATTTTCCTATCTTCGCTGAAGAGATAGAAGGTTACGGTCTTCAGCAAAATTTCTTGTAATAATATGCTCCAAAACTTTGCAGAACTCATCAATGTGTTATATTGAAGCTGAAGAAAAATAAATTTTTTATTTCACTTTTAGGGGGATTATTCAAAATTTGAATTTCACCATCGATAGAACTTTTAATTTCAAGAAACTCTCACAAAGGTTCCATAAACCTAAAATCAAGTTTTCCCACTCAAAACTCTAATGCGCACGTATTTTTGGTTTTGGACAACTGTGAAGCCCCACGGGAATATGTTCCGGAATGGACATGCCGTGGCAAAATCATCAGATAGAATCAAAATAACGAAAAATGACCTTCTAGAGTAATTTCATGAATTTAGACACCCATATTGCCAGTGTTGCAAACCAAACAGTTTTATGGCCACAGGAGGTCCCACGGGAACTTGTCGCAGAATGGCCATTCCGAGGATATATCATTGTATTGTTTTAAAACAATGAAGAATGACCTTTCGGAGTAATTGGAAGAACTTTGGACACCCATATTACTATAATTACATCCAAAAATATAAAAAGTGCTTTAATTCCGGAACACATCCTCGGCCTGTCGGATTTCCGAGAACCAGATGAACCACTTCCGGCTCTGTTATAACCACACTGGAAGTGGATAAGTTCCTGAATCTTTTGGTGGTAAAAGTGTCCGAATCGATCAAAAATTGTTAAAGTTACAAGCGTTTCAATTTGCGGGTACCCGGGTACCATTGTCGAGCACTTAAAGGTGTTTTTTCCCAGATCCTAAAAATTAAGACAATTCACTACAAAACCACTAAAATATGAAATTTTATTTTCGGCAATTCTGGCCGCTACTTTGGAGCCCTTCTTATATGCAGTGGTTCAAAAGTTATGAAGGAAGGTAAGTAATAATCGCTTTTTTTAACCACCCTAATTCACAAAGACCACGCTGACAAGGAAACATCACTATCGGTCAAAGGCTTACAGCTTAACCATATACACCATAGTGTAGTCCTGTCGATCCAGAACTCCACTGCACTCGTATAGGTTTAGCCTATGGAACTTTTTTGAGAAAACTTAACTTGAAATTTTTATGGGCATTTGACTTAATGGAGGCGCATGGTACATTGTGAATATACGGAACGTTTAAGTAACAGTTCAAAAAGGAATTTTTATTTTCTCTCTATTTAACTAAATACGGTGGCATTATTGAGGCAAACGTTCAGAGATGTTTACAATAGTTTTGCTGCTGGATAACCGAAAAAACCCTTTACCTTTACCTTTTCTTTGTTACGTAACATGTTGAATAAAACAGCATTTGAAAATTTGCAAATATACTCCAGCAAATCTGGTTTGATGGGCAGCGAGGCTAGGGCTAGGCGTTGAGAACAACATTTTGATACATTGTCAACAGAAATAGGACAATGACTGAAGATGATGGACAAGCTCCACTAACTTTGGACGAAGTTATAAAAGCGATATAGCTGAAAAATGGCAAAGCAGCTGGAAAGGATGACATCCCTGCTGAACTTTTGAAAGTCGAGAGCGAACTTTTTAAAGAACGGGCGCAATTCATTAGGTTATACTAAAAGGTATAGACTGAGGAGGAAATTCCTACGGACTGGTTAGAAGGTTTCATGTTCCCTATTTACAAAAAAGGCCTTTGACTCGAATGCAACAATCACCGAGGCGTTAATTTCCTCAATTATGCAAACAAACTTCTCTTCCGTATCCTGTTTCTCAGACTGATGCCGTTGCAGGAAATCTTTGTTGGCGAATACCTGTGCGATATTCGAGAGAGACGCTCCAAGACGGACCAAATGTTCACCTTGCGACAAATCCGCGATAAATTCCGGGAATTCAACTTACAGACTCACCATTTGTTTATAGACTTTAAGGCGGTGTACAGTTCAGTTAAACGTAATGAGCTGTGGCAAATTATGCGAAAACATGGTTTTCCAACAAAACTGATAAGGCTGAAACGTTCTATTGTTAATGGTTCCAACCAAGCATTAGGATAACGGGTGAAACATCGGACTCATTTGTGACATTAGATGGTTTGAAGCAAGATGACGGGCTATCGAATTTGCTTTTCAACATTGTATTGGAAGGTGCTATTCGAAGGGCAGGCATGTAGAGAATCGGTACCATCTTCACGAAATCTCATATGTTCCTAGCGTTTGCGGACGACATCGGTATCATCGGTGTTAACCGTTAACCATAGAGCTGTGGAAACAGCGAATACGCGTCTTGAAGCAGAAGCTACGCGAATAAGGCTTTTCATAAATTCTTCTAAAACAAAGTATATGTTGGCCCGTAGGTGTTGGAACTGCGGTGGTGATAGTTGGAGATACTTTTGAAGTGGTCGACGAATTTGTTTACCTTGGTACGTTAATGTCAACAGGGCCTTTTACGGATTACGTAGCCAGCTGAAGTCTCGTAGCCTGCAACTCCGTACAAAACTTGCGCCTTATAAGACGCTAATTCTCCCGGTGGTATTCTACGGCCACAAGCCGTGGAAATTGAAAGAAAGCGACCGACGAGCTCTTGTCGCTTTTGATCATTTTCGCGATCACTTCTTAGCGGCATATCAGACAAAAGAGTGTGGCGCAGGCGCATGAATCATGAAATCTATCAAGTAAACCAAGATGCGGATATTGTGAAGCGACTAAACCACGGCAGACTGAAATGGGCTGGTCGCGTAGCAAGGATGTTGGATGAGAGACCAGCGAAAACAGACCGCGTACCCGTTGGATGAGCGCTGTTGACCTAGCTGCTAGAGCAGCGGGTGTTAGGGGCTACTGAACAGCGGCAACCCAAGACCGAAAAATGTGGAGACGGCTTCTGAATTCGGCATGGATTCGATAAGTGGATTGTGTGGATTGTCGCCAAAAAAGTCAAGTAAGTAAAGGATGAAGGAGGTTTTATTAAACATAGTTGAAGATGACAGAGTTTTAAAAATTAATTCGTGGTCCGGTTATAAGCAAATCATGGAGTAGCCGCAAATCGCTCAGAAAAAATTGAAAATCATTTTATTTTCGCCTGACTCAACCTCGGTTCTGTAAACGGCAGATATATACATTAATCGGCCATTTAAGGGGCAATTCTAGACATGCTTTGGTAAGTTTGGAAAGTTTTTATGGTATCATGGTATTCATGGTAGCGGATCGACTTCATTGATGAACTTCCTAATTCTATATGAATTCTATATGAATAATTCTATATTCTATATGAATTTAATACACCAGCGCAATTTTGTTTTGTTTTTTCAAGATACGCAACATGCAAAAAACAATCTTGCACGAATTTTTGCTTTTTCAATTACGTTTGTAGTTTCAATTCAGAACACCAAACATGCGTACCGGAATTAACGAGAAGAAAAGTTTAATAACACTTTCAGGTGAACGAAAAAGAGATTTTAGAAAGGCTTGTTGCATAATCTAATTATTCTTTTTCAAACAACATCATTTACTTTTTGATCTGTTCCTTAAACGTTTACGATATTCACAATGTACCATGCGTCTCCATTAAGTCAAATGCCCAACAAATTTCAAGTTAAGTTTTCTCAAAAAAGTTCCATAGGTGACACCTATACGCGTAGTTCTAGATCGATAGGACTACACTATGGTGTATATGGTTAAGCTCTAAGCCTGTGACCGATAGTGATGTTTCCTTGTGAGGCCAAATAAAAAATTACGGGTTTAATTATTTTTAAAAAGGAATAAGTAGAGCGAGTTTGCGCAAAATCGGAGCAATTTTTTGTTGGACTGTATATAATCGTCGCTAAAAATGTATATAATAGAATCATATATAATCAAATCTGTACATAATCGAGTCCGACCTGTACAGTTTTGAGTCAAAACTTTTTTGATTTGAAGTGGACCTAGTATGGTCTGGAAACTGTAATAGTTTTATTCCAGATTTGAAGTGGATTTAAAGTGAGAATTTTATAGTTTTACCGTAATAAATCAACCAAATAATAGCTGAAAATGTGGCCTTCAATAGTCCAACTCTACTCTGTTACTTATTGATATAGCGTTAAATAACTTTTACTTTTTAAGAATATATTAAATAAGGTAGGGAAGTCGTTCGTGAAATATGAAACATACCGCAGTCATTCGACAATAAACAACGATTAAACAATGTCTCTGTATTTTTATGTTTATGTGTTGTACATGTATAAAGCAAAATCTGTTGCTCGGATATGTCTAAGCCGGTTTGTACGTCATAAGTCTCATTTGAAAAAAAAAGAAATCGTTACAAATCGGTTATTCCAATCCAGCAATTCAACGTAAACCTTTTGTAGTCTTGCTCAAAAGTTTTGTACTTACTTCTAACTAGAAAATTTTGTCATTAGACTGCCTCTTTCTGAGTTAGGTTAGTTCAAAACTTTGTCGCGTTGATTACTCGTGGTATGTGAAAAATTCAAATACATTAAACAGTCATTCACACAGCTTGTATTATACGTGATTGATCAAGTGAATGCTAGCAAAAAAAAATAGACCGGGTAATTGTATTGAACTAGTTTTGTTTTCAATTCTCGGCAAATACTAAAGAACAAGTTTAGCGGATAGAATGCAGGGAGTTTCAAAACAGCATGCACTCAAGTTTATGAGTATACTTAAATCATACGTTCTCTTGTTAGCCATCAAAATTTCTAAAACAAACTGGTTACGCATTCGTACTGTTGGCAGAAATGTGGCTTTCTGTTTGAAATGAGTATGATTGTCTCAAGACTCAAAAAGGTCTTCGCTTTTAAAGCCCCAGAACCACATGTGAGGACTTTTTAAATAGAAGATATGACAAATGTATTGATTTTTACTACCAACTTAACAATATTCTGACCTTGCGCTCAAGAGTTGTCATCATCTAAACATACAAATTAAAAAATCTGTGTCAAGAGTTCGTAAATGCTTGTTGTTTTAATTCTTAAAGAAACACTTTTGAGTTTAAATTTTAAATTAATTAAAATATCTAATTTGAAAAACTGTCTTCGTAGAGTAGGAATAAGTTAGTATAAGTTAGTCTTGCTTTTGCAATTTATGGTTCATTTTTGTAACAATAATGGAGTTACAGGGCATATGGCAGCAAAAAATGCGGAAATGTTTAAACCTAAATATTGGGTTAATTATAGTGTATTTCTAAAAAAGCAGTTGTAGAAGACTAAGTTAAAATTACAAATTGGATATTGCATCCCTGAGAAACTGACGGAAATGTTTCAATATCTGCAGCAGCCTAGGATTCATTTCAGATTTGTGGTAAATTTTTATTGCATGGCATTTTACAATTTAACAAGGGTAAACCGATATTTATTGTCAACTGTCTTTTTAATTTGTTGTTATTAAGTACACATTATTGTTACAAAAATCGCACAAGTTTCTGATCAAGCATAAAGCCGGTACTTTCTAAATCATTCTAATACAAGCGTGTACATGCGAATTAAACCAACATTTTCGTCATTCCACAGATACGATTCTGCTATGGTTCATGATATTGTATTTCTACCCACAGCAGAAAGAATTCATTCCAATGAAATACAATCTCCATTTCATTTAAATTACCAGCTTAAACAATCTAGTCCACAAATGAGGTCTAATAATGTACCCCGTGGATTCATACTCACACGAAAAGGTGAGCGGAGGTTATTCAACTTCCCACCGTAAGTCTCGTGCACGTCTGTTATTACCTGTTTGCATTTTTTGCATATGATTCGTTTTGCCCAATTGAATGGGTGCTTTTTTTTACACACATGAATCCAATTCCCATTATTTGGTCATGATTCAACTGAACTTCCGCGTGATAACCGCTGTTTATGGAATATCAACTCGATTGGATGATTCATAACATTTTCATATAAGGAATCAAAATTCCACTCACCATTGATGTTAATATAGGCCAACGAAGCCGGTATTCCAGTTTTCCATCGGGGCAAAGTCAGAAACAGGCGCTTCTTATACACTTCTAGACCAACTGGAATCACATTCTCCGGAATGAACGATCTTGAGCTGAGCGCTTCCGCTCGTTCTGTTTCGCTGGGAAACTCGAAGTCGATCTGGTTCCACTGATAAGCAACCCGCAGATTGTCGTTGCCAATGACGAACCGGAAGCCGCTACCAGCTAGCAATGCACCAAACAGAAGCAACGCCGGGTGTAAGCAAATCACACTCATTTTTAACCACTTGATAAATTAACTTCCTATTTCCAGCTTCTTAAGCTATTATTCAAGCAGGTAAGGAACAACACGTGGCGAAGATTGGCATTCAAATGACCTGTGTCGAAGGCATTAGGTCACCGAAGCAACGATTGCACCTTTGGCCCTAATTATGGTTGTTTCACACACGTTCACTGTTATGACTTGACCACAAGTGACTTTAGTAACAGGTAGAGCCAGACACTAATTGAACTTGCGTAATGGGCACTTTTCTTCATCAATTGCCACACACTACACTATGATCATGGTTTGTATTCGAACTTCAGGACAGGAAGACCTACGGTTAGCGCCCAAACGACGGAGAGGCGACGTTCAATTTCTCGGACGGACGGATCAACCGATGTTCACACCGAGAGGCACTGGAAAAGACTAACGCTACTCGAACGCTGCTAGAGGCAGATTGAGTTGAAAGATGTGGGACGGTCGGTCGATCGATCGATCGAGTGGCTCGGCACTGTGGATGGCTGTGCCTAGAATACCAAACACGCGCGCTATCCGGCGCGGTTTGGCTGCGCTGACAACTGCGGTGGTGACGGCTGACGGGGGCGCTGCGCTGCGGTGGTGACGGAGGCCGGTGGCAGTGGTTTCAACTACTCTCGCGTAGTTTTTTAGCGGCTGGATTTCTGCGCTTCACAGGTTGGAGTCACCGTGGCTGGAGGAAGAAAGGAACAAAAAGTATATGCATAAGGTTAACCGCTTTTTTCTGCCAGTCACTGGTTCACGTTTTTGGGGTTTCGCGGCTGTTTTCACAGTTCTCTTTACGTTACGTATGGCAAAGAATGATCGTTAAATCGCGATTGGAGCTGTTGCAGTTCTTTGCTATCAGATAAGGCGCTGCCGGTTGACTGTGTAATTGAGTGGCTAACAAACTCTACATGCACTTATGAATAGCAAAGATTGTATATTGATGGATTGAGCATGACAGAAAAATAGCAGACATTTGCGATGTGATGTGATGCGATTTTTCCATGTTTTGAAAATTAACCACAGATAGAGTTCTAAGCATTCAGCTATCAAATACTCAGGCAGGTTTAGAATACACAGTGGTTCAAACAGTGAAGTAAGCGACCGCGCCGTTATGCTGAAATGTGAGATTTTTCGAATGTGGTTTCTTTCGGAATGTTCCTTGGTAGGAAAAACCTTTTCTTCTGACAGGAACTGTTGGGAGATTAATTCCCTAAATAGTGACACATGAGATTTATTTTTTCGAATATTCGAAATACAGGTTTGGTGTTTTCGCCAAAGTTATAGTAAATATTATTACAAACAACTTTGTCAAAGACACCATACCACGTATCGCTTCATGAAAATTAACTATAAAGCGTTATACGAGGACAAACCTTTAAACAGTTTTTTGCCATGAAACATAATTTTTATTAATTTGTATATCATTTTCATCAGTTTTTGACGTAGGACTACGTCTTTGTTTACTATACTGGGACTGGGTAGCACTTTGTAAAAACGAAAAATAGAAGTGTAACGTTTGAATGAAATATTTCAAACGCTAATAGCTACTATACTACTGAACGAAACATAACACTTAATATGTCGTTGGATAGATAAAATGTCCAGCAATTTTATAGTAACATATTAATAATAATTTTTTATACGCTAAATAGTGAAAATGTGTGTAAAGTTTTAAGGTCGAATTTTCCCATACATTTCCCTTGTGATCGCCTAGCTTCACAGGCACGGACGACAATTAGATACACCAAAGGAATTGGATCCAATTGGAATGATAACCTTTGAGACCACTTTGTAAGCCACACCCCTTTTCCAATCCAATTGGCAACATCGATAGCTATTGACGGCAACACCGACCCCGAAGACAAGCGGAATCAGCGGGTAATGGCCAACGTGAATCCCACACGATGCACTTTACGTTACATTTTGCATTATCCCCATCGCAGACATGCGAAATTGTTCGATAGCTTGCTCAATCAGTGTCGGACAATCATTTAAGCAGCAGCAGCCGATATGGTTTCCTCCACCACCTACACTAGCTTACAAGTAGCAGCGGCAGTGCCAGTGACTATAAAATGGTACACTTGGTTCGCCGCCTGCTCATTTATCGCACGATCGCACTGACGGACGGTTAGTATTTATCATCGACGGCTATTGGTGGCGAAACCAACGGCATTTGGCGGCAACACCGACAGCAATTGGAGGTAAAAACGATGGCATTTTGGCGGCAACACCGGCAATTGGATGCAAATCCAAGGACTTTTGCGGCAATTAATGGCAATTCGAGGCATACCCGATGGCATTTTGGCGGCAGTTTCAATGGCAATTGTCGCAAACCAACACTGAAGGCAAATGGAAACGGATCGACTGACGGGCAGCAAATTCAGCAGCAGGCCATGGTGGTCTTAAACAGTTCTTATAAGAACTATAGTAATTGAAGAATGGAAAGATTTTTCTACACTTTCGAAATGGTTAACGTTCCATTCGGATAATTATTTGAGCAGCAGCAGCAGCCGATCTGGTTTCTCCCACACCTACACTAGCTTACAAGTAGCAACGGCAGTGCCAGTGACTATAACATAGCACACTAGGTTCGCCGTCTGCTTATTTATCGCACGATCGCACTGACGGACGGTCAGTATTTTGATAAAACTAATCCATTTCTACTTTACAGTGATTTGGTATTTCCTATCACTCCTGTATTAGCGGGCAACCATCATCCTAGAGTCTAAAGGACCGAATAGCGACATCCATGTATATATTGGCAACAGTAATTATAGTACTGATTTTTAAGAAGTGCTATCAGCTCAAACATAGTTCTTTTCAAGGCCACCAAACAATTTCAAACGATTTTTTTCAAAACCACCATTGATTCAATGAAGAATTAAATCAGAATATTTAACTCTTCTTTTACAAATAAACACTCAAACAATGATACTCACAGATACTAAAATATGTATATGCCATAAATGCAGTTTGCATTAGTCTTTGATCTAATGATCAGACATAAAGTTATACTTCGTCGATTAAAACATGTTATCAATGTAATGAGTATTATATGACACAGTCCTACGTCACCCTTTCGTACAACCCTTAGGGCTGTATACCTTGTAGTTTTTTTAGAGTTTGTAGTTAAATCATCAGACGACAGTTACACATCCTCCGGAGATTGGCGTGGTATCAAAATTTTAAGATTTTTGTGGGATTTGTGTGCACTGTGTTGTGCGTGAATCTCAACATAAACAACATGTGTAACCTTTTCTCTTGCCGCTAGGTAAAATCAAACACTGTGATCGACTACTGAGAATCAGCAAAAGAACAAAATCTTGTGACTAAAGCTAAAGATTCGCTGTTTGTCATGCACTGTACAGATCATGATCTGTGCATGTGGAGATAATTCACAGATTTGATCAAAATCAACTGTCCGTAACTGTTTATTGAAACTTAAACCACCTATATGAACATGAATAATTTCCAATTTTCAAACTGACACAAATATTTCTGAATAGCCATTTTGCAATGCATTGGAAACACATGGTCCAATTCCATCAGCCAACAGTAAGAAATTTTTTAATGGTTACTGGTTACGATAGCTATGTAGCTCTCCGAACGATGACAGACGAGTTTATTAGAAAAAGACTATAAGCTACTTCCGGGCCAAAGAAAATAACTGGAGTACATTTGTAAAGAATGAAACGTTACAAATAACAGTACCAAACTTCGAGTTCGAAAACAGACACTGAGGAAGCCTGCAAGTCGTAGGCGAAATACGCATCTGTCGTGAATAAAATATACATAGTAGAATTAAATTGGATAAGTTTTCTTCTTTTTTAATTTTAAATTTTTTCTCTATCGCCAAACCGGAACTCCTGCATAACGTCATCCTCTTCATCATCGTTCACAAATACCTTCTCTTCTTTGTTATCAATCCCACTATTCGAAGATAGTGGGATGCAGATTTCATCTCCTTGTTTAATCATTGTATCACTCAAAAGACTTGAAAAACATTCCAAATTCTTTCCTGGCAGATCCTTTGATGGCAAGAATGCTCAAAAAGCGCAAAGATCCCCGTATTCTGATCAGAATCCGGCATCGTCGAAACAAATAAATGAAGCTAACTTTCCCTTACCTTCGCTTCATAATGAAGCGACTTGTTTCATTTGTTGAACAGAACGTTTTAAGCAAATTTCAGCTGAAGCTACTGGCTATGTCAAATGACGACGATTGACAGTCAGGCACCATTTGTCGATGTTGTGTAGATTAATCATAATATGCGTTAAATTGTAGGAAATGTTGCTCAAAATCAATTCAATTGCATTCAAAGTATAGGCTGACCTTTTTCTGACTATTTGATAGAGAAATACAAATGAAACTTTAAAACCGGTCGTCATGATGAAGTGAAAATCGTTTCAATGACGCTGATTGAAGCCAGTTTTGAAACGAAGCGGCGCTGCTTCTGTTGAAACTGAAGCTTCATTAATTTATTGTTGAATAACAATTTACTATTGTAAATGTCGTTTCTGGGCCCTGATCTTGTTTCCTAAATTCGTTATTTGAGAGCTTCGAAAAATTTGCAGGCTTTTGAATATCAAGTTGTTCAAAAATAAATTGAAACGCGACGTCTGGCTCATACAATAAAACATTTTTACAGCAAAGTTATTCTACTGTTGCTTAAACGGCTTCAAGAGCTATAATTATTTGACCCACAATTTCACTCTCTTCATTGTTAGTAGTAGAAGAATCTCGTCGACATTAACACCAAGTTGTTTTTCTAAGAGTATATTTTCTTTTATCAAATTTAGTTCTTATTCGAATAAGGAATTGGAAAAAACAAGCAGATTAGAAAATACCGGAAATACCGGTTTTTTGCTTTTCCAAAACCGGTATTTCGGTATTCAAAAATTGGCCGGTATTACCGGTTAGACAGCCCGATTACAAGCATATCATTCGAATCTTCATGTATAGATGCTATATGTAGCATATATACATGCTACATGCGTTGTATGTAACATTTATCAAAGTAGTAACATTGCATACGTTCAATCCTCAAAAGATTTCAGAGTTATTTCTATGTGCATTTGGAAACAATTTAACAAAATCAAGAACACAAACTATTGCTTTCCGGCTACCTTACATAAATTAAAGATTGTTTTTATTACCCATGGTTCCCCACGTTGAAGGGATTTTACCAATTCAATCCTATTTCATCAACAGCACATCTTTTCACTACACTTCTAATGAAACGGCAAGCATACGTATTCATACAGAGTGATATTACAACCGAACACTACAGCTGTAGCACATTTTTCCAATACAGATATCAATCAATCAATCGCCTAGGTTTAATCGTCTCGCCTCGTAAAGAATTTGCGATCTGTTGGAGCAACGAACTTGTATAATTTTTTCTGGCACACTTCCCTAACACAGACATCAAATTGGACTAGATTTAATCGCGTTCGTAAGAAATCTGTTGGCACGAGGGGCTTGTCACTCTTTCTGGCATACTTCCCAAGCAAGGACATCAAAATGGTCTAGGTTTAATCGCGGTGTTAAGAAATCTTGTTTAAATGAGGAAACTTCGTCACTTGTTTTGGCTTACTTCCCAAGCACAGATATCAAATTGGTATAGGTTAGATCATTGTAAAGAATCTTCCAACCAATTACGAAGCGAGAATTTTGGTAAAACATAGGTTCATTATTTCCAATTTTTCAATAGTTCAACATCAAGAATCCATGCTTTTCTATATGGTAAATCGTTCGGGAAACCATTAACCTATTAGCGTTCAAAACCTGACCACTTTTCAAGAAAGATTTTTTGAAAAACACCCTATACCAGCTACCTTCCTGATAGACGTAGTCCTACGTCAAAATAACTCAACCCACCAGTGTTGGTGGAGATTAGAAGCTAGACGCTTTACTATAAGTGCGCGTGATCACGATTTTTGATTGTATTACAAAATGGCCCCCCAGTGCATTCGAAACTTGTTTCGTCACAAGATTTTGTGATAATTTTATGTAATATTCCCATTTTGTACC
Organism: Sabethes cyaneus; assembly: GCF_943734655.1. NCBI lineage: Eukaryota > Metazoa > Arthropoda > Insecta > Diptera > Culicidae > Sabethes > Sabethes cyaneus. The sequence continues at coordinate 149,680,877 of NC_071355.1, read as the reverse complement.
GAATAGTTTGCAGTTATATCAAGGCAATATACAGTTCTTAAGACTTACATTCGCTGTTACAACTAGTTGAGCAAAATATGACCGATATGTTAAATCTACCATTTCAAATGATTCGGTATTATCGAATTGAAAAAAAAACTTCGTTTAAAATATCATGACTAAACTGGAGAGCAGCTTTTACTGATAAAGTATAACAAATATTTCGTCTAGACGATGTTATATGTGCATACTGACGATAAACAAACAACTGCAACAAATTATTCCGAAACTAATAAAAATAAACAAAAAATCCGTGAATTTGAGAACGGCTTACTTGCTATCAAGGCTTTCACTTTTAAATAGAAGCGTAACACATTTGGCGAACTTCCGGTTCCCGTGTTTCTGACGTAGGACTAAGTCTTTCTGTAAAAGGGTGTCATGCTGCAAAAACAAAAATGATCGTGACACGAAAAAGTGATAGATTTTAAACGACAATAACTCAGTAATGCAATAAAAATTGACATCACTACGGACCCCTCCTGCCTTGTCTTGTCCATCATTTCCGAAAGAAATTAATCTAAATGTAATGCTCAACTATTGTAACTATGTGAAGAATTGCCGGCTACTATTCTCGGATAATAGAGTCGCTGATTTTCTTTGCTTTGAGAATTGCTGCGTCACGTCACATGCACAAATATTCCTTCAGTCATGTTTCCGAGCAAGACAACAGTTCCGAGCAAATACTTGCAGTATATGGATGCAATCTGGCAAAAGGAAAAAGTGGCCGCTCACTTTTCTATGAAGTTTAATTTTCAGGGCATCATATTGGACTAGATCTAATGTTTAACCCCTCTAAGGTCTACATCATTTTTAGCACCGCAAAATTTACTAAAATGGCCGTAACTTTTGTATCTTTCAATATTTTTTCACCAAATTTTGGAATTTTGCCGAAAATATTTTCTATTTTCATAATATCTACGGATAATGGCCATATGCCATATGGTCCCGGAGTTATTCCGGAGTTTCTTGGGGGCCGAGATATGGCTTTTTTAGATAAAGTTGCCAAATATCTAAAATTTGTTTGAAATCTGTTGATTTTTGTAAACATATCATCGACTGTGGACATATCAGTTACTTTGCCGCAGTTAGGAGCCATGGTGCGCGCCATCCGGATCCAGGGGGACACTATAAATCCGGAACCGGTTCCCGTAACGGGACATTTCAGCATCAGTAAAGCATGTCGTGTCGCATATCAAAAAACATCAGCACTCGACAAAATAGCGATTGGCGATCATCTCATGTCTCTCAGAGGCCATATGGCCGATTTCAGGCCCCGGACAAGTTCCTCCGAAATCCGTTCTGTGCTTGAATTAGAAAAGAAACCCTCCCCGGATCCGGAACCGGGCCTCTAAGAGACATGAGATGATCACCAATCGCTGTTTTGTCGAATGCTGATGTTTTTTGATATGCGACACGACATGCTTTACTGATGCTGAAATGTCCCATTACGGGAACCGGTTCCGGATTTATAGTGTCCCCCTGGATCCGGATGGCGCGCACCATGGCTCTTAACTGCGGCAAAGTAACTGATATGTCCACAGTCGATGATATGTTTACAAAAATCAACAGATTTCAAACAAATTTTAGATATTTGGCAACTTTATCTAAAAAAGCAATATGTCGGTCCCCCAAGAAACTCCGGAATAACTCCGGGACCATATGGCATATGGCCATTATCTATAGATATTATGAAAATAGAACATAATTTCGGCGAAATTCCCAAATTTGGTGAAAAAATATTGAAAAATAAAAAAGTTATGGCCATCTTAGTAAATTTTGCGGTGCTAAAAATGATGTAGACCTTAGAGGGGTTAAAGGTGACACCGGTTGTATGAAAGGGTGGTTCTACACTTCAAAAAATTGTTTACGTTCAGGACATCAAATTGGATTAGGTTTCCACTCTTATTCTGTGAGTCACGTGACTCAATACGACAATTGTCACTCGCCGTGACTCGCCACGGCGAGTCGAGTCACCTAGGTGACAACCGTGTTACCTAGGTAACAAACCCTTGTCACCTAGGTGACAAAGCGAGTCATCTAGGTGACAATTGTCACCTGATTCACGGCGACTCCAATATAGTTACGTCACTCGCCTCGCAGAATAAGGGTCTTAATGTTTAAACGATAACACCGGTTGAAGAAGAGGGGTGGTTTGGCACTCTGGCATACTTTCCAAGCACAGATATCAAATTGGACTAGGCTTAATCGCGTTCGTAAGGAATTTTGTTGGGACGAGGAGACTTTGTCACTCTTTCTGGCGTACTTCCCAAGCACAGATATCAAATTGGTCTAGGTTCAATCATCGTAAAGAATCTTCAACCTGTTAGGACGGGGAGATTTTGTCTTTTTTTTTTTCTAAAAATACGTTGCAACCAATCACGAAGCGAGGATTGTCAGTTGGACAATGCTTCATTATTTTCTTTTTTTCAATAGTGCGTGCTTTGAAATCAACAGTTTTTTATATTAGGGTTGATGCTTAGAAGATTTCCGGTGTAAGAATATTTAAAATTGATCGGGAAACCGCTAAGCTATTATCGCTCAAAACCTATCATTTTTCGTGACGCTCGCATGTCGCGATATTTCGGAATGACACCCTATCCCAAACCTTGCCGTAAGACGTAGTCCTACGTCAAAAGAACAGACTTTGAATCCCCGTTCTAATGAAACAGAGACTACTTGATCACACAAATAGTTTCTGCGAAACGTTTAAATGTATTCCTAGTACATGAATTTTGCCGATTAGCGCCAAAAATTAATTGCAAAAGTGGCGCAAGGCTGGAAAAACATCACCAAGGATGAGAAGTAGACTGTAGACACAATGTATATCTTTAAGGCACTAAAGCAGGTCCACTCTTACACTAGTAATTCTTCAAATGAAATGAGAATCTTCGAGCGAATTCCTGCCGAGACGACTACTCTGACTCACTACAACATGCGCCCTACGATTACCTCTTCCAAGAGTCAAACTGTAGTACTGTGTATAGTGTAGTGTAGTCTGCTGTATCCAGAAGACTTGGGCAAGTTCGTCACCACTAATCTTGTGCCCAGGTAATACTAGTGTTTTTTCCAAGTTTTAGGGGTGTCATTAAAACGATGTTTTGTTAGAAAATTTGTTAGAAGCGATCGGGTTAGATGCAGGTATCAACTCGGACCATTAACTAGTAGCGGAACAGGTGCGCTCAAAACAGTGGACGGTTTATATCTCACGACAAAGCCGTTCTTCTCGGGTAAACATTCAGAGATTAGACAACCTACGAGTTGACGAAAACTGGATGAAGCTCTATCTTCCTCTGTTAGGTACTTTGATCTTAGACGAAGGGTGGGGTAAGATACGCTCGGCCGTTAATTAGGTGTCAGCGGTGGTACTAGATGAAGCAACTTCGAGTTCACGAAACGATTGGTTTTACGGGGAATGCCAACAAGCGATGGAGAGGAAAAAAGAGCTTAGAAAAAACTAACTATGCATTGCCGTGAAGGAGAATTTGACCAAGTATCGACTAGCGCGGAATAAGTTGACCACGATCCTGAGGATTAAAGAGCGTCAGAAGGAGTACAGTGATCGTGAAGAGCTAGAACAACTATTTCGGGTAAATGAGACGCACAAACTCTACGAGAAGGTGAACTAATCTCGTATATGATGCACACCGAAGCCTAATGTATGTAGGGACAAGGAGGGAAACCTGATCACAAAGGAATGTAAAATGGTCGACAGGTGGAAGCAGTTCTTCAATGCGGAAGGCGGAACGGAAATTAACCTAGGAATGCCTCCAGATTGACCAGATTGCTGTAATTACCACGGTATTATGCTGGTCGACGGCGCCTACAAGGTATTCTCCCAGATTTTTTAACGTCGTTTATTCCCATTACCAAGAGAATTCGTAGGGCAGTACCAAGCGGGATTCATGGGAGCCCATGTTACTACGGATAAAATCTTTACGTAATCTCTGACGTTATTTAACATCGCTATTGAAGTTGTGATCCGGGTAGCAGGCATCGAAAGAAATGCACGATCTTCAGCAAGAGCTAACTCCTAACCTTCCCAGATGACTTCGACATCATTACTGGAAACCTTGAGACGGCGGAGGCAGTCTACGGCAGCTTAAGAATGGAGGCAAGAAGTATCGGAGTATAAATCAATGCGTCGAAAACCAAATATATCGTAGGAATAAGAGGCTCCAGAATAACGTTATCACAGTAGTCGAAATAGTCATAAAAGGGACAACGTTGAATGCCCAATATTTCAACAGGTCTCTGCTAAACTATTCAAGAAACTGATAAAACTTACTTGCTGAACTAATTCTCGAAAACCAACTAACAAGGAGCTATACCTGTACTTTCATTTTTCCTACACAACCGCTGCTCAGCTTAATTTTACTTTATTTTATTTAATTTTATGATTAAGCAAAAACATTATAATTTGCGAACTGCATTTCAACCATTACGGATATACTCCATCTAGTATGAATCGTAAACATAAAAATCGATCGCCTTCGGTTTCGTAATAAAACTAATGATAATGACGCAATAAATATTTCCTTTTCAACTGATTTTAAACTACTCATCTATAAACACAAAGATAAAATTTTATAGTGCGAGTTCCTTATTATTGCTAGTAGGTATTGTAGGTAATGTCACTAGTGTGTTGTTTTAATCAGAGCAAATCATATTGCACAAAAGAAGTTTAGTTACGATGCGACTAGAATACTAATTGCGACTATCTATGGTACGAATAATCTTGTACCTAGTAGTAATTATTTTTCCATCACGAGTTTATACCTACTATAACTATCAAAAGTGTGAACCATAGACTGAAAAATTCATTAAGGCTTAAGGTGCGTTTAGATTGGCTCCATGTGTCATAGCAATTTGTTCCTAACTGTTGTTCGATGTTTGTAAGTAACTATGGCAACATATCACAAATATTCAGGTAGCGACACAAGCAATATTGAACAACAGTTAGCAACATGTTGCCCAAAAATTGTGCAGTCTAAACTAAGGCCCGGCATCATCGAAACAAATAAATGAAACTGACTAGCTCTTACCCTTGCTTCATACATGAAGTGACTTGCTTCATTTGTTGAACAGAACGTATCAAGCAAGCTTCAGTTCAAGTTGGTGGCTGTTTCAATTGACGACGGCAGAAAGTCAGGCACGATTTATTGACATTGTCTAGGTTAACTTTAATATGCGTTGCATTGTAGGAAATTTTACTCAAATTCAATTCATTTGCATTCAAAGTTGCTGGCCTTCTGAATATTTGATAGAAAAGTACAAATGATAAATTGAAACCGATAGTCATGTTCAAGTGAAAAGTGAAACCCATTTCGCTGACGCTGACTGAAGCCAGTTTGAAACTGAAGCGGTGCTGCTTCTGTTGTAACCGAAGCTTCACTGCGTCATTGTTGAGTGACGCTATGCAATTGAAGGGCAATTGTCGGGCCCTGGTCTTAAAATACTATAGTTTTGGTTTAGCCCCGAAATTGTTACAGTTTGCTCATTTAGTTAATTCTTACATCAGTGTATTACGATCACAACCGTTTGGATTTTTAATTGACCGTTAAAAAATTCGGCATCTGCATTTTCAAATCTAGAATATTTCTCCGACGGCACGCATTTGTCCCGGTAGCATGAAGTCAGCCTTCGAACAAGTATTGCATCACTCAATGCAAAATTTTTATTCATATCGTCCGATATTAACATACAAATTTCTGTTCGTTAACTGTCGCGGCCATTGTCGCTGTAAGGTGGATTTAATGAGCCTGCGATTTAGACTTTGCTTTGACTATACAAACAATCCTCCGCCAACTCATCGCGCTCTCGCCAGCAATTGGCAGGGGTTTTTGTCAAACGCTAAAGCTATCATCGAAGACAATATCGAACAAAGATTGGATTGGCTGTTGTTGCAAGCAAGAGTGAATGTAGTTTTATTACATGCCGCCTTAACATGTCCATGCGCGGGGATTGCACGATTCAAGAACAAATATTTTAAACATTCCGCTTGTTTCTTTGAGGATGACACTGAAATAGTTGTTTTTAGTGTTGAGTAATTGACTGTACTGTATGTAGGATCTTTTTTGTGTGGCATAAACATAAACATTAAATGGCAAATGCCAAAGTAGCAATACACATACCAATCGTGGAATATAATGTCATAATTCGGCGTTTCGGAAAACACGTACAAGGTACAAGTCCAACTGGTAGCATCACCCAGTACAATTCAAACAGGTTTCATTAGGTTTAGTTATCACTCATCAATGAAACACGACAATTTCGAAATGATGTCATTCTGTGTGATGAGTAACTTCTTTGTGCATTCAACTTTCAAATAAAACCTGCTAAACAAGGAAGATAATCAACAATGAGATAGTGTATATTTTATTAGTGATGCATCTCCAATAAATCATTGCCACGCATTAAAATCAGTTATATTTTTTTTCTATAACATGAAAATTACCACAATCATAATCAATAAATGAAATATTTTGTATATTCAAAACAGATTGGTGGTATCGACTACACTTTTTAGCGCAACTTCAAAGATGTAGGACTTTGCATGATATTTTCGGCATGTTTCTAATTGTTGGGCCGAGTTTGGTTTCGTGTTACAAGGACTTGTAGAACCAATTCGTCACTCCAAACCGAATGTGCAGTCATAGTAGTGTATATTGGCAAGTAACAGTTTTTCCTATAGAATGAGAAGAATAGAAGGTAGGCCCAAAATAGAAGCAGGCTGAAGAATAGTGTCATACCTATCAATATAAATAAAACCAATAAACCGTTGTAATATAACTTTCACATTCAAAATAATCCATCCTGTTAACACGGTGGGAATATCGTACATACTGAGGACACCTATTTCATATTTAATGATACCGACAAAGAAAAGAACTGTTACTTTTGACGTTCTAATAATTTTCATACCATTCAGTGTAGGATAAATCGCTCGAAATCTTTATTTGAGGTCTCCTTTTGCAGACAATATAAGATAATCAGAGAGTTTTGACACATTCGAAAACGCAATCATCAACAAAATCTCTGGCTTTGCCCCAAAAAACGTCTTCTGGCGCAGGTTTTAGACGAGTAGAAGTGTTGCCCTCAAGCTGAAGACCATTGAACAGTTAATAATTTAGTATACAAACCGAAACAGTACTCACAGTTTTGTATATCCAGCGTAAGCCCCGAAGTAAAAAACAGCTGCTTGGAGATTCCCTTTTCGCTCATCGATAGCCTTAGAAGAACTTTCTTCGTGAACTTTCTGTGGAAGACTTACTTGACGTCATCGCCTACCTTCTTGGCGGGGGACGTAAAGAACCCGATCCTTGCCAGTCGATACTGTCCAGTATCAAATAGGTCTCATAATCGCCGGAAAGGTATTTTTCACCGGCATATTCAGGCGCTCCTTCTGCATGATTACCTGCTGCTTAGATACTGCCGGCCTCAACTGACGCTTTCGCATAAAAATATCTATTTTGGCCAGGTACATCTTTTCCGTTTAGCCAGTTGCTTCTACCTTCCGGCTCAACGCACGTACCAATAAGGCCACTTGCTCTCTCAATCTTCCTCTTCAACTTCTGCTGCACGTTACAGTCACGCAGCACCATCGGATAACGGGAACCAGCCTTCCGGTCATCGATTTCGCCTTTCTGTAACATTTTTCACTTACTTAATTGGCCTTATGTCTTACGACAAGGCCTGCGCAGTATAATTTCTCCATCTATTTCGGTCCATGGCAGCTGGTCTCCAATTCCGCGGGCACCCAATGCTCGTCAGATCTCGCTCCACCTGGTCTTGTCACCTTGCTCGCTGTGCTCCTTTACGTCTTGTCCTTACCGAATTCGATGCAAAAACCATTTTTGCAAGATAGTTGCCCTGCATTCTAGCAACATGTCCTGCCCAACGTGTCCGTCCAGCTTTAACCACTTTCTGAACACTTGGTTCGCTGAAGTACTTGGACGCGCGAGCTCGTGGTTCATTTTTCGCCTCCATACACCGTTTTCTAGCACTCCGTCAAAGATGGTTCTTAGCACTCGCCGTTCGAAAACTCCGTAGGTGCTCGTAGGTCCTCTTCTAGCAGTGTCGACGTTTCGTGCCCGTAGAGGACAACCGGTCTAGTTAGCGTTTTGTACAGTGTGCACTTTGTACAGGGGCTCAGATTGTTCGACCGCAAGAGTTTATGGAGTCCGTAGTAGGCCCGACTTTCGCTGATAATACGCCTTTTAATCTCACGGCTGGCATTGTTGTCCTCTGTTGCTAGTGAGTCAAGGTATATGAACTCGTCGAGTACCTCGAACTCAGCCCTGTCGCGCTCGGTCCCGCTCGCCAGCATATACTTCGTTTTAGATGCATTTATCTTCAATCCAATCTTCTCTGCTTCGCGTTTTCGTCTGGTGTACTGATCTTCCACCGCCTCAAATGTTCTTCCGACAGCATCCACGTCGTCAGCAAGGCAGATGAATTGACTGGATTTATTGAACATCGTGCCTCGCATTTCGATCGCCGCTCGTCTTATAATACCTTCAAGCGTAATGTTCAATAGCAGGCAGGCAAGACCATCTCCTTGTCGAAGTCCCTTGCGAGATTCGAATGGGTCCGACAATCCACCTGAGATTCTCACACAGCACTGGATCCCATCCATCGTAGCTATGGTAAGTCTAGTAAGCTTACCCGGAAAACCGTTTTCGTCCAAAATTTTCCATAGCTCTTGTCGGTTTACGCAATCATATGCGGCTTTGAAATCGATAAACAGGTGGTGGGGGCTCGGAATTCGCGGCACTTCTGGAGGATCTGCCGCAGGGTGAAGATTTGGTCCGTTGTAGACCGACACGGCCTGGTAATTTCCCATAAATCCACACAATTGGCTATTGGGGATAGTCGATAGAACAGCACTTTGTAGGCGGCATTCATGATAGTGATCGCTCGGTAGTTCTCACAATCCAGCTTATCGCCTTTCTTGTAAATAGGCCAGATTACCCCGTCTTTGCACTCCTGCGGTAGTCGTTCCGTATCCCAAATCTTGACAATCAGTTGATGCAGATAGCCGGTCAGCTTGCCCGGGCCAATTTTAATAAGTTCCACTCCAATGCCATCGTTTCCCGCTGCCTTGTTGTTTTTCAGCCACTGAATGGCTTCTTTAACATCCCTTATCGATGGGGGTGGCACATCTTCATTGCTTGCTACACCAATGTGGTGGTCACTTCCTCCGCTATCATGGTCTTCCGCCTGCAGGCCATTCAGGTGTTCATCATTGTGCTACTTCCACCTTTCGATCACCGCACGGTCGTCAGTTAAGATACCTCCATGTTTATCTCTGCACATTTCGGCCCGCGGCACTAAGCCTTTGCGAGACTCGAGTGTCGTAAAAGCGGAACAGCTGCTGGAGTTCTTCGCATTCCTTTTGCTCTTGGTGGCGCTTCTTCTCCTTGAAGAGTCGGGTTTGCTGTCTCCGCTTCTGTGACATGTCATTAACTTTAAATCAGCGAATAACCAGAGGTTATTTTTGAGCGTCTTAGCAGGTAGAATTTCGAAAATACTCTGTTTACTTCTAGTGGTTTAGACCGGGTGTTGCTCATGCTATATCTAAAAGTTTCAGCCACTATGCTCGGTCCTGGCCTACTCATTGCCAATTCGTTGAGTGCCTCGACCCACGCAAGTCGTTTACAACCTGCTCGAGTCTTGTGGGATTCTTAATGAAGACGGATTTCACAGCACAATTGTCCGGCATCCTTGCGACTTGGCCGGCCCGCCGTAGCCACTCTACATTCGCCAGGTGCACAATGGGAATCTTTCCAATAAGCAGGGCCGGCGCTTCCCTTAAGCAAAACAAGCAGCTGATTGGAGCACTACCTCGAGGGGGTGCCTTTTCGCCTACATTAAAAAAAACTGTAGCGGTGAATAAATAAGTGGTTAATATAAAACTTTCTTCCTTCTCTTTTAACAGCATAAAGCCGGGATGGCATGTGGTGTATCTAGAGTTACTCTCCGCTGTATTGGGTCCTGGACTATTTGCCGTTAATTCGTTGAGCATCTCGACACAATCAAATCGGCTTCAACCTGGTCGAACCAGGCTTCAACCTGGTGGGCAGCTGGCTGCATGCTTGGCATACACTTTTCGCTTCGATTTTGCTCTTTTGATTACTGCGTCTCAGCCAAGCAAAATTTGAAAAAGTGATGTATGGGGCGTTTGTAGAATTTGTTTTTATCTACAATATTGCTGAAGTAAGCATTACTGTGCATTTTGTATTTATGGCGCTATAAGGCTGCTACCCTCTTGGTAGCAAAAAGAGCGCTCTTTTTGCTACCAACGGCATTGCTGCCCTACAGCGCGTATCTTTAGTATTTACTAAAGATAAAACTTCACTTTCTTCAGCAATATTATAGATAATCACTAACTCTACAAATGCCTCATCCACCACTTTTTCAAATTCTGCTTTGCTGAGGAGCAATAATCAAAAGAGCAAAACCAAAGCGAAAAGTGTATGCCAAGCATGGCTGGCTGCTCACAAGTTGTTTGCCTCGTGAGTGGTTATGCAGAAAGACGCTACGAGACTGTGCGTTTGCGAGTGTGTAGGTAGCAAAATGTCTGCACACAGCAACGCCGGCTATTTTCGTTTGTTCTGGGGATGCCATTTTGAGAATTTGCATGAAGCGGCAAATTAGCTAGCGCCGGCCCTGCCAACTAGTGGCTGTAACTCGTGGTCCATATGCTTACGCTACTCTTCGCTTTGTATTTGTACTCTCTCCAAAATAGTCCGCAGCACCGTTCGTTGAAATACGGCAATTGCACTTTACGTAAGCAAAGTTACGATCTCAAGTCCGTAAAGGACTACCGGTTTGACTAGCGTTTTGTACATCGTCAGATTTGTGCGGTGGCGTAGGCTTCTTGATCACAGCGTCTTGGAGGGAAAAGTAGACCCGAATTCCAGCTTAAATGCGCCGTTGAGTCTCCTTACTCGTATTATTGACGACGGTAACTAGAGATCCCACATATATCAACTCATCAACCACTTTTAGTTCATCGTCGTCAATAGTCACTGTTCATGAGAGGTAACCGTTGTACTTTGGAGCTTCTTCTTACCATATATTTGGTTTTCGGCGCATTGATTTGTAACCCAATTCTCCTAGACTCAATTTTTATTCTGGCGTAGATTGCCTTCACCGTACCAAGCTTTCTACTAATGATGTCGAGGTCGTTTGCGAAGCCTAGAGGTTGGCTACTCTTGCTGAATATCGTTCCTCTCGTTTTGACGGATCACACCTTCAATAGCGATAACATACATTGAATAACATACATAACATAACATTGAATAACATACAGGACAATCCATCCCCTATCCGCAAACCTCTGCGCGATTGGAATGGACTCGAGAGTGCCTCCGAAACACACTGGGAGAGCACCTTGTAGTGCGGTGTTGACCAGCGTAATACCACGGTGATTATAGCAATTGAGCCGAGCGCCCTTTTTGTAGATGGGATAAACCGTACCTTCTAGCCAATCCTCCGGTAGTTTCTCCTAGTGCCATTTCTAGCGGTTCTTGGCCATTTTTGTAGAGTTCTGCCGGAAGTCGATGCTTTCTGGAGAATCTATTTTATTCTTCAGCTGACCGATTTCTCGCCGGATTTCTTCGACATCAGGAGCCGGCACGCTGTTATCGTTTGTAGGAGCTTCTATGTTAACTTCCGTTGTGTCTCCTTCTGTTATATAGCCATTGAAATGCTTATCAAAAAATTGCTTCCATCTATCGACCACCTTGCGCTAGTTTGTGATTAGATTCCCTCCCTCGTCCCTACACATATCAGGTTTCGGTGTATAACCCTTACGAGTTTGGTTTACCTGCTCGTAAATCTTGCACGTAATACTAGCCCGGAATAGTTGTTCTAGCTTTTGACGATCCCTGTCCTCCTTCTGGCGCTTTTTCCTTCTTAGGATCGTGATCAACTCATTCTGCGCTCGTCGATGCTTAGCCAAATATATTATAGCTTAAAAGTATATTGATAAAAATAGTCAACAATTGATACCCATACCGAAGACGTCATCTACTGTGATTCCATCAGACAGTTGGTCTAATTTTTTTTTTCAATCACATTCTGAGAAATTAATTTTACCTACATCATACACAATAGCCTATATGACACATGTTGAACGAAGTTAATGTGTCCAAAAATTACAATTCTTTCGGCATTCTCAAATTGAGCAGCTACAATAGAAACCCCATTCAAGTTCACGTTAGGCTGTGCTTATTAAATATTCAGATTAGCATTAGAGTACGAGCGTAACCATTTCGGCTACGCGTTCTAGTTGGAATTTACGACTTGCATACATTATCCAAGCCTAATTTATCCATGGCCTATTTCAGTGTCGTTTACAATCAATAGCAAGATAATCAAACATGATAAACGACATTGTACTTCGAAAAGCAAAAGTCAGTAGGTATATTACTTTTGCTTATTTGTTGTATAAAACTTACTAAAAATCAGCTTATTTATTTTTATTCACGGGAAAGTGAGAGATTTTTTTTCACATGTTTAATTATCGAAATAATGAAAAAAGTACTTTCACTGCCAAAACGTAATCTGTCAATGGAGAATGAAGTCAGAATTTGTTCATTAAAAAGCGACACTTAAACGTGCGGATTCCGTCTGTTTCATTTTCGGACAAGCTGTATTATCATCATCGGCTCACGGATAAGCACCAGGAAAGCCTGACGCAGACACACAACCATCACACAACGGCCGTCTTTAATTTAAATCTCAAATTCAGTCCGATCGGACGGGTTTCGCCAGCGGGAGAAACAGGTTTTCTCGCCCGGCGGCTCGCTAGCTCGCTCGCTCGGGCCCGGCCGCAGTCATTGAAAATAGTTAGCGGCTCGAGTTGTCGAGAGCCCGTGAAATTATGATTGCATCCGAGGCTACTAGAGCTAGGCTGTTCCGCGGCAAAAGTGATCGGACGGAATTTCGATCGTTAATTGCAAACCGATGCATTCACCAACCATGAACCACACAAACCACAGACCACGCCAAATGGAGGGCGCCATAACGCAGTAACGTCGGATTTGTCCGTTCCTTTTTTTTACGCAAACGACAGATGGGTTCTTCACCTTCGGTAGCAAGCTTCGCAGGGGGAGTCTTTTTAAATGAGTATATTTCTGTAGGAAATGCAAGCTGTATGACAGTTATTGTGGCAAAAATATTTGCGCATTTAATTAGGATTATCTTTTTCAGATGATGTAACATTGGAGATTAATATAGTTAAAAATGTATCAATTTGTTGCACAATTTTATTACATTTGGATTCTTTAAGTTAATGTCTCTTCCGCAAGACGGAAAAGTTGTTGCACTGATGAATTGACATGACACATAGAAAAAAATATCCTTTAAAAACCATCGTCCTACACATTTTGCTTTCACACTAGCACCCTCTGTTATGCATGTCGCGGAGTAGCTTACATTTGCAGGGTTTTATACTGTACGGTTTTTACATTTGTATGGTTTTATACTGAAAACTCCAGACAACACTCGAGCGCCACGGTGTGGCCATGTTGCGAAACATAATTTTTTGGAAAATGAGTAATTTTTGAATAGACGATGGAATTAACGCGAGTGTCTCGTCTGTTTGTCTGTGGTTATTGGAAGCATTCGGATTGTTTCCGTCGGTTTGTTCCGTCCTGCTGAGTATCAGTACTTCTTTTACATTTATTATTAAGTTTCTGCTCATCACAAAGGATTCGATTCTAATAAGTCAGTAGAATCCTTTGTGACGAGCAGAAATTTAATAACAAATCATTGTTATCATTTCACCTGCGTCACAATGACTACGCCAACATATTGGATCCATGGTTGTATGGCTCAACTTTTTGGAGTGTCCCACACTTCATGGGCCTTGCTCCACTTGTTGTACCCACCTGGCCCGCATTTGCATTTGATGCTAGTTGAAATAGAGACGAACACCTTTTTGCAGGATTGCTATCCGGCATTCTTGAATATGTTCCGCCCATAGGGGGGCTCTGTAGCCGCAAGGTTACCGAGTCTGCTTTGACAAGCGAATGGTCATGGGTTCGAATCTTAGTAGAATCAGGCCATTCGATGTCAAAGTGACTTTAGCATGGGTTTATTCTCTGGCCCCTCATCACCCTTCCTTCATGCTGAGTTCTACATTATCCCGAAGACGCTTCTTATGGTTAGTATACTGGTATGAGCACCTAATGAGGAAATGGTTTTGAACCTCAGGAGGACTGACCAGTGCTAACTATAACGAGGCGAAACAGGTTTGGTATAGTAGGACATGCATCGAAGCATGGGTAAAACCCTCAACATATAAGCACGCATAAAAAAAAATATATAAGCTTTTCGTTTACTCAATAACGATAAAGCACAGAAATGCAGTGCAGAATACAGCATACACCCGGGCAACATTACAATAGATCAATAATGTTGTGGTCAAAGTGATAAGCCCATACAAAAAAAAAAAAAAAAAAAAATGTTCCGCCCATTATATCTTTTCAGTTTCCATCGACTTTCAGAATATTAGGTTTACTGTAGAATTATGCCAGCTCGTGGTTTATCATTCTTCTCAAATATCCCGCTAGAGCTGGTGCTAAACACACAACATTCATAAATAGCTGTACTTGCAAGTCCTCGTCTACTTGCAACTTGCAAGTACCGCCCCACCATAGCCTCTCAACTTTCGCCATGTTTACGATGGCAATCTCTCTAAGTAGTGCCGGCAACTCGTGCTTCATACCCTTACGCCACTCTGCACTATCCGCTTGTCGGCAACACCTTTTGTTCAAATACGGCAAGTGCACATATGGCTTTCACAGTGGTGGGCACCGCTAATCAGCTAACCGCTAACATTCTAGCTAGCGAGTAGCGCGTTCGCTAAGTTTTAAATGTGCTAGCGCTATTATTAGCTTCCGATAAATATTAGTATCACTAACTAAACTATTAGCCACTAATTTTTGGAAATAGTTCAACGAGCCATGTATGAACTATATTTACTCGCGTCGCGACCAACAATGACCAATTTTATCAATTTGCAAGAAATCGCACGCTTTTTTGGTCATTATTTTCAAAAATTAGCGACAGGTAGTTTATATTTAGTGACACTATAACTTATCGGAAGCTAATGACAGCGCTAACACATTTAAAACCTAGCGAATGTTCTCCTCTTCTGTTGCGTACTCTTACCACTGCGTCCATTACTTTGATCTATTGTATAGCCAACGCACTACTCGCTTTCTAAAAAGTTAGCGGGTAGTTGATTAACGGTGCCTACTTCTGGCCTTTCATAAGCTAAGTTACTATCTCAAGTCCGTAGAGGACTAGACGCGGTAGTCCATAGATTAGTAGATTAGCGTTTTGTACATCCTTAACTTTCGAAATTACTCAAGATTACCCCCGACATACACACGTAACATATCACTTGCTCCACGGTTGCTTTGAACAACCGCGTAGCGTTTTTCGCGCTCAACTATATCCCTTTAAATCTACGAAAATATAATGCGTGGGCACGTTGTACATCTGACATTTCTGGAGGACTTGTTGGAGAGTGAATATTCGATCCGTAATAGCACGAGCCCCCATAAAGCCCGCATGATACTGTCCTCCGAATCAGCTTGCTACTGTGGATGGACGTCGTAATAAACTCTGAGAATCCAGGGCCGATTCATCAATATAAGCATCAACAACGTGCACAGCCCTCACCTCAGAAGTACCGATGATGACAAGGATGATTTCTACGCGCAGTTGGAGAGTGATAACGACCGCTGCCCAAAACATGATATCAATATTATCATCGGGGATTTCACCGCTCAGGTCGGCCAGGAGGAAGAATACAAACCGGTGATTGGAAGGTTCAGCGCACACCAACGGACCAATGAAATGGGCCTAAGACTTATCGACTTTGCCGCCTCCAATCACATGGCCGTACGTAGTACTTTTTTCCAGCACAAAATCCATCACAAGTACACCTAGAGGTCACCAAATGAGACAGAATCACAGATCGATCACGTTTTGATCGACAGTCGGCACTTCTCAGATATTATCGACGTCAGATCCTATCGAAGCGCTAACGTTGACTTGGACCACTACCTAGTGATGGTTAATATGCGCCCAAGACTCTCCGTTGTGAACAACATTCGGTACCGACGCCAGCCTCGGTTAGATCTGGCGGCTGAAGCAGCCAGACGTCGCCGCAAATTAAGCGCATTCACTCGAAGCTGCGCAGCCAGAAGAGGACGAGCTGGACGAAGCCTCGCTCGAGGACTGTTGGAACACTTTCGAAACAGCCATCAGCAGTGTAGCGGAGAGTTCCATCGGGTATGTGTCCCGGAATCAGCGCAACGATTGGTTTGACGATAAATGTAGGAGGGTGATGGATGAGGAGAACGCTGCGCGGGCGGCCAAGATGCGCAGCGCCACATGTCAGAGCGTGAAAAGACACAAACAAAAGAAGATGCAGCGAAACCAAATCTTTCGGGAGAAAAAGCGCTACCTGGAAGAGCAGGAATATGCAGAATTGGAGCGGCTGCATCGTTCTCAGGAAACGCAAAAGTTCTACCAGAAACTGAACGGATCCCGCAAAGGCTTTGTGCCGCGAGCCGAAATGTGTCGGGATAAGACTGGCAGTATTCTGACGGACGATCGTGAGGTGACCGATAGATGGAAGCAGTGTTTTGGCGAACCATGGCGGCGGGGAAAGCGATTTCGAGGGTACAACAAACGGGAAAGGGGTGCCAGCCCCAACGATAGGCGAAGTTAAGGAGGCCATCATGCAGCTAAAGAACAACAAGTCAGCTGGGAAAGATGGCATCGGAACGTAGTTTTTTAAAATGGGACCAGAAAAGCTGGCCGTTTGTATGCACCAGCTAATTGTTAGAATTTGGGATACGGAACAGTTACCGGAGGAGTGGAAAGATGGGGTTATCTGCCCGATCTATAAAAAGGGGCGACAAGTTGGACTATCGAGCGATCACCGTAATCAATGCCGCCTATAGAGTGCTGTCCCAAATCATTTTCCGCCGACTATCAGCAACTGCGAACAGATTTGTGGGAACTTATCAAGCCGGCTTCGTCGAAGGTGGGGTTTATGTCGAAGTTCAAATCTAATTTAACGTTCAATGTCAAGTTAAATTTGATGTCCAAACGCATGTTCGATTTTAAGCCCACTTTCAAGTCTAATTAATGCCCTATGTCGAATTCGATTTTAAGTCCTATTTCAAATCTGATTTCTAGTCCTGTTCCAATTCTAATTTCTAGTACAATTTCAACTTTGATTTTAAATCTAATTAAACCGGATATTTTGAGGTTTTCAATCTGATCGGCCGGTATTTTTGTGATAAGTAATAATAGATTCGCCATCCAACGCTTACTCGATTTTGCAGGCCAAAACGTTTTTCTGAATGCTCGGTTGGCCCGCCCTCTGTTTATGTCTAAGCGCGCAAAAGGCAATGCTTTTTTTGTTAGAATCCCATTCAACCGCATGGAAAACATTTACCTAATTCCAATCTTTTGCAAATATACTAAACCCGTCAATTTCTTGTTTGATTCTTTGCCTTGTTATTTCGATAAATAGTAGAGTAACGTAACGTAGATATTATTTTTCTGAATCTAATTAAATAGGAAAAGCACGAAACAGTCTTAAACTACCTACTAAAAGTAATGTACATTTCAATAATTAACGTAAAATATCTGGCTTTAATGACTATTGGCTTTCCCTTTCATTTAAATTTGCTTCACTAATTGCAAAAGAAAGCAACCGTAATTCATCTAGCGGTTGATTTAACCGCTTTTCTTGTTTATTATTGACACGTCTAATTTAATAAATAAAAAAGAAAAAAGATATCATACTTCCCGGTGGAATAAAATAAAAACATCATGTACAACTAACTAAATCGGCTAGTTTATTTATTGACTTTATAAACTAAACGGACACTCACGATGTAATGTTCATTTTCGTTTAGTTCGCTCCAATGAATAATTTAAGAAATTCTCATTTAGTTTTGATATTTAATTGGATTGGAACCGGACTTTTATTTAATAAAAACCTTTTCAATAGTCTGATCTATAAGCTGCAAATAACACCACTCACGTCATTCAATCAATTGCTGAGAAATTCGAATGAGAAACATAAGCATAAACAATAATTACAACATAGTACTTTTCAAACACTTAATTAAGTAAACAACAATCCAATTAAAGGAAGATTCAATTTAAATCGATCATAGCGCAACCTTCCAGATGAAGCTGGGAATCATTGAAACGGTCCAGCGATTGTCAAAAATCGATGTTACATTGTTGCTATAATGTTGGTTTAAGAACAAAGCAAAAATCTAGGGTCTTTAAAGTATAATCAATATATATAGAATGCCAGTGTCGCTGCAGTGCGCGTGGTAAACATCACACATGTTCAGATAATGTATTTACATTATATATGCAAATATGTGTGTGTCTGAGATTCATCAAAAGGGGAATCTCATTGTCAAACTTTGACAACCAGTTTAAAATTTCAACTATGGCTGCCAAGTAATGTGATTGGAAACTTCGCTTGCTTCAAATTTCTGAAAAAATCGGTGCAAAAGGGCGCAGTTTTGGGATTCTATTCATCCGGACGAAAAGAAAAAGAACGTTTCAAAACATTTCACTGGCATAAAAACACAGCGGAGAGCGCACTGATGACAGCACCAACCAGCGCACAGATAAAGAACAGCTAAATAACAATGAGCAACTTTGACAATGAAGTTCCCGATGCACAGACTTGATACAGATTGTTAGCATCATGTTTACCACAATGAATCCTGTAGAAAAACAGCGACACTGGCATTCTATATATATTGATTCTACTGTCTTTAACTACTAATTGGATAACATCACAATTCGCACACACCCGGATTCAATATTAAACCTCTAGAAGATGGTTCTGACATTTTCGCTAACTTTTTAACTGGATTATAGCCGCTACGCTTTGGTATTTCTCTGATCGTTGTTAGAATGTTATCAAGATTATTTAAATGCATAATTACTGTATGTAATATATTTTTTTAGAAGTAACTATGCTAGTTATTAGCTCGCGACACAGCAACTTTTCGGTTCATGCTGCCAATAAAAAGTAAATAGTCATTTCAACAACCAAAGCAATGCATTGGGCTTAAACGTCTTTCTAACGGGTGGCAACTAATATTTTGGAATTTTTTTCTCAAGCTGCCAAAAAAAGACAAAGAACATGAAGACATGAAGAAGATACATTATCCATTGTTGAAAAAAAAGTAGTGTACATTTGAAAACGGTCCGTAATCGGCTGTTCGACGAAGCTTTCGTTTGATGTCGAAACAGGAGCGTTGTAAGGCTGTCATGTCAACTTTGCGAATGCATCTCTTGATTCTACCAATCAACTGTTTGCAATTCGTTGCTCTCCAGTTATTTTTGTACACCAAGGAACTCAAAATCCCGAAGAAAGCTTCGATTGACCGCATTCAGACAGATTTTTTCGGGTCGTGGTTTTTGGGTAAAAATGGGACCGAATGGGTATTCAGGAACGATTGTGTTTTTTGGCGTAATGCGATGAAGCTATATCCAGCTAAAACACCATTTGCATTTAGGATTGGGCGATACCGTATCGATACCCGCGATATCGATACTCGAAGGCCGATATTTCGATATATTTCATCGATACTTACGACGTCGATATTATGCTAAATCGATAATTTCATCCCGATACTGTTTTGATAAAGCGGGATATGCAGCTGAAAGGAATATGCTACTGAGCTTAATTCTCAAATTCACTTTATTGGAAATGACCTCGGCACAGCCGTTATTATGTTAGACGACTTGAAACGAGCCGAACTGTGCCGATTTCGGTACAAGTGCCGAACTGCAAGATTTGTTAAATTCGTTATAATCTTATCGATCTGGCAACCGTGCGAGATGATTTTGACACCTGGCAGTGTTTCCATTTCATATGTATAATTGAACCGGAGGTGTGCCGCTTGCTATCTTTGAAGTGCCACGGCACAATGTGCTGAGTGTCCGACCCCTTGGAATTGACTCTTATGCAAAACCTTGAACAATGTCACTTACATGTTTAACGCTTATTGAACAGTAAGTGCGTACGATATGTGATTTTCAGCAATTCAAAATTGACCAGAGCGCACATAGAGTAGTATTGGGCGTTGAAGGCATTAACAAAGACTTTCCAACTTTTTACGCGCCATAATAGCTGTGAAAGTGGCAGAGGTGGGAAAGAGATCGAGCAGAGCTAGAACCGGAAGGGAGCAACTCCCGGCGGAACTCTGCAGGAATGGCCAAGAACCGCCAGCAACGACACATCACTGGATGGTTTCAGGGGTTTGGGAGAGAGCTGCCGGATGAGTGGATTGAGGGTGTAGTTTGTCCCATCTACAGAAAGGGCGATCGGATAGATTGCTGTAATTATCGCAGCATAACGCTGGTCAAAGCCACCAACAGATTTTGTTACGTCGTCTATCACCGGTGGCTGGAGAGTTCGTAGGGTAGTTCCAGGTGGGCTTATGAAGGCCCGTGCTACTACGGATCAAATTTTTACTCTTCGGCATGTCATCTAGATGTATCGGGAGTACAACCCATCATATTTTTGTGGATTCCGAGGCAGCATACGATTCAGTCGGGCGTGAACAGCTGTGGTGCGGTTTTTCGTACAAAGCGACGTGTCCGAAATGTGTTTTGGGGGCACTCTCTTTGCTCGACATGTTTTTTATTGATTAATTTTTATGAATCCCTTTTTTACGTAGCATTTCCTAATCCCAGAATGCCGCCTTAAATAGTATCGATAGATCTAATATCGATGCTTCACGAGCGATATATCGACGGTATCGATAAAGCGACGGATTTGATATTGATATTCAATTATCGATACTTTCGGAAATTTTGCACAATCCTACATGATGTTTCTGTAGAAACGGTATCGAAATTTTCTTCAAACATTCGTCTAGTGCATCCTAATTGATAGCCAAACCAGAGGGCTTGTTGTTGAAGAAACTAGAAAGAGAACGATGTCCTTCTGCGTCCATAATTTTGGTTGGTCTTCTACTACCTTGCTTGCGAATAGTTGTTGGCAATCTTAGGATAATAGTAAATGGTCGAAGCCGCAACATAGTTGCTTTTTGAATGTTGTATTGTATACTTTTTGCCGAGATTTCTGTTGCAGTTCGTAGAAGTGTACAACGCGCTCCCGAAATGCTTCTTGTTTCGACGCCATTTTTAGCAAAACTGGGCAAGCATAAACAAAACAAAAAATATTAACAAAAAGAGAAGATAGAGAGCTAACACATACATACTCTCATTTCTCTCTGATCTCCTTTGTTGTTGAGCATAAGGGCCGCGAAAAAATTCCAAAATTTTAGTTGCCACCCGTTAAGACTTGACCCTTCATTATCGACAGACTTCACAGCCGGCTATTAGAGTACAGGACAATTACGGGGCTAGTGCAACAACCCTACTGACTCTATTCAGCAACACCGGGTAGTCGAGATTCGAACATACGACGACTGGCTTGTTGTACCTCGAAACCAACTAAGCGGAGTGTCATTTCAACAAATATTGTTGATAACTTCGAACAGACCTACTGAAATCGAACTTTGATCGAAGTGACGAACAAATCGAAGTGACGAGCAGCGAAAATTTCTCCTCCCATGCATTGTCGTTATTCTGTTTTGAATTCATGAGTTTTTCCACTTATCACCTACCTGTTACAGTCTGTATGGTTTAGGAGCCGTCGACTGTACGGCTACTGCTTTAGTCCGTCCGTCCCAGAGTACGATGCTGAATATCAAAACAAACCCGAATGCACACACTAACACTGACGGATTATGCACTCCGGCCCGAGCCGCAATATGTTTACATCTGCTCAAACAATCACTCTTTATGTTAATTGGTGTGTTGTACTTTATGTCGCTTTGCACCGTTATAATGCGCCACCTGCACTTTACGCCACTCACTGTTAACCCGTGAAGGGAAACTATTTCACATAGTTTGAGTTTGAGGCACAACAAAATGAAACTTTGTTCACAAATGGGCACCCATAGATCCCGTGGGCTTTCGAACTATCCATTTAAAATGCATGTTTTAGTGGGTACTTTTATTGTTGTGAAGATCCATCACATTAAAGCTTCAGCCAGAGCTAAATGAATGATCTGTTCGCGAAGAGAGCAAGACGATGAATGAAATCAGTGGAATGGAAAGTATTTTGTTTTCCGATTTGCCTTTTCCTTCATCATCACACATCGCATCGTTCCTTATCAACATGCCGTGGCTTGCTGCCATGCCATCATGGACACGCCAACGCTGTTGCTGTCTGCTGGATACGTAATAAAATGGAATGTAGTGCTAAGTACGTTTGTGACAGTGACATTTATGACCGGAGAAATGGTCAATGGGTTCAGAATTAATTTGCTAAGAGTTGAAAATAGCGGTTTGTCAAAGTTGTAAACCAGAAATTCAATTAAACGTTTACGTATACAATATCATAAAGCGACACTGACTCTGTCTGTTGACCTAAACCGCCTAAGCCTGACGATAAAATGTATCCCTTTAGTTTAGCAATAATCTATCAGGGATAATTATCGACGCGTAGGGTATTGTCGTTATCGTCGGGCCACTATTATGGTCGGGCCATCACGATTTTATAGTTTTAGTAACTCATGATATCTATGATACAACCATTGTAAAACTTCTTACTGCGATAACTAACTTTTCACAATATTGTGAGTTTCAATTGTGTATTCAAAACACCCGTACTGAATTCAGTGACTAAATCTTACAAAAAAAGTTTTCCAGGCGCAATGAACTTTTCTTCAAGAAATGATTCATGAAATGCAATTATCGAGATAAATTTTGAAAATGTATGAAGTGTGTTGTGCTGCACACGAAGACTATAGAAAAATCCCCTCCAGTAAGGTGTTTGAGAAGGCTAAGGTGAAATACTAAAAAAGCGCTATTTGTAAAGGTCGGGCCACTTGAGTAGTCATGGTTGGGCCACCATAATTTTAAGCGCAGAAGCGCAATAATCCCTAGAGAATGTCAGTCACGTAAAATGTGATTAAAAAAAAGCAAAATTAATACGTTAAAAACTTAGATTTTTGTTGTTTTTTTTTCATTGTAGTTGTACACTTCGGAAAAGGTGATTGTAGCAATATTGATTTTATAAGATCGCCAAAATTTCGCAAAAATGCAAATAAAAATTGGGTATTTGTACCTATATGAGCCGTTGTTCCTGGAATTCATTCTTTTCATGTCTCTTTACAGAATTTCAATACGTATGTCTTAGATTTTCTGCGGTGGCCCAACCTGTACAACATAGCCCGACTATGATAACATTTTTTGCCTTCATGTAAATGCCTATAACTTTTTTATTTTTCGAGCAATCAGTTCAAAACTTTCCGGAAATAGACCTTATTTTCTGACCTTTGCAACGATGTATTTAGATTTCCACAATTCTTTTCGAAATGAAAGTTATGGACGAATTCCAAAACGTGGCCCAACCACGACGACACTCCCCTACGTTCAACCTTAAGCGCATCTGTTTGGCTCATAAATATGCAATAGAAAATAGCATGAAATTTTTACTTAATCCCTGCTAAAACTAAATCAGCCATTAGTGCAGCGGTTCTCAACCTTTTTTTGGTTCGCGAACTCCGTGGCGGCATTCCCTATACTATTCTGCAGCGAACTAAATTTTTGGAGAACCCCGCGAACCCCCATTTGGGAAAAGCTGCTCTAGTTTGTTTTGTTATGGGCGCTTGATGGAATTGACAAAGAATATATTATTAGCTGCTCCCCTGTAGAAAAACTGCTCCAACCTAGGAAGTGTGCCATCCAACCAAGATTCTGGAGTATCCACCTTAGTGAAGTCTTGTTCATGGTAAATTATTTTTCTCGAGAAAAATATAACCTGTAAAATTCCGCCGATTTTTTGCCAATAGACTCGACATGTAGACGGTACATGTTTGAATTGAATTGAATCGTTCTAATTATGCAAAATAAAATCATACAAACATAAAAGTTACTATATTTTACTATATTTTTATACTCATTAAAACAGTAAAGTCTTGTTAAACCACCGATGGCTAGTGATTAGTCACTTGTAGAAGCGATTGGGAAAGCACGCGGTTGGTTTATTTTGATTCGATTAACAACCATACCATGATTCATCTGCGCGAGATCATTAGTGATCGCAAGTTACTCGATCTGGGAGTAATTTGCGGTATTATTCTGGTGTTATCAATCTGTGTGACAATATATTTATTGACTGAACTTTTTGGAGTGTCTTAGTAGAATACGAAACCTGAAATTTAAATAAAAAGAAAACTTATCCAATTTAATTCTACTATGTATATTTATTCTTGACAAATACGTATTTCGCCTACGACTTGCAGGATTCCTCAGTGCCTGTTTTCGAACCATAAATTAATTACCCTTATTCTGCGAGTCACGTGACTCAATACGACAATTGTCACTCGCCACGGCGAGTCGAATTGAGTGCAGTCACCTAGGTGACTACCGTGTCACCTGCGCGCTTAAAAAATTTGACTCAGTTTTGTTTCAAAACTGAGTAGTACTTACAAAAATTATGATTAAATATACCGTCATCCGGGGCGAGATTGTGCCAAAAAAGCATATGTTTTTGTTCTTTAGCTCAGTATACACACAATTTAGAAACTAAGTTGATTTCAAACCTATCAATATATACTAAAATGTTCAATTAACTACCGTAGAGATGGTTTAGTTACAATGAAACCTAACTCAGGGTGGCAACTGGATACGAAAAACCAAATTCCCTGATTTTTCCAGGTTTTTCTCGGTGTTTAATAAAGTTCTAGGTTTCATATTGCGATATAATTTTAGCTGAAAATGTGTTTCGATCGTTGATATTTGAATTGTTTATCAATCTACAAGGTATTGAGAAAAATTTCCCCACCTACTCTATTTCCCTAGGCGAATTCTTCAATCATTTTCTCTTATTCTGCCGACCAGCAAATTACACTCCTCCCGTGAGTTCCTCATCTGTTCATTTTCCCGCGCAAGTTTATTCGCAAACTCAGGCGCAAGCGGAGTTTTAGTGCCCATTGCGGCTAGCTCTCGAACCCGCCGTGGTGCTTTTCCTGCCAGCCACGCGGAAATGCTCGTATGTTTAATTTGCGTTCTTCGAGCCATAAGCCATGCAAAAAAGCAGTTTAATTGAGCTAATTTTTAATTTCGCTTTACCACTGCTGGCTGTTCTACTTTCTGACCAACGCGGCTTATTTCACTTTGCATGGAATGATCGGGATTTACTCTTCCGGGTCCAAGATAAAGCCAAAAATTCGTAACGTATAAAGTAGGGTCGCTACACCCGCATTTCGGTTACAACTTGTTACAACAGTATGGCAAGTTTATGACTGCCGTGAGTCAGTGGAATTTCTCCAACATTTTTCTCGAAAACCGAATTTCACTGCGGTGCCACTGGCATTTACTTCGATGTTCTGCGAATGTCCGTCCTAAAACTTCAATGTCATTCGATTCGACTTGAGTAACGCCAAACGAAACGCGCAAAGTGAGTGCAAACTAAATTTGTTATACCACTTCACTTGCCTCGCAGAATAAGGCCCTTTGCAAAACACTGAGCTAATGGGCCCTATTCTCATGGTTACCTCACCTAAATTTTTCAGGTGAGGTGACAATTTGCGACTCTCACCTAAAAACAGTGAATACCTAAACAGTGAACATTACCATGTTTATAAACAATACACATAACTGTCAGTATAAAGTAGTTCATATGGGGCCGTCCATGAACTAAGTGGACTATTAGCGGCAGGGGATCGGCCAAAAACAACGCATCACACAAAAAGTGTGAACGAAAATAACCCGAGGAGGTCATGTCAGAACATGTGTTCCACCCCACCCCCTCGTTAAAATTGCCTGTTTATACACGGTATAATATATTCGTTTTATATTAGAGTGTTTATTCAAAGCATCTGAAATTTCCAGAGAAAAAGTAAAAATAAGTCTAAATTATTTAGCAGACCTATGATGCTGTTTGCTCCAAAATGGATGATGCAATCTAATCTGTCAAAATATTGTATTGAGCACATAGAATGTAAGTGTACTGGTGTATACTGACGTATTTTTGTTGTGTATGTGAAATCCACAAATTGGATCAATCATTCTGGCTTGGCACAATTTCACCCCCGTGAAGCTCGAAAAGTACAAAGTTTCGAAAAATATTATTTTCGTAATCAAAACTTATCCAACGCATAAAAACCTTTCAATACATTGTGAATGATTAGTTTATATACCTTCAAAATAGCAAGTTGATGCGATTTCTTGTTTGGGTTGGTTTATGCGGGACATTTTTTACAAGCTGGTGCCGGCGGAATAAGGAGCTTAGGTTAACAGCCTACTGTTCCGGAACACAAAAAGTTAATGAAAATGAAAGAAATTTCTCTGGATAATTGGCAACGACCTTTAGCATGAAAACACGGACACGAATCGGAACATGTAATATACTGACCCTTGTCCAACAGGGCAAGCAGGCTCAACTTGCAAGGGAAGCTGGTCGCCAGGAGCTTGAAATCCTGGGGTTGAGCGAGGTCCGCTGGCCGGATACTGGCGAACATAAGACATCATCCAGGCAAGTCTTGCTCTACTCTGGCATACGAGGTGAGAATGCTACTCGAGAGAGAGAGAGAGAGAGAGAGAGAGAGAGAGAGAGAGGAGTTGGATTCCTACTAAGCCCAGCCCAGGGGCACATGCGGCCCTGATGAAGTGGAATTAAAGAGCGAATAATCATTACCAAATTCAGGACAAGGGTTAGGAACGTTACAACAATCCAGTGCTTTGCGCCTACACATGCTGCCGACCTGCAGGAGAAAGAGCGTTTCTACAGCCAGCTGAACAGCGTGATTGAGAAAATCCCGAAGGGGGACATCCAAATCCACTTGGGCGACTTTAACGCGAAGATTGGCTCAAACAACGCGGACCTTGAACGCGTCATGGGACGCCATTGCCTAGGAGAGATGAACGAAAACGGGGAGCTGTTTACAGAATTCTGTGGTAATTACAACATGGTCATTGGTGGATCGCTCTTCCCCCATAGACCAGTACATAAAGTCACGTGGGTTTCCCGCGACGGCCGAACAGAAAACCAAAACGACCACATCTGCTTCAGCCGAAGCAGTCTTCTTGATGTATGCAACAAACGCAGTGCTGATATCGCATCCGATCATCATCTTGTGATCGCTGAAGTACGTTTGCGCGTCGCACGTGTCCAACGACGGGAGGAGAAAGTTTGGTACCGCTACGACATCCGCCGATTGGAGAATCCTGAGGTGAAAAGGGCCTTTGTCGAACAACTTGAATCCCGAGCCTCGGAGTTGCTACCTGGCGGAACCGTCGAAAAGCAATGGACCGGTATCAAGAACGCCGGAAGATCGACGAGCGGAGAAAGGCGAAAGCCACATAGCCACATTGAGCGAGCGCGAACCAGATCGGCTAATACAGCTGCCCGGCAACGATACGCCGAACTGGAGAGGGCTGTTAAATCAAGAGAGCCTGGACTAACTCTCTAGCCGAACAAAGAGAAACCGCGGCCGCCAATGGTGATATCCGTTTGTTGTACGACATTTCTCGCCACCTTAGTGGTGCTAGGATTAATACAAAGATGCCGCTAAAGGACAGAGCTAGTCAGCTACTGACTGACCGTACAGAACAGCTTAAGCGATGGACTGAACATTTTGAACAACTCTTCCGGGTTTCAGATGTCAGTATATTATTTGTGCCTGGTGACTTGATAACTGGATATCCAATGAGGAACTCCATCCTCGATGTCTTAACTTAATCAGCTCCAGGCCATTGTTGCCTCTGCTGTACGAAGAAGTCGTATCCATTCCACTCGATCCATGGCCGCAATTCGCCAGGCATGTAGTCTGTGTAAGGTCCGCAGGTCGCTTTCGATTTGATCGATCTATCTTGCCCGCTGCCCGCCCCGCCTTCTCATTCCAGTCGGATCGTTATTGAGAACTTTTTTAACCGGGCTGTCGTCCGACATCCTCACGACGAGCCCATCGCAAGCGACCGGTTTTTTCGGCGCAACATCTTCCGTTCGAGAATATTAAGAGCGTTGGTCCTCCACGGACATGGTCCATGCCTCAGGGCCGTAAAGGACTACCGGTCTAATCAGCGTCTTGTAGATTGTTAACTTCGTGCGGTGGCGAATTTTGTTCGTCGCAGCGTCCCACGGAGTCCAAAGTAGGCACGATTCCCTGCCATAATGCGTCTCTGCTGGTGTCGTTGTCTGCGGTAACCAGTGAACCCAGATACACGAACTCTTCTACCACCTCGATTTCATCACTGTCTAAATGAATCCGGGGAGGGAGGTCAGCATTCAGCATCGTCGGTGTCAACAACGATAGCCACAGAGATTCGTGAACGTAGGTGGAAGTGGATCGGACACACCTTGAGAAAAGGAGCGAACGAGGTTTGTAGAGAAGTACTCGACTGGAATCCACAAGGACAGCGTCCGTAGAAGAGGCCCAGAGGCTCATGGCGACGCAGCTTAGTCAACGACATCCGGGCTGTAGACGAGAACCTGTCCTGGCGACAGGTAAAACCCATGGCGGGTAACCGTCAGCAGTGGAGATCTCTGGTTTCATCCCTTTGTTCTGCCAGACCGGCGGACATGGACACATAAGTAAGTAGGTAAGTAAGTAAAATACATAAAATGAAATCAAATATCAAGATAATGAAAATGACATGGCGATGGCACGAAACATGACTTTTCTTGAGTTCTTTTTGTTTTGGCTTCCATGACACCCCGCATAAATGCATAAGGTTTGGATTGAGCGTTTGTGAAGATAATTTGAAAACAACATGGTCAGTTTTTAAGTCGATTTGCCATCTGCAAAACCGTTTTTGACAGTTTGACGCGTTGCCAAGTAGACAAAGAATCTTGAACAGTTGTATCTGACGTGTGGAGTTTTTATCAGATTTCGAGACTACCTAGGTAACCAATAAGCGTTAATATAAGCAGTAAATCAATCGTTTATTAGCATCCCTGGCGTTTCATACTGCAGGTTGCTGTTTATCAGCCTTTTGACTGCATAACTGTTGTAAACAGGCATCCACAATTCTATTTAAATTCTTCTTGTCGGTAACTAACTGCAAATAAGCATTGTCAGCACTATAACAGGGCTAGCAGTAAAGTAGTAAAGCATATTTTGCCAAAATAGCATTTAAGTAGCATTTATTTAAGGCAACTTAAATGCTTATTGGCTTGCATTTAAATTGCATAGGAAATGCTTATTGGTTACCTAGGTAGTGGACTAGTGAATTGGCCGGAGTTGACGATCTACTTTATGGTGAATCACAATATTGCACGGTTAAGATACCTGCCGAAATATTCGACAAAATGGTGCAAAATAGCAGCGTTCCCATGGAGCACCTCAAGCGTAGTCACGGTCAGCATTTGCATGAAATCTGTGTTCGAAAACAGACACTGAGGAAGCCTGCAAGTCGTAGGCGAAATACGTATCTGTCAAGAATAAATATCATAGCAGAATTTAATCGGAAAGTTTTCTTTTTTATTTAATTTCAGATTTCGTATTCTACTAAGACGCTCCAAAAACTTTAATCAGTAAGAGGGATAACTGGTCGTTATTTTTTTATGGAATAACACTGTGTAAAGTTTCATTTACATTGACGCGTGTCAAGGCATTTACTTTTTTCATTCCGCGTCCAGTAAGAAGCATTTGATTGTCATCAAGCACAAAAAAAAACATTTGATTTCCACCTTTTGTATTATTTTATTGTTTTTTTTATCTCGAAGACTTTTACGCTTAATAAAGTTGCACTACAGATGGATTCGTTTTCAAGCAAAATAATATTATTGTAAGTGTTATTTATTCTACTATATATGGTAAAAGTGTACGAACCTGCCAGAGCGTTAAAACGAACCGATGGTAAAAGATACACATTGCTTTTTAATCTTGTTGCAAGGTTTCACTAGTTCAGCAATCACTTTCGATTTGGTTTTTTAATAATTATCAAGAATTTTAATCAATCTTACGAGTAATTATATCAGCTACTGATTTTGTTGGGGGGGGGTTAGTTATACTGAACATGTCGCTGATGTTGATTTGTAATTTCAAATCATTGTTATCATGATGAAATATAGCCGAAAGAAGTGTTGAAGAATGGCCTCTACGATCTACCCCATACCGAAGATAATGGTTGATTTATTTTATGCTGTTAATAATGAACAATTACCGGATGAATGTGTGTGTATGTAGTTCTCAATGTAGGATTAAAAGCGACCTGATGGAAAATATCCTATGCGTTACACAGCTTGGGAAAATTGGCATATGGTGTGTGGATGAGTTAGCGGAAAATTTTAATCATATTCCATACTGGGGTCGGGAAAAGGAAGATACAGGAAAAAGGCAGAAATCTCTAACATTTCGCAGTGGAAATGCTCGATATACGTTCTACAAAATCAATACTAAATTAATGTCTATTGTAATATTTGGACAGAGTCATTCTCACTATTACAACACACCACGTTATTTTTTATTCAATGCAAGAAAATATCGTATAAGTTGCCAAAAATCTATTCTCCCTCAGAGTGAAGCGTGAATGAGTGACTAACATGACTCTACAAATTTAAAATCCTGTTTTTTTTCAGTTGCTGGGTTAATCGACCCTGTGCTCTGTCGAAGTCCCTTTATTTTTGTCAATCGGTATAAGCTTATTAAGCGAACATGATTTTGTACCGATCGAGCAAACTCAAGTAGAGATTGTTTTGCTAAAATGAAAAGGACACAACCAAATATTGCTTTGATTGAAAATTCGTAGAGTAATGTAATCGCACAGAAATTGTTTGTCTCATAATTGGTAAGTGTTAATAGTTGTTGGAGAGAACCCTCAATTACTTTTAGGCAGTTTACTTCGTACAAATCAATAAACCTAGGTAAAGTAAAACAGTTGTAGTAGCATGAACCGATTTGACGACGGTGAAGTTCCCAGGCAGGGGGTGAAAAGTCCAACAGCCTCGTGATCGATTAACATTATGCCTATTGTCATATGTATATGTAAGAAAAAATACATAGAATAATTGTTTGAATGGAAATAAATAGAAACCTCTTCCGTTACATTGAAATAATTACTAAACTGAGGCTGTGATATTTCGGCATCCGAAATTTCGCCTGTTGGTTGCAACAAGGGACTTCTCACTCAACAGAATTGATGTGACACAAGGTTTTTACGGGGGAAGATTTGAAGCTAGATCATTTTTTTTGCATTTTAGTTGGGAATCAAACGAGAGCAACCGTAGCTTCAACTCTTCTTCCGTCGATGTGTCGCCTGCCGATAAAAGTTGGTTGAAGACTCGGCTGTAACTAGGAAGAACTGTCTTCAACGAACCGGTTTCGACAAGGGATAAACCAATATCCAACATCAAATTTGTGATGCCGAAGCGCCCCCGAACAAGGCTGCATTCGGCCATCACCTGCCTGGGACCTAGCAGCTCCTGAGCTCGTAAAAGCTTGCTTGCGAATGTTCACGTATTATTAGGATTAAATGATGAAAATAATAAAATGAGGTAAACTTCTGGAGGTACTTATCAGTTCTTCGATCAGGTCCGGCTTTTCTTGAGTCTTGAGATTTGGTTTCTAAAGGGCTTGCGAGCGAACGACAATCGCGCGACAATCTTGAAGAGGAAAGAAATAAAGCAAAAGTACAAGTTGAAGTGAGTTTTTCGACCTTGCAAAAGAGTTACTATCGGATTGCAACTCTAAGAGCTGGAGAATGATGACATACCAAAACATGACTATTTGCTAGAAAATCCAGGTGGAGCGGTTGGATGAACTCTGATTGGCTATGAAATGGTTTTGGAAGCGAATGATACAAAGACTTTAACCTTGGAAAATGAATTTAGAATCTTTCAACTGCTCGTTTAGTAAATGTTAATTTTTCTAGCCTCTTTTTAGCTTCAAATTTTACTGTAGATGATATTTTTAAATATGAACATAATTACAGTTGAATAAAGGTGCACCTGCATTGAATTTTCCGAAAGTATATCTTCTCGATCTCGTCATCCAACCACTTACACCACACAATTTAAATTACGATTACAACCAGGTGTAACTACTACCAATAATGTTTACTTGCCTGCAGCGGTGGTGAGCGTGGATAGAATAGATGAATATTGAGGTTGTTTGGTAGGTAAAAACAAAAAAATAGTGTATGACAAGAATGTGTGTACTTACGCGTTTAAATTATGCGTTTTTTGATTAATAAACTTAAACAGAACATTAATAATGGGATGAAATGAAAGTGAGTTTCAAGCTACAAGTAATGGCCCTGCACGATGTAATGAATACACAACCCGAAAAAGCCAGTCATTCTGATGCGATTTCCCTTTCCTTACTGGTATTTTTTACGTCTTGTAAGCGACTTTAGATGCAGTTGTAGAACTAAACGGAAGTCATTCCTCGAAAAGTGATTAACGAAAACCCATTACAAAAGGTGTGTCAGAAATAAACAAAACAGTGTATATACCTAGGCAATATATACCTTAAAATATTTCATCCAGCAACAAATAATTGTAAAAGGAAAACACGCACACGCACAATGAAAGCCTTCACCATCGAACGGAGGAAATCAACCAGTTACATCCCTTAGGAGTGTCAGATTAGCATGTTTACTGTTTCGACAACTTATTTCGTCATACTGCGCGCAAGGCACTAGCAAAGACGCAAGTTTTTTTTCGCAAAATCAACTAAAGGAAAGTATATGAAGAATAAAAATGAAACGAAAATCAGGCGTATACTTGCAGGGGTTGGTATCTGGATGGGATACATCCTCCGCCTGTCCTACGTGCGGACAACATCAAGAACAAGAGTGCGATGATTTGTCGTCTTTTGCTATCTTTGAGTTTGTTTTACTGGCTTGGTGAACAATTAAATTGAAACCCCTTACCTTGCGTCTAGTGAGTCATACAGTTATACAGTAGTGGTTAATAGTGTGTACCTACTTTTTTAGGGGCGCTTGGCAGGGGTCTTTCACTAGCGCTATTATTCGTGTTTTACGAGAAACCTCTGTTCAAATGAAACATACAGGATAAATACGATTATTGTTGGGCTATTATCGATAGATCGCTTACTTCTAAAAACAGTTAGTATTTTGTGTGATTGGAACACTGGTTAATTGATGTCTCTAAGAAATTAAATGAATTTTGGTGATCTCTTGATTGCTCTACAATGAACCTCTCTGTAATGGGGGCTATGCATATATTGTATTTTTTCTATCAAACTTTTAACCAAACTCCTAACTTTTTTAATAATATTCTTCCAACATTGGTGACTGTAAAATTTTGTTGATTTTCTGATTCACGAAGAGAAATATGGGTTGCACTGATCCGAACTTGCTTGAGCAAGTTTCGACAAATCGAATCAGGACTTTTTACAGGGATCATATTTTTCTTCGTACCTAAACAATCCAAAAAAAATGCCCCGCACTATTTGTATTGCTTCGCCTTTTTTATGCGACATTAATGCATATTTTTACTGGTGATCAATCTTAGCAAAGTTCTCGGAAAGGTTTCTACTGACATAGAAAATTGTATAAAAGTTTATTAATGACATACCCCTTGTAGTTCGCGTTATGAAGAACGGGATCTCGTAACATGTGCAGTGTGTAGGGTAATTAGCAGCGAGTCTAATGATCGAAAGCATTGCCTAGAATTGCCGGATCAGAAGCAAAGAACCTGTTAAATATATACGGATTAAGAACGATCACTGCCTTTGTGCTGTTTGTTCAAATACACGGGTAACAACTACATTGAGATGTTATTAAAAATATATATAGATTTTGCTTGTTTGCTCTTCATTATCGGTACAGATATCTACTATAAGAAAACTAGCATCATTTGAATGGGCTGCGTGGATTAGTATCATGGAATTACACCAATCTCATCGTTGTCTGAACAACAGCATTTGAATATCTAAGTTCTTAGGTAATAGTCTACGATGAAAACGATTCCTCGAGAATTGCTTTTGAAATGGTGCCGGTATTCAGACAGTTGTAATTTGAGATGTAATCAATTCATGATACTTTCATACTAACCCATCACAAAAATTTCACGAACATCAGAAGAAACTATCTCGACGGTATCGTCGCTGATGTCTAACATATATGTAAAAGTTATTCGTCACAAGCTATCCCTGTTCTATTGCAATAGGCTCACTTATTCAAAATATTTTATATCTTCAGCAAACATTTCATCATAAACCTATCATAGGTTCTGAGCAGAACTCAATCTACCAAAACTAATAACACCGCACTCTCTACAGAGACAGTTGTGAATCACCTTATAATATTAGTTTTCGCTACTTGCTACGTAAGTGATAAGATATACAGTTGCATAAATAGAGAAAAATTGCCACTTGCTTTCAAATGAGAATCGCTGCTGATCCTCGCTGCGTTCCGCATCCAACCTCGAATCACTGTTCCTCTACCGGTAAACGATGACGAAGTCCTACTCAACTGTCCTAGGGAAACACAATCGGCAGAGCTAGGTTGAGCAGGGAAGATCCGTTGGCTGGTAGCATCAGCGCCGGTGGACCCTGAACTGATCACCGGAAACGGGGCGGTAGCATCGGGAGCATCGGCGGCCCAGGGAACATCATACTCATCGCGGGCATGCCGGGAATCTGCGTGATCAGCCCGCCTGGTTCGACAGAATGAGCGCGAAATAGATTGAGCGAAGGAGAACACAGAGAAATGGAAGAGAAAGCAAATCGATACAGAAATTAGCACCGTTGGTTGGCGGGTTGCACACGTGGCGACAAAGCAAACCAATGTGTTTTATTTGTTTCAATCAATTCAATACTAATTAAATATATTTTCTTGTAATATAAACTGTAAAATTGGACTGCTTGGCATTTCAACAAATCATTATCCTTGGGAATACTTTTTACTCTTATGTGAATATACGATAACAACGATAATGGTACTTGAAAAAATAAAGTAAACTAATAATGCATTGATTAGAAATCGACAGGAAAAGTAACAACACTAGAATGTAAGTAGCTGAAAACGGAACTCGAATCACATGTGGTAGTAAAATGGTGAAGAAATAGTCGGAACAACTACTATAAACGTGAGGTTAATTTTAGGTGAGATCACACAACACAGTTAGGTTAGTTTTTTTTGTTTTAAAGAAAAGATTAAAACAAAACAGCAGGATGAAAATTATGGTTTGTTATTTAAATATATAATTCATGCAGTGTCGGAAATTTACAGATACACTTGAACTCTAACCATAAAAAATAGAAGTGATTAATTTTTGTCCAAGGTCACATACGACAGCAATATTGAAGAATCTGAAAAAACGCACAAATCAAATTTTTTCAGTAGTTTTTTACTTGTTATCGCAGCTCATTTCTATCGTATGCGACAAACGTTTTCAAAAACTGTATTTTTGGAATATATAAAAAACAAACGATGCCACCGAAACTATGCGCAAAGATCGCGATTAAAATTCGATGATTGATTCAGCTGAGTAATATTCATGAAAGTGGGGTAAAAAAGTTCGCGTAAAAAAGTATCCAAAAGGTCATGTATTTAACTTGGCATGAGTAGGAACAACGAAAAATACTAGAAGAATTATTATTAGCAGGAAGATAAACAGATTAAGGAAGGTCAAAACCAAAACTACTGCAAGTAGCTTGTTGCACACAGTTTCGACAGACATTGCATTTGCTGTATCATTTTTTAAGATAAAAAAACACACTCGGTAGATTAAAAAATACACCCTGGACCAACAACGCTTACACATGGACTCTTACTTAAAGAAGCTACGCTTACCAATATATACAAAAACGTATTAAGGGAAAAACACTAGTACAGTTCGAAGTAGTCAATAAGAACCAATTTAGCTAAACCGCATAGTTACAAGTTACCAATAGAATAAGTAAAACTAAACGAGTAAGTGTAAATAATAATGGTAATAATAATAATAAGGATAATAAATATAAAAGCAAACTTACGTTGAGAGAGCACACCGCGAAAGTAAGATTGGAAATGATATCGTCAACTAACCTTGGTTTATGGGGCAAGTGACTGTTTGTAGGTTTATCGATTTGCTCTAGGTTTTTTTTTGTTTGTGGGATATTGTTGTATTTTTTTTCGTCAATTGTTTGAATTGTTTCTTCGCCTTCTTGTGATCAGATGTAACACAAACGATAGCACTTGTGAACAAACTCAAAAAAGTTTTTGTTTATTGTTCATTTTCTTTTTTTTTACAATGTTGTGGAACTAAAATAACTGCCAAGACAGGCAACACACACACGCATTTTTTTTTGCAGAGATGCATTGATACCGAATTCGACTTATGTTGTTAGAACTACAATTGTTAGAACATCTGATGTTGAATTCGGATGAAATATTTGCTGGAATTTACTAAATTAGGAATGAAAAAGGACACATCATATTACATGACGGGGAGTTGATCTACGAGGCGTGGTAACAAACGTACATGTAATGTAGCAAGCATTTCCTCAAAAGATTAGTGACACACAGTGAACTGTTAAAACTATGTGAGAGCATTGGTTGCAACAATGTTTCAAGCTGGTACGCACACTACAACTTATCGGTAAAAGGCAACATAACCACGATTGACTCTAAGCTATCACACCTACGTGGAAATTTTTTGATTATTTGGCTTATGTTACAAATCAACACAGTTACGAGAATGAAATATCATAGCAGGACACCGTGACTTTCCCTTCCTTGTGAAAGATGCAACTGGGAATCTGTTTAGTAGGATAATAGAAAAGCACTGACCAAGTCGGTCCGGCATAGGATCCGGGTCGGAAAGAGCAATTACTCTTCAACCTGTTCGATGTACTGCCGGTATATTGAAAAAGACAAAGAGAGAAAATGAACAACATAAAATAAAAATAGATAAATAAACATAAATATAAAGCACCCCAGAATGCAACCCCTAATGTCAGTTAATAACCAAAAATTCTACAACTTTAAGCTTTCATATCGAACCGATAGCCACGTAAACATTGCCAATCATATTTTAGTAACCTGCGCAGCCCGCTTGTTATGACGAGTAATGATTAAACTTTAACGAATCTAGTACTGCAGTATAGTATTGATGTTTGTACTCACCATAGACAGTAACTAAATGAAGAAAACATAAACAAAATCATAACACGTGAAATTTACTGTATGACCAATGAAACCCCATTGGAAAACGTTCCGGCGGGTACAGGAAAAATGACAATCAAAGTAAAGTCCCATATTTGCGAGCCTCCGAATAAAGTGGGCTGCAGTTTAAATCTAAGGCCTGCGTGGATTATTTCCTTTTCTCGAGCCTTCGGGAATCATATTTGTTGTTTTTATACGAAACAATTCATTCACCATTTGATCCCATTGAATTTTTACACACAAATGTACACTTTTTCAGAAAATGATTCGAGCAAACAGAGTGGTAGTCGATATCTAGAATATTGTCGAGTTTTTGCTTCCACAACTGGATGGCGTGAATTAAACAACGACATATACACCATAATAAAACTGAATAAAACTTCCGAGGAGAAACTAGATGTGGAATGGTGACAAAGAACTTTCAAGAAATTCGGAACTAGCAACCGAGAACTGAAGAAGAAGAAGAAGAAGAAGAAGAAGAAGAAGAAGATATTGAGGTTTTAGAGATGTGCTATCTAGGACGTAATCATGAAACGTTAGTGATCGCTAGCGTCCAAAAGAAATAACACAGCATTTGGAAGCGTTCAAAAACCATACGATTTGTCTTACACCAAGCTGCAAAAGCTACCTAGTTGTGGCTGAAGAGATGCCCTCTCTTGGTTTATTGATAACGTAATAAATCTTTAGATCGACTGTGTAACATTTTTTATAACAATCCAGGATCAAGTTTGCAGTATTCATGTTTAACAGGAAAAGAAATGGACTAAGATGGCTGCCTTGTGAAACTCCAGATTTAACTGGAAACGAAGACGAAACATGATCTTCTATCTTAACGGACATATTCCGTGCGGTCAGGTACGAACGCAGCCAGGAATGTAGGCTACCATAAATTCCTAATCTCGCGTATTTAGCCAGTGCAATTTCGTGATCCATTTTGTCAAATTTATTACCACGAAACAAATGCGCAAAACAGAGGGTCGGTCCAAAATAGAAACAGGTGGAAAACTAGTGCCACAACCAGGGATACCAGACTTGCAGATTTGTCTGCAAATTCCAGATTTTTTCAACGGTCTTGCAGATTATTATAAATTTGCAGATATTTGCAGTTTTTCTGACTTTTATTGTTTTGGTGCAGACTTTTGTTCGAAGCTCTTTAAACTTTCACAGACTTCCTAAAAAAGTGTGCAGATTTTCGCAGATTATTTTTAAACCAGAAAATTCGAGTAGCCGGAAAACTGCTCGATTTTTCGGTTTTCGAGCAGTTGCAGACATTTTTTTAGAAAATATGGCATCTCTGGCCACAACACTACCTGCGAGCCAAAAGGAATGAACCCTCCACATTGCCCGGAGTGTCTGCCCACTGAAAAATGTTGGGCGATTGTCAAACAACGACTTCGGCGAAGCGTGGCGACAGTAGCCTGTGCAGAATATGATGAGTTCTATTACAAAAAGATCAAGGTTATATCAGAATCAGACAAATCCAATGATGTAATACTATGAAATCGAAAGCTCTGAATAAAAATTCCTACTGCAACCCAGTCATTAATGGATTATGAACCGGTTCATAAGAAAAAGCCTTTGAAAGAACGGATCTTGCAAAAGAACCATGGTTCTTCAAATGTGCCCGAAGGTGACAATAAGTTTGGTTCGTAAATCATAATTTATCAAACAGTCAACTTGGTGAACACACAAACCATGCACCATGAGTCGCCTACAAACGAAGATAGCGTGCCGGCTTCAGATCTCGAAAAGATCCGGTGAGAAATCGGTCAACTGAAGAATAATAAAGCCGCCGGAAAGGACCGACTCCCGGCAGAACGCTACAAAAATGGCCAACCGCTAGCAATGGTACTTCACTGGCTAATTTCAAGGAGGAGGAAAAACTACTGGAGGAGTGAATGGAAGGTGTAGTCTGTCCCATCTACAAAAAGGGCAACCGACTAGACTGCTGTAACTACCGCGGCATTACGCTGGTCAACGATGCCTACAAGGTGCTCTTTCAGATTTTGTTGCGTCGTCTATCCTTAATAGCAAGAGAATTCGTAGGGTAGTACCAGGCGGGCTTTATGGGGGCCCGTGCTACTATGGATCAAATCTTTACTCTCCAACAAATCCCCAGAAATGTCGGGAGTACAACGTGCCCACGCATCATGTTTTCGAGGATTTCAGAGCAGCATACTATACAGTTGAACGTGAACAGCTATGGCAGATAATGCAAGAGGGTAGTTTTGCGGACAAACTGACGTGGCTGATCAAAGCTACCCTGGAGCGAGTGATGTCCTACGTGCGCGTTTCGGGGACACTTTCGAGTCTTTTCGAATCGCGGAGAAGGTTGCCGCAAGGGGATGGACTGTCCTGTATGTTATTCAATATTGGTATTGAAGGTGTGATACGGCGAGCGCCATCGAAACGATAGATATGATCTTCAGCAAGAATAGCCAACTCCTAGCCTTCGCAGATGACCTCATCATTATTACTAGATACCTTGGGATGGCGGAAGCAATCTTCGGCAGACTAAAAACGGAGACTTTACAGGGAGGGTTACAAATCAGTGCGTCGAAAACCCACATATTTGGTAGGAAGAGGCTGCAGAGAAAGCAACGTTTGCCTCCCACGGAGAATGACTATTGATGAACTGGAAGTGGTTGATGAGTTCGTATGTTTAGGATCTGTGGTCACCGCCAAATGTAGTACGAGTAAGGAGATTCAACGACACATTACAGCTGGAAATCGAGTCTACTTTTCCATCAGCAAGACGATTCGATCAAGAAGCATACGCCGTCGCACAAAGCTGACGATATACAAAACGCTAATCAGACCGGTAATCCTCTACGGACTTGAGACAGTAACTTTGCTTACGGAAGACATGCGCGCACTGGCCGTATTTGAACGAAAGGTGTATAGAAAGGAATTCTTGATACGGCAAGTGCCACCCCGGCTCCCGGTTGATGAAGTAAGCACCTTGAAATGTCATTTGCATCTGTTTACATATCATTGGTATCAACTACTTGTTTCCAGTTCCACTAATTGAATTACTGCATACAACAGTTGACGACCGGTATTTGTTACCCGGCTGAAGGAAATTTCTAACACTATGTTCGTCATTAGACGCACAACTTTTGGCTAAATAAAAACGATAAATAATTAATCTATACTCAGTTTGTGGGGCACCACCTTATCAAACTCTTTACCAAAATCCACGAAAATGCTATTCGCTTGATATCGATTCTCCAAACTCCCGTTAAGTTGACCGTTCTAGTGTATGTCATAAGATTTGTGGTAGTTGAGCGATTTTTCAACAAGCTGATATTCACAAATAATGGGTTTAACCTTAACTGAAGAATACATTTTATCGTGAATCATAAGTTTGAGGGTTTGGCAAAGAATCGGTCGGTAGGTTTTAACGTCGTAGGCGCTCCGGCCTTAAGAATAGGTGTGACAGCAAATGAATCCGATGCTTTCGAAAAGACAATCTCCGATATCAACAAGTTATATATGCGACAGAGCGATGTGCTTGGATATCGGCGCCATGAAGAACCAATACGGAGTGTAGGCTATACGTTTGACAGGACATTTGGAGGAGTCAAGAGACCTTAATGTGCTGCAATAAATATTGGGCGTGGCGTGGGTATATCGTACGATGATAAAGAACTTAACAGCTCCGGAAAACAGGTTGGAAAAGGAACACTGTTAACAGATTTGAAAAAAGGAGCGATGATTTCGGCCAAGCTTCAACGTCGTTGCTTGTTTTGCCTTTGGAAGACATTTTTAAACATCGCCAAAAAGAGGACGGATCCGAGTTATAATCTCGTCTCGTCGGGGTTTCCGTGGTTTACGAGTAACTGTTTGAGTGTCGAATGTCAGTTCTGCGAAAATCCGTGTGCCTGACAACAATTCGAAATACCTCGTCATAGAGGATGGTTACTGTCGTATTGGTATCTGCATCGTATTAAGGTGTCCGAATTACCTTCCTGGGGCCACGGAAGAGTCGAAGAGCAAAATTTACCACTTTTTGAGTATTTTTCGGTTTCAAGTACTGTAGAACTGTTTACATCTTATAAAAATTGTTTTATCTTACACATGGCTAAGTGATCGTCTAAAGCGAAATTAAAACAATTACCTTCTGATAACGAGGAAATAATTTGGAACATCAGAATGCTCGAACAAAATTTCCGAAAAAGTGTACAAATCGCAGAGAATACACGAAATTTTGGTGAAGATAAAAACAGTAATAGGAAACAGTAGATCCCAACTACTTTTTCATTACCTTACAGACTACAGATTTTCCAGAAGTTTAGCTGAATTATAAGCGAGATCCCTAGTAAAATGTTTTGAATGAAGAAGGGATGTTTGATTGGATTATTCGAGTATTCGAATGGGAAATAATTGCAAACGTAAAAATAAGCAAAACATTTTTTTTTTTCACAATAACGGCAAGTTTCTCACAATAACGGCAAGTTTTCAATAACCGCTTAATGCATGCATTTACACGAGTTCTCTAGTGAATTTACACGCATATGTAAAATTATACAGAACACTAGCACTAATTGGAACGAAGCTAGGCATTAATGCAACAATGTATTATATGTATTTCACAATTTTACGAATAACTCAACTGTAAGCATTAGCATTATATTGGTGTATAAATACCAAGTTTAAAATATTTTTACACTTTTACAATTCCTGTAATGAGTATAATGGATATAAACTATGTTATGAAAAATAATCATACCTCGGATTTATAATAAGAGCAATTATGGTCAGCACTCGCAGATCTGTTTTCTTTTATTTTCAACATATATTTACAGAGTGGTGTAAGATAAACGTAAAAGGTGTCGAAAAACAAAATACATGCATCTTATTCTAAGGGAAATGAATTGAATCTGTACCTTATTTTTAAAAAACGTGATTATGCCAGAGTGATGTAGCGTTTCAAGAGAATATCCTTTAAAAAGCCCAACTTACATTAAGAAGCACTGAGGCTAACGAATCTGTTCCTTGGTGTTATCGATTCCGACAGCTTTTGTTAGAACCCGACGCCAAAACGCACACCAATAGATAAACGTATACATAGGCAGAACCCTTATGTGAATCAGAAAATCATTGAAAATGCACATTGAATTTTATCGACGAAGCATTCACAACTAGGTAATACAATCAAAAATACGTACGTGAACAATTTCCGAAGTGTAAAAAAGTTCTAACATATCAAACACACACACTCACAAAATTAGGAAACTAGTAAAACTGGCAGTTAGGGAAACATGGTGTCGCAAAATGCTTAAAAAGGAAATCAAGTTATTGAGATATTCACTCACATGGCTGCAATAAATGGGAGTCGTATATCGGTTGCAGGTTTCCCTCTCATTAGAAATGTGTGGTTCGAACACAAAATGGAAAACTATCTGCTTCGGAACGTGGAACATGCGTTCTGAGTTTTCTTAGCTATGCGAACGGTTTTGTTTTTTGTTTTTGTTATGAAGTGAATAAACGAAAATTCTGCGGCATCCTCGTTTACGGATTGGCAAGGTAGAGCGGAAGATTTATTCAAATAATGCCTAAGAAGTAAACAAGTAAAAAGGTAGAAAATAGTGATTTGAGTACAGTTTACAGGTATCTAACGACAGTCAATACAGTAGGACGACTATGAAAGCAAATAATGTGGTATCCAGTTCACTATTCTTTACCACAAAATTTGTGTGTAATCAGCGGTGACTATTCAAAGTATCATTGCACAATCAAAATTATACACTGTCTAAAATATTTGAACCCTATTAACACTATTCTTTTAAATTACTCATAATTTTTGAGTCTCATGGTAAAATTCAGGGCTAGAATAGGCCAATTTATAAATTCCAACTAAAAGACCTTTTTGGGACATTCAATTGGTATGAAAATCAAAACTTGTCGTCTACAATTGGTATTAAATATTCACTGCAATTCTGTCATTATGAGCAATGTGACTAGCATCATTTGTCATTCGTTGATAGCACAGAAGACATTCAAAAGCGCCACCGAAATAGTCAGAGTTGAGTCAGACTATGTAAGATATAACAAAAATAATGTAAACCGATATGCCTAAAACTGTGATAAGTATAATTTTTAGTTGTTCAACCCATCTAAACAAGTGCTAGGAACTCTATTAAGGTAGCAATCTATTTGGGACCATTCGAATTCAAATAACAAAAGGAAAAGCCATTGTCTAATATGTTTTTTAGCGATAAGTTGCGAATGTATTCGATTATTTTTCTTTCTTTGTGGACATTTAATGATTATTTCGTGGATACATAAAAGTACAACAAATACTAAAAAGCTATCGGGTGATTAAGCTGGCAGTAGATAAAAAAAACGAAAAATAGAAGCAGGTTATAACCATCAAACGCGCTACACTATGTCTCACTCCTAAGTAAAATTATGATTAAATTCATTGTAAAAACAGCTGTCTTTACATCACTATGGCATAATGCAGTTTTGAATAAGAAGAAGAAAACCATAACGGAGTTAGTTTCTAAATGTAACAATATTTGACCGAATTATTCGTTTGATAATATTTACTTTGAGAAATGTGCCAAAATCACAAAAACAAACCACAAACAAGTGCTTTTTTGTGTTCTTAATCACGTGAAATGGTGTTTTGCTGCCATTCACGAGAAACAATGCGGATACTACTATACACACAGATGGGTTGGGTGTTTTGAATGGAATTGGGTATGATGTTATGGCAAGTGCCTACTAATTGGAATTGAGCTGGTCTGGCGCGTTCATTGGTCTATATTACAAATCCTACTTGTATATGATTATCTTTTCATGTCTTTTTGTTACGTTACACTTTAAGAGAGGAAAAATGTGAAAATAAACAATAGATGTAAAATATTTTAATAACTTTTAGTATAATCTAGAGTTTGTGCGTTGTATTTTTTTTGTAGTCGAGCTCCATTCGCGCGTGGATTTTTTGTCTTGTATATGTATGTGTGGCGGAATTCGTAATCTATCTTCGATAGTATTGGTTGTACCTACCTGGACCGAGGCCCATTTGAGGGGGACCAGGGCGGAGCATATTACCGCCTAATAGAGCTGCTCCGGGGGGACCGATGGCAAGTCCCTGCCGCATCATCGGTGGCATAAGCTGCATTTGATGGTTCAGAGAGACTGGTACCTGCAAAACGTAGCAAAGCAGCGAAAATGAATATCTCTTTATGATGCAAATTTTCCATTTGTTAGTAGTAATAATAGGGCCTGATCTTAAACAAGTTGCTGAAGATTTAGAGTTCAAAATGCTAAGCAGAATAAATCACACACACGAAGCTGCTAGTAACATGCTATATATATAGATAATGCCTATTACTACGACTAGAGTTTACATCCACAAATACTAAAACTGACCATTCCAATTGGTACTCCAGGCC
Organism: Sabethes cyaneus; assembly: GCF_943734655.1. Lineage (NCBI taxonomy): Eukaryota > Metazoa > Arthropoda > Insecta > Diptera > Culicidae > Sabethes > Sabethes cyaneus. The sequence goes on along the minus strand of NC_071355.1, from coordinate 149,636,214 downwards.
TGGACGCCGCAGCGGATGCGGCTGCTGCATTCGCTGCCTGAAACCGTTGGATCATCGCCGCCCGATTCAGTTCCTCGAGCTGTTTTTGGTGGTGATTCGCTGCGGCAGCCTGAGCGTGCGCTATCACAGCTGCTTGCTAGTAAAAATGAAAGGGCGAAAGAGACAAAATTGGAATACTCTTCGATTTGGTACGATTTGGAACACGCTATTTGCTTAATAATGTGGTTAAAGATTGGCTGCAATCGAAATTTTTTGCATATGTGTTGAAAAATAAAGGGAACTATTAGAAAAAATAAAACGAAATTATAGCGAAATTAGCGCAATTCAAAAATAATTTTATGTGTCTCGTCAGTTGATGTATTTATTTACTATTGAAAAAATGTTTGCTATTAGTAACTGCCTATAATAACCTTTTTTAAAAATCGCTGTTGTCATGGTTAGCATATCAATGCTTGGGCCAAAATGCTTGACAGCCAGATGACCTCATTTTGATACAAATCTCTGACATATATCTCCGTGTTGAGAGCACACTACTTCGAGATGTACTAACGAAACCATGGCCTACACTTCAAAACCTCAATACTGCTGAGTGATTCCGCGGTAGCTTGGCACCATTGAAAACGTTTTTGGCAGTTTCTGTTTGTCCAGCTATCAGAAGAACACACATTCAAAGATTGAAAAGATTTCCATTCTAACATTTTTGCAGTCTACTTGATCAGTTTGAAAAATGCCTAGATAGCTGCATGAATAAAATGTCTTTTAATAGAGAATAAATAGCAGCGGGCCGAAGTTACTATCCTGTGGTTCTCCAGATGCGTTAACGATTTCCTTCTCTCACTAAGATATCAACCGTCGAATCATGTCGTCAGTTACACGCGGGCGATTTAGTTTATATAAAAGAATAAGGATTCCCAACTTGAACTTCTAGAAGTGTGTAATGCAAGTCGACGCAAACTCCAACAAGTTGATTATAATTAACCGGCCTGACATAAATTCATCTTTATCTAGTATTATAACATAGAGAATGCATTGCTTACAATTATTTCGAAAAGTTGGGTTCCACTGGAAAGGTTGGTTCTACCTCGGTAGTTCCTTACATTCCAGACTGGGAAAATGTTTTATTATAAATTAAACAATCCTAGCCAACTACACACGAGAGTAGGTACTGAAGGAAGCTGCGATTATCCTGAACCTTAAGCAAGCGCACGGCAGGGATTAGCAGCCAAATGTCAATTATTGACCAATAGAGATCCATGAAACGAATCAAAATCCTGTAAAATGCCACAATTAACTTTGCAGATCTCGTGTTCGCGTATATGTTTGTAGAAGGAAGCAACATTCTGGGTACTAAGAATTTCGTGATATAAGCGTCACAAAACTGAAAAAATCCAATTTTCGGACTTATTTTTACTAAAACCCCTTCTTGTAAAAGGTCCCCCAGCCAAGTCGCCATTCATAATTTTATCATTTAGTCCATTGAATTATGTTTCTGAAACATCTAAAAATTCGAAAATCTATCAAGTTTTCGCTGATATATAATGGGTAACGGTGACATTTATAAAAATCCAGAATTTACGAAAGTTACACCAAAGATTCGTTTGAACACGGAGAAATTGATTTTTTCGGCTTTTTAGACTAGGATCCCCCGTTAAATAGAATCTCTGCACTATGATTTACCATGCTCTGTACCACAATTACGGATGCTCAAATATCGCGGCTCGTGAATCAATATTTTCATCTTTAACTTGTGTCAAACAACGCGTTGTTTATCTATTTCGAAACCAATCTAAATGGTCAGCCAGCAACAATACAGTTACCAATCAAACTTACCGAAAAGGTACAAAAGCTTACCAAATGGCTATGCAAAAGACCCAAACCCATGCACTATATAAAATACCGTATTTAAAAATAGCCCAAATTCTAATGTTGTGTGTTTTCTGGAATAGTTTGATGTGATTAGTTACAAAATTAAAAAAAAAAACTCCTTTTTTTTGCTGGCGCAAGTATTACTTGCAGATTCCATACTGCATCGTACACAAATTACGTAACGTATATGGCCTATGGGAAAAAGGGGCATACCCCAATGTTCTTTGTTATGGGAGAGATGTAACGAAGCCTTACGTAATAAATCAAAACTGGAAAATAAAGCTGTACAATTGTACAGGTTTCTTATGAATTTTCGAATAAGATGATTTTACGAAATTTTCAGAAAACTAGATTAGGCGTTACGTACTTTGTGAACAATGCCTCAGACTTTAATGGAACACATCAGTTTAGAAAATTTTTAACCATTCGAACACAAAAGAGATACAAGGGAAACTAAAAAAATCAACATGATATTTAAACGGAAAACATTAGCTACCAATTTTAAACAAGTGCAATAATGAAAGCGGTTAATCGTTCCCTTTTTTCTTGTCTACGTAAGGCAATAATCAATAAACAATACTTATTGAACCACTAACCTCTTGGGGAGACAGCAATCGGCTGTCCTTCGCCGGATGGCTGGTCACTATCGTGTTTGTCCCACTCACGGCAGCGGCAGATGAGAAGGCTTTAAGCTGAGCTTGAACCTGTTGCTGTTGCTGCTGCTGTACGGCTGCCGTTGCTGCTGCGACGGCCGCGGCGGCATGTTGCTGCTGTTTTTCCTGTTGTTTCTGCTGAAGCAACTGCTGCGTTGCAAGACTAATCTTTTTGTGGTACTGCGGCTTACGGGCTCGAATTTCCTCCAAACTGAGATCCTCCGGTGGATGAATGATCTTTGAGGTTGTGCCCGTGGCGGGTATCACAGTGGAAGATTTAGACGCATCGCCGGATGCCGCACTAGCAGCATTGGCCGTGTTGGTTGTGGGGGGTGCACTGATTGTGGCACTACTGCAAGGGGGAAGATGTGTAAAATAGGATAAATAAAATAATTGTTTCGCTTCAGTTTCGCACACCAAAGGTGCTGGTCAAACAAGAGCAGACCCTAACATTAAATATTCAAACAAGAATTCTTCATTACAGGAGACGGTACTTTATAAAACTTACCTGTAGGCAGGAAAGGTTGCCTTGTTGATTGCAGGATTAGCAGTCATTGTCGTTGAAGCCGCTGCTGGGAAAAGAGGCCTTGGGTGACCGCCCAGCATCGGAGGCATCATGGGCATACCGGGAGGAACCATGTAGGGCATGTGTCCCATTGGTGCCATCATCGGATTCATTCCATACGGCTGCATGTGGGGTGGCATCATATTTTGCATAATCAATCCTTGGGAAACTGGAACTGTTGCGATTATAAAAACACGTAAATAAGTATTAGAAAAAAGCGGCTGATAAAATATCTATTATTTTTGCATGAACAAAACCAAATGTTTCGGGAGAAAAAGCGCTACCTGGAAAAGCAGGAATATGCAGAGTTGGAGCGGCTGTATCGTTTTCAGGAAACGCGAAAGTTCTCCCAGAAACTGAACGGATCTCGCAAAGGCTTTGTGCCGCGAGCCGAAATGTGTCGGGATAAAACTGGCAGTATTCTGTCGGACGATCGTCAGGTGACCGATAGATGGAAGCAGCACTTCGACGAACACCTGAATGGCGCCCAGGCGGAGAACCATGGCGACGGGGAAAGCGATTTCGACGGTGCAATAAACGGGGAAGAGGTGCCAGCCCCAACGATAGGCGAAGTTAAGGAGGCCATCATGCAGCTAAAGAACAAGTCAGCTGGAAAAGATGGCATCGGAGCGGAGCTTATTAAAATGGGACCAGAAAAGCTGGCCGTTTGTCTACACCGATTAATTGTTAGAATTTGGGATACGGAACAGCTAGCGGAGGAGTGGAAAGATGGGGTTATCTGCCCGATCTATAAAAAGCGCGACAAGTTAGACTGTGAGAACTATCGAGCGATCACCGTTCTCAATGCCGCCTATACAGCGCAAATCATTTTCCGCCGTCTATCACCAATTGCGAATAGATTTGTGGGAATGTATCAAGCTGGCTTCGTCGAAGGTCGGTCTACAACGGATCAAATATTTACACTGCGGCAAATCCTCCAAAAGGGCCGTGAATACAGAGTTCCCACGCATCATTTGTTCGGTCAAAGCCGCATATGATACCATCGACCGGAAAGAGCTATGGAAAATCATAGACGAGAACAGCTTCCCCAGGAAGCTCATCAAACTGATTAAATCGACGTTGGATGGTACACAGTGCTGTGTTCGGATTTCGGGTGGATTGTCAAGTTCATTCGAATCGCACAGAGGGCTTCGTCAAGGTGATGGTCTTTCATGCCTGCTGTTCAACATAGCGCTACAAGGTGTTATGAACCGAGCAGATTCGTCCGCAAACGCGCGAGCAGTTATTAGATACCGATAGATATTTGTTCCTATGCGCGAAAGCCGTCCTGAGACAAACGTGTAAATTTGAAAACCATCGCTGCGCGAGTTACCTTTTTGCATCCTTAGATCATGAAAAATACTTAAAAACCCAGCCTACTTTATCAGGGAGCTGTTCATTAGCTATCAAGTTTTTGATATTCGATTACCATATACCTAATGGAAATTACACGCGATGTTCCTAGGTAACCGATCTTACGAATCCAATGCGTCGTTTATAAGCAGGTCATTGTTAAGTGTGCTCAAATTAAATCGTAAAGCAAGATTGAAATGTATTGAACGCTTTTACGTGTTAGTATAAAAAGAAATACCTAGTTCTAAATAACAAGTAAGGTAATGTTAGAACGAGAACGATTTTGTATTTTTAAATTAACTAAATAAAATGTAATTTTTTCACGCGCTTAACACATTGATTTCAACCTCACGAATCACAAGAATCTACTAATGAATAAAATTTTAAAAACTTTTATTACTAAAATTAAGCGCATAGGCCATATTATAGTTCTGCAAAATATTTTTTTTGTGAACAAGTTCTGCATTTGGATTATGGAATGCAGTCTGATTAAGAAAAAAGTCATGTCGAGTAATTCACCTTACGATCAATTTGGGAAATGTAGAGAATTTGTCATGTAGAACTGCGGTGGTGTATAAAATTAAATTCAAACACCCAAGACTAGTATATACCAGTGATTGTAAGAAAGAAAATAAATGGAGTTTTTATATACCACTAGTTTATTACCCACAAATACTTGAGAATTTTCCTGCAAAATTTTATTGTTTCTTAACCCATTATAAGCCGACGTCTCGATAAAATTACATATCAAATTTCATACGCTTGGACATAATGGGTTAATTGACTAACTGGTATGCAGAACCCATCAACGCATGACGTACTCTAATTAAATGAAACAAAAACCTGTACTCACCGTCCGGCTTGGTTTTCTTTACAGCGGGCTCGTCGTCGTCCGAGTCCGACCGGTTGCCACCGCCGTTTTTCTGCTTTTCATGTTCCCGAATATCTTCCGGGGGAATTCCCTCCATTCCGTAGATTTCGATCTCGATGTTGGACCGATTTGGCAACGAGTTCGGAACTTTATCGATCGATTCCTTATGTACCTGCATGCAGTGAATCGAAAGCCCTGGTCCGGTGTAGAGTTTTTTGTGGCAAATGTGACATTTAAAATGTTTTGCCTTCTGATGTTGTACCAGGATTTTCTCGTCATCAAATTCACGATTACAGTACCTATATAAATGGAAGAGTAGATGCGCGAGAGAGCAAAGTGCTAAGGAAAAAAATTGTTTTCGTTACGTAATATCAACATCTTCATAATCCGATATAAAAAAAACAAGTAAAATCGTATTTTAAACACAAAAGGATACCAGCACCATGGCTTTGATGCCTTCTTCTTTTTACGACCCATTATACGAGTTTTCTTTAGCTGATGCTCAAAATGCGGAGTACCTCCGAGTGTAACAAAAACTCAATATATTTCTTCAGGTAACACTGTACACAACTTATAGACTATCTACCATTGATTATCACAGCACAAGTGATAAAATTACACTATTTTTTTGCGAAATCTGCAATTAAAATTGCCTTTTTGTTGAAAAGTTCGTGCGAGAAAATTTTTTTCGTTTTCAACTAGAGCACGAAGAAAAATGGAGACGTCTCGACGCGTTGCTATTTCAAGCGATTTTCAACCTATTTGACGTTTTGACAGCTGTTGACGGGGGGCTACCGCATTCTGCATACGCGACTCGACAAGATACCACTGCGAGATGAAACATATCGATTAAAATAGATATCGATAATTTTCGAATTTATCAATTTCGTTGCTGTTATATGAGCATTTTACGTGACAAGCGACATGGTAACTTGCTGATATTTAATGTCGTGCCCAGGCTAGGGCACACTGGGGCACGTGCCCCACCTTCTTAGTAAAATTTAATGTAAAGTAAAATAATTTCTGCAGCTTAGAAGTGGTGCAGTTTGTAACTCAATCGGTCAATATTTTTGAAATACCTAAATATATTAATTGCATAAAAGTAGTTCCAGCACTGACGAACTGACATGACACGGGCGTTTCATTTTTGACTCGCAAGATCTTGGAAGCAAACGACCACTTGCTTACAAGCGAGCGATCGCTTATGTCAAACAGCAGAGCGATGTACAAAGGTACGGGAGACAGATTTAGGCAAAATTCAGTGTGTTTCCCCGGAAATCTGTATGAATATCGGAAATAACCCGGTAGGGTAACCAACCTATTTTGGACCCCATCAGCAGCTGTACATAATTTGGACACTTGCATTTGATTTTGCTGTAAGTGTCCAAATTATGTACAGCTGCTGAGGGGGTCCAAAATACGTTGGTTACCCTAATTCTTTGTGTATTGCAAAAACAAAGGATAAAGTAATTTTTACAAAGGACTTTATGCGTTCACTTGTGCTCCTATGTGTTTTTATTTTTTTGTGTCGATCACATATAGTTAGTGAATGACATTCTGCACAACCTGTTCTCTATACTTTTCCAAGATAAATAGCGATCGGTTGTGCAGATGGTGTTACTGTTCAACGTATTTTGATTCAAATTTTCGGACACAAGTTTTTTAAGGAAAATGTATGGGATGTCATGTCGGTTCGTCGGTGGTTCCAGTATCAAGTTTAATTTAACAGTCCACTTATTAGGTAAATTTCAGGTTTATTGTTTCAAACCTAAATGTTTTTGTCTTGCCCATCAATACTAATCTCGTAATGAAAAAATTTCATAACAACATTGTTTATTGTTCCGAAAAACTCGGTTTTCGTGAATATTTACCTAATTCAAAAATGCATATCTCATGAACCAAAAAACATAGAGCAAATAGTTTGTTATGGAAATGAAAATTTTCTGAGCACAATCACGGATAGAGACGAATGAAAAACACGAAAGAGAAAAAGAATTGTTCTGGCATGAAAAAAATCGAATGATATCGAATGAAAAAAGAGACAAAAGAGATGGGAATTCATGAACATAACAAGAGAACGGGAGAGAGAACGAGGAACAAGAAAGAAAATGATGGTAAACTGCACAGAAAATGAGAAAAACGGGATAGGAAAGGAGAACGAGAGTAGGAGAATAGAGAAACGAAGACAGAAAAAGAGGAAAAAAGCGACAGGAAAGAAAAAAATGAAGAGAAAAAGAAAACGGCAGACATAAAGAATGAAATGTAGAAGAAAAAGTACGCGACAGAAAAGAATAAAATGTAGGACATAATAAGAAGAGAAAAAGAACAAACGAAAACGAGTAACAAAGTAGAAAAAAAAATAAAAATGATAAAAGACGAAACGGGCTAAAAAATGAGAAACAACAAAAAGGAATGAGGGTAAACGGGCCTGGAAACGAAGAAACGAAAAATAAAATGAAAAACGGAACAGAGGAAAATCGGGAAAATGGTGAAAGAACGAGACAGGAAGGGAAAGAGGAAATACAGTATTGTTCCCATTATATCAGCCCCTCCGTGAATTTTAGGCTGATATAATTGGAAAACTGATATAAACAAAAAATTTTTTTTTTGCTCAAATTATACCAAGTTTACTTATAAACTATGCTCTTTTTTGCATTATTAGGGTGGTAATGTTTCTATACATTAGCACAGACAAACAGACATAACTCTTGGAAGAAAAATTAACAAAAATTATCGTACCTCACATTTAGCTTGAATACTAGCACCATCTATGATCGACATTCCCAAATATCAAATAGCAACATGGGTATCCCTCGAAGTAGCGAGTAGTTTTTATGGGGAATTCCCCTTCTTACGTCAAAAAGCGCCACTTTGACCAAAACGGAGATATTTCCAACTCAGAACAAATTTGAAATGACGGTTTAATCGGTACGAAGAATGGAAAACGAGTGTTATGTCTGTTTGTCTGTGACATTAGGGTGATTCCGAAAAAAAAGTTTTACCAAGATTCGTACCAAAAACACGATGTTTTTACCTTTGTTATATTATAACAAAGGTTTAAAAATTGGTCGAAAAACACAAAGTTGATCTGAGGCCCGGAGGGCCGAGTCACATATACCAATCGATAAGGTTCGACGAATTGAGCAATGTCTGTGTGTGTGTGTGTGTGTGTGCGCGCTTCATTTTCTATCGCCTGTTTCTCGGAGATGGCTGAACCGATTCGTTCGATTTTACTTTTGTTTGAAAGGTACTATTGCCTAGTGTATCACTATTGTGTTGTTTCATGGTCCGACTTTTTGTTTAAAAGTTATGAGTAAAAATGTGAAAACTACGTGACACGATTTTCTCCGGAACTAGACAACCGATTTCAATGATCTTAGTACCAAATGAAAGCTCTTGCTATAATATAAAAATTGTCAAGAAGTTTTATTGAGAACAGACAAGTAGTTTAAAAGTTAACCTTAAAAAACCTGTTTTGACAAGGTAATAATTATCGCCTGTTTCTCAGAGATGGCTAAACCGATTTTTGTGCTATTAGTTTCATTTGAGAGGCAATATAGCCTAATAGATCACTATTGATTTGTTTTTGATTGGACGTTTAATTTGAAAGTTATGGACAATCGTGTACAACACATCAAAATTAACAATAATTTATAATAATTTTGACTAAGATAATGTATCAAGTTTCAATTATTTTAGTATCAAACGAAAGGTTTTGACACTGCGAATGTATCTGCGAAATTTCATAAGAATTGGTTTTGCCGGTCAGAAGATATTAACCCTCGAACACTCGCGCCAACTTTTTAAACACGGTTTACTCGCGCGCACAATAGCCCAAAACCAAAAAAAACGTGCGCACTATAGTTTTGCCTGGAAAAACTTGGTCTTAGGCTTATCGAACCTTTGAAAGAGTTTCTTGAAATTGAAAGCTCTATCGTCTGGTAGAATTTAAATTTTGATTAATCCCCCTAAAAGTGAAATAAAAAAATTATTTGTCTTCAGTTTCAATATTACGCATTGATGTGTTCTGCAAAGTTTTAGAGCATTTTATTACAAGAAATTTTGCTGAAGACAGCAACCTTCTATCTCTTCAGCGAAGATGGAAAAATTTTATTTATTGTAAATGAATGTGTAAAATCAGTGTTTCTACTTTAGTTCTTTTTGTAATTGTTGTATGACTGGTTCATGTATTACAAAGTTGTACAAATAGTAAAAGTATACAACTTTGCTGAATATAGTATAGCTCTGTGTTTGCTTGTTTAGGAACTGTAGAACTTTGATTATAAAAAATACCCCAATTTTGACCTCGAATTACTTGACTACCAACAGACGGATACATTTTAAATCTTTTACATTTGCTGATAATTCCGCTGCATACAGACCCATTTTTCCATATGAAGAAACGAGAAAAAGTTCCTGTTGAGATCAATTGCGGACTTCACATGCTGCTTGCTTCGTTTCTGTGATGTCGGCTTATGCTGATCTATTTTTCTAACAAATTAAAGTATTAATGCATTGAATAATTCTAACATTTTGCTCATAACAAGTTTATTGAAGAATATACGTTAGTTAAACCATGATTTGTAACTTTATAACAATATGGCATTTAAAAGACCTTTACTACGCAATGTATATGTTAAAGAATATTATTTCCTTTTACAACTTACTTTTACTTGCACTTACTCATATTAGGAACAAATTACTCAGCAATTTCTTGAAAAAAGAATCTATCAAAATTTATAAGTGCTCCTATTTTATTCAAATTTCGTGAACTTATTCAATTTCCAAAAATTTTATGTAAACCAACGCACCATGCATCGTTAGCCAATAGATGAATTATGTTCCGAAGACGTGTCGATTTCTATCTCAAATAGCAAGTAAGACCGTATAACAAAGGTTCCTTTCACCACTAGGTGGATTAAAACAGGTTTTACAAAAGTAGTAGAACATACTAAAATAAATAACTTTGTTGAATAAAGTAACTATCTATTTTCTGCGTGTCCCACACACGTTTGTAATTTAGGAATTTGAACCGTCAGTTTTTCGTCATTGCCTCCCCACTATACCCCTCATTGCTTGACAAGCATATTTTCAATGTATTTGGTAAGTACAGGATAATTATTATTAAAATATAAATTTGTGTTGCACTTGCTGCGAGGCACAATATTTATTTAACGCTATTTTACGCCACACATAAGTCAATATTACAGACAAACAGACATAACTCTTGGAAGAAAACTTAACAAAAAGTATCGTACCTCACATTTAACCTGAACCCCAGCACCATCTATGATAGCCATTCCCAAATATCAAATAGCAACAGGAGTATCCCTCGAAGTAGCAAGTATTTTTTGTGGGGAATTCTCCGTCTTTCGTCAAAAAGCGCCACTTCGACCAAAACGGAGACATTTCCAACTAAGCCCAAATTTGAAATGACGGTTTAATCGGTACGAACAATGGAAAACGAGTGTTATGTCTGTTTATCTGTGTCAATATGATGTTTTCTTTTATTCAAGGTTTCTTCGCAAAAATCCGTCTAATGTAGTTCTACGCCAGTTACGCGGTTGTGTCTGAAACACAATCTTTCTGATATTTTTAAACTGAAATTGGACTGGAAATCGAGCTTGGAAATTTACTTAAACTTGAAATTGTAATTGAAATTAAACCAAAAATTTTTCACAAAATTAGCACTTTTGTTATTGAAGTTGGGCTCAAATTGAACTTGAATTGTGAACAAAATGGGGCTTAGAATTAAGTTTGAAACTATACTTAAAATTGAATTTGAAGTTGAGATGGAATGGGGGCTAGATTTGGACCAATTTAAACTTGAAGCTTTACTTCAAATGAAACTTGAAGTTGGTGTTGAAATTGTACTTGAAATTACACTTAAAATAGGACTCGAAATGGAACAAGAAATTTAACTTGAATTTAAGAAACTAGGTTAGAACAGAAATTCATATTAAAATTAAACTAGAAATTTTACAAAACGGTTTTGACTTTTAAATAAATAGTGCGTACGAACGAATATGTCTTAGAAAGGTCATTTTTATGTCCGATGGAGTTGCCTGTCAACACAAAAGTTGAACAAATTTCGCTAGCCTATATTTGCAAAAATCCTAGATACATTCTTTTTTTCAGATTTTATGGTGTGAGGATCAAAGAATTCCTAGCTGGTTATATTTTAGACTTAACTTCCAAGATATTTTTTCTTGTTTTTGAAATACCATTTTAATCCATATACTCTCAGCGTTGCACAAACGCAACGCACCCTTCACTCGATAATAGAGAGGGCCAGGTTTGGACCTTTAGAAACAAAGAAAGATTGGGAAAAAATCCAATCGACCGGTTTTTGCTCCCAGCAGTGTAAATATAACTTACTTACTTACTTATGTGTCCATGTCCGCCGGTCCGGCAGAACAAAGGGATGAAATTAGAGATCTCCACTGCTGACGGTTACCCGCCATGGCTTTTACCTGTCGCCAGGACAGGTTCTCGTCTACAGCCCGGATGTCGTTGGCTAAGCTCCGTCGCCATGAGCCTCTGGGTCTGCCTCTTCTACGCTGTCCTTGTGGATTCCAGTCGAGTGCTGTTCTGCAAACCTCGTTCGCTCCTTTCCTCAAGGTGTGTCCGATCCACTTACACCTACGTTCGCGAATTTCTGTGGCTATCGGCCGTTTATGACACCGACGATGGAGTTCTTCATTGGATATCCAATTATCAGGCCACCATGCACGAATAATGTATCGCAGGCACCGGTTAATGAATACCTGCAGTTTTTGCGTTGTCTCCGCTCAGACGCACCACGTTTCGCAGGCATACAGCAGTACGGATTTAACGTTTGAATTAAAGATTCGGGTTTTCGGACGTAGAGTGATCTGGTTTGAGCGCCAAATGTTTCGCAGACCTGCAAAGGCACCCCTGGCTTTCCTGATCCGTGTGGCTATATCAGTCTTGGTACCACCATCGGGCGTTGTTTGGCTACCAAGATATTGAAAGGCGTCTACCTGCTCAACTTGTCGTCGGCTAGGTCGAGGTCATTCAGCTGCTCCATCGTTAGAGGATTCCAAGGCAATCCTCGATTTGGTCTACTGTCAATTGCTCCAACTAATATCTCATCCATAACGATGAGAAACAGAAGCGGTGATAAAATGCAGCCCTGTCTCACGCCAGCAGTAACCCTTATGGGGTCGGACAAGACGCCGTCGTGCAAAACCTTGCACGAGAACGCCTCGTACTGAGCCTCGATGAGATGGACTAGCTTATCTGGAACTCCTCTACGCCTAAGAGCGCCCCAGATGTTTTCGTGGTTGAGTCGGTCGAACGCCTTTTCGAAGTCAACGAACACCAGCAGAAGAGAGTCCTGGAATTCGTTGATCTGCTCCAATATAATGCGGAGCGTTGTGATATGGTCTACACATGATCGGCCAGCACGGAATCCAGCTTGCTGCCGCCGGAGAGTAGCGTCGCACTATGGGCCAGAAATTAAAATTTCGGGACAAATATTTGCGGTTAAACAGCATGTCTCAGCTCAATGTGGTCTTCGGCAACTTTTTGAATAAAAAATTGATGCATGTTTTGAAGAGGTCGTCCAATATTTAAGCGTTACTTAAACAACAATTTAAGTAATAACTTTTTGAGTAAATTTTTTTTTACCTTTTTGGTTTCAAAATATTAAAGATAAACCAATTTCAAGTAATTTTTGTGAAGATATCAAACTTCTACCTTTTACCCATTTTCAGCAATAGACCTTTGTTTATAAACAACCCCTCAAATCACATTTCTTCTTGTAACATGTTTATTTCAACAGACAGCTCAATGTGATGTTTTAGAAAATATTTTGCACATAAAAGAGGAAAATTTTTGCTGAAGACTGTTTTGCTTTATATGCATTAATTAATATTAAAAAGATATAACTGATTTTAGGTTAAAAACCGTCTGATGAAAAATCCGAATATCTCAGCCATCTGCAAGTATCTGCAATTAGTTTGCATACCAATTTGTAGGGAATTATTGAAGCTATCTTCCCAAATGTGTATTTTAGAAAATACCTGGGAATACCATGGCTGGGAATACCTGGGAATAGTGCGGATTTTTTTTTTTTTCAAACATTTTATAACTTAAAAAATATGCGTCCTAGCGTCAAACAGTCTTAACAGAAAATATGTATTTCAACATGCTAAATAACTTTGTTGAACATTTGTAAGCAATAAAATAACCGTGTGCAATGTTATTGAGTGTAATTGATTTTTAAATGTTCTTTTTTAACACATCATTATATTTCGTAACAGGTAAGAGATAGATAGTTACTTTATTCAGCAAAGTTGGTTATTTTAGTATTTTCTGCAACTTTTGGAGAAAAAAACTTTTTTTTAAATTATTTAAGAAAACAAAAGTTTGTATCACCCTAATAGGTGAATTCATGGTCACCCTAATAGTACAGGAAGATGCGCTATATTTTATTATTTTACTTCTCCAAAGACACCACCCTTGAAAAAATACACATTTTTCATCAAACGGTTTTTAGCCTAAAAACAGTTATATCTTATTAATTAATGCAGAAAAAGCGAAACAGTCTCCAGCAAAAATATTCCTCTTTAATGTGCAAAATGTTGTCTAGAGCATCACATTGAGCTGTCTGTTGAAATAAACATGTTACAAGAAGAAATGTGATTTGAGGGGTCGTTTATAAACAAAGGTCTATTGCTGAAAATGGGTAAAAGGTAGAAGTTTGATATCTTCAGAAAAATACTTGAAATTGGTTTATCTTTAATAGTTTGAAACCAAAAAGGTGAAAAAAATTTACTCATAAAATTATTACTTAAAATGTTGTTAAAGTAACACGTAAATATCGGACGACCCCTTCAAAAGATGCATCATTTTTTCATTCAAAAAGTTGCCGAAGACTACATTGAGCTGAGACACGCCGTTTAACCGTAAATATATTTGTCCCGAAATTTCAATTTCAGGCCCATAGTGCGTCGATCCTCTCCTGGATCCGGTTGAGGATTACCTTACAGAGTACTTTGAGAGTAATACAGAGCAACATGATACCACGCCAGTTACCGCATTCCGTTAGGTCTCCTTTCTTAGGGACTTTGACCAATATGCCCTGTCCCAATATGCCCCCAGTCCACCGGAAAAGTTGCGGTTTCCCAAATATTGCTGAAAAGCTGATGCATCATCTGGGCTGACAAAGATGGGTCAGCTTTGAGCATTTCGGCTGAAATACGATCTATCCCTGGCGCTCTATTGGATTTCATACTCTTGATGGCTGCTACAATTTCATCCAGCGATGGCGCCTCCGAGTTCACGCGATTTATTCGACGAACTGTAGGCGTCGTACGCTGCTGGTTTTGTTGGTCTCTGACATCGGAAGAGTTGTTCAAAATGTTCAGTCCATCGCTTAAGCTGTTCTGTACGGTCAGTCAATAGCTGACCAGCTCTGTCCTTTAGCGGCATCTTTGTATTCATCCTGGCACCACTAAGGCGGCGAGAAATATCGTACAACAAACGGATATCACCATTGGCGGCGGCGGTTTCTCCTTGTTCGGCTAGGGAGTTAGTCCAGGCTCTCTTGTCCCGCCTACAAGCACGTTTAACAGCCCTCTCCAGTTCGGCGTATCGTTGACGGGCAGCTGTCTTAGCCGATCTGGTCCGCGCTCGCTCAATGCCGGCTTTCGCCTCTCTCCGCTCGTCGATCTTCCTTCAAGTTTCATCCGAAATCCACTCCCTCCGCCCACTGCGCGCTTTGCCGAGGGTTTCATCACTGGTCGTGATGAAGGCGTTCTTGATGCCGTTCCATTGCTCTTCGACGGTTCCACCAGGTGGCAACTCCGAGGCTCGAGATTCAAGTTGTTCAACAAAGGCCTTTTTCACCTCAGGATTCTCCAATCGGCGGACGTCGTAGCGGCACCCAACTTTCTCCTCCCGTCGCTGAACACGTGCGACGCGCAGATGTATCTCAGCGATAACAAGATGATGGTCGGATGCAATGTCAGCGCTGCGTTTGTTGCGTACATCAAGAAGGCTCCTTCTCCATTTCCGGCTGATGCAGATGTGGTCGATTTGATTTTCTGTTCGGCCATCGCGGGAAACCCACGTGACTTTATGTACTGGTCTATGGGGGAAGAGCGATCCACCAATGACCATGTCGTTATTACCACAGAATTCTGTAAACAGCTCTCCGTTTTCGTCCATCTCTCCTAGGCCATGGCGTCCCATGACGCGTTCAAGGTCCGCGTTGTTTGAGCCAATCTTCGCGTTGAAGTCGCCCATGTGAATTTGGATGTCCCCCTTCGGGATTTTCTCAACCACGCTGTTCAGCTGGCTGTAAAAACTCTCTTTCTCCTGCAGGTCGGCAGCATCTGTTGGCGCATAGCACTGGATTGCCGTAAGGTTCCTAACCCGTGTTCTGAATCTGGCAACGATTATTCGCTCATTTATTGGTTCCCACTTCATCAGGGCCGCATGTGCCCCTGGGCTCAGTAAGAATCCAACTCCTCTTTCTGGAGTAGCATTTTCACCTCGTATGCCAGAGTAGAGCAAGACTTGCCCGGATGATGTCCTGTGTTCGCCAGTACCCGGCCAGCGGACCTCGCTCAGCCCCAGGATTGCAAGCTTCAGGCGGCTAGCTTCCCTTGCAAGTTGAGCCAGCTTGCCCTGCTGGGCAAGGGTCAGTATATTCCATGTTCCGATTCGTGTCCGTGTTTTCATGCTAAAGGTCATTGCCAATAATCCGGAGAGATTTCTTCTTTCATTTTCGGTAACTTTTTGGATGTTCTGGTACAGTAGGCTGTTAACCTAAGGTCCTTATCCCGCTGATGGGGCTGCCATCTTAATGTGGGCGGGAGCCACCGTGCCCCCTTTCCTGTTAGCATACGACAACCGAAGTTGCGTACCCCAGCCGGCACCTCGTGGAGGTAGGAATAGGAGTTAATGAACAGAGGTTATGGAATGCACATGTTCACCCTTTGCCAGCCAGTAAATATAACACGTCTTGCTAATTTTCAGTTAGCTGAAACTAGTAACTTTGTCCTCGAATGGCAAAGGCGAAAGCGAGAACGTCAATGACAGTATTTCTGGGTTCGAATCTAATGTTCTAACCTCTCAGAAATGACAAAGCTATGTAAAAACAACATACCACCCCCCTGTAAGTCCCTGCGTTTGCAGTTTTTTAGCATATCATTGCGGATCATATTTAGGGATAACATTAAGTTAAATTTGATAATGATGTGGAGACGCATGGTGCATTCTTTTCAACTGCAAGGAAACAAACATTTTTGCAAACTAATAACCTACAAAACAGTTTCCTCAGATTTTTATCTACAAATTATAGCTAAACTAAAAAAACTTTAACAAACATTAACGAAACTAATATCATATGATATTATTGATATATACATGATTCAATGTTGACGATATAGTGCATTCAATAGAAAAATTAGGCCTAATAAATATTGGACACAGACATTCTTTGGCCAGTTTGCCTAAGATAGAGTTCCAACTATCAGAGCTACTGCTGTTATCAGAGCTGTTAAGACTTTTTGTAGCAAACTTTTAACAAACAATTTCATTGCGTGACACGTGAGAATAGTTTAAAGTTTATGTTTAACGTGTCAAGTTAGCAGTTCGTTTCAAGTTCAAACCCGGCTTGACCGTAGTTGACATTTTCATTTGTGTATTTTTCCGCGAATGAAAAAACAACTGCTTTTAACTTAATGCTGTGAAATACACGCCAACTCAAAGAATTCCCGCTAAGTTATGATGATGAATATCCGCTTGTGGGTGTATGTGGTGCCACTTTGGACCATGGCGCTGAGTCACGCCGAAAGATGAAAAATCCTTCAAATATGTCCCTGATAACCTTTGATTGACTATCCAGACCAGTAGCTTTCTGGGTAATGGGTTTCATTGGCGCATGATTCATCAGTTTGAAAAAGCCTTTTACAAATTGGATCTGTTACTTTAGATACACATTATTTACTGCTACATCGTAGTCAATCATCGATATACACGTGTCAATACGTTTACGACCTGTTGCTTCGTCATTCTATACACGCCTCCTCCAACACTAACAGCAATCATCAAGAGAACAGAACATGCTTGCAAGGATGATTATAGACTGCAATTGAAAGTTGAATGCATCCTCGTATAACACCTACAACAACCCAGCAACGTGATGTACTCCGTTTTGATTTACTCCTGGCTCAAAGATGCAACACGGGATTATCATAATACGTGCCCATGCTCAATAATTGATTTATAAGTGTAAGTGTACGAATAAGTCATCAGAGCTAGCTATGAAGTGTTTATTCAGCGCATTTGTTTGCCTTATGGAGCCGCCTGGTGTTTGACGGCCGTTATGTTTCACACGTTAAATCCGTAAACGATCTCCCACGGCAAATGAATCACAAACGAAATCGACTGAACAGGACCGACGTGATGTATAATAAAAGTAGCCACTATGTACTATACCATGGCACCATGCTGACACTAGTAAGAGCTTTGTTCTGCAAAAACCACCAAGGGAGAACGCCGCCGTCTAGGGGTGTAGATTCTGGTACGTAAGATCCTACTCCGGCAGAGAAATGCGATGCTCCTGGTGATGAGTTTCGGTTTCAGTCAAACATCGATTGTGCATTTCGAAACATTTTCAGCACTTGCACTCAAATGTTGGATATTTCCTACCGTTGAATTGCCGAATGAAATCTGTTATTGACAGAATTGAATATGTGAACGACCTAATTAGGATAGCAGTTTCATTAAGACTTATGCTGTGGTTTGACATTGGCTTATATTTGGGAAAAATAATAAAGGATTTTTGGCAGCTTGATTATACTGATGATGCTTGTTTTATTGTTTACTGATTTATACGTGGGGATGCAAAACTTTTTGAAATAGCAGTTAAAAGGCTCAGCTGGAGTTCTGATGTGTTCTGACACTTACTTCTCTTTCTAATAAAAGAGGTTACATATTTTATTATTCTCCTTTAAATTCACGAACTCCAATCATTATTTCTAAGTCAAAAATCAGTATGAAATACACTTGGGAAAGTAAAACTTAACAGTTTATCGCCGTTGAAATTAAAGCGTTAGCAGCAGCAGTAGCGGCAGGTACATGGCAAGAATGCGTTGATTCACATTATTTGCTGCTGATAGGCTGAAAGTTTTACACTTGTTACAAAATTACCTTAGAAACAATTAATTGCTGACCCGAGTATATAATGAGATTACACAGATTAGTAAATACTTTTTCTAAGCCATGTGTTTGCATAACATCACTTCAATTGTTTGGACTAATGTACAGTGTATACTGCAAAGGTCGGGATATCTCTGGTTATGAAAAACATGCGACGGAGGCGTCCTCATCGCTGTATCTAGTATCTATAAGTTTTCCTCAAAGCAAAAAACTGGTGTCAGCTAACTCGAGCAATTGTGGGTTAACATTCGTTATTGTGACACTAATGTCTGTGGTACTGTAACGCAGTACATCTACTATTTGGACCAACCTGGCCTTGCTTGGAAAAGTTGCTCATCGACCACTCAATTTTCAAACCCTCTGAATCCCAAGAGCTACTGTAACTCTGCTGGATGTCTTTGTTACACATGCTTCAGCTTAGAAGCTATCGGGTTTGAAACTTGAACTTTTTTTCGTGAATGCAGAAGCCTCGCCGCACCGTAATTTCTATGAAGCATACGAACCACCTGTTGACTTCGATACCAGGTAAACAATCTGGTTTGTATATTTCGGTTGCAAGTGAGAGATACGAAATTATGTCCGCACGGAAAAGTTATATTTCACACCTCATAAGAACATATAAGTACCAAAGTGGAGGCCATATACGTGCATAAATTTTGATAATTCTATCTTCCATTACCTACAACAATTTTTGAAACACGCAACTTAACACCCCTTAATATACGATTAAGATACAACTAAATGTTACAATCATCTATACCTACTTACTTTACTTTACTTTACTTTACTTTACTTTACTTTAATGGCAACGGTCCGTTACCGATCCTGCGCCGAACGAATTATGGTCCTCCAGTACCGTCGGTCTTGGGCTGCCGTTCTCCAAACCCCACGAACACCATATGAACGTACATCGTCTTCGACAGCACACACCCACTGGGTGTGGGGTCTGCCTCGGAGTCTACGGCCTCTTCCTGGTTCTCTGCTGAAAATAGTTTTGGCTACCCTTTCATCGGGCATTCTGGCCACGTGTCCAGCTTACCGCAGCCTGCCACATTGCACTACCTTCACTAGATCAACATATTTGTATACTTGGTACAGCTCGTGATTCATGCGTCTGCGCCACAATCCATTTTCCATTTTGCCACCAAGTATAAATCGCAGAATTTTACGCTGCTCTACGGTTGATTCCGATGATATCGACGTCATCCGCAAAACCAACAAGCATGTGAGTCTTCGTGATGATAGTTCCATTCCTTTTCACGTTTACCCTTCGTAATGCTCCTTCCAAGGCAATGTTGAATAGCAGGTTTGAGAGTGGATCCCCTTGCTTCATTCCATCCAACGTCACGAAAGCAGCTGAGATCTCACCCGCTATTCTAACGCATGATTTGGATCCGTCCAGCGTCGCACGAATCAGCGTAACTAGTTTCGTCGGAAAACCATGCTCTAGCATTATCTGCCACAGCTCATTTCGTATAACTGAATCGTATGCCGCTTTAAAGTCCACAAACAGATGGTGTGTCTGCAAGTGGTATTCCCGGAACTCGTCTAGCAACTGACGCAGGGTAAACATCTGATCAGTCGTGGAGCGGCCCTTACAAAAACCAGCTTGGTACTCGCCGATGAAGGATTCCGATAGTCTGCAGAACAGGATACGGGAAAGCACCTTGTAGGCAGAATTGAGCAATGTAATTCCTCGATTGTTTTTACACTCCAGTCGATGTCCCTTTTTGAAAATTGGGCAAATGAGGCCATTCAACCACTCCTCCTCCCTCCATTTGTTCTTCCTCCCAGATCCTGACGATTATCCGGTGGATTGCTTCGTACAGCCGCTCGCTCCCCGCTTTTAGAAGTTCAGCCGGGATACCGTCCTTTCCAGCAGCTTTACCATTTTTCAGCTCACAGATTGCCTTTTTAACCTCCTCCTGTGTTGGTGGCTCCACAGTTTGACCATCGCTTATGATTCCTATCCTGTCCCTGCTGATCTCCGCATTTACCTCTCCATTCAACAGTGTCTGGAAGTGCTCCTTCCACCTGGCTGCTACCGCTACTGCTTCCCGGCGTACTCCACTGCTACGACGGCTGCCGTTAATCGCTGGATATTGAAACGCAGCGTCCTCTCAGTGCGAGCTTTCCCCGTGTTAGACAGCCTTGCGCAAATCTTACTCACTACGAGATAGTTGTCAGAGTCGATATTTGGTCCCCGAAAAGACCGTACATCGATAACATCCGAAAAGTGGAGCACGTTAATCAAGACATGATCGATCTGAGAGCTTGAGCCCCCATTTGGATGCCTCTAGGTGTGTTTCCGAATATTCAAACGTGGAAAGTAGGTGCTACAGATGACCATTCCTCTGGCCGTGGCAAAATTTATGAGCCTCAGACCGTTATCATTGGTCGACAGATGAAGGCTATGTCTTCCAGTGACTGGACGGAAAAAATCCTCCCTCCAGATCTGCACATTTACATCTCCGATGACGTCGCGTTTGGGGCACTCTCCGTAGGTCCTCTCAAGCCTGTCATAAAACTTGTCCTTAGCATCATCGGATTTATCATTTTTCGGTGCGTATAAGTTGATTAGGCTGTAGTTGAAGAATTTGCCCTTAATCCTCAACACGCATATATGGACATCTACGGGCCTCCACCGGATAACTCGTAGCTTTTGTTTTTCCAACACTACGAAACCGACTCCATGTTCTGCTTTTTTGCCACCACTGTAGTAGATGTGGTACTTGAAAGAAGTGCCTGCAATAGGGTCTACTGCTCGGAACTCCCTTTCTCCGGAATTTTACCACCGAACTGCCTGAATAGCAGCTATCTCCACTCCGAGTTGATGCAGCTGGAGTAATACATAGCTACGCTTAACAAGTTGTCGTTGTGACTCCTACCTTCGACAACAACTTGTTAAGTGTAGCTACCTATTACCTACCCCCCCCCTTCCTTTCCACTCTTTCCCCTCCTTTCCCAAAAAAATTTCATTGCTTTCCCCTACCGTCCCTCCATCAATTGCCTGACCGCATTTCAAGGTCAAAGACTAAAAACACGAGTTTGCTCAACTTGCAGAAATGTTAGTACCAATGCATATGATACAGCCAATCGTAACCAGCTATGGCAGATAATGCACGAATATGATTATCCCGATAAACTGACGCGACTAATTGGATGACGCTCATTGGATCGAGTGATGTATTTTATGCGCATCTCGGGGACACTCTCGAGTCCGTTTAAGAAGAGGCGATGGTTCAGACAAGGTGATGGCTTAGATGATGGACGAGCGGGCATCGAAACGAGAATAACCAACAGTAACCGTTAACGGCGACTAGAAGTGGTAGATGCGTTCGTGTATTTAGGGTCGCTGGTGATCGCAGATAGCAACACTAGTAATAAGATCCAGCGGCGCATTCAAGCGAGATATTTTTGCTCTTGAGTTGACAATGTACAAAGCCCTTATTAAAGCGGTGGTTCTTTATGGACTCAATCAGGCACTGCTTGGAGAGATTCCCATAGTACATCTGATGAAAGTCGGTAGGCTACAGTACAGTACAGGATAATAATGGGACTAAGGCTACGATTTCATTGATTCTTTTAGCCTCTCCCACTTGAGATTTGAACACGTGACGGCTGGCTGGTTAGATAAATATGTACCTTGATTCCAACCGGCAGGCTCTATCGTGTTATCTAATTTTAAAATATAAGCAGTTATGAATAAAAAATCAATAGTTAAGATTTACAACTAGCGGTACACGACAGGAAACGATAACGGTAATCTTCTTTCATGCTGTTATTTAAAATACGTGCTCTTGAACGAGTTTGATTTATCCGCTTAGAAAAGATTATAAAAATTTATTTGAAAAGCATACATTTTAAGTAATGCTCACTTTGCATAAACTAACCGATGCAGTTTTTAAAACTGAAAATACTTGTCTTCGTAAGTCAACATTACCCTCTAACGGGTGATGACTGAGCTTAAAAAACAATACGAATAAATGTTTAGAACACATTGCTAGATATTTTGGTGTTAATATCACAATATTTTGACTATTCATCAAGACTAGCAAGAGTTATCTTCTTTAAAAAAAAACAAGAATTTGCGAAAAAAATATTGCGTGAATTTTTCTTTCTTTAAGAAAACGACATTTAGAACCAAATGATCGTAGTAAGTAAAGCCATTCTAATTTCCATCATTTGTTGGATGGATTTAATGAACATTCCAAAAGTTCTTGTGCTGATTTGACTAAAACACACTTACCTTCCGATCCGTCAACTTTGAAATCACTGAAAAGCGACTATTAAAGCATATTATTGGAATTACGCAGCTGATTTTATTTTTTAAATTCGTCGTACCGTTTTAAAATCCGTCCATCAAAATTTTTCATCGTCCGAACTAAAAATCACAACAAAAGAGCTTGCTAATTTGCGGTTGTGTTGGTGGTTTGCTTTCCCCCAGTTTGAAAAACGTCATGGAAAAACCAACAGCAGCAACAACAAATCGCGTATACGTATACGCGGCATAGTGTGCTTATGGTAGCTGTCAGCAATCTCAATGTGTACGAAGCTAACGCGAATGTATTTGTGTAGGACGGCATGACAAATGTTATTCTGCAAAATTTCTGCAGGTCAGGTAAGTTTTCTTGGATGTAGAATAACGACAATGCCTTGCGTGAGTTATTTTCATTTATGAATGACGAAATTAAAACGATTAGTCGACATTTTCTTCTTCGTCGCACGAAAAAACGTTGGACATTTGGCTGGTAGGACTTCTTTAATGATAAAAAGCATTTAAATAGATCTCAGCTCACTTTGATTGATCGCGTATGATAGACAACAAACCAAAATATTAGGGAATAACTAGTTTTGCATTGTGTGTCATAAAAATGCTGCTATTTTTAATAATTTGTGTTGGATAGGACGGGAATAGGCAATTACGACGAAGCAGCAACATACCCTATATTTGAATTAAAAAAATATTTGGGTAGAGTGCTACACATGAAAGACGAAGGGGAGCAAATATACTACTTCTTACCTGGCGCTCCTGCAGATAATTATCTTTGCATAAAAATCAAAACTTAAGTTTCTTCTAATATTTCGAATCGAATTTTTAGTTGTGTATTCTTTATTATAGAAATTAGCAAGTTCGCCCGATTTGTTCGGTTCGTGTTGTGTCAATTCAAACGCATTTGATAATTTACAATGGTAAATGTTAAAACAGTTCAATAATGTTATTTCTTAATGAATATTTAGTTAAAAACCAATAAAGTATATTCCTAATGGTAATAAAATGGAAATAAAATTAGTCGAAATTTCGGTTTCTTTTGAAACCAAACTCTGCAATATTCTGTTCCTATGCTTCTATACCTAGGTGTGATACTATTAATTGTAGCAGAAAGTCTGATTTGACATAATGTTACGATGGTTTGAATTTTTGCTTATTCGTGGTATTTGGTTACAGTTAGTTTTCATTTACTATTGACGATGTTTAGCATCATAAAACGAAATTAAAACAATATTTATGTAAATACCAACAATTAACAATTAATGAATAAAGTTAAATGATGTTACTGAACCTTGAACTTTTAAATGATTCATGAATCATTCTAACAGTAGAAGGTTAGTGCTTATACCCTCGCGCCGCCCGCAGAAACGGAACCGAAATCGAGCAACAGCACATGTTTTTCTATCCTTTTTTTCCTGGCAACGGCGAGTTTTCCACACTCTATAAAAGAGCAGGAAAGCTCGTTGAAACAGTTTAGACTGCCGGCAACAACGTGCTTGAACAAGAGACGCATTCGCGCGCGCGCCTGTTTTGTGCATATAAACTTAGGATAACCCTGCAGGAGACTGATTTTCTTCTAACGGAAATATCTTCCGGTTGCAATCTACAGTTGGTCTTTTTACTGACAGTGGACAACAGTGATAACGATGATAAATGAACGGGTTAATAATTGATGCCAACGTTGAGCAGTAATTGTGCACCGCACCGTGTGTAGCGGATTCGGATATCTGTTTTCGTAGAATTTTTTACATTGAATGGTTAAGGAAAATCTGATCACGATGAAAAGAGCAATACTTCAACTAACTCTATGGCTGGTGCTACTGAAGTCAAATTTGGTGATCTCTAAAGCGATTGATGGCAAATCGGGCTCGAATACCAAACCAAAAACGTTGGAGGTTCCGAAAATTTTGGAAGTGCAGTACGACGACTACCCGGTGAGTGTACTGATCCTGCGGAATTATGTGATATGTGTTGCAATGTTGGATATTATAAAAAGGCGTATCGTAAGTGACTGTGTAGCTCGTGAAACTAAAATCAAATGTTGACCTATTACTAAAAGTCACTAAATATTTTTAAATAGGATATTGCTTCCGCGATTGAGCAGGTAACCTATAACGGGTGGCAACTAAAATTTTGGAATTTTTTTCTCAAGCTGTCAATAAAAGACAAAGATACATGAAGAAGATCTGATTTATCCATTGTTGAAAAACTACAAGGTATACAGCCCTAAGGGTTGCACGAAAGGGTGACGTAGGACTATATCAGATCATCAGATCAAAGACTAATGTATACTGCATTTCTGGCATATGTATGTTTATAAGAATCTGAGAGTGCCATTGTTTAAGTGAATGTTTAAAAGAGAAGAGCGAAATATTCAGATTCAATTCTTCATTTAATGCAATGGTGGCTTTGAAAATACGTATACGGGGGTTCATAAGTACAACGCCTGCAATCTTTGAGACATAGAGATTTCTCTTCAAAATCACTTGTGTGCATCATAAAGGTTGAAATGGTAATGAATGACCGATTTCTGTTTTATTTGTATGAGAGTCCTCCTACCACAGGGATGAGGGGTCTCAAACCATCATAAAATAAATAAATTCAAAATAAATTCGTGCCTCCAAAACCCCTTCATGCCAAATTTGGTTCCACTTGCTTGATTAGTACTCGAGTTGTGAGGAAATTTATATATTATTTGTATGGGAGCCCCCCTCCTAAAGAGGGGAGGGGTCTCATTTTACCATAGAAAAAATTCTTGCTTTCTGAAACCCCTACATCCCAAATTTGGTACCATTTGCTTGATTAGTTCGAGAGTTTTGAGGAAATTTGTATTTTATTTGTATGGGAGCCCCCCCCCCCCCTCTTAGAAGGGGAAGAGGTCTCAGTACACCCTAGAAAAAAAATCCTGCCTTCTGAAACCCCCATATGCCAAATTTGTTTCCATTTGTTTGATTAGTTCTCGAGTTTTGAGGAAATTTGTGTTTCATTTGTATAGGCGCCCCCCTCTTACGCCCTCTTTAAAATTGCTCTCTTACCACCCTATAAAATTGCTGGTCATTTTATCTATCCAACGACATATAAATTGTTCAGTTTCGTTCAGTAGTTTAGTAGTTATTAGCATTTGAAATCTTTCATTCAAACGTTACACTTCTATTTTCGTTTTCACAAAGTGCTACCCAGTCCCAGTATAGTAAACAAAGACGTAGTCCTACGTCACAGAAATTAGTGTACATTTGAAAACGGTCCGTAATCGGCTGTTCAGCGAAGTTTTCGTTTGACGTTGAAACAGGAGCATTGTATGGCCGTCATGTCAACTTTGCGAATGCATCTCTTGATTCTACCAATCAACTGTTTGCAATTCGTGGCTCTCCAGTTATTTTTGTACATCGAGGAACTCAAAATCCCGAAGAAATCTTCGATTGGGTGCACTGAGACAGATTTTTCGGGTCGTGGTTTTTGGGTAAAAATGGGATCGAATGGGTATTCAGGAACGATTGTGTTTTTTGGCGTAATGGATGATGTTCTATCCGACCAAAACACGTATTGTCCATCTGCATGATGTTTTTGTAGAAAATTTTCTTCAAACATTCGTCTGGATTATTCAACCGTTATATAACCAATGTTCAGGAAACAAGTGCCTAATAAGCAATTATACAGCAAAAATGTTTGTTGGGATGTTCTTCTGCGTCCATAATTTTGGCTGGTCTTCCACTACCTTGCTTGCGAATAGTTGTTGGGCATCTTAGGATATGGCAAACAGTCGAAGGCGCAACATATTTGCGTATACTTTTTGCCGAGATTTCTGTTGCAGTTCGTAGAAATGTACAACGCGCTCCCGAAATGATTCATGTTTCGATGCCATTTTTAGCAAAACTGAGCAAGCATAAACAAAACAAAAAATATTAACAAAAAGAGGAAAGAGAGAGCTAACACATACATAGGGTACGGGAGGGTATTTTCAGCAGGTTTCTAAATTCAGCCTATTTGCCTTTTCGCCAATAAAAATACTTTGCCGACATATAATTTTAATATGTTTTCTCAAGGCTGTAAGTAATCTACTATTTTTTATTCAAAGAACGTCAAAACCACCTGTTCTTCCACTAGAACTAGGCTATAGGCCGAAAAAATAGATGCCATCGCTTAATGGGCTGAAAATACCCTCCCGTACCCTACTCTCATTTCTTTCTGAGCTTGTTTGTTGTTGAGCATAAGGGCCGCGAAAAAAATCCAAAATTTTAGTTGCCACCCGTTAGAATAGAAGTCAATTCTATAGGTTACGTTATTCGTATAAGCAATTCATGGAAAAAAAACTTTAGAATTACTGAAAAATGTATAATTTTTTTTATGTTTGAAATAGTTGATATGTTGAAAAAGAAAAAATCAGAGGGGTTGTGTACAAGACACGACCGCATATACAGGTGACGCAGGACTACGTAAGTCTCTTTGTAGTTATAGTAGTATGTATCCATGCTTGTAATCATTCGATTCTTCATCTATACATGGTATATGCAACATATATACATGCTACATGCGTTGTAAGTAACATTTATCAAAGTAGTAACATTGCAACGTTCAATTCTCAAAAGATTTGAGAGTTATTTCTATGTGCATTTTTAAACAATTTAACAAAATCAAGAACACAAACTATTGGTTTCCTGCTACCTTACAGAAATTAAAAACTGTTTTTATTACCCATGGTTCCCCACGTCGCAGGGATTTTACCAATTCAATCCTATTTTATCAACAGCACATCTTTTCACTACACGGCAATGACTCTGCATGCATGCGTATTCATACAGAGTCATTATAACCGAACACTACAGCTGTAGCACATTTTTCCAACACAGATATCAAATTCGCCTAGGTTTAATCGTTTTGCAGTAAAGAATTTGCGATTTGTTGGGACAACGAACTTGCGTCATTTTTTCTGGCACATTTCCCTAACACAGACATCAAATTGGACTAGGTTTAATCGCGTTCGTAAAAAATCTGTTGGTAGTGATGTCCGATTTTCTCAGTTAATCGATTAACGAGTAATCGAATAGTTTTTTATCAATTGTTATTCGACACGATTAATCGTCTGTGATTAATCGGGTAATCGACGAAACTTTGATTACTCGTTGTGTATACTGCCGCTACTCGCATGGCAGTCCCATTAATATAGGAAACTCCATAGAAAATGGGACTGTTATGTGAGTAGCGGCAGTATAGGTGGTGGATAAAGCGTAGTAAAAATCGAACACCGTTGCATTGTAACTCTCTTGCTGTTGATAGATTTGGGATTGCTGACGGCAGATGGTTTCCAGTATTTTTAGATAAAAATTCATTGAAATCCTGGTTTTTATTTGTAAAATTATTTTCAATGAAAATAACTTTTTATCTGTATGTTGGATAACTCATCCAACAAAGCTGGTACGACCAACTTGGGGGTGTATTATTTGGAACTCTAAATCAACAAAGTCCGTTGTGGGTGAATTTCACTGACCTACTTATGTCTTGTATTACGTGCGCTATTGCTTCATTGGATAGCAATAGCTTATAATTATCGTTCAAGCTTGAAAATGGTATCCTCGCTTTAGTTATTACTGACCTGTCCTGTAAAAACAAGTTGTATCTGTAAACTGAGAAGCAGTTTAGTATGCGGTAGTTGTCGAAATGAATTTTCAAAAAAGCTTTGGCTCAAATCAAATACAGCAATGATTCGCTTGCTTAAGGATTCGTTAATTGGACGGTTCGTTAGTCGAAAAATCAACTATGGGCTATCTCCAACCAAAAAGCAAAACACATCCAATTGTACGCGTACCCCTGAGAATGAAAAATAAGTTATTTCAAATAATAGCACAGAAACCGGAAACCAGCGGGACCAACCAACAGAACTAATATTTTAAAAATGATTCACGATGACAAATGTAAAAAGAGATATTTGAACCTTTTCGTTCTCATGCGAAATCCCACGCATGCGAATTCGATTAGTCTCTGTTTGCCTTGCCGAAGAGAGTTTTAAGTTTGTTCGCACTTCACTTAAGGGCCAAACCACCCCATCGGCAGGCAACCATGTTTTCGCTGCCAACATCTCGTGTGTACGAAAATGAGATAGCATGTCAGCACTGCGTTTCACTCAACTGCGAACAGTTTGATTTGGGCCCGCTGTCAAATTTTGAGCCCAGGACATGCTGTCGCTGACGTTCACTGCATCTCGTTATAGAGAAGGGGGGGTTAAACAGAATGCTGCGTCAGCGCATCCGCCTGCGTTATTCTGACAGTTTTCCAATGGGTTTACTGTCAAATTGACACTGACGGGTGCGTTGATGCAGCATTCTGTTTGGGCCTTTACACGGAATCTCTATGCCGAGTTGTCAAGATCGTCAAAAGTTGCTTGAAAACGGTGAAAACACAAACAGAAATATTTCTTTCTCTTTTTTTCTCGCACATAAAAGATATCATGAATAAACCTTTGCACGGTGCCTAACCTCAACTCTGGTTTGACGTTTTTGTGTGTTTTGTTTTGATTCCCTTTGTAACCTAATTTTATTGCTAGTGGGTTTATTACTTGTCATTGGTACCACTTGTTTGCGGAAACCGGAAATACCCGACTTTTCCGAAGCAGGAAAATGATAACAGTTCTCTACAACATACGAAGGTAAGGTGCTGCCACTTGGATAAGTTTAGTCTATGAATGAAGCAAAAGCAAGATAGGAATTTCTTAAAGAGTGCGAGAAACAGAAAGATCTTAAAGCATTCTTCTCTCACACTCACAAGCATGCACAAAAATCTGAAGATCTGACATCGCTGATGGCCAGTTCCATGAGGGTAAAAGAGAACGTGTATAGCTTCGAAGTCGCGACAAGTTTAATTTAAGCTTTCCGTTAAAATTACCATGTGGGCTTCACGTCATTTTGAGTTCAGCAAGCATAAACCTCAAAAAGCAGTATTCGTGTCAGTAATCGATGCGACTGTAATCGATTAGTTCGATTATGTGTTAGGCGTTATTCGATTAGAAATTATTCGATTATTCCATGCTGTAATCGATTACTCGATTAATCGAGCGATTACCGGACATCACTATCTGTTGGCACAAGAGGGCTTAGTCACTCTTTCTGGCGTACTTCCCAAGCAAGGACATCAAAATGGTCTAGGTTTAATTGCGGCGTTAAGAAATCTTGTTGAAATGAGGGGACTTTGTCACTTGTTTTGGCTTACTTCCCAAGCACAGATATCGAATTGGTATAGGTTTAGACCATCGTAAAGAATCTTCCAACCAATCACGAAGCGAGAATTCTGATAAAACATAGGTTCATTATTTCCAATTTTTCAATAGTTCAACGTCAAGAATCCATACTTTTCTTCATTTAGGCCAATTCTTAGAAGATTTTCCAATCGATTGGTGTAAGAATATTGAAAATCGTTCGTGAAACCACTAAGCTATTAGCGCTCAAAACCTGACCACTTTTCGAGAAAGATTTTTTGGAATTACCCCCTATTCCAGCTACCTTCCTGAAAGACGTAGTCCTACGTCAAAAAAAAACTTTTATGGGTATTTCGAAATAATTGGCTGTACCAAAAAATTATCTTATTTTCATTGTGCAACCTTATCAGGTCCCTGCATGCTGATTAATACCGACGCCGGCCACGTTTGAATGCGGGTCCTGGTGGGATGGAAAGGAATGTTAGTCCAATACTTGTTTCTACTAAAGACCAGGGAATCCTCTGCATCTTCACAAGTATTTCGGGAAAGGAATTGTTGTTAGTAGATGGGCGGAGCTAGATGGATAATGTAAGTATGTAAGCATCAGTCATATGAGACTAACCTGGATATTCTTGTAAAGCCAGTAACTACGAAAATTAAGATATAAAAAATACCTTTTTAACAAATTTAATATAATGCCAATGGTGCTCATATACAACCATAATTTAATTTATATCGAAAAATACTATGCACATGCGAGATTTAGGGCTCAAAAACCACGTAACAACTTGAACTTATCCGCGATCAGGGAAATCAGGGATAATGAAACGAGTCAATATAGTCCTTAAGTTGATAAGCATTTCCTCTTACCAACGCTAATATGCTGAGATATTTTTTTTTATTTTAACATAGAACAAAATGGTGGACATTCGAAGATTCTCTGGAAAGTACAAACATGTCAATGATCAGATAACTTACTAATTTAACTAAATAACTTATAACTTTTGAAACAAAAGAAAAGAGTAAGTCAATAGCTTACTTAGTAAACCAAAAAATACGCGTGCAGGGCGCTATATCCCTGAATATTAGCGTTGATAGGAGGAAATGCTTATCAACTTAGGGACTATATTGGCACACTTCATTGTGCCTGATTTTTAATTTCAGGTATAATAAATTTAAGTTTGTCACGAGGTTTTCAAGCCACCGTAAATCTCGCATGTGCATAATATTTCTTAATATAAATTTTCAAACTATGGTTCATTATGTAGTACCATTATCATTATATTTCATTTATAAAAAAGTTGTATTTTTGATCTTGATTTTCTTAATTATACTGGCTTTACACGGAAATTTACGAATATCCAGGTTAGTCTCATACAACCGGTGCTTACATACTGAGAATCTTTTTGTATGGTAATTTAGCATCGTTTGCTTTCGTGTCTCGCTCCTTGCATTTTTCCGACAGCGGTTGTTTTAGAACGCCATTTTGCATTCATTTGAGCACACTTAGCAATGGTACGTTTACAAACTGGAAGTTTTATTGAAATCTTATAAACGTGCATTTTAATCGTAAAATCAGCTACCTAGGAACATCACGCGATATTTCTATCATATGATTATCAAATATCAAAAGCTTGATAGCTTCTACACAGCTCCCTAATAAAGTAGTTAGAGTTTTTTCAGATCGATTCTTTTCTACTAACAACAACTCCTTTCTGTCCTGTGACACTTGTGGATGATGCAGAGGATTCCTCGGTCTCTAGTAGCAGCAAGTGTCAGACCAACATTCCTTTCCCTCCCAAATTGACCTGCATGGGCGTGGCCAGCTTTGTTATTGATCATCACAAAGAATTAGATCACCAGAAAATGCACACTGAAAATGATCTGCTACTCCCAAGCATCATTCTGATGGTTCTTGCTTGACAAGCATATTTTCAAGTACAGTACATGATAATTATTATTAAAAAACGAATTTGCGTAGGACTCGTAAAATTACTGCCAGGTGCAATAGCTTGTAGAATTATTATCATTTTTACTCGAATAAGCCTGATTGACTGAATTTCAAAAATGGTAAACCGATTTTTGGTTGGATAATGGTTGAACTTTACCTCCCGTTTATGCTTGTCTTAGTTTAACATAGGTTTATTCTACATATGCACTACTCAGTGATATAGTTACTATATATATAATTCGGCGGATAAAAAAACCGGGAGCCAATCAAACGTCAAAAGCGGAGCCAAACGTTTTTCAAAATTCGAATCGTGGGAGTAATGTTAATAAACACAGTTTATTTTCATAGATCTAGTCATTTTCAACACCCGCTTGCGATTATTTTCCGTAAAAACTTGCACATTTCTCCACAATTTCAAATTTAATTTCAAAAATCAGGGATGCCAATTCGCCTGGTTTTCTATCCGCCGAACTATATATATAGTAACTATACTCAGTGATTGGCCAGAACTAGTGAAATAGGAAAATTTAGTGATACGCTTGCAAACAGATGGAAATTGCGAAAGTCTGTAAGTGCAAACTTTACGGTATTACATGCTATATGTCCCAGATAGTTTCGGGGTTGTGCCGATCAAACGCTTCTTCAAAGTCAACGAACGCAGCTCGGAATTTAGCTTGCTACCGCCGGAGAGTAGCGTCGATTTTTTCCTGGATCTCATTAGGTATCCTTAGTATCTTACAAAGAAGTTCAAGAGTAATATAGAGCAACGTGATATTACCGCAATCACCGTATTCAGTTAGGTTTCCGTTTTAGGGACTTTGGCCAATATACCCTGCATCCAGTCCACTGGAAAAGCTGCAGTTGCTCATATATGGCTGAATTGCTGATTCATCATCTGGGCTGCCAAAGATGGAGATCTTTGAGCATCTCGGCTAAGATGCAGTCAGATCCCTGACGCTGTTCACTTGAATTTCATCCACTGATGGCGTCTCAGAGTTGACGCGATTGTTAAAGTAACAAACTACTGCGTCATGCGCAGGTTTGGTTGGTATCTGACATTTGCAACTCGGAAGAGTTGTTGGAAATGTCCAGTCCATCGCTTAAGCTGTTCTGTACGGTCAGTCAGTAGCTAACCAGCGCTGTCCTTTAGCAGCACCTTAGTATTCGTCCAGGCACCACTAAGGCGGCGAAAAATGTTGTATTAACGGATATTACCTTGCTTGGCGGCAGTTGCTCCTTCTCTGGCTAACAAATTCAGATTTTCTTGTTCCGTCTACAGGCTTGTTTAACAATTCCCTCCAGTTCGGCGTATCGTTGACGAGCAGCTGCCTTAGCTGAGCTGATTAGCACTCGTTCAATGCCGGCTTTCGCCTCTTTCCACACGTCAATCGTTCCAAGTTCCAAGTTTCATCCGAAATCCACTTCCTTCGCCTGCTGCGCTTTTTGTCGAGGGTTTTGTCACTAGTCGTGATGAAGGGGTGCTTGATGTTGGTCCATTACTCTTCTACATTCCCACCAAGTGGTAAGTCCGAGACTAGGGATTCAAGTTGTTCAGAAAGGCCCTTTTTCACTTCGGAATTCTCTAATTGGCGGGCTTCGTAACGATACCCCCCACGTTGGAAACGTGCAACGAGTAAACGTATCTTAGCGATAACAAGGTGATGGTCGGATGCAATATCGGCGCTGCACTTGTTGTGTATATCAATATCAAGACGACTCCTTCTCCACCTGAATATGAATATGAATATGAATATATGGTACTACCACCTGCCTTAGCAGAACATCCGTTCATAGCAATGAGCCTATCATGTCAAGAAGAGTTGAACATATTCAACGATTGGTCATGCTTCCCAACTCTTGTATGAAGGGCCAAAAGGGAATTGATCGATAAGCAACACCACTTATACGTACCAGGGATTTAGAGAATCTCCTTCCAAGGGCTAAGTCACCTGAGTCAATCGTTGAATAAACCGTCTTAATGCAGAATGACTCCAGCAGGTGGGGAGAAGAGCCCGCTCATTATCCACGATGTGTTGTTAATCGGGCCAAGATTAACCCTAGAAAGTTGACTGTTTCACTCTCCCTAGGCCCACCGCTTCAAACAAGTGCTCTGATGGTCCCTCCCTCTTCCCGATTCTAGTTTATTTATGAAATGTGGTATATATGGGTAAAAATAGAACAATCTCACCAGCAGTCCTTCGAATGGAATAGAGTTGCGTCCTTTTAGTTTCCATAAATGCTTCTAATAATTAATTTAATTTTTCTTCTGGTATCCAATATCCATGTGCAGTACAGTGGACCCCCGTTCGTTTGAACGATTCCTCATGCAAACTAACGGGGTTACTTTTTAATTTGAACAACTGGTAACCCGAAATATGCTGAAACCTGTGTGAACTGGCCGCCCTGCTCTTTGTTATTGTTTTGGTGGTTTGTTTTAGTTGGCAGTTGCAAGTGCGCATATTGCATTTTCCGATCGGATTTCTCTCTTAATCGTTAGGAAAACGAAATGTGAAACCGATTAAACACGCTAGGTCAGTACAAACGAATCGAACAAATGATGTCATGTTGAGAATGACATTTGAACCATTTTTAATTTGCACGTCGTGCAAACCAACGGGGTTCAAATTAAAAAGTGTTCAGATTAAAAATGGTCAAACGAACGGGGGTCCACGGTATTAATACTCGTATTGGCCAAAGTTTTCACTATAAAGCAGTAAATGCTTCATAAGCTAAAACGAAAAAAATAATTAAAATAACTTATATTATGCTTACCAGATCGTGTGGCTCCACCGTCTGCCCAAAACCTCGATTATGAGATCAGGCAGCCGGGAACCACACAGTATCGCACCTCCTAGCTTGGCTACTCAATAGAGCATTACCGGGTATGGCCACGTGGAGGCGCTAGGCAGGGGCTTGGGATAGCTAGAGCTATATTGGACGCTCCTCATTTGCCTTCCCCATTTCATACCCAAGACGACTCCTTCTCCACCTTAGCACAAACTCTTTAATCAGCTTCTCGGTTTCGTTCATCTCTCCTAGGCCATGGAATCCCATAACGCGTTTTTTGAGCCAAACTTTGCGTTAAAGTTGCCCAAGTGAAGATTTTCTCAACTGCACTGTTTAGTTGGCTGTAGTTAAGCTGTCTTTCTTCTGAAGCTAGGCAGCATCTGTTGGCGCAAAGCACTGGAGTGCAGTAAGGTTTCTAATTCGTAGAAGTAGAATTCGTAGAGTAGAGCAAGACTTGCCCGTACGATATCTTGAGTTTGGTAGTACCCGGCCAGCGGACCTCCCGTAGCCCCTGGATTACAAGCTTCAGGCAACTAGCTTCCCTAGCAACTTGAGCCAGCTTAGGACTGCTGGGCAAGACTCAGTATGTTCCATGTTCTGATACGTGTCCGTGTTTTGATGCTAAAGGTCGTTGGCAAAAATCCAGATCTTCCATTTTCAGTAACTTTTTTTTGTTTTCGGGTACAGTAGGTTATTAACCTGAGAGCCTTATTCCACTGATGGGGCTGCCAGCTTAGATGTGGGGGGGAGCTACTGTTCCCCCTTCTCTGATTGCGTACGATAACCAACCGGGCGAAGGATTTTTCGGACCCATATTGTTGGAAGTCGCTGTACTGTGCTCTCATTCGTCCAATGAATGTTGGAAAATGCGGGTATCGTATGGCATCCCTACCAAGTTACATTGTGTCTAAGGATTGAACGTGTTCAGAAAAATTTGCCTTGACGAGATTCTAATAGTTTGCCGGTGTATCTTGTTAGATGTCGGCTGTTGGGCTTAGATACTCTAGAACGACGACAAAAGCAAAAGCAGTCACTGTTTGTTGCGAAATCAAATTGCAGTCACTGTTTGTTGCGAAATTGATTAATAGTGAAATTGATACCCCCGAACTGCTATCAATGTTGAATTTTCGCATACCAGCTAGATCTCTTCAAAATACGTCGTTATTACAACCAATTTTCCATCGAACGGCGTTTGGATACCATGAACCAATCTCAGCCAGTGTTGCGAAGTCCACACTCGAGTGGTCTAATTTTCTCACACACGCGTACTCATTCCAACAAACATGCCGCCGTAAGCATCCCTTTAAAACTCCAGCTCTTATTTCTTCATGCACTGCAAAGAGTTTTTGCGAGTGTGTGTTTAGCTAACAGCTACAGTCGTCGCTCGTCGTTCGTCGTTGCAGCCCGATCTGCTGATACCGATCTTCTCCACTCTTTCACCGTCTCAGCATTACTTTTTTCTGCTTTACGGTTTCTTCACTTTATACTTTCTTTAGCAAATCTTTGTGGCTCTACTGCTTTCTTTTATATTGGTTGGCAGTCTTTCACCTTTGTGACCTTTCGCTTTCAGGTTAGCCGGAGTATTGGATCGTTCAGGATGGCAGACATCATCGCGCTCTCCAACTGCGCACCCATTAATTCCTCCCTATTTTCCGTCGTTTGCACTG
Source organism: Sabethes cyaneus (assembly GCF_943734655.1). Classification (NCBI taxonomy): domain Eukaryota; kingdom Metazoa; phylum Arthropoda; class Insecta; order Diptera; family Culicidae; genus Sabethes; species Sabethes cyaneus. The sequence continues at coordinate 149,599,845 of NC_071355.1, read as the reverse complement.
CTTTTCTTCGACCGTCCGTTGTCTCGCATGGGTCCTCTTGCGGTGGATAGGGGTACTGCGGTTACTTCTCGTTGTGCTATTTGTGGGATTTCTTAAAGGCGATACCTTTGACCTATGGCAACTATTTTCTTGCTGTTTTTATAATTAAATACGAGCTACTCGCGTCAATCGCGGTATTCTTGGGTTGCCATACGGTCACTGGTTACACATTTCCAGCACGCATTTCCGGTTCCGGTTACGGCATTTCCAGCACGCTACTAAATTCGGCATACATTACCAGTTTTTGCTGCGCTTTCCCAAATAAAAACTTTGCTACTATCTAATCTTATCTAATCTCACACTAACGCAGCCAATTCTTGAAGGCATCCTGGAAAATGACGATTACTTGAGCCAATCATTTTTCTTGCCAACGGCCAAGCTAACTGCGCAGCATGTACCGCAGAGAGAATTCTAAGGAATCCAGTGGAACCAGAAAAAAAACCTAATTCCATTAAACTCCTTGAAATCAAGGGGAAGGAAGAAAGCGTGGACCTCCCGTACCAAACGCTTCCCATATACATAGATAATGATTTATTCACAGTCGTTGGGAGTATCTTTGCTAATAAAGGTTAAGTGATACTCCGGATCCTCAGGGATGAACTAATGGCATTTAGACCAGAAGCCAGGCTGCAATTGGTCAAGGATATAGCGCCTTATTTCGCTCTCTGAAAATAGATTAGTTTGCCAAAAATATTAGTTTAAATCATATATACTTGAAAATAAAGTCGTGTGGTTTAATGGTTGCCTAAAACTACATTTGTAAGGCTAGGAACTGTAAACCGCACGACCTTCTAGCTTGGCTACTCAATTATACAAATTGAAGTATTTCCAGGTATGGCCACGTGCAGGCGCTAGGTAGGGGCTTGGGATGGCTAGAGCTGTGTTGGGCGCTTTTTCCTAGTTGCCTTCCCCATTTCATACCCCAAAATAAAAACTGCCGCTATATAACAATACTGAAACGAATGTGGGACTCATAGACTTTAATGTTAGTATATGTCCAGCCGAGCTAGGACAAGGCTTTAATGTGTTATATCAATTTTCATTAACTAGCAATTTGCAGCACTTTGTTTTTAATTTCAGCCTATGGTGCTCTATTTACACTACTACAAATATGCGAGGCAGGTGCGCCTGAAACTCTTCTATCGTGTTGACATAGCTAGGTTTTGTGTGACAACCACTTGCTTCTGCACGATTTAATGATACACTAGCGCCAGCAGCAAGCTGTTGTCACTGCAAAACTAGTTATCTTCAATGAGCCGGCAATACCGACACGTTATCCGTCGGTCTCTCTTTTGATCTGTTATTGAAAAGCATCTAATCCTTGTGCAGGCTATTTCGACCGATCGGATTTAAAAAACACAGACACCACTATAGAAAATGGGCCCAAATTAGCCGCAGCAACTTCAGCATTTCTCGCGACTATAACTCAAATTCAGTAGCCTCAGTAGTAGACCAAAATGTACTCCGATATTCAGAAAATGTTATTCTATCAATTGATATAAAGATCTTGACTCGAATAAATATAGTTTCAACGTAATTCCTGAATATTGTTCAGGCTACCGTTTAATGGGCCGAAAATACCCATATGAACCCTATCTAAAGAAGCCCGGCTTGATGGTATTTTTTCATAGGTTTACTAGAAATGTAGTGCCGCCAAATATTAAACTTTATAACATATATACAAGCCAAATTTGAAATTACTGTTACAGCACAGCATACAAAATATCTTGCAGAGAACTTACAATGTGGGAACAGTCTAAATATTTTAATGTAAACTTCATAACCACAAAACGTGATTCAATTTTGTACAGTTTGTGCATCGTTTGACGTGACTAGAGTTTACTCTAATACACAGTCGGTTGACCTATGAGAAAAATCAAATTGTCATTAACGGAAACTTTTCCTTACAGATGGTAGTACCAAAGCGGGCCGCTATGCTGCTGGATCGGTTAATGGTTGCCCTTCACCATGCCTTGGAAAAGGGCGAAGGAGATGAGGGGACAGGTCGGCCCATCAACAAGGTATACCGGGACGCTAAGTACGGAGGTCGACCTGTTACAAATGGGATGGTTAGGCAACAGCCTGCACCACCGTCGCTACCACCCGGTAAAACAGAGCAACTGATGAAGTCCTACTATGCCGGTAAGTTTGCATTTAAACTTTATTCTCGCAGAACAACGTTAAACCTGCTGCTTAGCGCTAAACATTAAAGTTTGATTGATTCTAGAGGCAGAGGCAGACGATGCGGAGGTAGACAACGCGATTCCCGATGAGTTGGAAGAACTCGAAGGTCGGAAGGAACTGTTTGACGAAATGGTAAAAAACGATTTATATTGGTGTGGTAGAATATCTAATAACATATGAACAGTTTGATCAAACGTAATTTCTATGTATTTTAGATGGACATTCAGACGAGGGGCACTGAGGACAAAACGAAAAAGGGCCGATATTGGAAATGCTACTTTAATGCAGTCAGTTGCTTTTGAATAGTCGATAACACTGGTAAACACAAATTGATTGTCGCTGGTTGGAGATATTAGTTTAAATTCACTAGACAGTAGCATGTACACATTTCATCATATGCACAATCAGAACATTGCTTTCTACTAAGGGCACATATAATGAAGTAGAAAGTTTCAAAAGGGCAAGAAAGAACTGAACTTTAAACAATGACTATAACTCATAAGCTTGTTGTATAATAAAATTATACACTATATCATTCACATCGGAATTATGCAACCGAAAGTTTGTTTGCAGTTATTTTTCATTTGTACAAAGACATGGTCCATAAAATATAGGAGACAGAATGGTTATTTACCAGCTGCCTACATGAGTTTTTGTGAAGGTATTTGCACAAATCAGCTTTTATACTTTTCAAATTTCATCACGGTCTACATTGTCAGATAACACACTTGAAGTAGAAAAATACACCATACAAAAACTAAAAGAACATCAAAAGCACACAACTAATGTGGAATTTCGAAACGAAATATAAACTCATCGCCATAATTTTTTATAACATTGATTACGTTATGAAATACATTTTTTGATTCTGTATTTTGTTTTATTTTCCTCTTCAACACGCAAGTCGGTTCCAACCTGGTCGTGCCATCTAGCACGTTGAATTTCTTTATTTCTTCTGCCGGTGGGATTTTTGAAGAAAGCGGATTTCACTCCACAGTCGTCCGGTATCCTTGCGACGTGATCGACCCACCATAGTCTCCCAACTTTCGTCAGGTGTACCATGGGAATCTCTCCAAGTAGTGCCTGCAGCTCGTGTTTCATACACCTATGCCACTCTCAGTTTTCCGTTTGCGCTCATACGGCCAGTGCACAAATGTCTTCCGTAAGCAAAGATATAGCCTGAAGTCCGTAGAGGACTAATGTAAGCGTTTTGTACATCGTCAGCTTTGTGCAGCGGCGTGTTCTCCTTGATCGAAGCGTCCTGCAGAGAATGTTCGACTTTCAGCTTGAATGCATCGTTGAATCTCCTTACTCGTATTATTGTCGGTGTTGACCAAAGATCCCAAATATATGAACTCATCAGCCACTTCCAGTTCATCGCCGTTAGCAGTCAAGGTGGAGGTGAATGTTTTCTCCGGAGCGTCTTCCTACCAAATATTTGGTTTTCGACGCATTGGTTTGTAACCCCATTCTCTTACCCTCCATTTTTTTTATCTGAGGTAGATTTCCTTCGCCGTCCCAAGGTTTCTAGTAATAATTTCAAGGTTGTCTGCATACAGGACATACAGGACAGTCCATATCGTTGCAGTAACCCTCTGCGCCATTCGCAGTGACTCCAGAGTGCTCCCGAAACACGCTTTGATCATCCACGTCAATTTTTCCGGAAACCCGTACTCGTGCATAATCTACCATAGCTGTTCGCGCTCGATTGTATCGTAAGCAGTCCTGAAATCTACAAAAATACGATACAAGAGAACGTTGTACTCCCGACATTTCTGGAGGATTTGTCGGAGAATGGAAATTTGAGTAGTAGTACTGACCGCCGTAAAGCCTGCCTAATACTGCCCTACGAATTCTCTGGCTGTTTGAGGTAGACAACGTAACAAAATCTGAAAGAGCATCTTGTAGGCGGTATACGGTATTGCATTCCTCTGACCAGTACACTTACCTATAAGAGTAACTTTTGCACAGTCATGAGTCTCGAATGGGGAAAAATAAAACTGATGTAGGAAGAAAGTAGACTTGGTAAACTTGTGGCTACGGAGCTCCCCCCCCCCCCCTCTCGTGAAATGCCGTTGCTAGTGGTTCTTGGCCAGTTTTGTAGAATTCGGTCGGGAGTCGGTCCTTTTCGGCAGCTGTATGAATAAGCTGACCGATTTCTCATCGGTCATCTCTTCAAGGTCGGGAGACGGCAGGCTGTTGTTGTTTGTAGGCAATTTTAGGTTAACTTCCGTTCCAATCTTTTATACTATAAGCTCGATTCCCGAACAGGTGAAAGATTTTTTTGATTTAAAAATTTTCTCCATTAGTACTAGAGGACTAGAGCAGTAGGACTCTTGCTGCATTTACAATTATATCTTGTTAACTTAGTTTAGCAAATTTTCAAAGGGCTAACATAAATATTCGGAATAACATTGTATCCTTAAGTCCCAAGTGCTGATCTCAAACTTGAAATAGACCCGTTTCGTATCTAATGCGATGTACAAATCAGCGACTAGCAACAGACCCATATGTAGGCAATTCATGCGCGAAGTCTTGCAGGTTCGAGTGCATGGATAGGGAAAATATACTTTATACGAATTGCCTATATAATAAAGACGTGTCGTTTGCCGCTTGCCACACCATTGGTAGAGCCCTAGATTGACTGACTGAAAAGCCAACAAAATTTATGTAAATAAGAAGTATCTGGAGCCTTCTAATTGAGGGTTAAAAACCGCCGCTAACCATGACATGCCTCACGCCTGTTTATAGCCAATTCATCATAGTGTGGTTTGTGTCTTCGCTTCAAGCTGTGTCCCCTCGAATACTTGCTGTATATTTCTCCATTCATGCACATGTCACTGCCAGGCGACAATCACAGGCAATATAGACAGCCTGTCACTTGTCACTCTCCGTTTGCCAGAGCGCTTTAGCTGGAGCCCTGATTATTCATAATTTATTGATTGAATAATTATAATTTCAATGACCAGGAATAATTATTTACAAAAAAAATCTCTTAAAATGAATTCTCACGAATCGCAAACCAGTAAAAACATGCGTGCAAATTTCTTGCTTATCTAGACAAAAGCTTAAGCAGAAGGATGTATTTTTCGATAGCTTTTATGCAAAAGTTTGTATAACAGTTTATCGTAGCTACTGCTGCCATCTATGGCATAACTGATTTTGGCCGACAGTTGTTGACCTCAAGTTTGACATTTAGTTTGTAATGTTTGATTCTGCAGTAAGTACACTTCTTATTTGCTCTATTTATTTTTATGTAAATAGCAAATAAAGGTAGTAAACTTTATTTCAAAGTGGATTCGAGATTTAAGTGACGACTTTTAGAAATAAGCTTTATTCTTATAAATATATTGAGTTACTACATTTCAAATTTACGTTAAATATGAAGAAAATATTTTGTAACTTTGTGCAACATTTGAGAGGAATCAAAACATATTTTTTTGAAATTTTTTTTGTAATTTTTAGAGATAGAAAATTACTATATTTAACAAAGTTACTTTTTAGTGTTCTCTACAACTTTTGTTAAGATACTATATTTTCTTGTTCACGTTAAAAAAATAAACTTTTATATCAATGAGTGGAAACATAAAGCAAATAGAGCAAAGCCTTGGGTATAAACGTCTGTAAGACTTGACCCTTCTTTATCGACAATAGAGTTCACAGCCGGCTATTACAGTACAGGACAACTACGGGGTTAGTGCAACGATTCTACTGACTCTAACAACACCGCCAACCCGAGATTCGAACATACGACGTCTGGCTTGTTAGGCCAGCATTTTAACTCGAAGCTAACTGTGCGGTGAGTGCAAACATGAGCACCCTTATGATGTAAAGAGACAGGGCCGGCGCTAGCCAATTTATTGCTCCACGCAAATTCTCAAAATGGCGCCCCCAGAACAAACGAAAAACAGCCGGCGTTACTGTGTGCAGACATTTTACTACTCGAAAACGCAGTCTCGTGGCAAACAACTCGTGAGCAGCCAGCTGCCCGTGAGGGCTAGCGGCACGCTGGGATACAAATTTTGCATTACTTTTTGTTTTTTTCTTCATGTTATGCCCTCGATTCTACAGGTGGGTGGGAGTGCGAGTCCTAGCGAGTGATCGGCGTGCGAGAGCGACGACCGTGGCTGTTAGCCACTCGCAAAAGCCGTTCCAGTGCATTAATAAACAAGAGCGCGAGTCCGAAAGGAATGCTTATGCCGGCGTGTGTATTAGAACGAGTACGCGTGTGTGAGAAAATTGACCCACACAAGCACCATTCCAAACAAGACATATCAAAAAAATTGAAAGTATTCAACGCTCTTTCATTCGATTTGCTTTGCGTTATTTACCATGGCAGGACCCTTTGCGTCTTCCTGCCTACGGAAATCGTTGCCGACTTATCAACCTATGGACGCTTGTTGAAAGAAGACGAACTTCTCAGAGACTAGTAATCTTTGAGCTGTTGATGGGAATAATTGGCTGTAATAATCTGTTGGAAGAAATTAACTTGAATGTACCCCGTCGGATTCCGAAATCGAGTTCTCCTCTGGACCCCGGCTCATCGCACTCAATACGGCCAGAATAATCCTTTGCATTTGGGTTGTCGGGTGTTCAATGAAGTGAACCACGTGTTTGATTTCAACATTTGTAAAACTAGATTCAAGAATGAAATTTTAAAATTAAGATAAGATATGTCTGTACTGCCTTGGCCGAAGACTTATAGCACCTTATAGTAAATACATAAATAAATAAATAAAGTGCGGGCTTCGCAACACAGTTCACAGTCAACCGGAATTTCTTTTGAATAATTGTCAGATTTTAGGGGCAGGGGGTCGGCCAAAAACAACGCATCATACAAAAAGTATGAACGAAAATAACCCGGGGAGGTTGGAAATTACTAAATATGAGTTTGCAGTCAATGGACAGCCTTTATATAACCAGTAGCGTTTCTAGGGTTAACGAAGGGGAGATATATGAAGGGGTGTATCCTGAGGAGGCATACCTATTTGATCATGTAACAAAAGTAGCCATTACGTCGTTCGAGAACCCGCGGCCGCAGAACCTGTGGCCTATCCCACCCCCCTCTCCCGTCCTTAAAACTGGCAGTTTATACACGGTATAATATATTCGTCTTATATTAGAGTGTTTATTCAAAGCATCTGAAATTTCCTGAGAAAAAGTAAAAATTAGTTTAAAGGATTGACCAGACCTATGATGCTGTTTGCTCCAAAATGGATGATGCAATCTAATCTGTCAAAATATTGTGCTCAATAGTAAAGGATGTGAGTGTACTGGTGTAAACTGACGTATTTTTGTTGTATATGTGAAATCCACAAATTGGATCGATCATTATGGCTTGGCACAATCTCACCCCCGTGAAGCTCGAAAAGTACAAAGTTTCGAAAAATATAATTTTCGTAATCAAAACTTATCCAACGCATAATAACCTTTCAATACATTGTAAATTATTAGTTTATATACCTTCGAAATAGCAATTTGATGCGATTTCTTGATTGGGTTGGTTTATGTCCCCCATTTTATGCAAGCGTTATTTCCGAGTATTTTTGATCGCGAACTTTGAAACCCTGTTTAGGCCAGATAGTTTACTAATATTATCTGTGTTCCATTCTAAGTTATGAATAAATATGTTATGTTCATCATCATTTTGAATTTATGTCACCAGTTTCTATAGATATAATAAATTTTCACAAATAAACATTTTTGGTTTTTAGCACAATCTCACCCCCGTGGCATAATCTCACCCCGGCACTATGGTCGAAAAAGCCAAAATTCCAGACAAAAATCAATATCTCGAAAACCATTGGCACTACATATTTCATGTATTCAGAAGATTTTGTTTAGAAAAAAAGACACATAGTTGGTCCAACCCGGACAGGATTGCTTTTACAGACCGAAGGTTAATTTGATGAAGAATTTGTAGTCTAAATCAAGTCCAACTTCGAGCTTAATATTCAGTTCAATATGAAATCCAAACTGGTCCAAAATTACGTCCAATTTTATGTCAAATTGCATACGAAAGTAAAGTTAATTTCCATGTCCAATTTCAAGTAAAATTTGAAGTTCAATCTTAAGTCCAATTTCGAGTCTAATTTAATTTTAATTTCAAGCTCAATTTTAAATCCTATTTATATATTAAACAAATTGAATTTTTCTTAGCACCTTAAAAGTCAAATAGATTTTGCGTGAATGCATCGGACAGCAAAAAGCGTGATAAACTCAGATCAAATCTTAATCAACTAATTACGGAAGATCAGCATTGAAAGGATTACATAGGTTTAAAGCTTGTGATCTATCATCACATCTAATGTTACAAGAGCTGAGCTACTGCATCCGCACGGTCAGTACAGTGGAAGGTTTATAACGCAAGACATCCAAGCTGAGTATCCTTCGATGACGCAACTTTGTTGGTGCCGTACAGTCATTTGCTCCACCAGAAGTCGGTCGGTGTACGGTGTACCGGAAGATGTATAACACTTGCCGTTGGATCAATTCACGTAACGAGATATCGTAAAGCATACCCCACTCAATCTAGCGAACCAGCAGCAGCCCAGCAAGGCTTTCGCTGTGGAGCCTTACGTTACGGATGCTGGCGGTTCCGTTGGCAAGCATCGCCGCAACAGCTTCCGATACTCATAGATTGGCGTTGTTTGTTGTTGTTCCATAGCGATAATAAAAATTATAATCTTGTAATTGAATTTTATGTATTGTACCACTGCGACCATTTGGCTCCCTCTTGTAAAGGTAAAATGTGTGTCATCACACATACACTCGTCTACTTGCGGTTAGGTTTAAGAGCAGCTGCTTGCATCTGTTTCTAGTCATATTTGCAGGCTCTTTGTAAGATACATATAGTTTTACTCCAGCTAGGCAAGTGATATGCTCTTTATGTACAATGCACTTCGATTTCAAACTTGACGCATAAAACGTGGTGTATAAAATAGAGATATCAGTCAAAGTTAGCGAGTTAATTTGAGGAGTCTTTTTATTATTTGGATTACTTGAGGACGGTTTAGAGATGTATTTCTGTAAACTAGGCTAAATATTCAAAATGAACATGTCACACACTTCAAAGAGTGATTTTGCATGTCTCCACCTCACTTGCGCTGCATTTTGCATTGAAAAAGACAAATCTTAAAAATTGCAAACGACTACCGCCATCCGGGCACTATGGTCGAAAAAGCCAAAATTCCAGACAAAAATCAATATCTCGAAAACCATTGGCTCTACATATTTCATGTATTCAGAAGATTTTGTTTAGAAAAAAAGACCTATCTTTTGGTATAATTAGTCATTAGGGTGGTCCACTTTTACTCGTTATAAAAATTTTAACTTTTTTGTCATCAGCAGAGTGATAATTTTTGATTAGTGTATAGGATACATTTCAAATTAAAACATAACCAACACACTATGTACCTAAGTATGATGTGACAAATTCTGCAGATAAAATCTGAAAATGCAATGCCCAGACAGTCTGCACGCGCGTCACCCAAACACGAGTAACCATTATCATTTTTACTATCTATTTTTTTTTATCGCTGATGGTCGATTAGAAAAAAGAAAAACACTACGTTAATAAAAATTTAATAAACATTAGTTCGACATGTGAGTAATATTTTATTGGTGCGTTGGTGGAAACATCAGTACATAGCAATGTTCGCACACACACAGAAGAACATGAAGAACAGGCAGTCCTGTGTGATGTAACTTAAATTCCTGACATCACAAATCTCATTAATCTATCCTTCTACACCAACGCATTTCACATACAACCCAAAAGTCAACGATGCGCATTCGAAGAAATGACATTTGGAAAACTCCCAAGAAACATGAGTCAGCGCGAAATTACCTTGCATAATGCGAATCGAGTTGCTTTTTTACGCTCGGCGATCAAAGATTAGATTACAATAATTAACAGAACACCTTTCCACCTCGGTTGCTACAGCTGCCGGGGGTCTCACATCCCGATGAATTGTGGCACTGCATTGCGATGATGGGTTCACTCTAGCAGTATGCTGGCTGTGTTCGCCCTGTTGGATACGACTGACGATTTTTGTACCCACCACCCACCCGAATAGGAGTTTTAATTATTTTTGTGGTGATTTACACTCTAGAAAACCTAAATATTAGTGCTGTTAAACCGCAACGCTATCGGTGCGACGACAGGTCGTGTAACCATCATGTACTACAAGCCAAAGCCAGGCCGACAAAATCAGACGGGTTTGTAAACATTCATTGTATTATGTTCGATACGACCCCACTCGCGATAAGTGTTTGCGGCATCCATTGGAGGTCGCGTATAAATCTATCCATTCATAGATAGATACAAGCCATAAATGTATCAACATTAATTATGTGAACGAGTTGTGAACTTATTATCAGTTTGGCTGGACGCTAATCTGACTGGATTCTCCATTAACGCCAATGATAACTGCGTATCAATAGACATATCATAACTAGACTGATATAAGATTTCATGTCGAAATTGATCAATATTAGCGCGTGACTATTTCTTGATGATATCAACTTCCCGCATGGTAAGTTGTGAACCGCTTGCATTCCAATGCGGTTTTCTCACGGTTTTAGTAAAGGGAATTCTACGAGCTTTGGACAAATTGTAAATAAAAAGGTATCTGTTTTTTTATTGTAGCCAAATTCAACTTCAACTTAGATTTAGCTTCCACTTTCAAGTCCAGTTTAGAACCAATTCATAAACCTACATTTTAAATTTTTAGTTCAATTTGAAAATCTCAATAAAACAGTTTGAAAGTTATGTCCTGTCACGAGGAAATTTTTGAAATATTTTGTCTTGTTTGTCAATTTCTAATCATTTAATGATAAAATTTTTATGATTATGTTATCATTTTTAGTAATAATATACTTTGCTCCAGACCGAAAAACTTGGTTTTCCTGAATAATACCTAATTCAAATATCAGTATGTGGAGGCCCATCAATGACCGGCTATGCGTGTTGAGAATTAAGCGCAAATTCTTTAACTACAGTCTGATAAATGTGTACGCATCGATGAACGACAAGCCCGATGACGTAAAAGAGGCGTTCTATGATCCTCTCAACAGGACATATGGAAAGTGCCCAAGACATGACATAAAGATAGTCATCGGGGATACAAATGCACAGGTCGGACTTGAAGAGTTCTTTCGTCCCGTTATTGGTAGAGAAAGCCTCCATCCTACCACAAACGACAATGGCCTGAGGCTAATTATCTTCGCTGCAGCCAGAGGAATGGTTATCTGTAGTACCCATTTTGCACGATGGGACATTCGGAAGCACACCTGGAAACACTCTAATGGAAAGGCCTGCTCTCAGATTCAAATCGAAGCCAACGAGGAAGATACGACTGAACACTCGGCGGTTATCAGGGGAGGGAGTTGCTGCAGAGTACTCTCGGAAGACTGATGAGCAAATCGGTGAACATCTCGGAGAAAACCTGAACGAACAGTGGAGACACATCCACGACGCGATCAGTACTACAGCGCGGGAAGTGTTGGGTACTACTACTGCAGCCACTTCCAGTGAGTGGTTTGACGCAGAGCGCCAGCGAGTGACTGATGAGAAGAATCGAGCCAGAAGTCACATTTTGGCTGCAACTGTGACACGCCAGAGCAGAGAGAGAGATACCGAGATGCTAGAACTGCCGAAAAGAGACTTCACCGTCGTAAGAAACGTCAGCACTGGGATCGCGTTCTTGCGGGGGCGGAGAATTGCTGTGAGAGGCACCCGCTGGAGAAGTGCTTTAGTATGCTGAATAATTTAGATGTGTTTGATTTTCATGTTAGTAGACATCGTTTTAAAAGTAGTGTAAGACAATTAATTTAGATATATGTTTCAGTCTGTACAGTATTCACTGAAGATGCAGTAAATAAATAAATAAAGATACGAGAAGCTTCTTTAACACGATCAACGGAATCAGGAACCGGACCGTGCCAACTCCTGTTATGTGCAACGCCAAGGAGGGGAGCCTGATTGCCGAAAAATCGGAGGTGCCTAGGCGTTGGAAACAATATTTCGATGCATTGTCGAATAGTGAACAAGATGGAACGGTCAACAGAAACAGGAAAACGATTGAGGATGATGGACAAGCTGTGGATCCACCAACTCTGGACGAGGTTAGGAAAGCAGCCAGAGAGCTGAAAAACGGCAAAGCAGCTGGAAAGGACGGCATTCCCGCCGAACTTTTGAAAGTCGGGAGCGAACGGCTATATTATGCAATCCATCAGGTTATACTAAAGGTATGAACTGAAGAGGAATTACCTACGGACTGGTTGGAAAATCTCATATGCCCAATATACAAATAGGGCAGAAATTATCGAGGTATTACTCTCCTTAATTCTGCAAACAAAGTTCTCTCCCGCATCCTATATCTCAGACTAAGGCCGTTGCAGGAAACCTTTGTTGGTGAATACCAGTGCGGTTTTCGAAAGGGACGCTCCACGACGGACCAAATGTTCACCTTGCGACAGATGCTCGACAAATTTCGGGAAATCAACTTGCAGACTCATCATTTGGTTATAGACTTCAAGGCGGCGTACGATTCAGTTAAACGAAACGAGCTGTGGCAGATTATGCTTGAACATGATTTTCCATCAAAACTGATTAGGCCGATACGTGCTACCCTTGATGGTTCAAAATCAAGCGTCAGGATGGCGGGTGAGACATCGGACTCGTTTGTAACGTTAGATGGTTTAAAGCAAGGTGACGGTCTATCGAACTTGCTGTTCAACATTGCATTGAAAGGAGCTATTCGAAGGGCCGGCGTGCAGAGAAGCGGTACCATCATCACGAAATTGACATTGATATCATCGGTGTTAACCGTAGAGCTGTGGAAGAAGTGTACACGCATCTTAAGGAGGAAGCTGCGGGGATAGGGCTTATCATAAATTCTACCAAAACAAGTAGCCCTTCGGGTGTTGGAACTGCGGTGGTGATAGATGGAAATACTTTTGAAGTGGTCGACGAATTTGTTTACTTTGGTACATTAGTGACATGTGACAACGATGTGAACCGTGAAGTAAAAAGGCGGATAGCGGCTGCCAACAGGGTCTTCTACGGATTACGTAGCGAGCTGAGGTCCCGTAGCCTACAACTCCGTACAAAACTTGCGCTCTGTAAGACGCCAATTCTCCCGGCGATACTCTACGGCAACGAAGCGTAGACATTGAAAGAGAGCAACCGACGAGCTCTTGGCGTTTTCGAGCGTAAGATCCTGCAATCAATTCTTGGCGGCATATTAGACGAAGAAGTGTGGCGCAGGCGCATGAATCATGAAATATACCACAATAACAATATTTACAACAATATTTAGCAGAGAACCCGACAGAGGCCGACGACTTCGAGGCAGACTCTGTACCCGTTGGATGAGCGCTGTCGACGAGCATGCTAGAATAGCGGGTGTTAGGGGCGACTGGAGTGTGGCAGCCCAAGACTGAGTAATGTGGAGACGGTTCCTGAACTCGGCATGGATTCGATAAGCGGATTGTCGCCGAAAAAGAAAAGTAAGTAACCTAATTCAAAAAATCATATTTCATGTACGAATCTGTGTAGAGCAAACAGTTTCTTTCATAAGTAAATATCTTCCAAAAGTAAGTAAATTTTCATAGCATACTCACAGATGAATTACCGATGGATCTAGAGGTTTCCCGTCGCGTGCTGTCCCTAGAGAAAAAAAAGGAAAAAGAACACGGGGAAAGCGTGACAGAAACTGGACAAACGGGATATAAAAAGATGGAAAACTGGCATGAAAAAAACAAAACCGAATGAAAAATTGGAACACTATGCATTGTATTGAGCGAGAAAAGAGACAACAACAAAAAAGTGGAAAAGAAGAAAACGCAAGAAAAATAGGGAAAACGAAGCAAATAACAGAAGACTGGACAGAATAATAAGGAGAACGGAAGAGAAAAGAAGGAAAAACGATAAATAAAACGAGAAAACTGAGAAAGAAAATGACAACAAATTAGACTGAAAAGGAGAAGGAGCAAAGAAGAAAAAACGGGATAGAGATGGGGGGAAATAGTAGGAAAACTCAGAAACGAGAACAGTAAAAGTGGAAAATTGGGAAAAAATAAGACAAATGATATAAAACGACGGGAAATAAGTCAAACGGAATAAGAGGAAAATAAAAACAAGATAAAATAAAAAACAGCACGTGACAGAAAAAGTGGAAAAGCTAGATAACGGAGCAGATGAAAAAACAGAAAAGTAGTTAACGGAATAGAAACTAAAACACGAGACTGGAAAAGAGAAAAAACGAGCAGAAAAAAACCCCAAATGGAAAAAAGAGAAAAACAAGAGGAACCGTGGGGCAGAAAAGGGTGAAAAACGGAACAGAAAGAGGAATCAGAATGTAGAAAATAGAAAGTGGAAAGAAAGGAATAGAAAAAATAGAGGACAGAAAAAGAAAAAACTGAAAGAGAAAGTTAAAAGTTGGGAGAGTACCTTGGAGGCGACGATCAACAGTATGATTGCGTGGTAATTACAACAATCCAACTTGTCGCCCTTTTTGTAGATCGGACACACGATGCCTTCCGTCCACTCCTCCGGTAGTAGCTCATCCTCCCAAATCTCGACAATGACCCAGTGTAACGGTTGCCTAGTTTTTCATAATATATTAATTATTAAAATTCGATATCACTTGTATAGAACTTTTATTATAGAATGATGGGTTAGAATTTACTGTGTTTAAGAATGAAGATAAAACGCCCGATGGATATGCAAACTGGTGTACTCAAGTAATGATACAATTTTGAGAGGATATCGCTAGAAGTGAGATTGGAGAAGTCTCTAACGCTAGACAGTACTGGGTTCGGTTAGAATGCGAACTTCGAATCGGGGATAAGAACGGGAAAGCTAGATGCAAGGAAGGATCGGGCAAGCGTGCCGAGTTCGTCTAATGACCATTTAAGATAGCTTCGGTTGAAATTTGCTAGAGTTACGGTTTCCGCTTCGTTCGGCCGTAATGTTTAATGTCGTTGACCTGCCTTGAACTCCGATCTGAGGGCATTCCAAGTCACTCGTCCATTCGACCCAGATCCGTTGAACGCGTCGGAAGTTCTTTTGCTCGCGTTGCGAAAAGGTGATAGTTCTTTTTATTAATATACACGTGCCGAGTCTAAGTTTCTTTTTGATCGTTTCAGTGCTTAGTTACAAGATTTTAGCTAGCTAGTAGTGGTTTGCCGCCTTCCGAGTTTGTGCAGTTAAAAAGCTCGAAGAAAGGTAATAAAATCTGTGTGCAAGTGCGTGTTTCTTTTGTTGGTTACCAAGCGCTTTATTATTAATAGGGACAGGATCACGCTATCGACGGTTAGGAAACCACCGCCGTCAAATTCCGTGGGTTAAGATACCTGGCCAGCCATCCACGTGGCCAGAAGGGATCACGCCGCCAACCTCGTGATCTGTTCACTCTCGATCAGCCATTTTGTTCGCCGAGAGTTCACCGCCGAACAACCCGTGAAGTCGGTGGATAATTCACCCTGATACGTGAATGGACGTTGCGGCCGTTGCCCTCGTCAGGAACACCTTTACCGTCACCACCACCCCCGCTAACCTCGTTGACTCCGTTGCCAGCCGCTGTCGTCAGTAATCGACACTTCGAGTCCGGATACCAGCATCCCAGAACAATAAAGGAGGCATCGCCGTAAGTCCCCGCAGTAGCCAACTGTAAGTACAGTATTCGTATCCATGTGCACATGTGATTAGCCGGCTGTCAATGACGCCGTAGATGAAGATCAATCGAATACAATAGGATCTATGTCGGTACCGAAGAAAATAAGAACACGCACACAGTAGGGTCATTTAGGCAATTGATATGAACAGCAAAGTGTAGAGAGCGGGAATGAATAAAATGAAATGTATATTTGAAAACTACTGTTAGTTTATGCCCGCTTGGTGTAGCCTTCCCTATTCTGAAATGCTTTGAGGAATGGACGTCTCGGTACGGGTATGTTGTCGCGGTTCGATGTTTTAAAATCTCGGTGAAGCCAGGTGTTAAATTTTGAATCTTCCCATGCGGTCAGGTCCTCTGGTGTCGAGTGGAGGAAACTTGCCTGTGATGAGAAGCTTTTTCATGTAGGAAGTTTGTGATGTTGACTAGCGATTTTAGGGTGAAGTTGTCGATAATGGTCATCGGTGGGATTCGCGGATAAGACTTGCCCGGGAGATTTTTGAGGAAAGCCTACCGTACTTTGAACCTTTTCGAAGGAAGACATTTCGACCTAACTACGTTAGAGTCTCAAGCTGGGCAATTAACTTGACGATTGGTCCTCATTTGAGGTGGCGCATAAGCCAATCGTTGGTAATCAAAGACGGTCGGTGATCCTTTCCCCTAGAGAGTTCGTTCGGAACTCTTGGTAGTTTTCCCGGGCTCACTGGAACCCCCTCGGGTTACACCAGTGCAGCGCTCTAGTCAGTGCGTCACCACCGTATTTCAGCAGCTCGCCGAGTAGCTGATCAACCCTATCCGCTTTATTGTTTTTCAGCCGACCGATCTCTTCTGCTACCTCCTGGAGGTCAGGGGCTGGTATTCTGTCGTCTTCTGCACGTGCTCCAAGATCTATTGCCATATCGTCACCTTTATGTTCAGCTACATCGCTGTTAAGGTGCTTGCCATAATACTGCTTCCACCTCTCGATCACCTCACGTTCGTTCGTGAGAAGATTACCGTCTAAGTCCCGACACATATCGGCCTGCGGCACATAGCGTTTGCGCGAACGGTTTAACTTCTCGTAGAACTTCCGTTTATCGTTAGCACGGTACAGTTCTTCCATCGTCTCGCGATCTCGTTCTTCCTGTTGTTCTTCCTGTCCTATTCCTTCGCTTTTCCTCCGGAAGACCGAGTTTTGCCTGTTCCGTGCTTGTTTATACTGCTCCACATTCGCTCTCTTCCGTGGGTAGCGCTGCTTCTACCTGAAGCGCGTATTCTTGAGCAACTCCGGTGTCTCGTAGCTGCTCGATGTTGGGTCGCGGCGTACGACTTCGACGCGTGTTATGCACCGTCGAGAGTTTTGAGCGAATGCAGACTGCAACTAGGAAATGGTCCGAATCTATATTCGCACTGCGGTAGGTGCGAACCTTTTTAACAGCTATGAATATGGTTAATTTGATTTTCTGTTCGTTGGTCTGGTGATCTCCAGGTGGCCTTGCGGATATCTTTGCGGGGGAAGAAGGTACTTCGGACTACCATACTGCGGGAAGCTGCAAAATTTACGCATCGTTGCCCGTTGTCGTTCGTTGCGGCATGCAGGCTGTTTGGCCATATTACCGGTCTATATACAGCTTCCCGTCCTACCTGCGCGTTCATGTCACCAATGACGATTTTCACGTCCCGTCGCGGACAGCCATTATACACCTGCTCCAGCTGCGCGTAGAACGCCTCCTTCTCGTCATCGGGTCTCCCTTCGTGAGGGCAGTGCACATTGCTGATACTGTAATTGAAGAAACTGCCCTTAATCCTCCTTGCACATTCTTGCGTAGTATAAAGCCGGTTCCCAGCTCGTTGGTGGTGCCACAGCTCTGGTAGAAAGCAGCCGCCCGATGCCCGCTTTTCCATACCTTCTGTCCTGTCCAGCAAAGTTTCTGCAGTGCCACGACTTCGAAGTTTCGGGGATTTAGTTCATCATTATCCTATCGTAGCCCGGGCAGCCGAGCGGTTTGCATTTCCATGTCCCGAGTTTCCAATTGTATTCCTTATTTCGTCGCGTAGGTCGACGCCGATTGTTCCGATCTCTATTTTCTTCTTCGTTGTTGGTGACTTTTTGTTTTCCAGGGTGGCATGTTGGGCCTGCCCCTAACCCCCTGTCTCGCCGGAGGACCATTGTGCACAGTACTGTTTAGAGTCCCTGTTGGCACGAGGACGAGTATAATAATCAGCCGCCCCTAACATGGATACCTCTGAACATGGAGAACAGACACTGTTTGAGCCGCACCCCCGAAGTACGACGAAGTATTTCCTCTACCGCCATGCTATGGTTACAGCGCCAGTATTCGCGTCGCACCTCCTCACTTCGCTATTGTCAGATTGACAACATTTCCCAGGCTACGCCGTATTTGGTATCATATGACTTGTGGAGGCGTGTGGCGGGAGCTTGTGAGGACCAGAGCTGTGTTTGACGCTCCTTTCAGGTTGTCAACTCACCATTTGAAGCCCAAGGTCATGGTGTTACCGTTTCAATAGCTCTATATAACTAACTGATTTATTGACAAGCAACCGTAATAAGATCATTTTCGATTGGTGCGTCATATTGTATTGATACGCCACACGTATGGTAAGTTTATAAGAGACGTGGTGCAGCCAACAAGTTTGAACTTGGTAATATAAGCAACCACAATAAATTTGCTTTATTATTAGTTTTATTATGCTTTTCTAGCTCGCTATAAGTGTGTTTGGACTCGTATTTTCTTGGTATTGTGCAATGCCACAATAAAACCAGAGGTAATGAATAATAACAATAAACAATAAACAATAAGCAAACAAAACCCTTTTTTCTTCATTTGAATGTGTCTATTTCCTTTGTCAGTTCCCCTCATGTTGTCCCCCAGCCACTTGTAAATCTGACTTCTTCCCGGTTTCCCTATAAATCGACAAAAAGCCTTTGTTAATGGCCACCCTATTCCCTCTTTCAGAAATGCAGAAACTTATACAACTGCTATCGTTGCAAATGCAAGAGGAACGCAGCCCTTTACCCATTTGAACCTTTCTCTTCCCTTGTAAGAGACCATCTCCCTTTGCTGCGCTTCATTCCCCTCTTCTGTCATGGCTTGCACTAAGGAAATCCCTATAATGGAAACGAAACAAAGATCATTTTTACTATATATTCCTCTTCGGTGGAACCCCCCTCTTTTCTCAAAGTCACTTGCACAACTGCTAGGGTTCCCCCCTTTTGGCAACCTCCCGGTGCTGATTCCCTTATGCCAAGAACCATGTGTGCTAAGTTTGATGAAGAACCGTCCAGGCGTTTCGGCGTCCAGGGCCTCCACCCTGTTATGAACACATTGAGTCAATTTTGATTCATTTGACAGTACCATATCAGTACTTGAAATTTTGAGCTATGATTCAAACTTCCACTTTTTTTATAGTAGTTGGGTAGCTCTTGCGCACGGCTTCAAGAATACGTCCATAGATTTTTGTAAATAATTACTGTCTGTCCAGGATAAACGGAAGAAATCTTGCTTATGACGAAGTGAATTTTTGTATTGCGTAACTCCCGCTGAAACAAGAAAAATTGTTCCACTGAGATATGTAAGTTCCGAAATATTTTTTCGGACTAAATGGGTATACATGTACAGGCAAGATGTGTCAGATCAATCTGGTGTAAAAACTTGAGTGCTTGCGGATTAATTCTTATAAAAACTCGCAATAGAATATGGATCGTGTTTACGTATGACGAAGAGGGTCCGTAACCCTACTGACAAATGTTTGCGAAGTAAGCTTACGTTTCTGTTTTATAAACTCAGTAGCTGTCTGCAATCGCCTCATACGCGTACAGTTTGTAAATGGTCCCTAAGTTCTCCATTCTTGACTAATCGAAAAAAACAAACCGTGTAAAAAAAGACTTGAGTGTACCTAAAACAAGAGCTTTAGATAAAAAAAACTTGAAAGCGATCCAAAAATAAAACAAAAATATCAATTATATTAAAAGCAAAGATGCGCGAGTAGATGTATGTGTTGAAAATTCTGAGTTGGCAAAACTACGTAAAAGGGTAGATAAACTGTAGAGACAGATAAACCAAATTGTAAAAAAAATACCGATATCAGCTATAACGGTGCGTCAGCTGATTGACGCTGAGGCTTGTCTAACACTGAACGATGTCTGAATGTTTAATTTCAGAAGCACTAAGATTCGCACATCGAGTGAATTGAGGAAAAGTTTGAAAGGCAGAGAAGAAGAACATCACTCTAGCATTGGGCAATACGGTATCGGAATCGAAAAAAAACTTTGATTTCTTGGATCGATACACGCACATGGTCAGTATCGATGCACAAACACCGATAGTTGGAACCGAGGCCGACCGACGCCACTTGGGCAGTAGTGTAACGAGCGACGGCGATGAGTTCGAGGTAGTTGATGAATTTTCTATTTTGGCTCACTGATAACGGCGGGCAACGACACCAGCCGTGAGATTTGCAGGCGTATTAACTTAGAAGTCATACTTACTAGGGGCTCCACAACCTATTTCGGTTGAACAGATAAAGCCTCCGTACAAAGTGTACCCTGCACAAGACGCTCATTAGACCGGTTTTTCTCTACGAACATGAAACGTGGGCAATGCTTGAGGAGGACCTGCGAGTGCTTGGAGTTTTCTAGAGACGAGTGTTAAGAAACGATCTTCGGTATCATACAGGATAACGGAGCATGGATGTGTATGGTCAAGTATGGTCAGCGATGCTATGGAGTGTAAATGGTGTAAACGTATGTGATTGATTGATAAATTAGAATTGAACCATTCCTTTGACTCAATGTTGTAGTATAGTTCAAATATTCAAAAGGCGAAATTTTCAGTCTCTGGTCTAACTGGAATGGAAAGAGAAAGAAAGTATATGTTGTCTGTATAGTTAAGATAACATATCGACAATCTATATTTGTGCACTCTAGGACGCGATAGCAATCTAGTGCGCCTGCGATATTACGATAATGCAGAGATCATTATCAATTGATTTCTTCTGCTTACGGTACATCTTAGGAAACACAATCTAAAAGTAGAGTATCATATACTGCAGCGATAAGCATTTTAAATTAACTGCATATAACCATGGACATGATTTGAATCCATTGTCCGGTGTAGCAGGTTTGTGTATTCTTCGCTGTGTATAGGACACTCTTAAATATTTTCATATTAACTACTCAAAATCATGCAAAAGTGTACAAGCTCTGATTGTGAACAGTTTCGAACCAAAAAATTGGTTAAAGGGATTTTAAAGTAGGTTACTTATCATAGTGAATACTATAATTATTGGTAGTAAGTAGCCCAAATAGGACAATTAATTTACTCGAATTCTGATTTTATATATTTTAAGTTAATTTTAAGTAACTCCAACCAAATTTTAAAAAACCTCAATTTTTAGGCAGCAATATTTAAGAGTATAGACCGGATGAAAACCCACAATATTAGAAAACAATTCAAATTGCAATTCATCATTACAGCGTTTGACGTTTGACGATATACTCAACGTTGATATTCCTCTTCGTTCTTTCGACGTATGGAATTGAACGTAATTGTTCATTTGTACTAACGTACCCGGACGAAGCAGGCAGCAACCTTATCTAGACAGCTGCTAGAACAATTTCCGCATGATAACCATCACCTGGATCCTGAAGGAACAACAATAGTTGTTGATAAAGCACTTAAAAATGTTCCGTTTACCGAATATGTAAATTTTTTAATGCTCTATTCATCAGTATTGCCACTACTAACCGTTTGACAGATGACGGATCTAAATTCAAAATTGAATATTTTGGGTAAATTTATTTTTATTAACATAATTTACGTTTTCAATTCGAGATATTACTACATTCCGATTTTGTTGAGTCCTTGTCCTTGGCGGAACTAGCGCTCATTTCTAGAGGGGGCTATAGCCCCGGAATTTTTTTCGACCGTTTTATTTAACCTATCTGGTCCCTAGAAAAAAGTTAATCATTAAAGTCAGTAATTGAGTTTTGACCTAAAACGGCGAACGGTGACAGTAGGTTTGCATTTTGATTGTTGTTTTTATTTCCTGTTGATAGCTTTATAACCGAACAAATTACAACAAACTACCGATTAAAACCCTTTAATTAAGAAAACAATTAATAAAACAGTAGTTGACGGCAGTAACAACACCATGAAAATTTTATTTATGCCCGTTAAGGCCGTAATGTTTATTGATTATATACCCAGTGATGATGCAGTATCTGTTGAGCACTCTTTACAGAACACAACAGCTCGATATCTATTTCAAGAGTCAAGCAGTCGATGCGCGTTCAGTTCATTGATTCCTCGTTTTGAGAAAGTCATCATATTAGCTGTGCAGGCTAACACTCGTAACAATAGATACAGTGATGTGCTGTTTAGAAGTGCGATTTTAATGCTGATTCATAACTGAAGTCTCCGATGGGGACGCCATGTGATCTGTACGCATCGCTGGTGGGCGCTAATGTTCTTTAATCCGAGCTAACGATGCAAATATGTTTGTGACATATGCTATCGGACATACTTGAATTAGCATTGAATCTAGCAAGTCAACTGGGAAGCGTATGGTAGTGAAATGATTGCCTGTTTGCTTCCCATCATTCTCTATGTTGGGACCTATAGCAAAGCTGAAGATTCCACCATCAAATGACTAGCAAGAAAATTGATTTGACATGTAGAGAAAACGTTTACCGATAAAGCCAAACTGGGAATGGATCATTCGCTGCAATCAAAATTATATTTCAATTAAATCATAATAATACAGTTACCATTAAAAAACTTTTTATAGCTATAGTCTTTCCTATACACAAAGGAAGTGGTAAGAAAAAGTAATTAAAAAGTAGGTATAGAGCAGGTCATATAAAGCACACTGAAGTTCGTAGTTTGCTGCATTTTGTCAAGCTAATAGATCAGCGATTCAATCCATACGATTCACCGAAATTGCGTAACTCTTGAACTATGTATGTGAGGAGTTGAAGACTGACAAAATAGAATCTCTATAGGCGCTATACAAGCCGTGAAACATTTATTCCACTTCAACCAATCGTTGCAAACTGCTGCTAGAACGCAACTTTTCGTTCGGTAGTGGACGAGGATGACGAGGATATGTGTATAAAACTAACGCAACTTGACCAGCGATAGGTGTTGAGGTTAAATAAATGTCGCACGGCTTATATTATCGATTATAGAGAATGCAATTTGCCAGCCCTCACAAGGTTCATAGGCTATGCAATATAAACTAATCATGGAGGCCTAGGTAAAGTCCGTGAGGGTCGAATACAACATGAATTGGCTCGTCTTGTAACCCGATTCAAACTTTCAGATCTAGATTGATGAAATGGAGCGAATTACGAAAAAGTGCACTTTGCTGTTACCTAATTTTTACATTATTTCCACTTCACGGTTTGTCGTATCTCAAAGATAACATTTGCTTATCCCAAACATAACATACCATTAAACTATCAACGATCTAAGAAACTATTCGTTGACAAAACTTAAAAAACTTTAAAGTGGAGCGCAGAAATATTCATGAATAAATTTACAGTCACTTTGATCCCTTCTCTTCTAGGTAGGAACATCATAAAAAATCAGACATTGATGTTTGACAAATGGAATTATGTTCACGCCTGCCTCTATGAAGAAATATGCACGATTACTTACGTCTTCCTGCATAAGAGGACACTATGGCAAGTAGCGTGAGCAAACGATAGCGTTTGTAACAAGTGGTATGAATACTAAATCTGCACATTATTGGTTTTTCCAACTTTGATACATCCCACATGCTTAATCTATAGGAACTGGAAGAAAGAAATAACTTCGCCAGTCCTCTCTCTACGAAACAGTCATTGTAGCAAAGCGTAAGCCAAATTCACCTGTTGATTCAAATCGATGTTGCATACTGCAATAAGGTAGCAGTCCAAAATCACCCAACAAAAATTTTTGTTGAATAGCAGCTTATTAAACCGTTGCATAATTATCGGGTAACAAGCGCTTGTTAATCCCTTAAACAACAAAAATGTTTGCTGAGCATATTTGTACTTCTGATGATGTGCATGTTGAAGATAAAGGTACATTCCTTCAACTACACTATCCCAAACGTGAATTATCCATACGAAGGTAGACCCAACAACGAGAAGGAAGCGTTCTATGCGCAGCTGAAGACAACGTACGCTAGCTGCTCGCCACGGGACATTAAGAACGTTATCGTGGATAACGCGGTTTTGTAGCTCAAGTACAATCTGGGTAGCAGCCGCATTGACCGCTCCCCAGACGCCAAAACTGGAACACTTCCTTTGGATTAAGTTATCCGGAGTAGTGTCCTGTCCGCTCACTGCCATCATGTTACTTCTCGCACCCGCGAATTTTGAGGGCATTTGAAGAAAGCATACCCTGCCGTTTCCTCAACATCCACGCATTCGGGACACGCAGGGGACTCCGCCTGCCCAGACTTGTGCATATACTGTCTAAAACAACCATGCCCTGACAGAATCTGTGTCAGGTGGAAGTAGGCTTCGTCGTGGCGCCTGTCGACCCACCCGGATACTTCCGGAATAAGTCCACCGGCCCTTTGTGGAATCAGAGCATGCCCGCTGCCATGTAGTCATCAAGGCCGATCTTGTGGTACTCCGTCTGCCTCTAGTTCCACGTTGGTTGAAGCTCTTTATGTCTTCGCTGATGATGATGCCAATAGGCATCATACCCGCTAAAACGCAGATTGCGTCATGTGAAACTGTGCGATACGCACTCGCCAGTCTCAAGCACATGAGACGAGAGGTGCTTTCCAGCTTGGCTAGACAGCTTTTGGTACCTAACGCCGATGACCACACCGGCCCGCCATACCTGAGTACGGACTGGACCACGTTGGCTAAAAGCCTTCGCTTGCTGCCATATACTGCAGAGCTATTAGACATCATACGAGACGATGCCGAAATAGTTGTGGAAGCCTTCTTGCAGGCATAGTCGACGTGGCTCCCGAACTTGAGCTTGTCGTCGACCATGACTTCCAGGAGTTTTAAGGACCGCGTTGACGAAATAGTGCAGTCCCTGACGCTGATATTTGCATGCTGCAGCGACTTGCGGTTGTTCACCACGATAACCTCCGTTTTATGATGCGCTAGCTCCAGTTTCCTGGATCGCATCCAATCTTCAACAATGCTTATAGAGTGGGCAGCCGTCAAATCAACCTCTATGATAGATTCACCGTAGATATTCAAGGTGATGTCGCCCGCAAAGCCGACAATCACCACCCCTACCGGGATCTTTAGCTTCAATACCTCGTCATACATGACGTTCCACAACACTGGGCCCAGTATGGAACGTTGCGGAATCCCTACGGTGATTGGAACGCACTTCTGACCCTCCTCCTTGTTGTAGCATAGCACACGTTTCTGGAAATAATTTTCCAGAATTCTGTACAGCGACACCGGCACTTGGACGTTCCGAAGCGAGTTGGCTATGGAGTCCCAACTAGCGCTATTAAACGCATTTCTCACATCGAGCGTAACAACTGCGCAATAGCGGATACCCGTCCTTTTGCGCTGGATTGCCACCTCGGCTGTCTTAGTGACAGACACGATAGCATCCATTGTAGATTTGCCATTTCGGTAGCCGAATTGGTCCTTTGACAGACCTTTTGTACCCTCAGTGTGCTGTACGAGCTGGATAACTCTCTCCAGCACCTTGCCGGCAGTATCAAGCAGACAGATCGGTCTATATGACGAGGGGACACCCAGAGGTTTTCCTGGCTTCTGCTAAAGGACCAAGTCCTGTCGCTTCCATCTGTCCGGGAAGTGGCCATCTTCCAGGCATCTACTCATTACTGCTACTAATAATTCGGGAGCCTCTAAAATAGCCACTTTAATGACCAAATTCGAGATTCTGTCTGGTCCCGGTGCCTTGCTCACCTTTAGGTATTTTGCGATCTCAATGACTTCCTCGTTCGTAACGTAACCGTTACTTCCTCCTCGACCTCTAAACCGCCGTCGCCCACGTTACTTTGGATGTTCGGCTGGGAGGCCGGCCATCCTACGCTATGGTCTGAGATACTGGAACGTCGGCCGTGGGACGGCTCAGCGGCCTGGGGCCAGGGCCTTGGCTCGTGGCGCGGAAAGAGGCCCTCGATGATCCGCTCCAGCATCTCTGGCGATTGCTCTGCGGGCGCCATCACGCCCTTGGTCTTTGCCATTATGACCCTGTAGGCATCACCCCACGGGTTCGCATTGTCACTAGCACATAACCTTTCAAAGCAGGCTCGTTTACTAGCTTTTATCCCACTCCTAAGCGCTGAGCGTGCAGCAACAAGTGTTACTCGAGCCTGCCTTCGTCCGAACGAGCTCTTTGCATAATTCTCCTCGCACGAAAGCACGCTCCGCGAGGTTCCGCAATTTCATCTGTCCACCAGTAAGCCGGTGACCTCCCATACCTAGGTCGACCTTTCCTAGGCATGGTAGCGTCACACGCTCGCGACAGTACCTCAACCAAATGATCAGCGTTTGGATCGGGCAAACCGCCATCACCGCACTATTTCCGGATCGCTTCCACAAATACTTCGGGTTCGAAGTATGATGTCTTCCATCCACGGGTGGTTGGAGTGTCGGCTGCCGCCTCGTTATCTGCCAACACCATAGCGGACCGCCTGATGGTCACTGTGAGTGTAGCCATTGTCTACCCTCCAGTCTCGTATCAGACCAGAATTGCCGAATGTCACGTCGATGATAGACTCCGCACAGTTCGTACTGAAGGTATTTGTGGTGCTGACGTTGACCAGATCTACGTTGAGCTTTGCCAGAGCCTCAAGCAGAATCCGACCCCCATGGTTCGTGCGACGACTTCCCCACGCGCCCAACCGTTAAAGTCGCCCACCACAACCACCGGCCTTAGACCAGTCAGCACAACTGATACTCAGTCTACCATCCGCGTAAACTGCTCGTTAGACCAACTCAGCGGAGCATAATAGCTGAAGTAGAACACTCCACCCACTTTGGCAACCGCAAATCCCTCGTCTGCAGTTGGCACAACCTCTTGAACAGGGAACCAGCTTGTCGCCCGTATTGCCGCCGTCCCGGACCTATCCGAGACCCAGTTGTCCGTAGCCGACTCAGAAACTGCTTGGTGTAGTAGCTGCTGAGTCGTGCTGCAGTGAGTCAGGTTGAGTTGTGTCACTTGCACTATGGACGTGGCTTGCCGCCGGCATGCCAGCCTGGCACCTTGGACCTCCCGTTACGTGCTTTGCGTCCCGTTTACCGGTACAGATCAAGCACTTGGGAGGCTCCGCGCAGTCCCTTGCTTTATGGCCAGCACTGCCACCCGAGTATTTCGACCCGTCAGTTTTCAGGATAAGAGCGTCGCCCTTCTTCGCTCGCTTCCCTGTCGGTTTAGGTGAAGCTTTCTATTTGGTGGAGCTTCCTCTTTTTTTCTTCTTGGCCTTGACCTCGATCCACGGGTCACCCGTTTTGGTGCTTCCCGCTGCTTGATCGGTTGGCTCCACCGACCCGCTAGCCTGAGGACTTTTACCGATCAGGCGTTTTTTGGTCCACCAGGGGTGCCATCCTCCGGGGACTGTCTCAGACGCTTGACAGATGCCTTTCCGCTGTTGGTAGCGCTCTCCGTGGCTTCCACGGCCGCGTTGCGACCCGCCGTCAATGAACAGGCATCCGTCTGTACTGATTTCGACGCCTTCACGGTCTTCACCTCTCCTGCACGCGTCACGAGGTCGGTGTGCACTTAGGTCGCTACACACAAGGTTCTCCGAAGCATAAGCAAGCTCTGCTTCAAGTCCTTGGAGAAATTGCCGCGACCTGTCATGAACTCGATGATTATATCGAGCTGCTGTGACGGGGCTACCACTTTGGGTAGTGCATACCTATTCTTTTCCATCGGCCTGATTAGCGAACACTCCGTTTATCGCTGTGTCTGGCGTACCGCTACCCTTGCCACCCACACTAGCGCTTCGGGTTGCATTCTTCTCCACCCTTGGTGGAGAACGCAGGATGCCTCCTCTCGCGAACGGGTTTTCCATCGTATCTGCACTTGCTGTAAATTTGTTTAAAAGACTCATTTTGATTCTAAAGGGTCCCCCTTCAAGCCGCTATCCAAACCCATTTGAAGTAGTCGCTTTAATGATCCCATGACGATCTATGGAACAGGGAGAACCATGCGAGGGTTGAGGCAGCGCCTTATGGGCAACTGCACCTCAGAACCAGATCGGCGTAAATCAGGAAAAAGCATCTGAACCTACTCCCGTCCGGTGGTCGCCGGTCGATGGATTTGGAACGTACTTGAAGGCCTGCCGTGTTTTACGGGACGGAGACACATGCCCCGTTTACCACCTCGACGTTTCAAGTCGCTACCACGCGACTTTACTAGGAGAGATTGTCGCAAATGCCAGCCCTAAGTCGTGTTGTATATCGTGTCCGAATCATGTTCAATAACATAGCCGCCAGTTTGCCGAAGTTGAAACCTTACTGGAACCGGTCCCAATGGGTCCCAACGGACTACTCAGATACCTGGTAGACCAGAAGTCTAAGGTCTAGGTTTCCCTCTCTCCCTGGTCCAACCAGAGGGGAGTTTCTGGTTTTACCAGGGATTTGGTTGTATTACCAGCTGGCACCACGAGGAGGTAGGGATAAGAGTTGCTATAACTGAAAGTGGTCAGGTTACACTGTTATAGCCATTCACCAGCCACCACGAAAACATCTGGGGTGTACTCAGGCAAAGAATGGTTCCGGATAAGTTAGTCCATCTCATCGAGGGTCAGTACGAGGTGCTCATGCGCAATGTGTTGCACAATGGCGTCTTGCCCGATCCTATAAGGGTTACTACTGGTGAGCGACAGGGCTGCCTATTATCACCGCTGGTGTTTCTCACCGTTATAAATGAGATGTTAGTTGGATCTATTGACAGTAGACCAAATCGAGGATTGCCTTGGGGATGGTTCCTCTGAATAACCTCGGCCTAGTCGACGAAATTGTATTGTTTGCACAACACTGAATCGATATACAGAGCAAGTTAAACTACATCTTCAAGACCTCTTAGGCAGCAGGTCTTACAGTCAATGTAGCAAAAATTAAGTCTATGGGAATGAACAGAACATATGCTATGGAAGCAACAGAAATTTGAGAACGTAGATGGAAGTAGATCGGACGCGGAAAGGAATAGTAAAGACGCAAACGATGTCTACAGAGAGGTAGTAACTGGAAGGACTACGAAGAAGTGACAGACACGAAGGCTCTTGGCGACGCAGTTTAGCCAACGACTTCCGGACTGTTGACGAGAGTCTGTACTGGCGATAACCGACTGGTGAGTAACCGTCGGCAGTAGAGACATCTGATTTCACCCCTTTAGTCTATCGGACCGCCAGACATGGACCAATATGTAGGTAAGTAAGGAAGACAATAACAATTAACAGTGGGTCTTTTATGGGGATCATAGGAAAACTTTTTTGAACCGCTCATACCATGGAGTGCAGATGAAAGAACGCCCCTCCGTATCAAGCGAACTCTTCTCTGAAATAGAAATAAACATAATCATAATAAGCAATTACCGCCGTTACCGACCTGGAACTGCTAAAATGTGGTTCGTTAATTAATTTTACTTGTTATAGTACCAAATTTCTACAATTCTATTATTTTCTCAGTATCAATACATTTCCATATAATAATCTGATTAATATCTAGCGAAATTGTTAAGAAAGGAACAAGTTTCATGCGCACAAAACGCAAACACTTTTCGTTATATTGTTATTTTCGTTATTTTGTTTTCGTGATTGCAAAGTGAACCCAAAGTGTAAGTCTAATGTACATATAGTAAACCAAAACATAGTTCTATGTTAACATAAACTTTAGACTAAACCTCTCGTTTTTTTAGTCTTGATCTTGAAATGAGGTCAATAATATATTAATATTTTTTGGAACGGTGGTTCTACAATTGATGCAGGGACGGTAGGGGAAAGTAATGGAGTTTTTGAAATAGAGGGGGAAGAGTTTCCACTCTGGTGAGAGGGGGGGGGGCTATTGGTAGCTATGCTTAACAAGTTGTCGTTGTGACACCTACCTTTTGTCCAATGCTGGAAGGTGCATGGGTCGAACCAAGCTATAATCTGAGATTATAACCGGATTCGAACCCACAACGCCTGCCAGAGCATGCGGCAAGCTGGTACTTGTCTCGTTGAACCATAGAAGCGCTGGATAAAAGGAGACTGCACAACCCCCCTTATTAACGTAGCGAGATGGGTTGGGCTATTTTTAGACACAGATCGTGCCTCTTCCTCCATCTGCTGTAGAACCACCGACCGAAAAGTTTAATATAACTTTGTGTTTACTGGCGGGACGACGACACTATGCCGGCCCTTACGACTTGCAAGGTACTGCACGTGACGTTGTTCGTCTGCCAGCGTGTTAGCCGCGATTCTCAGCGCGGGCTTTCGGGAGAAGGGTCCGTTCCTATGAAATAGACTAAACCTCGTGTTTTTTAGTCTTGACCTTGAAATGCGGTCAAACATATAATAATATTTTTTGAAATATATTTTGAATTTTGAAATATTTTTTGGTTCGACCCATGCACCTTTCAGCATTTGACAAAAGGTAGGAATCACAACGACAACTTGTTAAGCGTAACTACCAAACCCTCCCCCCCTCTCATCTTTCCACTCTTTCCCCTCCATTTCAAAAACTTCATTACTTTCCCTACGGTCCCTTCATCAATTGTAGAACCACCGTTTCATAAGATATTAACATAAACCTTTTTAGAAACGCAAGGCCATCCTAGAAATATTTCTTCTCGGACATACTTAGTGCATTGATGTGAACTGGAATTTTCCGGCAGTTTCAACCCTTGACAGAAATCTTATGCAAAGCATATTCAGTTGTATACTTTAATATTTCCGCCGAAAGAAATCGCAAGGTAACACACGACTACAGAAAAACCAATTTTCGAGCCAAATAAAGAACCGAAGAATAACTCCAAAGAGCGCCGCTCCGTAAAACGATAACAAACGCACAGCCGATACACTATCGCGGGAACAGTGGCGCGCAAGAGTTTTCCGCAACCACCTACACAACTCCCAGCCAGCCCAACCGCCCTATCAGATGGTACCTACCGTCGTCCCGTACGTCAACGGGTTTACAATTGGTTCCCCCAGCACAGTAGCAAAATGTGCGCTTTTCCATCATCATCGCGTTAGCATCAGCGAAAGACGCGAAGAAATGGCTCGCACCTATACAGCACCCCGTCCCGGCTAGTGCCTACTATCTGAAGGAACATGCGTGCGATGGGTGATTTGACTTTGCCACAGCCAACCCGCCGGCTGCTTTCAGCAGCGGCAAGAGGATTTTCCGCTCCCACAGCACAGTATAAATATTGTTGCTTTCTTCGCCAGACGCTCATAATATAACTAACCTTGTCCCAGTGAAAGTGTTGCTGATCCTGTTCCTGTTGATCCAGCAGTTAACGAGGAAGTGGTGAGCCGATTTTGGGAATTGCACCCAAACGTTCTTGTTGTTGATAGTGTAGTGAGTTGCACCCGGTGTGTATACTATTCGGAGGGTGTCCGTGAAATCGATTTTGAGGTTTGCGCTTCCGGCTAATAGCCACTCGATTTGACTGACACGGCTACCCACCCGCACCGGCCAGCCAGTTTGACGGAATAAGCTTCGGGAATCGAGCAACAGGTTAGTTTGCACCGGCAGCTAGTCAGCAGGGAGAGGGAGGCGACTTTAGCCTAATTGTTCTATTACGTTGGGCGCCCGTGCTGTTAGTGATTGCAATTTGATTGAGTAGCGCGGAGCTGGTGGTTCTAATTTAGCGATATGGTTTATAGTTGCTTATGAAAATTGGTTGCTTTTAGCGGTATTACGCGAACGAGTGCTGAAATGAGTTTGAGATTAAATAATTTCACAAAACTATAAGCGTTATGAACATCAAGGACTGGAATCTTCTATTAATCTGAGTTGTTCAGAAACAGACGAGTCCGAGTGTGGCCAGAAGTGCCTTCGAAATGCTCAAAAATTGAAAACCGAGAACAAATCGGAAAAGAATTCCTTTTGTTCTACTATAATTTACTAGAGACACATATACGCGTGCTTAATAAATAAATAAATAAAAAAGTCAGGCTGCATGTCGTAGGCCTTTAGCGTGTAGCAAGTTTCTGGCATTTGTTCTTGGTTACTCGTGAGTTCTACTAAGACACTAGGAAGTAATTTTTATTATTCAAAAATTAAGTTATTAAGTTTACACTTTCAAAAATAGTTCACGCCGAAGTGCTTTACTTTCCACTTATTTGCAATTCATAGTTAACTTCATAGTAATTCTGAACCTTATAACCTTGTCCATATTTCCTTTAATAAGTTTTATAATTTTGTATAGTTTGACTACTTCATCCCGCTTTATTTAAATTTTATCTCTAATTTTTATTTTTGTAACTTTGTTTGTTTTAATTGTTTTAATGTTTTTATCATACGCACAGCGTTAATAATTTCATGTCTATCCCGATCACAAAACTGTTTTCAAATTGTCAGTACTATTTTCATTTCAATTTGGATTTAGTGCTGTCAAGAATGTCTTATATGATGTATCTCAGGTTCATCAAAGTTATAATGAGAATACCATAACAAATTTAGACATAAAAAAAACTTATGTAAAGCTCAATGTATGGCGATCGTGTGTATCCTTCGGTTATAAAATGAAGTTAGTTCCTCTTTGTAGTTAACTTCGATTTTGCAAAAAGCCTTCCGAAACCTTTTTCCCGACGGTAAAACAAAATTATATGGTGTGATAAAATGGTAGAGGAACTATGGGTAAAACCGACACCCTAACCGAAATCCCATATGTGCATATCAATTATTGACTTGCAAACCTAAGGCATGCAAAAAGTATCGAATTTTACAAATTTTTCCGACTAAAACATCTAAATTTCACATAAACTTAAGAACCAGTTAAGGGGGGACCCTACTCTAGAAAGTCGGAATTATCGAATTTTATTTTTATGACTTTTCGAGAAGCTTAGACAATAAAAAATGTCATGCCAAAAAGATTTTTTGATATCTGACCCCGTTTAAAAATTACGGCAAAAACTGGGGGGCACAAGAAAAGTACATCGCTGTACGTACGCTGTTTTCAGCTGGCGGTACGTGTATGTATCTCAAAATCTAGTGGTCCGGTTTGGCTGAAATTTTTTTTTAGCATGCAAAAATGAATTATCTAAATTGTTACGTAGCCGTTGATATCTCAAATTTTTAAATTTTTATAAGCTCTCAATTGGCGATTTTTGAGGAAAAAACACTTTTCTTTTAAAAAATTACTGCCATTTTGGTCAGTTTTATCAAAATGGTAATTTTGGTAAGTTTTACCAAATGGTTTTTGGTAAGAATTACTTTTTTGGCATCTTCAGATATGCCTTTACCAATAACCAAAGTATCCCAACACTTACTATTATTCCAACATCCGAAGAAATTTACGAAAATCCATCATTTGTTGACTATCCAGAGTAGGGTCCCCCCTTAAAGAAAAAAAACAATACTTGTTGCTGACCACTGCAATTCATCGTAGTTCGTATAGCAAGGAACAGTTTCACATCATGAGCATGGATGCGTTTACAGCCTGATGGTATTATGAATAATTATAAATATTAAGGATTATGTACATCTTTAAAAACCAAAGAGAACGCCAGCGGTCCCAAGTTACTTCCCTGCGAAACGCAAAACTAGTAAAGAAAGAGCTCATTTACTCATTGTTACGAGCGTTACAGAACGAGCGGTCAACGACAAGGACGTTGAAAAATGTTGAAATTTCACGTTATTCAAGTTTAGTGATAACAAGATAAAGTGGTCGACACGGTCGAACACAACTTTCAAGTCAGTGTAAATAGTGTCCGGGCTACGTTTTCCATGGTTTCTAATGCAGTATAATGTGCACTGCAGTAAGATTGTCATCGTCGAAAGAGAAGTAATTCCTCGATAACTACTATATCATGTCTATCTTGGTGTTTTATGGATTCGAAGCAAAACCATTCTATTTATTTATTTATTTATTTACATTAATTCATCTAACCAGAAAGTATACATGAATAAAACATCACATAACTTCTAACTATAGTACATTTAAACTTTGTAAGCGGCGTTTCAAACTATCACTAGAACAACTAAAATCAAACAGATTATTCACACGATTGAACAAACGACACATAGCTCTAATTGGCTCATTTTGACTGTACGCAGTTCGTCTGTAGTCCCAGCGAAGAAATTCTACGCCTCGAAGAGCACGTGGAGTGGCTTTAAGATTGATTTGAGCGAGAGTTTGGAGAGTCCAATTCACCTATCAAAGCTATCCTGATGAACAGAATTCTTTAAATACTTCTCCTATTGACCAAACTCGTGACTTTAGTCATGACCTTAAAATGCGGTCAGGCGTATATTAACATTTTTTTTAAACGATGATTCTACAATTGATGAAGGGACGGTAAGGGAAAGTAATGAAGAAGAATTTTTTTCCGGGAATGAAGAGGAAGGGTGGAAAGGAAGGGGGGGGGGTTATAATATTATAATAATCTCTGATTACAGCTTGGTTCGACCCATGCACCTTCCAGCATTGGACAAAAGATAGGAGTCACAACGACAACTTGTTAAGCATAGCTACCTATTACCCCCCCCCTTCCTTTCCACCCTTCCCCTTCATTCCCGGAAAAAATCCTTCTTCATTACTTTCCCTTACCGTCCCTTCATCAATTGTAGAATCATCGTTTCAAAAAAAATACTTCTCCTATTGTCAAGAGTTTCAACGTTGAGCAGGCTACAGCGGTCTTGATACGGCGGAAGCACTAAAAGATTTTACCTGGGTTGAACTCTCAAAGCATGCAGTAAGAATTTGGCTTATGAACTGTTTCTAACCTGGAGGACCTAATTCTAGAGTAAATGCTCCAAACTGCAGCAGCATACTCTAGGACAGAACGCACAATACTGAAGTGAAGAGCACGTCAGCAATATCATCGGCATGCAGCAATCTTGATTCTCGTGAAAGTACAGCAAAAAACGTCGTTAAAAATGAGAAAAACAATAGTAGTCCGAAGTTACTTGCTTGTGGAACACCAGAATTTTCTATCCACAATTAAGAATTGTTTATAACAACGATTGGTGGCATATCATTCTTAGCAAAACACAGCGCAAAACCCCACATATTTTCAAAATAATCAAGAACTTATTTTCACTTCAATCGGCACTGCGCTACTTGTTGCCTGTTCGTTGGGCGTATCAACACTCGCAAATTACTTCGAGCAGGTCGAGGTCGTTGGGTCCATTTATTCCTGGTAGCAGTGAGGTCCTTGGAGAGTACAGAGCTTGTTTATCTTGTTTATTGTATAAAAAATCATCCGGCTACATGTGATCTTAATAGTTGACCTTTTTCAAAATCTGTAAAAAAGGAAGTAGCGCCCCTTCTAGGAGAATTGATCAATCGGCAATAAACTTTGGGCAATTGATAGTGGGGAATTGGTCGTCGGAATGAACAATTATGCCAACTTTTGTTGAAATCGCTGATGGTCGGATCCAATTTTTCCGATTTTTGTGTTCACTTGAGATGGAGCGACCCATATATAAAATATCACAAGCTTCTACGATTACGCAGAGGAAAGGTTTTTGTGGATACGTAAAAGTCGAACAAGTGGTACGCCTGTTGGAATCGTCCGCTCACACTAATCATTTATGCCGTACACAGTGCCTTCGTGTCTGCCGTAGAGTACGTTGTGGTGCGTAGTTGTGCAGTAGACCAAGCAATGCAGAATTGTCAATCTCGGATCGTAAATTTTTTGTACCGAAAACACATTGGTTGGTGTTCCGTCGATTTTCTAGTGTTTTGATACCAATCAATGCACACCGGTCATCATAAGAAGGCAAATCTTGCGGGTACGACCATGAAAGATTTCAGTGCGCGTATCGAACAAACTTTGTACCGCACTGATTCGATTCGGGAAATCCACAGTTCTTCATGATGCGAATACGAGAATGGGTCTTATAAATGAACAGTATAATGCGCGAAGAGACAGTGGATCCGTGAAGTAAGCAGCAACTTTCTAAATGAACCCGAAGTACTATTGCATTTTAAAAGTCAGTTGGTAATATAACAAAACATCTAGATCCTTGATATGGTCGACTCGATACAAAACAGTCCCGTCGACGGAGTAGTTGAAGATAACAGGATTCACCAGACGTTGATAGGAAATCACACAACACTTCGCTATACTAATCGCAAGACGATTTAGTCGGCACCGTCTGGTAAACCTGTTGAGCATATCCTGTAAACGGAAACAATAATCTAACTTGCGAATTGCGAGGTAAATCTTCATATCATCCACGTGGATCAGCACACAGCCATTTGTTAGGATCAGGGAGGCATCATTGATGAAGAAAGCGAATAGAAGAGGTCCTAAATCAAACCTTTGAGGAATACCGCACTGCGGAGTGAATATTGTCGATTCGGTCAATCCTATCTTCACATATAGCTGTCGATAAAGAGGAAAAAAGGGCTTGAAAAAACTATCTAAGTATATCCACGAGAGAGAATTTAGCCAAGTATCGACGAGCGCGGAATGAGTAGAGCACGATCCTGAGGAGGAAAAAGCGCCAGAAGGAGGACTGAGATCGTGAGGAGTTGGAACAATTATTTCAGACCAATGGCACGCGCAAGTTTTACGAGAACGTGAACCAAACCCGTAAGGGCTACACACTTAAACCGCTCATATGTAGGGATGAGGGAGAGGCACCAATCACAAACGAGTGCGAGGTGGTCCACAAGTGGAAGCAGTATTTTGGCGAGCACCTCAACGACGATATAGCAGAAGGAGATGCAACGGAAGTTAACCTCGGAGTACTTACAAACGACAACAGCGAGCTGGCTCCCGATCTCGAAGGGATCCGGCGAGAAATTCATCAACTGAGAAATAATAGAACCACCGGAAAGGACCGACTCCCGGCAGAGCTCTACATAAATGGCCAAGAGCCACACTTCATTGGATAATTTCAAGGATTTGGGAGGAGGAGAAACTACCGGAGGAGCAGATGGATGGTGCAGTCTGCACCATCTACAAAAAGGGCGACCAGCTAGATTGCTGTAATTACCGCGGTACCACGTCCCAGATTTGATTGCGCCGTCTATCGTCAATAGCAAGAGAATTCGTTGGGCCGTAGCAGGCGGGCTTTGTGGGGGCCCGTGTTACTACAGATCAAACTTTTCCTCTCTGACAAATTCTCCAGAAATGTTGAGAGTACAACGTGCTTATTTGCTTACTTATGTGTCCATGTCCGCCGGTCCGGCAGAACAAAGGGATGAAATCAGAGATCTCCATTGCCGACGGTTACCCGCCATCGTTTTTACCTGTCGCCAGGACAGGTTTTCGTCTACAGCCCGGATGTCGTTAGCTAAGCTACGTCGCCATGAGCCTCTGGGTCTACCTCTTCTACGCTATCCTTGTGGATTCCAGTCGAGTGCTTCTCTGCAGACCTCGTTCGCTCCTCTACGTTCACGAATTTCTGTGGCAATCGGCCGTTGATGACACCGACGATGGACGTGCCTACGCATCATATTTTCGTGGATTTCAGAGCATCATACGATACAGTTGAATGTGAACAGCTATGTCAGCGCGCCTAATCGAAGTTACTCTGGAGCGAGTGATGTGTTACGTGCGCGTTTCGGGGACACTGTCCAGACGTGCGCTTGCCGTATTTGAATGAAAGGTGTTGGGGACTATTTTTGGTGGAGCACAAATGGAAAGCGGTAAGTGGCGGAGGAGCATGAATTACATGCTACAGGTAGTGCTTGGAGAGCTTTCCATCGTACACCTGACGAAAGTTGGGAGACTATGATGGGACGGCCACGTCGCAACGGATGCTGGACGACTATGCAGTGAAACCCATTCTCTTCAAGAGCCCCTTCGGCACCAGGAATAGAGAGGCGGCCTCTCAGAGGCCCAACATGCTAGATGGCTCGACCAGTTTGAAGCCGACTTGCGTGTGTCGAGACGCGCAACGAATTGGCGACGAGTAGCCCAGAACCGAGTACAATGAAAAGGAATTCTTGATACGGCAAGAGCCACTCGGCTCTCGGTTGGTAAACCTACGTACTGCAGCTTATGCGCATGTGCAAATCTCCGCATTTCGTCGCCTGGTCTAAAAGTGGAACGCAACTACCTGAAACGCTTTAAATCGGTGGTGGGGCTATGGAGGTTTTTAACAGGAACAAGGTGATGTAATGTTACTAAACAACTGTTTCAGCGTGAAAGAAAATAGTTCTCTTGTACCATTAACATCAGTTTGTGGTCAGTTCAATAAAGTATTCGAGTCAATTCTGAGTAGAGTACTCTAGATCGCAGCTAGCTTAAAGAAGCTATAAAAAAAGATTGACCACGTAACTCAATAACACAGGAGTACTTGCTATCATTAAACGAAACCAGAACCTCACGTTGATAATTGAATTTCAAGCAAAACAGTCGTCGAAGAGAGGAACTGGTTTTATGATAACAGATAAACGGCAGAGAGTAACGTACTTTGACCACTCGTTTTATAGCCTCTGTTAACTCGGGTAAAAAGAAATTGTATTCGCTATTTTCAGTAAACTTTATCAAAGCGTCCTGGTAGAGTATATGTCAACTAACGTCTCACACAATTTGGCAATGTTACAGCTCAATAAACCGAAGTTCAGTGTCCATAAATAGCATAAGACTGGATCTACTGATACGAGAATCAAAAATATCAACAAAAACACGATCTGACTGGATTTCCAAATAAAGCCTCATTGGTTGTAGATTACCACAAAGAACGGAATACATATGAGTAGCTAGATTTGGATTCAAGTGCGTTTTGCTATAGCAAGTTTTTTGTCAATATGCTTTTCAACGATCACTGCGTAATTCGCAAAGTCTGTGAAGATATAATCCTTCAGTAGAACATGCACATTCTTGGTTTCTACCTGATTGAAAATAAATACTAGGATAACCAACGTATTTTGGACCCCATCAGCAGTTGTACATAATTTGGACATTTCCATTGCATTCTGCTGTAAGCGTCCAAATTACATACAGTTGCAAAAGGGGTTCAACATAAGTTGACTATTCTACAATCGTGTTCAGTCGCTCGGCAGACGAAGCCTACCTACACGGTGAGTAACGACAAGTCTAGCATTGGTGCCTGGGCTGAATCACAGGAAGCACGATTTTCGTTATCAAAACAAATGTGCTTATCGTAGATACCGCATTCGGTTGGAAGGTGGACTGCATTGTTATTGTTGTTAAAATTATTGGCAACCTAATGTAACTAAGTATTTAGTATCCTGCAATGTGTGTCGTCAATGCCTCTTCGTCTCTTGGTTCAGCTCACAACAAAGTACAAAGATTCTCTGAGATTTTTGAGTCTCATTTGGAGATATATTCATAGCTAACAGGAAAAAACTGCAGAAAATGTATGGAATTCTTATTTGAGGCGATAAATTGGTGTCCACCATTTACTGTATCAAGATAATTTCATGCAAATTCTGGCCGCAGCTCCGCTTGAGGTGGTTTATGTGAAAGGTCTAATTTTTTATTACCTTTCCGAGCATTTCAGATGGTATCCCACCAATGGTCCTTGTTAAATATATGTAGTGTCTTCCAAGGTCGGCCTTCGCAGTAGCCTTTTAACCCAATGCCCTTCTGGCATACAAAAGAAATCTACGCGGGATAGGCGTCGAATGCGCAAATGTAATCCCACACAACAACCCAGCAAACGAAGCCTGAACGATTGATACTACGACTGCAGAAATCTGGTTTGTAATAATAACAAGTGCACCTCGGAAACCTCCTGCCTCCGACGACATCCCGAGAGAATTTTATCACCGTATATTCGATGTCATCCGCCGCGAAATGAATCTGCTAATGAATGAGGCACTCAGTGCAAACCTTCCTTCGGCTTTCATGGACGGAATTATCGTGTTAGTGAAAAAGAAAGGAGGGGACCGTATGGTCCGATCTAGAGTTCTGAATTGAGAGACTGGCCATGTCACTCAAAAACTCGCATCATTAAACCAACGACACTCACTGATTACGTGAAACGTGTGTCGCAGGTTTAATGATGACAAGTTCTCGCGATCTACTGAGTTGCCATGGCCAGTCTCTCAATTCAGAACTCTAGGCCCGATCATATCGTCCGCTCTCGCTGCTCAACAGTGACTACAAGATCTTCACCAGAGTTCTGAATTGAGAGACTGGCCATGGCAACTCAGCAGCTCGCGAGAACTTGTCATGATTAAGCCAGCGACACACGTTTCACATAATCAGTGAGTGTCGTTAGTTTAATGATGCGAATTTTTGAGTAACATGGCCAGTCTCTCAATTCAGAACTCTAATCTTCACACATATCCTTGAAATCAGACAAGAACGTGTGATGAGAGAACATCATATTTTAAGCGACAGGCAGAAATATTCGAACTCAGAGCGAAAAGACTTACTTATTTGCTTACCTAGTTGGCTTACGTTGTATGATAAGGCCTGCATAACGTAATACCTGCATCTAATTCGGTCCACGGCTGCTAGTCTCCAGTTCCGCGGACACCCAGTGCTTGCCAGATCTCGCCCTACTTGGTTTTGCCACCTCGCTCGCAATGCCCTCCTTCATTTTGTTCCTTCCGGATTCGATATGAAAACCAATTATGCAGGATAGTTGTCCGGCATTCGAGCAACACGTACTGTCCAACTTCAGCCATTTGCTGAATTCTGCAGAGACCCGCGAGTTCGTGGTTTATTTTTCGTCTCTCTACACCGTTCTCTTGCATGTCGCTAAAGCTGGCTCTTAGTTCCCGCCTCCGAATGTTCGCAGGTCCTTTTCTAGCAGTGTCCACGTTCCATGTCCGTAGAAAACAACCGGTTTAATTAGCGTTTTATACAATGTGCACTTTGTACGGAGATTCCGATTGTTCGATCGCAAGTTGACAATACTTGCGCTGACCATACACCTTTTAAACGTCAGCAAACCAGATAAAATGACTGGATTGGAAAATCGTGTCCCGTATTGCGTTCGCCGTTCCCTTTATAACACCTTCAAGCGCAATGGAATAGCATGCAGGAAAGATCATCTTCTTGTCAAAGTCCCCTGTGAGATTCGAATCCGACAATCCACCCTAATTTCTCACACAGCACTGGATCCCATACATCGTAGCCGTAATAAGTCTAGTAAGCTTACCCGGGAAGCTATTTTGGCCTAGAAATTTTCATAGCTCTTGTTGGCTTACTCTATCATATGCAGCTTTGAAATAAAGGAACAGCCGGGCTTCATTTGCGGTTTTTGCTAAGTACGTGCTCTATTGACTACAACGCCTCAACGAAGCAGAATTCGAAAAAGTAGTGTAAAGGGCAATTGTAGAATTAATCACTTTCTACAATATTTTTCAAGCAAAATGTAGTTTTATCTGTTGTATTTATGGCGGTTTAGACCTGCAATGTTGCTGGTAGCACAAAGAGTGTGCACATACTCTGCGAAAAGGAGTGGTTTGATGCCCAATAGAGTATTTCATAAAAAATTTGTCCAATGCAGTGACTTGAAGACTTCAAGTCGAAGTAAAAGTTCGGAAAACAAAGCTCGAACAAAATCATCTTGTCAATAGCAATGACAATATGAAACAATAAAACTAAAAACTGCATAAAAGAATGATGATGAATAAGATTATTTCATTATAATCAATGTACAATCGAATATACAACTCGGTTAGTATAACGGAATTATTTTAATATTAGGTACTAATTACGGAAATTTTATTTTGAGATTCAAATTTGTGTTAAAAATATATGTGAATCACTATGAAGCAGCAACTAAATTTTCCCATACACTACCATTCTAAGCAATGCTCTTCAGCAAGAATATTTTGATAAGCAATCAGTACAACAAACAGTAGAGACAAGTAGAAACAAACAACAAACAAGATTACCAGCTCGACTGACAACTATCCCGCCACCCCACCCAAACAGAGTCCAGTGCGCTAACCACAGTCAATAAATTTTCCTCGCTTTGCTGAACGCCTGGCCAACCCCACTAATACAGGCCACCGCAGACCGACAACGCGGCTGACTTCGTTTGGGGGTGCGGAAATGGACGTTGATCAGAAGTATTTTTACATGTCGGTGGCTGGAATTAAAGCAATTACGGGAAGTCGTAAAGCTACCCTCGTCTGCCCTCGATTTCCGCAGCATGATTGATTCGTAAAAGAATAATCCGGACCCGAATGTAGGTATATTGCAGGCAGCGATCGTAAAACTAGGACAACAAAAAGCGCTTCCGAAGCTTCCAAAAATTGATTCCATAATCAAAACAATCGTTCGGTATGTACACAGTAATGGGTTGATATGACGCTTTGCTGATTTAGGTCAAGCCGTAGCGCATCTGGAATAACTAACGGTGAAAATGTTGACGTTTTTATCCTACGGGGCCTCTCTAGCGACCGTGATCCGGGCTCGCAGTGTGAGCCTGTGATTATTGTTTCTACAATTTTCATCGCTAAAATAGCAATGGAATTGTTAGTTTTGCTTTTTGTTCAATTTTATTCAGATGAGTGAATCGAACGAAATTGTGCTCAGTGAACTGAGATAAACAAAACAATTTGGGAAGAATTATGTCTATTGAACGATGAAGTTATACTAATGATAAACGAGCATTGTAATGCACGACGTTGTGAGTAAATTATATAAATTGTATAAAAGCGCCGGACTGCCATGTCAACGCTAATGACTTAATTTTTGAAGGACAATTAGCATTTCTTGGAATATATAGAAATTAGAGTTCTATAGAAATTAGAGTGCGAAAGAATATATTTGGTCCCATTCCAATTCTAACACATCCTCCATAGCAAGTCGCAAAGGAAACAAAATAGCTACTACTGCTACTCCTTGAGAATACTTTTATCATCAGTAATAAAGGTAATAAGAAGCTATAACAGGTGGCCAGAGCAAAAACGTTGCAAATACACCTCAAGCATCTCGCTTGTTCAACGTATCCTTTTGCTGGTGTAAGATGTGTCAACAAAATTTAAAGTTTCATCTATCAAATCAGATGGCTTCTATGATTAAACGCCGCCAACCGCTCGCCCACAATGCTTTTCATTCTAAACCTCCCTCACAGTCGAATTGTTGGCGCCAGAACCGTGCCGCACAAGGACATTTGAGTGTAACCTTTGAATCCGTCTGGTATGGCTAGTAAGCTTTGGAGAAATTTTCGAAGCTGCTTCAAAAAGAGCAGAGCTAGAGTAATCCGACTAGTGCCTACATAGGTAGTTTACCGTTTTTTAGGTCTCATTCTATACAGATGGAAAGATTTGACAAGTAGACAAAATAGAAGTAAATCTGCAACTTGTTGCATCCAATGAAATGACACAACAGCTTTTAGGTGTAACGAATGTTTATTTCTGTACTGTTTGTTAGAAAACGATTTAACTATATCGTCAAAATTTGCATCACCTTACCTTTAGAAGGATATTCGCTTCTAGCCATGACAAATGTATGGCAAATGACAAGCTTGCTAGCCCGCTGCCGGGTACAACCAAACCCACATCAAGTACCGATGTAGTGGGATTAGTAAAACGCTGGTTGAAATGTTTAAGTTGAATTTAATCATCTCTATTCCTACGCGGTTGTCCATTTTGAGCCCGTAGCCGAAAGCGTGGGGAAAGCTAAAACGGTGGGACGAAAGAGTTGAGTTCGAGGATTAAAAAATAAAGCAGGAAAGCTGTTGTCGGCCTGTTTAGCGGTAAATGATGACGGAACTTTCACTGTGCATTTTGAAATATGCACGTTGGACATTGAGTTAATGACTAGATGTAGTTGCATAAGTCATTCCCTTTTGTTGTTCTCTAAATGTTATCACATTCAAGCAAAGTTTTAAGTTTTATGCGTGAATACATACATACATGTTTCACTATACCGCTATACGTGATTGTATTTGATGCAGAACTATGTACATGGTTTCATGCGTAAAAGAACATTTTAAAAAAGGCAGGGATTTGAAAACTATTCTGAAGCAATCTTTTAACATATCCACATTTTTATTATTCTATCAAACAATTTCCTGTATTTTATTGGAGGGGGATTGCAAACCATTTGCCAAATAGTAAAAGTATATAAAAAAATTTAAGGCCAAATTTATATCAAATAGGTATTTTGTAAGGGATAGCTTTACTCCAGAAACACGAAATACGCCTCCATTGATTTCTCGCAACCTTACATTTTATGTAAAAAGTTCGCAGTTTTTTAGAAAAATATGTAAATAATGGTCTCTTTGGTCTAAACTTCCAGTAAGGCCTTTGCAAATTATTTTTAAACTTTTGTCACCCTCCTGCCCCCCTTGAAATTTGCTTGAGAAATCGGGGGGCGAAAAAATAATTTGTAGGATTTGTAGTCAAGCTCAGGGCTCTGCAGCTGCCCACAAGCAACTGATTTTATAAAAAAGAAATCGAAAAACTCGAAAAATGAGTGTACGAAACGCTTCTAACACGAATCAGAAATGGAAATTCGATCAATGGAATTTCCGAAAATCGCCAAAATAAGCTCTTCCGATTTTGTGTTTCTTTTCGTGGTTTTTTGCATGGAAAATAATAACGTACATATAAAAAGAAAGAATAGCTTTGGTTTTCACGTTTAAACATGAAGTAAAATGCATGAAACGCATTTTTTTTTGGTCGAATCAAAAAATCTCTTTTTTTTAATAGGGTTTATTTTATTTCCCGTCGTAGTAAGTAAAGCCATTCTAATTTTCATCATTTGTTGGATGGATTTAACGAATACTCCAAAAGTTCTTGTGCTGATTTGACTAAAACACACTTACCTTCCGATCCGTGAACTTTCAAATCACTGAAATGCGATTATTAAAGCATATTATTGAAATTACGCAACTGACTTTATTTCTTAAATTCGTCGTACCGTTTTAAAATCTTTCATCCTTAATTTTTCATCGTCCGAACTAAAAATCACAACAATGTAGGACGACATAACAAATTTTATTCTGTATAATTTCTGCAGGTCAGGCAAGTT
This sequence comes from Sabethes cyaneus, assembly GCF_943734655.1. Lineage (NCBI taxonomy): Eukaryota > Metazoa > Arthropoda > Insecta > Diptera > Culicidae > Sabethes > Sabethes cyaneus. Next base: position 149,554,915 of record NC_071355.1, on the reverse strand, counting down.
TTCCTGGCTGTAGAATAACGACAATGCCTTACGTGAGTTATTTTCATTTATGAATAACGGAAATTAAAACTATTTCTACTCCGTCGCACGAAAAAACGTAGGAAATTTGGCTGGTAGGACTTCTTTAATGATAAAAAGCATTTAAATAGATCTCAGCTCACTTTGATTGATCGCGTATGATAGACAACTAACTAAAATATTAGGGAATAACTAGTTTTGCATTGTGTGTCATAAAAATGCTGATATTTTTAATAATTTGTGTTGGTTAGGACGGGAATAGGCAATAACGACGAAGCAGCAACATACCCTACTTCCCCTGTTTTATTCAATCAAGCTAGCCTAGTTTGCAGTTGAAGTGACAGTTCTTACTGGTTAGCAATGACAGCACAGTCCACAAAAACAATCCCAGCATCCCAGATTCCTCTCTCTCAGGCTGGACGCAATGTACGACAGCTGCTCGCCCGGGACATCAAAATCGTCATGGGTGATATGAACGCCCAGATCGGTAGGGATTTAGGGAAGGGTAGAGAAGAAATATATAGACCGGTGATAGGGCCCCATAGCCTGCACGCCGTCACGAACGATATCGGCCAACGATGTATAAACTTATCAGCATCCCAAGGCCTGGTGACCCGAAGCACCTTTTTCCAAAGATATCAACAAAGCCTCCAGGTATCATCTTACCAACATGCATGAATCAGATTGACCACGTTCTCATAGAAGGCTGGTTATTCTCTAACATCACGAACATATGCTCCCTACAAGGTACGGTTATGGACTCTGACAGTAACAGTAATGTGCGCTCAAAACTGTCAACCGTACACCAGACACGTTAAAGCCGTCCTCCACGGCTACAGGCAGCTAGATAACCTGCAATCTGCCGAGAACTACGCGCTGGAGACTACTGCTGGATGAGGACTTGCCTTCTTCCGAGGAGTTAGATGCTTTAAACCTCGAAGACGGTTGGGGTTGGAAAAAAAATTGGGTAAAATACCCTACATGCTTGGAAAAATTATTTGAGCATTGTTTCTAGGGAAAATTTGACCAAATACCTCACGATCCTGAGGAGTAAAAACGCCAAAGGGTGGACAGAGATCGTAAAGAATTAGAACAACTATTCCGAATTAATGACACACGCTAGTTTTACGAGAAGGTGAATCAAACTCGTGAGGGCCACACACCGAAACCTGACATGAGTAGGGACGAGGGAGGAAATTTAATCACAAACGAGCGCGGGGTGGTCGACTGCTGGAGGCCGTTCTTAGATGAACACCTCATCGGCGAAGTTGCAGAAGAAGGTGGAACGGAAGTTAACCTAGAAGTGCCCATGGAAGATGCTGAAGACCAACAAAGCCGCTGGTAAGGATCGCCTACTGGTAGAGCTTTCGAGAAACGCTGACAACGGCTCTACACTGGGTTATTTCCAAGATTTGGGAGGAGGAGAAGCTACCGAAGGAATGGATGGAAGGAGTGGTTTATCCAATCTACACGAAGAGTGATCGGTTAGATTCGACAGGTTAATGCAGCCTACAAGGTGCACACCCAGATTTTGTTATAACGTCTATCCCCAATAGCAAAATAATTCGCAGCCAAGGACAAGCAGGCTTTTTGGGGGCCCGCGCTACTACGAATCAAATTTATACTCTCCGATAAATCCTCCGGATATGTCGGGAGTACAACGTGCCCAAACATCATATTTCCGTGGACTTCTGGGCAGCATACGATACAGTGGAGAGTGAACGGCTGTAGCAGATAATGCAAGAGTACGGTTTTCCGGACAAACTGGCGCGGCTGATCAAAGTTACCCTGCAGTGAGTGTTGTGCTACATGACAATTTCGAGGGCACTCTCGAACTCTGTCGAATCGCGCAAACAGTAACGGTTCTAGAGTCCCTAATATGGTCCTGAAGCAGCGATACAAGCGTACTCGGATATGTTCAGGACAGTGCTGCAGAAATGTTCGGAGAATGGTCGCTTTCCGAACAGCCTACAGCGTAGTGGAGAACATCTTCGTCGTAACGAATGGTTTAACGAGGGGTGCTGCCAGATATTAAACGAGTAGAACGCAGCACTGGTACCAGTCAGAATGCGGAACAATACAAACAGAAGCAGAGACAGCAAACCCAACTCTTCCAGGAGAAGAATTGCCACCAGGAGAAAAGGGCGTGCGAGGAACTCGAGCAACTGTACCGTTTTCCCGACACACGGAAAAGACTCAACGAATCTCACAAGGGTTTGCGTAGCGGGTCGAACTGTATAGAAATGAAGATGGAGGTGTTTTGACAGAAGACCGCGCGGTGATCGAAAGGTGGAAACAGCACTACGATGAACACCTGAATGGAGTGCAGGCGGAAGACCGTGATAGTGTAGGAAGTGACTTTACTGCTGCAGCAAGCAATCGAGATGTCCTACCCTCATCTATAGGTAAAGTAAAAGGAGCCATTCAGCGGCTGAAAATCAATAAAGCTGCAGCAAAGGATGGTGCTTACCAAAAGGGCCAGCTATTTGCATCAATTGATTGTCAAGATTTCAGATACGGAACGACTACCGGAGGAGTGGAAAGACGGGTTTATTTTCTCTATCTACAAGAAAGGCGGTAAGCTGGATTGTCAGAACTACTGACAGATCACCGTTCAGAATGTCGCCTACAAAATGCTTTCCCAAGTCATTTTCCATCGACCATACACTGTTTATTGGTTTCAAACTGGCATATTCTAGCGTAAACCGACAGGAGCTATGGTAAATGCCTGTCAGGGTAAGCTGACTAGATTTATCATGACTACGACGGATGAAATCCAGTGTAAGAATCTCGAGGAGATAATCTTTCCTGCCTACTCTTCAACATTACGCTTGAAGCTATTGTAAAACGAGAAGCGATCGAAATGTGAGCCATGATTTTTAATAAAAATCAGTCAATCTGCTTTGCCGAAGACGTGGAACGAAGTATATGCTGGTGGGTTTGATCGAGCGCGACAGGATTCACTTAGTAATACCGTGATCGGTGGGAATTAATTTGAGTTAGTCAACGAGTTGTATACCTTGGCTCGCTGGCAACAGAGAACAACAATACCAGGCGTGAGATTTAAAGGCATGCCTAACATGGACAAAGGCTTACGGTTGAATAATCTGAGCGTCCGTACAAAGTGCACATTGTATGTTGTCCTCTACGGGTATGAAACGTAAACACTACTAGAAGACGGTCTGCAGGCACTCGGAGCTTTCGAACAACGAGTGCTAAGAACCATCTTTGGCGACGTTCAAGAGTACGGTCTATGGCGACGACGATTGAACTACGAACTCGCGCATCTCTGCGGTGAACCCAGTATTCAAACAATGACTAAAGCTGGACGGATACGTTGGGCGGGACGTGTTGCTAGAATGCCAGATAACTATCCTGCAAAAATGGTATCGAATCCAGAAAGAACAAGACGAAGAAGGACACAACGAGCGAGATGGCAAGACCAGATGGCGCGAGATCTGACGAGCAAGTGTCCGCGGAGCTGCCATGGACCGAATTACGTTATGTAGGCCTTGTAAAACGTAAGGCCAACTAAGTAAGTTAGTAAGGCCCGATATGTTTGCTGCATACATACGGTGAAATCCTGGAGAGGATTATCCTAAACAAGATGACAACGTACACGGAAGGTGAACACGGTCTGTGAAACATACAGTTCGGATTCCGGAAGGACAAGTCCAATGTAAATACTATTCGGAGCAGTAGCCGATTGATCCGAAAGGTCTTCTAAACAGAAGCGAAAAGGAGATCGCTTTTGTGCCGTCATAACGATCGCTAAAGAATGCCTTTAACAGTGCTAGCTGGGAGACCATCGCCGAGTCACTGTGCAATATGCAGAACCCTAGATATCTGAGTAGAATTTTGAGGGGTTACTTCCAAAACCGGGTGCTTGTTTACAAGTCTGCCGAGTGGCGGAAGTTTATTTGTTTATTTGTTAAAAATGTCAACAGATTTCTGGATCCTAATGACTAATAAAAACTACTAGCTAATGTTCTAAAGCCAGATTTCAACACGTTGCGGCCAACGCCAAAGTCAAAACAGGATACAAAACGGTTAAAATTGCGTTGTAAGCCAGTTATAGTGTTAAAGGTGCTGTAGTTGGTTCTTCTGTGTGGTATGCGTAAAAATGAATTGTTCCGTGTTAAGCGAGGCGGAGCTGAAATGTCGATTCTCTCAAGTATCCAAGGGGGGTCGATCCGGGACGTCAAAACATCTGATATAAAAACAGCTTTGATTACGTCCCGACGTCTTTGCAGAGAGTCCAGGTTGATTAGTCTGCAACGCTGTTCGGAGCTTGGTAGCCTAATCGGGTAGGGATGGGAACTATCATTAAAAATCGTTACTGATAACTATCAGTAATTTCAGTACGTTACTGATAACTATCAGTAATTTCAGTACGTTACTGATAACTATCAGTAAGTATCAGTAATTTCACTCATCAGGGCATTGAAGCAAAAAATAGGAAATTGTAATATTATACCTGCGTTCTTCATTGTAAGTTTACTTTGTAATTTACAAAGCGGGCTTTATGGAGGCTCGCGCAACTACGGACCAGATTTTTACCATCCAGCAGATATGTTGGGAGCACATCGTGCCTACGCATCACACGAACCGGTTGATCAAGACCAGCAATTGCACTTATTGGATGAACACGGTTTCCCAGATAAACTGACGCTACTGATCAGAGCTTTTGGATCGAGCGGTGTGTTTCGTGCGCATCTCGGGGACGCACCCTTCGAGACGCGGCGAGGGTTGAGACAAGGTTAAAAGATGACTGATATCATAGCTAGGAACCTTGCGATGGTGGAGACAACCTACGCTAGGTTGAAAGCAGTAGTCTAGGAATATCAGAGTAATAATAAATACGTCAAAGATCACATACATGAAAGGAAGAGGCTCCAAGGAACCAAACGCGTGCCTCTCACGAATGGTAACCCTTGACGGCGACGAACTAGAAGTGGTAGATGAATTCGAGTATTTTGGATTGCTGGTGACCGCGGACAACATTGGTAAGGAAATCCAGCGGCGCATTCAAGCGGGAAATCGAGCCTACTTTGCCCTTCGCTATACGCTACGATCAAGAAGCATGCGCTACCGTATGAAGCTAATAATGCACAAATCTTTTATTGGATCAGTAGTTCTTTGTGGACTTGTAAGGTCGCTCACGGAGGATATACGCGCCCTTGCCGTGTCAGAACGAAAGGGTACTGCGGATATTTGGCGGAGTACAAACTGAAAGCGAAGAGTGGTGGAGACGTATGAATCACGAGCTACAGGCATTGTTTGGAGAAAATCCCATCGTACATTTGGGGAAAGTTAGTAGGCTACGGTGGGTCAGACACGTCGTAAGAATGCCGCACGATAGTGCGACGGAAACAATTGTCTTTAATAACCTCACTGCCACCAGGAACAGGGGGCTCCACGTGCAAGATGGCACGATCACGTCGAAAGTGATTTGTGACTTTTGAGAGGACTGGAATAGTGACGAGTGGCCAAAGTTCGAGTTAAATGGAGGCGACGGCTAGAATCAGCACGAGCTACCCCGGCTTTAGGCTACTGACGTTGACTACGATATATTGTGTCATCCACGACCACGTTTATCGTACGCAACTACTGACCAATAAGTTTAATCTAACTATTTTTTCTTACGGGACAACGTAACTATATCAGTAAATATCAATAATAGCGAAACCTTCCTGATACTTAGTGATATTATTGCTTACTGATAACTATCAGTAGTTAATGATAGTTTTCCCATCCCTACTGAACATGTTTGGGGGACTCCGAAAAACCTTAGGAAATGACCAATTTCGAACATGAACAAAAACTCATCATACGACACCTTAAATCACACTAAAACTTTTAAAATAGATCCAAGTAAGCCAAATTGAGTAACAAGAACCACAATGGCCAATTCCGAACATGTCTTTATTATCAAAAATGTACCACATTGTGTTATTGACTTTCCAGGGTTTCCCGGGGTCCCCAAATATGTCCATACATACCAAATCTAGCCCTAGATAGCAAATTTGGCTTCTATTGATCTAGTTATTGAATTCTAGTGTCATTTAAGGTATCGCACGATAGGTTTTTGTTCATGGACGAAATTGGTCACTTGCCTGGGTGTTCCCGGAAGTCCCCGGAACTTCAACGAAAGTGGACGGTCAAATAACCTGAAGCAGCATCAAGTTTGGGGAAATCTCTGCGAGGGTGGCTGTGAAGAAATGAACGTTATGATGGTCGCCATTTTCGGATCGGTACACATCTCGACAGGTGTACGGAGCAGTGTGAAAACTCAGTCTCCCCTCGAAGTAATATTTAACGGTAGATGCTGTAAACATACATCACTAGGGTGCCAGCCACTGAATGTTTCATTGTTACTATAATATTATCAAAATCGCTCCAGCCAGCTCCGAGAAAAGTGAATGAGATTGGAAAGCGTCACATACGCACTTACAGACACCCACACATAAAATACTCAGTTTGCGAAACTGAGGTTATGGTTTCGTCCATCACTATATCCAATCTGACATTATTTTTGCCGCCGCTATTCTACAATTTATATGCGATAAACATGTTGCAATTTGTTTTGTTTATGGACATTACTACATTTCGATGTTTTGGGCACAAGCTGTAACGCTGGACTGTGAATGAACATTTTGTTTTCGACAAACTTGTGTATAGAAAGGATCAACATTGACGTGCACTGTGCAGTCCTAAGCAAACAATTTAATGGTAATTAACATTCGTTGAATAAAGTTTCTATTCCAATTCCGAAAGTGTGGTTGTCGTAACTACCATATGAGCAATTCACTTGACATCAAAGAACTCTTTCCGATGCAATGTAAGCTATTTCCGTCGGGATAGACGAGAAGGAATAATGTTATTTTTGCCACTAGGCGAATTAATGCTGAGTCCATCGTGCGTCGGCTGCAAATGTGTTTCCCGTTTGGGGTTCACCTTTATCCGCTTTTCTGACTTTGAAAGTTGAAGTCATTAGCAATGGTGTAGTTTCTCTTTGTAGGCCACCATAGAGAAACTGTCAAAAACAGATCCAGAATCAAATGACCGTTCTGCGTTTGAATTATGTGTCTTACGAGGAGTGACTGTACTAATTCTAAAATAAAGTGTGCTGTAGAGAAAATATTTTTGAAAATATAAATCTTATGCCATATTTTTTACTTCGCTTTCAGGTAGTTTTTAAAATTAAATTTGAGGATCAAAACTCCTAACATAATTAGGTGATTAAACCAGATACTTTTTTCGCTTGTAAAATCCAAATTTTCAAATTTTATTCGGATACCAATATGAATTCAAATACATTTGATTCATAACTAGTGAATTTCAAACAAGCAGATTTTTTATATGCAAAATATGCGCTAGAGACAATAGAACAGGATATTGAGTAGCTATAATAAGAAACTATTTAATTTCCACGGAAGCTTTCTACGGCACACCTCACAAAAATAATTATATTTTCGTATTAAATATAGATGGTCTTGAAACTCTTTCGAGCCGATCAGGGTTACCGGGAATAGCTACATCGAGTGCATTGTTTCCTGAAACGGAGATAGAAAAATGAAAAGAAATAAACCGCAACAAAATATTTTTCCGGGCCTTGCAGTTAGCCGCCTCAGACGCCTCCACACTCACTATTACGATTACGTTTCCGTTTCCGTTAAACGGTAGTGGCGATGGGATTTAGTAAACAAGTCCGCCAAACACCAAGGCAAATTGATGTGTGTGATACTGATGGTGATGATGTGATAGTCGATGCTGAAACACATTGTCAGTAGGTCAACAAGATTAGCTAGAAAGTGGCCGGCAATTTTTGCCAACCATTGCCGAAAATTTATTCAAACGGCCCCTATCCATTACATATCTTTTGCACTCTTTTTCACTTTAACGTGGTATCCCGGTGAAACATAGCGGTTGCCACAAATTCAATTATTTCGACAAGAACAGTTTACAGTGAATTTGCGCTGAAAAATACGTCCGATCCAGCTAACTCCTCCGCTCCGTGCCCTTCAGGCCTTTGCTATCAAAGTGTCATTAGCTTGCGAAGGAAAGTTTCGATTGAGTAGGTGTTCCCAAGAACGACTATTTACAACGGATGGCGATGAATAGCCTCGATCTACATATCCGTTGGATTAGACTCCGTTAACCGTTTTGGGCAGGACTGAATTAAAATCAATTTACCAAGTGAAAGTCTTGAAAATGGAGAAGTTAGCATTAGGTAGTTGGTAGTTAATGGGAAAAAGGCAGGCCAGTCGGATGTGAACTGACTTGCAGTATTCAAGTCAATGGCATTCTTTGTAAATAACAAATGTGTGTTACCAATGTATTTAAGCGTTCCGAATGCTTTACCCTACATATTTATTTGACCTTTCCCAAATAAAACAACAACATATCAAAATATTGCTGATGCAGTACTCTGATGTGAAATTAGTAAAACAAAAATAACACCAATAATGATTCTTTTGTTAATTTTTCATTAAATGCTTGCTTTATTTCAGTTTTATTTTTCAATTGCCACATTCTTCGTCCCAATTTCAGACTTGCGATAGGTTTTTCTCATTAACTTTCTTAACACACCTAATTTTACCAATAGCAGAGGTGGGCACCGCTAATCAGCTAACCGCTAACCTTTTAGCCAGCGAGTAGTGCGTTCGCTAGGTTTCAAATCTGTCAGCGCTTTTATTAGCTTCCGATAAGTTAAAGTGCCACTAAATAAACTACTTGCCGCTAATTTTTGAAAATAATAACAAAAATAAGTGTGCGGTTTCTTACAAATTGATAAAATTGCTCGCTGCTGTTCGCGACGCGAGCAAATATAGTTCATTCATGGCTAGTTGAACTATTTCCAAAAATTATTTTCAAAAATTAGTGGCTGGTAGTTTATTTAGTAGTACTTATGTTTATCGGAAGGTAATAGCAGCGCTAGCACATTTAAAACCTAGCGAACGTGCTACTCGCTAACTAAAATGTTAGCGGTTAGCTGATTAGCGGTGCCCACCTCTGACCAATAGTAATTTTGACTAGTCGTTCAATTTCGGTATAAAATTCCTACAATATATAACGTTTGCTTTCTGAATTTATGCTATAACTTTTGTAGCTAAGTAGAGAACACATTTCATAAACTTGATGTTACTTTATATAGTAATTTAGTAATAAATATATTTTTGGAAATTGACGCACCCTCTCTTTAGAACTACATATCTATAAACCTACGGTTTTTTCCTGGATGATCCGTTTTAATTTTGGACATTTTTTGAAATTTTGATAATCACTCGAAAGTTTGATGTCTGCATTAGAACTTACTTACTTACTTATGTGTCCATGTCCGCCAGTCCGGCAGAACAAAGATCTCCACTGCAGACGGTTACCCGCCATGGCTTTTACCTGTCGCCAGGACAGGTAATCGTATACAGCCCGGATGTCGTTGGCTGGGTTGCGTCGCCATGAGCCTCTGGGTCTGCCTCTTCTACGCTGTCCTTGTGGATTCCAGTCGTGTGCTTCTCTGCAAACCTCGTTTGCTTCTTTCCTCAAGGTGTGTCCGATCTACTTCCACCTACTTACTTACTTTTTCGGCGACAATCCGCTTATCGAATCAATGCCGAATTTAGGAGCCGTCTCCACATTACTCGGTCTTGGGCTGCCACTCTCCAGTCGCCCCTAACACCCGCTGTTCTAGTATCCTCGTCAACAGCGCTCATCCAACGGGTACGGGGTCTGACTCGAAGTCATCGGCCTCTATCGGGTTCTCTGCTAAATATTATTTTCGCTGTTCTCTCATCCGGCATCCTTGCTATGTGGCCAGCCCACTGTAGCCTGCCGTATTTTAGTCGCTTCACAATATCCGCATCTTTGTACACTTGGAATATTTCATGATTCATGCGCCTGCGCCACACTCCTTCGTCTAATATGCCGCCAAGAATTGATCGCAGGATCTTACGCTCGAAAACGCCAAGAGCTCGTCGGTCGCTCTCTTTCAACGTCCACGATTCGTGGCCGTAGAGTACCACGGGGAGAATTAGTGTCTTATAGAGCGCAAGTTTTGTATGGAGTTGTAGGCTACGGGACCTCAGCTGGCTACCTAATCCGTAGAAGGCCCTGTTGGCAGCCGCTATCCGCCTTTTTACTTCACGGCTCACATCGTTGTCACATGTCACTAACGTACCAAGGTAAACAAATTCGTCGACCACTTCAAAAGTATCTCCATCTATCACCACCGCAGTTCCAACACCCGAAGGGCTACCACGCTCTCTACCAGCCACCATATACTTTGTTTTGGTAGAATTTATGATAAGCCCTATCCTCGCAGCTTCCTCTTTAAGATGCGTGTACGCTTCTTCCACAGCTCTACGGTTAACACCGATGATACCGATGTCGTCCGCGAACCCTAGGAGCATATGAGATTTCGTGACGATGGTACCACTTCTCTGCACGCCGGCCCTTCGAATAGCACCTTCCAATGCAATGTTGAACAGCAAGTTCGATAGTCCGTCACCTTGCTTAAAACCATCTAACGTCACAAACGAGTCCGAAGTCTCACCCGCTATCCTGACGCTTGATTTGGAACCATCAAGGGTAGCACGTATCAGCCTAATCAGTTTTGTTGGAAAACCATGTTCAAGCATAATCTGCCACAGCTCGTTTCGTTTAACTGAATCGTACGCCGCCTTGAAGTCTATAAACAGATGATGAGTCTGCAAGTTGAATTCCCGGAATTTATCGAGGATCTGTCGCAAGGTGAACATTTGGTCTATCGTGGAGCGTCCCTCTCGAAAACCGCACTGGTATTCGCCAACAAAGGTTTCCTGTAACGGCCTCAGTCTGAGAAACAGGATGCGGGAGAGAATTACTTCCACCTACGTTCACGAATTTCTGTGGCTATCGGCCGTTGATGACACCAACGATGGAGTTCCTCATTGGATATCCAGTTGTCAGGCCACCAGGCACGAATGATGTATCGCAGGCACCGGTTAATGAATACCTGCAGTTTTTGCGTTGTTTCCGCTGAGACGCACCACGTTTCTCAGGCATACAGCAGTACGGATTTAACGTTTGAATTAAAGATTCGGGTTTTCGTACGTAAAGTGATCTGGTTTGAGCGCCAAATATTTCGCAGACCTGCAATGGTACCCCTGGCCTTCCTGATCCGTGTGGCTATATCAGTCTTGGTACCACCATCGGGCGTTGTTTGGCTACCAAGATATTGAAAGGCGTCTACCTGCTCAACTTGTTGTCCCGCTCCTGTGAAGTTGGTGGAATTGTCAGTGTTCACTACCATAGACTTAGTTTTTGCTACATTGACTGTGAGACCTGCTGCCTCCCAAGCAACAATCTGAGTTTTATTGTGCTCTTATGGTGGTCTTCAAGACCAATTTTGGTCTTAAATGCCATCATAAGAGTGTAATAAAACCCAAATTGTTACGTGGGCTGGGAGCTCTCGGAGAGGTCATCTAACTTGCCCTGCATATAGTTTCGGCGTTGTGCGAGCAAGACAATGTCGTCGGCCAGGTCGAGGTCACTTAGCTGCTCGATCGTTAGAGGATTCCAAGGTAATCCTAGATTTGGTCTACAGTCAATTGCTCCAACTATTATCTCATCCATAACGATGAGAAAAGGAGGGGTGATAAAATGCAGCCCTGTCTCACGCCAGCAGTAACCCTTATGGGGTCGGACAAGACGCCGTCGAGCAAAACCTTGCACGAGAACGCCTCGCTACTGAGCCTCGTTGAGATGGACAAGCTTATCTGGAACTCCTCTACGCCTAAGTGCGCCCCAGATGTTTTCGTGATTGAGTCATTCGAACGCCTTTTCGAAGTCAACGAACACCAGCAGAAGAGAGTCCTGGAATTCGTTGATCTGCTCCAATATAATGCGGAGCGTTGTGATATGCTCTACACATGATCGGCCAGCACGGAACCCAGCTTGCTGGCACCGGAGAGTAGCGTCGAACTTCTCCTGGATACGGTTGAGGATTACCTTACAGAGTACTTTGAGAGTTATACAGAGCAACATGATGCCACGCCAGTTACCGCATTCAGTTAGGTCTCCTTTCTTAGGGACTTTGACCAATATGCCCTACATCTAGTCCACCGGAAAAGTTGCGGTTTCCCATATATTGCTGAAAAGCTGATGCACCATCTGGGCTGACAAAGATGAGTCAGCTTTGAGCCTTTCGGCTGAAATACAGTCTATCCCTGGCGCTGTATTGGATTTCATACTCTTGATGGCTGCTACAATGTCATCCAGCGATGGCGCCTCCTAGTTAACGCAATTAATTCGACGGACGGTTGGCGTCATACACTGCAAGTTTTATTGGTTTCTGCCATTTGAAACTCGGAAGAGTGGTTGAAAATGTTCAGTCCATCGCTTAAACTGTTCTTAAACTGTACGATCAGTCAGTAACTGGCCAGCTCTGTTCTTTAGCGGCATCTTTGTGCTCATCCTGGCACCACGAAGGCAGCGAGAAATATCATACGAATATCACCATTGACGGTGGCGGTTTCCTCTTGTTCGGCCAGGGAGTTACCTCAGGCTCGCTTGTCCCGCCTACAAGTTCGTTTAACAGCCCTCTCCAGTTCAGCATAGCGTTGATGGGTAGCTATCTCAGCCGATCTGGTTTGTGCTCGCTCAATGGCGGCGTTCGCCTTTCTCCGCTCGTTGCTCTGCCTCCAATTTTAATCCGAAATTTACTCCTTCCACCAGCTGCGCGCTTTGCCGAGGGTTTTATCACTGGTCGTGATGAAGGCGTTCTTGATGCCGGTCCATTGCTCTTCGACGGTTCCACCATGTGGCAACTCCGAGGCTCGAGATTCAAGTTGTTCGTCAAAGGCCCTTTTCACCTCAGAATTCTCCAATCGGCGGACGTCGTAACGGCACCCAACGTTCTCCTCCCGTCGTCGTTCTCCTCACGTGCGACGCGCAAACGTATTTCAGCGATGACAAGATAATGGTCATTGAAGACGGCGGTGCGTTTGTTGCGTACATCAAGAAGGCTCCTTCACCATGTTTGGCTGGAGCAGATGTGGTCAATTTGGTTTTCTGTTCGGCCGTCGCGGGAAACCCACGTGAATTTATGTACAGGTCTATGGTGAAAGAGCGATACACCAATAACCATGTTGTTATAACCACAGAATTCTATAAACAGCTCCCCGTTTTCGCTCATCTCTCCAAGGTCATGGCGTCCCATGACGTGTTCAAGGTCCGCGTTATTTGAGCCACTCTTTGCGTTGCAGTCGCCCAAGAGGATTTGGATGCCTCCCCTCGGCATTTTTTTCAACCACGCTGTTCAGCTGGCTGCAGAAACTCCCTTTCTCCTGCGGGTTGGCAGCATCTGTTGGCGCAAGCCGTGGGTTCTGAATCTGGCAACCATTATTCTTTCGTTTATTGGTTCCCACTTCACCGCATGTTCCCCTGGGCTCAGTAGGAATCCATTCCCTCTTTCTCGAGTAGCATTTTCACTTCCTATGTCAGAGTAGAGCTAGACTTGCCCGGATGACGTCTTGTGTTCGCTAGTACCCAGCCAGCGAAGCTCGCACGGCCCCGTGATCTAAAGGCGGCTAGCTTCCCTTGCAAGTTGGGCCTGCTGGCCCTGCTGGACAAGGATCAGTACATTCCATGTTCCGATTCGTGTTCGTGTTTTCATGCTAAAGGTCGTTGCTAATAATCCAGAATGATTTCTTTTTTCCTTTTCATGAACTTTTTGTTTTCCGGTACATTAGGCTGTTAACCTAAGAACCTTATCCCGATGACGAGGCTGTCATCTTCAGGTGGGTGGGAGCCATTATGCTCCTTTCCCTGTTAGCGTACAACAACCGAGGTTGCGTACCCCAGCCAGCACCAAGTGCAGGTAGAGATAGGAGTTGTTGAACATAGGAGTTTGGTTATGAAATGCACATGTTCACCGTTTGCCAGGCCACTGTGCAGTGCAGTAAAAGTAATCATTTTTTCATAAAATCTAAAAAGTTTCTTAAAAAAATCACAACTTATCAATGTATATTATCAAATGAAATCAAATTTAATAAAAAAGATTTTTTAGGAAAGCATTAGATTGGAGATTGAAGGATTTTTTTTATATTTGCAAACATATTAAAATTATTCGTTTTTTTTGTGTTTTCATAGATAGAGAACCAAATGGACTTTCATTTTGTATATTCTTTCAGCAAAGCAAAGATTGTTTTCCAAAGCATAAAAAATTTGAAAATGCATAACTTTTAGTTTTTGTTGCAATAATTCAATGGAGATTCACAGTGTTTTGTTTGCACACACCCATTAAAACACCTTGCATCTCCATATTAACAATGGGCATTTTGACGGTCATGTAATTCACTCCTGATGATCGCAAATTTATTTTCTTTTTTTCTGTTAGATTATAGTCACTTTAACAGATTCATGACTTCTGCGGGGTTGGGATTTGAACCCGGGTCCTCGGTGTGAGAGGTGTGAATGCTAACCACTACACCGGGACTGACCCCAACAAATTTATTTATATTTACGATCAATGACAAAGGTAAAGCAAATAAAATTGATTAGCCTATGACCATTTTCGGACTGACTGGACTGAAATTAATTGAAAAATGCACTGTTTTTGAATCATTGAAAGATTTTCCAAAGAAAAAATGCACCACTAGAGCTACGCAACTAAATTACAAGCAAAAAATCAATATTGAAATTAAGCGAATTATGTTTAACTGCCTAATACTTTCCATTCTAACCACGACCTGACCTTTGCTGACGTAAATAAATGAGCTAATTTCTGCAGTAATATCTATGCCACCCCATGTGTCACTGAGATCCTTGCTGGCGGCATTCTTCCTTTCGGCAAAAGAACCGCTGCCTTCGCTAGCGAGGAGAACGTATTAAATTGTCTTCCGCGAAGTAACAAATAAAACAAAGAAAGACAATACGTTCGCACCATTACAAGGCTTATTTGGTGTAAGCCACATTGTCTAGCATCAATTCAGTATTTATTATCCTCTCGATTCTTGTATAACCATAGCCAGACTATCGGCGTTTATCTTTCCAGGAGATGACATCACTTGATAAATATTAATCTTTAACGTAAAACCCTTCTCCCATCATCACACGTTTTATGGCCATGTGTTCGGGCGGCGACCAACGCTGCCTGCCACACCTAGCTGCCTTTTTATTATAATATTCGATTTCCGAAGCTCATCCATCCTTTAAGTATTGCCTTAGTGACGTTTTATATAACGGCAATTTCTTGGGAAACTTGGTAATAACCGGGAAATTTATGTCTCAATTCAGCGACTAAGATTACCAACAATCTCAGATACTAAAGGATGTAGTGCAACCGCAAAATTAATTGCATTTTATTCACTTTCTCCTTTGCAGCATAGTTCAACACAGCACGTTACCAGTCCTGATGGCTTTTCCTTTCGCTTCCAATTGTCTGCTTTCAGATTCAGGGACTCATTTTCACGTCAAGGTTGATTTTTTTCCGAAAAATAGTCATTTCTGGCTATTGGCGGCTATCCGGTAGGCAACTTATAAAACCTCTTTAGAAGAAAAACAAAAACAACCTGTCAGGATGAATTCCACAAGCGTGACCTCGAGGCAGGTTCTACTGGTTCTGGCGCTGCTCCTGTGTGTGGTCAAATCAACCTCAGGACGACCGCAAAACGCAATCGACAGCCAGGTAAGTGCCGCCAGTTTGTCTGGGTGCAGTAAGCGAGAGTGTATTTGTGCGATAGTTTGTTTGTAATCAAACAGGATGTACTCAGGGCACGATGGACCAGCAAAAAAAACCGGTAAACTCTGCTGCGGCGCGGCTGAAACGATAAACGGTGAATGATAAAACCAATGCAATGTGTTGTCCTGCAACTTGAGCATCATAAAAAAATCCTAGATCAACGACATAATGACAATATCTCCTTTTCTGTGATCTTTATTACTTGTCACTATGGCATGCTTCCGGCAGAATATCGTTTTCGATTTTCTTGAAAAAAATTGAAGTCTTTCCCCCTGTGTCTCAGCATATTGCATTAGATGGGCCAGATAATGTTAATATATATTTTTGATTAATTGCACACTCACACTTACTAAAAATATACATTTTACTTTTTTGTTAATTTCACCAGTAGCGATACGTAGTGAAACAGCAGTATATATTAATGTTGACAACTATTCAAATTCAATTAAACTAATAAGGTATGTTTCATTACCAACGATGACAACTTTTTAATAATATTTTTAATAATTTGTTTTCTATGTCATGATAACAAGCTAATCTAATTAGCCGCGCAACATTATTTTTCCTCTTTTATGTGAAGGTACCAGGATATAAATACAGAATGGCATCTGACACATTAACCTTATAGTAAGTTTACAGAAAACAAGTTGATTTTGTTTTGCTTCTTAAAATTGAACGCCAACAGGTCATTGATTATAATGTGTAAATCAAGATTTTTCATCGGCCCGCGGGAACAGTGCCAAATATTTATTTTAGTTTGTTACTCTTGATTTATTCGGAAGCGCAGCGTAAAAATAAGTTAAATAAATTCCGAGCCACTTGTTGTTTGATTAGCTACTAGTGCAAAGTTGTCCAAAGCTGTTTGATAAACAATCAATTTCTGCTTCGATGCTCTATTTTAGGATGCCCCCGAGATAAATGTGAACGAGCTGCGAAAATTGTACTCCAACTACAACCCCTACCTGACTAATCAGTTGGATGACTACGGCCTGGACCGGTTACAGCTTCAGCTATTGGCCCAATACGCACAAAACAAGTGAGTTTTGCTTTCTCTAGTTTCGATTTTTAGCCAATTTGTAACCTTACACCTTTTCCCTAGTGCCATTGGCAACGGAGGCGGCTGGGACCAGCTGTACCGGGCACCGGAAATGAAGCGTCAGATCCGGTATCGTCAGTGTTACTTCAACCCGATCTCCTGCTTCAAGAAGTAAACAATTGGTTTGGAGTACCCTTATTCCATTATCGATTGTTGACCCCGTTAGATCTAGTCATATTCCGTCTAAAACCACAAACTGAAAAAATGCTGTTTTCTGTACATCATTATTTATATCAAATAAGCCCCACGAAAAATAAAACAAATGCAAAATTTTGAAGCCAGGTTGCCGCAGAGGATCAACGAAAGACCAACACCTTCAATGTACGATCTTCTCTAGCATGTAAGGAACATTACAAAACAAGCTGTTTAGACACAACAACGTATAAATCCGGAGATTAATTGCCGTTTCTCTTCGAGCACCAGTACTTCTAAGAAGATCTGTTTTCACTGTACAGACATTATTTGTATACTTATACTGGGAATACTGCGAGACAATGCAATTGAATCATTCAACGTCATAAATCAACGTTAAGTAATCTAAACTGTAATAATCTTGAAAAGAGCAAATAAACAACTATTTTTGTTAGCAATCATTCAATAAAATCGATATAATTCCTAGTACCATTAGACTGACAGTAAGTAAATTTTGTTTGAAATGATTTGTCCGCTATTGGTTTTTGAGAAATTTCAAGTCAAATATTCAATTCAGCATGACACAATTGTTCAGAATTAGAATGCCTCCAAGTCGTTGAAGAGTACTGAAAAGACTGTACTACCTCTTACTTCCAGCAGCACAGTGCCCGGGTGACTCTTGCCGTATCAAGAATTCCTCGCTACTGTATTTGGTCCCTGGGCTATGTCGTAATTTCCGTAACCGGGCAGCATCTCTGCGCGTGTTACTAACTAGTATCGTTGCCGATATAAGACAGAGGGCTCACCAAGAATGGCTCGCTTACTCGTCAATCGGATGCTGCTAATCGTTGCCGATGTAGGACAGAGGGCTCACCAAGAATGGCTCGCTTACTCGTCGATCGGGTGACGTCCTTCGTCTCGATTGGACTTTTTGAAGGCCCAAGAGTTGCTGCTAATCGTTGCCGATGTAGGACAGAGGGCTCACCAAGAATGGCTCGCTTACTCGTCGATCGGGTGACGTCCTTCGTCTCGATTGGGCTACTTGAAGGCCCAAGAGGTGCTGCTAATCGTTGCCGATGTAGGACAGAGGGCTCACCAAGAATGGCTCGCTTACTCGTCGATCGGGTGACGTCCTTCGTCTCGATTGGACTTTTTGAAGGCCCAAGAGTTGCTGCTGCTGCTACTGATGTTCTGCTTACCGCTCCCGATGTGTACTTCTCAGCGTCCGACATTCGAATGAGCTCTCTTGCGGCGCGCACGCTTATTTATAGCAAATGACTCTCACGTACTAGTAGAAGGGGCGGGGCGAATATGTACTCTGTCTAATGCAAATTGGCGGACTTCGGACATCAACTTGAGAAATATGTATCATTTTCTTTTTTTTTTTCACGTATAATATTATTTAACTTAGAATTTTATTTAACATTTTATTCATTTAATATTTGATTCATTTCAACATTTAACATTCTTATCCTACAATACTATCCTTGTGTACTCTCTAATCAAAAATACTATACAAAACCATATCGTTAAATCTAGAAGGTTTTCTTAATAAACGCTTGGGTCTATCATTTGCCTCGTGCATGTTTTCTGTTATATCAGGAAACTGTAATTCAGACATTGTTTCGCGACTTTCATTTGATTCTGGATTGTTTTCTTCTTGCATTACAGCGGGACCTTTTTTTTCATCCTGTACGTTTCTACTGTACTGCACGCCTCGGCTACTCTGAACAATAACTTTTGCACCGTCCCTTGCCAGAACGGTATAACGGTCTTCGATGAATGTAGGATCTCCTTTTTGTTTCGAGCTTTGTGCCATCAGTACCTTATCTCCTACTGCAATATCCGAACATTTCGCTCCTCTAACTGCATCTGCATACTTTTTGCTATCTAGCTTCGAGGCAGCATCCTTTTCACGTATATCCGTACGATCTACTGGTTCAGGAGAATACTTTTCCCATAAACATGGAAAGGTTCCTCTGTATCTCCATCCGACGAGTAACTCAAACGGCGTGATTCCGAGACGTGATAGTGGTCGAACTCTGTTGTGCATATGCAAGTATTTTTCCAATGCTAGTTTCAGGTTTATATTGTCAAGTTTCGCGGCAGCAAAAGCTTCTTTCAACCCTTTATTTTGCCGTTCTACCGCACCGTTGGATTGAGCACTTAATGGGATCGATTTTCTAATTTTTACACCACGGTTTTCCCAAGTTTTGACAAAATTTTCACTTTGGAATGGCGGACCATTGTCACTGTGAATTATGAGCGGATAACCCCAAACTTCGAAAATTCTTCCTAACGCTGCATTAACACAATCCGCATCTATGTTCTTCATCTCAATTACATGAAGATACCTAGAGTAGGTATCTACTATAACCAAGAATTCTCCCGATCCGAAACCTTTGAACGAAAAAAAATCCACTTGTAAAATTTCCCACGGTCCTTCCGGTAATTCACGATTTGTTAATGGAATGGGTGGGTTTCTTCTCGATAATCTGAAACAAGTCTCACAGCCTTCTACAAAATTTTCAACTTGTTTGGCCATTCCTGGCCACCAGAAATAGTTTCTTAGGATTTTCTTCATGGAACCTATGCCCATATGTCCATGGTGTGCTGAACTAAGTGCTCTTTCTCGAAGAGCGTAGGGCAGAATAACTCGGTCTCTAGCGAAGATTAATGCTCCAAATATTCTCAGATTCTTTGATTCTGATTCGAATCTCCTCAAAGATTTATCCCATTTGCCACTCTTAATTGCTGATCTCACTAATATCAGCTCAGTATCCTTCTCAGCCTCTATCTCGATATCATCCCACGTGATTTCCATTGTATCAGTGTCCAGCAAATACAATAAATGTTTTTCTTCAGCGTCATCGAACGGCATAGGGGATTGAGATTCCTTCACTAACCGAGATAAGGCATCAGCGACATTGGCTTCTCCTGAAATGGTAGCAACTTTGAAGCAATATGGCTGCAACCGCAACGCCCAAGCCTCAGCTCTCGATACCGCTCTTTTATCAATTCGGTGTAAGCCGCCGAAAATAAAAGCATTCGATTCGGCGTCCGTCCGGATTGTAAAGTTAATGTTTAAAAGATACACCGAAAAGCGTTCAACACCCCAAACCATTGCCAGTGCTTCCTTTTGAGTTTGAGGATATTTCTTCTCCGCAAGTGTTAAAGCTTTTGATGCACATGATATAATCCGAGGTTTCGACGTATGGTCATATTGAACGAGGATCGCTCCTAACCCGTAAGGTGAGGCATCTACGAATAAGTCTGTTTTATCGTCTCGGTTGAAATAACCCAGAGTCTTGATGAATCTCCCTGCATCATTCTTCAGGTTATTGAACTCGTCTTCTAGGTCAGGATTCCAATAGAATTCTTTTGAATTTGCCAATTCTCTCAAATAGCGAGTTTTATCCGCACGCTGAGGAACGAATCGTTCTATAAACGTGATCAAACCAAGAAAACTCTTTACTTCTCCTTGTATTTCTGGTTTGCGAAAGTTCTTTATCGCTCCAATTTTTTCGTCATCTACTTGCCATCCTTTAGTTGATAATGTAAAACCCAAAAATTTTGTTTGTTGCTGCGCGAAACTGCATTTGTCATAATTTATTCGTACGTTGTGTTCTTCGAGCCTTTTCATGACGTTTTGCAGGTTATGATCATGCTCTTCTCTTGTTCGCCCATATACTAAGATATCATCCAGATAATTGACGGTTCCATCACATCCCGAGAGTACTACTGTTTGCATGACCTCCTGAAATATGTCAGGGGCGTTTGTTAGACCAAATGGCAACCGGCAACATCTATAAAGTCCATCTCCAGCGAAAAAATTCGTAAGATGTCTCGATTTTTCATCTAGCACTATGTGGAAAAATGCACTGGTTAGGTCTATCGTGGAGAAGTATGCAGCGCCATGCAATTCCATCAGAATGGATTGAAAAGTTGGCATTTTGAAAGGAGTTTGTAACCTTTGCGGTTTAATAATAACAATTATACGCAAAGTTACAAATGATATTTTGGCAAGTTGAACTATAGGGAAATTTACAGGTTTTTTATAGCACCAGAACACTTCTCAACATTACAACATTTACAAATAACCCCCAATTCTTCCCATGAATACAACGGTCAGCGCGGTCAGCACGGTCAACATCTCTCTTGGCTTAATTTGAAATGGCGCGTAACGGATTCAAAAATTCAAACTCACAGACATGGCTTTAAAGCTGACTGAGAGACGTCATATCGTGCTCATTTTGTCTGAAGTCGCCGTGAAGACGTTACAAAAATTCCGGCAAGTTAAAGTGTACTCTTAGTGAAAAAAGAAAGGCTGTGAAGTAAAATCTTAAGATTCAGCAAAGTGGTAAAATTTATTTAAGGCAAATTGTTAAGGTGAGGTTCATGTCAAAGATTCATATTGTTTCTCAGAATGAAGGGAGAGGATTCCCAACCGACGCCAGACTGACTAAGCACCAAGGACCGACGCTCAAACCACTAGTTAGGTCGTTAGGCTTGGCGGGTGTGTGTCACGTTAGCGTGAATGCATACTTATTTTGAAGCCAAGACGCAAACGTGAGATGCTGCATTAAAACAATAATTTATTCCGTCCGGTTTTTGGTTCGACGCAAAACACTAAGCCACAAAATCAAGACGAAGTACCCAATTCAAAAGAAAAACTCATAATATGCCATGAGAGTTGACCAACATAGTACAAATACACGACATAAATTCCATGCTGTATCATATAGCACCAACCGACGCTGAGGTTGTTTGTTTAAAGGCCAAGCTTGGTTCGGAGGCCGGGGGCCTCAAACATTTCTGTGCTCGACCACCGAGGGATACACCTTAGGACACACTTACACACACACACACACACACACACACACACACACACACACACACACACACACACACACACACACACACACACACACACACACACACACACACACACACACACACACACACACACACACACACACACACACACACACACACACACACACACACACACACACACACACACACACACACACACACACACACACACACACACACACACACACACACACACACACACACACACACACACACACACACACACACACACACACACACACACACACACACACACACACACACACACACACACACACACACACACACACACACACACACACACACACACACACACACACACACACACACACACACACACACACACACACACACACAGGATGGTAAATGGTTGAATAATGCGCTCCAGAACTATCACGAAGTTCCACAGCCTCTTATTTAGCAACTCCTATCTCTACCTCCTCGTGGTACCATCCGGGATACGCTCCTTAGTGGAAATCGGACAACCGGTGGAAACTAGAGTCGTATGCGGACAGAGAAGGGGACACTCATGCGAAGGCTGAGTGTAAACTCTCCGCCTGCAAATGACGGATCTCGGTAGAAGCATGTTCGATGAACCTGAAAATACCGAGAACCTGAGCAGAGGGTCCAAAGCCCCCAAAGGAGGATGGTTTTAATAGCTATTATCCATGGCTAAAAGTAAAAACATGAATGGATAAACCCCTAATCCAAGGTGTCATGCGACCCGTGCCGAGGGATGAATGGTGGGGGGGGTTCTATAAATACTCAGCCTCAAACGGAGCCTGTGGAGTACCAGAGCGCCCTCCACAGTAATCAGCCCTTACCGCATCATGAGGGGCTCTGATGTGGCGGACTTTTCTTTCCCCTCAACTCGTGGGATTCTTATGGAAGACAAAATCAAAAATATAACAAGTGTGGATACGGTGGAAAACCCGTTCGCTAGAGGAGGCATCCAGCGTTCTCCACCAAGGGTGGAGAAGGATGCAACTAGGAGCGCTAGTGTGGGTGGCAAAGGCAGCGGTATGCCTACCACGCCGGACACAGCGATGAACGGCCCAGCGCTTATCAGGGCGATGGAGAAAAATAGAGATGCTGTACCTAAAGTGGTAGCAGCGTCACAGCAGCTCGAGGTAATAATCGAGTTCACGTCAGGTCGCGGAAATTTCTCCAAGGACCTGAAGCAGAGCTTGCTCATGCTTCGGAGAACCTTGAATGCAGCGACCAAAACGCACAACGACCTCGTGGCGCGTGCAGGAGAGGCTAAGAAGGTGACCGTGAAGGCGTCGAAGGCAGTACAAACGGACGCTTGCCCGTTGACGGAGTGTCGTAACGCGGCCCAGGAGGCTACGGAAGGCGCTACCAGCAGCGGTAAGGCATCCGCCAAGCGCCCGAGACAGTCCCCGGGGGATAGCACCCCTGGCGGACCGAAAAAACGCCTGATCGGTAAAAGCCCTCAGGCTAGCGGGTTGGCAGAGCTAACCGATGAACCAGCGGGAAGCTCCAAGACAGGTGGCCCGTGGACCGAGGTTAGGGCCAAGAGAAAAGGCGGAGGAGGCTCCAGTAAAAAAACTGCTCCACCTAAACCGGCAAGAAAGCGAGCGAAGAAGGGCGACGCTCTTATCCTGAAAACCGACGGGTCGAAATACTCGGAGGTTCTGAAGGCCATGAGAGGAGACGCCCTACTCAAGGATCTGGGCGCGGACGTACGGAGCATCCGCCGCTCACGCACGGGCGATATGATCCTCGAGTTAAAGAAGGACGCCACAAAGAAGAGTTCCGCATACAAGCCAATAGCGGAAGGAGTGCTCGGGGACGGAGTGAAGGTACGTGCTCTCACACCAGAAGTGACTCTCCAGCTTAAGAACCTGGACGAGATCACCGAAGTGCGTGAGGTCGTACAAGCTCTCAAAGAGCAAAGTGGAGTGGTGGTGGCAACCGAGGCGGTTCGCCTACGCAAGGGTCCGGCCGGGACCCAGGTAGCCACCATACGACTTCCGCTGATTGACGGAAACAAAGCCCTGAAAGCTGCTAGGCTAAAAGTGGGGTGGTCGGTATGCCCACTGAGCGTGTCCAAGCAGTCGGAAGCTTGCTTCCGGTGTTTCGAGCACGGACATAAAGCTTGGAACTGCAAGGGGCCAGATAGGAGCCAGTTGTGCAGGAGATGTGGCAGTGCTGGCCATAAAGCAAAGGACTGCGCGGAGCCTCCTAAGTGCCTGATCTGCACCGGTAAACGGGACGCAAAGCACGTAACGGGAGGTCCAAGGTGCCCGGCCGGTGCGCCGGCGACTAAGCCACGTTCATAGTGCAAGTGACACAACTCAACCTGAACCACTGCAGCACAGCTCAGCAGCTGTTACACCAAGCAGTTTCTGAGTCAGCAATGGACATTGCCATAGTCTCGGATCCATATCGCGTCCCTGCCGGAAACGGCAACTGGGTCTCGGATAGGTCTGCGACGGCGGCTATATGGACAACAAGCAGGTTCCCGGTTCAGGAGGTTGTGTCAACTGCAGACGAGGGATTTGCGGTTGCCAAAGTGGGTGGAGTGTTCTACTGCAGTTGTTATGCTCCGCCGAGTTGGTCTATCGAGCAGTTTACGCGGATGGTAGACCGAGTATCAGTTGTGCTGACTGGTTTAAGGCCGGTGGTTGTGGCGGGCGACTTTAACGCTTGGGCGGTAGAGTGGGGAAGTCGTCGCACGAACCATAGGGGTCGGATTCTGCTTGAAGCTCTGGCAAAGCTTAACGTAGATCTGGCCAACGTCGGCAACACAAGTACCTTCAGTAGGAACGGTGCGGAGTCTATCATCGACGTGACTTTCGGCAGTCCTGGTCTGATAGGAGACTGGCGGGTAGATAATGGCTACACTCACAGTGACCACCAGGCGGTCCGCTATGGTGTCGGTCAGATAACGAGGCGGCAGGCGGCGAGTAGGGCCAACACTCCAACCACCCGTGGATGGAAGACATCATACTTCGATCCCGAAGTATTTGTGGAAGCGATCCGGAGAGAGTGCGGTGATCGCGGTATGCCCGATCCGAACGCTGATCATTTGGTTGAGGTACTGTCGCGAGCATGTGACGCTACCATGCCTAGGAAAGGTCGTCCTAGGTATGGCAGGTCACCGGCTTACTGGTGGACAGATGAAATTGCGGAACTCCGCGGAGCGTGCTTTCGTGCGAGGAGAATTATGCAAAGAGCTCGTTCGGATGAAAGCAGGGCTGAATGTCGAGTAGCACTCGTTGCTGCACGCGCAGCGCTTAAGAGCGGGATAAAAGCTAGTAAACGAGACTGCTTTGAAAGGTTATGTGCTAGTGCCAATGCGAACCCGTGGGGTGATGCCTACAGAGTCGTAATGGCAAAGAACAAGGGTGTGATGGCGCCCGCTGAGCAATCGCCAGAGATGCTGGAGCGGATCATCGAGGGCCTCTTTCCGCGCCACGAGCCAAGGCCCTGGCCCCAGGCCGCTGAGTCGTCCCACGGCCGACGTTCCAGTATCTCAGACCATAGCGTAGGATGGTCGGCCTCCCAGCCGAACATCCAAAGTAACGTGGGCGACGGCGGTTTGGAGGTCGGGGAGGAAGTGACGGTTACGAACGAGGAACTCATTGATATCGCTAAATCCCTAAAGGTGAGCAAGGCACCGGGGCCAGACGGTATCCCGAATATGGCCATTAAAGCGGCTATTTTAGAGGCTCCCGAATTATTCGGGGCAGTAATGAATAGATGCCTGGAAGCTGGCCACTTCCCGGACAGATGGAAGCGACAGAACCTGGTCCTATTGCCGAAGCCGGGAAAACCTCCGGGTGTCCCCTCGTCATATAGGCCGATCTGTCTACTCGATACTGCCGGCAAGGTGCTGGAGAGGGTTATCCTTAACAGACTCGTACAGTACACGGAGGGTACAAACGGTCTGTCAAGGAACCAATTCGGCTTCCGAAAAGGCAAATCTACGGTGGATGCCATCTTGTCTGTCACTAAGACAGCCGAGGTGGCAATCCAGCCGAAGAGGACAGGTATTCGTTATTGCGCAGTAGTCACGCTCGACGTGAGAAATGCGTTTAATAGCGCTAGCTGGGACTCCATAGCCAGCTCGCTTCGGAACGTCCAAGTGCCGGTGTCGCTGTACAGAATTCTGGAAAATTATTTCCAGAATCGTGTGCTATGCTACAACACGGAGGATGGTCAGAAATGCGTTCCAATCACCTCAGGGGTTCCGCAAGGTTCCATACTGGGCCCGGTGCTGTGGAACGTCATGTATGACGAGGTGTTGAAGCTAAAGTTTCCGGTAGGGGTGGCGATTGTCGGCTTTGCGGACGATATCACCTTGGAAGTCTACGGTGAATCTATCAGAGAGGTTGAGTTGACGACTGCTCACTCTATAAGCATTGTTGAAGATTGGATGCGATCCAGGAAACTGGACCTAGCGCATCAAAAAACGGAGGTTATCGTGGTTAACAACCGCAAGTCGGTGCAGCAAGCAAATATCAGTGTCGGGGACTGCACTATTTCGTCAACGCGGTTCTTAAAACTCCTTGGAGTCATGGTCGACGACAAGCTCAAGTTCGGGAGCCACGTCGACTATGCCTGCAAGAAGGCTTCCACAGCTATTTCGGCATTGTCTCGTATGATGTCTAATAGCTCTGCGGTATATGGCAGCAAGCGAAGGCTTTTAGCCAACGTGGTCCAGTCCATACTCAGGTATGGCGGGCCGGTGTGGTCATCGGCGTTAGGTACCAAAAGCTATCTAGCCAAACCAAAAGCTATCTAGCCAAGCTGGAAAGCACCTATCGTCTCATGTGCTTAAGAGTGGCGAGTGCGTACCGCACAGTTTCACATGACGCAATCTGCGTCTTAGCGGGTATGATGCCTATTGGTATCATCATCAGCGAGGACGTAGAGTGCTTCAACCAACGTGGAACTAGAGGCATACGGAGTACCACAAGATCGGCCTCGATGATCACATGGCAGCGGGCATGGTCTGATTCCACAAAAGGCCGGTGGACACATAGACTTATCCCGGAACTATCCGGATGGGTCAACAGGCGTCATGGCGAAGGTCAACTTCCACCTGACACAGATTCTGTCAGGGCATGGTTGTTTTAGACAGTATCTGCACAAATTTGGGCATGCGGAGTCCCCCGAGTGTCCTGAATGCGCGGACGTTGAGGAAACTGCAGAACATGCTTTCTTCATATGCCCTCGTTTCGAGGGCGTGAGAAGCAACATGATGGCAGTTAGCGGACAGGACACTACTCCGGATAACTTAGTCCAAAGGATGTGTTCTAGCTCGGACGTCTGGGGTGCGGTCAATGCGGCTGCTACCCAGATCGTACTTGAGCTACAAAATCGTTGGAAAGCCGATCAACGGCGAATAAACAGCCTAACTACCATAGTCCAGTAGTTATCTAAGAGCGTGCGTTAAGCACAATAGCCCCTCCCTGAAGTAATACCGATAAGGTGGTTCCAGGGGGGATTGAGGCTGGAGACTCGAGTAGGGTTTTAGTGGGTCTGGATCTCCACGATCTTCACGGGATACCAAACCCCACTCCCTGAGCTGTCTTTTCAGGTGTCTGATAGCAGATTTCCCTACTCGTTAAAAAAAAAAAAAAAAACGCACACACACACACACACACACACACACACACACACACACACACACACACACACACACACACACACACACACACACACACACACACACACACACACACACACACACACACACACACACACACACACACACACACACACACACACACACACACACACACACACACACACACACACACACACACACACACACACACACACACACACACACACACACACACACACACACACACACACACACACACACACACACACACACACACACACACACACACACACACACACACACACACACACACACACACACACACACACACACACACACACACACACACACACACACACACACACACACACACACACACACACACACACACACACACAGGTCTAGATTAAGTGATACAAACGCAGTACTAAATCATATCAAATCGATAAATCATAAATTCGCGAAACTTATATCATTTGTTACTCTTACGTAGGTACCTGAATAAATCTGTTGAAGATCGCAATTACCAGTCTTGTGATTCAATTTGCCAGGATATTCTACAATTTGCTGAAATCGGACCTGAACAAAGGAAGGGTAGGTTCCAATTCACCTCCCAAAGGTAAGTGAGCATTGTGAAAAACATTATGTTGCATTCTCCTTACCCAAGTTTCATGTTCAAATTGATAAACAATAAGTAACATAACCCTTGCGGGCGAACCCAAGTTAGTTCATGATTGGTTTTGCCCTTTTAAAGTTACAAGTTCTATGTATGCACTTATTAGGTCCACGCAAGTCGACCACTAGACGAATATCAGTTTTCCCTTTTGGAATAACTAATAGCGATGAACAAAAACTCTTATCCATATCCATAGTCACCTTCTCAATAATACCTGTTGCTTTTAATTCATCAAGTTTCTGTCTTGTCAGCTCTTTTAAAGCTGGAGGGATGTGCGTATAAACGTTTCTTGAAGGGGATAAAGAGTTATCATAGCTCAGTATAACCGCCGGTACGTTAAATTTTGGAAACTCCTCGAAACGCTGAACGCTCTGCACAGAAACAAATTCACATCTCCAGTCAGGATCGGTCCCGGCAGCGCCGGTAATCGAAACTTCAAGCCCCACTTCAAGTAAACTATATCTGGTTGCAGTGTTGAAGCCAAGAAGCGCTTTAGAACCATCTACCACATAGAACTTTTCTACTGTAACTGACCTATCTTCCGAAACAAAAAGTTCTGCTGAAAAAGTTGCTATCACGTTGATGTTTCCGGCTGTTGCATGTGCACGCAAAATCTTATCGGACTCGTAACTCAACTCGTGCAAATTTTGTCTTGCCTTTTCGTCTCGAAGCATAGCGTTGAATGATTCTGGAGTAATAGTATTAACCTGTGCTCCAGAGTCTACAAAAAATACAACTTTTACGCCAGCAACGAACCCTGTAACGTAAGCCTTTGCGTCATTCGTCGTCACAGAATCGACGTTTCCAATATCATCTTTACATAATGGCGAGGATTGAAGTACCTGGAATAATTGCTTCATTCAATTAAAACAGTTTGCTTCATTTTTACTTTTTATTATCATATTATCATAGTAATAATAAATCACAAAAAATAATTATTCATCACTTTGTATTACCTCACTTTGTTCTAAATTTTCTTCTGTTTTCTCCACTGCTGCGATTTTGCTTGGAGGCTCTGTGTCTTCTCCTGTCCAACGACGTTTACGGGATTCACCTTTTATTTGAGATGAACACGCTCGTTCAATGTGTCCCCGGCGATTGCAGCTGTGGCAGACTTTCTCACGGTGAAAACAATCATCTGAAGAGTGATACGTGCTCAGGCATCTCCAGCACGATCGGGCAAATCTTGGGTTTCTCGATGTACCACGAGTAACCGCTCCTCTAGCACGGTTACCTGCTAATCCCCGTGAAGATCCATAATGATTACGGCGAGGTTGACCATAATTGTTCGACTGATGTGAAACTAGCGCTACCGTTGCTGCTCTCTGTTGATGGAGTCTGCGATAATCATCTTCATTATCCAGTTCCACTTCTCGGATGCGCACTTGATCAATTAACTCGTTGAGTGTCCCTCCATCAGTTAGAACCCGGTAAGATACAGTTCTCACTCGGCTATCTGAGGAACCTCTGGTTACGGTTCTTGAAATGGCTTCGAACACCTCATCCGCCTTGTAGTTACAAAGCTTCGATGCGGCAGCAACTCTTCTCACATAGTCAATATTGAGCTCACCGTTCCTTTGCACCATATTGTCGTGTACTACAGAGCGTTTCTTCATTTTCGGCCGTCTGCTAAGACTTCACTCCAATGACTGGCGTTTATCGCTGAAGCGAGAAATGGTCTTACTCAACCGAATTCTCTGCTCTGCGAGTGTGAGTGAGCATTTCCAAATATTTACTCACACTCTAGTTGCTTCGGCATTGGCATAACGAATTTCAAACCTTTGCAACCGAGTATTTCAAACTTCTCTCTTCTCTTTTGCGCTACATGCGAGAAGCGAGGCGTTTCAATTTTTTTTCTCTTTTTTTTGCGATTTGTGTAATGCTGTTCCCTGCAAGGAACAGATGAAAGTTTAGGTTTGTGATGACACTGGGATAAATAGTTATTTTTTTTCTTTAATTCCTTTCTATAATATGCATCTCCTACAATCTCCCTCTCTCCCATTCTACGCAAAATGAATAAAGAAGTTAATGGCTTCAATTTGAATTACTGTCTCTTACAAGCCCTTAATCAGCACTAGTACGTAGTTACGTGTTTACCGGATGACATATTTTCGTTTAACATGTTGCGCTCTCTCACTAATGCAAAACTATATGGCAACATCGAATTTAAATTTACCAATACGCCCATTTCGAATTTTCTCATTGGCTCTCATTAAAAAAATTGATTTGACCACACTTCTTGGATGTCTAAGAAGCGGCGCTTCACACTTCATCATACTGTATCATACCTTCTACCGACGTACTTTGATGTCGTGCGTGAGTACACCCATACGAATGCAAATAATTTGGCGAGACATGAGCATGACAGCTCATTTGTTTACTTTTAGTTTTTCACTGAGTGGAAATGCAACAGGGTCAATCTATTATTAATTAAGGTAAGTATCTAATGAAATAAAGCTTTATTAACCCTTTTGCCTTTTTAGGCTCACTTAATCACAGAACATTAGTTGCTACAACAGTTGAGGGAAAGCGATATATAATATGTCGTCGATGATAAAAAAAACGTTTCGCGCATCTTAAAGCGAGTGTATTGGCCTATTGGGTAATGGCCTTAAACTCGAACAGTGTTAGCTTTCTTTTTTTTTATATAGTTTAACGTTAAGAGCAAGTAATCGATATTTTATAAAAGAACTGATATTTTATAATCGCGACTGATAATCGCTACCGTTGTTGAAAACCTAGCGTAATAATTAGTCACTTACGGGATTGTTCTCTCCGTGATCATTATCTTTCTTGACAAGTGCTGCAATTTTCTTGGGTTTGGGCACTGCCTCGTTTTCATCACCATTTCGACGCTTCAAAAAAACCGAGGATGGTGGCTCACGGCAGGCACGTTTAATGTGACCTACGTTTTGACAGTTATGACAAATCTTGGTAATCGCGTGACAGGTTCCTGGCAGATGAGTAATGCTGGTGCAACGCCAACATTGGGTTAGAATACGACCTTTTTTGCCCAAAGAACGCTGCTGGAAATTATCTCTAGCCTGCCAGTTGCGTCTGTGGTCCATTTGCCCGTAGCCTTTATAAGTTTCACGTGGACCTAGCATTTTTGTGTGATTTGAAGGACGATGGAAGGAAGATGGTTTAGATGACCCATATGAAACGGCTGCAACCTCCGCGTATGCTGCTGCTTGGGGGTGATTTTTATTAAAAATCTCTTCATTTGCCTTATCGACCTCAGAACCGCGTATCTTTCCTATCAAGTCTGCTACCGTTCCTTCTTTCCGAACAAGTTTGCGACAAACTTCGCGAAGTTTTGAGTTAAATGCATGTAGTTGAATAACGTCAGCAACGTTCTCAGCCAGCTGCTCTTCTTTGAAATCGCATAGTTTCGCCGAAGCAATAACTCTTTTGGCATATTTCATGTCGGACTCTCCTTCTTGTTGTTCCGTACAACGTAACTTTTGACGCTGTAGAAACCTGTATTCTCGAGATCCAAAAAACTTTTGTAGACGATCAATAGCATTAGAGTAAGGCGCGACAACTTCATCTGGTGAACCTTGCAAAGCAGGGGTGCTGTTGAGAAGATCCATAAGCAGTGGACCGGCCCTTATTTTAAATATGTTTATTTTGGTAACTTCGTCCGTTATTCCCACTAATTGAAATGTAGCCTCCAACAGGTTCTTCCAGTCTTCATAGCACTTTCGATCGATCTCGCAGTCATTATCAGCTGGTTTGCACTCCACGATGTGTAATAGTGATGCTACCGATAGGTTGTTAACTGATTATGCGAACATTGATTCGCCTTCGTTAACATGTCGGTCTGCTCGGTTACCGCGTTCGTCAATAACGATTGGTGTTTCAGTTCCATGTTTGGCAGTTCTAGCCTTCTTCAGCTTGTTCATAAGAATAGCGTTACGGTTCCTCTCGGATGCGAGGGCCTTTTCCAACTCTTTCACGCTACTAAATTTGCGTTTCCTGTAATGTACAATAGCATTGCTTTAGTCATCATATCATTCATAATTGCATCTCAGTGATTGCAGACAGGGTGCCGAAGACCCTATTATTACCCTTTACTACTTGCGTAAATATTTTGTTACTATTTGCGTGACGGAATTATCGTTCTCAAATGATCGATACCGCTATTTTAATACCAATTAGTATTGTTACTAAGTTACTTGATACTTTTGGATTAAGTTTTCGGTACCAGCAGCATTGAACAATATTGTCCGTTCCCAGTACGCATTTTGATTGGAAAAATATTCCAACTGCCCGACGAAAAAGAAAACTCAACAAAATGTTTAAAAAAAAATCGATTTAAACTATCGCCGCGGCTACGCAGTGTTTTATGCTGCTTAAAAACGCAAATAAACGATGGCAAAGCATACCAATGCTGAGCACACTCTAATCGCCTTACGGTTTCACCAAGCAAACCATCCACTCGAGGATGCGAACCTTTCCCGTACATGGGAAGTTAATTTTAATTTTCTCACTTAAAGAAACATAATTATTTAAACATTCCTGCAAATCTATCTGAATCCTTCTCTCCCGGGAGAACGCGATTCCAATATGGCGCACACACACGAACGTGGCCAATTTCAACATCAATATACACAGGAAGTTTATTTTGATTTTCCCGCTCGAGGGGACATAATTGTTTAAACATTCCAGCAAATTTATCTGAATCCTTCTCTCCCAGGAGAACGCGATTCCAATTTGAACATTTGCAACATTTAAATAACAGGAATAAAATTGATGCAACAGTCGCCATTGCAGAAACCAGGCAGCTACGAACAGATCACATCAAGAAACGAGCATCTAGCCGCTCTAAACGCTGCCGCAGTCACAGCCAAGAATACGCCAAAACCGATGGGAAAATACCACCGGACTGACCAGCTTTCCTTCCTTTTTGGGAAGACCTAATTTACATTAGGAATTTCCAACGAGGGTAAATATGGCTGCAGCAATACTTACTTTTTAGGAGCAGGATTTGCGCCAATGTCGTGTACTACAGAGCGTTTCTTCATTTTCGGCCGTCTGCTAAGACTTCACTCCAATGACTGGCGTTTATCGCTGAAGCGAGAAATGGTCTTACTCAACCGAATTCTCTGCTCTGCGAGTGTGAGTGAGCATTTCCAAATATTTACTCACACTCTAGTTGCTTCGGCATTGGCATAACGAATTTCAAACCTTTGCAACCGAGTATTTCAAACTTCTCTCTTCTCTTTTGCGCTACATGCGAGAAGCGAGGCGTTTCAATTTTTTTTCTCTTTTTTTTTGCGATTTGTGTAATGCTGTTCCCTGCAAGGAACAGATGAAAGTTTAGGTTTGTGATGACACTGGGATAAATAGTTATTTTTTTTTCTTTAATTCCTTTCTATAATATGCATCTCCTACACATATTCGATAGCTTACTACGCTGGGATAAAATATACGCTCTTGACGCAAAATAAGCGTCTAGTCGAGCAATTGCATTTGAATAGGGATACATTTGCTCATCAACCATATCAGCTTGCGATGTGGTACCATCAAGTAGCTCAAGAAGCAACGGGCCTGCTTTGATGCGGAACAAATCGAATCTGGTCGATTCATCGGTCGCTTGAATAAGATTTTATGATGCATTAAACACGTTTTTCCAGTGATCATAGGCTCTCTTGTTGATTTCCGTATCTCCGGTCGCTGGCGAACATTCTGGAATGTTCAAGCTACCTAATGACATGTTGTTCATTGTCATAAGGAGCGTTTCGTTTTCGCTGTTTTGCTCATCGCGTATTGTGCTGGATCGTACTTCACAAAAATCTGCATTTTGCGTAATCCTAGCCAACACACGGCTAAGTTGTTCCTGTTCCAAACGGGTCTTTTCCAATTCTGCCTTCATTTTAGCTAGTTCCTCCTTTAGTTTCTTCGTATGCTTTCCCTTTGAATGTCTGTAAACATAATAGGTATAAGAGTTTTTTTTTAACTCACGAATTTCAGAGTCACATCACATGTAACTAAAGTAATTTGAGATTTCATTGTAACTAGGAAACCATGCCTTTTCAATCATAGTTTTCATTAATTTTTAATTTTCGATTCAAAATCCCGCCATTTCCATCGGGATTTGAGATTTCATTGTAACTGCGAAACTATGCCTTTTCAATCATAGTTTTCATTAATTTTTAGTTTTCGACTCCCGCCATTTCCATCGGGATTCGTTATATTCCACCTTTCCTATTGGAATATATACAATACTTATTCATTCTTCCATGAAGACCTAACAACTATATTCCACCTTTCCAATTGGAATATATTTCACTACACTAAATGAAATCTCAATTCACGTCTCAAATTGCTATCGAAATTGAAAATGTACCTTTTCTCAGTATAGTCAGGTTCGGCGTTGCCACCGACGGCGCCATTGTCGTAATTTACGTAACCGGGCAGCATCTCTGCGCGTGTTACTAACTAGTATCGTTGCCGATATAAGACAGAGGGCTCACCAAGAATGGCTCGCTTACTCGTCAATCGGATGCTGCTAATCGTTGCCGATGTAGGACAGAGGGCTCACCAAGAATGGCTCGCTTACTCGTCGATCGGGTGACGTCCTTCGTCTCGATTGGACTTTTTGAAGGCCCAAGAGTTGCTGCTAATCGTTGCCGATGTAGGACAGAGGGCTCACCAAGAATGGCTCGCTTACTCGTCGATCGGGTGACGTCCTTCATCTCGATTGGGCTACTTGAAGGCCCAAGAGGTGCTGCTAATCGTTGCCGATGTAGGACAGAGGGCTCACCAAGAATGGCTCGCTTTTTGAAGGCCCAAGAGTTGCTGCTGCTGCTACTGATGTTCTGCTTACCGCTCCCGATGTGTACTTCTCAGCGTCCGACATTCGAATGAGCTCTCTTGCGGCGCGCACGCTTATTTATAGCAAATGACTCTCACGTACTAGTAGAAGGGGCGGGGCGAATATGTACTCTGTCTAATGCAAATTGGCGGACTTCGGACATCAACTTGAGAAATATGTATCATTTTCTTTTTTTTTCACGTATAATATTATTTAACTTAGAATTTTATTTAACATTTTATTCATTTAATATTTGATTCATTTCAACATTTAACATTCTTATCCTACAGGCTACTCGTCACCAATTCGTTGAGCGTCTCGACACACGCAAGACGGCCTCAACCTGATCGAGTCATCTGGCACATTGGGACCCTCTATTCGTGATGCCGGTGGAGTTCTGGCGTCCTTGCGATGTAGCCGGCCCACCGTTGTCTTCCAGCTTTCGCCGGTTAATTATCCAGTGCTAGTGATTCTTAGCCATTTTCGTGGAGTGCTGCCGGAAATTGGTCCATTCCAGCGGCTTTATTATTTTTCAGCTGACCGAATTCTCTCCGGATCTCTTTGAGATTGGGAGCCGGCACGTTGTTATCATTTGTAGCTACTCCTAGGTTTAGTTCCGTTTCGTCTTCTTTTGTTATATTACCGTTGAGATGCTCATCGTCCAGTTGGCTTCAAGATACGATGCTGGTCTACCAAGCCAACCGTTCTTCTTCTTCTTCTTCAGCATAGAGCCGGGGTGGCTCGTGCTGTTTCAAGCACCCGTCTCCATCAACTCGGTCTTAAGCCACTCGTCGCCAATTTCCTAGTCGTCTCAAAAGTCGCAAATCGCTTTCGACCTGGCCGAGCCATCGTACACGTTGGGTCCCCCGCCTGTTCCTGGTGCCGGTGGGATTGTTGAAGAGGAATACTTTCGTCGCACTGTCGTCCGGGATCCTTACGACGTGTCCGGCCCACCGTAGCCTGCTAACTTTCGCTAGATGTACGATGGGAGTCTCCACAATTCATACGCCTTCGCCACTCTCCGCTTTCAGTTTGTACTCCGCCAAATATCGGCCGCAGCACTTTCCGCTCGAACACGGCAAGGGCGCGTATGTTCTCCGTGAGCAGCTTCACGGCTTCAAGTCCATAAAGAACCGGTCTAATAAGGGTTTTGTACATTGTTAGCTTCGTACGGCGGCGTATGCTTCCTGATCGTAGCGTTTTACGAAGGGCAAAGTAGGCCCGATTTCCCGCTTGGAAGCGCCGCTGGATCTCCTTACTAGTGTTGTTGTCCGCGGTCACCAGCGATCCCAAATACACGAACTCCTCCAGCACTTCCAGTTTGTCGCCGTCAACGGTTACTGTCTGTGGGAGACGCGCGTTTGTATCTTTTGAGCCTCTTCCTTTCATGTATTTGGTTTTCGACGCATTTATTTTTAGCCCAATTCTCCTAGACTCCGCTTTCAGTCTGGCGTAGATTGTTTCCGCCGCCGTAAAGCTCCTGGCTATGATATCGAAGTCATCTGCAAAGCCTAGAAGTTGGCTACCCTTGATAAAAATCGTGCCTCTCGTTTCGATACCCGCTCGTCGGATCACCCTCTCAAGAGCGATGTTGAATAGCATGCAGGATAAACCATCACCTTGTCTCAACCCTCGCCGCGTCTCGAAGGGACTCGAGAGTGTTCAGAGATGCGTATGAAACACATCACTCGATCCAATGTAGCTCTGAACAGTCGCGTTAGTTTGTCCGGAAAACCGTGTTCGTGCATTATCTGCCATAGCTAGTCTCGATCGACTGTATCGTATGCTGCTTTGAAATCAATGAAGATGTGATGCGTGGGCATGTTGTACTCCCGACATTAATGCAAGATCTGTCGGATAATAAAAATTTGGTCCGTAGTTGCGCGAGCCCCCGTGAAACTTACCTGATAATTCCCTACGCAACCTTGAGCTATCGATGACATCCGGCGTAACAGGATCTGAGAGAGTGCCTTGTAGGCGGCGTTTACCAGCGTAACAGCGCGATAGTTGCAGCAGTCTAGCCGATCACCCTTTCTGTAGATGGGACAAACCACCCCTTTCATCCATTCCTCCGGTAGCTTTTCCTCCTCCCAAATCCTCGAAATAACCCAGTGTTCAGTGTAGAGCCTTTGCTAGCGTTTCTCCGCCATGTTTATAAAGCTCTGCCGGTAGGCGGTCCTTCCCAGCGGCTTTATTGGTCTTCAGCAGCCCGATTTCTCGTATGACTTCTTGGAGATCAGCTGCTAGAACATTACTATCTTCCATAGGCGCTATTAGGTTAATTTCCGTTCCGCCTCCTTCTGCGACTTCGCTATTGAGGTGTTCACCGAAGAACTGCTTCCATCTGTCGACAACCTCACGCTCGTTTGTGATTAGATTCCCTTCCACGTCCCTACACATGCCGGGTTTCGGTGTGTAGCCCTTCCGAGTTTGGTTCACCTTCTCATAAAACTTGCGCGTGTCATTAGCTCGGAATAGTTGTTCTAATTCTTCACGATCTCTGTCCTCCTTTTGTCAACTGGTTTCTAGCTCGTCGGTATTTGACCAGGTTCTCTCTAGTGGCAGAATACTTAGATAATTTTTCCAAGCAGTTTTTTCTCTCCACCAGTTGGCCTCATCAAACCAATCATTTTGTGTACTCTGAGGCTCAATACCTAGAGCATATTCTGCCCTAACCGGCTTCGAGGTTTGAAGCATCTAACTCCTCGGAAGAAGGCAGTTCCCCATTTAGTATTCGCGCGTAGTTCTCAGCAGTTTGCCCTCTTTGAGAACGTGGTCAATTTGGTTCATTGTACGTTGATCAGGTGATCTCCAAGTGGCTTTGTGGATATCCTTGCGCGGGAAAAAGATGCTTCGGATCACCAGGCCTCGGGAAGCTGCAAAATTTATACATCGTTGGTCGTTATCGTTCGTGTCGGTGTGCAGGCTATGGGGACCACCGGTCTATACATTTCTTCCCTACCGACCTGGGCGTTTATATCCCCGATGACGATCTTGAAGTCCCGTGACGAGCAGCTGTCGTACGTTGCCTCCAGCCTCGCAAAGAACGCTTCTTTCTCATCATCGGGTCTACCTTCGTGCGGGCAGTGTACGTTAATGATGCTATATTTGAAAAAACGGCCCTTTATCCTCAATACACACATCGCCTTCCAATTCCCTGGCAGGTGTTGTGGGTTCAAATCCGGTTATAATCTCTGATTATGGCTTGGTTCGACCCATGCACCTTCCAGCATTGGACAAAAGATAGCAGTCATAACGACAACTTGTTAAGCGTAGCTACCTATTACCCCTACCTATTCCTTTCCACTCTTTCCCCTCCTTTCGCAAACATTTTCATTACTTTCCCCACCGTCCCTCCATCAATTGTAAAAAACCATCGACACCCTAGCACGACTTGCCTCTGTATCAGTTCGCTAACGATGGCCGGGGAAAAAGATGGCTGTTGCCATTATATGGTGCCAACGAAGCCTGTACTAACCCCCTGTGTCGCCGGAGGACCATCGTGACAGTACTGTTAAGCGTCCCACACTGACACGAGAACGATGATTCCCCCTTCCCTGGCAGCATACGATCCGAACTTCACTAATATTGCTTGTATCCTGGCTGGTACTACGAGGAGGCAGAGATATAAGTTGCTGGATAAAAGGACATCGCCATTGAAGGTGACAATTAATGAAAAGAATAATCTTTGGCAGACGCAGCCAAAATCTAACCTTCGCAGATGACATCGACATCACTACAACTAGAAATCTTGGGACAGAGCCAATCGACGCCAGACTAAAACCGGAAGCTAGGAAGATTGAATTGCAAATTAATGAATCGAAAACCAAATATATGATAGGAAGAGACTCCGAAGGAAACAACGCCCAATTTAGCGGTTAGCGGTTTCTAACGTAGCCAATCAGTCGCATTAGCTGTTAGCGAAGCTAAAATTTCGGTTGGCTGTGTCCTTCTGCATATTACCTTAGGAAAAGGCTAAACTTTTCTCTCAAATCCCTTCCAGCTCCCAATAATACTACCCTTAATAATGTCATTCAATAAATGCCTGACGCTTCTCAAAGCATGCAATGCAAATATGTAGTGTATACCGTAGGTAATTTATCATGCCCATCGATTTCACGTTTCTGGCAAGTAGGTACGATATTTTGATCGTTGAGCCATTGTCTCATTTTTTGTGATTAATAGTCATTGGAACAAAAAGTTCAACTTTGCCATCTCTAAGAAAAATTCCTGAGCCTGCTCAGTTTTACATGAAATCCAGTAAGGGTTCGCCAACACGGGGGTGGCGGGCGATACAGAAAAATAGGAAAATGTGTTTCTATCCGGCGTGCTTAGGCGCAAGAACGAGAACGGCTGGCAAGGCCAGTAATGTTCGATCTTTCGTTGTACTGTCTGCTGAGTGGCAGATGGAATTAAAAGAATTAATGACATCGTTCGTCATCGATGAACTTTATTTGTATCTGTTTTGTGTTTTATCTCGTAGCTCATAGTGTTCAGCAGACATTGCTCAAGTCACTTTTTTTGATTTTGCTCTTGAATTAATTTTTGATTTGGGTGCAATTGACTTGTTGCTTTTCGTGTAGCTTGCATTTTGTGCGTGATCAGTATCAAAATCTTAAACCAGTACGATGGTATATGAGAATTTGTAAATAATACTTGTTAACGGGAAATGAGTAGTCATTAACTTTTCGTCAGAAAGCCCAATTTCGGAAGCAGTTTTTGGGGCCAAGACTATTCACTGCCTTCTTCTTGCCAATCTGAATGCAGAGTATATATTTTCATGAACAGAATTTTTAACCTAAAAATAAAAAATCATGCCTAAGACGCTCCAAAAACTTCAGAATTTTTAATTCAAACAAAAAACTGCTCAAATCCACAAAATCAATGATGACTCATTTTACCTTAATATCCTTTACAGCGCTGGGGTGGCAAGCGACGAACAATACGCCTGTGAAGTAGCAATTTGTGTATGTTGTTTTACAACAAATATGCACGATGCGATGGAACAAGCCTTAAAGCGAAGGCACAAACCAAGGTTAGTTAAACTCACCTTGGCACAAACCACACGCACAAATACAGAAATATGAATTTTATGGATCAGCAAGCAATTCATGTTAGCGTGGTTTGTCGTGTCTTCTTTCGTTGAAAGCTTCCATTTTGTATTCCAGTTCCAGGAAACTTACCGAATATTGAACGAATAAAAGCTTCTTTTATATTGCGGAGCTTTCGATACAGTTCGAAGGCTTTCTTTTGAACATAAACCGCACAGTGAGTCATAAACTGTTTCTTCCGTGATATATTTTCACACGCCAAAAATTTATATTGATTTGATTTTTGTAACATCATGCATAAGTTTTGCATATTTTTACTCTTCAAAAATAAAAAACTTTCCCGACCATCAGGTTCCAAAATCACTACTCACACGGCCAAAATGAGGTCGGGGTGTCACTAACCTCGAAAGTTTGAAGATTTGTAGATTTTGTAAATCTTTGTAGATTTTTGTAATTCCTTAAGTAGCAATCGGGGCCTGCCACAAAAGACAATCATTAAGACTTCTGGCATATGTTGACGCAGAACTACGTATGTAGGGTAGGGGGTTATAAAACGCCCCCGTGGGCAAAACGCCCTATGTCGTTTTTTCTTGATTTAACGCAAATTGAAAAGCAAAACTATCGAGTAACCCTAGCATTTGACGGACCCACCGTACTATGCAAGTTTAACAGTTGTTACTTGCTGCAAAACGAAAGTAAAAATAAATTTGTTTTCAAGCAGCTTACGATGTAACCACAGACTAATAGACGTAACACTGAAGCCTCATTCCATCGCCAATAAAAACGATCATTTCAAATGTTCACTTAAGCCAAGACTCAAACAACAGTCGCTGCGCGAGAACGCCGCTCGCTTGCACTGGCGCTGTTGTCAAGTAATATACAAGTAAATTTATAGCATTGCTAAATTTATAGCAAGCTGCTTTGCGTAGCGCGAAGACTGCACTAGGTGATGCTAGTGTTTTTTCCAAGTTTTAGGGGTGTCATTGAAACGATGTTTTGTTAGAAAATTTGTTCGAAGTGTTACGTCTGTTAGTTTGTGATGTAAGTTTTTGTATCATTCCCATAAGCATTTTTGAGTGTTAAAACCTGTAAATAAACGGTTGTTAGGTTTTAGTTTTGTGAAGTGAAGCTCTAACAGGCTGAGGCTGTTAGAGTCAATAGGATCGTAGCACTGACCCCGCACTGTCCTGTATTCTAACAGCTGGTTGTGAAGTCTGTCGTATAAAAAACAGAAGGTCAAATTTCGATAACGGAATTAGCACCCAGGCTTTGCTTTTTGAAGTTCTAACAAATTGTCTTTGGTGAAACAATGGTAAGAAACGTTGGATTTCTTTTAATATATATCATTTTACTGGGAGTTTTTCGACTGTGATGATAATAGGTTGGAGAATTGGCTGTTCAGTCTTTAAATTCAGTGGACGATTTGTTTTATTTACGCCAACGTTTCGATCTTTAGCTTAGATCTTCTTCAGGGCTTCTACAATATGTCTTTAATTAGTTATTTGTGATCTATCTTGTAATTTGTGATATGACTTACAAAGTTTAAACCGTCTTTGTCTAGTAACATTTAGCCTATAGTGTTGTCTGTCTTTGAGTTTGGATGTATAATGGTCTGGTAAATATTGTATAGTCATGAATATTGTAGTAATTGATATTATGTAAACTCACTCGTTTGTCTATAATGTCTAAAATATGTTAATTGTGTCACAAGTTCACTCATTTGTAGCTGTTTTTGATCACGATATTTTAACTCTTGGTTTAATTTTTCCTATTGTATTGCCTATTCGCTGTTTTTATTCTGTTTGTGTCTAGCGTTAATCATTTATGTACGTGCTAATTTGTGTTTGTCTGTGTGAGAGGTTTATAATTTTTGTGTTTTAGTGTGTTCAGTATTGCTGTGTAACATATATTTATTCCTTCCGTGTCGGTGCGTTTGTTGATGTTATCTGTCGTCATGATGTGGCAAACTTCCAATATGGGTAGTCGTGTTGGTTTGTTGCTTTGATCTAGTATTGTAGCTTGTTCTAGATTGAATC
This sequence comes from Sabethes cyaneus, assembly GCF_943734655.1. Taxonomy (NCBI): domain Eukaryota; kingdom Metazoa; phylum Arthropoda; class Insecta; order Diptera; family Culicidae; genus Sabethes; species Sabethes cyaneus. The sequence continues at coordinate 149,512,891 of NC_071355.1, read as the reverse complement.
GGTGGTTGGTGTTTACGCAGTGTGTAATCATCGCTGTTTTTTCCTTCACTTGTGCTAGTTGTATTTCTCTTGTGGTTACCACCCAAAAATACAGTTTACAGTTGAAGTAGAAGTGAATAGACAGCTACCATTCTTAGACATGCTAATTACCAGAAATAACAACCAAACATTTGGTACAGAATGGTACAAAAAACCGATAGCTTCTGGACGCTTTGTTAATTTCCACTCAATGCATCCAATGTATCAAAAAATAAATACAGCGTACAACTTGATATCAAGAGTCAACAAGTTAACAACAACAAAAACTCAAACAGATATAAACAAGACAATAATAGAAGAGCTAAAGCAAAATGACTATCCGATACGACTCATAAATAGATTAATTAACAGATACCCTAAAAATGTAATAGCAGACGAAACTGAGAATGACAACAAAATATACAAATCAATACCATATATAAACGAATTAACACCAAAGATAACAAAACTAATTGAAAAGACTAGTGAATATACAAATATCAAAATAGCACATTATAACAACTACACAATCGACTGGATTTACCGTACCACAAAAGGAAAACAGGATAAATTACAAAAACACAATATAATATACGGCATTAACTGCCAAGAGTGTAAAGCTATGTACGTTGGACTCACAACCAACAGACTAAAAACGAGATTATCTGGACACAAATCAGATACAAACAAATTAGACAAAATAACACAGATACAGGATCAAACCACAAGAGAAATACAACTAGCACAAGTGAAGGAAAAAACAGCGATGATTACACACTGCGTAAACACCAACCACCGATTCAATCTAGAACAAGCTACAATACTAGATCAAAGCAACAAACCAACACGACTACCCATATTGGAAGTTTGCCACATCATGACGACAGATAACATCAACAAACGCACCGACACGGAAGGAATAAATATATGTTACACAGCAATACTGAACACACTAAAACACAAAAATTATAAACCTCTCACACAGATAAACACAAATTAGCACGTACATAAATGATTAACGCTAGACACAAACAGAATAAAAACAGCGAATAGGCAATACAATAGGAAAAATTAAACCAAGAGTTAAAATATCGTGATCAAAAACAGCTACAAATGAGTGAACTTGTGACACAATTAACATATTTTAGACATTATAGACAAACGAGTGAGTTTACATAATATCAATTACTACAATATTCATGACTATACAATATTTACCAGACCATTATACATCCAAACTCAAAGACAGACAACACTATAGGCTAAATGTTACTAGACAAAGACGGTTTAAACTTTGTAAGTCATATCACAAATTACAAGATAGATCACAAATAACTAATTAAAGACATATTGTAGAAGCCCTGAAGAAGATCTAAACTAAAGATCGAAACGTTGGCGTAAATAAAACAAATCGTCCACTGAATTTAAAGACTGAACAGCCAATTCTCCAACCTATATCATTTTACCACAGACTAACAGACGTAACACTTCGAACAAATTTTCTAATAAAACACCGTTTCATTGACACCCCCAAAAACTTGGAAAAAACACTAGCATCACCTGGTGTCGTCTTCGCGTTACGCAGAGCAGCTCGCTATAAATTTAGCAATGCTATAAATTTACTTGTATATTATCTGACAACAGTGCCAGCGCAAGAGAGCGGCGTTCTCGCGTAGCGACTGTTGTTTGAGTCTTGGCTCAAGTGAACATTTGAAATGATCGTTTTTATTGACGATGGAATGAGGCTTCAGTGTTACGTCTGTTAGTCTGTGATTTTACCTTACAAGTCAATTGCGATCGAAATGCCTCACTTGTGATGGTTTAATATGCCCCATCGTTCATGAAACTGCATAAATATGCTTTTTTGTATGTTCCAGATGGCACGAACACGAAATTCGAAATCCGGAAGACGATTGTGGACACTCGAAAACTTGTCCCAAGCAATGTCTGAAGTTCGGAACGGTTTATCTAAAAACCAGGACGCCAACATTTACGGTATTCCAAAGCAGACACTAAGAAGATACTTAGATAAGACAGAAGATCCGAAGCAAATCAAGTTGCAGCCGCTGGGAAGTTTTGCGACAGTTTTCTCTCCGCAACAGGAGGCACAGCTGGTAACATACTCTATTCAAATGGGAGAATGCTTTTACGGATTGTCAGCTAAGGAAATGCGTTGCCTAGCATTCCAGATGGCTGCAAAAAATGATATACAGCATCCATTTGACAAACAACTTTAACTAGCGGGGCTAAACTGGCTGAGAAGTTTTCTGCGACGTCATAAAAGTCTTTCTCTCAGAACACCGGAAAATACTTCTATCGCTCGGGCAAGAGGATTCAATCGAAAAAGCATAGCTCAGTTTGCCGATCTATTGGAACGAATCAACACATCTGATGAACACATCTATCCAGCTAGCAGGATTTGGAATATTGACGGAACCGGTGTCAGCACGGTGTGTAGAGTTGTTATGATTGTTGAACGTTTGTTAGTATTTTAGTTTGTTAGTAAGAAAGTGATGCGTTGAAAGTTGGGACTCCACCAGAATCGATTCACGATCGATTCACGATTCACGAGCAACCCAAATGGTTGGAGTACAATGGACACTTTTTCTCTGTGATTCGATCATTTTCTGTTATTTGCCCATTCGACTGCTGAAAATCCTGTACTCATTCTAGACGGCCATTCGAGTCATACGAAGAATTTGGGAGTTTTGGAGAAGGCAATAGCAAACCACGTTCGTATCATTTCTATTCCTCCGCACACCCAACACAGCCACTAGATGTTTCGTTCATGGGACCGTTCAAGGAGTACTATACAACAGCTTTGAACAAATATATGAAGCAAAATAACGGCAACCCTATTACTGTTTATAATGTCGCTGCAATAGTCAATGAAGTATTCACTAAAGCTGCAACGCTTTCCGTGGTTCAAAGCGGATTTCGAAAAACTGGCATACATCCATTTAACCGACATGTGTTTTCGAATAATGATTTTGCACCTTCTGAATTTCTTGGAAGTTCTTATGATGATAATAATGATGTTTCTTCTCTGATTACTGATGGTATAAGTGGCACAGGATATCCAGTTGAAAAAGAAATTAGTCTTAGCCTGGATCAAAACCAGCCTTTCGATCTTCACCAGCTTCAAAAGAATGATGCTACTCTTGTCATTGATGATGACAATATAGGACCAGCTAATGTTTCAGAAGACGCGAATATGGACTTAACATTTTGACGTAGGACTACGTCTTTCAGGAAGGTAGCTGGTAGAGGGGGTAATTCCAAAAAATGTTTCTCGAAAAGTGGTCAGGTTTTGAACGCTAATAGCTTAGTGGTTTTCCGAACGATTTTCAACGATTTCTTACACCAATCGATTGGACAATCTTCTAAGAATTGGCCCAAATGAAGAAAAGTATAAGTAAGTAAGTGAACTATTGAAAAATTGAAAATAATGAACCTATGTTTTACCAGAATTCTCGCTTCGTGATTGGTTGGAACTTGGAAGATTCTTTACGATGATCTAAACCTATACCAATTTGATACCTGTGCTTGGGAAGTAAGGCAAAACAAGTGACCAAGTTTCATCATTTCAACAAGATTTCTTAACACCGCGATTAAACCTAGACCATTTTGATGTCCTTGCTTGGGAAGTATGCCAGAAAGAGTGACTTAGCTCCCTCGTACCAACAAATTTCTTTCGAACGCGATTAAACCTAGTCCTTAGATGTCTGTGTTAGGGAAGTGTGCCAGAAAAAATGACACAAGTTCGTTGTCCCAACAGATCGCAAATTCTTTACTGCGAGACGATTAAACCTAGGCGATTTTGATATCTGTGTTGGAAAAATGTGCTACAGCTGTAGTGTACGGTTATAATATGACGCTGTATGAATACGCATGCTTGCCATTTCATTAAAAGTGTAGTGAAAAGATGTACTGTTGATAAAATAGGATTGAATTGGTAAAATCCCTTCAACGTGGGGAACCATGGGTAAAAAAACAATCTTTAATTTCTGTAAGGTAGCAGGAAAGCAATAGTTTGTGTTCTTGATTTTGTTAAATTTTTTCAAATACACATAGAAATAACTCTGAAATCTTTTGAAAATTGAACGTATGCAATGTTACTACTTTGGTAAATGTTACATACAACGCATGTTACATATATATAAGTTGCATATAGCATGTATACATTTTTTTCTTCTTCTGTTGGGTACTCTCACCACTGCGTCCATTATTTTGAACTATTGTGGTTTACCCCATTGTTTCTTTTGCTGCACGCTTCAGGCTTACCTATCACTTATTGAGGAAGTGGTAGGCTGGTAGCTGGAGCGAGACAAGTGCCAATCAAGGATGACGTGGTTTATAAATCTTATAATCCTAATCGGCGACGCAAACCAGATCTCCCTAGGCTCTAGTAGGGCCTTTTTGAGATAGTGCAGTCTGCGTCCTATTAGTGCTCCACAATTGCAGAGTTAGTGTTCCGAGGTTTTGCTCTCGGTATTACACAAGCGACAAATATCATCTTGCACGAAACCGAGATTCCGAAGATGATATTTACTCGGGCAATCTCCTGTCACCAGACCGGTAGACGTGCTGAGATCTCTCTTATTGAGACTCAGCAGCTTCTGAGTAACTTTAATACTAGGCATTATAAATTTCTTTGATTGTTTGAGCGACTGTACGGCTTTAAGCGCTTTTAGTGCCGCTTAGCTGTCAGAGAAAAGGCAGATATTAGCATGTCTGTATTTCCTTTTGAAACAGACGTTTGCACATTCTATTATAGCAGCTATCTCAGTCTGGAAAACTGTTGGCCAATCTCCCATTGCTATAGATATTCTAGTTCTGGGGCCGTACACTCCAGCACCCGTTTTGACTCCCACCTTTGACCCGTCGGTATAGAACTTGATTGAGCCACTGCGGTTCGTTTACCGTGTATGGGATGTCGTAGTTGGTTCTAGCTTCCATCCAATCACTGTTCATTTTCGCAACTGGGCCAACAGGTAGAAGTTTTAGGATACTCAATACAGCATGTATACATGAAGAATCGAATTATTACAAGCATGGATACATGCTACTATCACTACAAAGAGACTTACGTAGTCCTGCGTCACCTGTATATGCGGTCGTGTCTTGTACACAACCCCTCTGATTTTTTTGCACTCTGCTTCCAGTTATTTTTACTCTTGAGCTTGACAGCAAAACATCCGAAAATATGTCGCCAGTCTTTAAGTGCATTCTCACTCTGAAAATTTTGGCAACATGTCACGAGTGATGTCCATAAATCGTTCGATTAATTCAACTAATCGAATAACACATGAAATATTCGAATAATTTTTAATCGAATACTGCCAGCACGAGTAGTTGAATTAATCGAACAGTTCAATGAGTACGAATAATGCCCGAATAATGCTCGTTAATCGTTCATAAACGTTGGATTAATCGAATTAATCAAAGAAATATTCGAATATTTTCAATCGAACACCACTGACACGAATAGTTGAATTAATCGATTAGTGCAGACAACGCTCACCGATTAATCGGTAATCGAATAGTTGAAAATTTCGGACATCACTAGTCACGAGCTCAAATATTTCTGTCTGCCACGTTTTTATTCAAGACTCCAACTAAATTCTTACAGTATATCGATATAATCGGTTGAAGGAAAGGGATGGTTGCGCACTTTTCTTTAACGGATTACTTTCAGGACATCAAATTATAAAATCGATCGAAGGGAAGTGGTAGTTTTATATTTTTGCAGTTAAATATTATGCTGTTTAAAAAACGTTGTTCACTTCCAGGACTTCCACTTGGCCCAGGTTTCATTGAAATAAACATAAAAAGTAGAGTATAGTAGCTACTATATACGTTCTCACTCATTCACGCACTCACTCACTGATCATTTATATACTGATTCACCTCGCAAACCAGATGTCGCCTTGCAATAATTGCAGAAGCACCGTTTGAAGGCCTTCTCCGGCTAGACGATTCTTTTGTTTTGTAAGGAACTGACCAGCTTTCGAAAATAACCGTTCGGAGTGTACGGAGATTGCCGAATTTGCTAGCAACTTTTTGTACATTTGGGTACTGTTGCTGCAAATCCTTCATAGCATGAGAGGAGCTTCATTACTGTTGACTGTTGACTACTGTTCCAGCTGGATTGAAGCAATTGAACCAGCTGGATTATTTTACCGTCTGTAACATATTTTTCAGCTGACATCTCAGTGGTTACTGTTTCCAGCGGTCGAAAAGTTTTATAAATTTCCTTAAGGATGACTAGCTGTTAAGATGGGCGGTATCTTCGAGACAATGAGCAACACTCGTGAAACGTAATGCTCCATGGAAAGAAATCTGTCTATCTCTTGCATTATTGAGCTCCAACGGGTGCGAACATCTATTACAAAGATTAAGAACTGGCCCTCCTTCCTTCCATCCTCTAACTAAACTAAATGATATTGTTCCTACTTCAAAATTTTGGGACAAAATGTGATGAAAGCTTTTCACTATTGCAAAAAAGTAAATAAAACAACAAGATATCGTAGCTGTTTTTCATGGATCAAGACATTCCGATTGATTTAAGATATCCAGCAGCAACTGAATAATGCATAGAATCAATAGGATAGTTAATTAATCCGTGTGCATTGAAGTTGTTGATTCCTAGTCAGCTTTTCGTTTGTTTACTTCACTCTAAGTTTATCGATGCGGCAAAAGCTGAAAGCTCTTTAAAAGTTCATTGATATGGCGAAACTTTGAGACCGTGGTGCTGTTTTTTCGGATTTCGGAAGTGCAACAAAATATGTGAGCAACCAAATATCTATTAACTAATACCAGATTATACGTTTTATGAATACGTAATGATCTACATGATCAGTTAAATTTATTTTCCATTGGCAATTATGTTTTGCTGAGCGTTTGTTGATATAAAGCGGACCGCTAAATGGAATGACAAGTTTCAGGAAATTATAACAGTACTGGAAGCACTGATTACGTGGCGAAAGCGTGCTCTGCCAATATAGATGCATTTTTAAGGCACAAAGTGGCAAAGTTTTTATTTAGGAAAGCGCAGCAGAAGAAAGGGAATGTGTGCCGAATTTAGTAGCGTGCTGAAAATACCCTCCGGTACCTTACTTTTTCACCGATTGGCTCCGACCTTCCCAAGGTGCGTTAGGCTGAGGGCACCTTGCTCTTAGTATCCCTTTCAGCTTCTGCTGCACTTAACATTTCCACCCAGTTAGCTCCGGGGTACGATGCTGGCATACCCGGATAGAAATGCATAACGAATATTAATGTAAAAACCCGAATTAATCCACCTAGCGGCGTGACCTAGCCTTTCTACTGCCATAATAATCATTATTTAATTTCTCAGGAACGTCTATGTATAATTAACTTGACTATATTTTTAAATATCCGTTCCGTATTCCTCAAAATCCTTATTTGCCAGTAAAATTACCAACGTATTGCGTAGAATAATTAAATTTTCTTTCCTTAGGTGCGTAAATACTTGTAAAACCTTATTTAGTTTTATAATCGGTCGGCCTTAACTTTTGGGCTTCAGAGCCATATACGAAACTTGTTTTGAATTGACAATATGAAATATGTGTTCATAACAGATTTTTTGATAATTAATTAATACCATGCGTTCAAAAGTTAGCATCTTTGAAAAACAAGAGTTCAGAAAAATTATTATTATACTTCGCTTTTGAAGACAAAGGATATCGACAACAAAATGATTAATCTCAAAATTTTACTATTAGTTTGCTTGGCTTCAATTTTGCGATATATCTGAATTAGAAAAAATAACTGAATAGAGCATTAGATATGAAAAAGAGAAATTGAACTTTTTCTTAGCTGGCGCTCCTTCAGATAATTATTTTTGCATGAAAATCAAAACTTAAGCTTCTTTTGAATGTACTTTCATGAAAAGATAGTCATTACCTTGATCGCATCGTTTTTACAATGTTAGAGGGTTAGGAAAACAAGATGAGGTCGAAAAATAGTGCAAGCTGCGCCTTAAACATGCTTGAGAATAGGAAATATGATCGATATGATTTCCAGTGCTTGTCATTTTTGATTTATTTGTTGAAACATGATACATGACATAAGACATCTGTCCTTTAAAATGTCATTAACGAAAACAAATCTTACAAAATTACTACCGTGCAACGTTTACTTCCTATTTTTCATATAACATTTCTAAGCTCTAGTATCTATTGATTAAAAAGACCTACATGCTTAAATTAACTGCTTTTCTTCGCTGTTTGCTTTTCTTGTACAATTGTGAGTAACAGCAAGTGAACAAAATGACAATTGAAATCTGAAATCAAAGAAAATAAAAAGCTTTTCGATTGAATCCCACTATTTAATATTTATTTGCAACAGATACGTAGTTCGCCTACGTCGTGCAGGCTTCATCAGTGTCTTATTTCAAAGCGTATACGTATCTGTCGCGTATACGTATAGTGAAATTTAGTCGGTAAAAGTTTTTTCTTTTCTTTAATTTCAAATTTCGTATTCCACTAAGAGGCTTCAAAAACTTTAGACAATTGATTCAGAAAAGTGAGAAACATCTTTTCTTGAATTTCAATGCAAATTTACAAATTGCAAATTGTCATCCCAAGTAACAATTTGAGTTTTATTACACTCTTATGATAGCATTCAAGACCACAATTGGTCATGAAAACCACCATAAGAGTACAATCAAACTCACATTGTAGCTTGGGATCACATACACACATACATACATACATACATATATACATACATACATACATACATACATACATACATACATACATACATACATACATACATAAATACATACATACATACATACATACATACATACATACATACATGCATATATACATACATACATACATACATACATACATGCATACATACATACATACATACATACATACATACATACACACATACAGCACACACATTAAATACAATCAACATTTGTTTTGATTTCACACGTTTTAACGGTTTAATATACGGTGCTTAAGTGTTAAAGTTTAAATAACTTTTGAATGAACCGTCCGATTTTAAATAACTCGGTTTCATTTGATAGATCTCAGCAGTTATTTTCAAATAATAATAAAATGTGTGATGTTTTTCATTGAATTAATGCTTATATGTTACAAAAATATGTTTTAAATACTATTTTTTCACATTTCTATATGTAACTTTCAAACTACAAGCCCAATCGTCATGAAATTTGGAAGTTAAGGGTTTGCAAGGCTCCTCTTTCATATGCAATCAATTTTGTTCAAATCGGTTAAGGGACCTATGAGATAATGAAGTCCCATATTTTTCATATTTTTATACATAACTTTTGAACTAAAAGTCCGATCAGTATGAAATTCAATAGCGACCAATGGGACACCTAGACCTTTCATTTGACACTAAGAACATTAAAATCGGTCCAGCCATCTCCGAGAAAAGTGAGTGAGATTAAAAGCGTCACATACACACACACACACATACACACACACACACACACACACACACACATACATACACACACACAGAAAATGCTCAGTTTTCGAAACTGAGTCGAATGGTATATGACATTCGGCCCGCAGGACCTTCTTTCCATTTTCGGTTTTCCAAGTGATTTCTATACCTTTATACTATATATTTATATAGTAGAAAGGCAAAACATTACGATTACAATGAATTTTACTGTTTACAACATTTTATGCTGTAACTGCATTGTATCTTTCCTGGAAAATTTTTCATATAATTCGGCATCAATGCAAAATGACCGCCGGATATCATCTCTAAGGTCCAATCCTTGGCAGGTTCCTCTTCCTCCGTATACTGTAGAAACCACCGATCGAGAAGTTTAATCTAATTCGTTTTACTGACGGGACGACGATACTGTGCAGGCGGTCGTGACTTACGCTGTTCGTCTGTCAGCGTGTCAGCCGCGATTCTCAACGCGGGTGTTCGGGAAAAGGCTCCGTTCCTATGGAATAGACCAACCCCGTTGTTTTTATGTCAGGACCTTCACTCCTATTCTGTATTTCGAACGAATCTTTATTGATTTTAGAATTCACGGAGGAACGATAGAAGACAGTAATGAAACAACGAGTCGATAGGATCTAACAGATTGAGACCAGGTGTGAAGGGGAAAGTGCGGAATTTGTTTATGTAGGTGTACTGACCTCTAGTACTTTCCTAATATGAATGATGAATGCAGCTCGAAAATCATAATAGTTCGAAGTCTGTCAATTCATTGTCATTGTATCTTCAAAAACATGAAGTACCGTAATAAATCAGCCGGTTTTATTTTGTCCTAATAATCCGAAAGTCTACAATTTTATTTGCAGAATTTACCATAAATTTTGGTATAAACTTAGGCTTTCTGCATTCGACATTCAGCATAACGACGTGCTCTCCGGAGGTTTTGGATCTTTACATCGATCGCTTTGTTAATACGTGGCACGCTAGCCGCTTGTCTTATCTCTTCGTACGCGGTAATGCTTTTTATCTTGGCAACTCTTTCGCGTGCTTTATCTAAAATTAAAATAAAAAGAAATATACAAATTTCAATAAAGACAATTTTGTGAGTTAATTTCCACTTACTGTGAATAAAGCGCAGTTCCTCAGGCGAAATCGCCGGCATCCAAGCGTTTGCTTCGATACTACCTTGTTTGCTACTGATAACACGGGCTGATTCGCTAGATGGCGCTGTTAACGAACAACATCCTTTTGTTAGTATATTCGTCAGAAGGTGTCAAAAATGAATTTTCAATGGTGGAAAAGTCATTCAACTGTGCACGGCCCTTATAGGAAAAATTACTTAATGTTAACTGTAAAGATAACAATAAACGCTTAAGTATAAATAATTTATCTGGGATAATAAAATCCCATGATGCACAGAAGACAGTGCAGTTTGAAACCGGTTCGCCAGATAATTTTCGATCATTTTTCCTCTACAAAGGGACATTCAAATTAATAAATAAAAACGGTTTTGTTTTTTGCATTATGAGAATTTTCGTTACAAAAAAGCGTGTAGGGCGCTATATCTCTGCATATTGGTGTTGGTAAGAGGAAATACTTATCAACTTAGGGACTAGGGTAGAGGAGCCATATTTCGCTAGGATCCATATTTCGCCGGTTGATGAATCCAGGGCCTTTTTGCATGTTTTTGGTGGACTTGGTGGAGCTTATTTGACGAATCGGTAAAATTGCTGTCTTCAATTTTACAAATTCGTCAAATAATTTCTTTTAGGTCTGCCAAAGATGCGCGGGAGGGCTTTGGATTCGTCGACTGGCGAGGTGTGGCTCCTGGCGAAGTATGGATCCTCTACCCTATATTGGCTCGTCGCATTATGCCTGATCTTTGTTTTCAGGTACAGTAGAGATTTGTATAACGCAGATTTGTAGAACGCGGATTTCTATAGCGCGGGTACCACGATATTTCTGTAACGCGGTTTTCCGCGTATAACAAATACACGTAGCATATTGAAATTGAGTTAATTGGGGCTAAACTCGAGTTTTGAGCGATTTTGAACAGATACAACCGTGGTGTCTTTTAAGAAGTTTTAGGGCATATAACAGTTGACTCTCTAAGTGATATACGGAAACCACAAAATTACGGGTTGGCCTGCTGGAGGTTCCCGAATATCCGTTGAAATTTTCGTATCGGTAAAGTTGGTTAAAATTGGTAAAATATTTTTGAAGTAACTAAGGTCGGGTGGTCGAGCCAAAGATGCTGATACTGATGAAGGTCGGGTAATTGATACAAATTTAAAAAAAGTAATAAATAGGTGACCTTAGGAGGTAAGGTGGTCCTCCGGAAAATTCAGAATATATCGTGAATATTTTGAGTGTAATTTGACTACACTAGAAGTAAATTTCAACTATTTGGGACTCAATTTGGCCATGTTTTACCGGGAGAAAATTCAAAGCTTACCTGAAATTGGTCACTGGGAATGCAAAGGTTTTAATTTCTAACGGATCAAAATGAAATGGAATATCAGCAATCCTCAACTATATAGGCCGCTCACGACTCGACATGGCCGCCAAAACGTTCGCTGGAAAATTAGGATTTACCGTCAAAGTGAACAATAAGTGAAAATTCATGTTGAAGACGGCGTTACAATTTGCAAAAGATTTGATATAAAACATTTCAGATTTAGAAACAGAAATTATGCAAATACTGCGAATGCTAGCTGACAAATAAACGATGTTATTTCGCAAGTTTGTTGAAATTACCAATTTCGCTAGTGTAATTTGATAGATGTGGTATAGTAAACTGAACTACCGGTAACATTTACTATACAAATTTACAAATCTAATAGCAAATATATCAACTTTTGTATAAGCTCTTCACCAGGTATTGTGCTCCCGGTCCCAATTACCCGCGTTATACGAATATCGACTGTATAATGAAATTAAGTTGTTACGTGGTTTTTGAGCCACCGTATATCTCGCATGAGCATAGCAATTTTCGATATGAATTATGCTGTTTATGAGTACCATAACCATTATATTAAATTGTTAAAAAAGGTTTATTTTATATCCTAATTTTTGTAATACTGGCGTTGCGAGAAAATGTTTGAATATCTGGACTATAGTCTCATATAATTGGTGCTTACATAGAGTCGTTGCATTTTTCTGGCAGCGGTTGTTTCTCAAAATCATTTTGAATTAACTTGGGCACACTTAACAATGGCGTGTTTACAAACCGGGACTTGTGTTAGTACTTTAAAAAATAAACAAATTAATAAAAATCATTTTGAACCCGAACCGTCTACCAAATGAATCCTATGGTTTCCTTTACTTACTAGTATTTCCCAACTCTCGAGAGATTTATGAGGGCACGTAGAGTTCTCTGCGGTTCTATTAAGTAAATGTTGGACTAATATTCCCATCCCCAACAGCTGCAAGGACGTGGCCAAGACAGTGACCATGCTTTGGAGGCATTTGACTTTTGTTAATAGCATGAAATTAAACCCCAAATTTCATGTTTCTGGTAACAAACACAAGTTACTTGTTCTTTTGAACAAAGCATTGTTACTGGCACAAACTACGAATTTTTGCACCTGTTTGTACTATGCTATGCTATGATAGTACGTACTTTTAAATCAATAGGTAGTGATGTCCGAAATTTTCAAATATTCGATTACCGATTAATCGGTGAGCGTTGTCTGCACTAATCGATTAATTCAACTATTCGTGCCAGTGGTGTTCGATTAGAAATATTCGAATATTTCTCGCGTATCTTTTCAAAAGGACCTAAGCAACAATGAGAGATTCTCTTTGCGCCTTTTCTCTTTCACCTCCCACGGCAATGGAAATGCACTTTAAAACACCAGCTTTGCATGAATCGGTTACTAGCGTCACTATCTAGCTAAACATGAGGAATTTTTTTTTTGGAAAGCATTTATGTCGCCGTAATAATCAGAAAAAAGGGACGCCAAAGAGAGTCTCTCAATGTTGCTTAGGTCCCTTTGAAAAGTTTCGCGAGATTTCTTTGATTAATTCGATTAATCGAACGATTATGAACGATTAACGAGCATTATTCGGGGATTATTGGTGCTCATTGAACTATTCGATTAATTCAACTACTCGTGCTGACAGTATTCGATTAAAAATTATTCAAATATTCCATGTGTTATTCGATTAGTTGAATTAATCGAACGATTTATGGACATCACTACCGGCAATGCCTAGCTTTGCTGGAATGACGACGAGGGCAAAGAATAAAAGCTGGCCTGTTGAACGGTCGTATCCAGGCCGCAAATGATACCCAGATCAAAAGCAACGCGATTGTGGACGTGGTAAAACCCTAGATCGGACTTTTCCCAAGTAACCATAAGTTCCGATAAAAGTGAATTTTTGACTTAATCAGCCAGCCAAATGATCATGAATAGAATTTCTAATTTCAAGTAGCAATGCTAAACAACTTCCAGAACTAGAAAGTTCGCAAGAAGTCTGCTGAGATCGCTGTATAGAACGCTGTCTAGCTCGACTTCTCAAAATTAGAAAGATTGGACAATTCCACTTTTCCCTGTTTTTCCTTAACTAAACCATTCGCCTTGGTTATTAATGATAAGTTTAGATCGAAAAGAATAATGATTGTTTATTAATATTAATTTATTTTCATAACTTTTTTTCCATGTGTGGACTCATTACTGCGACCAGTATATAGTTGATCTACTGTAATATCGCCCGGGTGTTTGCTGTATGATCTGCACTGCATTTCTTTTTGCTACAATTGCTATTGAGTGAGCGATATGCTTATTTTAAATTGTATGCGTGCTTGCGTGTATTGGGGTTTACCCTTCCTTCAAAGCTTGATCTACTTTACCCACTTATTCCTCGCTGCCAGCACTATCCCATATTATAGCCGTCCCTGGCGAGGACTCATTCGTACCTCTGACCAGTACACTTAACTATAGGAGGGACAGTTGCACTGTCAAGAGGCTTCAGAGGGTAAATATAGAATTTAGCACGAAGAAGGGGTAAATGGAGGGGCCTGGGAATAAACCCATGCTAAAGTCACTTGACATCGAATGGCTTGATTCTACTAAGATTCGAACCCACGAGCACTCGCTTGTCAAAGCAGACTCGGTAACCTTGCGGCTACGGAGCCCCCCATTTTCATAACTTACCTCGGGTTTCGAACTCGAGTACTCCTCTTCGTAACCTAGATACATACCACTGCTCCATTGCTGAAATATGCACTCAAAATATATTACACGTCGAAGTTACCTGAAAAGTTATGTGAATATTTTCCACCCAGCTTTTCCTGTACTATTTACGTGATTTTCAGGTAGTTCGCACGCATACTAATGCGTTAACGTGAAAATCAGATAGATGTTATTATTTTTTCCAATAACAATCACCTGAAAGTCACGTAAATCCCTGTAGAGAAATTTACGTGATTTTTCATGTGGAAAGGACGTGTGGATTATTTTGAGTGTGAGATTTGCATAGATTTGCATAGAGCTACAACGCTGATTAACAGTCAAATAGAACAATTTGTCGTGAACTTTCAGGCTGATTAAAACTACGGTCCGTGATTTCGTTGAACTTTGTCATACAGAGTTCGAAACAAGTTTCTTAAGTCCTTAATTTGAGCTCGAAAGTTGTTTTGAAGGGAATTAAAAAATTGTTTTGAACTTTTTAGTTTCTAACAAATATTTAGCAGTACTTAAGTTCGGTTTATACGTATAGTTCTAGATTAAGCTGCCTTAAAGTTCCGCGGAACTAATAGTGGACCAAATGTGAACTTCTGAGCACGTTTTTTAAGTAAAATTCAAACTTTTGGTGCGTGGGTTAGGTGGGATTCTTCCCAAAATAGCCCCTGTAAAACGTTCAACGTGGCAAATTAAGAAATCTCGTGAAGTGAAGTTGGTCGCTGTTCCCACACCGGTGCATTCCTCGATAGGTAGCGCAGTAGTGCGTAAGAAAAAGACTGATACAAAGAACACAATGTTAAATTTTCGTGACGTCATGCTTTCGTAGCAATGGGTTGTATTCTCAGTCACCTCACTGGTCGGCTGCTGGACTGCTCGATTGCTCAACTGGTTGACTAGACTGCTCGACTGGACTGGTCGATTCGGTTGCTCGACTGTACTGCTTAACTGAACTGTTCGATTCGACTGCTCGACTCAACTGCTTGATTGGACAGATCGAATTGACTGCTTGACTGAACAGCTCGATTTAGCTGCTCGAGTGGACTACTCGATTCGACTGCTTGACACATTTGCTTGACTTACTACTCGCCCAACTGCTCGAGTTAATTGCACGATTGAACTGCTCGACTGGACTGTTCGATTCTACTGCTCGACTGGGCTGCATGACTGGACAGCATGATTCATCTGCTCGACTAGACTGCTCGACTCAACTGTTCAATTCGATGCTCGACTCAATTGCTCAACCCGATTGCTCGATTCAACTGCTCGACTAGACTACTAGATTTGATTGCTCGACTCAACTGACAGCTTGATTGAACAGCTCGATTAGACTGCTCGACTGAACTGTTTAACTTAACTGTTTGATTCGACCGCTCGACTTAACTGTTCGACTCAACTGTTCGACTTAACTGCTCCACTGAACCGCTTGACCCAACTGCTCGACTAGACCACTCGATTTAACTACTCGACTAAACTGCTCGACTGGACTGCTCAATTAAACTGCTCGGTTCAACTGCCCAACTCGACTGCTCGACTCAACTGCTCGGATCGACTGCTCGAATGAACTGCTCGACTCAACTGTTCAACTTAACCGCTTGACTTCTGATTGATTTGACAGCTCGACTTAGCTGTTCGGGTCAATTGCTCGACGACTCGACTCGACTTAGCTGGATCTCGAGCAACTGGACTAGTCGAATCAACTGCTCTAATAAACCGCTCGTCTGAACTACTCGACTCAACTGCTCGACTCAACTTTTCGACTTAACCGCTTGATCCGACCGCATTACTAAACCATTCGATTTGACTGCTCGATTCAAGTGCTCGACTAGACTACTCGACTAGACTACTCGACTGGACTGCTCGATTCATCTGCTCGACCGGACTGCACTACTGAGCAGTTTGATTTATCTGCACTAGACTGCTCGATTTGACTGCTCGACCAACTGTTTGATTCGAATGCTTGATTCGACTGCTCGACTCGGCTGCTCAACTCGATTGTTTGTCGCGATATCATACGGTCGGTGTTTAATCAGACCGGACTAAGTCGCAAATTTTTGAAATATGAGTTAATGATAGCAAACGATCAAGAATTTTCTTAGCAACATTTTACTCTAATCAGACTACATAAATGTTGCAAACAGCCAGAGTTAAAAGATGATTTTGAATGCAGCAAACTTTGAATGCGTTTTTCTCGAAGTCAGAATTTTGCCACTCGATTCTGTCTGACTTAACACCGACCATATGAATCGGTTTGCGGCAGACAATAGACGGTTCAGAGCCACTCACACGAAAGAGCCATATTGCCCACCTATAGAATCAGCACAGTGGAGATAATGTTTTTATTTAGTTGAATAAAATCCAATATGACCATAAAAACTATTTGTTTCAGTTTCCGGCTATGACTCTTTTATGTACAACAGAGCTATATTGTGCAATATAAGAACTCAAAGAACTAATACAAAGATTAAACATCTTCGCAAACACTGGCCAATGATATGTATTCGCAGTTTTCTGAATACTTAACAGACATTTATATTTTCCGGATCGTAAGATTCGGGCTCAACTAGTAATTAAATAATTGGCATTCATGTTTTTGACCGAAAATTGTGTAGTGCATGGCTGCAAAAAACGAGTTTCTCTATTGAATCAACAAAATAGTACCATTTTTCAAAACATACGTTTCTTTTATTTTACTTCTCATGCGTAATAGAGCTACTAACATAGATACAGTATAACTGTTTTTTGAATCAACTTCTCAATGATAAATACTGATAATAATGTGATCTTAATGCTAGCTGATAACGTTAAAAGTAAAATATTCTCTATAGTGTAAGAATTTTGACAAATTTTGACGAGATAAAACTTTAAGATAGAGCATTTACTTGAATCAGTAAAACCCAAACACAAACACTACGTAGGATTTCGAGTCTGCCAAATATTACGCTAGATATTTTTCCTCTTTTCTGTTTTTCTTTTCACTTTTCACTTTTAAGTCTTTTCTGTGATAAGTTGTATTGCTCCTATCGGCTAAAAGGTGAAATAAATAATTACGTTTGTTTGCTACGTACTCGGAATACTAACAACACTTTCGTCCGACGACCTGCCCGTCGGTGGAGATGTGAACGTTTTAACAAAACATAGAGTACTAAGTGAACTATCAACTCTAACTTTCTAAGCTCTACCGAAGTGATCGCCTAACGATCGAGCATAACAAGGTGACTTAGTCCCTAGAGTGTAACGATTAAAATGTAATATTGTACATGTCCCGGCGGATTGAAAGTCGATTTTCATATGCTTTATTTTTGTTTCGATGTGGCCGTCACAATATATCGTAAGTACGTCCCCGGGAAGGCGGTGCCGCGCGCCTTCCCACTTTCGGAAAAGTAAACGTCGTCGCAAGACTGGAAATCATAGTCACTGGTCTGGTTTTTTTTTTCTTCTGGCGCCCGCCAGCCGTAGTGGGTCCCATAGCCTAGTCCTGCCCAACGGAACCGTTGCTCGGCGGTCGATTGGTGGGCGTCGTGTCGCCCTTGGTGCTACTTCTGGACGGAGTCGGCGCGGCACAGAGCGCACACGGACACGGACCGCCCAGCTTTTTGGCCAGCATCGACTTCAGCTTCAGGGCCGGACCGAGCTTCATGCCCAGCGAATTGGTCAGGTGTTCCTCGGTCAACAGTGGCAGCCCAGCACCGTCGATGCTTTGGTCACGAAAGTTCTGTAAGTGAACAAAAAAAAACCAGTGGAAAGGTTAGATTAGAATTTTATTAGAACAAATAGAAAGTAATGGATTTTTTTTGTTGTTCAATATTGGTAATGAGATGTAAACAAAACATATTTGGTAAAGTCTGTTTCAATTTCTAAACGCGCTGTCGGTCATGTTCGGAGAGCTCGCGAGGTCAGTTTATGATACTGGATTAAATGACCCATGCGGTGTTCCTCTAAACACTCACGGGCACTACCTATAATATCGCTTCCCCTTTCCACCCGTGAGGAATTCTGTGCAGTTAGATTATAAACCACAATGTAGCGTTCCATAAAACGTGAAGAAACCGCTGCGCGGAGGTTTAATAGCGGACTCTAAATAACACCACCACAATCATCGGGAAATCAGGGCAGAGCGGTTTGATGAAACACGTAGCTTTGCGGACCAGTTTGCGAGAAGAAAATATCCCCCATCTTCTATGGTAAAACCATAAAACTCTGCGGCATCTGCATGGCCGCTCCGCATATTCTAAATGCACTGCAATCCACTTCGAAGGCAATATGCAGATCAGCGATGCAGCATTTTTCTTCTGCCATCGCCCAACCTCTCTCTTTTTTTACGCAAGCGCATACAAGAAGTGAAGTGTGTGTGTGTGTATGTGTGTAAAATTCAAGACAGCACAATGAGCCCATAGTACATAAATATAACAACTGCTATGACTTTAGCAGCAGCAACAACAACAGCAGCAGCAGCAGCCGGGCAAAAGGATTTGCGGCACGCGCCTCGGGCCAACATCGTCACGATCCTACTATTAAGCTTTCGTAATAACAGGGTGCATTTGTTAACTTCCAGGCTTGGATTGGCGGCTTATCTTCATCACATTCTGTGGCAGAAGGGTTCTTGGTTTCTGCCTTTCCTTATACCGTTTCAATCGTTTCCACTATCTTCCACAGTTTTCCCGTCTGTATTCAAAGATGAGCCTCGACCTTGAGTTTTGAGGAAAAAAACTGATTTCAGAGAATTCTACTGCCGTTGATCGCTGCTCCAGATATTCGCCCCGAGCTACAGACGGTTTGCGAGATTTCGACGTGGAACAATGGAAAGTTTAAATCGCGCACTAATCGTGCTATCAAGCAGTCATTTAAATTAATGTTTTTTTGTTCCGACCATCCCATACACCACTGAAGATCCTGCTAGTGCCAGTGCCAGTGGTTCAATATAACCAGTAGACGATACCTAAAACGAAATCGCAACCATATGCCCTGGAGCCGCTTTCGGTCGGTAACCAACATTTCAACATTGTTGATGCCCAGTTGTTAATCCTGTGCGCGAGTTAGTTGCACAGCCGGAAGCCATGCTCTATTACTCAAATGACTGGCTTGGTGCAGCAAAACTACACTTGCTTCATCTATGTATTCTGCGTAGCCACTTCGACCGCCCACTCACTCCGCCATCACCACCGCCGCACTAATTGCACCAACCAAGCTTCTCTCATTCATCAGGGGGAAATCAGGAAAAATAAATATTTCAATCGACGGTGGCCGGCTGGTAGCAAAGTTTCCACCTCGTCCCGTCCCACCGTTCCCAGTACACACCCCGATGATGAAAAGGATTGAAACCAGCAAACGGATTATTACACTCATCAAGACAAACAGTTAAAATTGAATATTATTATTAAGATAATTGGCGCTTATCTTTCTCTCCGTCGACCGCTCGCTGGCTGATTGAAACTGAAATAGTAAATCCTACGTTGTTTGCTAGTTTGTTCTCCATCTCATTCTCCTGCGGGTGAATAGGCGGGCGGGCATCCTTTCGTTTGTCGATGTGGTATACTATTAGTGCGCACTCGAGACTCGGAAGCCCACCACCGACCGACCGACCGATGAACGAGCGGCGAACGAACCCAACTACTCAGGCCAACACGTTCCTAGCGGAGGGGGGCTAGGAGATTTATTACAATGAGTTGAACCTATGGCATCACTAACTGGTCAAACCCTCGCCAACCCCCCCCTCTTCCCCCTCTCCCTCACCGCTAGCAACTGCTTCATTGAATAGTTTGGTAGCCATACCACAGCACAGGTACTGTGTTAAGACGCAACCATTCAATTACAAATTGCGCTGCAAGGGAGCGGCGCAAAACCCTCACGCGGCCAGTCTAATGGCTGCCGGAATGCGGGCGCAGTTGAGTGCATTTATTTTGGCTGTCAAGCGCCACTGACACGCGGTCTCGCGATGGCAGTGAGTGTGGCGGCGAAGGCTTCGGTCGGGTTTCGCGCGTGCGCACCTTCCGAGTCTTCGGGCGAGCAACATCCTTCGAATGGCGATTGCATTGAAGATGGCGTGCGGTTGGCCCCGTTCGGTCCGAAAAGTGCTTAGAGCAAAGGCAAGCGATGGTAAACCCTAAATTACACTCGGCATTTCTAAGTGCGAGCTGGAGCTGTATTATCAGGGACTGGCTTACTAACTGGGCTTCTCTCCGTTCCGTAACTTCCGCGATAAGTTAGTAATTTTTGCAGAATCTAAAAGATGCATAATCAACTTCGTGTCTTCGATGACTGTTGAACGATTGAGGTGACATTTTCAAAGCATTTTACGGTAATCAATATTTTCGACAGACGCCGTCTTTTCGAGTCAGATGTTTGACGTCCTAAAAATATAACCCGGACTTTATATTGCGGCTAGTCAGTTTTTGAATGTTAATCGATGAATTTATTCAGAGTCTGCTGACATATTTTGCTCAAAAGAATAGCTTTGTGGAATATAATAAGGAAAGGGTAACAGAAATCAGATGCGAAATCTTTTTACCGACCGACAGTATTGTTCTTACATATTACGGTTTATCGACTTTCACGATGATCGTTTTTGCGTGACGATCGTTTGAATTCTGGGTGGCTATTTGTCCAAGGAGACATGGTTATGAAACCGATCAGGGGAAGCGGATGGAACAAAAATCATTCGTTGAAGTAATTCAGTTACTTGCGCAACTTTACACAGCTAAACAGTTGTAAAAGTCTTCTCTGAATGCCCACCAATAAAACAATGCAAAAAGTTTATTCCAATGCATTGGTTTGTTTTCGGAAGACAAATAGGAACATGTAAAATCTTAACCCTCTAACGGGCAACATCGTAAAAACGATGCAATCAAACCAATGACTATTTTATCATGAAAGTACACTCAAAAGAACCTGAAGTCTTGATTTTAATGCAAAAATAATTACCCGGAGGAGCGCCAGGTTAGAAAAAGCCCAATTTCTCTATTTCGTTGTTCATGTCTAACGCTCTACCCGGATATTTTTTCAATTCAAATACATTACAAAATTGAAATAAAGCATGAAATTTACTCATAGAAAAATTTTAAGGTCAATCGTTTTGTTCTAGATGTCCTTTTTGTCCAAAAGGAAATATTCGCGCATTAATTATTTTAGATTTTTTTGGAATTTTTGTTTTTGAAAGTTGATATCTTTTGAATGCATAGTCAGAATATTGTGATATTAATATCAAAATGTCAAGAAATCTGTTCTGAACACATTTTGCATATTGTCAATTCAAAACAAAATTCGTATGCGGCTCTGGAGCTCCAAAAGCGAAGGCCGTCTACAGAAGGCCTTACCCGTTACAGGGTTAACCCAATAGGGCAAACAGACTCAAGTTCCGTTGAATGCTAAACTTCGCTGGTGGTGACCGGGTGCTGCTCGACGCTTGAACTCCGTAAACTCGGCTTCGTAGCTCTGCAGGAAATCTGTAGCAAAGTTGAGAAGATCCGCGGTGAATAGGCCCAGCTTTGCTAGAGCGGTGGGAACGGGCCTTGTAGTGTTGGGCAGAATGCTGGATCGTGTGATAGATTGTAAGATAGTTCAACGAGAGAATCTGACAATTGAAGATAAAGGACCGCACAGAGGAGTATTTGGAGCAAAAAGCTGGCCAAAATGAAGAAAATTAAAACTCGTTCAATCCCCTCGCTGTCTTCCCAGATACTTATCTCACAATGTAAAGTTAATTTAGAAACCATTTGTTTTGTTTATATCATGCGTAGAGCTGTCAAACTTCGAGTAAAAATGAGCCATATGTTTTCGCTCATGTAGGTAAGGACGTTGCCTTTCACATTTCTAAGGCTATATATATATATATATGGATGGTAAATGGTTGAATAATGCGCTCCAGAACTACCACGAAGTTCCACAGCCTCTTATTTAGCAACTCCTCTCTCTACCTCCCCGTGGTACCATCCGGGATACGTTCCTTAGTGGAAATCGGACAACCGGTGGAAACTAGGGTCGTATGCGGACAGAGAAGGGGGCACTCACGCGAAGGCTGAGTGTAAACTCTCCGCCTGCAAATGACGGATCTCAGTAGAAGCATGTTCGATGAACCTCAAAATACTGAGAACCTGAGCAGAGGGTCCAAAGCCCCCAAAGGAGGATGGTTTTAATAGCTGTTATCCATGGCTAAAAGTAAAAACAAGAATGGATAAACCCCTAATCCAAGGTGTCATGCGACCCGTGCCGAGGGATGAATGGTGGGGGGGGTTTCATAAATACTCAGCCATTTGCATGTAGAGGTTTTTGGGGCCAGGAAAGGTTTTAGTGATGGTTAGAGACCCCTCCCCCCACTAAGAGGGGGGGCTCCCATACAAATGAAACACAAATTTCTGCATAACTCGAGAACTAATCAAGCAAATAGAACCAAATTTGGCATGTGGGTGTTTTCGGTGACAAGAATTTATTCTAGGGTAATTTGAGACCCCTCCCCTCTTTATAAGGGGAATTATAACTCCTCTCCCCTTTAAGAGGGGGGGTTTCCATACAAATTTCCTCATAACTCGAGAACTAATCAAGCAAATGGAACCAAATTTGGCATGTGAAGGTTTTCGAGGGCAAGAAAATTTTCTATGTTGAATTAGGACCCCTCCTCACTTTAAGAGGGGGGGCTCCTGTACAAATGAAATACCAATTTCCTCATAACTCGAGAACTAATCAAGCAAATGGAACCAAATTTGGCATGTGTGTGTTTTTGAAGACAAAATTTTTTTCTATGATGAATTGGGACCCCTCCCCACTTTAAGAGGGGGGGGGGGGGCTCCTATACAAACGAAATACAAATTTCCTTATAACTCGAGAGCTAATCCAGCAAATGGAACCAAATTTGGCATGTAGGTGTTTTTGGAGGCAAGAATGTTTTCTATGATGAATAAGAACCTCTCCCCACTTTAGGAGGGGGGGCTCCTATACAAATGAAATACAAATTTCCTCATAATTCGAGAACTAATCAAGCAAATAGAACCAAATTTGGCATGTGGGTGTTTTCGGTGACAAGAATTTATTCTATGGTAAATTGAGACCCCTCCCTCTTTATAAGGGGAATTGTAACTCCTCTCCCCTTTAAGAGGGGGGGCTTCCATACAAATTTCCTCATAACTCGAGAACTAATCAAGCAAATGGAACCATCTTTGGCATGTGAAGGTTTTCGAGGGCAAGAAAATTTTCTACGGTGAATTAGGACCCCTCCCCACTCTAAGAGGGGGGGCTCCTGTACAAATGAAATACAAATTTCCTCATAACTCGAGAACTAATCAAGCGAATTGAACCAAATTTGGCATGTGTGTGTTTTTGGAGACAATTTTTTTTTCAATGATGAATTGGGACCCCTCCCCACTTTAGGAGGGGGGGTCCTATACAAACGAAATACAAATTTCCTCATAACTCGAGAACTAATCCAGCAAATGGAACCAAATTTGGCGTGTAGGTGTTTTTGGAGACAAGAATTTTTTCTGTGATGAATTAGGACCTCTTCCCACATTAGGAGGGGGGGGCTCCAATACAAATGAAATACAAATTTCCCCATAACTCGAGAACTAATCAAGCAAATAGAACCAAATTCGGCATGTGGAGGTTTTTGGAGGCAAAAATATTTTCTACGGTGAATTAGGATCCTTCCACACTTCAAGAGGGGGGGCTTCTACACAAATGAAATACAAATTTCCTCATGATTCGAGAACTAATCAAGCAAATGGAACCATATTTGGCATGTGGGTGTTTTTGGAGGCAACCATTTTTCCCATGATGAATTAGGACTTCTTACCTTTTTAGGAGGGGGGGGGCTCCCATTCAAACGAAATACAAATTTGCTCATAACTTTAGAACTAATCAAGCAAATGGAACCAAATTTGGCATGTGAGAGTTTTAGATGGCAGAATTTTTTTTCTGTGGTGTATTACGACCCCTTTCCCTTTTAAGAGGGTGGGCTCCCATACAAATGAAATACAAATTTCCTTATAATTTGAGTACTAATCAAGCAAATGGAACCAAATTTAGCATGTAGGAGATTTTTGAGTCTTGAATTTATTTTATGATAGTTAGAGACCTCTCACCCCTGTGGTAGGGGGATATGGACTCTCATACAAATAAAACAGAAATTTTTGCGAAACTCAAAAACTAATCCAACTCGAGAAATTCGAGACTCTTCCATAAAACATTAATCAATAACAAGACCACAAAAACTATCTATAGTAACACTAGATCATTCAGGATGAGCCGGTCGCGAGTGTTGCCGGTGACCCGCCGTCGGAAGCGCCGCCCACTGGGGGGCTTGCAAAACTCGAGAAGTGACAAAGATCATCCGAGATTCATGATTTATGTACAACACAGGTTAATTTGTGGCAATACGAAGTTTGTCGGGTCAGCTAGTATATATATATATATATATATATATATATATATATATATATATATATATATATATATATATATATATATATATATATATATATATATATATATATATATATATATATATATATATATATATCCTATCGACCAGCTGCAAAAAGGCTTTTTAAACTCAAAGATTTTACAATTATTTGTTGATATAGACTTTAAATTTCAATGAATATATTGATGACAAGCGAGCAGTATTTATTATAGCAAATTAGCATAAACATGTCGCTACTTTAAAGTGATATTTGTTTATGTTCTCACCTTTTCTCATCACAATCTTGGATGCAATATGATAGGTTAGAATCCTAGGAAGAGGGTTGTGAGTGAAATTTTTGCAACTTTTTGCAATTTTATGAAACAAAAACTTTTCACTAAAAGATGAAATATTTAATTTTACAACATTTTTCTTATGATAAATTGTATTGTCATGAAATTTCAAGCACTTGAAAGATAAATTTTATGTCATTGTGCTTGTGAAACACCAGAAGAATGCTCTATAAAATAATTGAACAAGAAATTTTAGGTTTTAAAGGAAAAATTCACCAAATTTCTGTAAAATTTGGGCATGTTTAGAGTCTTTTCATTACGCAATTCATTCGATAAGCTATCAGTTAAAAGGCCTGTTTTATCAGAAGAATAAGTAAATGCTGGATTAGTTTTTCCTGCGGTGATTCGTGTGGGTCGCCCATCGAAGGGATTCAATAATAGATCGAGAGAAGCTTGTGCAGGAAAACGAAGGAAAGTGTTTAAGATCTCACCTCTCTCTCTCACCCTTTATTCACACAATTTTTATGAAAGTTTCCATTCTCCAACTCAGTAATAGCAATAGCAGAAAAGTTATGCTACACTACTAGGTAGATACAAACATAATTCCATAAAAAAATACTTCATAGAACTAATGATACCATTTTTCACTTATTACCGCTTGTTTACTTTAAAGAAAATGATTAACAATACTTTTGGCCAACTTTTCGGTTCAAATACTCCTATGTGGACCGTTTCTTCAATTACAGCATCACCAACGTGCACTGCCCACACGAAGATAGACCCAACGATAAGAAAGTAGCGTTCTACGCAAGGCTAGAAACAATGTATGACAGCTTCTCGCCACGGGACATCAAGATCGTCATCGGGGATATGAACGCCCAGGACGGTAGAGAAGAAATTTCTATACCGGCGATAGGACCCCGTAGCACACAGACACGAACGATATCGACCAACGATGCATAAACTTTGTAGCTTCCCGAGGCCAGGTGATCCGAAGCACCTTTTTTCCGCGCAAAGATCCACAAAGCCATTTGTAGATCACCTAACCAACGGTCACTGAACCAGGTTCTTCTCTATGTGCGCTCAATACTATCAAACGTATACCAGGTGCGTCAAAGCCGTTTTCCTCAGCTGAACAGCAGGCAGCTAGATAATCCGTAATCTGCCGAGAACTACGCGCGAACAGCGCATGAGGCACTGCCTTCTTCCGAGGGGTTAGGTGTTTCAAACCTCGATGACAGCGCTCGGGTAGCGGAGAGGCCAGTACCGCTAGATGAAGAGCACCGAACTACACAAAATGATTGGTTCGATGGGGAATGCCAACAAGCGGTGGAAAGAAAACAATAGTTGGAAAGTATTGCCACTAGGGAGAACTTTACCAAATACTGATGAACAGGGAACCAGTTGATCACGATCCCGAGGAGAAAAGAGCAGGCCAAGCGACCGGATTTCAGACGGTTCCGACAACAAGCATCACCAAACAACCAGCCCGGTCGCAGGCACACTGATCGCCATCCCGCGGTCATAGCGGATACCAAGTATCATGCTCGATAGGTGCTAAATCTCGACCCGCTCCCTATCAACAACCATCGAATACCAACAACCAGCTCGCCGGTATCCTTCTCACGACCAAATAGCTTGTTCAACTCATCTCGGAGATTATCGTCATCAAGCGTTCCTGTAAGACCTTAGCTGAGCAGCTCTTAGCTGCAATTTCCATCGTCAGCCGTTATGGACCGTAAAATCCTTTCCATAGTTAATTGGAATGCTTGCTCCTTGAGAAGCAAACACAACGAGTTGTCGATTTTCTTAATACGGAGAAGGTCGACATTGCTGTCATTATGGAAAACCATCTCAAGCCGGAGGTCACCCAAGTAGCACTTGTAACTAATCATAAAAATAAAAAATACAAAAAGGTTGCACAGCAGTTACATTTAGGATACTTGCAACGAGTTAGGTTACATAAAATTAAAAATAGTTACTTTTTAGTTTTCTAGTGACAAAAATCTCAAAAAGTTACCAGGTAGTTACCAAATGACCAAATTGAAACCTTTTTTTCGAACTATCATCAACTTGCTGGTCGCAAAACAGTTAATTTTCCGTTACGAGCAGTTACGAAGTAAAAAAAGTCGGCTAGTAACATTTTCGCAACCACTTGTTCACTGTTCCTTGCAAACACAACGGAGCAAAAACTAGATCTCAAGAATTTTACTAATGGTATAGATAAACAATTGGCACACGGGTTGTAAAATGCTCTTGTAAATGCGTTTATTTACTTAATTGATGGTACTTGAAATCTTCTCCGTACAAACATTGGTATTAAGTAAACAAATTTTGATTATTCTCAATTGTCAAAACGATCAAGTTACATTGAAACGAAACCGGCAATGGAAATAGGTTACAGTGTAACTTAGAAATGACGACATAAGAAATTAGTGACCACAACAGATTTAATATTGGTTACCGTAACCGATAGCGTAACCAGGTCGAAGGCTAAGGTTACGTTCAACTAGAATGTAACTGAAATGTAACCTTCTATGATTAACACTGCTGGTAAACTGTTTTATTCAAAGTGAAACTATTCTTTGATATTAAATTAACACTTTCTTTTCACAACAATCACTAAAAAACACCTTTTCGCGATATCTATGAACAATATCTGCTTAAAATCATTTCATGCAATATTTGCCGAAAACGATACAAAACTTCAAAGACGATGGTGTAGTAGTTAAAACCAAAGGCAAAATGGCTATGAATTTTACTACCTAACTGATAGCGAAAACAATTTGTTTTTTAATGAGTTCTAGGTGAATGCTTCACTAATTCATTATTGTTAAGAATAAATTTAAAAAATCAGAAAATTAAAATTAAAATTTTTATATTTGTTCATATTTATTTTATAAAAAATCAAGTTTTCAAAAAAGTAAGTAACGAAAAGCTAGATTAAATAAGAGCGCGTGAATTTTTCAAAGCTAGAATCATGCATTTCACCATAAATTTGAAACTGCATTAAAATTTGTGTTGAAATAACAAGCGAAATTTATACACTCTCCTATATTCAACAGTTAAATTTACTACTTGACGTTGACAGCCATAGATTGAAATAATAAACTTGCTACATTGTTTTCGCTTTGCAAGAAAAGTTTCATGATAACTAATTTGCCACCAATTGAAAGTCAATTTACAGTTTATGTGTAACTTCAATAGTAACCATTTTGTAACTATACATGCTACATATTGGTTATTGAGTAACTGTTAATGTAATTATATTTAGTTACATAAGTTGCGCTATTTCGGTTACACAACTGTTATATTTTAGGTTACTGTAACCGAAGTTTTACATTTAAATTTGTCGCATATCAGCCGCTGCGACTCAATTGTGACAACGTGTGCTACTTGGGTGGACGCTGGGCACCTTTCCGACTTTCGGTTTTTGAGACTCGACCGAATTAGTGCAGGGGGAGGAGGTGTAGCCGTTGCTGTGAGGTGCTCAAATACCACCTACTGCCGAGCTTCAACCTGAAAATGATCGAGACCATTGGAGTCGAGGTCAGCACTCCGGCATAATAGTAAGCAATTCAGAGCCCGGCATGGCTCTGCCGCTCTTTTGCAATTTGATTCGGCCATACTCGACTGCGCGCAAAGTACATGAATGCCGGTGACCTCAATGCTCGGCATGAAGTGTGGGGTAACCGAATGAGAAATCAGAATCGTACCACCCTGGCGGAAGTTTTCGAGGCAGGACAGTACAACATCTTGGTGCCGGACTGCCCGACTAGGATCTCCAGAACGGAGGTCCACTCTATTCTGGACATCTTTATATAGAACATAACATAACCATTTCCGAGGTACCAGAGGCAATGTTGCAAATCGAGCGAGAAATCAACCATGCCTACTCACACGCGAAAGAACATGAGAAACATAGCATTCAATGCTTATGCCGCACACGCAGGCGTAAAAGAAATAGCCGTCGGTGCTGTGTGCAGACATTCTGCTACCCACATACTCGCGCATGCACATCTCACATGCACATCCTGCATAGCTTTTCTCCGAGCCAAAAAATTCGTGGGGAATCAGCTGCCCGTGAGGCTGTGAGGCGTACTGGGATACAAATTTTGCATTACTTTTTTTTTCTTTTTCATCTTCGACTTCGATTTTACTCACGGGCGGGAATACAAGCCGTCGTGAGTAATCGGTATTAGGATTGGGCAAAATTGCCGAAAGTATCGATAATTGAATATCAATATCAATTCCGCCGCTTTATCGATACCGTCGATATATTGTTCGTGAAGCATCGATATTAGATTTATCGATACTATTTAAGGCGGCATTCTGGGATTAGGAAATGCTACACAAAAAAGAGATTCATAAAAATTTATCAATTAAAAACATGTTGTGCAATGAGAGTGCCCCCAAAACACGCACACAACAAATCACTCGCTCCAGTGCAGCTCTATTTCGGACACGTCGCGTTGTACGGAAACCCATACTTGTGCGTGCACCACCTGCCACAACTGTTCGCGCCCGACTGAATCGTACGCTACCCCGGAATCCACCAAAAATTTGATGGGTTGTACTCCCGCAACATCTGGATGACCTGCCGAAGAGTACAAATTTGATCCGTAGTAGCACGGGCCTCCTTCAGGCCCACCTGGTACTATCCTACGAGCTTTCCTGCCACCGAGGATAGACGACGCAACAAAATCTGAGAGTGCACCCTGTTGGTGGCTTTGACCAGCGTTATGCTGCGGTAATTAGGGCAATCTATCCGATTATCCTTTATGTAGATGGGACAAACCACACCCTCAATCCACTCGCTTGGCAGCTCTCTCCCAAACCCCTGAAACCATCCAGTGATGTGTCGTTACTGGCGGTTCTTGGCCATTCCTGCAGAGTTCCGCCGGGAGTTGCTCCTTTCCGTTTCTAGCTTTTCTCGATCTCTGTTCCACCACTGCCACTTTCACAGCTATTATGGCTCGTAAAAAGCTGGAAAGTCTTTGTTAATGCTGTCAACGTCCAATACTACTCTCTGTGCTCTCTAGTCAGTTCTGAATTCCTGAAAATCGCGTATCGTATGCACTTACTGTTCAATAAGCGTTAAACGTGTAAGTGACATGGTTCAAGGTTTTGCATAAGTGTCAATTCCAATAAAGTAAATTTGAGAATTATGCTTAGTAAATATCTGAAAAGAAAAGCTAGAGAAAAAATCCTTAAAGTTTTGCTTTCTTGAGCATTTCCTGGCCTAGTTTTAGCCTATATTTTTTCAGCTGCATATCCCGCTTTATCAAACCAGTATCGGGCTGAAATTATCGATTTAGCATAATAACGACGTCGTAAGTATCGATGAAATATATCGAAATATCGGCCTTCGAATATCGATATCACGGGTATCGATACTCTATCGCCCAATACTAATCGGTATCAGCAGATCGGGCTGTAGGCTGGTAAACGGCTGAATAATGCGTACCGTCGGTGCCTTGTGCACGTGTAGGCATAAAATAGACCCTACAGTGGTTCATAGCCTCTTATTCAGCAACTCCTATTCCTACCGCCTCGTGGTACCAGCCGGGATACGAGCAACTTTGATGGAGATCGGGTAACCAACCCCGGTGGAAGCCAAGGTCGTATGCTGACAGGAAAGGAGGGCTCTTTCGAGTTTCGTTGGCCCTCCGGCGAAACAGGAGGTTGGTGTAGCAGGCT
The DNA here is from genome assembly GCF_943734655.1 of Sabethes cyaneus. Taxonomy (NCBI): domain Eukaryota; kingdom Metazoa; phylum Arthropoda; class Insecta; order Diptera; family Culicidae; genus Sabethes; species Sabethes cyaneus. The sequence goes on along the minus strand of NC_071355.1, from coordinate 149,481,839 downwards.
TTGCAAGCCGTCACCACGAAAAATATTAAAGCATGGAACGAAGAACAAATATATTCTTACTGGAACAATCGGAATAGACCCACGCGACGAAAAAGGACTATGGATTGGAAACTCGGGACGTGGAACTGCCGATCTCTCAACTTCCAAGGGAGCACTCGAGTGCTCTCCGACGTATTGAAGAGCCGCAAGTTCGACGTCGTAGCGCTGCAGGAGGTGTGCTGGAAGAGCTCAACGGTACGTACGTTCAGAGATGGACATACCATCTACCAGAGCTGCGGCAACACACACGAGCTGGGTACAGCTTTCATAGTGATGGGCGAGATGCGGAAACGGGTGATTGGGTGGTGGCCAATCAATCCTCGAATGTGCAGGTTGAGAATCAAGGGCCGATTCTTCAACATAAGCATCATCAACGTGCACAGCCCTCACCTCAGAAGTACCGATGACGACAAGGATGAATTCTACGCGCAGTTGGAGAGTGAATACGACCGCTGCCCAAAACATGATATCAAGATCGTCATCGGGGATTTCAATGCTCAGGTCGGCCAGGAGGAGGAATACAAACCGGTGATTGGAAGGTTCAGTGCACACCAGCGAACCAATGAAATGGGCCTAAGACTTATCGACTTTGCCGCCTCCAAGAATATGGCCGTACGTAGTACGTTTTTCCAGCACAGAATCCACCATAAGTACACCTGAAGGTCACCAAATCAGACAGAATCACAGATCGACCACGTTTTGATCGACAGTCGGCACTTCTCAGACATTATCGACGTCAGATCCTATCGAAGCGCTAACGTTGACTCGGACCACTACCTAGTGATGGTTAAGATGCGCCCAAGACTCTCCGTTGTGAACAACATTCGGTACCGACGCCAGCCTCGGTTAGATCTCGCGCGGCTGAAGCAGCCAGACGTCGCCGCAAACTACGCGCATTCACTCGAAGCTGCACTGCCGGAAGAGGACGAGCTGGACGAAGCCCCTCTCGAGGACTGTTGGAACACTATCAAAACAGCCATCAGCAGTGTAGTGGAGAGCTCCATCGGGCATGTGGCCCGGAATCAGTGGAACGATTGGTTTGACGATGAATGTAGGAGGGTGATGGATGAGGAGAACGCTGCGCGGGCGGTCAAGATGCGCAGTGCCACACGTCAGAACGTGGAAAGACACAAACAGAAGAAGATGCAGCGAAACCAAATCTTTCGGGAGAAAAAGCGCAACCTGGAAGAGCAGGAATATGCGGAGTTGGAGCGGCTGCATCGTTCTCAGGAAACGCGGAAGTTCTACCAGAAACTGAACGGATCCCGCAAAGGCTTTGTGCCGCGAGCCGAAATGTGTCGGGATAAGACGGGAGAAGGCAGTATTCTGACGGACGATCGTGAGGTGACGGATAGGTGGAAGCATCACTTCGACGAACACCTGAATGGCGCCCAGGCGGAAAACCATGGCGGCGGGGAAAGCGATTTCGACGGTGCAGCAAACGAAGAAGAGGTGCCAGCCCCAACGATAGGCGAAGTTAAGGAGGCCATCATGCAGCTAAAGAACAACAAGTCAGCTGGAAAAGATGGCATCGGAGCGGAGCTTATTAAAATGGGACCAGAAAAACTGGCCGTTTGTCTACACCGACTAATTGTTAGAATTTGGGATACGGAACAGCTACCGGAGGAGTGGAAAGATGGGGTTATCTGCCCGATCTACAAAAAGGGCGACAAGTTGGACTGTGAGAACTATCGAGCGATCACCGTTCTCAATGCCGCTTATAAAGTGCTGTCCCAAATCATTTTCCGCCGTCTATCACCAATTGCGAATTGATTTGTGGGAACTTATCAAGCCGGCTTCGTCGAAGGTCGGTCTACAACGGATCAAATATTTACACTGCGGCAAATCCTTCAAAAGGGCCGTGAATACAGAGTTCCCACGCATCATTTATTCGTTGACTTCAAAGCCGCATATGATACCATCGACCGGAAAGAGCTATGGAAAATCATGGACGAGAATAGCTTCCCCAGGAAGCTCATCAAACTGATTAAATCTACGATGGATGGTACGCAGTGCTGTGTTCGGATTTCGGGTGGATTGTCAAGTTCATTCGAATCACACAGAGGGCTTCGTCAAGGTGATGGTCTTTCATGCCTGCTGTTCAACATAGCGCTACAAGGTGTTATGAACCGAGCGGATATCAACACGCGGGGCACGATATTCAACAAATCTAGTCAATTCGTCTGCTTTGCCGATGACATGGATATTATCGGCAGAACATCTGTGGCGGTGGATGAACAGTACACCAGACTAAAGCGCGAAGCAGAAAAGATTGGGTTAAAGGTAAATACGTCTAAAACAAAGTACATGCTGGCCAGCGGAACCGAGGCCGAACGACACCGCTTGGGCAGTAGTATATTGATCGACGGCGATGAGTTTGAGGTAGTCGATGAATTTGTCTACCTTGGCTCACTGGTAACGGCGGACAATGATACCAGCCGTGAGATTCGGAGGCGTATTATCAGCGGAAGTCGTGCTTACTATGGGCTCCACAAGCAATTGCGGTCGAGCAGACTAAGTCCCCGTACAAAGTGCACCCTGTACAAGACGCTTATTAGACCGGTTGTTCTCTACGGGCATGAAACATGGACAATGCTCGAGGAGGACCTGCGAGTGCTCGGAGTTTTCGAACGACGAGTGCTAAGAACGATCTTCGGCGGCGTACAGGAGAACGGAGTATGGAGGCGGAGGATGAACCATGAACTCGCACAGCTCTATGGCGTACCCAGTATCCAGAAGGTGGCTAAAGCTGGACGGATGCGATGGGCAGGGCATGTTGCAAGAATGCCGAACAACTACCCTGCAAAGATGGTGTTCGCCTCAAATCCGGTAGGAACAAGACGACCAGGAGCGCAGCGAGCAAGATGGTTAGACCAGGTGGAGCGAGATCTGGCGGAGAGTACTCGGTGTCCGAGGAATTGGAGAGCGGTAGCCCTCAACCGAGTTACATGGAGAAATTTTGTTCAACAGGCTTTGTCTTAGGACGGCAAGCCGCCTAAGTAAGTAAGTAAGATCGGGCTGTAACGACGAACGACGAGCGACGACTGTAGCTGTTAGCTAAACATACAGTCGCAAAAACTCGTTGCAGTGCATGAAGAAACAAGAGCGGGAGTTTTAAAAGAATTCTTATGCCGGAGTGTTCGTTAGAATGAGTACGCGTGTGTGAAAAAATAGGACCACATGAGTGTAGGCTTCGCAACACTGACCAGAAGTCTTCGAAGAACTACCCTGTGATGCTGAACCGACCACTACCCTGTGATGCTGAACCCAAGTAATATTTGGGGTTTTATTACACTCTTATGATGGCATTTAATACCAAAATTAGTCATGAAGACCGCAATAATAGTACAATAAAACTTACGTTGTTGCTGGGGAAGCTTCCTGCCTCTACCGAAACGGTGGATAGTCGACCCCGACGAAACTACCACCGTGCCAACTGGGTCGAGTTTCAACGTATTGTCGACAACATCGATCCCGAACAGCCTAACGTAACGTCTATTAGTCTCTGTGATAAGTGACAAGTTTAGCAGCGATGCGAAGTTTATAATTTAAGGAGTTGCAATGCAACTATCATAGCTTATTAAAAACTCTTAAAACTTAAAACTAGATATTTTTATGTCGTTATTGCTTTCTAGAGAATTTATTTCTGATATGTAACACAATATAATACAAATATCAAAATACATCATAAATGTGAGATATTTCTGTTATTATCTCCTGGTGCCACTTTAAAACGCACTAATTAGCAAACGATAGTAATAATAATTTCACCTTTCTCTGTACAGTTATAGTTTATACCTACACCATTTTGGTTTCAATCGAATCGCTTGGTTTATGAAATTGTCTCTATATAGTCGGCAAACTTAAGCAGTTGTAATTTAAACTGGCAAACTAATAAGGTGAAAGGACATGTGTATTTTGATCATTGAGTATCTATTTAATGTTTCGCGTTATTTTGCGTGGAATTTCTACTATTCACAACAAATATAGAAAATAAATTGAATGTTGAGAACCTTTCTCTTTTCAGGCTGGGCATTGACATTCAACGTGCCGCACGCTGTTGTTGGATACCACAAATACTAACGCTAGGTATGCGGTTTTTATCAGCTTTTGCAACTGTACTATACATTACGAAAGCAAGAGGTAAATAGTGGCTCTCAATTTTCAATTTTTGAGTTTGAATAACATCGTTTTATTAAGCAAACCCCCTAATTTTTCTTCCAGAAGAGTCATAACAGTGGGAGTCTTCAGAAAAAGTATACAGGAATCCCCAGAATAAGGTGGTGCCCTACGCCCACTGCGATGTCGAACTTGTTAATTAACCAATAAAGCTAATTTTTAGTAGATGACTAGTTTATAGCAGATACGAACAATGCGCCAAAAATCAACTTTATTGGATAATGGACTACTAAGTAATCGCCGTGAGACTCTTTGGTTCTCTCACCATGAAAACACGGCTTAGCGATTATTTTCAATATTGTTACCATTACAACATTGTTGAGTATTTCACAAAAGTGCTTAATTAGACTAAGAATAAAATTCATCAACTGTATAAGGTAACATATCAAAATTGTTTGCCAGAATGCCAGTTGGGAAAATCACTAATTCATCGTATCGCTCGTCATACTATAAAACTTATCAACTATTGAAAGTCCAGTTACACTAGGTAAACAAGCGAATGTATATCTCCTGTGTTGCCTTACACCGGGCAATTCCGTTCGGCCGTTGTTCGTGTATTCCAGCGGCTATGGACACGAGTAAACATTAGTCAGTTGGTAGTCGTGCTGCAAATGTTTATCCTCTGCCGTTGTAGGAGAGCAAAAAATTGAACTTCTGCAGCGCTTTTCCAGAAGCATGTAAACGAAACTAGGCGCAACCGGGAAGCACGCGCACGTTCCAAAACATTTGCTTCAGTCGCAGCAGAGAGCGCGCGCTCATCAGTCAGAAGCAATTTCTTATGTTGATTGTATGCACACAGTAATTATGCTACCTATCTTCGGGTGGTTTACCGCGTGCCGTTTCATGTCGACTAGTAGAGTGGAGGATTTTTTTTTCTCCCCCCACAGGGAGAAAAGCGTGCGCACCGCAAATTGCTGAATGGAAACAGGCTGCCCGGGAAATGGTGCTTTTTTTCTTCTTAGCTTAGGTGATGATTTCACCAGGTGCTGCCTGCCGACCAACCTTCAACAGGCATAGAAACCGTACGGTTTATTTCAGTAACATGCAGCAACAACAGCTGATAGGGAAAAAAGCACACCCTAGCAGTATTGGTCGAATAATTTGAACGAAAGCAAATTATTGACATTTTGCGCGGGTTTGTCGTTTAGCTAGCGTTGAAACTCAAAGAAATAAATTATTAGTAAAGGTGTGTTTAGAATGGATTCCTTTTTGGAAATACAGCAGTTCCCAAATAACAGTTAGTTGGCTTGCCGTCATAAGCTTCCTAAGCTTGATAAACAAAGTTTTTCCAAAATATTCGGTTGTGGGTTACCGCTCTCCAATTTCTTGGACACTGGTCCATCTCCATCTGGTTTAACCATCTTGCACGCTGCACCCCCGGTCGTCTTGTTCCTACCGGATTTCAAGCAAACACCATCTTTCCAGAGTGGTTGTCCGGCATTCTTGCAACATGCCCTACCCATCGTATCCGTCCAGCTTTAGGTACCTTTTGAATACTGGGTTCGTCATAGAGCTGTGCGAAATCATAGAGCATAGAAATCATGGTTCATCCACCGCCTTCATACTCCGTTTTCTTGCCTTCATAGTAGTTCCTCCTAGAGAAGAGCCGGTTTAATAAGCGTCTTGTACAGGGTACTTCGTTTTGTACGGCAACTTAGTCTGTTCGCCGCAATTACTTATGAAACCCATAGCAAGCACGACTTCTGCTGACAATACGCCTCCAAATCTCACGGCTGGTGTCATTGTTCTCTGTTACCAACGAACTAAGGTAGACAAATTGGTCGACTATCTCAAACACATCGTCGTCGATCGTTACATTATTGCCTAAGTGGTTACCTGGTTTCCAATTGGTTGGAGAAAACATCATCAAAGTTTACACGTGTTTTTAGAAGAAAAAAATGACAGAATCTCCTCGTCCCAACAGATCTAAAATTCTTCACGATGATTACACATAAACCAATTCGATGTCTCTGCTTGGAAACCACCTGAGTAAAAGAGACAAAACCCTCGCGTCCCGGCAGGTCAAAGATTGCTTTCGTGCGACGATAAAATCTAGACCAATTTGCTGTCTATGTTGGGGAAACGCGTCAGTAAAAGCATCAAATCCCCTTCGTTGCAACAAGTTTTTTTAGACGATTTTTGCGTACGACAATTGGTCGGTGTTAAATCAGAGCGGACCAAGTCGGTAAGTTAAAAAAATTAATTAATGACAGCAAACGATAAAGAATTGTCTAAGCTCCATTTTACTACATTTAGTTTTTTTTTTGGAAAAACCTAGAGTTATGAGATGATTTAGAACGATTGATAACTATAAACCATACAGAGCAGCAAACGTTGAACGCGTTTTCCTCGAAATCCTAATTTTGTCACTTGGTGCGGTCTGACTTAACACCGACCAATTAATTGTAGGCTTATTTGATATCTGTGTTGGGGAAGTACGCTACAGCTATAGTGTTCGATTGTAATATGATTCTGTATTTGTGCGCATGTTTACCATTTCATTGAAAGAGTAGTGGAAAAAGAATAAATTGTGTTGTGCTGCGCTGATAAAAACGGATCGAATTGGGAAAATATGTTCAACGTGGGGGAAGCGATAGAAACGAATACAATCTTTGATTTATATAAGGTAACAGGACAGCAGTAGGGATTATTTTGTATTCCCGTCGTAGTAAGGAAAGTCATTCTAATTTTCATCATTTCTTAGGTGGATTTAATGAATACCCCAAAAGTTCTTGTGCTAATTTGACTCAAACACATTTATCTTCCGATCCGTGCACTTTGAATTTACTAGAAAGCGATTAGTAAAGTATTTTATTGAAATTACGCAACTGAATTTATTTCTCAAATTCGTCGTACCGTTTTAAAATCCGTACATCAAAATTTTTCATCGTCCGAACTAAAAATCACAATAATATTTACGAAACTAGCTCGCATGTATTTATGTAGGAAGGCATGACAAATGTTATTCTGCAAAATTTCTGCTGGTCATGTAAGTTTTTCCGGCTGCAAAATAACGACAATGCGTTGCGTGAGTTGTTTTCATTTTATGAATGACGGAAATTGAAACGATTAGTCGACATTTCTTCTTCGTCGCACGAAAACAAGTAGGCAATTTGGCTGCTTGGAATTCTTTAATGAAAAAGAGCATTTAAATAGAACTCAGCTCACTTTGATTGATCGCGTATGATAGTCAACAAACTAAAATATTAGTGTGTCATAAAAATCGCTGATATTTTTAATAATTTGTGTGGATAGTGCGCTTCATCTGAAAGTATAGCATCAGCACTTTTGTTCCGAGCGATGAGATTGTAGCTGAAACGTTCAACGTTACTGGTGCTGAAGTTGCTGAAGCTGTTGGCAGAATGAAACAGTGCTATTGCCCGGGACCTGATGGCATCCCTGCTGTGCTGTTGAAGAAATGTTATGAAGTTTTGAAATCGCCAATCGCTTTATTATTCAACCTCTCCATGCAATGTCAGCAATTTCCTCGTATTTGGAAGTCCTCCTTAATTTGACGAAGCCAAAATCATAGAGAAAATAACTAAACATAACACTAGACTAATAGCGGAAACATTTTACATTAAAATTAAAGGTGAGAACAATGTTGTGAATAGACAAGTAGATTCCGCAACGTTCAAAGCTGCATATGACCCTGTAATCAAAAAACTTGGGGGAAAGAGAAACAGAAAGTAAGACATAGCAAAGAGAAAGATAAACGAAGTAGAACCTAATGGACGAAAAAGTGTAAGTTAAGAATTTGTAATATGTTTTATGTTGTAAATGTGCCTAATATAGTGTTTTAGTGTCCGCAGATGATGAGCGAAGACCAGTAGTAGCTCGAAACGTCCGGACTAACTGGTAATTTTAATCTTCATACTTATTTCGCCGAAAAACGTCGATTAAATCGAACAAACATTGTGGTGGCGGCGATTATCTGAAATCAACACGAGTGCTGTATATGGAATTTAGTGTGATATGTAATGTAATATGCTATTTGCTATTGTCCTAAAATGTATTTATGGTTAAGAAAAGATGCTGGGTTTTTATGCCTCTTTGAGGATGCGTGGTTTGGGCATTCTCAAGGCGGCTTTTCCCAGCCAGCATTTCATTTAGACCAATGAGTCGGTTGAAATTATTCAATAAATATCAAATATCAAATATCAAATAGGACGGGAATAGGCAATTACGACGAAGCAGAAACCTACCCTAGTTTAGTTTCTCATTTTGGGCATCAAAGCTCAAAAGTGCGCGATTTAAATCTAAAAATCCAATGCATACAATGATCTCCGACAAGACATGATTCGTAAAGCGTATGTTCGAATCTCGGCTGGGCGAGACTGTTAGAGTCAATAGGATCGTAGCAACTGGCCCTGCGATTGTTCTGTGCTCTAACAGCTGGCTGCGAAATCTGTCGTATAAAAACAGCAGTTCAAGTTTCGATAACGGAATGTAGCACCTATAGGTGCTATAGGCTTTGCTTTGCTAGGTGACATTTAACAGGTTTCGAGAAATTTGACTCTGAAGCTTCATGTAACACCTTTTAGGTTTGGGAAACCTTTATCACTACGAATTTTAAATTCATAATAATTTTCTAAGGCCCTGCATTCGAAATGAAAACAAACATAAATAATAACAAACGAAAACTTGAGCGCTAGACTTTGGACGTTGAATAGTAATATGGAAAGAAAACTGTTAAGGTTGTTATAAGTCTGAAAGATTAATTAATTTGGAACTGAAGAATATTTTAGCCAGAAAGCGCAATTTTCCTACTACAGTGCATTCTTACAGAAAATTTTTGCACTTGCACTCATATCCGATGTTTGTTTCAAGTTGTGCAGCAGCGTCCATAAAATCATCGTCAATTATAATGCTATTATGATAATTACATATATATAGTTTTAAGTGTAAAATGCCTCTCATTAAACTGTAGGAAAGCATTGTAAGTAATCTGTTGCGTTACAAAAAACATATATAAAAGCTTAAACACTGTGATGCCGATCTCTTTTGTCTCAAAATTATTACCGCTATAATTACCGGAAAGCAGTTACAAACCGCAAAGTCTTTTCTATTTCATGCTCGATTATTTTTTTCTTGTTTTCACGGTGGAAAGCAACACAAACTCAACGATGTAAGCGGATCCGGAAATAGTTAGTTGTGTGTGAAATGATTGTGATAGAATTGTTTTCACAATACTTTTGACCATCCGAGATTTTGCAGCAATATTGAAGATATTGGTGTTAACGAAAGATTCGATTCATACTTCGCACTAAAACGATACAAGGAAATGAATACTCAAAAAAGGCAGCAAACCAAAGGGACTGGCATCCATTATAAGGACAAAGGACATGATTGGGCAAATGAAGAAACAAAAAGCTCATGGATTGACGACGATGCAGAAGGAAGCTAGAAGGGTTCGAAGCAAAGATCTGCTTAATCCTTCAAGGATCATAAAAGCAAGCGAATCTTCCGAGTAGCATTCGTCGTGGCAGATGGAAATCGACGACACTTGATTAAAGGTCCATTGCACCATTCATGCTAAAATTAGTGCGACGAGATGGCAATTTCAACATTACCATTGTCAATGCTGCCCCTACAGGGCTTACCGTATTATAAGCAGTGCTTTGGAGGTAGTCCCACGAACACGGAGAGGTTCTAGATCAGTTGACAGCGGCTTTCGTAGCTAGGAAGACGGAACGGGTTTCTCCATGGCAGCTATCGCAAAGCGAATCTTAGTAATGGACACTGAACGGACTCAATTCTCTCAGTATTGTTGTTGTAGTTAGGACTTCAAACGGACGAACAGTATTCCAGAAGTGGCCGCACCAGGAACACTTCATAATTGGATCCAAAAATTTAATTGGAAATTACAATGATATCAAAGCGGCGATCCGATACGACTAGTCGGTAGTTTTTAATATCGGAACTCATTCCACCGATATTTTGATAGAAGACTACGGCAAGTTGAGTTAAAATAGGTGATCTAGTTTTCACAGTTTGTAGAACAGAAGTGCGCGGAACGATTGGTTAGCAACCATCGACGTTGTTTATACATTCAACAGTTTCCGCTTTGAAAATTTCGGTGATCGTCAAGGGTAACCCAGCGTGGGTGAAAAACAAATTTGAACATCAGAAAACCTGTTTTGACTAATCTTGGACTACGGCATTTTGCTTGCGACTTGGGGTCTGACGATCATTTTCCTCAATAATTACGGATGTGTCAGATGAATGGTGTCCATTACCAATGCTGGAGGAACCCTGGCCTGGCCAGGGACGGAGTGTCTTTGGTGAGATTAATGTTGGAAGACTCCTGATCCATATCTAGTCACAGTTCCGGGACAACTCAGCTGAATACTGAAGAGGAACGGCAGGACTGAGCTAGAGGAACCAGAAGCTTCCAAAATGCAGTTCAATGAGCGTCCCGGTGAAGAACAAATGTGACTCTGGCGGTTAAACGGGTGTTGAGCACTCGGCAGGAGAACTTTTGTGTACATTGAAGTCGCATGAACGATTCTAGATAGAATGTTTAGCAAAAGGTTTCACCTACACAATTGTGTGAGCTAGTGCTTAAAGGGTTAAGCGATTCTTGGTTTCCGAAAAAAAATAAAGATGTACATCCACATGGGATGTATGAGAAGTTGATGTAGGACCACAGAACAGAAGTGGAAGTAGATATCCAAACACGTACATGCTACTTTCTACAGATACTAGCGAACCTGGCGGTAGCGAGTCACTTTTTCCCACGAAAACACACGAACGCATACGAAAGCACACGAACGCATGTGAAATCTGCTATGCGATTGGCAGCGAGCGTTCTGCTTATATTGCTGTTATTCGCTTCTATGCGAAAACCTTCCCAAAGAAAAAGAAAAACAAAAAAGTCTTTGTTACCAGTTTTGATCGCCGAATCGTTCGAACTTCCACTTCTGTTCTGTGGTAGGACTGTCTATTATTATTTTATCAATTTAGTTAAATTAATGCCTTTCCACAAAGCAAAAAATAGACGTTTTATCGTAAACCGGCGATCAATCACTGGATATTAGAGTGTCCCAAAACAGCACTATGTCAGAAAACTCACCCCCCCTCAAATGATAGTTTAGGGTATTACAACAAAACTTTTATAAAGCGTCAACATTGGTTGACGCGATTTAGGGGTCGCACATTTGAGTTTTATGAAAAGTGACATATTTTAGGAGAAAATTCAAAAAAATATCTTTAGAAATATTAAAATAGATGAAACAAGGTATTTAACTATTTTTCTCACAATAATTGAGATCGGATACATTCATAAAAAAGTTATGGTGGCATGTCTGTAATTGGTTACAGTAATTTATCGAATTTGGCAAAATTTTGAAATTTTCGAAATTTCATTTAAATAAACCTCAAAACAGGGTATCGAACAGTATCTCAAAGCAACATCTTCTTCTTCACCAACATAGAGCCGTGGTAGCTCGTGCTGTTTCAAGCACTCGTCTTCATTCAACTCGGTCGTGGGCCACTCGTCGCCAATTTCCTAGTCGTCTCTGAAATCGCAAATCGCTTTCAACCTGGTCGAGCCATCGTGCACGTTGGGCCCCCTGTTCCTGGTGCCGGTGGGGTTGTTGAAGAGGACTATTTTCGTTCCACTGTCGCCTGGCATCCTTACGACGTGTCCGGCCCACCGTAGCCTGCTAACTTTCGCTAGATGTACGATCTATCCTCAAGCAGTGCCTGTAGCTCGTGATTCATACGCCTCCGCCACTCTCCGCTTTCAGTTTGTACTCCGCCAAATATTGTCCGCAGCACTTTCCGCTCGAAAACGGCAAGGGCGCGTATGTCCTCCGTGAGCAGCTTCACGGCTTCAAGTCCATAAAGAACTACCGGACTGATACGAGTTTTGTACATTGTTAGCTTCGTGTAGCGGCGTACGCTTCCTGATCGTAGCGTTTTATGAAAGGCAAAGCAGGTCCGATTTCCCGCTTGGATGCACCTCTGACTCTCCTTACTAGTGTTGTTGTCCGCGGTCACCAGTGATCCCAAATACACGAACTCCTCTACCACTTCTAGTTCGTCGCCGTCAATGGTTACCGTCCGTGGGAGACGCGCGTTTGTTTCCTTTGAGCCTCTTCCTTTCATGTATTTGGCCTTCGACGCATTTATTTTTAGCCCGATTCTCCTAGACTCCGCTTTAAGTCTGGCGTAGATTGCCTCCGCCGTCGTAAAGTGCCTGGCCTTGATATTGAAGTCATCTGCAAAGCCTAGAAGTTGGCTACTCTTAGTAAAAATCGTGCCTCTCGTTTCGATGCCCGCTCGTCGGATCACCCCCTCAAGAGTGATGTTGAACAGCATGCAGGATCATCTTGTCTCAACTCTCGCCGCGACTCGAAGGGACTCGAGAGTGGGACACATCACTCGATCCAATGTAGCTCTGATCAGTCGCGTCAGTTTGTTCGGAAAACCGTGTTCGTGCATTATCTGCCATAGCTCGTCTCGATCGACTGTATCGTATGCTGTTTTGAAATCAATAAAGATGTGATGCGTGGGCACGTTGTACTCCCGACATTTCTGCATCTTTATCGGATCTATCGGATAGTAAAAATTTGGTCCGTAGTTGCGCGCGCCCCCATGAAACCCGACTGATAATTTCCTACGAAACCTTGTGCTATCGGTGACAACCGGCGTAACAGGATCTGGGAGAGTACCTTGTAGGCGGCGTTTACCAGTGTAATACCGCGATAGTTGCAGCAATCTAGCCGATCACCCTTTTGGTAGATGGTGTAACCGTTCGTAGACTAACCTTTAAGAAATTTCTACTTTAAACTTGGTGGCTTATGCGCCACTCCCGGTAACTCGAGAGACCACCAGTCGTGTTAGGTTTGCCCGACTAATGTTTAGCACGAGATGTTTCTCAGGGGTCGGCTAGAACGGTACAGGGGTTACGCAACTGAAAACAGATACCAAGAGAACCGCTTCGCACCGCCGTGCGATAGAACCGCTAAAAACAGGTATGCTACTAGATCCAAACCTGCGAACGTTAAGACCCGGAACGAAGCTGAAATATCAAAGTGAAGGCAACGAAAGGAAGAGTGAGTGATCCTTAGAATGGATTCTGCTCAAACGTACGAATGAAAAACGTAAAATATCTTGAACTTTGTATTCAGTAACCGTATAACGTTCGGGCTGGACAATTGTCTTTGGGTTTTCTAGCACTGTGTTTATGGCCATAAACGTATCACATACCTGCGCAGGGTTTTTGACGATGTTCGACGATGGCTAGCGTTGTCCTGGTCGACGGCGAAGATGGCGACGTCACGGTCGATGGCGGTTGACTCGTCGCCGGATGTTCGTGTGTGTAGTGGCCGAAACTAAAGGTGCGGAGGGTGGTTCGGCTGGACGGAAGGCTTCCGATTTTACAACTCACGAGAGCGACGCAATGACTAGGGTCATGCGTACCCGGGTTTTGTCCTTGGCAGGGACCAACGTGCCCGGAAGACCCCACGTATTACGTTTCCGTGATAGATCTCCCGAAACGGAATGAAACCTCTACCTCAGACTCGACAAAAGGCACGCAATTGACGACGTGTCCTGATTGTCGGCTCTCGGACTTCGGCCACGGAGTGTAACGTTAAAAAGGGCTGGTAAAACACGCGCGGCAATTGACGACCGCCGTGTACACTTTCGCAACGCAAACTTAAAACAAAACACCAAACACCACACACCCCCGTTTAACTGCCACGAAGGCGGGCCTTAATTACACACACGAACGGAACGGAAAGTGGACCGTAGCACTCCAGAACCCAGCGAAAAAGAATTCCGTACAAAAAACGCATGGAGCGCTACTGTCCAATTCGAACGAAAATACGTAAATTACTACACCAACATTTAAACAAGAATTCAAAAATTACCTTTGTACGATTTATACCACGGTACACATGAACAGAGTTCTTCTTTGAAGGGTTTATTTCAAACACGCGATCAAATAATAACTTTATACTGGAAGTTAAATAAATTTCTTAAAAAACTCACTCACTTTCAATGGTAATAGTTTTGTACCTTTATAAAAGAATTTAAATAGCACAATTAACCCCTTGGTTAATCTTCAATATAAGAACACAATGCTCGTAAAAACTGTATTCAACTCGATAACACTTTTAAGAACTTCTGTTCACCAGCCGATGCGTAAGCGAAATGGACGAGTAGCTTTAATCTATACCTATAAAGAAGGATTTCTGTCTGTCTGTCCGTATGTTCCTTATAGAATCGAAAACTACTGAACCAATCGGCATGAAAATATGCATCTAGAGGTTTTTTGGGGCCAGGAAAGGTTTTAGTGATGGTTAGAAACCCCTCCCCCCACTAAGAGGGGGGGCTCCCATACAAATGAAACACAAATTTCTGCATAACTCGACAACTAATCAAGCAAATAGAACAAAATTTGGCATGTGGGTGTTTTCGGTGACAAGAATTTATTCTATAGTAAATTGAGACCCCTCCCCTCTTTATAAGGGGAATTATAACTCCTCTCCTCTTTAAAAGGGGGGGGCTTCCATACAAATTTCCTCATAGCTCGAGAACTAATCAAGCAAATGGAACCAAATTTGGCATGTGAAGGTTTTCGAGAGCAAGAATATTTTCTATAGTAAATTAGGACCCCTCCCCACTTTAAGAGGGGGGACTCATGTACCACAGAAACACAATTTTCCTCATAACTCGAGAAGTAATTAAGCAAATGGAACCAAATTTGGCATGTGGGTGTTTCTGGAGACAAAATTTTTTTCTATGATGAATTGGGACCCCTCCCCGGTTTAGGAGGGGGGGATCCTATACACATGAAATACAAATTTCCTCATAACTGAAGAACTAATCAAGGAAATGGAACAAAATTTGGCATGTGAAAGTTTTCGAGGGCAAGAATATTTTCTATGGTGAATTAGGACCCCTCCCTACTTTAAGAGGGGGGGCTCCTATACAAACGAAATACAAATTTCCTCATAACTCGAGAACTAATCAAGCAAATAGAACAAAATTTGGCATGTGGGTGTTTTTGGAGACAAAATTTTTTTCTATGATGAACTGGGACCTCTCCTTACTTTAGGAGGGGGGGCTCCTATACAAATGAAATACAAATGAACTCGAGAATTAATCAAGCAAATGGAACCAAATTTGGCATGTGAAAGTTTTCTAGGGCATGAATATTTTCTATAGTGAATTAGAACCCCTCCCCACTTTAAGAGGGGGGGACTCCTATACAAACGAAATACAAATTTCCTCATAACTCGAGAACTAATCAAGCAAATAGAACCAAATTTGACACGTGGGTGTTTTTGGAGACAATTTTTTTTTCTATGATGAACTGGGACCTCTCCTCACTTTAGGAGGGGGGGCTCCTATACAAATGAAATACAAATTTCCTCATAACTCGAGAGCTAATCAAGCAAATAAAACCAAATTTGGCATGTGAAAGTTTTCGAGGGCAAGAATATTTTCTATGGTGAATTAGGACCCCTTACCTTTTTAAGAGGGGGGGCTCTCATACAAACGAAATACAAATTTCCTCATAACTCTAGAACTAATCAAGCAAATGGAATCAAATTTATCATGTGGGTGTTTTTGTAGGCAAGAATATTTTCTATGGTATATTTTCTATGGATTTCCCCACTTTAAGAGGGGGGGGGGGTGCTCCTATACAAATGAAAAACAAATTTCCTCATAACTCGAAAACTAATCAAGCAAATGGAACCGAATTTGACATGTAAGTGGTTTTGGACGCAAGATTTTTTTCTATAGTGAATTGAGAACCCTCTCTTCTTTAGAAAGCGAGTTATGGCCCATCTCCCCTTTAAGAGGGTGGGCTTCCATACCAGTTTTAGATGGCAGAAATTTTTTCTATGGTGAATTACGACCCCTTCCCCTTTTAAGAGGGGAGCTCCCATACAAATTAAATTCAAATTTCCTTATAACTTGAGAACTAATCAAGCAAATGGAACCAAATTTGGCATGTGAGAGATTTTGGAGTCTTGAATTTATTTTACGATAGTTAGAGACCTCTCATCCCTGTGGTAGGGGGATATGGACTCTCATCCAAATAAAACAGAAATTTTTGCGAAACTCAAAAACTAATCGAACTCGAGAAATTCGAGACTCTTCCATAAAACATTAGTCAGTACAAGACCACAAAAACTATCTATAGTAACACTAGATCATTCAGGACGAGACGGTCGCGAGTGTTGCCGGTGACCCGCCGTCGGAAGCGCCGCCCACTGGGGGGCTTGCAAAACTCGAGATTGTGACAAAAATCATCCGAGATTCATGATTTATGTACAACACAGGTTAATTTGTGGCAATACGAAGTTTGTCGGGTCAGCTAGTATTTTAATAAAGAAACCTCGGTTCCTTTATTTAAATTTTGGCGGTTTCTAGACAGCATGGCTGCGCCCACTAAACGGATAAACTAATTTAAGTATGGCGAAATGAGTACCTTATTTTCTCTTGCACACCTTTAGCAGCATAATACTAAAGTGACATCTAGCGGTCGTTACCGATTTATGTTTTATCGAGCTTTACTTTCATGATACGAAATATTTCATGCATGCAATCAGAATAAATCATCGCACGTGACTTATACAGTACGAGCGTTGCCTATATTCCGGCGTTACCCGAAATATTACGTTCGCGAAACTTTCCACATATGAGCAAACCTTTTAGTCGAGCTGAGCAAACATTAAAAATCTGATGCAAATAAAATTTATTATCTAAATTTCGGCGTAAAATCCACAACATGTTACAATGGGCCTCGCGTAGAACGCTTCTTTCTCATCGTCGGGTCTACATTCGTGCGGGCAGTGCACGTTAATGATGCTATAATTGAAGAAACGGTCCTTTATCCTCAATACACACCTTCTCTCGTTGATCGCCTTCCAATCTATCACGCGATCCTGCATTCCGCCCAACACTACAAAGCCCGTTCCCAATTCGTTGGTAGCGCCACCGCTCTGGTAAAACTGGGTCTTCCATCCATTCCTCCGGTAGCTTTTCATCCTCCCAAATCCTCAAAATAACCCAGTTTATCATTTTGTGTACTCCGAGGCTCAATACTTAGTTTTTTTTTATTTTAAACGTGACCTTTTCATATGTTATCCATGTTATATCACCAACCTATGAAATTGTTCTCAACTACAGAAAATTTTACCTTGCAATTTCTCCGAATACATCTAGCTGATTCTACCATCTACTGATTGTACAAAACTGGTAAAAAAATCGGTGTTTATTTTTTCATGTTTAAAAATCAATTTTCTACAACTCACGCTTAGACATCATTTATGAGCAAACCTAGTTTCCGAGATACGATTTTTAAAAGCGATTCTTCAGCTTTAATGGTGCCAAATTCTGTGAAAGGTGCATATTTCCTCTTATCCGAAACATAGATGACGTTTAGAATAAATAGTTTTGTCATTTGTTTCTTTCACTTAACGCTGCTAAAATTTGAAAATTACAGAAATGTGTTTTGTTCCGCCTTCATAAAATCGTAAATATCTCAGCCATATTTGAACATACGTCCATACCTTCTTCGGCAAAGTTGTTCGTCATAAAATTTTCCATTTATAAAGTATAGCTACGTTGCTACGTTGAGACACTGTTCGATACACTATTTTGACGTTTATTTGAATAAAATTTCGAAAATTTCAACATTTAGCCAAATTCAATAAATTTCAGTAACCAAATATGACTTCAGACATGCCACCATAACTTTTTTTTGAATGTATCAAATCTCAATGATTGTGAAAAAAATAGTTAAATACCTTGTTTCATCTATTTTAACATTTCTAAAAATATTTTTTTGAATTTACTCCTGAAAAATGCCATTTTTTCATAAAACTCAAATGTGCGACGCCTAAATTGCGTCAACCAAAGTTGACGCCATATAGTTTTGTTGTAACACCCTAAGCTATCATTTGAGGGGTGAGCTCCCGGGTTTTCTGACATAGTGCTATTTTGGGACACTCTACTGGATATTTACGGATATTTCTTAATGAAATGGCAAACGTGCGCATACATACAGAATCATATTACAACCAAACACTATAACTGTAACGCACTTTTTCAACACAGATATCAAATTCGCCTAAGTTTAATCTTCTAGTCGTACAGGACAAGGTTGGGACAAGGAACTTTTGTCATCTTTTCTGGCGCACTTGCCTAACACGGACGTTAAATTGGTCTAGGTTTAATCGTAGTCGTAACAATTTTGTTGGGACGAGGAGGCTTTGTCACTCTTTCTGCCATACTTTCCAAGCAAAGACATCAAATTAATTTAGGTTCAATCGTGGCAAAGAATCTTCGACCTGATAGGACGGGAAGATCCTGTCAATTTTTTTTTCTAAAAACTCGTGAAAGCTTTGATGATATCTTTCGCAACCAATCACGAAACGAGGATTTCTGGTTGGAGAATACTTCATTATTTTCCTTTTTTCAATAGTACAACCTCAAGTACCAATATCTTTTTGTAATTTGGATCGACGCGTAGAAGATTTTCCGATAGATTAGTAAAAAATATTGAAATTCGATAAGGAAACCGCTAAGACATTAGCGTACAAAACCTGACCACTTTTCGAGAAAGATATTTTGAAATGACAGTCTATCGAGCCAAATTTTGCCGCAAGACGTATTCCTACGTCAAAAGATCCACTTTTCGCCCATTTGGACCACTGTGCCGTAGTACTAGATGAATATTCCTCGAGTGCATGAAATGATTGGTTTGAAGGGAAATGCCCACAATCGATGGAGAGGAAAAGTAGAGCTTAGAAAAACTCTCTAAGCATTGCCAGGATGAAGAATTTGGCCAAGTATCGACAAGTGTAGAATGAGTTGACGACGATCCTGAGGAGGAAAAGCTCCAGGAAGAGGACAGAGATTGTGAAGAGCTAGAATAACTATTCCGAGTACAGTTGAGAAAAATTCTTGATTCCACGGGCTTGAGAAATGAAGAAATCATGGAAAACTTTCAGTTTTATTCAGTTTTAATTTGGACTATTTAGGAATTAGGTTATGATTATCATCTTAACATTCCAAATTTGTTGGACATTTCCTCATCCGGTAGGATGGTCTTTCGTTCATTCACTCCTTCGCTACATTTGCAGCTCCGTGCTGACAAATTGTTAGTCAATATAGGTTTTTTTCTAATTCCCGTCATAATAAGTCAAGCCATTCTAATTTTCATCATTTGTTGGATGGATTTAATGAATACTCCAAAAGTTCTTGTGCTGATTTGACTAAAACACACTTACCTTCCCATCTGTGAACTTTGAAATCACTGAAAAGCGACTATTAAAGCATATTATTGAAATTACGCATCTGACTTTATTTCTAAAATTCGTCGTACCGTTTTAAAATCCGTCCATCAAAATTTTTCATCGTCCGAACTAAAAATCACAACAATGTTCACGAAGCTAAAGCGCATGCATTTGTGTAGGACGGCATGACAAATGTTATTCTACAAAATTTCTACAGGCAGGCAAGTTTTCCTGGCTGTAGAATAACAACAATGCCTTGCGCGAGTTATTTTCATTTATGAATGACGGAAATTAAAACGATTAGTCGACATTGTCTTCTTCGTCGCACGAAAAACGTAGGAAATTTGGCTGGTAAGACTTCTTTAATGATAAAAAGCATTTAAATAGATCTCAGCTCACTTTGATTGATCACGTATGATAGACAACAAACTAAAATATTAGGGAATTGCTAGTTTTGCATTATGTGTCATAAAAATGCTGATATTTTTAATAATTTGTGTTGGATAGGACGGGAATAGGCAATTACGACGATGTAGCAACATACCCTATTTATTAAATGAAGAGTCTAAGTCGAAACAAAGATCGAAAGGGTGATTTCATTTTAAACCGAAGTGTAAAACTAAAATTTGAATAACGAACTAATTACTAAATCAATCTTTTAATTCTTTAATGAATGGGAATCCGTTCAAAATCAACTTTTAAACCAGTACTATAGTTCGAATGTTAAGAGATAGGACATAAAATAATAATGAAACACTGAAGTAGAGAAACTCTTACTCTTAACTATAAAAGTTTTGATAACATTATTTTTTTATATTCAAGTAAATATTTGCTTTGCTGGAAGCACAATTCGAGCAGCATATTCCCACATTAGAATCACAAACAAAAAAGTTTAACTCTGTTCAGATATTCGGTTTCAGAATTGCTCAATTTAAATCACCCAATATGTGAGCCGCATGGCTGAGGTACGCCAGGACTTCTCAGCAATAAAAACAAACCTCCAAGAATCTCGGAAATTGCAGGTCGAAAGTTGAGATTCGAGAAACAAGAGATGAGAAATGCGAATCGGTAATTGAGTGCGGAAAGTTCACTATCTTCGAGATTTCGAGTAAATCGAAAAGCAGAAGTTCGTTTTCTAACATCCAAAAATTGAACAATAAACATTAAGGAGCGAAAAAAAATCCAGCCAGTAACATATACAAATCTGCCGTCATAAATCTTGTCTTATGAAGAAAGAAGCGTCAAAACAAGCATACGATACACTCACTAGTCGAGCGCATAAATCGTCCACTTGAAGTGCTGCCTCCGCTCGTTAGGCAGATTTTATGTGCGTGAGTATTACGAGCTATGTCGACTGATGGCAGCAGATTTACGGCGGGCAGCATAACGCGACCCTGGCTTCTGCTCCTGCCGCTCGCTCCTGCTACTGCGGCTACTGCCACCGCGCGGGATGCACTGCGTGGCAGGACGATGATAATGATAATATAGTGCCGGCGCTGCCGTTGGTTCCACCGGAATGTGCACGAGATTTTGCCAAATGAGCACTCGGTCAGATATTAAGCATCAGCACGAGCGCGAAATTACAGCGCAAGTGCCATGGCGGGCGGCAGCAGCAGCGGTTTGTTTCGAGGATCGTGATTCTGTCGGCTGGAACGATCGTTAGATTACGGACGGATAGACTATGGAAGTAGAAGATATTAGGAACGTCATCATCGGTTTATGCGTTGCATAGTTGATTGGGTTCAGGTAATTATTCAAGAATAGCACAGTTTCTATTAAATTTACTTGCAGTGAGAAATAACTTCGTTAGCTAATTACAGAATGCTGCATCGGTAATAAGCACAAGGAGTCCTCACGATGCTGACGCAGAAGGTTTGATGTGGAAGCAAAGCAGAAGCAAAAAGTAATATTTCTCCTGAAAACAAGTACCTAGCAACGCTGCTTTGGGATCCCCCCGGGGAAACTGGCAGCAATCTTCGGTGCAGCAGCGAACAGCCCAGACGGTGTTTTCTTCTTGACCTTGCATTGTCGCGCCTTTCAGTTCCAAAGTCGGAAACTTTGCACCACCACCCATACCCGTACGGAACGATCGCATATCATCATCGGAAGATTGCATGCCGGGGGCACATTTTTAATTCGTTTTTGTACACTGTGCGAGAATGCTGCCAGCAGCCAGCGGTCGGTTCTGGATCTGACCGGCCGGCCGGCAGTCTGTGCGAAAATGCCAGCAGTTCTGAGGCCGCCAACCGGGGGCACAAACGGACGGACAGTCAGTCAGACAGAGAGACAGAGGTCGTCGAAAGAGGTTAGATTGAACGTCTAAATTGATCGTGCAGCAAGTAGGAGCAAAAAAACCTGTTTTAGTCCACTCAGTATAGTATGACGGTGTGGTTTTTTTGTTTTGTTTTCGACATAATTCAATTGGGTGTAATTCGTATATGATGTAAAAACATACATCCATCACACCGAATAATGCTGAAAGGACATTCAATTTCGCAACATATTTAGTTAGACTTAGATTTTCACAAAAAGCTTCTATTTTGATTATATATTCAAAAATTATAAAGTGTTTCTACCCATGCAGCAAGTTTGTAATTATTATGTGTAATTATCTGAAAGGTATATTTACCATTTACATAATCTGAATATTACGATTTGCTTCTGGAACGCAAATTGACACAAACATATATTTTTAGAGCTTTGAAACATGCTAATTTATTATTATGTTTTTGAAATTCACCAACGCTATTCGTTCGAACATAATAGACATACAAAGAAGGACAACCAGTAAATTACTATTCATTAGTGTATATTAAGTTAGTCGCTTTTATTCATGGTTAAATTTAAAACGAAAAGGCTACTGTTTTGCAAAAAAAAAGTCAAGTTGTTTGTCAAGTTTAAGGCAATTAATTCCAATATTTACAACAGTTTGCTGAATTTCATCGAATTTCTCTTGTAACCTGTTATTCAATCTATGTCAGTAAGCGGCGTAAACCTGTTAGGTCTAATATTTTGTGCAATATTTCTAACCGCAAATAATGCTAACGTAACCAAATATCAATAAATTACAATCAATTAATATTTTAGTTGGAAGTTTCTAATTTCAACTGTTTCAATTTGCTATCTCACATTATCTGAACAACCACGTTCCTCTACTCCGTCGTGTAAACCAGCCAAGAACTCACTTTTCGTTCCTAATTATAATCATAACGATTTTCCAATTTTCCCATTGTCGAGTTTTCTGTTAGTCGGCCCCGGACCTGTATCGCTTTTTTTATTCTCGCTTTCGCAGCCGGAGGACGCATGCGTCCTTCTTCAGGTTCCATTAATGCTTAAAACACGCGTAGAATAATATAAAATAGCCCATCAATTCTCGAACACAGTTTTCTAAATATTATTTTTTTGATGGGAATTGTTCCAAGTACTTCGCATTACGAGCTAAAAATTGCATTTGGCTTCTTTTCCAAATCGAAATAAAATCAAATTTCTTCAAACTTCTTTAAATTAACCACTGTTGTTGGATTGTCTTCTGAACCTATGTCAAGTCAAAGGAGTGCTGTCTTATTTACCCCCGATCCCGGTCTCCCGGTCTCCCATCAGAACGAAACGCTAGCCAGCAGTTCAGCTGCCTCCGAACAGGCTTCTGTTTCTCGCTAAATTATTATATGACGTGCGCGGTGCGCGATCTCCAATGCGTTTGCTCTTTGCCTCGCGGTTTAGCTTCTTGCTGATCGAACCCCGACGAGTTGCATCGCTGGCTTTGGCTTCCCGGTGCGAAACGCTTGCGAGCCTTGCTGCAGCAAGAGGTGAAATAATTGATCCCTGCGGCCTCTAGAAAAAATATTTGCCAATGCAGTGTGCAGATGTAGTGCAGCATCTACCCCATTCGCCAACCAACCCACTTTCAGTTGATGCATTTGGCGTTTAGCCAAAGAGCTTGGATGCAGGTTTCTACTTCTTTGTGTCGGTTGATCACGGTGGCAACTGGTGCATAACTTAATGTGACCTTTGCTGTATATGGATAGATTATTGTTCTTTCGTTGGGAATATAAATGCACTCGAATGAAAAAATAAAATAAAATAAAACAAATGCTTTCCCGATCATTGATCTGTAAACTGCGCGGAAAGCTGACCGCACAAAGCAGAAAATGGGAACAGGAAACGGTTTAGGAAGGTATAAATCATAAAGCACAAAATTGAAAGTACTAAGCACCACACTTGATGCTTAAAAAGAAAAGCAGAATTCAAAGTGTTGAACACGTTAATCAAAAATGTAAAATGAAATAAAATAGTGATAATTTAAACAGAAATTGTTTTAAGCTAGAAAAAAAATAGTTGAAGCCAGTCAGCATTGACTGCTCAACAAATAAGTAGCTAAATTTGTTGAAGTAAGCGAA
This sequence comes from Sabethes cyaneus, assembly GCF_943734655.1. Classification (NCBI taxonomy): domain Eukaryota; kingdom Metazoa; phylum Arthropoda; class Insecta; order Diptera; family Culicidae; genus Sabethes; species Sabethes cyaneus. The sequence continues at coordinate 149,457,958 of NC_071355.1, read as the reverse complement.
ACTACCTATATATATCTAGCTGTTTTCTGCATTGTGGTAATATGAAAAAGATTTTCCCTTACAACAAACTAAAGACTCAAGATAATGCTCTAGTAAAATTAACTTTGCCATTTTTAACGAGATATTATTTTAGACTTTCGACAATACATGGCAAAACAGACCTATTGTCTAGATTTGTCGAAGATCGTGTGATGATATTCGTTTGGATTATAACACCTTATAACAGCAAGCATGATAGGCCATCACTTTGACGTAGCCCTCTGTGTGATTCAAACAAACTCGGCAATCCACCCGAAATCCAAACATAGCACTGTGCATCATACATTGTAGATTGGACCAGTTTGACGCGCTTTCTGTGGAAGCCGGGCTCGTCCATGATTTTCCATAGCTGTTTTCGGTCGATGATATCATATGCAGCCTTGAAGTACCTTGCCGCCATTGTTCTCCGCATGGGCGCTATTCAGGTGCTTACAGAAGTGCTCCTCACGATCGTCCGTCAAGATACTGCCATTCTTATCCCGAAACATTTCGGCACAATGCTTTTGCGGGATCCGTACTGTTTCTGGTAGAACTCTATATCAAAATCTATGTACGTAGTCGCCTAGTCGGTGACTCATGTGCACAAGCTGTTCAACTTCGACAAAAAATCGAAATTTCGACTACCTAGTCCGAATGATCAGCAGATTCACTCCGTCATTTTCTTAGTACAGACTAACAGACGTAACACTGAAGCCTCATTCCATCGCCAATAAAAACGATCATGTCAAATTTTCACTTAAGTCAAGACTCAAACAACAGTCGCTGCGCGAGAACGACGCTCGTCTGGGCTGGCGCTGTTGTCAGATAATATACAAGTAAATTTATAGCATTGCTAAATTTATAGCAACATACTCTGCGTAGCGCGAAGACTACACCAGATGATGCTAGTGTTTTTTACAAGTTTTAGGTGTGTCATTGAAACGATGTAACAAAACATTTGTTTGAACATTTGAAAATTTGTTCGAAGTGTTACGTCTGTTAATCTGTGCTTAGACCATGCAATTAGAGAATATCACTGATGAGTACAACTAGGATTGGGATATCGGGAGTACCGGAACCGGGAATACCGGTACTACCGGCTGATTTTCCAGTACCGAAATACCTGTACTGGCACAAGAGAATACCGGTACTTTCGGTACTGGTCAATTATGCAATTTTTCTAACATTCGTCCATTAAGTCGAAGCTGAGGGACAATTTTAAAATAATTTCCAAAACGGCGCACAATATTCTGATGAATTTAGCAATTCAACACTAGTGACAACGTCCAGAAAAATGTTGAGCGTTCGTTAAGGGAATGAAGATGGCTAGCTGATCATGACGGAAAAATTTGAACGGACTTCAGACGCTTAAGGCAGTTCCAGCTTTAAGGAGTTCGATTAGACCTGTACGGCTGGCAAAGGGTGAACATGTGCATTCCATAACCTCTATTCATTAACTCCTATTCCAACCTCCACGAGGTGCCGGCTGGGGTACGCAACTTCCGTTGTCGTATGCTATCAGAAAAGGGGGCACAGTGGCTCCCGCCCACATAAAGATGGCAGCTCCATCAGCGGGATAAGGACCTTAGGTTAACAGCATACTGTACCGGAACACAAAAAAGTTACCAAAAATGAAAGAAGAAATCTCTCTGGATTATTGGCAACGACCTTTAGCATGAAAACACGGACACGAATCGGAACATGGAATATACCGACCCTTGCCCATCAGGGCAAGCTGGCTCACCTTGCAAGGGAAGCTAACCGCCTGAAGCTTGAAATCCTGGGGCTGAGCGAGGTTCGCTGGCCGGGTACTAGCGAACACAGGACATCATCCGGGCAAGTCTTGCTCAACTCTGGCATACGAGGTGAAAATGCTACTCGAGTAAGAGGAGTTGGATTCCTACTGAGCCCAGGGGCACATGCAGTCCTGATGAACTGGGAACCGATAAATAAGCGAATAATCGTTGCCAGTTTCAGAACACGGGTTAGGAACCTTACAGCAATCCAGCGCTATGCGTCAACAGATGCTGCCGACCTGCAGAAGAACGAAAGTTTTTACAGCCAGCTGAACAGCATGGTTGAGAAAATCCCGAAGGGGGACATCCCAATCCACATGCGCGAAGATTGGCTCAAACAACACGGACCTTGAAGGCGTCATGGGACGCCATGGCCTAGAAGATATGGGCGAAAACGGGAGCTGTTTACAGAATTCTTGGTAATAACAACATGGTCATTGATGGATCGCTCTTCCCCCATAGACCAGTACATAAAGTCACGTGGGTCTCCCGCGATGGCCGAACAGAAAACCAAATCGACTACATCTGCATCAGCCGGAAATGGCGAAGGAGCCTTCTTGATGTACGCAACACACGCAGCGCTGATATTGCATCCGACCGTCATCTTGTTATCGCTGAGATACGTCTACGCGTCACACGCGTCCAACGGCGGGAGGAGAAAGTTGGGTGCCGCTATGACGTCCGCCGATTGGAGAATCCTGAGGTGAAAAGGGCCTTTGTCGAACAACTTGAATCTCGAGCCTCAGAGCTGCCACCTGGTGGAACCGTCGAAGAGCAATGGACCAGCATCAAGAACGCCTTCATCACGACCAGTAATGAAACCCTCGGCAAAGCGCGCAGTTGGCGGAGGAAACGGATTTCGGATGAAACTTGGAGGAAGATCGACGAGCGGAGAGTGGCGAAAGCCGGCATTGAGCGAGCGCGGACCAGATCGGCTAAGACAGCTGCCCGTCAACGATACGCCGAACTGGAGAGGGCTGTTAAACGTGTTTGTAGGCGGGACAAGAGAGCCTGGATTAACTCCCTAGCCGAACAAGGAGAAACCGCCGCCGCCAATGGTGATATCCGTTTGTTGTACGATATTTCTCGCCGCCTTAGTGGTGCCAGGATGAATACAAAGATGCCGCAAAAGAACAGAGCTGGTCAGCTACTGACTGACCGTACAGAACAGCTTAAGCGATGGACTGAACATTTTGAACAACTCTTCCGAGTTTCAAATGTCAGAGACCAACAAAACCAGCAGCGTATGACGCCTACAGTTCGTCGAATTAATCGCGTCAACTCGGAGGCGCCATCGCTGGATGAAATTGTAGCAGCGAAACCGCAACTTTTCCGGTGGACTGGATGCAAGGCATATCGCTCAAAGTCCATAAGAAAGGAGACCTAACTGAATGCGGTAACTGGCGCGGCATCACGTTGCTCTGTATTACTCTTAAAGTACTCTGTAAGGTAATCCTCAACCGGATCCAAGAGAAGATTGACTCTCCGGCAGCAGCAAGCTGGATTCCGTGCTGGCCGATCATGTATAGATATATCACAACGTTCCGTATTATATTGAAGCATATCAACGAATTCCAAGACTTTCTTCTGCTGGTGTTCGTTGACTTCGAAAAGGCGTTCGACCGACTCAACCGCGAAAACAGCTGGGGCGCACTTAGGCGTAGAGGAGTTCCAGATAAGCTAGTCCATCTCATCGAGGCTCAGTACGAGGCGTTCTATTGCCAGGCTTTGCACGACGGCGTCTTGTCCGAACTTATAAGGGTTACTGCTGGCAAAAGACAGGGCTGCACTTTACCACCGCTTCTGTTTCTCATCGTTATGGATGAGATATTAGTAGGAGCAATTGACAGTAGACCAAATCGAGGATTGCCTTGGAATCCTCTGACGATGGAGCAGCTAAATGACCTCGACCTATTCGATGGCATTGTCTTGCTCACACAACGCAAGACAACGTTACGTTAAATACAAGGACATTACAGCTACTAGCGCTCAGTCGTCAACGAACCTTTTTGCGGAGCATTTCAAAAGTGTGTTTGATGTACCTGCGACTGCTAATAATATACCACTGCAAGACAGTAGTGCTGAGGTATACCAACTATCGCAAAATAGTGTTCGTAATAGTATTCGCAGACTGGACAAAAATCTTGCACCTGGCCCCGACACACTACCGAACAAACTTTTGAAAGAGTATCAGGATGAATTAATGGAACCTTTCGCGAGTTTGTTCAATGCGTCTCTCACTTTCGGCTACTTTCCCTCGATTTGGAAGGTGTCTCGAATTAGTCCAATTCAGATGTGGAGAACTACCGCGGAATAACTATTCAATCGGATATACCAAAGCTTTTTGAACAGATTGTGTACGACTATTTGTATGAAAAAGTTGCGGAACGCATTTCCTCTACGCAACACGGGTTTTTGAAGAGAAAATCAGTTACTACAAACCTCTGTGAATTTACGTCTCTAGTGAATGACTACATCTCGAAAGGATGTCAAGTAGATTGTATATACACAGACATGAGTAAAGCGTTTGATGCCGTTAAGACCGAAAGTATTATGCAGGCGGCTGCTGATTTTGGCATCGGAGATCCGATCTACAATTGGCTAGGAAGTTATTTGCTACACAGAGTTCAATATGTGAAAGTTAAGGAAAATGTTTCAGACTCCTTTGTTGTTAATTCAGGTGTGCCGCAAGGAAGCCATCTGGGTCCATTATTGTTTATGCTGGTGATGAATAAGCTTCCAACTATGTTGTCCAATGCTATAATTTTAATATATGCTGACGATGTAAAAATATTCTTACCAATCAAGACTGACGCTGACTGTCTCAAACTTCAACTTGACATGGATGACTTTGGAACGTTTTGCTCAAATAGCGGCTTAAATATCAATCCGGACAAATGTTCGGTAATGACCTTTTCTCGGAAAATACGAAAAATTGAGTTTCAATACTCTTACAACGGAATTGTCCTGCCCCGCAGAGAAATTGTTCGAGACCTAGGAATTGTTTTCGACAGCTCACTTTCTTTTACAAATCATATAGACAATGTTATTAAGGACTGCCTTAAATTATTCTCTCTCGTGAGGCGATTCGGGCGAGACCTAAAGGACCCACATGCAATATTGGCTATATACGTTGGACTTGTACGGAGTAAGCTTGATTTTGTGAGCGTTGTGTGGCGCCCTCAATACGTAACTTATATACAACGAATTGAGAGCATTCAAAAAAAGTTTGTACGTTTTGCCTTGCGGAATTTGAGATGGAATGGAGACCAACTGCCGCCGTATCTAGATCTCTGTTCTCTAGTCAACATGGACACGATTCACTGCAGGCATAGAATAGCTGATATAGTGTTCTTCGTAAACATTTTATCTGGACGAACCGATAGTCAAACACTTGGTTGCACTTTAATCAAAATCAGGTCGTGCTCCGTAACAGACGTGTTTTCAACCCGCCTCATAGAAATAGGAATTATTCTCTTCATGAACCAACGTGCCGTTTTATGAGAGCTTTCAATGATCTACAGCATGTAGTGGAAATTACTATGCCACCAACTACCATTAAAAATAGGCTTAGTTTATATTTAAGGGGACAACTGCATTTCTTTTAATCATTGTATTCATTTGTATTCATTGTGTTAATATAAAGTTTTTTTTGGCAACGGGCTTGTAGCCTATACCTTAATGACCAATAAACCGGTCACTGCGATATATCATTCGTGCCTGGTGGCGTGACAACTCGATATCCAACGTGGAACTCCATCGTCGATGTCATCAACGGCCGATAACAAAAGAAATTCGTGAACGTAGGTGGAAGTGGATCGGACACATCTTGAGGAAAGGAGCGAACGAGATCTGCAGAGAAGCACTCGACTGGAATCCACAAGGACAGCGTAGAAGAGGCAAACCCAGAGGCTTATGGCGACGGAGCTTAGCCAACGACATCCGGACTGTAGACGTGAACCTGTCCTGGCGACAGGTAAAAGTCATGGCGGGTAACCGTCAGCAGTAGAGATCTCTGATTTCATCCCTTTATTCTGCCGGATCGGCGGACATGGACACCTAAGTAAGTAAATCTATACAGTATTGTACAATGTCTGTACAAAAGTTGTAGAACACACATAGAACATGAGAACATAAGTAACTTTGTCGAAAATGGTAACTATCTATCTCTTCTGGTTGTCGAAATATTATGATTTGTATGTAAAAAGCACTTAAAAAGCACTTTTTTAAATAACTGTAACTTTTGGGGATACAATAAGATACAGACAACTGATACTTTTATTTACAGGTTTTTTGTTACACGTTTATGTGTGAGTTATTTGATCTGTCACCAATTACCATCTTGAAAAAGATTTGAGCTCAAAGAAGTACTATTTTTCACCAAAAAAGCTCAATATCTCGGAAAGTTTAGAAAATAACGTACAATGATGTTTCATTAAAACGTGAATTTTAGTAAGACAATAGGGAAATATAATAGAGAATAGACAATATAGAATAAGTTAGGGAGAAAAAAACTGTGTTTAAGGGTTTGTCCACAAATAACTGTATCTTGAATATGTGAGAAAATATAAAAAAAGAAAAGTCTATCGAAAAAAAATTGACCCGATTCTCTTCAAACTCGCTGTACTTTTTCCTTTTTGAAAACAATTAGTCTCGTTTTTTTTTTATTTGGCGTTTAGGGTGGCCCTTTCTGAGTTAAAGTGGTCCCAAAAAACGCGATTTTGACCTACCTTCCTACCTCAATATTTTGTTCTAGAAAGCCCATTAAAATACTTTTCATTTGCTGCGTCAATCCTTTGAATCGGTCCAGTGGTTCACAATTTATGAAGGAAGGAAGGTAATAATCGCATTTTTTGGAATCCCTCTAATTCAGAATGCGCCACTCTAGGGGCCAAATAAAAAATTATGGGTTTAATTATTTTCAAAAAGAAATAATAGAGTGAGCTTTAACAAAATCGTACCAAATTTCTTTTAACTATACATGAGGCCATTGCAAATCATTTTCAAAATTTTTGTCACCCCCCCTTGGAAATTGGCTTGAAAAATCGGGGGGCAAAAAAATAATTTGTAGGATATGAGTTAAATTTTTTTTATAAGATCAATTGTCTGTGGGCTCTGCAGCTTAAAAACTCGAAAAATGAGTGTACGAGTTGAGTTAACGCTTCTAGCACGAAATAGAAATAGAAGTTCAAACAGTGGAATTCCCGAAACTCGGCCAAAAAAATTTTGTTTTGTTTTTGTCTTTTTGTTCGTAGATTTTTGCATGAAAAATAACAACTTATTTATTAAAAGGAAGAATAGATTTGATTTTCACGTTTAAACTTTAAGTAAAAATGCCTAAAATCCAAATTTTTTTTGCTCGATTAAAAAATTCTCTTTGTTTTTTTCAGTGGCCCAACACCGGAGGGACAAAAACTTATATTTGTAATGGCCTAATCGAGTCTAAAATTGTATATAATAGCATCATATATAATCGAGCCTCTATATAATCGAGTCCGACCTGTAATGCTCTAGCAAAATTTAGCTTTGCCATTTTAAACAAGATATCCGCTCGGTTCATAACACCTTGAGACCATCACCTTGATGAAGCCCTCTGTGCGATTCAAACGAAGTCAACAATCCACCCGAAATTCAAACACAACACTGTGTAGCATCCATCGTAGATTGAATCAGGTTGGTTGAAAAGCTTCCTGGGGAAGCCAATCTCGTCCATGACTTTCTATGACTATTTTCGGTCAATGGTATCAACTGCAGCTTTGAAGTCAACGAACCAATGATGTGTGGGAACTCTGTATTCACAGTCTTTGTGGAGAATATGCCACAGTGTAAATATTTGATCCGTTCTTAACCGTCCTTCAACAAAACCGGCTTGATAAATTCTCACAAATCTGTTCGCAGTTGGTAATAGTCCGTGGGAAATGATTTGGGACAGCACTTTGTAGGCGGTATTGAAAACGGTAATCCCACGATAGTTCTCACAGTCCAACTTGTCTCCCTCTTGTAGATCGGGTAGATACCTCCCAAATTCTAACAATCAGCCAATGCAGACAAGTGGCGAGCTTCCCTGGTCCCATTTTAACGAGGAGCGCTCTGATGCCATACTTTCCAGTCGATTTATTATTTTTAACAGCATGTTGGCCGCCATGGTCCTCCGCCTAGACGCCATTTAGGTAGACCAAACCTCGTGTTTCAGTCTTGACCTTGTCTTGAATGCGGTCAGGCATACATAATTATTTTTTTGAAACGGTGGTTCTACAATTGATGAAGGGACGATAGGGGAAAGAAATGAAGAATTTTTGAATGGAGGGGAGAGAGTGGAAAGGTGAAGGGGGCAGGGGGGTTGCTACGCTTAATAAGTTGTCGTTGTGACTCCTACCTTTTTTCCAATACTGGAAGGTGCATGGGTCGAACCAAGCTATAATCTGCGATTATAACCGGATTCGAACCTACAACACCCGCCAGGGCATGTGGCTCGCTGGTACTTGAACCTTTGAACCATGTCGCTGGACTGTACCTCTTAACAGGAGAAACCGAGTGTGATCGAGCTCGCATAGGCAATAGTGTGGTAGTCGATGGGGACGAATTCGAAGTGGTGGACGAATTTGTATATACAGCTTTAGTCACTATATTACAGATACTAGAGATCTGCAGAAAACTGCGTGCTCTACAGTTGTTGGCCGAAGGAAAACAATGATTTTCCGCTGATGAAACAAAAAACAAACGTTTGGAAAAGTTTCGATCTAACGAAGGCTGCAATACACCAGCGCAAAATAGAAAAGGTGCAAATTGAGAATATTCCTTACCGAAACATAACGCAGATTGAAGATAATAGGGTTTTGTTAGCTACTGTTGTGCTAATTTCATGAATTCGAGTTTCGCACTTCTGCCCCGCGGTATTCGCACTTTTGCCCCGCTAGTGGGGTAAAAGCGCGGATCGGCACTGGATCAGAAGAAAGAAGAATTTTTTTTGCAGAAAACTATTACCGCAGATGATTTATAGTTGAATGTGAAGACATTGAGTTACTGCATCACTATAAAATATATTATGTTGCTGTCCTTCTTTTTATCTCACGAAAATTGATGACAACTTCAAATATCGCACTTATGCCCCGCCCCGTCCCCTTGTAGACAAGGTAACTTCGATATAACGTACATTTTGATTTTCAAGTTGTACGTTATATTGAAGCACACCTAAAAAACTCAAAAATATAGCTCATATTACTTTATTTTATTCCTGATTGACTACTTTTAATGAATAATGATAATATAATCCAGCAACCTTTTTCGTGGTTTTTCCTGCATACAGTTTTTAACGAACACATGAGATGTACAGTACAGTGTTTAGCACACTAACATAAAACCGTTAGCCACTTTCGGTTTCCCCTTAAATCGAGGTTGCCTTATATCGAGTTATTACTGTATTAGAAAGATAAGAGATCAGAAAAATCAAGTACTAAGAAATAATCAGAAAACAGTGGATAGTTATTAGATAAAACGGTGGTGAAGAACTGACTTTTTATTTCTATTTTTTAAATTTTATTTTCATATCCAAAGTGTATGAAAAATGACAAATGTTAAGTCTAGTCTTTCAACGCCCATTGTAAAATGCGGATACCTGATTTTTGATTTTGGATTCTGAAATTCTGAGATCAGGATTCAAGTTGGATTAAATTCTAATTACTAGTTCTAGTTACTACGTATTTGTATTACAAAAATTATATCCAGAAACCGAACATTGTGCATTCGCTAGGAGGATTGATCGCGCTCGTCAGCCGTATACCCCTTTGCTTCCAAACTTGCTCCGTCTGATTCTTTTGCCCGATTAGAGGCAAACTTGTGAGAACGCAACGGAAGAATCCAGCAGACGAGACCTTTGCCCCGAGGGCTACCGAACGCAGCCACGGTTCTAAGGTAAAATTATGCGAACTCTCGCACCGATAACCACAGTCGTCTTCTTCTGTTCGATCAAATGACGCTTCAGTTTCTGGTGAAGGGCCACTGGTTGCAGCGCCTTTAGGACGGGATAACAGACATCAACGAGGTCGCTTGAGAGGTCCTTTCCAAAAACGTGAACCGAATGGAGGTTGTTTTCTTTTTCGCTTCTTTGCTCCGAATATTCGAGGCGCGCTCGTGTTTCAATGCAGATAACATGAGTGAGCAATCCTGTTACGTATACAACTTCGAGAGTCGAGCGACTGTTCGGCAGCTTCTGATTATTGTGGCCTCTGGCGTTTTATTAAGTGCCAAGAAAAGGTGCATCAAGCTTTTGCAGTGGAGAAGAACTTTTCCTTTTACTTTTCATTTTAGTATCATGTTTGGTTCCCAACGATAGTCCGTCAGTTTCGCTCTCAAATATCTGGAGCACTTCAATAGAATGCAATAGCAATGCTGGGCATTTTTCGTTAATGATTCGCCCTTTGGCTGCCAGCAGAATTCTCATGCAATGTTTTCAGGCATTACGCGAAACAGCGATCAAGTCAATTCTACGATGCCCGCTATGTTTTTTTTTATTAATATCGCCTCAAGTCATTTTAATTAAACTCATGTTAGGTTTGAGAAAATCAACTCTTAAAGGGATGAACTCCAAATTAGCTCATCAAAATTTTTGCAAACCACGTCTGCACCATCGTCGTTGCAATCTTTCGGTCTGGATTCCACTGGACCACGACTGAATGGTCGAAAGCCTCCAATAAAACAATCTCCTTTCGCCTTTTACGACAGCTAGCCAGCCAAGCAAACCGTTTGAACCCGACCCGGACTCGACCCAAGCGAGCAAATACACACCTCCGCCAACTCCTTGCACCATGCGTTTCCGCAATCATTACGCCCTTCGAAACTACTACGAGCGGTGGTCCTTTCAATTACGACGCACCTCTCGAGAGCAAGGTGAACGGTTTTCCCTGAGCCTACCGCTTGTTACCATTTCGCCGGTGGAAAGGAGACCTAAGGAGACCATAAATATAAAACAAAAGTCTCGGATATGACGAGTTGTTGCTTAATTAAAGTGATAGTAAACACTTGTTTACTGTCCGCGAACATTTCGTTAATTGACTTCTCGGCGTCCAGAGACGGACGCGTTGATATGAACTCATTAACAGTTAACTCGATTCGAGCGTTAAAGGGAATATTTCAAGTTCAGGAAGTTCATGGTGAAGTAAGGTTGATTTTACTATTTTACAATACCCCATTCAAAGATTAATTAAAAGATCATAGTTAACCTTGGTTGGATAGTTCGAGTCGTTGGCAGCATGTTTACTATTGTTATCGACACAAAATATTTACAAAAAGCACTACCCGAGCAGCGGCGGTGAAAGGATATCAATAAAAAGATATCAAACTGCGTTATGGAAATAGAATAACTTCTAATCAAAATTCAATTTTGTTTTCGCTGACGTAGTTGGTAAAATAACAAATAATAATATCATAATTTTACTTCTTTATGACCAAAATAATGAGTACTTGTTCCATTTGATAAACGAAGCAATAACATGACTGTATTTAGAGTCTGAGGTAATATATTTTAGTGTTATTGAGATATTGAATAACAAACAATAAAAAAATATCATATTACTCAACAACTAAATGTGTTGTCATATCGCAATAAGATATTGGTAGGATATTATTTCGATATGACTTCCTTCTCGGGCCACGCTTTTAATTACCTCCGCAATACAATAAGAAGGTTGCTATACTAGATCAGTCGAATCTCGGCTTAAAGTTGTTACTAGAGTTTGTGAAATGACGAATTATTACGCAAAATATTCAACTTAGTTCTCAACCCATAACCAACAGTGTAATGTTGCAATCTAATGGCTTCGTTGGACCTGCAAACAACTTTTCGTGTATCTTTTTAAATACTATCAGTGCGATCAGCAATCGATTTGTTATTAGGATAGCAAAAACCATTGGATATTTCTTATCCTTTTATCTTGTTCGCCGCCTTCGGATACATATTTATGCTAGAGTTGGCACAGTCTGTCGAAGCTTTGGTTGCAAGGATTGTATGCATGTATACCAAATAGCAAAAAAAGCAAAACATTCCTCAAGGCTGACAAGCGGTTTGATAAGAAAATCGTTTCGTGCTTTTAGCTTGCTTGTGCTGACAAGCCCAGCTTGCAACAACCATGACATTGGCTGTGCTGCTGCATTGCGAGTATTAAATTGTTTCCTACCACACACAGGTGCAACCGGCTGACCAACTATCGGACGCCAAAGGGTAGCTGATGGCTGGAGACTGCGTTGAGAACACCAAATTAAGCACAAAACAGCGAAATACCCGTAACTGTAAGGTACCGCACAAGCGTACCGGTTGCCCGTCCAATTGAACTCCAATTGACCTATAGAGGTTGCATTCCGTCTGCACCGGCTGATGGTGAAAGTTCAATAAACCAAATTTCGGCTTCTCGAAGCTAGCGCCAAATCATTCAGACGAAAGCCAGAGGCAGGTGTTTCCCCAAAGTACGTTCATACGGTTCAGATTTATTCTGTTATTATTGGTTGCCCCCTTTCTCCCTTTCGGCACAAAAACAGACGTACCTTACCTAGCGCACTGTTCAGTTGTAGTTCCACTTTTGTAAACATTGTTGGTTTGAACTTAGCCCACACAAAACAAAATAAAATAGCTCATAGCATCGCATAGGTTAAGAGTGCTTTATACGACCGAGCAGGGTTAACTTCTAATCTTCGATCCAACAGACCTCACCTCATCATTTGCTTAACACAAGTACCAATCACTCGAACATGAGGGATTCCAGTGTTGTTCCACACTCCACTGGTATGAATGCAAAGTGCGGAGGTTATTTTGTACTGTGGTCTGTGGAGCAAATTAGTTTTGGTTTTTTAATGCGGTATACAGAGAATAGTAAGCAAAACTCGAACGAAACAAGATAAAAACAAAATAGACCCTATGTCTGAGTGTGAGTACCAAAAATAATTAACAACTCCAAGATAATTTTTTGGAAGTTTAGAACTGTACGCAACGCTAACAGCCATAATTATACAGTTGGATTTCGAATTTGGCACCAAATACGTGTCGCCTATGTTACCAAAATCGAAACCGTGCCAAAATCAAGACCCTTTTGTTGCCAAAATCCAGGCGTGCCAAAATCAAACCATGCTAAATTCCAAAAAAAAGTAACTTGTGAAATTAAATTAACAGAAAGGTGATGGAAATGCTGAGTCAAAATTGATTTTGACGTTTCTATGTCGTAAACTTGATATCCGGTAACGCAGTTGCTTATTTCTTAAATTAAATTCTAAATTAATCAAAACTCATCGCGATGATTCAAAATGAAAGCATGGATTACATAACTTGCGATCAATTCATGCATGAAAAAGCATGAGCTTTAATTTGCTGTTCTCTCACTCTCATAAATTAATTCTCAGTTAGAAAACAATTGCCTGAGAATTTGACGTTTTGGAATTATCTTTGAGAGTGTTTCGAATCGAATCAGTATTTTTAACGATGAATAGCAACACTGGAATCAGCGCCGTAGCGTGCGGTTGGCCAGACTGGCCTCCGCCAAGGGCGCTAGCTCTTGAGAGCACAAAAAAGGGCATGCGTTTCAGTAAACCATTAGCAATAACATATGCATTAAAAGCTGGGCTGAGCGAATTTTCATGCAACGCTACCAGCTGATTTGCATGCAACAGCCATGGCAAAAAGTTAAACAATTACGCTCGATGCTTTGTTCGTACTGCCAGCTTCACCCCGTAATGAAAAAGTTGGACATGGTGGGGCACTTCGTATCCGCTGAATAAATCCAATCTGGCAAAACATCATTCCCCGCGAGATAGGCGAAAGCGTTGAACGAAAATCTGGTTCCGGAAAAACCCGATAGTGCTGCACGACCGTACCGTGCATTAGAAGCTGAAGATCGAGAACAAGGTGGTCTCATAGTTCCGCGCCTTGGGCCGGAAGGTCGGAGCAACCGGTTAAACAGGTTAGTACTGAGCCAAAATAGACATTTTTTTGCGAAAGCGTTAGTCAATGCTGGTTATGTCTGAGTAGCATGCAACCATCCAGAAAACGGCTTAAGGTGCTGGTGAAAAACATCTTTCCGACGAAGCACAATGTCGCGTTCATAATAGGTGACGAAATGTACTTGACGTTGATAGCGGCAACGACTGGCAGAGGACCGAGTATTTTACGTCCCCCACCAAGAAAATAAGCGCTGACGTCAAGAAAATCTTACCAAAGAAGATCCTTCTGAGACTGACGATCAGCGAGAAGAGAATGTTCAAGCCGCTGTTGTTTTTTCGGAGTTTACGGTGAATAAGGAGATACGAAGATACAGTATGAAGTATCTACCGGATGTTGCTGTCTTCATCAATAAGTATCGCGTAAAGGACGAGCAAGTCATTTGGCCGACTCTGGCCTTGGTTCATCATGACAAGAGATCACTAGAGGAGATGAATCGGCTGAAGATAAACGTTGTACCGACGATCACCAACTCTCCGAACGTTCCCCAACTGCTACCAATCAAAAATGTTTAAGCACAGCACGGAGCATTTACTCCAATAATTTTGTGACCAAAACAGAGATGCAGCTGACCACCAAGGCCACGAAAGAGTTGAATAATATACCAACGTCTATCTTTTGATCGGCCTCCAAGAAGGTTCCAGTGAACCGACGTAAAGCCACCTGGCAGGGCGTCAACGAATTTTTACATAAGATTAATAAACGTAGGATTTATGGATATTTTGTTTCATAGCACTATCTCTTGTATTTTTTTCATCGCCATCCGAAATCCGTAATTTTTTCAATACATACTTTAAGTGGCAAAGTATTGAATAAAGGGCGAATACGAAAAAATGATAAACTTGGAAGAAATACTGATCTTGGAAGCAAGGGGGCGCCAAAATGGATTTTCGCCAAGGTTGCCACAATATCACGCTACCACGGTGTTCAAAATACCGTTATTAGAAATTAAAAAAAAAGGCCATTTAAACGGAGAATACCAGTTGGTTTGTATTGCCATCAGAGCTGTCCTACACTCAGTGCACTTAAAAACTAGATCACTGACAGTCAGATCAACTGCCTAGCACCACGTTGGTTGTATCTGGACAAGTTCCGGGGACTTCTGGGAATACCCAGACAAGTGGCCAATTTCGGCCATGAACAAAAACGTATCGTGCGATACCTTAAATGACACTAGAATTCAATAACTAGATCAATGGAAGCCAAATATGCTATCTAGGATTAGATTTGGTTATATCTGGACATATTTGGGGGATCCCGGGAACCCCTGGAAAGTCAATAACGCAATGTGGTACATTTTTGATAAATAAATATTGAAAATAAAGACATGTTCGGAATTGGCCATTGTGGTTCTTGGTACTCAATTTTGCTTACTTGGATCTATTTTAAAAGTTTTAGTGTGATTTTAGGTGTCGTATGATGAGTTTTTGTTCATGTTCGAAATTGGTCATTTCCTAGGGTTTCCCGGAGTCCCCCAAACATGTCCAGATATGACCAAACCAGAGCCTAGGTAGCAAATTTGGCTTTCATTGATCTAGTTATAGAGTTCTAGTGTGATATAAGGTGCCGCACGATAAGTTTTTGTTTATGGTCAAAACTGGCCACTGGTCTGGGTGTAAAACTCCTAAAATGGTCGGCAATGGGCATATGTTGCATAAAATATCAATACCAGCTGTGATTTACGTTCATTTTGGAAGTGTCATTGAAGATTTTTATTTACTTTATATGAGCAATCTGCCCTTTAAAACTTCAAAAGGGCGTAACTCAAAAATTCGTCGATTGATTTTTTTAAAATTGGCTCAGAGGTGTAGGATAGCAATACAAACCAACTGGCATTTTCCGTTAAAATGGCTTATTTTATTTTTAATTAACGGTATTTTGAACACCGTGGCTACGGCTCTGACTGGAATCCATAATTATTATACTGCAGTGCAGTGACATTATGAATTTTTCTTGAAAAAGGCATGTTATGGTTACAATGGCGAAACTTGCGCTCCTTTCTTGAGAAGACTTTAGCCATCGACGTTATTTTCGGCCATTTTATTTCACAGGCATATTAAAATTATCATAATGATTAAGATATGTGATCTTATAACAGTGATGAAAATAAAAATAACTCTCAAGCTGTTATTACGTACAGGTTTCTAACTATAGTTTCGTCAAACTTTAAAAATCTGGTCGTTTTTGCTAGAGAGGTGTAAGTTTTTCCAAGGCGGTGATAAGTGGAAGAATTTTCAAAAATCTGCGCGATTTATGCGCTTATGCGCTCTTCAAATGTAGTTGCAAGTGGTAAGTCACACGACCGTATAGAGCCCGAGCTAGCTAGTGTGAAGGGTATCGACGATATGAAATCTCATTTCCGACAACACTAACAGGTTGGCATCTAAAACATGGTTGCCTGGCAGATACATGGCATGATTAGAGAAATTTCGAAGACCTCTTCAGCAAGAAGATTTGGGAGCTCTATCAATATTCTGGAAACACTGATGGTAGCTCGCTCGACACGACCAAGGTAGGCTTCGCAAGCATTCGTATCGGTCAGTGCTAATATTCATTCCACCATACTTACATAACCGAACAAACAAAATTAAAAATTACCATTAAAAATTTACAAAATTCGCTAAAAGGAGCGCCGCCGATAGTGACGCTTGACGTGTATAAGAAATAATATAAATAGTGTTTTTCAACCACCCAGTTATGTTTGTATGTTCAAATCTCGAGTGGGTGGTGCTACTAGAGTCGGTACGATCATTTAACTAGCCCCGTAATTGTCCTGTGCTCTAATAACCAGTTGCGAAGTCTGTCAATAAAGAGGGGTCACGTCTTAACCTTTACGTTCCCGACATCAAAAATGAAGGTACTTTCAATTACACTTTTGGCTCTATCTCCACTGATTTTCAATCGATTTTTATGCAACTAGTTTTAAAAGAACCACATGAGATTGGCCTTCAATAAAAAAATATGCTGGTAAATTATGGTTCCATTTTCCCGGAGATATTCCAGATCGCGGTGGGATTTCTTTTCACGTCATAAGTAGCAGATGAAATAAAACTAGAAATCTGCTTAATTGACTACACAAAAGTTATCCATTTTATTTGTAGTCACTAATAATGACTTTTACACTATCCTGCAGAGCGTTGGTTGGCTTACACCCCACACTACGGAACATCCGTTGTCGGTTCTACCGGAACTCAAAAGTGGTCATTTGGAATTCTCTTCGAAAATATGGCAAATGGGGTATCAAACGACAGGATTTTTCAACACGAGCTCTTTAGTGGACATTTGGATGTATTCTAAGATTCAAAGATTGTTTTTATTACCAATCGTTCCACCACGTTGAACCAACTCAATCCCATTTTATCAACAGCACAAGTTAGATCAAAACTTCTCGGTCGATGGTTTCTACCCGTAAACCAGATAGGTCGCTACATTAATAAGGGGGGTTGCACAGTCTTCTTTTATCCAGTGCCTGCACCTTCCAGCATTGGACAAAAGATTGGAGTCACAACGACAACTTGTTAAGCATAGCTACCTATTACCCCCCCCCCCCCCTTCCTATCCACTCTTTCTTCTACTTTCCCAAAAAAATTTCATTACTTTCCCCTACCGTCCCTCCATCAATTGTAAAGCCATCGTTTCAAAAAGTATTAATATTAATACCTGACCGCATTTCAAGGTCAAAGACTAAAACACGAGTTTGGTCAATAGACTTTAGTGATTTTCTCTGGCACACTTCCCCAACACAGACATCAAATTAAAAAAGGTTTAATAGCGTTTTAAAGAAATTTGTTGGCGCGAGAGGGCTTTGTCTCTCTTTTTGGCGTACTTCCCAAACAAGGACATCAAAATGGTCTAGGTTTAATCGCGGTGTTAAGAAATCTTGTTGAGATGAGGAAGCTTTGTCGCTTGTTTTGGTTTACTTCCCAAGCACAGCTATCCAATTGGTATAGGTCTAGATCATCGTAAAGAATCTTCCAACCAATCACGAAGCGAGGATTTCCAGTTGGACAATGCTTCATTATTTTCAATTTTTCAATAGTACGTACTTTGAAATCAATAGGTTTCATTATTGGTGTGAATGCGTAGAAAATTTTTCGATCGATTGGCGTAAAAATATTTAAAATCGATCTGGAAACCGCTAAACTATTAGCGCTCAAAATCTTTCATTTTTCGTGACGCTCGCATTTTTTGATTTTTTGGAATTACCCCCGTACTAGCTACCTTCCTGAAAGACGTAGTCCTACGTCAAAAAAAAATTTTTTTTTGTAATGTTAAACACGTTTTGAACGTAAATTCCTTTTGAAAGACCTATTTACAGAAAAAAAAAATTTCAGCCGGGTAATCGAGTCCGACCTGTATTTCCCTTCCTAAATGCTGCAAAAATTTCTTTCGTTTTTGAAAATTTCAAGAAATACAAAACATCCAGCAATTCCTTCAGTGTCTATCTTATTGAAATATATATTGTCATTGTCATTGACCATCTTCTTGTTTTCCTATGACAGATGTAAATTGATACAAGTTTGTCCATGTTGTCAACTCCGCCTTCAGTTTTATTATAATCCAATATTATTATCGGTTTGTTTTTCCGTGTTGCATCCGTTTCGTTTGTGTGATGCATTGTAGACAGTAAAGTCACATTATTACCCTTTTTTGAAAAATAACTTACCAGTATCAGTCGTCTGGGTTGTCTGTTAAAACCAAATTGACTAGATTCTGTTTCTCTGCCTTTCACAATTAGAATCTCTTGAGAAAGGTCTAGTTTGTTTTTACGTACAATACCAAGAATAGTAGCATTCTGTTGCATAAATTACTCAGCTAATGGAACAAAAGTTATCCATGGTAAAATTGCAACCAAACGACCAACAATACTAAATTAGACGATCACAAAATATAACCAAGTTTCCTTTTCTCAACTTATCTCCGGTTAGTATATCATTTCTTGTACCTAAATTATCAAACCTTAAAAACCGTAATAATCGTTAGAATCGCATCAGTTTCTCGAAATATAGGCCGATTATTCTTGCTACATAAATCAACCCATTCTTCAGCATTAATTAACAATCCCAAAAATGTACAGATTTCATTGGGGTTATCTTTTCATTTTCTGGTAGAACAGGTAGGATTGGTTTTGACGAATTCATTATCTTTTTTGTTTGTTTCACATACAATAATTTTAACTAATTCATCATTGATTATCAGTTTAAAAGCATCAACTGTATTCAGTATATCTCTTGCAATTTACAGAACCACCAAATTGCAATTGCTAAGCTTGAACGTTTTGGATTTTCCGGCTCCATACTGAATTGGATACGTTCGTACTTGGATGACCGCAAGATGGCAGTAAAAATCAGTGACTCTCAATCGATATTTTTTGCCGCAACATCTGGAGTTCCGCAAGGAAGTCATTTAGGTCCCTTAATATTCCTATTCCTACCTTTGTTGCCGATCTAATTCGCTCGGATATTGACTGCCCCGATTTGCTTAACCGTCTCAATTTCAATGTGAGGCCTCGAGATTTACGTCGTAATAATCTCCTGTTCATCCCTGGCTCTCGCACAAACTACGGCCATAATGAACCGTTAGTAAGTGTATGTTGCGTGTTTAACCTTTGTAATGAAGAATTCGATTTAAATGTCTCTAGTGCTACGTTAAAGAAGAAATTTCGTCTTGTTATATCTGCCTCATAAGTATTTAATCAGTGTGTATAAATTAGGTGTATTATTTGTGAATTAGCGCATAGGATAGTATATGAGCAATGTTGTACTGTAGGATGTCATGTTATCTGTTGTACAATTAAAAGATGAGTGGTTTTGTGCCCACGGGAGAAGATACAACGATATAGAGTATCACTCCCGAGGGCTTTTTCCTACTCCACAGAAAATAAGATAAACAGACAAACCCTGCTTTTCTCATGTCACTACTTCAGATCAAGGTTGTGTGCCTGGTATATTTTATCACAAACAATCATTCTTTTCCACCACTTTCCTGTTCCGCACTGTCTATATCTTCTTCGTTATCAGAAGAGGTTGCCTCGTTTTCTTCATCCGTTAAATCGAAATCAGAACAATTTTCATCAAAATTATTAACATTAACATACTAACAGATAAAACGTGTATGTTTACACATATTTGCAAAAAATAGCTAGTAATGCTCTTACAGTTACTGTAGGACAGATTTACGGACAGAAGCACAACTCGTGTATGAAAAGAAATAAAATAAACAATACTGCGCATTTTGCACGTCACAAACACACTCGCCATTCGGTTTATTGCCACACGTGTTGCCACCGACCCCCAGCACAAATCTAATCGTCAGAAGCCACTGGGCGGAAAATCAATTCATAGAAATACTATGGAGCGGCCATTGTTGTTTGGGATCCAATATCGACAGGCCCATCAACTCATATATGAGAGTGTATTGGTGACACTGGGCTGGTTGTCACACATAAGAACGGCAGAAAAATTCTTGGTTTTTTTAGTAAGCGTGAGAACTGTGTCCGTGTGTTAAACTATACCGCAGCAGGGACATTTCTCGGGTAGTTTTTCAAAAGGAGGTAAGAATAAACGTAAGCAAATCCAGTGAGAGAGTATTTCCCACCTCCTCGACATCTCTATCTTGGTCTATAAAGTTTGACAGTACCCCTATAAGATGGACTCCTGGATATTGTACCCTAAACAACAATGGCCGTCGCATTGATTGAAGTGATTTCCCGCCCAGTACGTTTCAGATTCAGGCACAGAAAGATGCGACGTGCCGGTAGTGTTGCGTAGCCCACACTCGGGTGGTCTAATTTTCTCACACACGCGTATTCATTCTAACGAATACGCCGGCATAAGCATCTCTTTAAAACTCCCGCTCTTATCTTTTCATGCACTGCAACGAGTTTTTGCGACTGTGTATTTACCTCGTCGTTCGTCGTTGCAGCCCGATCTGCTGATACCGATTACTCACGACCAGGGACGTAAAATGTACTGGTTGGTGACCAAAATCTGAAGATATTTGACATTATTTCTTGCGACCAGTCATGCGGCAGATTTCTAGTACACACGCACCGAGAAGAAATGAATCGTTTGTTTGAGAAACCCCACAAACGCCATTTTTATGAAAATTGACTTTTTAACAGTTTTCGAATCCTTGAGGATATCTACACCTTCCCTCAAAATTCCAGACAAAGTTAGTTCCACAAACCCCTTTTAATTGGGGTTGCAAATATCCGTTTGTTTGAGAAACCCCAAATATCCAAGTTTCCGATAATCACCTAGAGCGGCGATGCAATAGGTACAAAATTATCATTCAATCTTTACGTGCAATGTTGTAAGCAGTTTTCGCAACACAATTCAATCGTATAAAAATGTCGAAAAATTACGAGTTGGACACAGTCAAAAAAAAAGAAACATAGTGTTCGGCGGACTACAGAATACAAGGCAAAAGTTATTAAAAGTAAAAGAACGATCTATAAAATCGAAAAGAAAAGGATGTTTTAGCTGAAAAAGTTAGAGCTGATTGCAAATGCAGATAAGCTTGGATTAGTTGGTCGACAAGATAAACGAAAATAAACCGTTCTTGTAATCTAGATACAGTAAAAACTGTTGCAATCACGTTCCGGAAATCGACAGACTAAACTATCCATGCGTTTCTCACAAAAGCAGTAACCCACTAATTACTATACAATGTTAATAATAGCACAATATATAAATAAAAGGTATAATCTTCTATTTATCTTTTTTGTTAACTCGTTGTTTTTCTTAATGTGAGTAATCCGTTGAGCACTCCCGAGTCACTGTAAAATCAATAGCTTATCCGTTCAAAGTATTTAAGGTGCTGCTCACGCATCTCCATTTTTTTTGGTAAAACGTAATTTGAAAACAGACCCTTATTCTCAGATTCTGCTCCATAATCATAGTACGGTTGTTATCCAAGATTCAAAATGCTTATTTTCTGGTTATAATATCTTTAATTACTACTAGCGAAGTATCAAGGTATTCTATGCGATGTGAATTCGTGTTACTCTGGTCCATTTATGCAATTCAAAACCCGCCATTATTCCATTTACCTTTTATTTTTTAATAGGTAAATGCAAACCAAGATCAAAATTTCGATTAAAAAAGTACAAAACTTTTTTTAAAACTTGTAGTGTTCTACTTCAAAAATTTTTATAAATAATATTTAGCGCCCCTCCCTTCTTCTTCTTTTTAGCGGTACGTACTGAATTAACATCCCCAGTGATATATGGTAGCAAATTACACACTATGAACATGGAAAGATCGCAAGTTAGAATAAAAACGGCCTAAAACTACTCAAGTGCACTGTCAATTTCTCGTTTGTTTGAGAAACCCCAAATATCCATCAATTTTAAAGCCTTGTAATTTTAGCTAGAATCATTATTTTGATCAAAAGATAAATTTACATCATGTATTTTAGATACTACCATAAAACCTCATACCAAAAAATATAAGGATTGGTTCAAAATTTCGAGAAAATCAGTTTTTTGTTGTTTTCCAACAATAGTGTCGATTGGACTTGTGGGGTTTCTCAAACAAACGATTCAAATATCAGAATAACGACAACATGGCTTGCTCGTTGTGCAGCACACATTTCGGAGCGGCAGAGACACGCTTCAACATTCTAGCACCATGCATGACAGCAGGTGGAGTGGTTTTTGTTATTCTCGTGTGCTGCTTCATTCGTATGCCTACAGCTCTTCCCCAAATAATGCGGATTCAAAGAAGAACGTTCCCAAACTTGAAAACGAACTCTAATGCATCTGTTCCTACAAGATCTTTAAAGTAGTGATCAACCACAAAACCGTGCAAAAATTCAACAATTTTCATTACATAAATTTCAGGTGAAAAGCGCATCAATAATTATCCTTTATTCTCTATCGCTTGTCCATACTATTCTAGCTAGAACTGTAAGCAAAAAGCGGCGAATGCCTGTCACTTCTATACTGTGACACTTTTTTCGACTGGTCACAGTGAAATATGAATGTTTGCTTATTATCATGTACGTATTCTAGCTAGTTTCAACACATCAAGAGATAGGCTCTCTCGATACAGAAACAATACGAAGCGACGGTATTGGCTGAGATTATGACATGCCACTGCATAGTGGTAAATGTATAGAAAAAATGTAACCGTTTCGGTCTCTGCTCACGACGGCTCGTACTCCCGCCCGTGAGTAGAATCGAGGGCGAAGATGAAGAAGTAGAAGAAAAAATCAGAGGGGTTGTGTATAAGACACGACCGCATATATAGGTGACGCAGGACTACGTAAGTCTCTTTGTAGTGATAGTTGCATGTATTCATGCTTGTAATCATTCGATTCTTCATATATACATGCTACATGCGTTGTATGTAACATTTATCAAAGTAGTAACATTGCATACGTTCAATTTTCAAAAAATTGTGCATTTGAAAACAATTTAACAAAATCAAGAACACAAACTATTGCTTTCCTGCTACCTAACTGAAATTAAAGATTGTTTTTATTCCCCATGGTTCCCCACGTTGAAGGGATTTTACCAATTCAATCCTATTTTATCAACAGCACATCTTTTCACTACACTTCTAATGAAACGGCAAGCATGCGTATTCATACAGAGTCGTATTATAACCGTACACTACAGCTGCAGCACATTTTTACAACACAGATATCAAATTCGCCGAGGTTTAATCGTCTCGCAGTAAAGAATTTGCGATCTGTTGGGACAACGAACTTGTGTCATTTTTTCTGGCACACTTCCCTAACACAGACATCAAATTGGACTAGGTTTAATCGCGTTCGTAAGAAATCTGTTGGCACGAGGGGGCTTTGTCACTCTTTCTGGCGTACTTCCCAAGCAAGGACATCAAAATGGTCTAGGTTTAACCGAGGCGGTAAGAGATCTTGTTGAAATGAGGAAACTTTGTCACTTGTTTTGGCTTACTTCCCAAGCACAGATATCAAATTGGTATAGGTTTAGATCATCGTAAAGAATCTTCCAACCAATCACGAAGCGAGAATTCTGGTAATACATAGGTTCATTGTTTTCAGTTTTTCAATAGTTCAACATCAAGAATCCATATTTTTCTTCATTTGGGTCAATTCTTAGAAGATTTTCCGATCGATTGGTGTAAGCATATTGAAAATCGATCGGAAAACCGCTGAGCTATTAGCGCTCAAAACCTTTCATTTTTCGTGACGCTCGCATTTTTCGATTTTTTGGAATGACACCCTATCTCAAAACTTGCCGTAAGACGTAGTCCTACGTCAAAAGTAATGCAAAGTTGTATCCCAGTGCGCCACCAGCCTCACGGGCAGCTGATTCCTCACGACGTGGGACTACGTCTTTGTTTACTATACTGGGACTGGGTAGCACTTTGTGAAAACGAAAATAGCACGAAACTGAACAATTTATATGTCGTTGGATAGATAAAATGACCAGCAATTTTATAGTGGATAAGAGAGCAATTTTAAGGGGAGTGTAAGAAGGGGGGCTTCTATATAAATGAAACTCAAATTCCCTCAAAACTTGAGAACTAATCAAGCAAATGGAACCAAATTTGGCAAGTGGGGGTTTCAGAAGGCAGGATTTTTTTTCTACGGTGTACTGAGGCCTCTTTTCCTTCTAAGAGGGGGGGCTCCTGTACAAATGAAATACAAATTTCCTCAAAACTCTAGAACTAATCAAGCAAATGGAACCAAATTTGGAATGTAGAGGTTTCAGAAGGCAAGATTTTTTTCTATGGTAAATTGAGACCCCTCCCCTCTTTAGGAGGGGGGGCTCCCATACGAATAGTATACAAATTTCCTTATAACTCGAGAACTAATCAAGCAAAA
Organism: Sabethes cyaneus; assembly: GCF_943734655.1. NCBI lineage: Eukaryota > Metazoa > Arthropoda > Insecta > Diptera > Culicidae > Sabethes > Sabethes cyaneus. The sequence continues at coordinate 149,433,346 of NC_071355.1, read as the reverse complement.
GGAACCAAAATTGGCATGTGAAGGTTTTTGGAGGTAAGATGTTTTTCTATGGTGTACTGAGACCCCATCTTGGTCTTGAGACCCCTCACCCTTGTGGTACCTTTATCTCCATTTCAACCTTTATTGTGCACACAAGTGATTTTTAAAAGAAATTTCTATGTCTCAAAGGTTGCAGGCGTTCTACTAATGAACGCCCGTCCACGAATTTTCAAAGCCACCATTGCATTAAATGAAGAATTGAATCTGAATATTTCCAGAATATGCCAGAAATGCAGTTTACATTAGTCTTTGATCTAATGATGTGATATAGTCCTACGTCACCCTTTCGTACAACCCTTAGGGCTGTATACCTTGAAGTTTTTGACTCGGGAATAAGCTATGCAGGAAGACGATGTGAGGATGTGCGTGCGCGAGTGTGTGGGTAGCAGAATGTCTGCACGCAGCACCGACGGCTGTTTATTTTACGCCTGCGTGTGCGGCGTTGAATGCCAAGTTTCTCATACTCTTTCGTGTGTGAGTAGGCATGATTGACTTCACGCTCGATTCGCAACACTGCGTGCCGGGAGGTTGTTATTTCCCTATGTTCGTTTACAGAAAATAAATCTTTGTTTACATTTTAACATGCGTCCTTTTGAAAAAGTACCAGACTTTTTGTCAATATGTTTAAATAGCTATTGCAAATAGTATTACACAACCAATTGCATATTGGTAACCTAAGCTTCTGTTGCACGTACCCCCGAATACAAAACTCCAGAGGTTCTAATCAGGAGAACTTGGAAGTCATTCCTTCCAAATTTTGTTCCAAGACCATTTCTAGATAGTATTTTGCGTTAAATGTCACACCTTTGTCAATAAATACAAACACGAATTTATACTTGTCTGGCACATCGCCAGGCCCAGTTGCAAAGTACTTAATATTTTGACCGAGTTTTTAAGTTTTAAATTTTCATGTAGGTTTGTAGTCCATTAAAATACGTTGGCTGAATTTTGTCAAAACTTGCTCGTACAAACGCCTAGCACACTTCTTGGCTACCAAATTCTGCTTCAAGTTCCGAATCATAAGTTTACTCACACTGTAAGACCTACAGACTTTTCGAGCAAAGATATTTCGCGTGGTTTGATAGTTGGTATCGTACCGTCTAGATGCCAAGAATTAACGCACCTCATTATTTTCTTCATCAGCTCTCGGTCCCTGATTTCGGGTTTTCTTGAAAGTTCTTTATTGCCATACCTAGGTTTTCCTAATAATCCTTTAGAACATTACATACTGTTGATATTGGGATTTTGCCAACTTTGATCTAGACTATTCTGGATTATGCAAGATTTTTATGCCGTTCGAGTCCCATTATGCACTGCTCCGCAGCGGGTTAGAATATTTTGACGAAACTTGTACCAGCTGTTCTTCATAAACATAAACAAAGTTATGTCGAATAGTGCCAATTCCTGCCTCAAGAGGCGTGCCGGTGAAATGTGAGTAACGTCCAGATTTACTTTTAGCCAGACTTTAAGCATTAAATCTCTACCGTTAGTTTTCTGATAATGTTACTTACTTTGGTACCAGCAGAAAAATATATGAAGGAAATAATTTCACACATTATGGCACTGTACATATAAAAAAATTGAGTATTTTGAAAATAGGACGAAATATACAAACTAATATTTTCCAATGATGGCATTGACACTTCAATAATTTCCTTGCAAAAGAACTAATAACACTTGTCTAACAAACCGAAATATTTCTCTCAATTCAATCGTGTTTCTCAAACATGTATGATATTTATTATAAATCCTAACTTTGTGTATGTTCCTAAGAGCATATGTTACACTTTACACTCCCAATGTTGAAATTCAAAAAAATAACTTTACGTCTCCTTTCACTTTGGAATCGATAAAGACTAGTTTGTCGAAAATTCAATGGAGACACCAATTACATGCGTTGGTCTGAAGAAAGAGGTCAAAAATAAGCTATTTAAAAAAAAATCAGACACCATGAAAATGTACCATATATGTTTATAAAAATTAAAATCGTTCATCTTTCAAAATTTTGTCAACCTGACGGAAGCCTTGCTGACCAGTGTTAACCTTCCACTGCCCCCTTCCCGCTGCTGGCTGGCTGGTTCGCCAATGAAAGTTTATGAATGAAATTGTACCATTCACTTGAATGGGACCCATATCACATCGGGAAAGTGCTGCCAATACTCATCTCATCAGTGCAGTGCCGTTGTTCAACCTGCCGAGGAGTACGACCCGAGCATTAAGGCACATAAGCCATTACAGAAAACGATTACGTTTCGCATAATCATCATCATCTTGATCGATTCGTGGGGAGTCGTGCAGCAGCCGCGGGAGCAGCGCGATTCATGCTTCAAACCAAACCGATTGATCAGCTTGGCCAATTCACCCGAACGAACCATTCCATTAACCGAGACTCGTTCCATTGAACCAGGATCGCCCGGTAAACTTCCACTGGCCTGCGGCAGAGGTCATATACAGATCGGACACTCCCGAGAAGTGTTTCTTCTCCCGCAATCCCGCGCTAATCTATGGCTAATTCCAGTGTAACTCCTCCCGGAGGAGCTGACGCATTTCATGTTCATTCGATCTGCCGGTCACATGATTATACGGATGATGGTGTGGTAGGTAAAAACCAATGCGTCAGTCAACCGAAACATCATTCGTCCGTTGATCCTAAAGAGGCTATCGATTGAAATTGAACAATTTATTTTATTATGAGACCGAACAGTTTGCCTGCATACTTTAGTTTAGTGAATAGTTTCTTCGCAAAAAAAACACCCAGAACGGTTTTCAATGAAAGTTATGAAAGAAAATACCTAACCCTACTGGCAAAAAAGCTACTGAACCATAGCCGCAAATTAACCGTGTAACTGTGGTGACTACTGTATCTGAGAGTAAAAAAGTCGTAGAAATAACTCCCATGGTTCTATTTGGTATGTTGTTAAGTGTTGTCATCATAGTGTAATTAACGTTCGCACGATCATTGGTTGATTACAGCATTTCTGCAGGGTTCTAACAGTAAATTCTCGATGCAAACGTAGTTTTGCAATGGGATTTGCATCCTTATAAGATTTTTTTTTAAAAAAAGCCAATCATAATTTCACAAATTTAATGCCATTCGTTTTTCACTCAGCCAACTCGAGCTTCACCGACTGCACATTTTATATATCCTTAGCCGGCGGACTTTAACTAGATGATTAGGCTCGTGTAATAAATATATGAAGATTGCAGCGATTCGATATTGACTGACACCCTCAGGATAGGACGAGTGCAAACCTAGTTGGTGTGTGTGTGTGTATGTGAGCCTGTTCAACTAGTAAAAACGCAACGTCTCTATACCGCGCTCAACCGACTGGACACGACACGACTGATCGCAGGCGGATCTCGTGGGGGCAGGATTGCTCCGACCTAGCTACCGATGATTGTGCTCCCGTTAGGAAGCACTTCACCCAGCACAACCAGCTGCTTGGTTCGCAGGTTCATGCCACGGAATCAGGTTTTGTTTCAAAGTAAAATAGTACCAGGCAGCAGCGAAACGTTTTTATGCCGTTCGAGCGGAGGCCGGTTGCAACATTTCGCTTGCCGCTAAAATATGTATTGATTTGTTATCATGGCGGTGCTATTCAGCTGAGTGCAGCCGAGTGAGACCCACCGGAAAAAGGCGCGCGCTCGACCTGGGCTGCTAGCCCATATCAATCGATCTTGGCTATTTTTGCGCCGCGCGCAGCCATTGTGCGAGTGTGCAAATTTCGTTGCGGAGCCTGCAAGGGTCGTCGGGGAAAAATTAACGAGCGATTGGCCCCGGTATTAAGGCTCATTACAATTGACTTCGACGTGGTCCAGCTGGAGAGGCAGGTATGCTAAGCCAATGTTTATGGAGGGTAAATCGCCTTCATTTGATATTACGGTGAAGATTGCTTCCTGTGGACGCCACTCCGGCAGAGGTGCCCTGGAGGTGCATTGTTCGAGAGCTGGTTCCAAATTGAACCGCAGCAAAACGATACAGAAGCCAATGAAATGGCGCACCGGTTGCACAGTTTAGGAGCCAGCAGTTGCAGCTGAACAATAATTGCCTAAGGTATCAGTGTAGCACACATAAAAATGAAGATTCATGGCAGTCAAAACCAGTCGGAATGTTTAGCGTGTGCTATAGCTGAGGTAATTGTACCTTTATTGGGGTTGAAATATCATGCTTGTCAAACATTAGAGTAGTCTTCAATAAAAGCTAACATACATAACAAGCATGACGAGGTTATTTGACATATGACCAGATTTTAGGTGGAAAATCTAAATCTAAAAAAATGGAAAAGTGTTCAGGTTTTAAACTCTTACATCTGTTTTATTTCTTAAAAGATTAAAATGCTGTAATCGATCAGAAATTTTTCTACGAATCGATTCGTGAAGAAAAAGAGATTATATTTTAATCGCCAAATACTGAAAATTGATAATAAGTGAGAAGGTGTGATTGCTAGATACATTTTGTTCACGTGCATAGTGTGTAAAAGCAAAGCCTAGGTGCTATATTCCGTTTTAGAAAGACCTTCTATTTTTGTTCAACAGACTTCACAGCTACGTCTTAGAGTACAGGACAATTGCCAGGCTTTGGTTTGAACTGACAATATGAAAAATGTGTTCAGAACAGATTTCTTAACATGTTCATATTACTATCTCAACATTCTGACCTTGCGATTAAGAGCTATCATCTTTCAAAAACGAGAGTTCAGCATAATTACGAAAAAAAAATGTCATGAAAATATTCCGTTTTCTACTTTTGGAGAGGCACTCAGCCTTGTCACCCTTGAGCGTCTGTTCTTATGTCAGAGATGGCTCTTGATGACTTGGCGATTCTCCAAACGAGCGCGCCCGCGTACGTACTTCAGGTTAGGAGCGGCTTACGACAGCGTCGGATCCGAAACGAGCGGTTGAATTAAGAAATGTGTTGTCTCGACCGCTACCGCGGCACTAGGTTTTAAGCTTCGGAGTACACAAAATGATTGGTTTGATGAGGAATGCCAACAAGCGGTGGAGGGGAAAAAATTGCTTGGAAAAATTATCTAAGTATTGCCACTAGAGAGAACCTGGTCAAATACCGACGGGCTAGGAACCAGTTGATCACGATCCTGTGGAGGAAAAAGCGCCAAAAGGAGGAAAGAGATCGTGAAGAATTAGAACAACTATTCCGAGCTAATGACACGCGCAAGTTTTATGAGAAGGTGAACCCAACTCGGAAGGGCTACATACTGAAACCAGATATGTGTAGGGACGATGGAGCGAATCTAATTACAAACGAGCGCGAGGTGGTCGACAGATGGAAGCAGTTCTTCGATGAACACATCAATGGCGAAGTCGCAGAAGGAGGCGGAACGGAAATTAACCTAGGAGCGCCCATGGAAGATAGTAATGTCCTAGCGCCTGATCTCCAAGAAGACAAACGAGAAATCGGGCTGCTGAAGACCAATAAAGCCGCTGGAAAGGACCGCCTACCGGCAGAGCTATATAAACATGGCTGAGAAACGATAGCAAAGGCTCTACACTGGGTTGTTTCAAGGTTTTGGGAGGAGGAAAAGCTGCTGGAGGAGTGGATGGAAGGAGTGGTTTGTGCCATCTACAAAAAGGGTGATCGGCTAGATTGCTGCAACTACGGTGGTATTACGCTGGTAAACGCCGCCTACAAGGTACTCTCCCAGATCCTGTTACGCCGGTTGTCACCGGTAGCACAAGGTCTCGTAGGGAATTATCAGGCGGGTTTCATGGGGGCTCGCGCAACTACGGACCAAATTTTGACTATCCGACAGATCTTGCAGAAATGTCCGGAGTACAACGTGCCCACGCATCACGTCTTCATTGATTTCAAAGCAGCGTACGATACAGTCGATCGAGACAAGCTATGGCAGATAATGCACAAACACGGTTTTCCGGACAAACTGACGCGACTGATCAGAGCTATATTGGATCGAGTGATGTGTTTCGTACGTATCTCTACGACACTTTCGAGTCCCTTCGAGACGCGGCAAGGGTTGAGACAAGGTGACGGTTTGTCCTGCATGCTGTTTAACATCGCTCTTGAGGGGGTGATCCGACGAGCGGGCATCGAAACGAGAGGCACGATTTTTACCAAGAGTAGCCAACTTCTAGGCTGTGCAGATGACTTCGATATCATAGCCAGGAACTTTGCGACGGCGGAGGCAATCTACGCCAGACTGAAAGCGAAGTCTAGGAGAATTGAGCTAAAAATAAATATGTCGAAGACCAAATACGTGAAAGGAAGAGGCTCAAAGGAAACAAACGCGTGCTTTCCACCGACGGTAACCGTTGACGGTGACGAACTAAAAGTGGTAGAGGAGTTCGTGTATTTGGGATCGCTGGTGACCGCGGACAACATCACTAGTAAGGAGATCCAGCGGCGCATCCAAGCGGGAAATCGGGCCTACTTTGCCCTTCGTAAAACGCTACGATCAGGAAGCGTACGCCGCCGCACGAAGCTAACAATGTACAAAACTCTTATTAGACCGGTAGTTCTTTATGGACCTGAAGCCGTGACGCTGCTCGCGGAGGACATACGCGCCCTTGCCGTGTTCGAGCGGAAAGTGCTGCGGGCGATATTTGGTGGAGTACAAACTGAAAGCGGAGAGTGGCGGAGGCGTATGAATCACGAGCTGCAGGCACTGCTTGGGGAGACTCCCATCGTACATCTAGCGAAAGTTTGTAGGCTACGGTGGGCCGAACACGTCGTAAGGATGGCGGACGACAGCGCGACGAAAATAGTCCTCTTCAACAACCCCACCGGCACCAGGAACAGGGGGGCCCAACGTGCACGATGGCTCGACCAGGTCGAAAGCGATTTGCGACTTCTGAGACGACTAGGCAATTAGCGACGAGTGGCCCAAGACCGAATTGAATGGAGACGAGTGCTTGAAACAGCACGAGTCACCCCGGTTCTATGCTGCTGAAGAAGAAGAAGAAGAAGAAGAAGAAGAAGAAGTTGTCTCGGCACTACACCTCAGTCCCATCACGAGACTCGGTGACCGTAGTTACGCAATCTAAACCAAAAAAATCGGTAAAATTTGCCGAGATTTGGACTGCCAAACGTTTGGTGAAACGTTCGGTAGTGCATATTGACGTTTACGAATCTATACTAACGTCTAGTATCATCTCGTCTCGGTAAAATTTCGCCGACTTCGGCGCTTTTTTTAAATGAACAATCAAAAAATTCTACTCGGAACATTCGCCATGAACAAAGGAGATGAAATAAAGGCATCGAATAGATGGTTGGTATCCGTAATTGCAGAACACTGAATTTCATAACGAGAGAGTACTATTCGATCAGTTTATGCTCCGAAAGTTCGGCATCTTGGCACTGCAGGAGGTCTGTCACAAAGGCAAGGAAGTGTGGAGGATCCTTGGTGGCAAAACCTAGTTTTACCAGAGAGCGGTGGAAAGACCAACGAGCTGGGATCGGGCTTCTTAGTGATACCGCAATGAACTGCAACATGTTAAGGATAAAAGGCCGTTTCGTCAACTATACCATCATAAACATGCATTGTTCACACAAAGGTAGACCAAACAACGAGAAAGAAGCGATCTACGCGACGCTGAAGCCCACGTATGACAGCTGCTCGCCACGGGACGTCAAGATCGTTATCGGGGATGTGAACTCCCAGATCATCGGTAGGAGAGTAATTAATAGACCGGTGATCCAGCCCGATAGCCCACACCCCGACACGAACGATAACGGCAAACGATGCATCAGCTTTGCAAGGATGATGATCAGAAGCACTTGCTTCCCCCGCAAAGATATCCACGAAGCCACCTGGAGATCACCTGACCAACGAACTTCGAACCAAACCGACCATATTCTCAACAATCACCATCAACATCACTAGCGTACGCTCCTTTCGGGGTACGAAGATCAGCTCGCATCATTAGCAAGTAGCAATGCATGTGCGCTCAAAACTATCAACGTAGAAATACTTCGCGACAAAGCTACCCTCCTCGATTGAACATTCGGCCATTAGGCAACCCACGACCGCAAGTTGCCGAGAACTACGCATGCATACTGAACGAAGCTCTAGCTTCCCCTGTCGATCTAGGTGCTTCGAACCTCGAAGAGGGATGAAGCAGGATACGCTTGACCGTCAATGAGGCCACAACCGCGGAACTAGGTGAAGAAACCTTAAGTGCACGAAATGATTAGTTTGACGAGGAATTCCAACAAGCGATGGGGACGGAAGAAACAGCTTGGAAAAGCAATCTAAGCATTGCCACGAGGGAGAAGTTCAACGCCAAATATCAATGAGCGCGGAATGAGATGACCACGATCCTGAGGAGAAAAAAGCGCCAGAAGAACAATAGAGATCGGCTATTCCGGGCTAATGAGAGGCGCAAGTTCTATGAGAAGGTGAACCAATCTCGTGAAGGATACACACTGAAGTCTGATATGTGTAAGGAAAGCTGGTCACAAACGAGCGCAAAGTGGTCTACGTGTGAAAGCAGTTGTACATTGGCGATATAAGAGCAGGAGACGGAACAAAGTTGACCTTGAAGTACCTGCAAACGAAAATAGTGGGCCTGCTCCCGATCTCGAAGATATCCGGCAAGAAATCGGCCAGCTAACGAAAAATAGAGCCGCCGAAAAGTATCGATTCCCGCTAAAAAACCGCTAGCAACGGCATTTCACTGGATAATTTCAAGGACTTGGGAGGAGGAGAAGCTACCGGAGGAATGGATGGAAGGTGCGGTTTGTCCCATCTATAGAAAGGGTGATTGGCTCGGTTGCTGTATTTGCCGCTGCATTACACTTATCAACGCCGCATACAGAGTAGTATCCAAGATTTTGTTACGTCGTCTATCCCCATTAAAGAGAATTCGTAGCGCAGTACCAGGCGGGCTATGGTGGCTCGTGCTACTACGGATCAAATTTTCACTCTTCGACAAACCCTTTAGTGAGTACAACGTGTTCACGCAACATATTTTTGTGGATTTCAGGCCAGTATATGATACAGTCGAGCAAGAACATCTATGGCAGATAATGCACGAGTACTGTTTTCCGGATAAACTGACGCAGCCGCGTTAAAGCTACCCTGGACCCTGGAGTGAGTGATATCGCCTGTTACGGGAGCACTCTCGAGTCCCTTTGAATCACACAATCACACACATCACACATCTTGTATGTTATTTCATATCGCTATTGAAGGTGTGATCCGGCCAGTGGGTATCGAAACGAGTAGAACGATCTTCAGCAAAAGTAGCCAATTCCTAGCCTTCGCAGACGACGTCGATATCATTACTAGAAATTTCGGGACGGCGGAGGCAATCTACGCCAGACTAAAAATGGAGGCTTGGGTTATTAATTTATGCGAAGAAAACTATATGGTAGAAATATATGGTTAGAAGGGACTCCAGAGAAAACAACGTTCGTCTCCAACGGACAGTAACTGTTGACGGCGATGAACTGGAAGTAGTTGATAAGTTCGTATATTTGGAATCTCTCGTCACCGCCGACAATAATATGAGTGACGAGGTCCTCTACGGACTTCGGACAATAACTTTGCTTACGGAAGACATACGCGCACAGACTGTATTTTGACGAAATGTGTTGAGGACTATTTCTGGGAGAGTACAAAAGGAAAGCGGTGAGTAACGTGGACGCATGAACCACGAGCTGCAGGCACTACTTGGAGAGATTCCTATAATGCACCCGGCGAAAATTGGAAGACAACGATAGGCCGACCACGGTGAAATGATGCCGGACGACTGTGCAGTGAAATCTATTCTCTTCAAGAACTCCACCGACACCAGGACTAGAAGGGCCCAACGTGCTAGATAACTCGACCAAGTTGAAGCCGACTTGCGTGTGCAATGGCGACGAGTAGCCTAGGACCGATTACAGTGTAAGAAGTAACAGAGTGAGAGTGATAGAAAGCTTTAAGCGCAGTAATGAGTCTACACATGGAAATAAAAAAAAGCTTTTAGCGCTCTTCTACTATAGATGTGCGGAGTGGATCGTTGCAGTGATACACTGAACTAAATTTACTCTCGGCATTTTTTCGGCATAATTTCGAAATGTGTAACACATTTCAAAAGAAAGACAAACTACGAGCGCAAAGCTCTGAGCTCCAGCGCTGCCATAAATACAGATATTTGTGCATGCATTAATTTGGGCTGCTGCCATTTTCTCCGGAATATTTTATTTCTTCAGTATAATTTTTCATATAACATAAATAGTTTATGGATTACTTTAAAATTCAGGAACTAAAATAATTGATGGGTCCCAAATTTATACACGCACAAATATCTGTATTTGTGGCAGCGCTGCTCAGCCCTTTTTGTCGTGCCAAGTTCGCTCGCCGTGGATCGTTCTATCGGTCATGTCCGCATGCACTGCCACCGAAGCTGCTCTATTTTTAGTTAGCAAACCGACGAAGGGCAATATGTAGCAGTGGAAGAGAGGATGCGCGATTTCCTGCCACCATCCATCCAACAGGTCTCCCCAGGCAGCTCATTGATTCTATTTCTCCGGCATATCTGCACATAACCTACACGGTGCGGCGCGGCATACAGATTGAGGCTACGAACGGGTTCGATCTCTATCAAAGCCTGATCTCCGCTCCGCTTGCCGGTTCGTGGAGACATCGAGAATCACAGATCGGAGATCAATGACATCTATCGTGACATCGAGTTCGAACCTTTATATGATCTTAGTTTGCTTATTTGTCTCCGACGATATTCGCCAGGTTCAAATCAGTCAACTTCTTTTATGGTTATCCCGCTATTGGGAACTAATTTTGACACTCAGACAAAAACTGTCGAATAAGTTTACATACAAATGCCTGGAGGCGTATTTTGCTCCACTAATTTGCGAGTTCATTTATTTTGTTAGTTCTTTTGTCCTCTACTAGATCGTATTGACCTTTGGTAGCGACAGAAGATTGTTACAGATTTTTTACCTCCTTGCACCCGATTCAGCCACTGACTGCCAGCTTGGAGGAGCATAAGCAAAGAAATGCTTATCGAATTCCTAGAGAAAACTTGTTTTCAAGCATATATTTAACCGGCTGCTCTAAGCGATTTGTGGTATCTTTGCAGCACACGGCAGAGCAGTTCACGGAGGCGGTCGTGTAGGTTTGGTTTTTTTTTCTCTCGCCCCTGTTGAACTGTCGGTTGTACCTCGGCTGGAGCAAGGAAGAAACCTGCATATGTGTGAGATACAACAAACACGGACCCCTATACGGACCGGGCAGGGTCCCCCGACAGAGGCTGAAGGTGAAGGTAACCGTGAACCAAATGAACCCGCCACGGGCAAGTCAAAGCATAGATGCGATAGCGACGAACGAATTCCGGCTTGCGGAAAAAATCGGCAGCGAGGGGGCGCGCTAGGCTAGGTAGGTTGGATAGGTTGATTTATTTTTTGCATAATTTCTACATTTTCCACGGCTAGGCCATGGAAAATTCTAATATTTAAAAGCGCTGCAGTGCAATGGGTTGTTCGGACGAACCGTTTGTGTGACAATTTGGAATTCAAATTAGGCTCCCTGAATGAGGTGCATTTGATTTAGCGGAGATGTTCCTGTCTTTTGGAGAGATGCTTGCTACAGATTATTTCTACTGTATTACGTAAAGGAGAATTATAGGAACAGCAACATTTTTGTTAATAAACTGGTAACATGAAAAACACGTACATATCATGATTTATTAGAACATTTCCCTTCAACAGAGTAAATCACTTTATGTTTAAGAAGTCCAGTAAGAGCTATCCGTCCAATGCAAATAAGTTATTGACACCCTGCGGTAAGACGTAGTCCTACGGCAATAAAAATATTATTGTTCGAAACCACAGAACTTTTTTTGATGAAGCATTTTTTCGTCATTTAAAGCATGTATGCAGAAACTGATTGATATTTAAGCATTTTTTTGGAACTGAAATATCTTGTGTTGCCAAAAACGAATACATACTTTTTTTGCCGAAATCGAGGCATGCCAAAATCGAACTCCAACTGTATTACAATGTCGTTAGAGAATCAATACATCCTAAACCGAGAAAATTTTTAATATTTAAATGACAAGTCTTCCACGATAAACCTAGTGAAATTTGATGTTCTAAAAATGAACAGTCGCCATTGTGGCCAGATGAAAGTCTCAGAGGAATTACCATCTCTAAGAAACGGATAAAACTGATATACAGGGCACGGGTATTTAGGAAATTTATACTTGTCTTCTTGTATCAAATTTATATTGTAGAATTGAACTTGCATTCGTAGTCCTACGTGAGCCCCTCGTTCGTACCCCTTAGCACAGATCCTCACACTTTGTTTTTTTTTCTGCACTGTTTTCTTGGTTTTTGCTCACACTTTTCCCGTTTTCCTTTCTTTCAGTTTACCAGTTTTCTTTTCAGAGTTAGACTCTCCTGCTTCTGGTTTTTCGTCTTCGTTTGTTCCATTTTTCCACTTTATGCCCTGTTTTTTCTTCTTTTCTGTCACATTAATTCTATTTTTAGCTCCCTTTTCCTCTTTGCTCTCCAGTTTGCTTTTTTTCTGCCGTTTTTTGTCTTTTTTCTCCAATTTTACCTTTTTATGGCTGTGAACCATCTCGCGAAATTTTTAACCTTTTAGTTAAAATTTGACAGTTCGATGGTTATTTCCCCTCAAGTGGTTAAAATCAGTTCTGAATGCGAACCATTTCATATTTGACAGATTGATAGTTGTTTTACTCAATGAGAGCCTATAAGGTGAGGATGAAAATATTGTTTATTCTGTCCGAGTTAAAATTGGATGAATTTTTGATGTTCATTTGCTTTTATTAGATAGATAAAATTCATCTCATTTCAACCCGGGTTGTTTGAACAAATTTATTATGCGATAAGCATCCATACCAATGTAAAAAAATCCAACGAAAGATCAGTGAAACACGTCGAAGCTCTCTTCCTCACCTGTGCATATCTCATTGGCTCTCAGAAGCGAACCATCGAACTGTCAAAACCTTGGTCAAAACTAACCATGCTCCCGAGCAGGGTTATTTTCGACAGAAGGTAAAAAACCATCGAACTGTCACATTTTAACCAAAAAGTTAAAAATTTCGCGAAATGGGTCACAGCCTATATTGCGGATTTTCGGCTTTCCAGTCAGTTTTATATTGAAAACGGCTTTTTTATACTGCCTGACATTTCGGCCTTTGGTTTTGGCCTTTATCAAAGGTAATATGGTTACGTTCTCTTGTCTAATCGTTGATTGCCAACGGAAGGAAGTTCAAATTTTAACAACTCCAATTGCATTGGTTTGGTGACAAAATAATGTACATACCTAAACCTTTTGACCATAGTGCACCACTGCAACCTTTTTATTTGGTCCATTTTTCCTGTTTTTCTTTGCTTACTGTTTGTTTACTGTCTCATTTACCCACTTCCCCTTTTTTATCTTTCGCCTTTTTATGCCGTTTGACCTCCTTTACCGTTTTCTTTGTTTCCTTCATCGACTTTCTTTTTGACGTAGAACTACGTCTTACCGCGGGGTGTCAATCCAAAATTTAAATTCAGGCCAGCGTCACGAAAGAATGAAAGATTTTGTCCTTTAACAGATCTTCCGATTCAGAACGGATTTTGTTGGTTTGCATACCATTCGTTTCACAAAAGATGCACCACTTACCATATAAGTGATTCATGAAAAGATTATTTTCCAAACGCTTGATAGTGAAAATCAACGAAAACTTTCAAGATCAAATTTCTCCATATATTTGCCGTGCGACAACTTTGCTTTACCGGGGTCAGTCCCGGTGTATTGGTTAGCTCTCACGCCTCTCACGCCGAGGACCCGGGATCAAATCCCAACACCGCAGAGGTCACGAATGACCTAAAAGCATTGGCGGAACTAGCGTTCATTTCTAGGGGGGGCTATAGCCCCCGGAATTTTTTTCAACCGTTTTATTTCGTCGGCATATTAAAATTTAATGCACATTAATGCCTGGAATCTTATAACAGTGATGCAAATAAACTTTACTCTGAAGTTTTTCGTACCTATAGTTATCTAACTATTGGTTTTTCAAAAATTAAAAAACTTAGTCAACTTTTCTAGGGGGGGCTAAATCTTTTCTAGGGAGGGCTTAGCCCCCCCTAGCCCCCCCTAGTTCCGCCAATGCCTAAAAGTGTTGAAGTGACTATAATCTAAACAAAAAAAAGCTTTGCTTCGCAGGCACGAACAACTATTACATACACCACGCGTACTGCTGTTGCTGCAAGAAGAAGAAGAAGAAGAATAAGCTTACCGCCTTCCTGACATGTAAAAGCTACTGAAATGCAATAACAAGAAAAGCCGAGCTGTTATCGTCGTTCATCTGCTGCTCGATTTGACTGCTCGACTCGACTGCTCGACTGGATTGCACGGCTGGACGCCCGGCACAACTGCTCGATTCGATTGACTGCTCGATTGGAAGGCAGATTTCTATTTTGGCATACCCTAATTATGGTAATGGCAAAAATATTCGCAAAATATAACTAAATAACTAAATAACACATACATACACAATAATGTTTGGCATATATTATAATAAAACAATAATAAATAAAGGATCGTTATTACTGTGCAATTTGTGCTACTTTACGCTATTTTAGTTTACATTGGTCATTGCAATTGAAAGAAATGTTGTTTAAATTCAAGCTTTCATCACAAAACCTGCATAACGTCGTTCTACGCCAACCGGTAGCGTCTGGTACGCAACGCTTATGATTTTTTCTCTCGCTAGTCTTTTTTTTCAGTTTTGGTTTTTTTGTTTGCTGTTGCGTTTTGCCTTTTTTCTGTTCGCTTTTTCCTCTTTCTTTTTTGCCTGTCCCGCTTTTCGCCCTTTCAGTGTCTGATTTTCCTCTTGTTATTCTCTTTCCTGTTAAGGTTTCGTTTATTTTCTTCCATTTTAAGATCCCTTGTTCCTTTTTTCCTTCTTTCTTTTTTTCTATCTCGTTTATTTTCTGTCCTTTTCTGTCCTGTGTTATTGTTTTGTTTTCGTCTGATGCGTTTTTTTATCATGCTCTGCCTTTGATCCTGTTCTATCAAGTTCTGTTTTTCGGTTTATTCCGTTTGTTCTCCGTATTAATTTTTTTCTCTCCACCATCCTCTTTTTCTGTTATCGTTTCTCAATATTCCTGCTTCCGTATTTTCTCCTTTTCTTATACTCTTTCTCTTTTTCGTTTTTTCCTAGTTTGTACCGTTTTTTTGTCTTTTCTATTCTGTTTTTCTTCATTTTCTTTTCTGGTATTTTCTTTTTATTTATCACTAGCTGACCCGACAAACTTCGTATTGCCCCAAATTAACCTGTGTTATACATAAATCATGAATCTCGGATGATCTTTGTCACAATCTCGAGTTTTGCAAGCCCCCCAGTGGGCTGCGCTTCCGACGGCGGGTCACCGGCAACACTCGCGACCGTCTCGTCCTGAATGATCTAGTGTTACTATAGATAGTTTTTGTGGTCTTGTATTGACTAATGTTTTATGGAAGAGTCTCGAATTTCTCGAGTTTGATTAGTTTTTGAGTTTCGCAAAAATTTCTGTTTTATTTGTATGAGAGTCCATATCCCCCTTCCACAGGGGTGAGAGGTCTCTAACTATCGTAAAATAAATTCAAGACTCCAAAATCTCCCACATGCCAAATTTGGTTCCATTTGCTTGATTAGTTCTCAAGTTATAAGGAAATTTGAATTTCGTTTGTATGGGAGCTCCCCTCTTAAAAGGGGAAGGGGTCGTAATTCACCATAGAAAAAATTTCTGCCATCTAAAACTCCCACATGCCAAATTTGGTTCCATTTGATTGATTAGTTCTCGATATAAGAGGAAATTTGCATTTCATTTGTATGGAAGCCCACCCTCTTAAAGGGGAGATGGGCCATAACTCGCTTTCTAAAGAAGAGAGGGGTATCAATTCACCATAGAAAAAAATCTTGCGTCCAAAACCACTTACATGTCAAATTTGGTTCCATTTGCTTGATTAGTTCTCGAGTTATGAGGAAATTTGTATTTCATTTGTGTAGAAGCACCCCCTCTTAAAGTTGGGAGGGGTCCAGAAACCTCCACATGCCAATTTTGGTTCTATTTGCTTGATTAGTTCTCGAGTTATGAGGAAATTTGAATTTCATTTGTATAGGAGCCCCCCCTCCTAAAGTGGGTAGGGGTCCCAATTCATCATAGAAAAAATTTTTGTCCCCAAAAACACGCACGTGCCAAATGTGGTTCCATTTGCTTGATTAGTTCTCGAGTTATGAGAAAATTTGTATTTCGTTTGTATAGGAACCCCCCTCTTAAAGTTGGGAGGGGTCCTAATTCACCATAGAAAATATTCTTGCCCTCGAAAACTTTCACATGCCAAATTTGGTTTCATTTGCTTGATTAGCTCTCGAATTATGAGGAAATTTGCATTTCGTTTGTATAGGAGCCCCCCCTCTTAAAGTGGGGAGGGGTTCTAATTCACCATAGAAAATATTCATGCCCTCGAAAACTTTCACATGCCAAATTTGGTTCCATTTGTTTGATTAATTCTCGAGTTATGAGGAAATTTGCATTTCATTTGTATAGGAGCCCCCCTTCCTAAAGTGGGGAGGGGTCCCAATTTAGAAAAAAAATTTGTCTCCAAAAACACTCGCGTGCCAAATTTTGCTCCATTTGCTTGATTAGTTCTCGAGTTATGAGGAAATTTGTATTTCGTTTGTATAGGAGCCCCCCCTCTTAAAGTAGGGAGGGGTCCTTATTCACCATAGAAAATATTCTTGCCCTCGAAAACTTTCACATGCCAAATTTTGTTCCATTTGCTTGATTAGTTCTTCAGTTATGAGGAAATTTGTATTTCATGTGTATAGGATTCCCCCCTCCTAAAACGGGGAGGGGTCCCAATTCATCATAGAAAAAATTTTTGTCTCCAAAAACACCCACATGCCAAATTTGGTTCCATTTGCTTAATTACTTCTCGAGTTATGAGGAAAATTGTGTTTCTTTGGTACAGGACCCCCCCCCCTCTTAAAGTGGGGAGGGGTCCTAATTTACTATAGAAAATATTCTTGCCCTCGAAAAGCTTCACATGCCAAATTTGGTTCCATTTGCTTGATTAGTTCTCGAGTTATGAGGAAATTTGTATGGAAGCCCCCCCTTTTAAAGAGGAGAGGAGTTATAATTCCCCTTATAAAGAGGGGAGGGGTCTCAATTTACCATAGAATAAATTCTTGTCACCGAAAACACCCACATGCCAAATTTTGTTCTATTTGCTTGATTAGTTGTCGAGTTATGCAGAAATTTGTGTTTCATTTGTATGGGAGCCCCCCCTCTTAGTGGGGAGAGGGGTTTCTAACCATCACTAAAACCTGTTCTGGCCCCAAAAAACCACTAAATGCATATTTTCATGCCGATTGGTTCAGTAGTTTTCGATTCTATAAGGAACATACGGACAGACAGACAGACAGACTTTCTTTTCTCTTCCGTTTTCCTTTTTTTTCTGTCCTCGTTTTTCCTATTTTTCTGTCTTCTTTTCACTCTCCGTTTTCCTGTTTATTGTAACACGATTGTTTTTTTCATTTTTCCTCTTTTTCTATCCCGTTTGTCCAATTTTTGTCAAGTTTTCCTCCATGCTCTTTTTCGTTTTTTTTCTATAGGAGTAGCAAGAGACGGATTATCTTTAGATCCATCGGTAATCCATCTGTGAATATGCTAAGATTTTTTTTGCACTTTGATAAGAAACTATCATGGTTCATATAGTATGGTCAATGAGAGATAAAATTATGAATTAAATAAACATTCAGGAAAATCGAGTTGGTCGGACATAAATTTTCCAATTTTTTTTTTGGAGTTTTCAATCATTATTTAACTTAATATTGAACTTTATAAAATGAATGAATAAATTGGACTTGAAACGGGACTTCTTAGAAAACTAAGTATTACGTAAAACTAATTTTTAAAGAACATTCAAAGGAAATGCTTTATAATTCTGCACTCGATAGAGATAGGAACGTCGTTTCTTTAGCAAATTTGTTTACCTTTTGATTTTCTACAACTTTGCGCAAGAAACTATGCCTGTGTTTCCCAACCCAAAAATGTTATTTTTGTGATTTTAATCATAGTAAGCCATGACTAACTTGACTTTTTCAAATTATGTGGGGATATTCCTACAACCAAAAGCTTAAAAGACCCTATATTGTTAAAATGAAAGCAAAAACCGGTATAAAAAAGTTCCACTTTTCGTCCTTTTGGACTACCGTGCATCACCCAGTAGAGATTCGAACATATAATGACTGGCTTGTTAGGCTAACTGGGCAGCAAATAAACATCTAACAACCAATACACTTAAGAAGTCGGATCTCTGCCGTGCCAGGCTGGGGGACACGTGCTTCACCTTCTCTTTGAAATTGAGTATAAAACAAAATAATGTTTGCAACTCAGAAGTCCGCAGTTTTCTGCATAATCTGCACTATTTTTGTAATAATTAAATTAGTTGCGTAAAAATACTTCAGTTTCAAGTCCAATTTCAAATCCAGTTATAAATTTCATGCTCAATTTAATTTTAATTTCATGCTCAATTTCAACACAGCTCTATATTTCTGCAATCGGGAGAGATAGCAATTTTGTTTTCCCGGCAAATTTGCTTGTTTTTACATTTTTACAACTTTGCTGAAGAAACTATGTCGATATTTCCTAACACTAAAAGTTTTCTTTTTATTTTCATTATAGTAAGCGGTAACTAACTCTTGACACTTTTGGATTATGGAGTATTCATACAACATAAAAATGGTATAAGCATAATGCGGGCTAAATCAGATCTCCTCAATAGATCCGCGGCCCGAAATGACTTCTGCCATTAATAAATTCAACCTATAGTTTCCGTCCATCATCGATCAAACCAGGCCGCGGGCCGCAAGGACCATATTCAAAAGCCGCATGCGGCCCCGGGCGCAGTCCCCGGATAATCGAGTCCGGCCTGTAGTACAATTATAGGAACACCAAGATTAATTAAAGGAACATTAGCGCAACTATTGGTACGCAACTATTTGGTTTATGAAGTCACTTCTACAGCGTATGTAATCGTCTTGTCTAGTGACAAATACCTTGTGTTTGATAAATTAATATCCCACAAAAATTAATTGAAGCATATACCCAATGAACAATAAAAATGGAATTACATTAATGGAGCGTCTACCCTACCCAATCAGGAGGAGCTAACAAAATTATAACAAGTTCTGTTACCAATGGACTAGTTTGTTACCAACTTTTCTAACAACGGTTGTTATAAATAAGATAAATAATAACAACCGTTGTTATAAATGAGCGACGGTTAGTGGTTAAAATAACAAAAATTCTAACTAAATTTTTTGTAGTCAATATCTGATTCTGAACAGGCCTTAATATGGTAAATTGTAACTCATTTTACTAAGAATTATTTTTCAAAATTTCCAGATATTTCAAAAATTAGACTGTAAATAAAAATATTTTAACAAATTTAACTGTATGTGTACTTTAACTATCAGAACCTGTTACAAAATTATTTTTTATTGTTAATAATCCTTGATCAATTTGTTACCAATTTGTAACAGATTATGTTATAAATATCATAACGTGTAATAAAACTGATATTACCTTGTTATAGCCTCCTGATCGGGTATGCTGACGAAATAAAACAGTCGAAAAAGTTTTTAGTTCTGCAAAGGTTATTAGTGTTAAAAATCTTTTATGTTACATGGAAAAAATGCTAAAGATGTCCAAGCTCCACACCAATTCACTCAGTAGATATTTTAATATTTATGTCCGTTTACTTCTTCACGCTGTTTGTTTCACTTCAACTGTTCCTTTTATAACGACATTAAATATACTGTCAAATTATCCTAATTATTTCGCAATGTCGCCCCGTCCAACTGCATGACCTTTACAGCCGCCATTCCATCTCCAGTGCCAATCATTCCCATCAGCAGCGTGACGGCGACCTACTCAAATCCTAGATTTACGCTGCAGCGGTTCGTTTTTCGCAATGCCGGGCTCGGGGATCGGAAAGAGCAGGGTGATTCCGGCGCGAGAATGCGCGCGCGATAAAAAGCCAACACTAATTGTGAGTGACAGGATTAATTGAAGTCTTAATCGCTTCCACTCGTGGGGATACAGCAAATCTAGCCCCGGTGACGGTCGGTTGATGTAAAATTTCCGCCGCGCGACGATTGGACTGCCACCGACCCACCGACGGAGCAAGCGGAGCACGGCACGAGAGCTGAAAGGAGGTGATTTTCGTGTCATTTGCAGCAATCGGCATCGCGGAATAGTCGTGATTCCTCCCGTACTCCTGCGCGCATAGTGTCCTCTCCTGTCATACAGCCTGCCCCGCTCGGCGCATGTTAAAGTTTGGTGCGCTATTTGTCAAACTGCAACCAGTGCTCTGCACAATTGAAAGCTCGTTGATGGATATGTTGAAATTTTCAACAGCACAATTGCTTACTCTATTGGCAGAACCAGGAGTTGTTAAGAAAAAAATGCACCTTCTACAAAGTTGCGTCAGGCACAAAACGGTAGAACTAGTTCCGAGGACGGACATGTGTATGTGCGAGAGCGATCAAAACCTTTAGATATTGAAGTGCGAAGCACACAACATTTGCCACGACCGGATCAACCGAGCAAGCAGCCTGCAAACCAACCGGTAGTACTAGAGGTAGTAGTAGACAAATCAGGTTCAACGAATGCCCTACGGTAGTGCCGGTCAACGTAACGGCTTGCACTTCCCACGAGTTCGCGGTCAATGCCGCGTTGATGCAGTTCATTCCAATGTTGATGCCGAAGTAGCGCGACATCACACACCAAAGGAGACGGCGAAAGAGAGAAGGGAAAAACCGCACACCCATAGTCCAAGAGTCAAGTTCCAACCGTCCGATGCCTTACATAGAGAACTTGATTTATGGGAAATCGATTTAAGGAAATTAATAATAAAAAAGTCACCACACGAGCCCACCGCTGCTGTGGACTACTGCAATAGCGAGATACCTAGCTTGATCTGCAGTAGATTCCCCGCGCCTATGCAGGTGACCCCCACCGCCTTCTGCCCTCTATAAATCATACCATCACCGGCTTCTTCAGTGCGCTGCTGCTGAACACACGACGACCGAGACCCAAGAAGGGCTCTCTACACAGGAGCCACTCTGGCACGCAGGTTGGCATGTCTCTATTTGTCTGCGGGCTAAAATAATATACAAATGACCTTGTGCAGATTAAACAGCAGCATTACTGATGGGTTCGCTGCCTGTATCCCGACCGCCGACGAGCATCAGCCAGGCAGGCAGGCAGCCATCCGACCGGTAACTGTAACTAATTATTATGACCGATCCGCATCTCCTTCGCTAGGGGTGAACGGGGATGATCCTTAGCATGTGAGCATGCGTACCATGTACGGGGTTATACAACTAGAATTCAGATGCCTACCTAGGTACTCGCAAAGTGGGCCCTCTGACTGAGACTGCGAATTGAGTGGACGACGCAGCACACTTAGATGTTTTGTAGAAAAAAAACTGTTGCATTTAATTTTGTGCAGAATGACATTTCTATGTTTCAAGACACACTGAAATGCATGTCAAACTTTAACTAATAACATTACAAGTAGGGTAGATGATCCATTAGTTGCGCCACTAAGCACAATATACCTTCATTTTGCTTGTTTATTGAGGTATATGCTTCAATTAATGCTTGTGGGATATAAATTTATCAAATACAAGGTATTTGTCACAAGGCAAGACAATTGCTTTCGTTGTACGAGAAGCTTTATGAAGAAAAAATGAATTTTCCGATTCAATTATATTGTACCAACAGTTGCGCTAATGTTTCCTTAATTAAGTTTGATGTTCCTTTAATTGTGTTATTCCATATACATTGCTAGGTTGCTAAGTGAAAAAACATCGTAGCAAAACTATAGATGAGCGCCTATAGTTGTGTGCTCCAACTGCGCGTTAGATTTTGGAAAATTGGCATTTTAGCAAATAATGCTTTAATTTTAAATGGTGTAATCTAACTACCAATACTTCTAAAAACCTGTTTTATATAATGAATGTAATTGTTTTATCTAAAATGCTACGGTGACGAAAATATGCATTAATAATGAATAGTAGCGCAACTATTGGTACTACCACAACTACTGGATCAACTACCCTAGATATGAATAAGTTACATCGACGGGAAACCCTGTATTTCTAAGACGACTAGCGAAAGTTTATTCGACGAAAACTTCATTCATTATTCATTACGCAACTTATTAGGATTTGTTCTAAATGATAATTACTTGTTATCGATAATTAATGTGCGTCTTAATTCAGGGGATTTTCTGGAGCCCAAAGTTTTCCGTGACTACAAAAACATTGAACCTTTAAAGAATGAATGATTGACAAACATGATGATTTTTGTGGGCACCCTAACTCACAAAGCATTATATAAAAAATTGTAGTGTAATATTTTCCCAAAAAGAATTAAACACACCAAATTTGAATAAGGGGTTATATACAGTTAGAATTAAAAAAATCGATTTTTTGGTTTTAACATGATCGTAATGTGCATATATTTATGTATTCACACAGAAAATTTCTTGTCATCCGTCAAATATGAACGAAGTTATATGCATATTTTTATCGACGTGTCAGAGCGATTGCAGAAGGAACGCGAAACTTTGAACGCGTGTTTCTCAAAACCGTATTTTCAAAATCGGTGAGCAAGATTTTTGGAAAACGGCTGAACCGAGTCACTTCACCTTTTGACATAGGTGTTTTAAGTCTATTCTAGAGATTAATCGAAGGTTTTTCCTCACCGATTTATATTTCTCATTTTATGGACAATTTAAGAGCAAAATTTATGCCAAAAACCGATTTTGTTTTGTTTAGGCCGCCATTTCAGTAAAAATGATTATATTGCTAATCTAATCCTTTCGATCAATCTATAGATAATATATTTTATCACCGATTCCTTTTTGGTTTTCCGATTTTCGATGATTCAGTCCAGAGATATCGTGCTCACAGCAGAACGCCTTATTTTAGAAGAGTTCCGGGAGATTAACTATAGCAACTATTTCGATAACTTTTTTCAAAAACAAAATATGTTTAAATACAACCAAAAGCTACCATAATATGTACACAAATTTTCACTTTAATCAGTTAAAGGGTTTTCTCTTGAAAATTTCTAGAAAAATCAACATTTTTGAGCCTCCCAACTGTATATAACCCCTTAAGCACTTTTAAAATTGGCCCTTTTTCCTATCAATTTGTTCTTAGATTTGAAAACAAGTTGTAGGGTAAAATAAGACAAAACATTCTCTTATACAACACTTTAGTGAAAAACCTGATCATCGATCTACTGACCTTTTTTCAATTTGAAGAATAGACATCCCTTCATTCGCTCTAGTAGAAGTATTGAATTGGCATTTTAACCGTAGTACATTCGAAATAATCCTCACGTCCTTTTTACGTGAAAGTCACGTGAATTTCTCTACAGGCAATTGCGTGGTTTTCAGTTATTCATTTTTGGAACAAATAACAACAATATCCATTGGCGTAGCTAGAGGGGGTGCCTGGGGTACCAGGCCCCCTCCAGAATTCTGCAGGCCCCCTCCAGAAATTTTCCTCATTGGAATTGGAAACCGGGAAAAAACTCAGTGTATATGTTCCCGCTGTGTATATATTTTCTTTTTCACTAGGCATCGCAAAAGCGTAGTTGTCGTCGTCGTCAGTAGCCATCCCGGCTCATGCTGTGTCAAGCATTCGTCTCCATTCAACTACATCTTGGGCCACTCGTCGCAAGTTTCCCAGTCACAGAAGTCGGCCAGTTTCGACCTGGTCGAGCCATCTTGCACGTTGAGAATCCCTGTTCCTGATGCTGTTGCAGTTGTTAAAGAGAACTGTTTTCGTCGCACTGTAGCCTACTGACTTTCGCCAGATGACGATGGCAATCTCTCCAAACAGTGCTTGTAGCTTATGATTCATACGTCTCCGTTACTCTCCGCTTTCAGTTTGTACTCCGCCAAATATCGTCCGCAGTACCTTCCACTCGAACATAGCGTATACCTAACGTTTTGCGAAGGGCAAAGGAAGCCTAATTTCCCGCTTACATGCGCATTGCCAAATAGATCCCCTTATTAATGTTATTGTCTGTGTGCACCAGCAATCCCAAATACACGAACCCATCTGCCGCTTTTAGTTCGTCGCCATCAACAGTTACCATCCGCGAGAGGCACGCTTTTGTTTCCTTTGAGTATTTGGTCTTGGCCGCATTTATTTTTAGAACACTCGTCCTAGATTCCGATTTCGTCGAATCGCCCCTTCAAATGCGGTGTTGAATAACATGCAAAATAAGCCGTCACCTTGTCCCAACTTTTGCCGCGTCTCAAAGTAACTCGAAAGTATCCCCGGGATGCACACGAAACACAACACTCTCTCCAATGTAGCTCTGCTCAGTTGCGTCAGTTTGCGAGGACCCTCATCAAGCCCGCCTGGTATTGCCCTACAAAACCTTGTGCTATCGGTGAAAGCCAGAGCAATAAGATCATAATCAAAAATTTTTGGAAGGCACCCCCTAGACCCCCTCCAGGGAAATTTGCTAGCTACGCCAATGATCAATATCTAATTTTCACGAAACAGTATTAGTATGCGTGCAAACTATGTAGATTACACGTAAATAGTACAGAAAAAGCTGAAGGAGGACAGAGATCGGGAAGAATTAGAACAACTATTCCGAGCTAATGACACGCACAAGTTTTATGAGAAGGTGAACCAAACTCGGAAGTGCTACACACCGAAACCTGACATGTGTAGGGACGAGGGAAGGAATCTAAACACAAACGAGCGCAAGGTGGACGACAGATGCAAGCAGTTCTTCGATGAACACCTCAATGGCGAAGTCGCAGAAGGAGGCGGAACGGAAATTAACCTGGGAGCGCCTATGGAAGATAGTAATATCCTAGTACCAGATCTCCATGATGTCAAAGAAGTAATCGGGCTACTTTAGACCAATAAAACCGGTGGAAAGGACCGTCTACCGACAGAGCTTTATAAACATGGCGGAGAAACGCTAGCAAAGGCTCTACACTGGGTTATTTCGAGGATTTGGGAGGAGGAAAAGCTACCGGAGGAATGGATGGAAGGAATGGTTTGTTCCATCTACAAAAAGGGTGATCGACTAAACTGCTGCAATTATCGTGGTATTACGCTGGTAAACGCCGCCTACAAGGTACTCTCCCAGATCCTGTTACGCCAGTTGTCATCGTTAGCACAAGGTTTCGTAGGGAATTATCAGGCGGTTTTCATGGGGGCTCGTGCAACTACGGGCCGAATTTTTACTATCCGACAGATCTTGCAGAAATGTCGGGAGTACAACGTGCCCACGCATCACATCTTTATTGATTTCAAAGCAGCTTACAATACAGTCGATCGAGACAAGCTATAGCAGATAATGCACGAACACGGTTTTCCGGACAAACTGACGTGACTGATCAGAGCTACATTGGATCGAGTGATGTGTTTCGTACGTATCTCTGGGACACTCTCGAGTCCCTTCGAGACGCGGCAGGGGTTGAGACAAGGTGACGGTTTATCCTGCATGCTGTTCAACATCGCTCTTGAGGGAGTGATCCATCGAGCGGGCATCGAAACGGTAGAGGAAATTCGAGTATGGTAGAGGAGTTCGTGTATTTGGGGTCGCTGGTGACCGCGGACAAAAACACTAGTAAGGAGATGCAGCGACGCATCCAAGCGGGAAATCGAGCCTACTTTGTCCTTCGTAAAACGCTACGATCAGGAAGCATACGCCGCCCTTGCCGTGTTCGAGCGGAAAGTGCTACGTACGATATTTAGCGGAGTACAAACTGAAAGCGGAGAGTGGCGGAGGCGTATGAATCACGAGCTACAGGCACTGCTTGAGGAGACTCCCATCGTACATCTAGTGAAAGTTAGCAGGCTACGGTGGGCCGGACACGTCGCAAGGATGCCGGACGACAGTGCGACGAAAATAGTCCTCTTCAACAACCCCACCGGCACCAGGAACAGGGGGGCCCAACGTGCAGGATGGCTCGACCAGGTCGAAAGCGATTTGCGACTTCTGAGACGACTAGGAAATTGGCGACGAGTGGCCCAAGACCGAGTTGAATGGAGACGAGTGCTTGAAACAGCACGAGCCACCTCGGCTCTATGCTGAATAAAAAGAAGAAGCAAGAACCGCAAGAATGGCCTCCACAAATCTTGAACCTCAACTCCATTGAATTTGTCCCATCCAATTTATGGGCATTTCTCAATACCAGATTACCCAAGTAACACACAAAATAAGTTAGAAAATAATATTCAAGGAAAGTAGTCATTTAAGAGTACTATAAACGTACTTTGAAAACATATGTCGTTATTACTAAGGTTTTGAGATGTTGCGTGCTAACATGAATTCATTTGACAGCTCATATCAAATTTATTTCTGTTTCATTTATTTCATTTACATGTATATATCAACAGACACAGTTGCCCTAATGATAAAAGAGTCGTCTTAATATTAAAATAATTTTTGTGCGTTGCACGTTACGGGACACATGATAGTCGAAAACGGCTGACACTCTGTTGAAAACTTTTTGCAAGCCTATAATTGCACTGTTAGCACCATAGTTAGTTCGTCGGTGCGGTAGACGTAGTGTTGGAACCATCCTTAAAGTTCTGGAGGGGGCGTTTATGTTTATCAACTGGAGGATGTCTGGGCAGTCGATACGGGCTGTTAAAACGTCTGCGACAGTCATTGCACGAGAGGTATCGCGGCGAAGCTGGAGTGTGTCGAGTCGGAGAAGTTGACAACGTTCCTCATAAGGAGTGACCTGCATAGGTTGTCTCCAAGGTAGAAGGCGTAGAGCATAGCGAACGAATCTACGTTGGATATTTTCGATCCGTAAAACAGCGTTGTTGTAGTGTGGATTCCACACTGACGAGCAATATTCGAGAGGAGATCGCACTAATGAGCAGTATAAGGCAGTAAGGCATTGTATGTTTCGGAATTCTCTTGTCATGCGAATAATTAGACCGAGCATTCTAGAGGCTCTAGACACAATGAATGACATGTGCTGTTTATAGGTGAGATGGCAGTCCAGTATTACGCCTAGGTCCTTCACGTGATCGACTCGTGGGATCGGAGTTGAATTAAGGCTGTAATCAAAGTTCAGCGGCTGCAGTTTCCTGGTAAACGTCACTACTGAGCATTTTGATGGGTTGAGTAGCATGCGGTTTAGTGCACACCAATGCGCGAAAATGTCCAGTTGTTTCTGGAGGAGATGGGCATCGCCGATGCAGTTGATTTTCGAGAATAACTTCAAGTCGTCTGCAAACGCCAGTCGCGGGCAGTCGAGCAAGTTATGTACATCATTAAAATAAAGCAAGAAGACCAGCGGACCCAGATGGCTGCCTTGTGCAATCCCAGACGAGGCGGAGAATGGATCCGAGATCTCCTGACCGATCCTCACACGGATAGTTCGTCCTGTCAGATAGGATGTAAACCAGTTCAGCAAGCTCCCACAGAATCCGAGGCGGTCCAGCTTGGCGACGGCAATACGATGGTTGACTTTGTCGAAGGCAGCGGAGAGATCAGTATATATTGCGTCAGTTTGCGAACGTTCAGTGAAGCTATCAGTCACGTAATTAGTGAAACAAAGCAAATTCGTAGTGCAGGATCGCTTTGGGAGGAAACCGTGTTGCTCGTTGGCTAACGTTTGTTGGCAATAGGAGAAGATTGGCTCGATGATTACTAACTCGAACAGCTTCGATACAGCACATAAGGCTGATATTCCCCTGTAGTTATCGACTTTGGTTCGATCTCCCTTTTTGAAAACTGGGAACATATAGGCTTGTTTCCATGCTTCAGGAAAGCGTCCGCTGGCCAGAGATAGGCGAAACAGATGTGAGATTGGTGCAAGCAAACCGGTTATACAGTGTTTTATAAGTGTTGCAGGAATTCCGTCGGGGCCGGGAGAACTCGAATGCTTCATTTTGGCAGTTGCAGAGAGTACAACACGGTCGTCGAAATCAATAGATGAGATTGCGCGACCGGTAGGAATAACATTGTTAGCAGCAGTGTCGATTTGACTTGAAGTAAGTGTTTCATTACAAAAGACGCTAGAGAATTTCGTTGCAAAAAGTCTACAGATTGCGGGAGTATTATCTGCCGTCTCCCCGGCAAACTCTAGGGTAGTCGGTAGACTGGATTCTTTACGTTGCTGGTTGACAAATTTCCAAAATCGCTTGGGGTCGGATTTCAGTTTAGCTTCCATACGTCTCGTGTAATTGCGGTGACAGCGGCGACTAAGACGTCTATATGCATGGTTCAAATGTTGATAATGTTCGCGTAGGTGAAGATGCCTGTTCGCGGAAAGTTTCCGGAAAATACCCCTTTTTACAGTTTTTAGTCGACGTAATTCCGGTGTTTGCCATGGAGGATGTTTAGAAGGCGTGCTCCGTGATTTAGGCACAAAGCGCTCGATTAGCTGGTTCATTAGCAAGGAGAATTCGCTGACTGCAATATTAATGTCG
Organism: Sabethes cyaneus; assembly: GCF_943734655.1. Lineage (NCBI taxonomy): Eukaryota > Metazoa > Arthropoda > Insecta > Diptera > Culicidae > Sabethes > Sabethes cyaneus. Next base: position 149,404,819 of record NC_071355.1, on the reverse strand, counting down.
TGTTGAAGTAAGACTATCGACCAGTTGAAGTTTTGTAATGCAAGCAAAAGTCCGTTGTAGTCGGCTTGACGGAAATTGTAACTAGATGGAGGAGGTGTTTCGTGGTAGTCAGGTCTTTGAGAGTTGTGGAGGGAGAGAACCAGTGGAGGATGGTGAGGTACGAGCTTGACTAGAGGGACGGGAGCAATCGTCAACCGAGGAGCAGATTCACTGGCGGAAACGAAGCATAAATAACAATTGCTTGTTTTTGAGATGTCTCCAAGATGTTTGTTTTTGTCAAGATGTCAATACGAAGTTTTTATCATGTCTCCATTACTAAATTTGAACTACTGGAAGAACAAGTTGTAGCTTAAGCTATAATAACGTTTTAAATTGGTATGCAACAATTAGATATATAGGGTACGGGAGGGTATTCGCAGCACGCTACTAATTTCGACATACATTACCTTTTTTGGCTACACTTTCCCAAATAAAAACTTTGCCGCTATATAACAATACTGAAACGAATGTAGCACTCATAGGCTTTAATGTGTTATAACTATTTTCATAAAAATGTAAGTAGTTTGCTTAATTTTATTCAATAAACATCAAAACCACTATTTTTCCGCTAGCACGTAGCCAGGCTGAAAAAACCAGCAGCAATCACTTACGCGTATCCGCTCTTGATGATGGTTTGGAAAACACACAATTATGATCACGTTTACTTATTCTAGAAACTAAACAGCTGTGAATATGCTATCACAGAAAAATTCTACTTCTTTTTATCACGGAAGAACACAAAAATTCCCCTCTGATATGAAAATATAAATCAATTTCCATTCACTAGCCATTAGCAGCATTTTGTTTTTAATTCCAGCATATGGTGCGTTATTTACACTGCTATCAATATATGTGCTGACATATCTGGTATTTGCGTGACAACTGACGTTAGTGTATATGAACGATTCAGTGATACACTAGCGCCAGCAGCAAGCTGTTGTCACTGCAAAACTAATTATCTTCAATGAGCCCGGAATGTAGACAATAACGAGAAGTTATCCATCGGTCTCTCTTTTCTTGATCTGGTTTTGAAAAGCATTTAATCGCTGTGCTAGCTATTTCGGCTTGTCGGATTTAAAAAACACAGACACCACTATAGAAAATGGGCTCAATTTAGCCGCAGCGACTTTATCATTTCTCGCGACTATAACTCAAATTCAGTAGCGTTTTATTGAGACCAAAATACACGCCGATATTCAGTAAATATTATTCTCTCAACTGGTATAAAAATCTTGTCTCGAATAAATATATTTTCAACGTAGTTCCAGAATATTGTTCAGGCTACCGCTTAATGGGCTGGAAATACCCACCCGTACCCTACTACTTTCAATTGTTCAATTGTTCATTAGATTTAAATGTTTTGCGCTTTTCTGGTAATAGATAGGGCGATTTATATACAGGGTGTCCCATATCAAATTTCACCACGGAAGAAACGCTGTAGAAAATTACCAATTGGGTATTTTCTCTTGAAAATTTGAGTAGAAGTAGTTTAGAGTGTATTGTTTGCACTATATTTTTATCGCGATCAGTTTTTCGAAAATTGGAAAAAATGGCGTTACCCGAAAACCAACGTCGCGAATTTATTTTGCGCAAACACCAGGACAATCCTCAATTCTCTCATCATGAATGATGAGACTCATGTCAAGGCGGACTTCCGGCAGCTTCCGGGGCTACTGTACTTCTCTGCCCAGCACAAGTTTGATGTTCCGGAGGAAGTAAGTATGCAGAAACTTACATAGTTTGCCAAGAAATACATGATTTGGCCAAGAAATACATCATGTGGCAAACGGAGTCCGCCGTTGATGACTACCGGAACTGTAAATGGGCAGATCTAGCTGAAGGAGTGTTTACAGAAGCATCTGCCTTCTCTGTCGAAACAACACGAGGACCCTACGATCTTCTGGCCGGATCTACCTTCGTCCCAATATTCAAAGGATATATGGGAGTGGTACGAAGCCAACGGAGTCACTTTCGTACCCAAGGACATGAACACCTCCAACGCACCGGAACTAAGGCCCTTCGAAAAATACTAGGCTATTAAGAACCAGGCACTACGGAAGCATCCCAAGGAGGTCAAGTCTGAGGAAGACATGAAGAAAAAGTCGATTTGCGTACAGATGAAGCTGCGGCTAGGTTGCACAAAATTTTTTGCCTTAAACTATGCCCGTGTGCAAAATTCCATGCACGCTTTAGTGGAAACCTGTACGATAATCTTGAAAAGTACCCTCTGCAGACTGATTTTATTAGTTATATTAATTGAAGACGTTAGTTGCAATGCAGCTTTTTCCGAGGAGCGCCACTATTCTAACAAGCTAGTCATCGAATGTTCTTATCTCAGCTCGGAGCGACTGTCCGAGTCTTTATTGTCCGTGTCAAAAGATTTGTAATATTATAGCGCTGTGCTCTAACAGCAGGCAGCGAAGTTTGTGTACTGTTTGCAAGGAAGGCTTTGCTTACGTGGAGATGAACTCACTTGACATCATATTCGAATTATCATCTAATCATAGGAATTGCTATCAATACGCCATTTTGGTAAAACAAGGTTCAATTTCAAATGACTTATAAATTATAGATTTTTTGTTGTACGATACAAAAACTATTTTATTAGTATATTCAATACTTTGAACGCAATTCTTTATCATACTTAGCGTCTCTCGCTTTTCTTTTCATTAATCATGTCACAGATGGGCAAAAAATAGTGTACGACAGCCAGTCACTTACACTTAGGACTATCGTCTAACCAGTGCAACCAGTAATCAGAGTAGCAACAGGAAATTATCGCTCGCTTCCGAGCACCTCGCGAGCGATATTTGAAACGGACAGCTGGACCAGCTGAACCGCCGCGCCGTCAGTTGATCCTGTGCCTGCAATGCATGCATAGAATCTTGTAAGTAGCTGTTGCTACTGCAATTGCAGCTAGCTAGGTGGAAACCAGTTGCGGTACCTACCAGTGTTTCAACTATTCTGACCGAACACTTCATAGGCAAATAATGGCATTGAAATTTATAAAAATTAAATTCCATGCGTGTCAGTCAGTGCTAATTATTCTACCGGATTCCTCTGTCTAGGTTTTGTTCATTACATCTCAGATGATTTATTATTTTTTAATGCCTGTTCATTTGAGAAAACTATTTCTGTTAAGAATTGTTAATTATTGGGTCGTCGCAGTGAATGATTAGGAAATTTTCAGAGGCGTGCCTCTGAATGCCTTACCGCCAATTTCCAACCAGTTGGTTTATTAATCTCATTATACCAATTTGGATGAGGAACAATCGAGTTACAGCCATCAATTCAAAGCAATGCAAAACATTCACCTAACGTAATATATATTAAGGTTTATAATAAAAAAAGATTTGGTTAATTCATTTGAATGTTAAAAAAATAGATGATAAAAAAACAAAGCTGGGTGGATAAGGAGAAGCTTTACTTTCTGTGCACGAGCCCAATATGTAAAATCCGCCGAAGCTATTATTATCAGCAATCGTTAAAGAACAATTAAACCTACATGGAGAACCAAAGCTGCAGCACTCATACCGCAGATGCACTGAACGAACGATCCTAGTGCGCAGGGACCTGGGAGGGTTCGTGTCTTTCTCGTTCAACTTTCCACCGTGTCTGGCTGCACTGAGGAGAGTCGCGTGCACGCCGTTGCCAAAGCACGTGTACGGTAAAAACGGCTCACATCACGCAAGTCCATGAAGGTGGTTCTCAAACAGAATACAAATTACCGACAGTTGAACCGTACAAAAGGGGAAGCTCTTGACGCGAAAAGTGCGCAAAATAGAATTAATGTCCGGAAAATTAAAAGAAAATAATTTAATTCCCTGTGCTACTGCCGAAGCACCGTCGCCGGCAAATGGCTCCGTAAAAGCAGGCCCCATTGTGTTGAATCGCCTTGATTTAGATGCACATCCATTGCCTTTTTACTGCTCGCCCGATACTGGGGTGAAGTTTCTATTGGATGAGTTTATTAGCTTGTTGATGGGCCGGTTAAACACCTGTAGTAACAAATTGGTAGATGCCAGAAGGTGACGTTTTATGATTTACCACTGATTTGAACTCTAAAGGCAAAGACATTGATTCGCTTTTACATCCATTGGAAGTCTAGTAACTATCTCCGGATTTAATGACCAATAGTATCAATCAAATAGTAAAATAAAATAAATTACATACCGAGATGTAATCAAAAATGAGAAAAAAACCGATCTTGCCTGCTTGCAATTTGAACCTGCTCACATACAACAAGAAAAATATAAAACACCTGATGCCAGCAATTAGCCAGCCACTTCAGCTCGGGGGAATCGAAATGAAGATGTTACTGATTGGAGGCATAAGCAGTAGTAGAATTTTCCCACAGCCCTATTCCGACGATGAGAAGCTGCCGAGAATGGAGGCTGGCTGAAAAACAAAACATCAAACCACGTTTCGCCTTCCTGCCGAACCACTTCGGCTGCGAGCTGAATGCGTCCAATAATCGATTCCATTTTAATATGAAGCAGAAAATTACGATAAAATACGAATTAAATTGAGAGATTGAAGCGCAGCGCCCCTAAGTGTATCCCAGGTCTGGGTCAGACGCGCGAGCGGGGCAGAACGGGTTCCGCTGGCCGTTTGCTGTGGTGGTGATTGGAAATATTGCTTTACACGGCTCATCAAGTGGCAAGTGGGAAATAATAGCACAATAATAAGGTCGTAAAATGTTTACTCAAAGTCATTTCGAATGATTCTTTAGGAAAGAAAGACCGGCGAGAAGGAGAAACGTTCCTCGTCTCGCGAGGGCCAATAAACTACGCTAAATGCGAGAGATCTGCCTTCGAGTCTGCCGACTGCTTGCTTGACCAATGCTGCAGCAGCTTCACTGCATTTCCCTCCCCGGTCCTGGTCCCAGTGAACGGCACAAACCAGACGATTAGTTAATTATGCAAGCTTCCTTACGGATCCATTTCAGAGGGCGACAATGAAACCGAACGTCATCGCTGCAGCTTAATTTTTTTATTGAGCTAGTAAAGTTCAGCGTTTATTTTTGTTCGCCAGTTTCATGCAGAGTACCCGTTTATTTAACCAATTTAGCAGCAGTCACTAAAAAAAAATTTAAATCCACTGCGCAAATTCCATCGTTTTGTTTGGTTTCTATTTCTCGGTAAATTAGTTAGGAGGTAAAATTGCTCAATGCATTCAAATCATCGTTGATTGTTTCGCACAATCGTAAGGTGCGAACTACTCAATAATAAACAAAAGCATATCTTTGGTTCATTAAAAAGGCAGCAACTTAACCGAACCGCAAATAGCTTCAACAAAAAGAATCACAGAATTTCAATTATTGTTGTACAACACTCCGGTTGCTTGCACTGAATGGTTGGTTTTTACTAATAGGACTGATAGGTGAATAAGATGTTCTGCACATTGGAATAACACCTGCGTAGTTTTTTACTGATGGTTTCCAATAAGGTGTATCAGTGATTCTACAAATTTTGCAAATTTTACGAGATATTACTTTTTCTTACATGTTTACAGCATTTATAGGAATATATTTTAAAATTATCGTCAAAATTTGGCCTCAAGGTCTCAAAATATCATAAAACTTTATACACGTTCTAGATAGTATCCTAAAAAAACAATTCTAACGCCGTTTGGTTTTGTTGGAATGTTATGAAGGTTTTATTGCGGTATTAATCATTACCACTGTTTCTATCATGGTATTGTCCAAGTCAAAAACTGCTTACAGCTAGCTATAAAACCACAATAAAACTGTTAATAGAGCAAATTTATTGAGGTTGCTTATATCACCACAATAAAACTTGTTTTCTGTGCCGTATATTGTTATTGTTGACATTGTCACAAAACAAAACAATCATACTGCCCGGGACCTGATGATATTCCTGTCACGTTACGGAAAAATGCTGCGATGCTCTGGAATCTGCAATAGCCACTATCTTCAATCTCTCTTTAAAAAGGCAAATAGGGCACCGAAGGGTATTTCCAGCCCATTAAGCGGTAGCCTGAACAATATTCAGAAATTACGTTGAAACTATATTTATTCGAGACAAGATTTTTATACCAGTTGATAGGATAATATTTACTGAATATCGGCGTGTATTTTGGTCTTAGTAAAACGCTACTGAATTTGAGTTATAGTCGCGAGAAATGATAAAGTCGCGGCGGCTAAATTGAGCCTATTCTCTATAGTGGTGTGTGTTTTTTAAATCCAACCGGCCGAAATAGCCAGCACAGGGATTAAATGCTTTTCAAAAACAGATCAAAAGAGAGATCGATGGATAACGTGTCGCTATTGCCTACATTCCGGGCTCATTGAAGATAATTAGTTTTGCAGTGACAACAGCTTGCTGTTGGCACTAGTGTATCATTGAATCGTTCATATACATTAGCGCCGGTTGTTACTCAAATACTAGCTATGTCAACACGATAGAAGCATTTCAGGCGTTTCAGGCCTCACATATTGGTTGTAGTGTAAATAGAGCACCATATCCGTGGTCAACAGGCGCCACGGCGAAGTCAACTTCCACATGACACAAATTCTGTCAGGGCATGGTTGTTTTAGACAGTATCTGCACAAGTTTGGGCATGCGGAGTCCCCCGCGTGTCCCGAATGCGTAGACGTTGAGGAAACTGCAGAACATGCTTTTTTTGCTTTTTCGTTTCGCGGGCATGAGAGGCAATATGATGGCAGTGAGCAGACAGGACACTACTCCGGATAACTTAGTCCAAAGGATGTGTTCTAGCTCGGACGTCTGGGGAGCGGTCAATGCGGCTGCTACCCAGATCGTACTTGAGCTACAAAACCGCTGGAAAGCCGATCAACGGTGAAAAAACAGCCTAACTACCATAGTCCAGTAGTTATCTAAGAGTGTGCGTTAAGCACAACAGCCCCTCCCTGAAGTAATACCAATAAGGTGGTGCCAGGGGGGATTGAGGCTGGAGACTCGAGTAGAGTTTTAGTGGGTCTGGATCCTCACGCCCCAGCAGGGGGGTCGGGATACCAAACCCCACTCCCTGAGTTTTCTTCTCAGGTGTCTGATAGCAGATTTCCCTACTCGTTAAAATAAAAAAAAACAAAAAAAGGCGTTTCAGGCCTCACTTATTGGTTGTAGTGGGCTGGTAAACGGCTGAATAATGCCTACCGTCGGTGCCTTGTGCACATGTAGGCATAAAATAGACCCTACAGTGATTCATAGCCTCTTATTCAACAACTCCAATTCCTACCTCCTCGTGGTACCAGCCGGGATACGAGCAACTTTGGTGCAGATCGGGTAACCAACCCCGGTGGAAGCCAAGGTCGTATGCCGACAGGAAAGGAGGGCTCTTTCGAACTTCGTTGGCCCTCCGGCGAAACAGGGGGTTGGTGTAGTAGGCTTTGCAAGCCGTCACCACGAAAAATACTAAAGCACGGAACGAAGAACAAATAAATTCTTACTGGAACAATCGGAATAGATCCACGCGACGAAAAAGGACTATGGATTGGAAACTCAGGACGTGGAACTGCCGATCTCTCAACTTCCAAGGGAGCACTTGAGTGCTCTCCGACGTATTGAAGAGCTGCAAGTTCGACGTCGTAGCGCTGCATGCAGGTGCTGGAAGAGCTCAACGGTACGTACGTTCAGAGATGGACATACCATCTACCAGAGCTGCGGCAACACACACGAGCTGGGTACAGCTTTCATAGTGATGGGCGAGATGCGGAAACGGGTGATTGGATGGTGGTCAATCAATCCTCGAATGTGCAGGTTGAGAATCAAAGGCCTCTTCAATATAAGCATCATCAACGTGCGCAGCCCACACCTCAGATGTACCGATGACGACAAGGATGAATTCTACGCGCAGTTGGAGAGTGAATACGACCGCTGCCCAAAACATGATATCAAGATCGTCATCGGGGATTTCAATGCTCAGGTCGGCCAGGAGAAGGAATACAAACCGGTGCTTGGAAGGTTCAGTGCACAGCACCAGCGGACCAATGAAATGGGCCTAAGGCTTATCAACTTTGCCGCCTCCAAGAATATGGCCGTACGTGGTACCTTTTTCCAGCACAGAATCCATCACAAGTACATCTGGAGGTCACCAAATCAGACAGAATCACAGATCGACCACGTTTTGATCGACAGTCGGCACTTCTCAGACATTATCGACGTCAGATCCTATCGAAGCGCTGACGTTGACGCGGACCACTACCTAGTGATGGTTAAGATGCGCCCAAGACTCTCCGTTGTGAACAACATTCGGTACCGACGCCAGCCTCGGTTAGATCTCGCGCGGCTGAAGCAGCCAGACTTCGTCTCAAACTAAGCGCATTCACTCGAAGCTGCACTGCCGGAAGAGGACGAGCTGGACGAAGCCTCTCTCGAGGACTGTTGGAACACTATCAAAACAGCCATCAGCAGTGTAGCGGAGAGCTCCATCGGGCATGTGGCCCGGAATCAGCAGAACGATTGGTTTGACGATGAATGTAGGAGGGTGATGGATGAGGAGAACGCTGCGCGGGCGGCTAAAATGCGCAGCGCCACACATCAGAGCGTGGAAAGACACAAACAGAGGAAGATGCAGCGAAACCAAATCTTTCGGGAGAAAAAGCGCTACCTGAAAGAGCAGGAATATGCAGAGTTGGTGCGGCTGCTTCGTTTTCAGGAAACGCGAAAGTTCTACCAGAAACTGAACGGATCCCGCAAAGGCTATGTGCCGCGAGCCGAAATGTGTCGGGATAAGACTGGCAGTATTCTGACGGACGATCGTGAGGTGGCCGATAGGTGGAAGCAGCACTTCGACGAACACCTGAATGGCGCCCAGGCGGAGAACCATGGCGGCGGGCAAAGCGATTTCGACGGTGCAACAAACGGGGAAGAGGTGCCAGCCCCAACGATAGGCGAAGTTAAGGAGGCCATCATGCAGCTAAGGAACAACAAGTCAGCTGGAAAAGATGGCAAAACATTACAATTTGCCAAACCGAAACAACCACGGTCGGTCTGACTACTTATTTATTGCCACTAACATATTATTTTCAAAATTAAATTTTGTGATAATTTTTTGGCAAAGCTCATTTATGTAATAGAACGAAACAAATAGAGCGGAAGTGCGATTTCGAATTTCCCGATTTTGTCTCTAACAAACGTAGGGTAAACAGGCTTGGCATACACTTTTCGCTTCGATTTTGCTCTTTTGATTACTGCATCTCAGCCAAGCAAAATTTGAAAAATGATGTATTTGTTATTATCTACAATATTGCTGAAGTAAGCATTACTGTGCATTTTGTATTTATGGCGCTATAAGGCTGCTACCCTCTTGGTAGCAAAAAGAGCGCTCTTTTTGTTACCAACGGCATTGCTGCCCTACAGCGCCGTAAATACTAAAGATAAAACTTCACTTTCTTCAGCAATATTATAGATAATTACTAGCTCTACAAATGCCCCATACACAACTTTTGGAAATTCTGCTTGGCTGAGGAGCAGTAATCAAAAGAGCAAAATCAAAGCGAAAAGTGTATGCCAAGCCTGAGGGTAAATTAACCATTAGTGGACCAGTTAGTACTTGAGTCGTTTTCTTCCACGAATTATTTTAAACTGGTAACGCTAAATACGCAACCGACGGCACTTACCATACAAGTAACTTTCGATTAAGCCTAAAAAATATCAGTTTTTGTTAAAAATCTCTGTATTTTGCGCATTTTTTAAAACAGATTGGAATGTTCGTTTTCCTTTAATGGACCTTGTGGTTTACAATAGGATAGCGACCGGGTCCATTATAGGAATTCTAGTGTATTTCGCACGGAGATGGTCCACTAATGGCGACATCTTTTACGTTATTAGCCTATAATGGACCCTCACTTGTTGAAAATGTCGTTTTTAAGGCATTAATAACTGAATGCAGCTAAATCTTTATAAACTGGAATGTGTGGTATGTTTAGTACTTTCTGTTTTATGTCATATTTCCTCAGAAATAAGAAGCACAAGCTAATAAACGCCGAAACTGTACCAGAGGTCCATTATAGGTAAAGGGGCCACTATAGAATAACTTACCCTAGTCATTTTTGACAATACAAAATACCTCACCTACTTGAAAAATGGTATAATGTGAACCACTGCACTGTTAACGCTTACTTCTAAAGGACCGAATCATATCATAGCGAATATTACCGATATTACTGCCCATGAATTTATAGTTGACGTAAAATCCAAAATGACCAAAATGTACTATTTCGGTCCTACGCATTCTTAACTATGTAATATACATGCCCAATGCTCAAACAACATTTGTTTGTTCGAAAATATTCGAGAAATTTGGGAAAATAGAGCTACTCTGCAGTTGACGTAACTCCTCGCATATTCATTTAGCATAGCAACCTGCTCTTCACGGGCTTTACAGCAAGCTATGAAAATAAACAGTCTGTTTATTCGCATAAATGCATTTTTTAAATACAATAAACTAGAAATAAATCACGAAACCGCATCGGCCCTCTTTTGACTAATAACCTCTACAAAATTGACAGATTATTTGATTGAAAAAGTATACAATTAAGATTATATGGCCTTAAACATTTTTCCCGATAAAAATGCGTTTTCTCAACAATGACGGTGTTGGTCGTTACGTCAACTATGCATCCCTGGGCAAATTACTGTCGGTACCATATCATGCTCACATGTTGCCAAAAATATTGTTTTGAATCGAATACTATCTAGTTTAGGTAGGTATGATGATTTAATTTATGGGAAAATCTCGCCAATGCCCAATGCATTTCTTTTTTTTTCTCAAGGCAGCCAGAAACTCCGGACAAATGCAAATCTCGCTAATTCAGACATCGAAGCAGATCAAGCTGACCAGGCAAAACTCGCGTTCTCGGTACTCTGAATTGGCCACAGATCTACTATGCTAACGGGCCCTGGAAGGTGGTGTACTGTAACATGTTGAAGAAAGAGACGATTGAAGAGCGCTATTATGTATGCTGTTTGGATCACGATTTTCCTGTCCCATTGAAGATGCGGCAATTACTCCCGCTGCTCGGTTCTGCTGACAGCCAGCCTCGGGGGTGTCGAGCGAAGATCGAAATGTAAACAGAGATTTGTGGCCCAAGGTGGCCTAGATACGTGCCGTGTCGATGATGGCGTTGCACTAGTACACATAGAGCTAAGCTACATATGTGTGGGTGGCTTTTATGTGCTTACTCTCCATGCTAAAGGCCTCCCCAGCTCATACACTTCATGCAGGAAAAATAATAAAACACTGACACGGAGAATTATTGCGCAAAGTTCGCGAACCAACAAATTGAGAACGAAAGACTTGACTAGGCTCGACTAATATTGTCTCATTCTTTAATGAATATAAGCCATCAAACATTGTAATATATTTAAATCCCAAGCTTGATTTCTTGCTAGATCATAAACCCACCGCAATCGTGTCGTCGTAACGCACCACATAATATTATCATCTTCATCATCAACCTTTTAGCACCTATCCAGCCAGCGAACCGGTCGGAACATTTTTATTTACCCATCCAATTCGAACGCGGGCTGACCACGCGGGAGATCAAACTTAGCGAGCATCCGCCCAACCAACAGCCAGCCGGAGAGGTCACACATTTCTGTCTATCGGTCGATGCTCGTCATGATATGCGCCATGTGAGACGCTCCGTTTATAACCCTTCAGCGAGGAAAAAGGCGTAAAATCTCAACTGTAAATTCCCCTCGGTTGAATCGCGTCGTAAAGCGTTTTGTCTACCCTATCTAAGCCTCGATGCGGTGTAAGTCATCAAACTGCATCGCACATTTATGGCTTCATCATCCAGATAATGAGCCGAAGGAAAATGATTACTCGACTTACCTGTACGTACTCGGCGCAGATGTCGATACTACCGACAAAGTCGCATACGTGGTCCACCGTCCAGGAGCTGATTTCCTCAATACGGGCGTGACACTTTCGCGGAGCGACCAAACCTAGCGGAGAGTCCGAGGGTTGGCTGTTGGTCGAACTGGGGGCAGGTGAGGTTTCCCGATTCCGACTGGGTGTTGGTGACAGTTTTATTCTTTTAGCCGTCGAAGGTGCCGAGCTGAGGTCCAGCGGGAATGTAGAAAGACCTTCAGTAGGCCTAGTGGGAGACTTTAGGGGTGAGATCGCAGGAACTGGCGCCGCAGGTGGTTGTGCTGGATAGCTAGCGGCCAAATGATTTGGCAATAGACCCGGTAGGTATCTGGGTGGAAAGGGCGATGGAAATTGGCTTGCCATCGAGGAACGCGGCGGCGGTGACGAACCTCGCGAGGCGGCCGATAGCTTTTTTAGGCCACCGTCTTCCGGCTTGAGGAGATTTTGGATGCCCGATTCTTTGGCGGCGCGAGCCTGACGATGGACAGGAAGAGAGCGTTATAAAATGAAGCAATTGCCTAAATTGGCCGCCATCCACTTACCAGTGCGACCAGCGCCTGAGTGCTGCTCATATCAATCAGCGGAGGAAAAACCGCCGACTGGAATGGAAGGCCCGGAAACAGCGAAGACATAATACTTGCATTAGGTACCTGTCGTGAGGCGATAAAGATGAATCCAATTAGTGTTTGCGGTGTAAATTCCTTAACATATTGAAACTCACTTGAGCGGAGGTAATTGGACTGCTTTTCTTATTGCATACTAGGGAGTTTTCTATGAACGATTTTGGTTGATTTATTCGCATTTTTGGCTCTAGAAAGGGATTCTTTACATTCGATTGGCTGTAATTATGAGAAACAAAAATCAGATTTCTTCCTTCGGCCAGATCGGCCATCGTTAATAGGAGCACTTACTCGCTGCTGCCACTACTGCTAGTGTTGTTATTATTGTTATTGTACTTGGCAGCCAGACTGCGCATGAAATCGGAATAGTTGCGGGCCTGGAATTCGGGTCGACCACCACCGGTAACGGCCATCGCCGAGTTGGGAGACGGTAGCAATCCACTGGCCGGAATACTGCTCGGGAAGGCAACATCGGTGCCGTGCATTGTCTGCGGCGGGGTACCGGAAAACGACGAAGGTGTCACACTTCGCGATCTGTCAAATAAACGTATACCATAATTAGTTGAGATTTTTCAGCAGTTGCTGCAGTGTGGGTTATGCTATCAATAATCGCCAAGCCGTGTAGACCTTGTCTTTTATGGCACGGTAGGATTGTTTAAATATTCATATAAAATGCATTTAGGTATCTTGTTATTGGCAAAAATGATTTTTACAATCTCACGACAGATTTGGCTATTTTACAATTTGCGATAGGTACCGATGGAGATTATTTCACAGTTATAAGAATAAGATGAGAAGCAGCTAGAGGGGATTCTTGAAAGTTACCGTACAAAATCGTAAGATCCAAAAGAGAGCAATTTTGGTAAATTTCGTATATGAGCATACACACACAGTTCTAGGTCCTATAAATGAAAACAAAATACAAAAATTTCGAGACCCGTTATTTTCCGACTTTTATAAAATTTCTCATTTCGAATGATATTATACGAAGAATAATACTAGCGTGAAATTTTCATTAAGGAATTGTCGATCGTACAATTAACATTAAAAACCTTTCCGCGGCCCAAGGATTCGTTTTCCCGAGTTTTATTTGAAGTCTTCCAATACAAAATTTAAAACATATAACGGAGTTCAACATATTCAGAGCTCTTTCCAGTTTAAAACAGAAAAGTATTTTTTTAATTTCAAAAGTTATATTATTTTCGACCTTCCACTCAGTGCACTGTTGTAATCAAAATTTAGTAAGAGATTTAATATTGCGTATTATGGGCGAGCTCACATTTTACTAAACCGCCATTTACCACTATTACACCCTTTCTACCACCTGGATTCTAATCTGTATCATGTCAGTCGAAAGTCGTCGATGAACGTTCAGTTTATCAAGCCTGTAATATTACCAGAACGAACATGGCTTTGGGGCTAAAGTAGAGGATTTTCTAATGATATTGTTCAATTTATTGCTTTGGCAGCATGTACTAGTTCCGGTCAGAAGTTTTTATGTTTCTTGTATACGAAAAAGGTGATAAACGTAAATAGGTTGGATTGAGCTAAAACTTGGTTAGCACTACTTAAAATGCCTTTAAAGTGTACAAACTTAGATTCGGAGCAGTTTTCTAACCAAAAAGTTGGTAATAGAAACACAAAACTGTTGTTATTTGTCACAGCGAATAATTCAATTATAATAGTAAATTAATTAAATATGCCACTCAAAATCTCAATTTGTACACTTTTGGGGCATTTTGAGTATTTTTAACCAAATTTTAACTCAATCCAACCTATTTACAGTTAAACTCATTCAAGAGTGCAATGAACGCGGCGTCAATGACTATGGGGCAAGCGTGATTGTTTCACTCCCCAATAAATACATAGAGATAAACGATTTTTTTTCGCAAAAATCCACAATCATCTTCAACATAACTCAACACAACAATCATTTCACACAATTTTTCCACGCTGTACTTCTGCTAGGGCAAATTAATCAGTAACGACACCTGACAATAAACATAAACATAATGATTACACAAGCCACAAGTATAATAACCTTGTCTGTTACCAGAACCAAGCCCCTGACAGGCCGCCTTATAGAAACTAATTGTATGTGGTAATTGTATGAGCTTTTTATTCCCGGGTAACTTTGTTACAGTAAATTTAGCCCTGGCGTGCCTAGGCTAGGGCACATTGGGGTACTTGTCTTACATCCTCTGTAAGCGGTAATGTGAAACAAAATAATTTCTGTAACCCGAATTCCGCAGTTTTTAATTTAATCGACGAATTGCGTTCCAGTTTCAAATCCAATCAAGTCCAGTTATAAACTAAACTTGATGTTTAGTTTCAAGTAAAATTTAAGTTGAATTTCAAGTACAATTTTAAGTCAATTATAAGTTCAATGCCAATTCCAAATACAATTTCAAGTGCAATTTGAATCCGATTTAGGGTACGGGTGGGTATTTCCAGCCTATTAAGCGGTAGCCTGAACAATATTCAGGAATTACGTTGGAACTATATTTATTCGAGACAAGATTTTTATACCAGTTGATAGAATATTATTTACTGAATGTCGGCGTGTATTTTGGTTTTAATGAAACGCTACTGAATTTGAGTCATAGTCGCGAGAAATGATGAAGTCGCTGCGGCTAAATTGAGCCCATTTTCTATAGTGGTGTTTGTGTTTTTTAAATCCGACAGGCCAAAGTAGCCTGCACAGGGATTAAATGCTTTTCAAAAACAGATCAAACGAGTGACCGATGGATAACGTCTCGGTATTGCCTGCATTCCGGGCTCATTGAAGATAATTAGTTTTGCAGTGACAACAACTTGCTGCTATGTCTAACAAAAAACATTCCATCAAGAAGACTGGCATCTATTCCTCGCGCCCATACAAATGACGAGCAACAGAAGCAACAGCGCACCCCTTTCGACAAAAGTTGAAGATGTGTATACATGTATTGGTGGGAAAAGATGTGTGCGAGCTTGGCAATGCATTACATACGTGTTTGTGTACATCCATATTCTAATATACACACACTAGTATGTGAAAGTTCAACCACAGACAAATAGACGAGACACTCGCGATAATTCGATCGTCCAATTAAAAACCAATCATTTTTCAAAAAAGCATGTTTCGCAACTTGGCCACACCGCGGTGCACGAGTGTTGCTTCGAGTTTTCAGTATAAAACCACACAAATGTACAAAACCCTACAGCATAAAACCCTGCAAATGCAAGGTACTCCGCTACATGCATAACAGAGGGTGCTAGTGTGCAAGCAAAATGTGCAGGACGATGGTTTCCCAGGTAACCAATAAGCATTAGTATAAGCAGTAAATCAATCGTGTATTAGCATCCCTGGCGTTTTATACTGCAGGTTGCTGTTTATCAGCTTTTTGACTGCATAACTGTTGTAAATTGGCATCCACAATTCTATTTAAATTCTTCTTGTCAGTAACTAGCTGCAAATAAGCATTTTCAGCACTATAAGAGGGCTAGCAGTAAAGTAGCCGCATATTTTGCCAAAATAGCATTTGAGTAGCATTTAAGGCAACTTAAATGCTTATTGGCTTGCATTTAAATTGCATTGGAAATGCTTATTGGTTACCTGGGTTTTAAAGGATTTTCTTTTACATGTGTCATGTCAATTCGTCAGTGGTTAAACTTTAACTCGGCAGATAGCATTGCAGCTGCTGTCGCTTGACTTTTGGCGGAGTTGCCAGTCTTCTTGATGGGATGTTTTTGGTCTAACTAGATATGTCAACACGATAGAAGCTTTTCAGGCGTTTCAGGCCTCACGTATGGGTAGCAGTGTAAATAACGCACCATATGCTGGAATTAAAAACAAAATGCTGCTAATGGCTAGTGAATGAAAATTATTTTCATATCAGAGGGGAATTTTTGTGTTCTTCCGTGATAAAAAGAAGTAGAATTGTTCTGTGATAGCATATTCACAGCTGTTTAGTTTCTAGAATAAGTAAACGTGATCATAATTGTGTGTTTTCCAAACCATCATCAAGAGCGGATACGCGTAAGCGATTGCTGCTGGTTTTTTCAGCCTGATTACGTGCCAGTGGCAAAACAGTGGTTTTGATGTTTATTGAATAAAATTTAGCAAATTACTTACATTTTTATGAGAATATTTATAACACATTAAAGCCTATGAGTGCTACATTCATTTCAGTATTGTTATATAGCGGCCAAGTTTTTATTTGGGAAAGTGTAGCCAAAAAAGGTAATGTATGCCGAAATTAGTAGCGTGCTGGGAATACCCTCCCGTACCCTATATTTAATTGGAATTCCTACCTTAAGATCTGTTTCAAGTCAAATTTAATTCTTGATTTTAATCCAATTTCAAGCATAATTTCAAGACCGATTTTAAATCCAATTCCAAGTCTAATTTCATGTCCAAACTAATTCATTTCCACTTTTAAGTCCAATTTTAAGTTTAAAAAAAACTTCAACATAAAGTCGAAAAATTATGATCTGTCACATGGAAATTTATTGTATTATTTTTGCTTGTGTATCAATTTCTATTCTCTTAATGCTACAACTTTCAATAACGTATTTTGATGTTCCTGAGTTATGATTGAAAAACTCGGGTTTTCTGTAGGTATATTTATCTATTTTCAAAACTGAACTCATTGATCTCATGAACGAAATAACGCAGAACAAACAGTTTCTTAAGAAAATGTTAGTAAGGTTTCTCAGCATATTCGCTTTCGCAGAGAGATTTCCGATGCATCTAGGAGTAGTCCAACTGCTGCTCCTCTTCAGAAAAATTAGCAAAAATGAAAAAATGAAACAACAGGAGAAAAAACGGAAAAGAGCACGAAGGGAAATGAAACAAAAACTCAACAAACAAGATAGAAAAGGAGGATATGCACAAAACAGAAAAAAAACTGGCATGAAAAAAAGAAAAACGAAAGAAAACATGAGACAAAATGAAAAGTAAACCTGGACATGAAAAGAAAAAAATAGAAAAGAAGAAAACAATAGAGAGAAAGCGGTAAAATGAGGCAAAACAGGCATGACAGGTAAAAGTGAATAACGGTAGAGATAGGAGAAAAGAGGAAAAAACTATAAAGAAAAACTAAGAAAATAAGAATCGAATGAGCACAAGCTATAAAAGCGACAAAATGGGAAAGAAAAAGAGTAAAAGAAAAAATATGAATTACAGTTATAGCAGAACAGAATAAGAGGTAAAATAGGACAAAAAAGTAAAAAAGAGATAGAAAAAGTGAAAACGGATAAAAGGAAAAAAAACAGAATGTAATAGAAAAGGGGAAAAGCGAAAAAAGGAACGGAATTGAAAAAGAGTTTAAAAGTGAAAAACACACAAAAACCGGAGCCGAAAACATAAGAAAGACAAAACGAGACAGAAAATGACTAAAAATGAGACAAGGAAAGAGAAAAAAACGGGTCTGAAAACGTGGAAAAACAAGAAATACAGAATAGAGAAAAATCAGCACTTAAGAAAAAACGAAAAAAGGGACAGGTAAAGAAAAGAAACGAGACAGAGAAAGTGGAAACAGAGGGCAGAAATAAGGAAAACCGTTACCAGAAAGGGAGTATGGAACAGAAAACAAGATAAACCAAAAAAAAGAATAGCGAGAGCGAAAAAAGAAAACCGATAGAGGAAGTAAGGGAAATGGGAAAAAGTCCAACGGACTATAAAGAGAGAAAGATGGGGCCAAACACGGGAAAATGGGACAGAAAAAGAACAAAACGGCAAATAGAATAAAAATCTCGGAGAGGCAGAGGAAAAAGGGGAGCCGAAACAGAATGAACATGTCTGAAAGTTTGAAAAGGATCGGTCGATTAGGTAATTTTCTACAGCGTTTCTTCAGTGGTGCAATTTGATGTGGGACACCCTTTAGGCTTTTTTCTTGCTAACCTGAAACAAACATTCTGTCAAGATTTAGTTCAAAACCGAGAAGGTCGATTACATGTTTGAACTTTTTCTCGGTCACTGATGGTGAAATGACCCACCTATTTAAAAGTTAACGTGGATGTGGATGCATATATGCACCGCCATAACTCCGGAATACCTAGACGGTTCTTCATCAATCTTGGTAAAGCTTGCTTCAGATAGTATTGGAGCAAAAACAATTGCGTGTATTTTAGTGATTTATTATTGAAATCAAGATCTTTTTTACTAAAATGTAGCATTTTCTTCATACTTTTAAGAAAAAATACGGATAAAATTATTCGACACGGTTTCGAAGGAATTCTCGAACTTTTCCTGTAATATGGCTCATTAGGCGGCACACACTTTCTTCGTTCATCGTTTTGGTTATCTGATTGATGTCTTTGACAACTTTTCCCTTCGCCTTGAGTCTCCTCTTCATGGTTTACAAGTATTTCTCAATAGGGCGGAACTAGGGGCAATAGGGTGGGTTAACGTCTTTCGGAACAAACTGGACCCCTTTCTCTGCATACCATTCTTGAACGACTTTGTTGTAATGACAGCTTGCCAGATCTGGCCAAAACATCACGGGATGGTGGTTGGATCGAATGAACGGCAAATTCGTTTTTGGAAACACTCCTTTTGGTACAGTTCCGACGTCATTGTCTTATTTGTAACGAAAACTTTCGTTTTTCTGCCACAGCTGCAAATGCCCTGCCAAATCATAAATTTGTGTGCAAATTTGTCGGCAAAATATCCCCCGAGCCGTTGCCAAGTAAAATTTTGGCCACACTATTCTTTTTTATGGTTCGGTTTGGATGTTTGCTAGCTCGATGCAACTTGATTCCTTCCCGGAGCCTAATTCTCCTCACGGTACTACGGACAGCAATTTTCTGGCCAAATCACGGTCCGACAGATTTGGATTCCTCTTGATGGTCTTCAAAATCTTGCCACGCACACACTTAATAAAAAGCACCGAGTGCGGTAAAATTTTACCGAAATCTAAACAGCTGTACGTTCGGTAAATTTTTTTATGACGCCAAACATTACTAATGATCCGTAAACGTCGATATGCACCACCAAAATTTTTACCGAACGTTCGGCTGTTTAGATTTCGGTAAATTTTACCGAATCGTTTAAAAGTGCAGTTTCCGGTCAACAGTTGCACTCTGATGATTAACTTGATACGGTATTTCTGGGCAATTTCAGATGGTTCAGCTAGCCTAGATGCAGATCACAATGGAGCTTACAAATAACTGTGTACAATTTTTTTCCTTCTTTCGGCTTCCATGTTGCTTGTTTACAAAATACAGTCGTTTTGCGGAATGTCAAAAATACATAGGCAAGTTAACAAAATTTCCGACGCGTGGGTGCCAAGAACTTTCAAATCCGTCCACCAAGAGCGCTACAATATGAGCCAAAGTTGGTTCCGAATGAACTAAATGAACTATCAGTGTTTTTTTGGACGTGTTTAACTAAGGTCATTACAATTATTTCATAAAGTTTTTGTCCTTACGCTGTTGGACAACTAAAGGGGGGAGAGGGAAGTGAGCGATCGCTTATGTCAAACAGCAGAGCGATGTACAAAGGTACGGGAGGCAGATTTATGCAAAATTCAGTTTGTTTTTCTACGAAAATACGCATTTCGTAATATCGTATGGCATGCCAAACACTGCTGTAGGTACTACAGTATCTATTTATCAAAAAATGAGTGATCTCTCCTTTTAAAATACGGAGTTATATTAAAAAACTCAACTTAGTTCTCAGACGCTGAAAAAAATATAATTTTGGTGCACTACCAAATAAGCCTTTACGATCATTAAAATATCTTAAACTATAAAGGGCACACTGGAACATGATGTATACATTGTATCTCAAATTTCAC
Organism: Sabethes cyaneus; assembly: GCF_943734655.1. Lineage (NCBI taxonomy): Eukaryota > Metazoa > Arthropoda > Insecta > Diptera > Culicidae > Sabethes > Sabethes cyaneus. Next base: position 149,384,517 of record NC_071355.1, on the reverse strand, counting down.
CTTCATTGTAGCTTTGGTTTTATACTATAATTAGTGTAAAAACCCATTTTTACTTTAACTACTTGAACTACTTGGGTGGGGTGAAACGAGCACTATGTTGCAATAACTAACCTGTCAGTTTCTTTGTTTATCGCGTCAATGCATGTTTACAGTAATGGTATGAATATGCCAAGGGAATCCGGAAGATTTAATTGATCAAACAAAGCCTAGTAAGCGGCCTTGACCACTAGAAGGCGAGACGGAATATCCACAAAACAAGTCGCCAAGTACCACGGCATTCTGCGACAAACATTAGCTCGGTATGTGAGGCGATACGAACGGCAAATCTCGGGACAGGAGGTGGAGCCAATTGATTCCTTCAAAACTGTTTTCGCTCCCGCTGCAGAACAAGATCTAGTGGACCATATTTTGGATATGGAGGTTCGATGCTACGGTATTACTACCCGTGAAATCAGAAGCCCCATATACCAGCTGGCAGAGAGAAACGAAAAAGCTTATGTCTTCAACACCAAAACACAGCTAGCCTAAGCGGCATCCGAAATATTCTTTATGTGCTCCAGAGGCAACCTTCGCGGTTCAATTGACTTTAAGCGACCAGCGGTCGATAGTTTTTTCGACGTTTTGACACGTTTTATATTTGTGTACGTATGAGTGTGTATGTATCGGAAGCCATCGAAAGAGCAAGAGAGTGAATTTGACGGAAACCAGATCAGCCTGGACGTAAGATGGCCAGGGACTGGCAATTTCGCAGCCAACCATAAAGAATATTTTGTGAGCAAAAATCAGAAAGGGTTGTGCACAAGACATGACCGCCTTCAGTTTTTATACGACAGACTTCGCAACTAGCCTAGAGAGTACAAGATAACTGCCGGACCAGTTGCTACGATCCTATTGACTCTGATAGCCTCTCCCAGTCCAGATTCGAACATACGACGACTGACTTATTTGGCCAGCATCATACCTCGAAGCCAACTGGGAGGTATTTCGTAGGCATTAGATGATATTGTGATGATCGTTCTCAGGAAACGCGAAAGCTCTACCAGAAACTGAACGGATCCCGCAAAGGCTTTGTGCCGCGAGCCGAAATTGGTAGGGAAAAGACTGGCAGTATTCTGACGGACGACCGTGAGGTGACCGATAGGTGGAAGCAGCACTTCGACGAACACCTGAGTGGCGCCCAGGCGGAGAACCATGGCGGCGGGGAAAGCTATTTCGACGGTGCAACAAACGGGGAAGAGGTGCCAGCCCCAACGATAGGCGAAGTTAAGGAGGCCATCATGTAGCTAAAGAACAACAAGTCAGCTGGGAAAGATAGCATCAAAGCGGAGCTTATTAAAATGGGACTAAAAAAGCTGGCCGTTTGTATACACCGACTAATTGTTAGAATTTGGGATACAGAACAGCTACCGGAGGAGTGGAAAGATGAGGCTATCCGCCCGATCTATAAAAAGGGCGACTGTGAGAACTATCGAGCGATCATCGTTCTCAATACCACCTATATGGTGCTGTCCCAAATCATTTTCCGCCGACTATCACCAATTGCGAATAAATTTGTGAGAACTTATCAAGCCGGCTTCGTCGAATGCCGGTCTACAACAGATCAAATATTTACACAGCGCCAAATCCTCCAAAAGGGCCGTGAATACAAAGCTCCCACGCATCATTTGTTCGTTGACTTCAAAGCCGCATATGATCCCATCAACCGGAAAGAGCTATGGAAAATCATGAACGAGAACAGCTTCCCCAGGAAGCTCATCAAGCTGATTAAATCTGCGATAGATGGTACACAGTGCTGTGTTCGGATTTCGGGTAGACTGTCAAGCTCATTCGAATCACACAGAGGGCAAGGTGATGGTCTTTCATGCCTGCTGTTCAACATAGCGCTACAAAGTGTTATGAACCGAACGGATATCAACACGCGGGGTACGATATTCAACAAATCTAGTCAATTCATCTGCTTTGCCGATGACGTGGATATTATCGGCAGAATATCTGTGGCGGTGGCTGAACAATACACCAGACTAAAGCGCGAAGCAGAAAAGATTGGGTTAAAGGTAAATACGTCTACAACAAAGTACCTGCTGGCCAGCGGAATCGCGGCCGAACGATGCCGCTTGGGCAGTAGTATATTGATCGACGGCGATGAGTTTGAGGTAGTCGACGAATTTGTCTACCATGGCTCACTGGTAACGGCGGACAATGATACCAGCCGTGAGACGCGGAGGCGTATTATCAGCGGAAGTCATGCTTACATTGCGGTCGATCAGACTAAGTCCCCGTACAAAGTGCACCCTGTACAAGACGCTTATTAGACCGGTTGTTCTCTACGGGTATTAAACATGGACAACGCTCGAGGACTACCTGCGAGTGCTCGGAGTTTTCGAACGACGAGTAATAAGAATGATCTTCGGCGGCGTACAGGAGAACGGCGTATGGAGGCGGAGGATGAACCATGAACTTGCACAGCTCTATGGCGAACTCAGTATCCAGAAGGTGGCTAAAGCTGGACGGATACGATGGGCAGGGCCTGTTGCAAGAATGCTGGACAACTACCCTGCAAAAATGGTGTTCGCCTCAAATCCGGTAGGAACGAGGCGAACAAGATGGTTAGACCAGGTGGAGCGAGATCTGGCGGAGAGTACTCGGTGTCCGATGAATTGGAGAGCGGTAGCCCTCAACCGAGTTACATGGAGAAACTTTGTTCAACAGGCTTTGTCTTAGGACGGCAAGCCACCTAAGTAAGTAAGTAAGCAACACCATTACCACAACTAACAGAATGATCGAATATGTAAGTTATCGCTAAGCACAGCCACGAGCGTAGCATGGACCCCCTGAATCAACGCCTCAGGGTCGGCCTGCCTATCCTTGTTTTCGCGGGTAAAGAAATGCTCGGGATAGTTAATGGAAAACTCTTAACTGGTTTGTAAAGGTTCACAAATTTATTTAGCGTTCACAACGGTTATTGTCTTCACTCTTCCCACTTTCTTAAGCTATCTAACCTGTCTATTTCTCTCGTCGACGGGGCCCCGTTTCAACAGCACACCTTCCCTGTTTCCTCCAGAATCCGTACTCCGTTTCGCTCCTCTCCTTCCGCTTCAAACTTCCGTTACACAGCGGCCCTTGCCGCCAAGTGCAACTTCGGACGGACACTATTGCCGGGATCGGGATCCACGCAATCCGATACTACCGGCTTAACGGTGCACTAAACTCCGGCGCTGACGATGACGGTTAATTCAAATAAACACAGCGGGGTTCTGTAATTTGAAGCATGAACATTCCGGCTTTAGTAGGCTGGCGACGGGGAACTTGACGAAGGGCAAATTATCGAGAGGCAAGGGGAAAAGGTTTACCTGCAGTCCTATTAACAATTGTCACTTGGTACTTCAATTTGTATAGTCACTTTCTTTAACGTATTCAACGTGTAGTTGTCGACTGTCTCGACCGGGATTATATTCACAAGTGACTTATTGTATCTCGACAAAACCGTTTTAATACCTGCAGGTTATTCCCCTTAGCCAAAAGGACGTTGCCCCCGTTATGTACATAAACAATCCCCGATCGCCATCTTTTCGCCACCTACAGCCTCCGATCATCTGTGAGCGGTGTCCAGCTTTCTGCCTGTTTTCCCCTGGTGGCAGCGGGTGGAAACTCGATGGGTGGTGGGCTGCGTGCTTGGGGTATACGGCTCTATATTTAACTTTAGTGGGACTCGTGGCCTATTTCTACCTTCTGTGGGATGTCTTGTGGGAGTTAACATTAACCAGAACAAGTATTTCTCACTTTTTTTAAAATAAAACAAGAAACAAACGAATAAAATAAACAACAAATCCATACAACCTTCATAGCGGAGCCTACCGACGCTTACAAATAGATGCAGCACATATCTCTGATACTTTTCAGAATAAACATGCTGTTCAAAGGTTCCAGAATGTGTCCAAGGTGATGGTATAGGGATATATCTCCAAAATTTTGAAGGCTCCATTGCTGTTCATTAAGCCTGGTATTAAAATCAACACTAAATATTACATCGATAATGTTTTAAAGACACGACGGCGTCTTGTCCGACCCCATAAGAGTTACTGCTGGCGTGAGACAGGGCTGCATTTAATCACCGCTTCTGTTTCTCATCGTTATGGATGAGATATTAGTTGGAGCAATTGACAGTAGACCAAATCGAGGATTGCCTTGGAATCCTCTAACGATGGAGCAGCTAAATGACCTCGACCCAGCTGACGACATTGTCTTGCTCGCACAACGCCGAAACGACATGCAGAGCAAGTTAGATGACCTCTCCGAGAGCTCCCAGACAGCAGGTCTCACAGTCAATGTAGCGAAAACTAAGTCTATGATAGTGAACACTGACAATTCCACCAACTTCACAGTAGCGGGACAACAAGTTAAGCAAGTAGACGCCTTTCAATATCTTGGTAGCCAGACAACGCCCGATGTTGGTACCAAGACTGATATAGCCACACGGATCAGGAAGGCCAGGGGTGCCTTTACAGGTCTGCGAAACATTTGGCGCTCAAACCAGATCACTTTACGAAAACCCAAATCATTAATTCAAACGTTAAATCCGTACTGCTGTATGCCTGCGAAACGTGGTGCGTCTCAGCGAAGACAACGCAAAAACTGCAGGTATTCATTAACTGGTGCCTGCGATACATACTTCGTGCTTCGTGGCCTGATAACTGAATATCCAATGAGGAACTCCATCGTGAACGAGGAAATTCGTGAACGTAGATGGAAGTGGATCGGACACACCTTGAGGAAAGGAGCGAACGAGGCTTGCAGAGAAGCACTCGACTGGAATCCACAAGGACAACGTAGAAGAGGCAGACCCAGAGGCTCGTGGCGACGGAGCTTAGCCAACGACACCCGGGCTGTGGACGAGAACCTGTCCTGGTGACAGGTAAAAGCCATGGCGGGTAACCATCAGCAGTGGAGATCTCTGACTTCATCCCTTTGTTCTGCCGGACCAGCGGACATGGACACATAAGTAAGTAAGTAATGTTTTAAAGAACCATTTGCCTCCCATCGTCAAAAAACACTACAAGAACGCACCATACTGCTTACAACAAGACTCTACACCGTCTCACCAGGCGAAAGGTACACAGGCTTGGTGTTAGGACAATTTTCCTCGAAAGAGTGGTCTGCCTCTTCGCCTGAGTTGAATCCTTACAACTTCTATGGATGGGATTACATGCTAGGCAAACTAGGAAGCACCAAAAGATTAACTGTGGATACTTTCAAGCAGCATTTGGAGAAGACTTGGGATGAAATATCTCAGGATATCGTACGTGCCAGCTATAATGCTTTTCAACAACGATTGCGACTGATATTTAAAGCAAAGGGAGAAAGATTTGAATTGGACTAAATGTTATGGATATACTCTTCACGAAATACACTCAAAATTGAAATTTATGCAAGCGTCTTATATATGTGACCTTTTATTTTAATGACAGCTATTGCTACTCACCTTGTAGATATATTTTCCACCATACGGAATAATGTATCCTTTATAGACACAATAAACAGCACAACATCTAAACTATTCTTTATAACCAAAAAATATTGCTTAAATTGATTTGAAATGTGTGTCAGTATTCAATACTCGTTGACTCACCGCCCAGTTAGCTTCGAGGTGCGTTACTGGTCTAACAAGCCTGTAGGATCGTTGCGCTATCGTAACATAAAAACATCGCGAGGCTCTTTTAAAACCAGTTCTGTAAACTGTCATAGTTCCCAAGCCTGGAAAGTATTTTTTCGAATAGCTAACTCTGTTGTTGAAGTGATATTGAACTCCTTATAGTTAGCCGAATAATAAGTTGTGCTTGTTTTTATGATATTATATTATTATGTACCTATATCTTTTATCACCGTCATCTAAATACCTACAAAATACTTTCTATTCAAAACTGAACCGTGTAACTGCGCAAATAATATAGCCATTGTGGTCGGTTATTCAATATTATGTATCTATAAATGATTCGCAATAAAACAGATATCTTCAATTGGCTCGTAATATTTTCAACGGACCTACAGTTTGAGGCTGGGAAATAGGAAAAATTCCCACGGGATAATATGTAGCGATCATATCACAGATCAATTGTCACACACGTGGTTAACTAATACAGTACCAAACAAGTTGAAAACAAATGAAACCTAGCACACGGTTCAATACCCGAAATACCGTTCCGGTTCTATTGTAATGGCAATCAAGTGAGACGACTAAGTAAAGAACCGTTTGGTGTGAAATAATCATCATCGACGTCAACTGTCTATCGATCATCAACCGCTGCGCTGCGCTGCGGCGCTGGCTGGCTGGCTTTGGCTCGATCCACTTTAGATAGATCGCCACAAGCAAAGACAGCGTGCAGTAAAAAGCCGTCCCAAGAGATCCCGTTCAAAGGCCATCACCAGTGGGCATTGTTTCACGGGCATACCACACCAGTGCCAGTGCAGTGGCGACCGGCCGGCGGCCTGATGGACCGGAATCAAGTTAGCGAAGATGTTCACTGGATCGGTCAGTCAGCTTTTATTTTGAACTAATTTCCTCTCTCTCAAAAGTTGACAAAAGGGCTTTAATTAGTTTGCTAGCGGCAACAAGCGAGCATTGCTGTTATGGTCATTAGAAATTCCTCCGTGGCAGAGGGAAAACAGCTGCGCTCACTCACCTGATAGTAAGGAAACGAAGAAGTCTAAACGCGACTGCGACACGATCATCGACCATAGCCTTCGAGGGACAATTCGTTCCTATCGAAGGCAGCCACCGTCGTCCGTCGTTACCAGCACAAGCGAAAGAAAACAAACAGTTCAAGCGGAGCGTGCGGTCCAAGTTTGCTCAAGCCCGGCCAGGCCGAAGCTCAAGCCACCCCACGAGGACAACTTTCGGCTCGGTATGTGGACGACAGGTACAGCAGCAGCGGCACAGTGACAGGTCTCTCTCGCCCCGCGTAGAAGTTCATTAACATGCTACGGTCGATGCTACTACCTATTGCACCGTTCGCGTCGCTACCATCAGCCACCACCAGCCGCTGCTGGCACACTGACTGTGGTCATCTAGGCAGGTTGATCTTCCGGGTTGAGAGGTTTCGATTGAACTGATTTTCCTCTGTTCTAGTTGGCGGACATTTATGACTTGTTCGGTTGAATTATTGAATTAGGTAAAAAAGCGCCTGTGGCCAGCACATAAATTTCACATTTGAACTGTTTCAGCGAAGCAAAAACTACCATCACGGCTGTAACGTTTACTTGTAATGAGTCAGAACAGGTAATGACACATTAAAGTTTTTTTTCTGACACCTAAGTTAATGTTAAGTTATTGATATCATAAATTCACAAGAGAATAATTTCAAAAGATATTTTTCTATCAAGCGTACTGGAGATAAAAAAAACAATTCAACACATTCTTTCCTTTGAAACGCATCCGCTTGAACGATGCTTAAGTAATCATCACCCTATCATTCTCCAATGTCCATCATTATCGAACATAACGACTCCTTCAAGTTGACAACAAGAGGCTCTAAAACTTTCATATATGTCTGTGGCTACCGGTCGCAATATGTCAGTCCGTTTTAATAGCCAATTGTAGCCAAAGCGCAGCAGCACCAGCAGCAGCAGCGACGAAGGCGAAGACGCGCACCTTACAGCCAGTCGCAACTCGCAATGTAACCCGCCGACCAGAAAGCGCCAAGCGAGGAACGCCGCCGCGCCGTCCGATCATCATCGCTCGCTCGCTCGCTACTACAATCCCATCCCAGTGCACATAAAGCAGAGCAGTCACGGAAGGCAGGTTAGGTTGGATCTTGGATAGATCAGTGATCGCCGCTCGGTTGTTGTTAGAAGCTTGGAATTGGGATTGGTTTTACTCTTCGTCGGTGACGAACGCGAACTAGACTGGTAGTAGTTTGGCTTCGGGGAGATATCGGCATCACCGCATCTCGCCGCTACTCTTCTGGTGTTTCATCATCATCATCATGGCTGTCGACGCCGCACAGGGAGGTAGCTCGAACGGATTGAATGAGGGGAAACCTGAAGTAGTTTCTGGATTTATCTTTAATTTTTTTAAATACAGTCAGGCACAATCACGGGTCACACACAATTATGGGTCATTTTTGCTTTATTTGCCGATTAATGTGTGAATATTATGTATGTTAGTACTAGCTGACCCGACAAACTTCGTATTGCCACAAATTAAACTATGTTGTACAAAAATCGTGAATCTCGGTTGGGCTGTATTAATATACAGTGTATTAATGTATTAGTGTATTAATATACAAATAAAATACACTCGCGGCCTGTGGCCGTCTCGCGCTGAATCAAGTTTTTGGTGGTCTTGTTATTGACTAATGTTTTATGAAAGAGTCTAAAATTTCTCGAGTTCGATTAGTTTTTGAGTTACGCAAAAATTTCTGTTTTATTTGTATGAGGGCCCCCCACATGCCAAATTTGGTTCCATTTGCTTGATTAGTTCTCGAGTTATGAGGATATTTGTATTTCATTTGCATAGGAGACCTCCCCCCCACTATTAAGCGGAAGGAGTCATAATTCCCCTCCTAAACAGGGGAGGGGTCTCAATTCACCATATTAAAAAATCCTGCCTCCAAAACCCCCACATGCTAAATTTGGTTCCATTTGCTTGATTAGTTCTGGAGTTATGAGAAAATTTGTATTTCATTTGTATGGGAGCCCCCCTCCTTAAAAGGTAGGAGGTCTTAATTCATCATAGAAAAAAATCATGCCTCCAAAAACACCCACATGCCAAATATGGTTCTATTTGATTAATTAGTTCTCGAGTTATGAGGAAATTTGTATTTCATTTGTACAGGAGCCCCCCTCCTAAAGTGGGTAGTTGTCCTAATTCACCATAGAAAAAAATCATGCCTCCAAAAACCTTCACGTGCCAAATTGGGTTCCATTTGCTTGATTAGTTCTCGAGTTATGAGGAAATGTGTATTCCATTTGTATGGAAGCTCCCGCTCTTACAGGGGAGAGGGGTCACAATTCCCTTTCTAAAGAGGGGAGGGGTCTCAATTCACTATAGAAAAAATTCTTGTCTCCAAAACACCCACATGTCAAATTTTGTTCCATTTGCTTGATTAGTTCTCGAGTTATGCAGAAATTTGTGTTTCATTGTGAGCCCTCCCTCTTAGTGGGGGAGAGGTTTCTAACCATCATAAGATCCTTCCCTAGCACCAAAAACTCCTACATACAAATTCTCACTCCGATCGGTTCACTAGTTTTCGATTCTATAGGGAATATATGGGCCGACAAAAATCCATTTTTATAGGTAAAGATATACTACTTAAGTGATAGATAAAATTGTTACTCATAGGTAGTACTAATAATTTGATCAATCATTATGTGATATCAATACGTAAAGTAGCAGCTATAGCTAAAATGACCCACAATTGTGTGTGACCCATGATTGTACCTGACTGTACTTTCGATTTTATGCTATCAAACAGGGCTGGTTCGTTCACTTTGACTCAGTTTTGATTCATTGGACAGTGCAGTCTCAGCCGTGCAAAATTTGACAAAGTTGCATATGGAACATTTGTAGAACTAGTTATCATCTTTAGTTTTTCTGAACAAAGTTTTGCTGTATCTGTTGTAGTTACGGTGCTACAATGCTAGTACGTCATTAGTAACTAAATGAACGTTCATTTACAGATTAGTTACTCCAAAGTCGCTCCAAACATAGACCAAATATAGTTTGTATGTTCAACGCGGCCCAGGAAAAAGTATTCAAAGGCAATGCAGAAGTGAGTTCGCGGTGTCAGTTCCGGCGTAGTGGTTAGTATTCACGCCTCTCACGCCGAGCACCCGAGTTCAAATCCCAACCCCGCAGAAGTTACGAATGATATAAGCTGTTAAAGTGACTATAATCTAAAAAAAGACAAGTTCGCATTTAACACAGTTCACGATGGAAATGGTTGATGAAATCGTTCATTGCACGAATTTTACCATAAAACAGATAGTCGAAGGATATAGGGTAAATTAACCATTAGTGGACCATTTAGTGCTTGAGTGACTTTCTTCCATGAATTATTTTGAACTGGCAACGCCAAACACGCACCAGATAGCACTTACAATACGAGTAACTTTCGACTAATGCTAAAAAAATATCAATTTTTATTGCAAATCTATATATTTTCCACATTTTTTAAATTAAATTAGAATGTGTTCCTTTTATGGACCTTTTGGTTTACAATAGGATAGCGACGATTATAGGAATTCTAGTGCATTTTGCATGACGAGGGTCCACTAATAGCGTCATATTTTGCATTGTTAACCGTGTACAATGGACCCTCATTTGTTGAAAATGTTTATTTTAAGGCATTTATCATCAAATACGTCTAAAACTTTGTAATCTGAACTGTATGGCATGTTTAGTACTTTCTGTTTCATGTCATATAGCCTCGAAATTAGGAAGTACAAACTAATAAACACCGAAACTGTACCCGGGGTGGGTCCATTATAGGTAAAGGGTCCATTATAGGACAACTTACCCTACCAGAAATAGAAATGTCAAGCGAACGAGCCGCGAAGAATTCAAGACATTGCACTGCTAGGTATTTCAATTCTCATAGGAACTACAAAATCTAACCACGCTAACGGTAAGAAATTCTGGGTTTTAGATGGAATTAGGAATGTTCACACTACGCATAGTCATGAGGTACAGCCAGTTTCGGTTTATATATCAAACCTAAGATTTTATGTTAGACTTACTCCGGCACGAAGAGGACTAGACAAACTGATAACTATTTGGCAAATTCGTTGAAAATATCAAAGTTACTTCTCGTTGTGCAGAAGAAGTTGCTATTGACGAAATACTGCATCCTTTTCGTGGACATTGTTCTTAGATGCAATACATTCCAAACAAACCAGCTAAGTATGGCATAAAAATGTTTGTTATGTGCGATGCCAAGACGTTTTTTTACCAGAAATCTATATTATTTATGAGGAAAAACAGCCTACTGGTCCATACGAGACATTAAACTTTCCAGAAGACTTCGTTAAAAGGCTAATCGAACCTATTTAAGGATCTTGGTGCACTTTAACGACTAGCATGCTCCGCACACAGTAGCCATTTTAACAAAAGATTACACTAAGAAAACATAAAAAGGAAGTTGATCCAAGTTTCCAAGCTTCTCTAGAAATGAATAAATGGATTAAAACAGAGATTGTAGACTGATTTGTTAAATCAGAATTAGTATAATAAGCATAAACAACAATCACTGCCAAAAATTAACGAATCAACCAATCACATGTTAGCATGATTTTGCATCCTAGGCCTGCGACGTCAAGTTTATACTCTTGCGAACTCAACTACCTCGATATTAGCAAAAAAATGATGAGATCTTCCCATCCAACAGATAGAGAATTATTTATTTCGATTGAGCTTAGACCGAGTTGATGTCCTGAAAGTAAACAACTGTATAAGTGTAAAGCTCTTCTCTTCAATCGATCTCGATTTCAGCATTTGAAAATTGAAGGTGGAGCTAGACGAAATTGATGTCTTGATCGTAAAAAGAATTCGTAAAAAGGGTAACTATTCCTTCTTCTCAACCGATTACATCGAGAATTGTAAGAATACAACTCTGAATGCATGTGATATGGTCTTCTGTGTGATTTTCTTCTAACCTATAGAAAACAATAGGTATTTTATAACTGGCTCAATTCTCAACTGACAATCCATATGTTAGTTGGTAACATACTTTAAATCAATCTTTCATAATGAAAGTCAGCTTTAGCTATTTTCGAAGAAATCGACAAATTAATTTTTTCTACTTTTTATTTCCCACTAACACCTAAAAGAAGCAAACTCTCAAACAGGTCTTTAACTGACTAAACTTTTTTGTACCGTAGCCATATCACTATGAATTCAGATTCATACCGTTCATTTAGTGGTGGAATATAAACGCTATGCATAACACAAAACGGAGTTCGCTCAGTCATACCTCTGATTGTACAGCATAACGAATGCGTTCTGATCTTTTTTGTACATTTTCGCTTCGATCAAGTTTCCTTTACCGTTCGTAGCAGTGAGCAACTGCAAAACAGTCAACTGACTGGCAGTCATCACACTAATGAAAAACAACCGCGATACCGTATGATTCAATACTACAATAAACAATCACGGAAGCTGTCCAACACAAACGAACATTTCGTTAGCGTCGGATCAACGCCGGGCGACAAACTTTTACTCCAGGTACCCGATTTTGAGACAAAAAGAGAAGCAAAAAATCAGAGGGCTTGTGTACAAGACACGACCGCATATGTAAGTGACGCACGGCTACGAAAAAATCTCTTTGTAGTGACAGTAGCATGTATCCATGCATGTAATCATTGAATTCTACATGTATACAAATACATGCTACATGCGTTGTATGTAACATTTATCAAAGCAATAACATTGGACGTAAATCCTCAATGTATATATCAGAGTTATTTCTATGTGCATTCGGATACAATTTAACAAAATCAAGACACTATTGCTTTCTTGTTACTTTACAGAAATTAAATATTGGATTACCAATCGTTTCACCATGTTGAAGCGATGTTACTAATTCAATTCCATTTTATCAACAGCACATCTTTTCACTACACTTCCAATGAAACGTCAAACATACGCATACATACCGAATTAAATTATAACCGAACAGTACAGCTGTAGCGCACTTTTCCAACAGAGATATCAAATTCGCCTAGGTTTAATCGTCTCGCCGCACGACAACTTGTTAACAGGGTTGCCACATGCAGATTATTCTGTGTTTAACAGATATTTGAAAGAAATCGCCAGTACAGAATCTATATGCATAGAATACAGATTTTCGCCAAATTACACAGATTAAACAGATTTTTGAGCTTTTACATAAGAGTTGTAAGTTGTGAGAGACGGAAATAGTTAGCAAAATGACTCTCTATCTCTTTCACTGTCATTGTTTTGCATTGGACAGATTTTTGCACAGGTATTTTTCCTCGCCGTACAGATTATCCGATTTTTCCAACAAAAAACACAGAATTATATGTGGCATCCCTGCTTGTTAAGCGTAGCTACCAAAAAACCCCCCCAGCGTTGCCAACCTTCCAGATTTGTCTGGATTTTCTAGACTTTTTGATAGCTAATCAGACATAAAAAGACGTTTTTCAAACATTGTCTTCCATTAGATCAAATGACAGCCAGATTTTTCCAGACATTTTTATTCTCGTTTTCTAGATGTTCGTAAAAACCGGTTGGTAACGCTGACCTACCACCCCCCCCCCCCCCTTCATCTTTCCACTACATTTAAAAAAAAAATTCATTACTTTCCCCTACCATCCCTTCATCAATTGTTAAACCACCGTTTCAAGAAAATTTTAATATTTGTTTGACCGCACTTCAAGGTCAAGACTAAAAACACGAGGTTAGGAACTTCGAAAACAGACACTGAGGAAGCCTGCAAGTCGTAGGCGAAATACGTATCTGTCGTGAATAAAATACACATAGTAGAATTGGAATTGAATAAGTTTTCTTCTTTTTTAATTTTAGACTACTTCCTGTACGTCTAAATACGTCACCTTATGCTCCCAGTACATTTGAAGTTTACACTCTTAAATATGAACGCAAAGCAAGAGAACGACTTTTGGCTGCCCACATGAATTGTAGGCGGCAGCGGTGCTGACGGCAGATTGACTGGATTCAAATAGGTCAAATGATCGTTTTCGAAGCCCAAGTTGAATGCAGAAAGCGTACGCAGTAACAGCCAATTTGCGATCCTTTTTAAAGCCCTACTCTAAATAGACTGACTGCATCCACTCAAATGAAAATTGTCTTCACACAAGGAATATAAAATCGAGACATTTTACCTTAATATTAACGGGAACACAGAAATGGTACCAGTAGATAATTTGTAAAATGCAAGAAAAGGAAGGGGATAGACATATTGTTGAAATCATGGAACTACGTACTAAAAGATAGTGAGGGGCCAATTATACATCTTCTAGAGGAGCAAGACACGTGTCCACTCTCCATTGACAAATCCAAATATGCTTACAGTGGAGAGTCGGCAGGATCTGATGGATTAAGGATGGAATATATAAAGTACGCGGACAACGGAACGACCAAATATATAACAAAGCACCGGCAAAAGATGTGGATGGAGAAAACATTACCGAAGAAAATGACTAGATCAATTCAAGTACCAATTCCGAAGAACGGCCGACCGAACGGGGTAAACGACTATAGGAGAATTAGCCTATGCAATATAAGTTACAAGCCTTACGCCAAATGAGTAAAGGATAGACTGAGAGATTTTGTAAGCGATCCATCGGGTGGTATTCACATAAGGATGGGCAACCGAGGACCAATACTCGAAGCGATCGTTGGAGAAGATGGAACGGCTGAGTATCGATGTGGTAACCAAGTCGGCAAACCCGCCCAACGTCCCCCAGCTGCGTCCCATCGAGAATTTCTGGATAAGATCTACTCTAACAATTTTATCGCGAAAACTCAGCGAAGCTTACCGTAATATTATTGTTCTGCCATCTGATGTCCTGTCAGAAATGCTACTAGATTAAATCGGCTTTACTAGAAGACAGCAAAGAAGTAACTAATTTTTTTTTAAATTTTATTTTCAGGATTTGAATTCTCTAGAATTGTTTTTTGCAGAACTCATTTATGCAATGGAATAGAACAACTAGAACAGTAGGGAGACTTCGAGTTTGACATTCTCCAAATTTGTCTCGTTTGGCAAAAGTTTTTGTTATTGGCAATATAAAATAAATCGTCTACCAAAAATATAGTAAAATGCTAGCCACTTTTAGCATGTCTTTTCTGAAGAACACAAAAACTCATTAATTTATGATAATCATGAAAAATAAAGTGATTCATCTCTTTTGGATAAGCGACGCGCGTACCTAGGACACTTTCATTTAATTTTGCCGTAAATGTCCAAAATACAGTACGCGTAATGCCTGTCATATAACGTATTCGTACACAAATTTTTCTATATCTTGTAATATCTATCATTTGTTAAATTATTTCTAAATTGAATAAGTCCCCTCAACTGTGCTCCCCATCCACGCCACCGACACGCATGCTAGGCGCGAGAGCTACAACCAGCAGCAATAAACCGAGCTTTGGATCATATCCAGAGTACCAAGTCAGCAGCACTATAATAGAGGGTATAACTATATACTGCTCCGCTGGCTGTGTTAAATTTACGACTAATTTGATTTACAAGTTTGACACGGACATGCGTGAAACAACCCCCGTCCGTCTTGTGCCGGCCGTCGTCTTTCTTCTCCGCTGGCTCTTTAGCAACTTCCCGGTTTTAAATCGTTCGCGTCATTTCGAGTTGAACCATTTGGAAGCCAAGCCGGGTCTACTATGACAGCCCCGCCGCCCGGTTTGATGATTGTGAATGATGACGAGACGCGATGGTGATGTTGTGGCCTTTTCCACACTCTCGCGCGCGCGCAAACACACACGCTTTCGCAGTGAGGTCTTTGAGTTGTGTATTATTTGATTTATTTTTCCGTTGCATAGCCTAATTCGGACCGACGACGACTGATGGAAATGGACCTGGGTTCAAAGTGTCCGCAGTACCTACACGATCGTCCGGCGATCGTTAGGAAACGGTTGAATGGCTTTTCGACGCGCAAGCAGCAGGTACCGGATCAGCAGCCAGCAGCGTCGAGCAATCACACGCAAGCGCGGATCGCGAGCAAGTTACGAATGGGGTCCTACGGAAGATTGATGACACGTTTGCTCGCCATTTCCTGGGCCATTAGCTTCAGGTTTTTCAAAATGGGATTTCATGAATGAAAGTTAAGTGAAAATGGAGATAGATGGGATTTACAATGACACATGTACGTATGCGTCCTTCCCAGACGGGTAATTTGTTGCTGGATATTAACTGTGTTACGAATCAAGCGGAAAGTGGGCTCACCGGTAGGAAAATTAAACGACAATAGCAGTGAGCAATGAACACGAAACTACCGGCTGATTACTGTAACAGTCATCGATTTTGTTGAACTCACATTTTCTAGGGGTCATTTCATCTTAGCAGAGCAAAACAATTACAGAACTATTACAGAATTTCAAAAGCAATCAAACCACTCATTCAGCTTTGGTTGAAATATTTACAACTTTGCCTTATATGCAATCACGATCAAATTGCAGAACAGAAAACCAGTAAAAACTACTAAATCTGAATACCCACGCCTCTACGTTATGACTTCAAAATGTTCAGGTCGTGCAAATAATGTTGAGTCAAATCAAAGTTTTTTATCAAATATCGGAAGCAAAGTTTAAAAGCATCGAAAAGTCGATCTCTCGATTGCCGTGCTCCTAACGCACTCGTTGACCAGTTACCTCCCATATCTTCTTTCTTTTCCTAATTTTGAGATTTGCACATTTAGTAATCTACTTTCCTAGACAACTAAATGGAAATTTTTCAATTTTTACGTACCTACATCACTGATTTCAAATATCCATAACGCAATACCAAATTTCATAGTGCTAACCCTTTCCATGAAAATTTAAACAAATTCTAGATTCTAGATCATCTAGAAAAACTATTGCACAAAATTGTCCACGGTGGTGGAAATTACCAAATAAAAGTCGAAAAACTATGTTTTATCCCATCGAGAACTTTCGAAGACCCTTTATCGTCCTTTATCGCAACTCTCAACCAACTAAAGCGAAACCTACCGGACGGTAATGAGACTACTAATCGCAATCGCGTATGTAACTGAGATCCACAAGAGCTCATTCACTGCAATTGACCAGCCTCGAAATTTATTATTTTGTTGCTTCTCAATAACAAACGAAAAATGCAATAGAAAAACGTGCTATTGTGATATATTGGCTTTGTTCGGCGGTTACAATTGTTCGGTTATTGCATAATCAAATCAAAAGAATACTTTAGAACCGTGGAGACCTTTATCTTGTTTTGGACCACTAAGTGCTAAGATAGTAAAAAAAATCTGCAGTTGTTAACAACTAGTTTTAGTCATTGACGTAACTAGGGGGGTTAGAAGGGGCTAAGCCCCCCTCCCCCTAGAAGACATTTAGCCCCCCCTAGAAAATTTAAGCTGGATTTTTAAATTTAAGAAAAAACTATAGTTAGATAACTTTACATAATAAAAACCTAAGAGTAATTTTTATATGCATCACAACTTAAAGTTCCTATGCATCAATGTACATTTAATTTTAAAATGCCAAGGAAATAAAATGGTCGAAAAAATGCCGGGGGCTATAGCCCCCCCTAGAAATGAGCGCTAGTTCCGCCAATGGTTTTAGTTAAAATAAACTTTAGTCGAATAAACTCAGTGACGATAAGCTAGCAGGTAAGCTTAGCCAATAAAGCTACGGCAGTTGGAATATGAGCAAACTTAGTGATTGGAATAGGAAGTCAGTGTCGTATGCTAACAGTCAAGAAGAACTCATGCAAATGCTGAGTGTTGACACTAAGAATATCCGTGCCAACCTAGAGCGTCCGTTCTCATGTGAGGGACGGCTCTTGACGGTAACTGCACTGCAACGTGGCATATTGTTCGAACGGCTTAGTAGAATTAGGCAGTTCGTTTTCTCAACTCAAAGAGCTTCTGCACTCCATGTTAGAAGCAGCTCACAACGGCGTCTGACCCGAAGTGGGCGGCTGAATTAGAAAACGTGTTGTTTTGAACGCAGGTGACAAGATGGAAGCTTGGTACCAAGAACTGCAGATTACTGAGTGGGGATCACTGCAGTATGCTGCTAAAGCCCGATGGTTTGACATAATGTTACTGCAAGAGATTTGTTGCAACAGCGAGAAGATGTGGAAGGTGATGGTAAGGTCCAATTTCAGCAAAGTGGTGAAACCAATAATGTTTTTTTTTAAATAATCGGCAAAATGCAAGATGGACTGATAAGCGATCAACGAGAGGACCTGTCTATTTCTTCAATTACAGTATCATCAACGTGCATAGCCCGCGCAAAGGTAGATTTGACGACAAAAAAGAAACGTTCTACGCCCAACTAAAGGCAACGTACACCACCAGATTTTTGCACATCCAAATCACCATCGGAGACATGAATACTTAGGTCTGTACGAAAATGAGAAACCGATATAGGGCCCTATACAGTTCACACCCACACGAACAACATCGGTTAGTGCTGCAAAAGCTTTGCAGTTCTCCGAAGCCCAGTGATCCGATACACTTCCTATCACCCCAAAGTTATCCACCTATAGATCATCTGAACAACGAACAATGAAGCGAGTCAAGGACGTTCTCATCAATGGTTTTCTCGTACTTAGCCAGCATTAATTTGTAATAATAGAAGTTTTTTACCAACGACGGAGGGAACGGTAGAGAAAAATAATGAAACAGATGTGTTGATAGTATCCTGAAGGACGGGACGTGAATGAGCGGCAAATTAGGAAAGTGAGGGTCATTGAAGCAACGTTTAAGAAATTGTGTACAATTCCCTTTTACTCAAGTTGGGGGACCCGTGGAACTATGATTCGAATCCACTTCTCCTCCCAGGCCCTGTGGATCGCAGATATGGGTGAACCTTTGAACCACGACGGACTGGATGAAAAGCAGAATCCACAACCCTTATTAAGCGTGCGACATATTTTAAACTTCAACCGCGGAGGAAGCGTTCTATGCGTAGCTGGAGGCAACATACGACAGGTTTTCGCCATGGGACATTAAGGTCGTCATCGGGGATATGAACTTCCAAACCGGTAGGGAAGCAATCTATAGACCAGTAACCGGGCCTCATACTCTACACACCGACATGACGACCGAAACACGAACAGCGATGCATCAACTTTGCAGTTTCACGAGGCCAGATGATCATAAGCATTTTCTTTCTCCGTGATGATATCCATATAACCACCTGGAAATCACCTGATCAACGAACACTGAACCAAATCGACCATATTCTCATCGATGGCCGGTTTTTTGGAACAACACTATCATACGCTTCCTACAGGGTGTGGATCGAATGATCGTCTAATAGCAGTATATGTGCACTCAAAACGACGGTCGACGGTATGCACCTCGGTTAAACATTCGTCAATTAGGCAATCCGCAAGTTGCGCACGTAGTGGATGAAGCCCTGACTTCCTCTGTCGGATGCTGTGATATGCTCGGAGGGTACGCTCGACCGCAAATGAAGCCGCAACCGTGGTACTAGGTGAAGAAATCTCGAATGCACGAAATGATTGGTTTGAAGGGAAAGTATCTAAGTATTGCCACGAGAAAGAATTTGGTCAAGTATCGACGAGCGCGGAATGAATTGACCACGATCCTGAGGAGAACGCCAGAAGGAGAATGAAGATCGAGAAGAGCTAGAACAACTATTTAGGGCTAATGAGACGCGTAAATTCTATGAGAAGGTGAACCAAGCTCATAAAGGTTGTACTCGAAGCCTGATATGTGTAGGTACGAGAAGGGAAACCTGGTCGCCAGGGCTGTCATTCGCTCTCACTATGCGCCCAATGTTTCAATATTATGCCTTGTCGCACAGGGCGATTCGGCAACACACCTCTACAGCTAATATGCACACAGCGTACGAGCGAAAGCGGAGTGGGAGCGAATTACAGCACTCGGTGAAAATCGCCCAGTGAGTGATCATCCAAACAGCACTTGGTGCTGCCCTTTGCCACACTCCGTGCGGAATTAACGGAAAAAAATTGTTTTGTATTTACAAATTTTCTGCCCTTTTAAAAGTGAAAATACACGCTGCACTGAACAACTAATATGGTCTATGTTAAGTTAGTACGGATCAGGCGACGCAACAGTAAAAATGTTTTTTTCAACCACACCACTTCAACTGGCCCAGCGCAGGGTGTACAATCCAGCCGCGCAGAGTGCGGCTCTTGGTGTGGCAAAGCACGCAGCAAATTTATCACACTGCGTTTGCGACTGCCTTTTCTTGGTGCGCGTAAAACACGAAAGAGCGTGTTTAGCAAAAGAGACACTGAAGGGAATTTGTGGGCGAACACACACCGCATGGCGAGTGTTGTGTTGTTTAAGAATGTGTGTCTTTTGGTCTGCGCTGCGGTTTATGCCACCTCTGCTGGTCGCAAACAAATGCGAGGTGAAAGCTTCTTTGATAGGCATTTCAATGACGATATAACAGAAGGATACGGAACGGAAGTTAGCCTAGGAGTACCCACAAACGATAACAGCGTACCGACTCTCGATGTCGAAGAGATCCGACAAGAAATGGGTTGAATAAAGAGTAATAGAGCCGCCGAAAAAGACCGTCTCCCGACAGAACTCTACAAAAAAGGCAAAGAACCACTAGCAATGACGCTCCACTCATAATAATAATTGGAGGAGGAAAAGCTTTTGGAGGAATGAATAGAAGATGTGATTTGTCCCAGCTGTAAAAAGGGCGATCGGCTTGATTAGGGCGCTCCTATATTTTGTTACGTCGCAATAGAATTCGTAAGACAGTATCAGGTGGGCTTAATGTGGGCCCGTACTACTATAGATCAAATTTTTACTCACCGATAAATCATCCCGCAATATTAGAAGTACAACGAGCCCACGCGTCATATTTTCGTAAATTTTTGGCCAGCACTCGATACAATCGAGCGCGAACAGCTATGGCAGATGATGTACGAGAACGGTTTTCCGGACGAATTGACGCGACTGATCAATGCTACCATGGAGCGAGTGACATGCGACGTGCGTGCTTCGGAAGCACTGTCGAGACCATTGGAATCGCACTGAGAGTGGCTGCAAGGAATTGGACTGTCCTGTATGTACGCATCGTCCTGTATCCAGCATCGGAATTGAAGGTGTGATCCATCCAGCGGACATTGGAATGAGAGATGGAGACGACCTCAACATCATTATTAGAAACCTTGGGACGGCGGAGGCAATCTACGCCTAACTAAAAACGGATGCTATGAAATTGGGTTACAAATTAATCCGTCGAAAATCAAATATATGTTAAGAAGAAGCTCCACAGAAAACAACGTTCTCCTCCCACGGACAGTGACTATTGACGGCGAACTAGAAATGGTTGATGAGTTCGTATCTCGAATCGAGGATCTCTCATCATCGACGACAATAGTGCGGATTCAACGACACTTTCAGACTGGAAGTCGAGCGTACTTTTCCCTCCGTAAGACATTTCGACCAAAGAGCATACGCCGCTGCCCAAAGCTGATGATGTATGTTACATACAGTATGTACAAAACGCCAATCAGAGTCTTCTACGAAATTGAGGTTGTAACTTTGCTTACGTAAGACATACGTATACACTGACCGCATTTGAACGAAAAGTGACGCGGACTATTTTTGGCGGAGTTCAAACGGAAAGCGCAGAATAACGTAGGCGTGAATCACGAACTGCAGGCAGAGAGATTCCCATCATGCACCTGGCGAAAGCTGGGAGACTCCGAGGGGACGGTCACGTCCCAAGGATGCCGGGCGATGTCAAAAAAGCGAAAAAGAGGCAAAAAGAGCAAGCCTGCGCTCAACGACAGGTGAAGTTGAAGAAAGTTCTTCAGTTGATGGAAGAATGACAAGTTAGCTGGAAAGGTTAAAACTATGGACCCAGTCAAATGTATGAATTGTGTGGGGGTTGAATGCCCTTGGTACAGAATAGCGCTCATCTGTGCATCAAAACATGCCTCGCGCAATGCACCATCTCGACAACTATACATTGTGCTACGGTCGCGATGATTGAGAATAGACTCAGAGGTGTAGGTGTATCATCGTTTCAATAATCATCGGTATCGTCTAGATTCCGACTGCGTCCAAAGACCTGACTACTGAGTCTGAGACGCATAAGTCGTCTGCTACTAGTTGAACGAGTATGACTTGGGCGCTTCTTCGTGGCAGTAATTTAGGCTTTCACAAATTGCATTATATAGGCCTTGTCATCAGCCAAAGTACGGAATCTGAGTATCAAGAACGAGTTTTCTAGCAGCTCGGTCACCTACATAAAATATGAAAGTATAAGAAGGGAAGTTCGTAGTTGTTCTTTCACAAGTAGCGAGCCAATGCGCACTGACATTGCGCTCCTTTATCCGAGCAGTGCTGATAACAAGTAGGTAAGGCCATGAGAAGTCAGAAGTTTGGAAATCTGATCATCGACGAGTGATCAGGTTGGTCAACGGTTGGTTCTATAAGCATCTTAATGCCAATATAATGGAAAGAGGTAGAGCGTAAGTTAACCTTAGTGCCGAACTATAGACGATTCCGCGAGAAACAGAGCCACCAAAAGGGCCCGATACCCGACAGGACCCTTCAATAATGGTAAGGTACTTCACGGATGAAAGGAGCGATTTGTCCCATCTACAAAAAACAGTGATCGGGTTGTTTACTGTTATTACCGCGGTATTACGTTGGTCAACATCGCCTACAAGGTACTCTGCCAAATTTAATTATGTCGTCTATCTCCAATTGCGAGAAAATTTGTAGGACAACGTACTTCGATAAATGTTTCCGAAACTCACGCGTCCGTTTGGATCGCGCAGATGCGTCTGATGTGGACTGTCCTGTTGGTTATTTAGTATTGCTAAATATTGAAAGGATAATGATCTATCGAATCACGAATTTTACCAAGAATAGCTTACTGTCAAGCTTCACAGATGTTTTACTAAAAGCTTTTTGGCAGACGAAGGCAATTAGAGCCAAACTAAAAGCTGTTATATAATAAGTAGAAACTCAAGAAGAAGCATGTTTCATCTCCAACGGACAATAACTACTGACGGCAATGAATTTTAAGGTGCAATTAGTCGTCATCGATTCTGCCAATTTCAAAAGTAGTTTTTTTGTTTGAAACAAATATACCAACAACAGTACGATATCAAGTCTTCTTACCCTCCGAAAGACGCTTAGATCCAGGCCGCCACACAAAGCTGACGACGTACAAAACGCTAATTAGACCGGTAGTCCTTCACGTACTCAAAACTGTAACATATTGCTTACGAAGGAACATACACATGTGTGCTATACTTTGCAAATTACAATTAACAAAGCATTTACCATACCACCATAAGCATAACAGGCTTGGCACGGTCGCTTTGATTCAATTTCGATTCATTTGACTGTGCCATCTCAGCCAAGCAAAATGTGAAAAAGATATGTATGGGACATTTGTAAAGCTAGTTGTCATGTGATGTGTTGTGCTAGCAGCATTATAACTCCGCAAATACAAAAGATGCAGCAAAGTGTTATACTGCAATATTGTAGACTATAACTATTTCTACAAATATCTTTTACATAACTCAAATTCTACTTGGCAGAGGCAATACAGTCAAATAAATCAAAATTTAATCAAAGTGGTTGTCGTCTCTATTCTGCATACCGATCGGACCTGTTCTGATCTAGAATTATATTCTAATCAGAATCAAACTATGTACTATCACAAACGCCAATAAGAATTCAGCATAGGGTTTCTGATCGGAACAAGCTCGATCGGAAAATCGAGACATGTCCTGCATGAGAGAAATAGATTTTATTCAATTAGACAAAATGGACAGAACTGGTAAATTCAGAAAAACCATACACAATAAAAATGATGAATCGTGAATACGGTACTTTGATACATAATGATCGTTTTATAACACATAGAACTGTGTGTAGTACCCAAAGTGACAAAATATAAATAACTTACCGTTTATCTACGTAAACATTATATAACAACACATTAAGTACCAATTTTTGTGGCTTAACCACAGACGATTCAATAAAAAGAACGCATAACTGTCAAAGCAATAAACAATAACAGTTCTTACCTGGAAGCTGTCGATTGCACGTCATTGTTGTTCGGGCTGAACCGTTCGCTCTTAATACTATTATTATTGCTATTGTTGGTGCTGCCGGTGCTGCTACTACTGCTCGTATTAATGATGCTACTGTTGTTGTTATTATTATTATTAACATTACTATTACTGATTTGGTTGGTACTATTACTCAAACTATTGCCACTGCCATCGAGCACGGAGCCCCCCGCACTGAGGCCGATTTCACCGTTGGCGGCCACCAGTCCACTGCCGTTAGTACTACCACTGATTGCACTAAGATCACCGGCGGCCAGCTGCGATTGGCCGTTTTTCATTAAGTTTAATTCCACCTCACCGGCAGAGGCGGCCACTGCAGCAGCGGCTCCGTTTCGGAACTTTTCGTAAAACGAACTAGCTGCCGCGGCCGCTGCAGCTGCTGCAGCCGCCGCCGCACTCCCCGTCGGAGAATTGAGATACTTTTTCCGATCGTAGATTCGCTCGCTCAGCATCTTGTCAAACGATTGCAATGCCGCCACTTGGTTGTTGAAGTTACTACTAGTGCTGTTATTATTATTGTTATTATTATTATTATTTAGCGCCGAATAATGACCGTCATCGCCATGAATTGGAGCGTGGTGCGAGGGTGAACTTCGGCAGCCGTTTCCGTTTTCCGGATGAGCCAGCTGCAGAGACCCACCGGCGGGTGGAGTGGATCTTCTTGGCGAGGCCTGAAAAGCCGCCGCCGCGGCTGCTGCCGCTGCCGTCGCCAGCGCTGCTACTGAACTCGCACCCAAGGCGGCCGTCAGAGCCGATTGCGATGGCGACAACGAAGATGATGACGACGGTGTTCCAGTGGAGGTCGGGGTGATTGATTTTCTTTTGCCACGATTTGCGGAGGGTAGCGTCTTGCCAACAGCGCCTTGAGTAGAATGAGCCGACGATGGCGACGAAGACGCCGATGATGACTGTGATTGATTTGATGACGATTGCTGCTGAAGCTGAAACCGTTGCTGTTGCTGTTGCTGATGTTGTTGCTGTTGCTGTTGCTGCTGCTGCTGCTGTTGCTGCTGAGGTAAGCCCAATGAAGGCGATCGTGCTGCCACGGAGGTTGCTTGTGGTAAATCTTCATTAACCGTTTCTCCTGCGAGAAAGAGAAAAGAAAAATTCCAAATTAGATCGATTTATGTTTTTATGTGTCTTTCTAAAGTGGTTATTGTGGAACCGATAAACGAATGTGTGGACGTAAGCGACACGCCACGAGAGTGCCGGGGGACAGTGACTTTTCTGGTGGCTGCGGAGTAAAGTTAGCGGAAAAATACCTCTTCGGTGGAAATGGGATTTCCCTCATCAATTGACCAAAGGATGGAGTGGGACAGGCTGCGTGTTACGGCTAACCTCGTGTGGGTTGGAGACTTGAGTTATGTTTATGGGTTACACTCATGGTTGGTTTTGGACTTCGAGTTAGCCAAATAAGAGGACTCGAAGGTGGATATTTGTTTAACTTGGATTTATCGACGTATTAAATCGACATATATATCTACAATCGACGTGCGGTTCAAAACATAATTTAAAATCATCGCTTCCCAATCTTTGTACAATGCTAATTTTTTGACTACTTATTTGTTGAACAGTATTAAAACTTCCCACCAACAAAAAAGTGAACAAATTACCTTTAATGCAAAGCATGCCATCTTCTGAACGATATTGGATCAAAACATAAGTTTGCTTCAGTGGTGAACTGCTCTTTTCAACGATTGAAACCAGGAAATAAAAAAACATTAGGTTTTTAATGGCAATTAAGCCTACAAATCTGGGACTTGCGGGTCAAAATTATTTACGAGACACGGGTTCGAGCGATTGTGAAAAACATGTTTGATGTTTTGACAGTTAATATTTTCGATCCCGCGAACAAAACAAGTTATGGGTTTTCTATATGGTTTTGACAGTTTCAGTAATTTTCGCCAGGACCGATCTGTGCCTTGGATCTCGACTAGCGAATCAATGAAGAGCAGAAAAAGGGGACTACATAGTCGTCTGAAGACGCTGTGATCAACTAAATACATAATGAACGCATAATTAAGTTAATTTATGCGCCAATATAGTGACCGCTTCAATTTTGGGGGTCACGATTTTTCTCCGTTCCCGTTTTACGAGTAGCCTGAAGCTTTAAAGTTTTTTATTCGAAAAAAAAAATAGATTATAATTTTATGACACTCTAATCTTGAGACACTTTTTTGCTGCCCATTCGTAGCGAAACTGGTCCAAAACCAGTTCGTTCGAAAAGTTCAACCAAATGTCAGGATCCAGTTTGTGATGGAACCATTCAATTTTAGTCTATTTTTTCATTTCGAATTTTAAAAATAAGCTACATGAGACGCACACAAATCACTATATCAATTACCCACTATCTTGCATAGAATTGTTATTATTTTGTTGTGCTTTTATTTCTGTGTTGTATCTAAACACCGTAGGCAGTTTTGCATTCTTTTTCCCAGGTATAGTTACGAGAATTTTTTAGTTGCATTATTATTATATTTGCCTCGTACAAATAAAAAGTGCCTCTTACGAGTCATTTGTATTTGATGTATCCGTTCGTTGGCCTAGAATTAACCCTCTAACGGGTAAGGCCGTCTGTAGACGGCCTTCGCTTTTGGAACTCCAGAGCCGCATACGAAATTTGTTTTAAATTGACAATATGCAAAATGTGTTCAAAACAGCTTTCTTCACATTTTGATATTAATATCGCAACATTCTGACTATGCATTCAAAAGTTATCATTTTTCAAAAACAAAAATTCCGAAAAATTTCGAAAATAATTAATGCACGAATATTTCCTTTTTTACTTTTGATGAAAAAGCACATCTAGAACGAAATGATTGACCTTAAAATTTTTCTATGAGTAAATTTCATGCTTTATATCAATTTTGCAATGCATTTGAATTGAAAAAATATCTAGGTAGAGCGTTAGACATGAAAAACGAAAAAGAGAAATTGGACTTTTTCTAACCTGGCGCTCCTCCAGATAATTATTTTTGCATGAAAATCAGAACTTAAGGTTCTTTTGTGTGTACTTTCATGATAAAACAGTCATTAGCTTGATCGCATCGTTTTTACGATGTTGCCCGTTAGAGGGTTAATTACCTACTGTTGATTTTATTTACAGAATAAGTAGCAATAACTATCAGTGTTTTTCAGACATGTTTAACTAAAAATGGGTTAATCACAGATGTGTCTGCATATTTTTCGTTTAGAGTGTATTGAAACGTCAACACAGCTTGCAAGTTTGTTTTGAATTTTTATTCGTTCAAGAGTCATGGTAATCACGCAAAATGGACGCAAAACGGGCACTTGTAATAAATTTGTTTTTGAAAAATTTTCGACCGTGTGATATATTAAAGAAGCTGAAGCCACTCGGAATTAATGAAAGATTTATATTTCGTGCCATCACGCAATCAAGGAAACCGGTTCTTGGAAAATACTCCCCAAACCTAGCCGTAAACGCACTGAAGGCGGAAACCATCAAACGAGGAAGAGAGCGAATTCAACGGAAACCAGATCAGTTTAGACCAAGAAAGCCATGAAACCTATTATGAAAGATTATCTTCAATTGTTTCCATACAAAAAACAACCGGTGCACGGTTTGGCTGAAAAGTAAAAGGTTGCAAAAGTCGCAAGATATCGGCAGCTGCTCAAGGGTGATTATGAAATTCTGTTTTCGGACGAAAAAATGTTCCTGCTTCAGAATCACGCCTACCAACAAAATAATCGGATATATGCAGCACATTTTTCTGATATTCCTCCTGACAAACTGACTGTTCGAAGGTGCTAGAACGATTCCAGGGCGATGGTATAGCAATGTTTCTACGAAAATTTGATGGTTCTTAGTGTTAAAATCAACACTAACATATCTATAATGTTTTGAAGAACCATTTGCTTCCAATCCGGCTGGTAAACGGCTGGGTAATGCCATCGGTGTCTTGTGCACTGGGCATAAAATAGACCCCGCAGTGGTCCACAGCCTCTTACCCAGCAACTCCTACCCCTACCCCTCCTCGTGGTACCAGCCGGGATACGAGCAATCTCAGTGGAGATCGGGTTGCCAGCCCCGGTGGAAACCAAGGTCGTACTGACAGGGGAGGAGGACTCCTTCGAGCTACGTTGGCCCTCCGGCGATACTGTGGGGTTGGTTGCGGGCTTTGCAAGCCTGAACCACTAAAAAAATCAAAGCAATGGGCTCCATAAGTAATAATAAAAACTCTAATCGGAACAATCGGCAAAGACCCAGGCGACGAAAACGGACTAACGATTGGCAATTAGGAACATGGAACTGTCGGTCTCTAAATTTCCTCGGAAGTACCCACGTGCTTTCTAAAGAAGTGAAGAGCCGCAAGTTCGACATCGTAGCGCTGCAGGAGGTATGCTGGAAAGGAACGATGGTACGTACGTATAAAGATGGTCATACCATCTACCAGAGCTGCGGCAATACATACGAGCTGGGCACAGCTTTTATAGTGAGGGGCGAGATGCAGAAGCGGGTGATCGGGTGGTGGCCGATCAACCCCCGAATGTGCAGATTAAGAATCAAGGGCCGATTCTTTAATATTAGCATAATTAACGTGCACAGCCCTCACCTCGGAAGTACCGAGGATGACAAAGACGAATTCTACGCGCAGTTGGAGCGTGAATACGACCGCTGCCCAAGACATGATGTCAAAATTATCATCGGCGACTGCAATGCTCAGGTTGGTCAGGAGGAGGAATTCAAACCGGTGATTGGACGGTTCAGCGCTCACCCTCAAACGAACGAAAACGGCCTAAGACTTGTCGACTTCGCCGCCTCCAAGAACATGGCCATACGTAGTACC
This sequence comes from Sabethes cyaneus, assembly GCF_943734655.1. NCBI lineage: Eukaryota > Metazoa > Arthropoda > Insecta > Diptera > Culicidae > Sabethes > Sabethes cyaneus. The sequence continues at coordinate 149,355,920 of NC_071355.1, read as the reverse complement.
TTCTTCCAGCATAGCTTCTACCCTCGGTACACCTGGAGATCACCCAACCAGATAGAATCACAAATCGACCACGCTTTGATAGATGGTCAGCGCTTTTCAGACATTATCGACGTCAGAACCTATCCGGGCGCTAACATTGATTTGGATCACTTCCTAGTGATGGTAAGGATACGTCAAAAACTATCTGTTGTAAACAACATACGATACCGGCACCCGCCACGGTATAATCTAGCGCGACTGAAGCAACCGGAGGTCGCCGAAAACTACGCGTTATCTCTCGAAACCGCGCTGCCGGAAGAGGGTGAGCTGGATGAAGCCCCTCTTGAGGACTGTTGGAATGGCGTGAAAACAGTTATTAACAGCGTAGCGTAGAACGTCCTAGGCCGTGCGGCACCGAATCGACGTAACGATTGGTTTGACGAGGAATGCCAGCAGATATTGGCTGAGAAGAACGCAGCGCGGGTACAAATGCTGCGTAGAGCCACCTGTCAGAATGTGGAGCGATACAAACAGAAGCGGAGGCAGCAAACCCGACTCTTCAAGGTGAAAAAGCGCCACCAAGAGGAGAAGGAATGCGAAGAACTCGAACAGCTGTACCGCTTTCACGACACACGGAAGTTCTATCAGAGACTCAACGGATCTCGCAAAGGCTTTGTGCGTCGGGGCGAAATGTGCAGAGATAAAGATGGAGGTATCTTGACTGACGACCGAGCGGTGATCGAAAGGTGGAAGCAGCACTACGATGAACACCTGAAGGGCGTGCAGGCGGGTGACCATGATAGCGGAGGAAGTGACCACATTGGTGTAGCAAGCAACGAAGATGTGCCACCCTCATCGATAAGGGGAGTTAAAGAAGCCATCCAGCGGCTGAAGAACAACAAAGCTGCGGGAAAGGATGGCATTGGAGCGGAACGTATTAAAATGGGCCCGGACAAGTTGGTCGGCTGTCTGCATCAACTGATTGTCAAGATTTGGGATACGGAACGACTACCGGAGGAGTGGAAAGACGGGGTTATCTGCCCTGTCTACAAGAAAGGTGATAAGCTGGATTGTGAGAACTACCGAGCAATCACTATCCTGAATGCCGCCTACAAAGTGCTGTCCCAAGTCATCTTTCATCGACTATCGCCAATAGCCAATAGATTTGTGGGAAGTTACCAGGCCGGCTTCATGGAGGATCGGTCTACAACGGACCAAATCTTCAACCTGCGGCAGATCCTCCAGAAGTGCCGCGAATTACGAGTCCCCACGCACTACCTGTTCATTGATTTCAAAGCCGCAATATTTGAAGCGGTGGAAGATCAGTACACCAGACTAAAACGCGAAGTAGAGAAGATTGGATTAAAGATAAATACGTGTAAAACGAAGTATACGCTGGCGGGCGGGACCGAACGCAACAGGGCCCGCTTGGGCAGTACCGTGGTAACCGACGGGGATGAGTTCGAGGTAGTCAACGAGTTCGTATAACTTGGCTCACTGACAACAGAGGACAACAATACCAGCCGTGAGATTAAAAGACCTATTATCAGCGGAAGTCGGGCTTGCTACGAACTCCATAAACACTTGTGATCGAACAATTTGAGCCCCCCCGCACAAGTGCACACTGTACAAAACGCTAATTAGACCGGTTGTCCTCTACGGGCACGAAATGTGAACACTGCTAGAAGAGGATCTACGAGCACTCGGAGTTTTCGAACGGCAGGTGCTAAGAACCATCTTTGGCGGAGTGCAAGAGAACGGTGTATGGAGGCGAAGAATGAATCACGAGCTCGCACATCTCTACGGCGAACCAACTATTCAGAAAGTGGTTAAAGCTGAACGGATACATTGGACAGGACATGTTGCTAGAATGCCGAACAACTATCCTGCAAAAATGGTTTTCGCATCAAATCCGGTAGGAACAAGACGAAGAGGGGCACAGCGAGCGAGCTGGCAAGACCAGGTGGAGCGAGATCTGGCGAGCACTGGGTGCCCGTGGAACTGGAGACCAGCTGCCGTGGACCGAAATAGATGGAGATTATACTGCGCAGGCCTTGTCGTAAGGCGTTAGGCCAATTAAGTAAGTAAGTACGTTGCTTCCAATCGTCAACAAATACATACTGCTTCCAGCAAGATTTTGCACCGTCTCACCAGGTGCCTGATTTGAGTACTCTCGACTTCTATGCATGGGCTTACATGCTAAGCAAACTAGGAAGCACTAAAGAATTGACTGTGAATAGTTTCAAGCAACGTTTGGAGAAGATTTGGGATGAAGTGCCTCAGGATATCGTGCGTGCCAGCTGTAACACTTTTCAACAACTGCCAGTTACTGCAAAAGGAAAAAGATTTGACTTGGACTAATTCAAGACAACTGTTAAGGATATACTTTACACGAAATACACTTAAAATTAAAATTTATGCAATTTATGTGGCCATTTACTATGACAATTATTACCACTCAGTCAATCTTTAACATTCAATCAAACAAATGGACAAAGCAGAGATTATTCGAGTTTTATGCAGAAATAACAGGCAATCATTGCATCCCTCGTTTTCTTCTGGCCAAATACCCAATCTAATCTATTTTATGTACGTACTTACAAGCTCCCGCTCCGAGGCTATGATCGAACGCAGCCACCTGAGAAGAGGAAAAGTTCAATAGTTCACGGGGCTCTCGAAAAGCGTTTAAAAATAGTTAAAATTCTGATGAACATTCCTCCCCAGCTTGAAAGGCGGAACTTCACGGCTGTCTGAAATCGCTGGAATTTCATACTTAGCTCTGACTGACCCGGCCGGCGCAACATGTACTACGACAGCAGCAGCGTACCGCTTCCAATGCTGGAAAAATGCCCATTATGACGTGAAATGACTTGCCGAATCCTCCTCCCATATGTGGGGAAACCAGAGATGCGATCAGAGGTAATTCCGCTGCCCAAACGCAACTGCTGCCGTCTGTCCCTTTCCCCGGGTAGCGTATGATCGGCAAGACAGACCGTGTGTAAATAGGAAAAAAGTATATAGTTATGGAATATTAAATGAAATTGAGATTGCTTCCGAAATCGCGCTTTTTTGTTGTATTTTGGTTTTGTTATTTCTCCGCTGCTGCGGTCTTTCGGTAGGGTCTCGAACGCCAAACTATCTGGGCGAGCAATTTTGTGATTTACGGTTGTTTCGTTGCAGCATCGGAGCAGGAAATTACTTTCTCACACCTTTTAATTTTCGATAAAGATCCAATTTATTCACGGGTGATAATGAAGAGATTTAAGTACGCGTTATTTCTCTCCTTTTGGTTTGCCGATTCTACGCCTACCTTCAGATTTGTGAACTAATCTCACTCCGCGGAAATTGGTTGAAGGTGATTCGGTAACCCCTAGTCGAGAGCTGGCTTGGTGGTAAAATAGGAAATCGTTCTACAAACTGCGCGAACACCCAGCCATCGAATGTCAAATGATGATGGTGATGATCATGATGATGATGATGATGATGATGGCGGTGGTCATGATCAAGGGGGAAGTAACTGTTTTGGATTCTCCCGTCGTGTTTTAGGTAACCAGCGGCAGCTATGCCCGCTGGGATCGAAAGAAAATCGACACCTGACGATAGCCTCCCAGCTGAGTGGCAGCGAAGATTCGCGCCGATCTGAAAGGCCTAGTTCCGTAGATTGATCTTGGCGATTCCATATGTTTCAGGCTGATGTTTGCTTGGCTGAACACGAGGTTTTACTCCGACCGTAATTGCATGCCTAATTGTTGGCTATTTTAGTGACCAGGTTTCTCGCTTGTTACCACGACATCGTTAGACTACCGACTGCTTCGAGCCAGTCGACGAAAAAAAAATCCGGAACTTGCATTCGCGCACCTCCGACGTGGTGTTTTTTACGACCTGATAATCTCTTGTTGTGGACTGAAAAGGAATGCAAAATAGTTTACAACTTGATACTCAACTGCACCACCTTTGCTGGACCGGATTGTGCTCGTCTCACTGCGGCTCAGCAGCAATTCACCGATCCAATTCCGGCAACGATCGCATCTGCTGCTCGGCAGAGGGCAAACATAGGAAACCCATAAGCAGAACACATGTATTTACCTGACTGTGGCAATCACGGACCGCACTGCAAACCGGGCAAACCACGAATTCCACAAATGGGAAGAGGCTAATAGGTGCACACGTACCGGCCAAAGGTTGGAGTGTTTCTTTGAAAATATGGATATATCTAAGCTAAAGCAAATTTACGCTAGACGGAACTCGAACGGAAAATGAACCTTTTTTGACGTAGGACTACGTCTTACGGCAAGATTTGGGATAGGGTGTCATTCCAAAAAATCGAAAAATACGAGCGTCACGAAAAATGAAAGATTTTGAGCGCTAATAGCTTAGCTTCCAGATCGATCTTAAATAGTGTTACGCCAATCGAGCGGAAAATCTTCTACGCATCCATACCAATAATGAAACCTATTGATTTCAAAGTACGTAATATTGAAAAATTGAAAATAATGAAACTTTGTACAACTGAAAATCCTCGATAATTAGTTGGAAAATTCTTTACGATGATCTAAACCTATACCAACTTGATATCTGTGCTTGGGAAGTAAGCCAAAACAAGTGACAAAGCTTGCTTATCTCAACCAGGCTTCTGCCGTGCTCTGCAAAAAATATCAATTTTCGGCGTTTTACTAGCAAACCGCAGAAGACGAATCGATTTACTCTCTCTCAGTTGGATGTTACCTCCTCCGACGCGACGAGTTTTGTTTTGCTTTTGCAGTACAGTAGGATTTCGAATTTGGCAACAAATGCGTGTCGCCTATGTTGCCAAAATCGAGACCCCTTTTCGATATAAACAAATTTAATTTAAATGCTCTAGAAATTGACTAAATATCATTAATCAACGATTGCAACCATTTTATGTTTAAAAAGTCCGCCAAGAGCTATCCGTCCGGTGCAAATAAGTTATTGACACCCTGCGGTAAGACGTAGTCCTACGGTAATAAAAATATTATTGTTCGAAACCACATAACTTTTTTTCATGAACAAACTGGAGGCCTCATTTTTTCGTCATTTAAAGCATGTATGCAGAAACTGATTGATATTTAAGCATATTTTTGGATGTGAAATACCTTGTGTTGCCAAAAACGAATACTTTGGTTGCCAAAACCGAGGCACGCCAAAATCGAACCATGCCAAATTCGAAATCGAACTGTACTTTGCTGCTTTGCTCTGCCGGCGAGTGAGAATCCGTTTGGTTTCATCTTTCTTTTTCTGCCGGAGCGCTACCGAATGCATGCTCCCAAGGTCACGGAGCAAATCGTTCCAGTCCATATAATTGCCTATCGCACATTCTTTTTGGCACACGGAGCGAATAGTCTCGTGTCTCCAGTGTGCGAAGAAAAGATTAGCTCTGCTTCTCATTGTGCTCCTTCTGCGCAAGATGAGTGGTCGTAAGAGAAAACAGTCGTTCGGAGGGAGAGGAAACGGTTGAGCAGAAAACGAAAACGCCTCTGTATGCACAAGATGAGCAAGATGAAGCCTGATCTCAGCAAGATTTTTTAACACCGCGATTAAACCTACACCATTTTGATGTCTTTGCTAGGGAAGTACGCCAGAAAGAATCATCAAATTTCTTTCCAACGCGATTAAACCTAGTCCAATTTGATGTCTGTGTTAGAGAAGTGTGCCAGGAAAAATGACTAAAATCCATTGTCTCAACAGATTGCAAATTCTTTACGGCGAGACTATTAAACCTAGGCGAATTTGATATCAGTGTTGGAAAAGTGCGCTACAGCTGTAGCACAGACAAACAGACATAACACTCGTTTTCCATTCATCGTACCGATTAAACCGTCATTTCAAATTTGGGCTCAGTTGGGAATGTCTCCGTTTTGGTCAAAGTGGCGCTTTTTGACGAAAGAAGGGGAATTCCCCATAAAAAATGCTTACTACTTCGAGGGATACCCATGTTGCTATTTGATATTTGGGAATGTCGATCATAGATGGTGCTAGTGTTCAGGCTAAATGTGAGGTACGATAATTTTTGTTGATTTTTCTTCTAAGAGTTACGTCTGTTTGTCTGTGGCTGTAGTGTTCGGTTTTAATTTAATTCTGTATGGATGCGCATGTTTGATGTTCATGGGCGTAGCGACAGTGGGGGTTTCCCCAGACGAAAATTTGTTCTACACTTTGAAGCTTGAAATTTCTGCTACCAATTGCTTAGAGCACAGGAAAATTTACGGGACTAGTTGTACGATCCTCGTTGTCGTCGTTAGTATCACAGACCTCGTGCTGTTTCAACTAGTCGGCTGTATGCAACTCAATCTTGGGTTACTCGTCGCTTATTTCCCAGGCGTTTCAGAAGGCGCAAATCGCAAGACCTAGTTGAGCCATATCTCACGTGGGGCCCCTCTGTTCAGGGTACCCGTGAGGTTGTTAAATAGAACCGTTTTTCTTATGACTGTCCGGTCCACCGTAGTTTACCGTATGCTTCATCAGATGTCCGATGATAATCTCCCCAAGTTGTATCTGCTGCTAGTGATTTATATACACGTAAATCTCGTTTTACGTCCACTATTATGGGACGTAAGAGCAATCGGTCGTAAATAGGGTGGACGTTAACTCAAATTTTAGACGTAAAACGAGACGACATTAATTCAAATTGTATGTAAAAATATTGACGCAAAAGGAAATCACGTAAAATACATGAACGTAAAAATTCTAGTGTACCTCCGCCGCTCTCCGCTTACAGATTTTGCTCCGTTAAATATCGTCCGCAAGTGCGGGCATGTTCTCCGTGAGTATCGTTAAATTCATAAAAACCACCGGTCTAATAAGGGCTATGTACTTTGTTAGCATCGTACGGTGGCTATCGTTTGCTAGCGAATGGAAGCGTTTTGCGAAGAGCAAAATAGACTCGATTTTCGGCTTAAATGCGCTGCAACATCTCCTTATTTATGTTAACCGCGGCCACCAGCGCCAGCGATCCCAACGATTACCGTCAACGAAAAGTGTACGTTCGCCTCTTTGAGCCTCTACCAATCATGTATTTGGTCTGCGACGCATTTACTTTTAACGCAGTCCTACTAGCCTCCGCTTTCAGTCTAGCGCAGATGGCCTCCGCCGTTGCGAAATTTCGGCCTACAATATCCAAGACATCTGCGTAGCCAAGAAGTTTGAGTCTCTCGTTTCGATTTTCCTCGCCGGATCATCTTCTCAATGGCGATGTTGAAAAGCATACAGGTTAAGCTGTTAACTTGTCTCGACTTTTGCCGCGCCTGGAAGGGACTCGATCCTATTGACTCTCATAGTCTCTCTCAGCCAAGATTTGAATATAGAACGTACCACGATGTCAACCGGGAGGCGCAATTTCAACATTTATCTTCTTTTTATCAATTTGATTTTTTGTCAAATGAAGAATCCGAAGTATAAACCAAAACAGCTTATGATGATTGTCTCCAATTTCCTGAATAAACTTTTTAAGGTTAGGCAATGTCAATTTTTTTTGTAAAACCTCCCCTAAGAATTGTTATAAGTAAATTGAATCACTCGCGTCGCTGTTTTCTCATGATAAAACCGCTTGCCGATGCTCGGCGTATTCATTCATTTTGCGAGTTTTCCAAGCTCTGACTTTGAAAAATGTTACATACAACGCATGTAGCATGTATTCATGCTGCATATAGTATGTATACAAGAAGGATCGAATGATTGCATGCATGGTTACATGCTACTATCACTACAAAGAGACTTTTACGTAGTCTTGCGTCACCTACATATGCGGTCGTGTCTTGTACACAACCCCTCTAATTTTTTGTTCAAATTAAGGTGAAACGGAACTGAATCCAAACATGGCCGGAAAAATGGCGCCCATATAAGGTCATATCATCACATGGGCGTCATTTTTCCGGCCATGTTTGGATTCAGTACCGTTTCACCTTAAAGAGTGATTAAAATGATCATGTTTTTCATGTGTTTGGTCAAAAATATTTCAACAAAAATCCTTTCAAGTAAGAATTATTTTTAGTTTATCAAACAAGAAGACTGAAGAATTGCTCAATAGCTGGTATTGGTAGCTGGCAACATTGGCAGAACTAGCAATCATTTCTAGGGGGAGGTTGTAGCGCACGGCGTTTTTTTTGATCGTTTTATTTTATCAGTATATTAAAATTGTACAGCAAATAAAAATTACTATCAGGTTTTTTTTATCTATAGCAATCTAACTAAAGTGTTTTCAAAATTACAAAATTTAGTCGGTTTCTATAGGGCTAAATTTCTTCTTTGGGAACTGTGAGTGTGTTTTTTCTGTTTCCCAGTTCTGTGTTCCTCTTTTTGTTCCGTTTTTTTCTTTTATGTACCTTTTCCATGGTTTTTGCTCATACTTTTCTCCTTTTTCCATCCGCTTTTTCTCTTTTCCTCTCATTTTATATATATTTCTGTGTCGTATTGTCTGCTTTATTGTTTTTCCTGACCCATTTTTTCTTATTTCCAGTCCTATTTTTCCCCTTTTATTTCACTCTTTATAATTGTTATCTCCCGTCTTTTCTCTTCCCTTTTCCTTTCTTCGTTACCAGTTTCCTTCTTTTTCTAACTCTACTCCTTCTTGATTTTCGTCTTCGTCTATTCCGTTTTTCCACTTTTAGTTGCCCTTCTTTTCTTCTTTTCTGTCACACGAACTCTGTTTTAGGCTCCTCTTTCTCTTTTTGCTCGCCGATTTCCTTTTTTATCTCCCGCTTTTTGTCCTTTTTTCTACAGTTTTACTCTTTACTGTTTTTCTATTCTGCTTTTTGATCCATTGATCCATTTTCATTACCATTTTGTCACATTTTTCTCCTTTCGTAACCCGTTTAACCTTTTCTACCATTTTCCTTGTTTCCTTTATCGGCTTTCTTTTTCTCTGTTTTGGTTTTGTTTGGGTTCTGTCCCATTTTCTCTTTTTTATGTACGATTTTCCTCTCTTTTCGTTTCCTGTCCCGTTTTGCGCCCTTTTCAGTCACTGATTTTCCTCTTTTATGTTCAGTTTTTCATCTTTTTTCTTCCATTTTGAAGCCTTACAGGAACGGATGGTACTGTTGTTCCCGTTCCTTCTTCCCCTGTAGATTCGGATATGTATCATTGATCAAGTAATGTTTGTAAATCTAAATCTGATAAAGAAGCGTCAAGTTCTTACGGACGTTTATACCCATTGTTTCGCTTATGCATGTATTTATTATAGGGTGTAACAAATAGTAAATATTAATACAGACAAGATGTGTGTTTGAGATTAGCCTTAACAAATACCGAGATCAAACTGATTAAGTGGATATTAGATTGATTGATTGATTAATATTATCTTCCATTTTCGGAAGAAAAACGGCTCTTGTCCTTTTTATCTGGTCCGTTAACTCCTTTTCATTTTTTGTTTTCTTCTGCTGTGTTCTTCCTCTTATTATGTTCTGCTTTTCCTCTAATTCTATCACGTTCTACTTTTCGTTTTATCTCATTTGTCTTCTACATGCATTATTTTCTCCATTGTCCTCTTTTTCTGTTCTCGCTCATTTAAGCTCTTCCTGCTCCAGTATTTTCACTTTTCTGTCCTGTTTGTCCTCATTTTCTTTCTCTGGTTTTTCTTTTTATTTATCGTTTTCCCGTCTATTTTTTCATTTTTTTCTATTCTGCCTCCTTTTCTGTCTCCGTTTTTTCTTCTTTTTCCCTTTCTATTCTTTTACTTTTTTTCCTTTTTACGTCCCGTTTTTTTTTGTTTTCCCATTCTTCTTTTTCTCTCTTGGTTTTCTTGTTTTCTATACCGTTTGTCCAATTTTTTCCATGTTTTCCCCTGTGCTCTTTTTTTCTCCAGGTGCAGTAAGAGATGGATTACCTCTAGATTTCGGTCACAACTCAGGAACAACAAAAACTGTTATGTAAATTTTATCATTCGAAATTGACAAACTAAAGCGGAAGGTTGTTTTCAAGACTCAACCGCCTGTTTAGCGTAGGGCTACGTAAAGTTGATGCAATAAAATGTTGGTGCACCCTTCCGTACAACCCTGAGGGCTGTATACCTTGCAGTTTTTTAACACGTGTTTCGCCTCTTCGAATAATATTTATAATCCAGAAATTAGTTTCATTTAAAAATGCGTTGTCACGCTTGGCACGTGTCTACACTATTTGAATGACACCGCAAAAAGAGTTTTGCTAAGGCCAGATGAATTATCGAAATAACCATTTTGATTGACTTTGAATATTTAGTGAGATATTAGCAAACATTAGCAAAATCACGAAATTCTACTGCAATTTCTTATCATAAAACCTAGCAACTTATTTTCAATAACCGCATGGTGCGAACCGAACCGTTGTTGGTATATCAGAGCGCCTCAAAAGAAGCCAATTAAGTGGTTAAACACCTCCTCCGAGGCTGCTCTCCGCCCCCGGCTCACCGGTCAATAACAACAACAACAACAACAACGCTGTGATTGACATGATCAAATTCAATAAAAGTTCATCGCGTGTTGCCGCCTCATATCATATTCAAAATTGGCTCCGTTTGTTTTCCTCGGCTCGGCAGCCACTGACTGCTGACAGACTTGGCTTGCCAGGCATCATACATCGGTACCAGCCACCTCCTAGGGCCTAGCAGAGCCGCTAGATCACTATGTAAACATTGCTGGCGGGTTGCTTCTTTCGTGCGGGGAAGACGAGTCGACTAAGGCGGAACGCGAATGGGTGGGACGAAGAGAGAACCCAAGTTGCTACCGATAAAACCGGTGCGATCGTTCATGCTGTTGCTGTTGCTGGTGCTGCTATCGTGTCCCTGCTGAAAGCATTGCCGGCATCGACCGAGGTGAGAATGACAGACTTGCGGTACGCGCTAAAGGCTCTAAGGAAACAAAAAAAAACATAACCGCGCAAAATAGAATCATCCGATGATGTTGTGTGTGCTCACAGGCTATTATGTATCTGATGATATTATTTGACCTTTTGGAATGCTGACTAGCGGTCGACATAGCAGACTCGAACATCCTTCCGATGAAAGGTTCAGCTTGGGGCAACTGTGTGAAATGGTAGAACTCGAAAGGGGGTTGCCTGGGTGGAGGTAAGAAGAGCAACAAGACCTTTAGTGAAGGGTGTGAGGGGACATTCATGAATCGGTTTGTCGTTGTCGTTGGTTGTGTGACTGCTCGAAGAAGAACGGTGCTGTGGCTGGGACATAAAAGAATGGAATGTAGTTGAATAAAACAAGCCAGAGTAAGTTGCCAAGACCTGAATACGTCCATGGCGGGACTGAAGAACTGTGACCGGAGCACGACCCGTTCCACTAGTTGATGCTGTTTTGGTCCACCAACCTGCTGAGTGGACAGGAAGAGAGCGATGCGACGCGATCCCAATGAACGAAGCTAACATAATAAACAGCACATTAACAGAGAGTGACTTTTCTGTATCACCCGGTGGATCGCAACGGTCTCTCGCAGGGGTCCCTGGGGTCGAGTTTGAGGAGCTCTAACTGGCTGTCCGCCGACTTTTATTTCTACTTCAATTCTTCCAGTTATTCTGAGAGTGACTTTTTTATTCCAGTTCATAGTTTTGTGCACTATCTATCTCCTTTCTGCACCTATACTTTCCGATGTCTAGGTGATTCCAACCGATCGGTTTCCCACGCGCATTTCTGGGTTCATTTGGGGCTTTGTGGTTTCTGCTTTATTATATATATATATACACTGCCATAGAAGATGGTGAGGACAAGATTCTTGTCTCGTCGCTGGACAGTGGACCCTTCTCGTCATTGGGAACGGGAGATAATTCCGTTCTGTTCGTTTTCTAGATTGGCTATACTGCGGTCAAGATCGGTGCGAAAATGTCGCGACTTGATCCGGTCATTGCCAGCAAAATAAAACCGGAAAGCGTGTGACCATGTCATGTGCTGCTTTCTCTGTCGCAGGTAATCGTTAGACTAATCAAACATCAAAGGGAATATAAAGTCGCATCCAAATGAATACACGCATACCGTTTTGCGGTGCGAAGTTGCAGCTCCATTCCAATGCACGTGCGCCCAGTCAGCTGCAATTTACATACAGATTACGGTGGCTACAACTCAATACGACACTGTCTTAATCCACACGCGAACGGGATGCGTTGTCAAGCCATTTTGCAGTTCCATTTGCATCCATATGGATGAGATGGTGGAATCTAGCAGAGTGGAATAAAAAGGCACAGGAGGTTCGAAAGGCCAAATCCAGCACCATGCGCTGACAGCCTTCAGCCGAGAGAAGATTGGATTTTACGATAATGCTAATTCCTGCCTTCCCGGTTCTTGCTTCATGCCACGGTAACGTAACTGTATAACACGGCGATTGCGACGAGCATGCATTTCTAATTAAAGAATAGTTAAATATAATAACTAATGTTCTAATACTATAATGCAATCGAAAAAGCACATTAAAACGCTCTTTTATGAAAATCATTTTTTATTTTATAAATCATAATTTGACGCCTCCCTGATATGATTCCACTAAAAATAACAATTTACCATAAGTTTCAGTGTCCACAATAAAAATTTTTGAAGAATCATTGTTTCTACTGGTAGAATCAATATATATAGTTATATATTGATAGTAGTTATCCAGAACAAGAAGCAGCTACAAGTTTGCCACAAAGCTATCCATAAACCAACAGCGACACTGGCATTCTATTCATTGACTATACTTTTCTACAACAAAATTTAATGCAATTTTTTATTCGTGAACGCACAAATTCTGGAGAGTCGTACACTCAAAATAATTTTCACGTCGAATTTTTAGGAAAAGTTATGTGAATATTTTCTATCCAACTTTTTCTGTACTACTTACGTGAATTCAAGGTAGTTCGCACCAATACTAATACATTTACGTCAAAATCAAATAGTTGTTATTATATTTTCCAATCATCTAAAAATCACGTAACTCGCTGTAGAGAAGTTTATGTTTATGAAAGGACGTGTGGACTATTTTGAGTGTATCTATTCATTGATCTGAACCAAGAATAAAACATGTTCTGATAATACAAAAACGAACGTTAGTTTTACGAATTCTTTTGTTGTTTTCCACCACGAAGTAGAATCGTAAAATCATTTTGAATGATTACAGCTTGGGTCATTCGTGACTTCTGCGGGGTTGGGATTTGAACCCGGGTCCTCGGCGTGAGAAGCGTGAATGCTAACCACTACCCCGAGACTGTATTCGTACGAATCATTGTATTCTAAAAAAATGCTACGTGCATTATACGAATGTTACAAAAGCTCATGATAAAAATAGCACAATACCGACTCCTACCGGGAAATAGCGAAATCCCATTTTGTCGTAGGACTATGCCTTTGTTTACTATACTTTGTGAAAATGAAAATAAAAGTGAAACGTTTGAATGAAAGATTTTAAATGCTAATAGCTACTATACTACTGAACGAAACATAAATGTTAATATGTCGTTGGATAAATAAAGTGTCCAGCAATTTTATAATTACTTAACTGTGATAATCTTTTATATGCTTAATAGTGAAAATGTATGTACAGTTTCAAGGTGGAATTTCTCCATACATTTCCCTTGTGATCGTTTTGCTACTCAGGCACGGGCGACAATTAAGTACACCAAGCGATTCGGATCCAAATGATACGGTATGAGGCCCTATTTGTAAGCCTCACCGCATTTCCAAAATGTCCGTATTTAATAATGCTATGAATGTTGTTAATTGATATTATTTTTATCGGCTGCGAATATAGTTCATATACGAGCAACCTTAGCGGAGATCGGGTAACCAACCCCGGTGGAAACTAAGGTCGTATACGAACCGGGAAGGAGGTATAGTGAGTCTCTCCACTATAAGATGGCAGCCCCATCGCCAGACTCGGTAGTGTTGCCCCAGTACGGCTACACACCTAAATTGAATTACAACACTTACAAAATTCAAGCAAATTCGGAGCGGAATATTCAGCATCGACCAAGGCGACGGAACAAGGACGACGAATGGAGACTCGGTACTTGGAACTGCAGATCGCTAAATTTCGAAGGTTGCGAGCGGGTGCTGATTGAATAGCTTGAACCCCGCAAACTCGGCATCGTAGCGCTGCCGGGAATCTGTCGCAAAGGAGAGAAGGTATAGAATATCCGTGGCGGAAAGGCCCAGTTCAACCAGAGCGTTGTCGCTATCAACGAACTGGGAACCGACTTTGTAGTGTTGGGCGGAATGCAGGAAGGTGATCAACGAGAGAATGTGTGTATTGAGGATAAAGGGCCGTTTCTTCAATTATAGCATCATTAACGTGCACTGCCCGCACGAAGGTAGACCCAACGATGAGAAAGAAGCGTTCTACGCGAGGCTAGAGGCAACGTACGACAGCTGCTCGTCACGGGACATCAAGATCGTCATCGGGGATATGAACGCCCAGGTCGGTAGGGAAGATATGTATAGACTGGTGGTAGGACCCCATAGCCTGCACACCGACACGAACGATAACGGCCAACGATGTATAAACTTCGTAGCTTCCCGAGGCCTGGTGATCCGAAGCACCTTTTTCTCGTGCAAGTATATCCACAAAGCCACCAAATTGACCACGTTGTCATAGAGAACCGATTTTTCTCAAACATCACGAAAGTACGCTCCCGACGGTGTGCGGATATTGATTCTGACCATTACCTAGTAGCAGTACATGTGCACTCAAAGCTGTCCACCGAATACCGGACACGTCAAAACCGCCCTCCTCGGCTGAACATCAGGCAGCTAGATAACCCGCAAGCTGCCGAGAACTATGCGCGAATACTGAATGAGGCACTGCCTTCTTCCGAGGAGTTAGGACGCTACCGCGGCACTAGGTATTAAGCCTTGGAGTACACAAAATGATAGGTTTGCTGGGGAATGCCAACAGTGGTGGAGGAGAATAAAACTCCTTGGAAAAATAATCTAAGTATTGCCACTTGAGAGAACCTGGCCAAATACCGACGAGCTAGGAATTAGTTGACCACGATTCTGAGAAGGAAAAAGCGCCAAAAGGAGGACAGAGATCGTGAAAAATTAGAGCAACTATTCCGAGCTAATGACACGCGCAAGTTTTATGAGAAGGTGAACCAAACTCGGAAGGGCTACAGACCGAACCCTGACATGTGTTGGGACGAGATAGGGACGCCGACTGTCACCGATAGTAAAAGGTTTCGTAGGGAATTATCAGGCGGGTTTCATGGGGGCTCACGCAACTACGGACCAAACTTTTACTATCCGACAGATCTTGCAGAAATGTCGGGAGTACAACGTGCCCACGCATCACATATTTATTGATTTCAAAGCAGCATACGATACAGTCGATCGAGACAAGCTATGGCAGATAATGCACGAACACGGTTTTCCGGACAACCTGACGAGACTGATCAGAGCTACATTGGATCGAGTGATGTGTTTCGTACGCAACTCTGGGACACTCTTGAGACAGCCAGGCACGAGGAGCACGATTTTTACCAAGGGTAGCCAACTTCTAGGCTTTGCAGATGACGTCGATATCATAGCCAGGAACTTTGCGACGGCGGAGGCAATCTACGCTAGACTGAAAACGAAGTCTAGGAGAATTGGGCTAAAAATAAATGCGTAATTAATTTTACAAGACCAAATACATGAAAGGAAGAGGCTCAAAGGAAACAAACGCGCGTCTTCCACGGACGGTAACCGTTGACGGCGACGAACTAGAAGTGGTAGAGGAGTTCGTGTATTTGGGATCGCTGGTGACCGCGGACAACAACACTAGCAAGGAGATCCAGCGGCGCATCCAAGCGGGAAATCGTGCCTACTTTACCCTTCGTAAAACGCTACGATCAGGAAGCGTATGCCGCCGCACGAAGCTAAAATGGTACAAAACTCTTATTAGACTTATGTAGTTCTTTATGCACTTGAAGCCGTGACGCTGCTCACGGAGGACATACGCGCCCTTGCCGTGTTTGAGCGGAAAGTGCTGCGGACGATATTTGGCGGAGTACAAACTGAGTGCGGAGAGTGGCGGAGGCGTATGAATCACGAGCTACAGGCACTGCTTGGGGAGACTCCCATCGTACATCTAGCGAAAGTTAGCAGGCTACGGTAGGCCGGACACGTCGTAAGAATGCCGGACGGCAGTGCGACGAAAATAGTCCTCTTCAACAAACCCACCGGCACCAGGAACAGGGGGGCCCAACGTGCACGATGGCTCAACCAGGTCGAAAGCGATTTGCGACTTCTGAGACGACTAGGAAATTGGCGACGAGTGGCCCAAGAGCGAGTTGAATGGAGACGAGTGCTAGAAACAGCACGAGCCACCCCGGCTCAATGCTGCTGAAGAAGAAGAAGAATATAGTTTTACGGATATTTTTTTTTTTAAATACGAAATTATGCTCTGGGTGAAGGCGCAGGAATGGCACGATCATTTCGACTCAATTCCCATTCATTTGACAGTACCGTCTCAGCCAAGCAAAATGTGACAAAGTTATATATGGGACATTTGTAGAACTACTTATTATCTATAATTTCGCTAAATTATAAATAAAGTTTTGCTGTATCTTTTGTAATTACGGGGCTACAATGCTAGTTGCTCATTAGTGGCTAAGTGAACGTTCACTTGGATACTAATGAGCTAATAGCTTTGTAGCACCGTAAATACAAAAGATACTGCTCAACTTTATTCAGAAAAGTTGTAGATAATAACTAGTTCTTCAATCGTCCCATACATAACTTTTTTAAATTCTGCTTGGTTAAGACAGTACTGTCAAATGAGTGTGAATTGAGTTAAAGTGATTGTGCCATCCCTGGTGAAGGGGATCTATATAATGGTTACAGTAATCAACATAGTACGAATTTTCAGGAAATGCAGACTTTGGAGCGAAGGCGGTTCGAAGCTTAAGCTGTTTTTGAGCGAAAAATTCTGTTTGGCGAGATCGATGCTTCGAATATCTTACAGCAGCTTAATATGTATGCACTGAAAAGAACCCTGAGGCCCAGAAATCTGCTGTTATTACCTCAGCGAAATGTAACGTACGGGCAACATGACCCCATCCGCTTCATGTCAACAATCTTTAATGCCGTAGCCGATTTTTTTTTCCATGTGTGGACTCATTACTGCGACCAGTATAGTTGATCTATTGTAATATCGCCCGGGTGTTTGCTGTATGACCTGCACTGCATTTCTTTTTGCTATAATCGCTATTGAGTGAGCGATATGCTTATTAAATTTTTATGCGTGCTTGCGTGTATTGGGGTTTACCCTTCCTTCAAAGCTTAATCTACTTTACCCACTTATTCCTCGCTGCCAGCACTATCCCATATTATAGCCGTCCCTGGCGAGGACTCATTCGTACCTCTGACCAGTACACTTAACTATAGGAGGGACATTTGCACTGTTAAGAGGCTTCAGAGGGTAAATATAGAATTCAGCACGAAGGAAGGGTAAATGGAGGGGCCTGAGAATAAACCCATGCTAAAGTCACTTGACATCGAGAATGGCTTGATTCTACTAAGATTCGAACCCACGACCACTCGCTTGTCAAAGCAGACTCGGTAACCTTGCGGCTACGGAGCCCCCCTATGCCGTAGCCGATATATTTGATTTTAACTTAACCGTAGCAACGTTCAAACAACGGCTTCGTAGATAACTATGTTCTTTGTATGTTTTCATATTGATTGTTCTGTTAGTTGTATTGTATAGGGCTCGTACTATTTATCATTAAGACTATTATTAAGTCAGATGATGTATCTTATAACAAAATAAACAAAATAAACAGAACGAGCATTCTATAACGTAGTCCTACATTACGACAGATCCTTAAAAATCACTAGTATCAAGTCCCTACGCACCACCTATTCATAGATTTCAATGCCGCCTACAATACTATGGCCGCCTACAAGCTATGAAAAATTGGCTTTCCTGGGAAGCTGACAAGACTGATACGGCCATGATGAAGAGCGTGCAGTGTGTGTGAGGATGAGGATATAGGGCGCGTTGCCAAGCCCCGATCTGCTAGTGAGCAAGAACACTTCTCTCGTTGGGCATTTTTCGCGGATCAAGTGAAACGGTGAGTTAGTTTCTTCCTGGTCTACAATATAATTTTGGAACACGCAGGGGCTTCGACAAGGTGATAGTATTTCTTGTTTCCTCGCGAAGGTATTATGAAACGTGCGGGTGTGACATACGGAGGACGATCTTTAATAAATCTAGCCAATTTATCTGTTTCGTTGACAACGAAGGCATTGTCAAAATGACGGCCCAGGCGGTTGTTGAACAGTATACCAAACTGAAATGTGAAACAGTTAAGGTTAGATTAGCGGTAAATACGTCCAACTGCCAACCAACTTCCTGTCAGCTGGAGGAGCCGTGTGCGCTCGAGCTCGCAGGGGTACGCACAGGGAAGTGTTCAAGATAGTGGACGAATTAGTATACCTCGGGTTATTGATGACGTCAGCTAACAACTGCAGCAGAGAAAAACGCAGACGTATTCTTGCCGAAAGTCGTGCTTACTACGGACTCCGCAAGAGCCTAAGGCCTGGCAAGCTTCAACACCGTACCAAATGTAGCATGCACAAAACGTTAAGAAGACCGATAGTGCTCTACGGGCACGAACTGTAAACAATGATCGACGGGGATTTGAAAGCACTGGCTGTTTTTAAACGTCGTGTGCTTAGGAACATCTTTGGCGGTGTATGTGAGAACGATGTATGAAGGAGAAGGATGAATCACGAGCTGGCGCAGCTCTCCGGTGCATCTAGTGTATCTTTTTTTTACGAGTAGGGAAATCTGCTGAGCACCTTAGAACATACGGTACTATCAGACACCTGAGAAGACGACTCAGGGAGCGAGGTTTGGTATCCCGACCCACTAAAACCCTACTCGAGTCTCCAGTCTCAATCCCCCCTGGCACCACCTTATCGGTTTTACTTCAGGGAGGGGCTATTGTGCTTAACGCACTCTCTTAGATAACTACTAGACTATGGTAGTAGGGCTGTTTATTCACCATTGATTGGCTCTCCAGCGGTTTAGTAGCTAAAGTACAATCTGGGTAGCAGCCGCATTGCCCGCTCCCCAGACGTCCGAGCTGGAACACATCCTTTGGACTAAGTTATCCGGAGTAGTGTCCTGTCCGCTCACTGCCATCATGTTGCTTCTCGCGCCCGCGAAACGAGGGCTTATGAAGAAAACATGTTCTGCAGTTTCCTCAACATCCACGCAGTCGGGACATGCGGGGGACTCCGCATGCCCAAACTTGTGCAAGTACTGTCTAAAACAACCATGCCTTGACAGAATCTGTGTCAGGTGGAAGTTGACTTCGCCGTGGCGCCGGATGACCCACCCGAATAGTTCGGGAAAAGTCGATGTGTCCACCGGCCTTTTGTGGAATTAGGCCATGCCCGCTGCCATGTGGTCATCGGGGCCGATCTTGTGGTACTTCGTATGCCTCTAGTTCCTCGTTGGTTGAAGCACTCGACGTCCTTGCTGATGATGATGCCAATAGGCATCATACCCGCTAAGACGCAAATTGCGTCATGTGAAACTGTGCGATACGCACTCGCCACTTTCAAGCACATGAGACGATAGGAGCTTTACAGCTTGGCTAGATAGCTTTTAGTACCTAACGCCGATGACCACACCGGCCCGCCATACCTGAGTATGGAATGGACCACGTTGACTAATAGCCTTCGCTTGCTGCCATACACCGCAGAGCTATTAGACATCATACGAGACAATATCGCAATAGCTGTGAAAACCTTCTTGCAGGCATAGTGTTCCCGAACTCGAGCTTGTCGTTGACCATGACTCCCAGGAGTTTTAAGGACCGCGTTGACGAAATAGTGCAGTCCCCGACGCTGATACTTGCTTGCTGCACCGACTTGCGGTTGTTCATCACGATAACCTCCGTTTTGTGATGCGCTAGCTCCAGTTTCCTGTATCGCATTTAATAATGGAATTAATTTTCCAGAATCCTGTACAACGACACCGGCACTTGGACGTTCCGAAGCGAGTTGGCTATGAAGTCCCAGCTAGCGCTATTAAACGCATTTCTCAAGTCAAGCGTGACAACTGCGCAATAGCGGACACCTGTCCTCTTGCGCTGGATCGCCACCTTGGCTGACAGATAAGATGGCATCCACCGTAGATTTGCCTTTTCGGAAGCCAAATTGGTTCCTTGGCAGGCCGTTTGTACCCTCAGTGTACTGTACGGGTCTGTTAAGGATAACCCTCTCCAGTACCTTGCCGGCAGTATCGAGCAGACAGATCGGCCTATATGACGAGGGGACACCCGGAGGTTTTCCCGGCTTCGGCAAAAGGACCAGGTTTTGTCGCTTCCATCTGTCCGGGAAGTGACCAGCTTCCAGGCATCTACTCATTACTGCTCCGAATAATTCGGGAGCCTCTAGAATAGCCGCTTTAATGGCCATATTCGGGATTCCGTCTGGCCCCGGTGCCTTGCTCGCCTTTAGGGATTTAGCGATCTCAATGAGTTTCTCGTTCGTAACCATCGCTTCCTCCGCGACCTCTAAACCGCCTTCGCCCACGTTACTTTGGATGTTCGGCATGGAGGCCGACCATCCTACGCTATGGTCTGAGATACTGGACCGTCGGCCGTGGGATGACTCAGCGGCCTGGGGCCAGAACCTTGGTTCATGGCGCGGAAAGAGGCCCTCGATGATCCGCTCCAGCATCTCTGGCGATCGCTCTTCGGGCGCCGTCACGCCCTTGGTCTTTGCCATTACGACCCTGTAGGCATCACCCCACGGGTTCGCATCGGCACTACCACATAACCTTTCAAAGCAGACTCGCTTGCTAGCTTTTATCCCACTCTTAAGCGCTGCGCGTGCAGCAACTAGTGCTACTCGACATTCTGCTCTGCCCTCGTCCGAACAAGCTCTTTGCATAATTCTCCTTGCACAAAAGCAGGCTCCGCGGAGTTCCACAATTTCTTCTGTTCACCAGCAGGCCGGTGACCTACCATACCTAAATCGGTTTTTCCTAGGCGTCAGACGCTCGCGACAATACCTCAACCAAACGATCAGCGTTCAGATCGGGCAAATCGCGATCACCGCACTCTCTTCGGATCACTTCCACAAATACTTCGGAATCGAAGTATGATGTCTTCCATCCACGGGTGGTCGCCGCCTGGCGCTTCGTTATCTGACCGACCCCGTAGCGGACCGCCTGATGGTCACTGTGAGTGTAGCCACTGCCAACCCTCCAGTCTCCTATCAGACTAGGACTGCCGAATGTCACGTCGATGATAGACTCTGTACCATTCCAACTGAAGGTACTAGTGGTGCCGACGATGGCCAGGTCTACGTTGAGCTTTGCCAGAGCTTCAAGCAGAATCCGACCCCTATGGTCCGTGCGACGACTTCCCCACTCAACCGCCCAAGCGTTAAAGTCGCCCGCCACAACCACCGGCCTTAGTTACAATATATATAGTTCGGCGGATACAAAATCGGAAGCCAATTTAAACGTCAAAAGCGGAGCCAATCGTTTTTCAAAATCCGAAATGAAGGGGTAGTCTTAAGAAACACATCTTATTTTCCGCAAAAACCTGCGCCAAGTTGAGCATGGCCTAGAAAGTGTGGGACAGTCGAAAAATCGCAGACGGACAGCCATGGAGCGAGTTTAAGGGCATCGCACCATTATAACATACACGGAGCGAAAAAGCTCCAGTTTGTTTCAAACAAAATGATTGTTGCTTCGTGTGAGCCTCAATAAAATATTTTTATAACAACCTGAAAATATTGTTATTTCAAAACGAGATTCTGTTTGAATCAAGAAAATAACAGTTTTGAATTAAAAGTAAAGTATTTTCAAATTTGAAGTTAACATTGATATAACAATAAATATTTTCATTTCAATCATACATTTCAGTTTGAAACAAAACGAAATTTTTGTTTGTGCGTAAAACAACCATAAATATGGTTGAAACTACATTTTTATTCTCCGTGTAGGTTAAATTAAACAACACGTTATTCGCTTAGTTTATCTGAGTTTATTTCATGACATCAAGTTTGAATGAAGTGCTAATCTTTTTCGAGATGGTTTCACCTTCTGGTGGACAAAAGTGTCACTATTTGAACTTTTGGTGTTCAAGTCCTTTTGAGTAAATTTATCATGCAATCCAGAAACAATGTTGGCTTTTGTTGCCATCCAATATGCTCCATATTAAACCAGAAATAATCTCGACACTTTACTATCATAGTTCTTATTTATCCATCGATCTGTAATGTTTGGTATTAGATTCAAAATTGTCAGACAATATTATTATACGTTTTTATTGTTAAATTAAATTAGCAATTATGAATACAGGTGAAGCCAGCATGCCACTGTTTAACCGGAAGGAAGCACTTATTCGGATTGTTGGTACGTGAAGAGCTATCATCCACCGAGCAGCAGGTACGAGCTAAACAAAAACTTCTGTCTATTTGCTAAAGTTACTTCACCCCTCGGCCTCGAAGCACAAACAGTGGAGCAAAGTCACCGAACATCGTCACAGGGCGTCCGCAACTCTTTGCGACGTGTATCGAATGCTGAGTATATGTGTGTCCGCTGACATTAGATTTAGCCTCACGTCAGAACGGACTGAGTTGGCAATCGACCTATCGTTGTTTGACATTACCACTTGCCGGGTGATTATCGCTTCACAGTTCATACTGCAAGATGGGAAGCGAGGGGGGAGCTCATGAACAATAAATTAATATTCTCAAAAACTAAAGAGGTGCCAACACTTTGGTAATTTGAAATTTTAAGGAATGATTTTCTACTTAATAGCCTTAGAAATTCAATCTATGCAAATATCTCTGTGTTCCTCACATGAAAATGAATTATTGTATGTGTAACATCATACATATTTTTCTTCGGTGGTTTAATTTGTTGACTAATCTTGTTATCACCTTCGTTTTACCGATACAACTAAGAAGGACAAAAAAGTATCAAAATTTGTCCGCAATATTCGGAACATGTTCCTCTGGAAACTATGGAACTTAACCTAGTCTCGGTCAGATATTCCAAAAACCAGAATGAATAAATTCCGAGAGCGACAATTAGCACAAATGTCAGAATTTCAATATAACCTATAGACAACCGAGATTACCCCGTGCCGTAGTGCCGTAGGGCCTTCTGCGTTCTAAATGTGTGAATCAAGCTAGAAAGGTTTCGCGAGATTGTGTACACTAATGATGGATAGGCTGGAGCACTCGCGGCTCGCAAAGCGCGGCTGCAAAATGCCAGGGAGCTGCTATGACCGCATTTGTCGCAAAGTGCGCTAGCAAAAGCTGTAGGTACCTACCTACATACACAAACGAATTACAGCCGCATAGCGTCACGTACCCGCCTGAATGACCGATCAATTTTAGAATAAATTATTAACCTATCGCCTTTGCAGGGCACCATCAGCACCGGGAGACTGGCGTGGCGTCAAAGTGAGGAAAGGGTGACAGTGCTTCGGGTAATGTGAGAGTGTTGGCAGACGCGATGTTCAAGTTGCGAGATATTTTTAATCGAGCGCATTTTCGGTGAAGATCGCAAGGTTAACCTTTCTTAGTAAAAATAATTTTATTAACATCTTTATTTAATAGCACAAACAACGATCCCATATAATGTTGAAGTGCTACTGGTATTGTATTGCTACAAAAAATAACGATCATGTTTTTACCCACGGACATAAGGTTATGTATATCTACAAACAGACGAGTCATCGTGATCCGATGAAAAATTGGTTATTTTAGAACTACATTATGTAAGTCATGTCGAGTGTCACTATGCTCGACTGATCTACTTTTTAGAATTCGAGTTCGATACAATTCCGAGTAGCAACTCGACTGATTCGACAGCTCAGAGTAGAATAATTATTCGACAATTGGGCAAATAACCAACTGCTTGGAACACGGTTAACATTGCCCTTTTTGGTATAAACGCTTTCTCTTCTGTCAGACTTGTGTTCGCTGCACCTGCATCTGTCTGTGTCTTTTCGCGTTCTGATGAGTGGCATTGCGCGTTCTCCTCATCCATAAGCCTTCTACATTCATAGTCATACCAATATTGTTGATTGCTGATTCTGTTCCACGTACCCGAGGATATTATCCTCAGACTGATCGTATATTAGTGGTTTTTAAGGCGGTATATGATTCAGTCAAGGTAAATTTCGAGCGAAAAATTCGAATTCGACACTGAATGGAGACGCACTGTTTAACCTTTTTTTTATGAAAACTAACCATGCAAAGGATCGGTACTATCATCACGAGATTTCACATGCTTCTTGGTTTTGCGGATTACATCGATACCAAACGGGATCGATAGTCGAATACCACCTCTTGGATGGGGTATCTACCCATGATAGCAATCGCTGCCATCCGACCCTTATCCGTCACGGGGAGCACGGTAAGGGTCTGCGATAATGGCAATATCGCACTTCGCCTCGGCTGCCGATTTCCAGAGCAACTGCTGCGCTGTGTCGCAGCGAGTGAGATTAATCTGTGTAGCCTGCAGTGGTCCGCCTGTTGCGTGCTTGTTGTCTGCTTCTGTTATGCAGAGCAAGCATCTGGCTGATTTTGTGCACCCTTTCGCGAAGTGGCCTTCCTCACCACATCGACTACATAGCTTAGACACTCGATGAGAGAGTACACGTTGTGACAGGGCCTTGATCTATCTCGCTTCGCCCAAGAACTTTTCCACCAGTCTCTTATACTTCGAGCTGTGTACCGTCAGGTCATTTTTGAGCATTTTTCCCGTCTGGGTACGACGGTTCGTTACCACATTGGCCACAAGCTCTTGCAGCATGGAGTCAGACTTTACTTTACGGAGTAGATCAGCATACGACAGTTTACCTGTCAGCTTCACTACCAAGGCAGTGTCCCCAAAGCCGAAGCAGGCCTACAAGCCACGGCCTCTCTCGGTTTCACGGTAGGCGGTTTCCTAATTACACCAGCCGGATCCTCTCAGCGAGTTGATGATCAAGTACAACTCGTCCACCACCCTTTTGCCTTCTTCAGCTTGCTACTAGCTGGAAGTAACACTACTCCCGCATAAAAAGGATTCGCAACTTCCTCGGTCGACAGCAACCTTGGTTTCATTTTACTACCGCTGTCGTTCGACTTTTATGGCGGAACCAGCAGCGGCAGTCGCCTGCAGTCTAACCGGCGTACTAGACTTCGGTGGAGTCGACTTCTTGAGCAGCGCCCATCCTTCTTGCCTACTATGGACTCTACAAACACTTGCGGTCGAATAATCTAAGTCTCCGTAGAAAATGCACATTGTACAAAACGGCAAATAGATCGGTTGTTCTCTACGCGCATGAAACGTAGACACTGTTAGAAGAAGGCCTGCGGACACACTGTGTATTCGAAACGGCGGGTGATAAGAACCACCTTTTTTACGACGTGCAAGAGAACGGTGTATGAGGGTGAATAATGAACCACGAACTCACGCGTCTCTGCGCCGTATTCCCAGTATTCATTTCATTTCATTTTTATTTATTTATCCATCTGGCCTAGTAGGCCTCCATGAATTAACTTGGATGGGGAAAAGCCTTTTTGAGAAGATCTAACATAGACTCTCAAAAAGGCATAAAACCCTATCTTCTTTTGAGCGTTTACAATAAGTGTTCACATATATCACAAGGTTCACAGACATTTCTAATATACAAATTCACAAAACTTATAACCTAATAAACTCTTAATCTATTTTTAAAACTAACACTGGTCAGGGAAAAGTCAAAATATACATATTATTTATTGAAAACTTCACACATCGCCCTTACGGCTTCGTTCTGTCCATATTCAGTGCGCTGGTATTGTAGTCTTAAAAATTCCCATGATAACAGGTTTCTGGGCGGAATGTGAATGCAAATTTGTGCAAGGATAAAAGAGGAGTCGATCTCGTCTGTCAGTAATTTTTCCACAAAAATTGCTCTACATATGTCTCTTCGTTTAGCTGGGGTTTCCGTATCTAGCAAACGGCAGCGTTCAACGGCAGCGATAGTTCTATTGCGTTTCGCCACGGCAAGCTTCTCAATGCATAACGCAGAAATCTTGATTGAATTGTTTCAATCCTGTTTGACCAAACAGCTGTGTATGGACTCCAAACAGCGGCTGACGCTTCCAGTATGGAACGAACAGGAGCAAAATACAGCGCTCGTAAACAATATGGGTCAGTAAATCCTTTGGCAACTCTAATAATAAAACCCAAGTTTCTATTCGCCTGACCAATTATATGAGAACAATGATCTCTAAAGGTCATTTGAGTGTCTAAGAGTACGCCTAAGTCTCTAACTACCGTTACTCTGTTGATTGTCTCTTCAGATATAATGTAATTCTATTGGATTGGATTTTTTCTACGTGAAAATGAGATCACCACGCACTTAGCCACACTCAGGATCAGCAGATTTTGAGCACACCAATCATGGAAATCGTTGAGATGTTACTGTAGTTCGATACAATCAGCCGTCGAGCGTACACCACAGTAAAGTTAAAGATGGCATAAATAAGAAACCAACCTGATGGTATTACATAGCAGACGTCATTAAAATATAATGAAAATAGTAATGGCCTCAGATTACTCCCTTGTGGTACACCCGAGCGGTTGGTAAAACTTTGTGATTCATGGTTTCCAATTTTTACAGATAGGGTTCGGCCAATAAGGTACGATTTTAACCATTGTACTACAAGGCTGTTAGAGTCAATAGGATCGTAGCAACTGGCCCTGCAATTGTCCTGAACTCTAATAGCTGGCTGCGAAGTCTGTCGTACAAAAACAGAAGGTCAAGTTTCGATAATGGAATGTAGCACCTAGGCTTTGCTTTGCTTTTACTATAATGGGTGATGCACCAAGTCGCTCAACTTTTGCCAATAGAATAGAGCGGTCCACACTGTCAAATGACGCTTTTATATCTGTGTACACGGTGTATATCGCTCTAATTAGGTTTTACTATGTATTTAGGGGTGCATTGGGCAAAATGGACTATACCTGCATTTCGCACAGTATGGAATGGATGGGATTTGATTCTTCTGATGTTTTGACAACATTTGAAAGCTATTTGAGTTCCTTTCACGGGCGGCAAATAAGTTTTCATACTGTTTAATTAGCTTTTAACATGATATTTGGGAAAAATAGGGCAAAATGGAGCACTTCCCGAAGTCTGCGCAGGATGAAACCACCACCAATCGATTTCCAGCATTTTTTACATAGAAATAGGTATCTCGTAAGATTCCAAACCAGCGGCTTCTCATTCTTGGGATTACTAGCTCGTGCTTTTCCCATTGTGCATTGCTGGGTATACCACGGACAGCATTTTCAATTTGAGCCGGATTAGTTGCCAAGGTTGAAAATACACTTGAAAAATGTTTGGCAAAAAGATTGCAGGTATCACTCATTTTGCTCGAAGAGTCTTTCAGTAGTTTCAGAGTATTCAGTAAGTGACTGAAGCTGGACGGACCCAACGAGGGCAGGACATACAGCTAGAATGCCGGACAACTATCCTGCCAAAATGGTTTTCGCATCAAATCCGGAAGAAACAAGATGAAGGGCCCAGCAAGTGAGGGTGCAAGACCAGGTGGAGCGATATCTGCCGAAAAATCATTTTCCCACGAATACGAACTTGAGTCAATCATCACAACACAACACAATAGTTCGTCACAATATAATGAGAACCGGAGCCATCCATTCAACATAAATTCATTTAGCATAATGCTGCTTGGCATTACGTCGTTTGCCATACAAACATCCATGGGACCATTTGGCAGAACAACATAGCCTAACGACTTTTTGGTAATACCCACATTACTGTATATAGGTTGCCAATCAATACATCAGAAGCAGCAAGTTGCCTCCTAAAATTACTGAACCACAGACTAACAGACGTAACACTAAAGCATAGTTCTATCGCAACGATCATTTCAAATTTTCACTCTAACCGAGACTCAAACAACAGTCGCTGCGCGAGAACGTCGTACACTTGCGTTTGCGCTGCTCTCAGATAAAATACGATTAAATTTGTACCATAGCTAAACTTATAGCGAGCCGCTTTGCGAAGTGCAAACAGTGCACCAGATGATGCTAGTGTTTTTTGTGAAATTTAGAATAATCATTTGAACGACGTTTTGCTAGAAAACTTGTTCGAAGGTTTACGTCTGTTAGTCTGTGATTGAACGTTAGAGGTACATTGAGGTGCTTTGATCAAATATCCCTGTTACCTCTGTTAAACCAAAGCTGATCAAAGCTACTCTGGAACGAGTGATGTGTTACGTGCGCGTTTCGGGGACACTCTCAAGTCCTTTCGAATCGCGCAGAGGGCTACGGTAAGGGAATGGACTGTCCTGTATGTTATTCAATATCGCTATTGAAGGTGTGATCCGGCGAGCGGGCATCGAAACGAGAGCAAGAGTAGCCAACTCCTAGCCTTTGCAGACGACCTCGATATCATTACTAGAAACCGTGGGACGGCGGATTCAATCTACGCCAGACTAAAAACGGAGGCTAGGAGGATAGGGTTACAAATTAATGCGTCGAAAACCAAATATATGGTAGGAAGAGGCTCCCGGGAAAGTAACGTTTGCCTCCCACGGACAGTGACTGTTGACGGCGATGAACTGGAAGTGGTTGATGAGTTCGTATATTTGGGATCTCTGGTCACCGCCGACAATAATACGAGTAAGGAGATCCAATGACGCATTCAAGCTGGAAATCGAGCCTACTTTTCCCTCCGCAAGACGTTTCGATCTAGGAGCATACGCCGCCGTACAAAGCTGACGATGTACAAAACGCCAATAAGACCGGTAGTCCTCTACGGACTTGAAACGGTAACTTTGCTTACGGAAGACATACGTGCACTTGCCGTTTTTGAACGAAAGGTGTTGCGGACTATTTTTGGCGGAGTACAAACGGAAAGCGGATAGTGGCGGAGACGTATGAATCACGAGCTACAGGCACTGCTTGGAGAGATTCCCATCGTACACCTGGCGAAAGTTGGGAGACTACCGTGGGCCGGCTACGTCGCAAGGATGCCGGACGACTGTGTAGTGAAATCCGTTCTCTTCAAGAACCCTACCGGCACCAGGAATAGAGGGGCTCAACGTGTTAGATGGTTCGACAAGGTTGAAGCCGACTTACGTGTGTCGAGACGCGCAACGAATTGGCGACGAGTAGCCCAGGACCGAGTACAATGGAGAGGAATTCTTGATAAGGCAAGAGCCACCCCGGCTCTCGACTGAATAAGTAAGTAAGTAAGCTCTGTTAAACCATCTGCAGAAGTGCAGACAAAGCGACAAGTAAGAAACGACGCGCCTCTACATTGGCAATTCGTGTGTGGATGGTTTGTGCCTTCTTTTGAAACCATGTCCCCTCGAAAATAAACAGCATGGTTGCACACAAAGCTGCGAATGGACGCACACATATTACCTAGAGATGGGTGCCGCCTATCGCTTGCTGCTCCATCTGTAGAGCGCTTTATAGTGAATTTAGATCTGTAATTGGGAAAAAAAAGCTGAAGGCCTGTAATTCAACCGTCTCAAGAACGTTAACAATAAGGTTCAAAGAGCGATTGTTATTAGATCACAAACCTGAAGGAAGGCTAAAAGGAAACCAGGAGCAGCTTGCAAGTAGACAGAGGGAAAGGTCAAGGTTATTTTCACCCGTAATCCAAATATTTGAACACGTGTTGTGGCCCAGAAGGTCGATGTTTCACAAAGTTACGTTCAAACAGAAGAAAATATCCAAATTCGCATCGAAATTTGGCGAACTATTTGCACCTGTGACAAGCGAAGTGAATTTTTCGTCATAAAAGGTACTATCAAAAATGTGAAATATGTCAGACTGAATGTCTTTTTAAATGACTGTTGCCATTTTTGGAGCAGCATAATTAAAAACTGCTATTTTGATCGGTTTTTGCCACCGAACTGCCCTGAGCTACGTCCCATTGAATCCTAGTAATTGGGCTATGATGAATGGGAACTCCAAAAAACTAAGGAGAAAGTAAAAAATAGAGAGGACGTACTAAGGAAGTGAGAAAAATTGACAGCGTTAAGACAAAGTGCCAGGTATTTCACCAAACGGCTACTTGGTTTATCAGATCAGTTATTGAGATTTACGTCCCAAGCATTACTGGCTATAAAAAACACGACTAACAGCATGAATGTAGAGTAAACATAAATCCAAAGCGGGTACAATAGCTTTAATAGTTTTTAACATGCTTTCCTCGTATATCTGGTTATAAATACTTTACTTAGTTAATCACCCTTTTACCACACAAAATCAATTATTTATGCAAACGTGTTTATTTTACAAATCGTTGAATTGAAATCATTGAGCAATCGTGTTTTTTTTTTGAAATTGTGCAAAACAAGATAAACATGCACACTGATTAAATACATTTTCCTATTATAACAAACAAATGTATTGAAACAATCATAGCTTATATAATAGATAATAAAATCGATCCGCAACAACATATTGAGCATTTTTTCATTCTTTACGTGACCTCTCAGCGGGCCTCGAGGTACAGCACTGGTCTATAACAAGCCATGCGTCACATGTTCGAATCTCAACTGAGAGAGGCTGTTAAAGTCCATAGGGTCGTGGTAGCACTAGTCCAGCAATTTTCCTGTACTCTAACATGAAGTCTGCATATTAAACACAAAAAACAGAATGTCAAGGCATCGAAGTCAAAATGTAGCACCCCACGCTTTGCATTTTTTTTTTGGTCTCGTTATGTTTTGAAAGAAAACATCCACTCGAGACACCGCTCCGCCAATATTGTGACCCATTTGACCGACTGCTTCCCGGCGGCGGGCGTGTGGCTTGACATATTGGATACAAGACAGTCAGTCGCTCAATGGTGATTGGTTTGCTTCTGTGAAACAAACAGCAGAAAAACGGGCAACATATCCAAACAGGAATGCGTCATTAACCGATACCCAGAAACGAATGATCGCAGGTTCGCAGTGATGGTCGCGAGCAGAAACTAACGATAGGCAATTGTTTCACACTCGAACCAGCGGTTTTGTTCTCAGAATTTTGCAGTGGCTTGGCGTAACAAATTACCTCCAGTATCCGTCATATTTGCAGAAGATGAACGATATTTAAAAACGCATCAGGAATTCCATCTGTGATGTCTCAGCTGCCACAGTTGCCGAAATTTATTGCAATTTGGGAAAATTTAGTTCAATTGAGCGAACGGATCTTTCCGTCAAATTATTATTCCCACGCTCTGAAAGCCAGTTCGTCGACTTTGCAGAACGAATTTTCACTCCAAGGGCGGCACATTACCGGCGTTCACGTTCAATACATTCCCCAAACAGCTGAAATTCCTAAACGAAGAAGCCACCATACCACAAGCACTTGGAGCTCCTAGGTGCAGAATCACCGGTTTGCGATTTACGCGTAAATTCTCCCGGAAAAGAGGTTTCTTGTGCTCGGCGTGTTCTGTTCTGCGCTCAGCTGGGGTCAGGCAGAAAGAAAAATAATTTTCAGTACCGATCGGGTTTCTGGGCGTTCGCAGCACCAGTCACATTTTTTTATTTTTCCAAACAGCAAATGTTTGAAAACTAGACAGGTGTTTGCCTATGTATGTATGGCCCCACCAGCAGGCTTGAGAAACATAACAGCCCATTGAAAGCGTAGCGTCAAGAGCACATGTTTGGGCTGCCATGCATCAACCTCACTTTGCCACTATTCTCCTTCCGTCAATCACCACAAAGTTCGCGCTATGAAACAATTCCTCTACAGTACGGAAGAAACTATTCCAAGCATTCCCATAGCAGCTTGACCAGCCATTCGAAAGTCACTTAGTGCGGAGAGTTTTTCGGGAATTTCAAGCATCCCTGCGAGTATGAGCTAGAAAGGGAGCACAAAAGCGCTAGACACTGTTGCCTGTTCCTTATCTCGGCACCCATCCCCGCTCCACACGGCCATGGACAATGCAGCGCACCGAGAGCAACTAAGATTTGCCAAATACAATTCGTGGAATTTTCGATTGTCTAAGTGGTGTCTACAACCAACACCGATCAAGTGCCTCCGAACGGTACCGAGTGGCCAATGCTGTGCCACCCACTTTTCCACCATACTCTAGACAAATCCACGCGCACCATTCGACCGCAACAGGGTGGAAAATGAAGCGAAAACGAACCATTTCGATAAGTTTTCTCTTGAAACCACGGAATGCTCCCCATCTGCCTCAGCACCGCAGCAGCAGCATCAGCCAGTCTGATCTGGGAGGGAGATCACGGCTGTCTGTGGTGGTCAAACGCAAAGGAAGGCGCGCGATTCGATGATTTTATCCCGCTTCACGCTATGGCAGAAACAATAAATACCATCAGCTGTTTTGCTGGGTTCGCCGGCGATGCTGCGGTGAACGTTGAACTCGTGGAACGGCTTCTGTAATGATTTCCTATGCTCCCCGTGAGCATAGCGATACCGATACCATGCGCACACATTCACATACACACACACATACAAACCGGTGAGATAATTATGATAAATTTGTAATTATGTTTAGATCGTGTATCTTTTCTGGAGGGAGTTTCGAAGTGACGTTAGCCGTTCGAAACGATTAATTCCAGTGGCAGATAGAGAGAGAGCACCGGATTGCACAGAGAATAATGCGCTGGAACCTTTGCCTTTCTTTGAACCTTTTCAGAACATTAGATTTTCTCTGATGATTACTGAAAAATATGATTCTTCATTCACAGTTATGGTTCATTCATTCATTACTTCATTCTGTGATAACAAAAATTTAACTGCTTTGCCAAATTTGCCAAATTTTCTGAAATCTGCACAAAATGAAACTTATCGCAGAGTATGGCACTGCACAGTGAGTATTTTTTAGAAAAAAAGTCCTTTATATCTCAATATCTCAAAATGCCGCTGAGCTACAATCAATCTTTTGATGTCAAAAGAAAGATATTTTTATAAGGATTCCAATGGTGTGATGCTTGTTTACGGCGCACATCTGTGTCCAGCAGTTTTTGCCAAAATAAGGGCATTTTACCCTACTTTTCTCGACATGAAGAGATGTAAAAGTCCATATCTCCGGATTCCACTGAGATGAAATTGATTTTTTTTCGCCATAAATAAGCTATCATCAAGAGGAATCCAACGACATAGTACTTGTTTACGACATATGGTTGTATCTTGATGTTTTGGCCAAATAAACGGCATTTTATCCTAGTTTTATCTGTGATTTCCAATAAAAGTGAATATCTCTGGATTCCGCTGGGATAAATTATTTTCACCAAAAGAAAGTTATTTTTATATGCTTTCGAACAGTTTGGTGTTTGTTTACAGCACCTGTTTGTATTTTGTAGTTTTGGTCAAATAATGATCATGCTACATTAATTTTGCAACGTTAACTGAGAAAATTAGGGTAATTGAAAAATTGACTAATTTGGCCGCGATCAAATACCTTACCATCGGAAACTACATAAAGTTAGATTTCTTGTGTCGAAAAAAGATCGGTTTTATCCCAGCGGATTCCAGAGTTATTGATCAATACATCTCTGTACTCCTAGAAAAGTGCCATAAACAACGACCACACCATTTGAATCCCCATCCCCATCAAAAGATTGATCCTAGCCCAGCGGCATTTGGAAATATTGAGATAAAGGACTGTTTGCGAAAAAAATCCCCACTGTGACTGTCAACATTATACAGTACTTTTAAAGCCTGACTGGGGGAAAATTAAAAATTAAATCTTGTCAGACACCCGAAATTTTTTCACCTTAAAAAACAGTTTGTTTTAGTATTGGACCGCTTGTGCATTCATCACGATACGAAATCGATGACATTCAACTCTCCTGATTTTTCAAATTCGAGTTTATTCCCCGGCCTTTGAGTTAGTTTTAATCGCTTTAATTGGGTTTTACTATGTATTTAAGGGTAAATTGGGCAAATTTTACCATTTTCGCATTTCGCACAGTATGTAATGGATGAGAAGTGATGTTTTGACAACATTCGGATGCTATTTGAGTTTTTATACTGCTTAATTGGCTTTTTACCATGATTTTTGGGGATAATTGAGTAAAATGGACATCTTCCAAAAGTCTGCACACACAAGACGGCACTATCATCAATCGATAGCGGCTTCTAAATAATTAGGATTACGACCTTATTTTGCCCATTGTGCAATGGTAATAAAGTGGTGCTAGTGCAATGAAGAAATTTCAACACGGTGTGGGTGAAATCGAAAATAGACCAATCACGATCAAGCGCGATGTAAAACTTCAAGGATAAACCCTATTGTTCGGTGCAGTTTGTTTTAGTAGTTTAACATCCATTACTGCTTTTTCGTTACTAATCTATCAAATGTTTTGCTTTCACACCTCTTTATACCTCATTGTCAAACAACCTGTCTATTAAAGCCAAGACACTTGGAGTGCGTGTCCCCTCTAAAATATACGGCAAGGATATTTCTGAACTTACCAACCACCCAATTTGTCAGCGTCAGCAGCTAATGTTTCTTAGATGACTCAGGACGAAACAGTCACAGTCTGCGAGTTTTCGCCGGTGACTCACCGTCGGGAGCGCCGGCCACTGCGAAGGGGCAGCCCGCCCGCAGAAATCGCTTTTATTTATGTGCATGCATTTTCCTAGGTTTACTGATTAGTAGGGATTATCCCTTAGTTCAGTCCGAATGGAAAACCAAATCGACCACATATCCATCAGCCAGAAATGGCGAAGGAGCCTTTTTGATGTACGCAACAAACGCAGCGCTGATATTGCAAACAACTTGAATCTCGAGTCTCGAAGTTGCCACCTGGTGGAACCGTCGAAGAGCAATGGACCAGCACCAAGAACGCCTTCATCACGACCAGTGATGAAACCCTCGGTAAAACGCGCAGCAGGCGGAGAGAGTGGATTTCGGATGAAACTTGGAGGAATGTCGACGAGCGGAGAGAGGCGAAATCCGGCATTGAGCGAACGCGGACCAGATCGGCTAGGACAGCTGCCCGTCAACGATACGCCGAACTGGAGAGGGCTGTTAAATGTGCTTCTAGGCGGGACAAGAGAGTCTGGACTAACTCTCTAGCCGAACAAGGAGAAACTGCCGCCGCCAATGATGATATCCGTTTGTTGTACAATATTTCTCGCCGCATTAGTGGTGCCAGAATGAATACAAAGACCCGCTAAAGGACAGAGGTGGTCAGCTATTGACTGACCGTACAGGACAGCTTAAGCGATGAACTGAACATTTTGTTTCAAATGTCAGAGACCGACAAAACCAGCAGCGTATGACTCCTACAGTTCGTCGAGTTAATCGCGTCAACTCGGAGGCGCCATCGTTGGATGAAATTGTAGCAACCATCAAGAGTATGAAATCCAATAGAGCGCCAGGGATAGATTGTATTTCAGCCGAAATGCTCAAAGCTGACCCATCTTTGTCAGCCCAGATGATGTATCAGCTTTTCAGCAATATATGGGAAACCGCAACTTTTCCGGTGGACTGGACGCAGGGCATATTGGTCTAAGTCCCTAAGAAAGGAGACCTAACTGAATGCGGTAACTGGCGTGGCATCACGTTGCTCTGTATTACTCTCAAAGTACTCTATAAGGTAATCCTCAACCGGATCCAGGAGAAGATCGACGCTACTCTCCGGCGGCAGCATGCTGGATTCCGTGCTGGCCGATCATGTGTAGACCACATCACAACACTCCGCATTATATTAGAGCAGATCAAAGAATTCCAGAACTCTCTTCTGCTGGTGTTTGTTGACTTCGAAAAGGCGTTCGACCGACTCAACCACGAAAACATCTGGGGTGCACTTAGGCGTAGATGAGTTCCAGATAAGCTAGTCCATCTCATCGAGGCTCAGTACGAAGTGTTCTCGTGCAAGGTTTTGCACGACGGCGTTTGTCCAACCCCATAAGGGTTACTGCTAGCGTGAGACAGGGCTGCATTTTATCACCGCTTCTGTTTCTCATCGTTATGGATGAGATATTAGTTGGAGCAATTGACAGCAGACCAAATCGAGGATTGCCTTGGAATCCTCTAACGATGGAGCAGCTAAATGACCTCGACCTAGCCGACGACATTGTCTTGCTCGCACAACGCCGAAACGATATGCAGAGTAAGTTAGACGACCTCTCCGAGAGCTCCCAGGCAGCAGGTCTCACAGTCAATGTAGCGAGAACTAAATCTATGGTAGTGAACACTGACAATTCCACCAACTTCACAGTAGCGGGACAGCAAGTTGAGCAGGTAGACGCCTTTCAATATCGTGGTAGCCAGACAACGCCCGATGGTGGTACCAAGACTGATATAGCGACACGGATCAGGAGGGCCAGGGGTGCCTTTGCAGGTCTGCGA
Source organism: Sabethes cyaneus (assembly GCF_943734655.1). Classification (NCBI taxonomy): domain Eukaryota; kingdom Metazoa; phylum Arthropoda; class Insecta; order Diptera; family Culicidae; genus Sabethes; species Sabethes cyaneus. The sequence goes on along the minus strand of NC_071355.1, from coordinate 149,319,689 downwards.
AATATTTGGCGCTCAAACCAAATCACTTCGTATGAACCCAAATCTTTAATTCAAACGTTAAATCCGTACTGCTGTATGCCTGCGAAACGTGGTGCGTCTCAGCGGAGACAACGCAAAAACTGCAGGTATTCATTAACCGGTGCGAACTCCATCGTCGGTGTCATCAACGGCCGATAGCCACAGAAATTCGTGAACGTAGGTGGAAGTGGATCGGACACACCTTGAGGAAAGGAGCGAACGAGGTTTGCAGAGAAGCACTAGACTGGAATCCACAAGGACAGAGTAGAATAGGCAGACCCAGAGGCTCATGGCGACGGAGCTTAGCCAACGACATCCGGGTTGTAGACGAGAACCTGTCCTGGCGACAAGTAAAAGCCATGGCGGGTAACCGTCAGCAGTGGAAATCTCTGATTTCATCCCTTTGTTCTGCCGGACCGGCGGAAATGGACACATAAGTAAGTAAATTTTTGTGTTTTGTTGGCATTATGAGCAGGTGCTCCGTCTTGTTGGAAGATGAAATGGCGGTCAGCAGCAACCTCCTTAATCCACGGAACAACAACATTCTTTAGAACCTTCAGGTATACATCGGCTGATACCCCAAGTAACAATTCAAAGCCACTCGGTTTTACTTGAATTTTGTAAAGGTTTTATTGCGGTATGAATCATTACCACTGGATTTATTGTGGTATTGCGCAATACCAAGAGGATACGAGTCCAAACACACTTATAGCTAGCTAGAAAACCATAATAAAACTGCTAATAAAGCAAATTCATTGTGGTTGCTTATATTACTACGTTAAAACTTGTTGGCTGCACCACATCTCCTATAAACTTACCATAAGTGTGGCGTAGCAACACAAAATGGCGCACCAATCAAAATTGATCTTATCGCGATTACTTGTCAAACCGCAATAAATCTGTAAGTTTTATAGAGCTATTAAAATGGTAACACCCTAACCAAACAGGTTTTTGCTGCTATTATGAAGAATACCGAAGTTCAACACCAAAATCATTTTTTTATGCGAAGCCATATTGCCATATTCTAGTATTTTGTTTTAGCTCGCAAACAACTATTCATCAAAGCAAAGTGTTTTGCAGAAAGAAGGTCATTATCAATGGGTTTTCCTGTCAGAGGAAGCAACTAAAATGATTTTGCTTGAAATTGAGATTGACTAACTGAATATTTTCAATTTGTTAAAACAACCAGTTTTCAAAAATTGCAAAATTTCAGTGGCGCGCTGATTTTATCGACCTATCATATCAAAATGCACGATGAACTTAAATGCGCACATAATGCAAACCAACGAAATTACTTAAAATTGATTAAATATTCTATGGGATATTTTATTCTGGTCGCTATAAACCAAATCGTTCAGAATGATCTGTCAGTAAAACTAAAACTTTTCTGCTCACGGATATATTTTCAAGTTGACAAAGCTAGCGAACTTATCTGGCGTTTGCTAGAAAAGCGAAAAGCAAAAAGCGAAAAGCTTTTTTAAATTATGGCGATGGCTGTCAAGCAGCGAAAGCTTAATCGGTTTTATTGCTGCTTTTAGCAGAGCGTGATACGACTACTTGAGTTTATAACCTGATTCTTATAGCGGTTATGAAAACATTCTGAGGAGCGGGCCACTTGGTCAGAAAGCAGTTTTATAGTGGTCATCAGAAAGTTCTGGTGGAGCTCATAGTGTTATTAGCGGTTTTATGAAATTGGTCACGAAAACCACTATACGAACGTAATAAAACTTGGAATTGTTACTTGGGACCTTTAGTCCTTGTTCAAAGAAATACGCAGACATTACATACCCCTCGCTGGAGACTACGCCTAGCAAAGCCATGGGAATAAACATCTTTTAGAACTTGACCCTTCTTTATCGACAGACTTCGCAGCCAGTCATAAGAGTACAGGAAAATTACGTGGCTAGTGCAAAGATCTCATTAACTCTGCAGCGGCACCGCCCAGACGATAATCGAACATACAACTGGCTTGTTAGGCCAGCATCGTACCCCGACGCTAACTGGGCGGGCTTACTACGCCCAGAACTATCACATGGGTCGGAAACTTTGTAGGATAGAAACCTGACTCATTCTTGCATTTCACCTTTTGATCTTGACTATAGTTTTTTCCATCAGAGAAAAAGATGATAGAATCATTATGATGACGATGCTTCAACCGACTCAGAAGTTTCCTTGTTTTCTCCAATTGCCGTGATTTGGCGCTCTGCGTAGCGCATACGACTTGTAACCAAGATTTTTAGCCATTTCTCGCCGGATTGAGAAGTCCGAACACCCGATTTCCTGAACCATGGACCTCATTGACCTCGCTGGATACTTTTTAATCATTCTCCACTTTTTTGACCATGTTCCGTTTAGCGGTAATAGGACGGCAATTGTATACCTTCCGGGTATGTGTGTAAAATACCTTATCACTTGCCTAAGCCTTCTTTATATAGTGAAGAACAGTGTTCTTTCCGGCACTTTTATCGACCGAACTATCTCCTTTACGCTTGCTCTGGCGCGCAATAAAACGACGATAGCTGACCGATTATTTTCTTGTTTCGATATCTTTCAATTTACTCAACACTGTTTGTTCAGCTATTCAGTGTTGCAGTGTTGAATATTGTTTCGCAAGCATGAGAAATTGCTATTTGAAATTTACTGCAAAAATGCGTCACGCACCCTGTAGATGGCATAATGGCATTTGTTATGTCGGCCATTTGTGTTTCGGCCTTTCATGATTCGGTCACTTGTGTTTCGGCCATTCGTAGGTAATCCAATTTAGGTCTTGCTAAACATGAAAACCACTGGCCGGGAAATCACATGGAAATTCCATAGAACGGTCATTATTGTTTTAGACCCATCAGTATGGGGGTACTGTCAAATAATATGTGAGAGTGTATTGGTGACATAGGGCCGAGCTCTCCTAGAGAGAGAATGGCGGACAGTGCCATGAAATGTCAAACTCAACTAAATTCAATCTGCTAAAATTTCAAAACCGCCTAACAGTATGCTGCCCTAGGGGTGTCTCACTAGATTTATATTAAATATATTCACTGCAAATGCTGCAATCACTGCAAATATCGCTTTGCATCCACGGTTGCAGCCAATAAAAAAATTTTGCAGCAAAAAAATCTCGCTTGCATTTTTGCAATGAATGCAAATGATGTAAAAAGCTAATGCAAAATTGCGAAGTGAGACACCCCTTGATGCTGCCATTCTCATACATGAAAAGCTTAATTATTATTACAGAGAATGCTAGTCCAACGCCACACTCGCGTTTGTACCCGTCCTATTGTTTTTCCGGACCGTTTCGGGAGAAAGTATTCTACAAATGATAACGAGGCCAATGAAACAATGTGTACTGATACCGAATTAGATGACGACTATTCGAAAACGACAATGAAACATTAAACAGGTTGCAACTAGGAGATAAATACCTTCCCATGAAGATGAAAACCAAGTCCATCCATGCAGTATCGTACCTGAAAGTAAAATGAAATAAAAAATAAATTTTATAAAATACTCAAGCCTAATTTATTTATTTATTTATTTATTTCGTCAAACTATGTAGATTATATTCTTACCCTAGAGTTTAATTAATACCTTACTATAATTGTTTTATTTATAGTTGGCAATCTGTTGCTGGCCTTTAAATCATGCAATTCTAGTGCACGTCTTTGAAACCATTCAAGCAACTATCTTAATTGATTGTAAATGTATGAGAATTCGAATGAATGCCCAATCAATTATCTGTGGAAGTTCGGAAAATATAAAATATACAAAGCCTTTTTGTTTATTTCGACCTCCACACTTGTCAACCCTCTCTCTCCCCCGCCAAGCTGATTCCCTTACTTAAAATAATATGTATGCTAAATTTTACCATTAAGGCGTTTTGGAGTTATGGCGGAGCATACATACATCACAGAACGAAAAAATGAATCTCAAATTCGTCGTAACTAAACAAAAATCAGACATATTTTTCCATATTTTTCACCAAATAAAACGTGACCTGGAGCAAAGAAGTACCGTGACCTGTTGTTTTTTCAATGATTGCACTGCTCGCAGCTAAGGTCTAGTTTGAAACTTAGATCCGTGACCTGGTGTCTTACGTCAAACGTCTTTCCTGGTGTCTTCCATGGCGTGATCCCAGAAACCTGCCGCCATAGAGTAGTTCCACGCCAAATCTTCCAAAATAAACTGAAATTTGAAATGAACCTCTTTGATTTGGATGAAACTTTACAAACGTGTTTGATAGGAGGAAATATACGCCTTCCACAGGTTTTGGTGCAATTTTGATTCAAGACTCATTTTTAAAAAGGGCGTATTTATTTTCATGTGTATTATGCTTGAAAAATTGTATCTCGAAAACTATCGATTTTACAAAGCATATGTCTAAGCAAAAGTTGTAGAAAATTGATTTCTGAACATGAAAAAAATATGCACTGAAAAAAATATTTCACCAATTTTTCAAAAATCTGGAAATTAAACTTCAAATCAATACATATATCAAAAATATACCAGGGTATGTTGCTGCTTCGTCGTAATTGCCTTTTCCCGTCCTATCGAACACAAATTATTAAAAATATCAGCGATTTTTATGACACACAATGCAAAACTAGTTATTCCCCAATATTTTAGTTTGTTGTCTATCATACGCGATCAATCAAAGTGAGCTGAGATCTATTTAAATTCTTTTTATCATTATAGAAGTCCTGCCAGCCAAATTTCCTACGTTTTTTTCGTGTGACGAAGAAGAAAATGTCGACTAATCGTTTTAATTTTCATCGTTCATAAATGAAAATAACTCACGCAAGGTGATTTCAAAGTTTACGGATCGGAAGGTAAGTGTGTTTTAGTCAAATCAACACAAGAATTTTGGAGTACAGCACTCGTGCGCTAATTGCACGTCCTCTAATCCCACCGTCTTTTAATTGCACGTCCGCTAACTGCACGATCGTGCAATTAAAAAGCAGTTATCTGTCAAACTACACGTGGTTTCACCAGGTGGTTGCTATAAACAAAAATGCAGCGTTGCCGAATGCCAACTCTCTATCTCTGCATTACATAGATACATTATAAACAAATTCATGCAAATTTGGCTAAACTTTGACTAATTGAACACATTTTCATTAAGCTTTTAGTTCATTTGTAAAAATTTAAATGTTTTTACCAAAATTTAGCGTACGTGGGAATGCATGTGAAGAGTTCTTTACAGTGATAACGCATCACGTTTTACAATAAATATTGGCAACCATAGTGCAATTAAAAAACGAAATTCGCTAATCGCATCGCCTCATTCGTGCAATTAGCGAACGAGTGCTGTATTAATTAAATCCATCCAACAAATAATGAAAATTAGAATGACTGCTTACTACGACAGGAATTAGAAATAAACCCCATTTTTGAAAATTTTTATGATTTTTTTGGAAAAATACTTATATTTGCAACCTTATTCAAAAGTTATTCTGAGATGGAGCAACTTTCATGGACGGACTTCATAGAACAACGACTTTCATGATTTTTTTTCCAATTTGAGATTTTCAAGGAATATATGAATTTGTAATACAAATAAAAATTCTTTATGTCGTTTACAACAAAATTGGTCATAATAATTATTTTTCTAAATGCAGCCGTTTTCGAGTTATTCGGAGAAAAAGCTGGATTTATTTTAATTTTTTATGTTAAACACATCTTTTTCATATGTAACACCAGTTGCTACACTGTTTCTTTAAAATTTCTAATAACTACATTTAATTTCCAACAACTTATCCGAACACACCTTATTGATTCAACCTTTCGCTTTTGAGTTGTGGGTATTTTGAAAACTGTATTCGAAAAAACTGGACACGCTGATTAGTTAGTAACTTTTTACCGCGTAAGTAAACATAACAGAAATTTTGACTAAAAAGAGTTGAAAGAATGTTGTTTATATCGGTAGAGTATTACCAAAATAGATTAAGAGATTACAGTGATATAAACGGAAACTGCTTATGATAAAGGCCCGCGCAGAATTGATTCTTTATGGTAGCGGTTGCGCAGATTTGACAGATTATCTGTCAAATTGTATGGGCGAACTGTCAGATTAACGCAAACGGAACCGTAAAGTACCAATTCTACGCGGGCCTTAAGTGTATGATACTTCTTGTTACATTCCGGTGCTCTAAATCATAAAATTCTGATTGACTCTTTCGATACAAAGACGCCACCAATATCCAACAGAGATGTTTGGAACTGTTTTCCATCACGGTATCATGCTGCATTTATGCAGTTCCCTTGTAGACGACGTATTACATTACATCCTAACCAACAAACAGATGCCACCAGATGAACCATAAACTCGTTCCATTCGTGCCTCGCAGCCAGCGAACGCGAGGGAAAGAGGAAGAGGTCTAATATTTTCCATTCATAATCATAGCCACCACAGCTGTACGAGCGACTCGCAGTTTGCACCATTAAGTTAGCTGCGGGCGGTGGCTCTGGCTCTGGCTGGTGGGTGGCTCCCTAGAATTTTTCATCTGCGCCCCGGTTTCACGTCACGCCTTTCTGCGCAATGACGCGCACAGTCATATGCTGATAGTGTTGCCTCGCTGTGCCGGTAAAAGTCGCAATTTGGGGGCGTGTTCATCAGTTCAGTGCTCCACCAGAAGCCCACTGGGGTGGGCTGAAGCACCACAATACGTGGCCTAGCAAAATGATATACAGCGACATGCTGACAAGCGGCTACCGTTTCTAGTCTTCTGTTGGTTCATGTCATAGAGCAAAAGAGTCGTACATTCATTTTTACTGTGCATCGACCGGAGGGAATCGCACCGATATGCGTTATTGTCGTAGTACACCGATAGTTATGCGATGAACAATGGAACCTTGCGGGGGCTGGCCTTTATCTGAATGATATTAGACTGCAACGGAGGCCAATTTTTGCGTTGCTACTTCAGCGGAGGAGGAGGCGTCTCAATTCGCTGTGTCTGGCATTATGTGTATAGCTTCCACCAGCCGGCCAGTGGTGATTGGCGATTTCCACCAGTAGAAGGGAGGGCAATTTCAGCCACTGGTCGATGATAGATGAATAGAGCTGGTGTCCATGAGGTGAGGTTAAAATGCGCTGCTGACGAACGGTAGTGATCGTATCGAAGTTACTCCGCCTTCCACGGTTGGCCAAAGGTTATTGTATAGTTCAGACTCCGGAGATGGAATTTCATAGCTGTTGCGCAGTCGGTTTTACTAGCTTCGTAATCACGAGATTTGACAGTCTTCTACGTCGTTATTTGGATAATTATAATTCAAAGTACGTATTATTAGCTGAAAAAAAACATGAAATAGTGCAACGAGTTCTAAGCAAACTACTGTTCAAACGAGACATGTTTTATCTGTGCGATTAACTTCAATCTGATTACCGAGCAAACCGATGTAAACTATCTCTCTCGTGCCGTCGTAAAATTTTATAGCCCGAACTAAAGGCTAGCCATAAAAGATAATCCAGCGTCTCGAAGAGGACCACCTGATTCCGGCGACCGGGTCACAGTCGTTGTCTAACAGACTTTCAGAGGCACTCGACGCGGGCATCTTTCTCGCGAGTCATCGCGTCGCTTCTGTCTGACCGATGCGATGTGATGGTAAATCGAGAGAAAGAGTGAGAAAGATTGCGAGAAGTAAAAGGCATCCGAAAAAAAAATCCGCTAACGTGTTTCGGAAGGAGCTATAAATGTATAAGCGTACATAAATGGTCGAATGAGATGATGAATAGGGGCTGTGCCGCACCGCGATGAAGCAGCAGCTAGCGATCATCCGTCGAGCAGTGCAGTGGGGGGAATCGTGTCGAGGGGGAGTTGGAGAAAATCAGCCGAAAACAAACAAATTGAGCTGCTCCGTTTCAGCTGCGTATCGTTTTGTACAAGCGCATAATGTGTATGTTGACCAGATGATTACATGATGATATGAATATAACACATTAATTTCCAGATCAATTTCTTAACATCTTCAGCCGTAATCATGCATTGCTGTTCGGTGGTTTGTTTAGTTTGATTTCACAATGTTGCGACATGGTTTGGTACAAATCACGATCAGTGTAACATATCAAAAGCCATTATCAATATTATAACATTATGGTATATCACAATTCATTTATATCGTTCGTGTCGAGAGCTTTGTCGGACTTGCACTGCAACCGCGTAGGCGAGATGAGGTGAATGGTTTTTACAAATGGTTTACTAAGTACTAAATTGACAGACTAAATTAGGCATGACACTTACTAAGTATCTAATGAAGGCTGCCATTATATCCATTAACATAGGTAGTAACCACGACTTAAATATAGTATTTTAGTCATGGATACCAACTATCGACCCAGTATTAAAAATGGCATTTAAATAGCAATTAAAGGGCATATGTAATAAGTAAATAATGCTAAAGTGTCAGACTATTTGCACTACATCCTACATCCATGTATAATGCAGCTCAACGGCCAATTCTAGCCAATTCTAGTCTCTTGGTTGATTTAGTGCACCCTATTTTTCCGTCATTCCCGAACAACAATGTGAGTTTTATTGTACACTTATGGCGGTTTTCATGACCACTTTTGGTCTTAAATGCCATCATAAAAGTGTAATAAAACCTAAATTGTTACCTGGGTTGTCAAACATGAAAGAGGAGCAAAAAAGTAGCTAAAGTTGCTTTGTTCTGTTGTTCTCTTTCTCTCCGCTGCAATTGATAAAAATTTTCTTTCTGTTAAAGCCAAGCCAGCGCACTAGAGAGAGAAAAAAGACGAAGCAAAACTTTCAATGAGAGTGCGTTTTTATTAGATGGTTTTGCATACTCAACTGTAGTGACATATCATATCAGATAAAAGTTTTACACACAAGGATGTATTCGAAAAACTATTTTGTAGCCTTATTTAAGAAATATTCAAGATTTTCCAAATGCTATCTTTCTCGTTTGCACCAATGCCGTTTGATACTAGCGCTGCCTCGACCTTAACCCATTATGTCCTAGCGTATGATATATCATACCTCGTCTTCAAAACCTGTTTACTGCTAAATTTCAATAGTTACCATTGTTAATATATCACTACAAGAGAGATAAGACATCAATCTGATGTGTGTGTGAGATATTCTATCAGTTTTTGTCAATTCATCTGTATTTTCAACAGTGCAAAGTAGTGATAAATGGCGGGAAAACAGTTGAAAAAATGGCGAAAAAAACTTTGTCTCCAAAACGCATAAAAGAGTCTACATTTAGTAACGAAACATTACCTGACATGTAAGTTGATATTTATATGTAAAGTCTATCACAAAATTCGATAAGAAATCTGTAAACAAATTTGTAATTTGTTTGTTTGAAACTGAGCCTACGAAATATTGCACCGGCGATATTTTGGCCTTGAAACCATTCCAAATGACGAGTTTGCGTTTCCCGACACATTCGAATCATAATGTAATAGATTACAGAGTTTCATTTCATTTGGTCCAAATTTAGGTCGTGATGGGTTAATTTGATTGTTGTCATAGTCGGGCCATGTTTTACAGGTTGGGTCACCGCAGAAAATCTAAGACATACGTATTGAAATTTTATATAGAGACATGAAAAGAATGAATTCCGTGAACAACGGCTCATATAGGACATGAACCCCCCCAACGCATCGAAACTAAGGCCCATCGAAAAATACTGGGCTATTATGAAGCAGGCACTACGGAAGCATCTCAAGGAGGTCAAATCCGAGGAAGGCATGAAGAAAAGTGGGTATCCGTACAGAAGAAGCTGCAGCCAGACGTAGTACAAAATTTTTTGAGTGGAGTTAAGCGTAAGGTGCGAGCATACGGTTAAGGTCTTGAAATTGATTGAAATAAATATGCCAAAAGCTTACTAATAGGTTATATTTTTTTGTCTGAAAATTTGAAAAGGATCGGTCGGATCTTGTAAAATCAATATTGCTACAACCGCCTTTTCCGAAGCGTACAACTACAATGAAAAATGCAACAAAAGTCTAAGTTTTTATCGTATTAATTTTGCTTTATTCATCACATTTTACGTGACTGACATTCTCTAGCGATTATTGCGCTTCTACGCTTAAAATTATGGTGTCCCAACCATGAGATCAAGTAGCCCGACCTTTACAAATAGCGCTTTTCTAGTACCGTTCTGATTCAAACTTCGAACACTTAAGCTATGCTGAAACTTTCTTCAAAGAAAAATGTTCAAAAACATCTTTATTCTACTTACATAAATGGTTTAATAGCATGACAATTTAACTATTTTCGTGTTAAAATTTTAAAAATGAGGATAAAATGTTAATTTACATTGAAAAACTCTATAAAACTGCAGTTCGGTTTTGATTCAAACTTCGAACACTTTCATGGTCGACATTCAAATTTCGAATATTTCAGTCTCAGACATCGAACACTTGTATTACTATGATAAGTATTAATGTAATTAGTATCACTCAACTTAAATTAGTGAGATTACATCCTTTTTCTAAACACTGTCTTTTTAAATCCACCAACAGTATGATTTAAATTTTTCACACAAAAATTAGTTTCAATCCGTACTTCCGTAGTCAATTGCTAATATTTTCAAACTCTATGTACCACATCTAAAGCAAGTTAACTTTGTACAGCTATACAATGCAGATAATTCATTTTCCCGAAGGAAAATCCGGAAAAACCGGATATTATTCGTGGGTGTTCGAAGTTTGAATCACACCTTAAAACGTAATTCAAATTTCGAACACTTTGTATTTATCTAAATTCTTTGAAATAATGCATGAAATGTTGTATTTCAACTATGCTTTAGTACGTATATATCTTGCACTTACCTAATAATCGCGAAGTGGGAAGGTAAATATTTTATAATTGGTAAAATAATGCAAACGAAAAACAGCTACTTTTGCACCAAACGCTAAGAGTATGCGGACGAAGTTAAAACCTGAGTTCTCATTTTTTCCAGCGCCTACTGATTTCTTACAAGGAGTCCTACAGTTCAATGTCATACCTCACCGGATAGAGGACATTCTGACGAACACGGTGGTGTATAATAAGTATAATATTTTATCATATTAGCGATACTACGAGCATTTTATTCTGAAGTGTTTGAAGTTTGAGACTGTTCTAAGTTTGAATCAGAACGGTATTTCACCTTAGCCTTCCCAAACACCTTACTGGAGGGGATTTTTCTATAGTATTCGTGTGCAGCACAACACACTTCATAAATTTTCAGAATTCATCTCGATAATTGCATTTCATGAATCATTTCTTGAAAAGCAGTTCATTGCGCCTGGAAAACTGACGACGTTAATTTAAATTTTGGCCGTAAAACAAGAGGGCGGTGAATCAAATTTTGGACGTAAAAAGAAAGAACGTTAATTCAAATTTTGAACGTTAAAAAGAGGACGTTAGTTCGACGTAAAAAGAATAGATATTACTTCAAATTTCCTGAAATCACCTTTTTTTACCTTTGTTATACTATATAACAAAGGTTTAGAAATTGGTCGAAAAACACGAAATTGATCCAAGGCCCGGAGGGCCGAGTCACATATACCAATCGATAGGGTTCGACGAACTGAGCAATGTCTGTGTGTGTGTGTGTGTGTATGTATGTGTGTATGTGTGTATGTGTGTTCGCTCCGAATTTTCTATCGCCTGTTACTCGGAGATGGCTGAACCGATTCGATCGCTATTACTTTTGTTTGAAAGGTATTATTGCCTAGTATATCACTATTTACTTGTTTCGTGGTCTGACTTTTCGTTTGAAAGTTATAAGCAAAAATGTGAAAACTACGTGACACGGTTTTCTCCGGAACCACGCAACCAATTTTAACAATCTTAGTACCAAACGAAAGCTCTTACTATTACTGAACATTTTGCTAAGTTTTATTGAAAACGGACAAGCAGTTTAAAAGTTAGCCTTGAAAAACCTTTTTAGACTAGGTACAAATGAACGCCTGTTTCTCAGAGATGGTCAAACCGATTTACACGCTATTAGTTTCATTTGGCAGGTAATATAGCCGGATAGATCACTATTGAATGGTTTTTTGATTGGACGTTTAATTTGAAAGTTATGAGCAATCGAATACACCACACCAAAATTAACAATAATTTATAATGATTTTAACCAAGATACTTTACCTAATTTCAATCATTTAAATATCAAACGAGAGGTTTTCACACAACGAATATATATGCAAAATTTCATAAGAGTTGGTTTTACCGGTCAAAAGATATTAACCCTCGAACACTCGCGCCCGCTTTTATAACACGGTTACTTACGCGCATAAGAGCCCAAAACCAAAGAAAACGTGCGCACTAGAGTTTTGACTAAGAAAACTTAGTTTTAAGTTTATTAAACCTTTGGAAGAGTTTCTTAAAATTGAAAGCTCTATCGTCTGGTAGAATTTTAATTTTGATTAATCCCCCTAAAAGTGAAATAAAAAAATTATTTTCCTTTAGTTTCAATATAACACATTGATGTGTTCTGCAAACTTTTAGAGCATATTATTGCAAGAAATTTTGCTAAAGACAGCAACCTTATATTTCTTCAGTGAAGATAGAAAAATCTTATTTATTGTATATGAATTTGTAAAGTCAGTTTTTCTATTCTAACTCTTTTTGTAATTATTGTATGACTTTTTCATGTATTACAAAGTTGTAAAAATAATAAAAATACATAACTTTGCTGAATTTATTATACTTCTATGTTTGCTTGTTTAGGAACTGTAGAACTTGGATTGTGAAAAATACCCTGATTTTGACCCCGAATTACTCGACTACCAACAGACGGATACATCTTAAACATTTTACATTTGCTGGTAGTTTTGCTGCATACAGACACCATTTTTCCATATGAAGAAACGAGAGAAAATTCCAGTTGGGTCAATTGCGGTACACCTCACATGCTACTTGCTTCGTTTCTGTGATGTCGGTTTATGCTAATCTTGCTTCCTAACAATTTAAAGTATTAGTGCATTAAATAATTCTGACATTTTGCTCATAACAAGTTTACTGAAGAATATACGTTAGTATATACGTAATATACGATTTGTAACTTTATAACAATATGGCATTCAAAAACACATGTTGTACAAAATACAACAGCGTGAGTAACCGAAAGTTAATAAAAATTGATGAAATTTATTCAAGAAAACTTTATTGTTGTGAATCAAATAGAATGGCATTACAGGCAATTATGCATAATTCAAAAACTTATAAACTAGACCTTTACTACTCAATGTATATGTTAAAGAATAATATTTCATCTTACAACTTACTTTTACTTGCACTTACCCTCATTAGTAACAACTTACTCAGCAATTTCATGAGAAAAGGAACTATCAAAATTTATAAGTGCTTGTATTTGGTTCAAATTTTGTAAACTTATTCAATTTCCAAAAATTTCATGTAAGCTAAACGTGTCGATTTCTATCTCAAATAGCCAGTAAGATCGTATAACAAAGGTTCCTTTCACCACTAGGTGGATTAAATCAGGTTTTTGACGATGGCGTTAATTCAAATTACGGACGTAAAACAAGAGGACGTTAATTCAAATTTTGGACGAAAAACGAGAGGACGGTAATTCAAATTTCGGACGTAAAACGAAATCACGCAAAACGAATGGACGTAAGAAGAGGTTCTATATAAATATGACCATGAATCCACCTATTAGGGTGGAACAAATTTTTGTTTTTTTTAAATGCGGCAAAAAACATTTTTTTCGTCCGTAAACAAATACTAATCGTGCGACAGATCAAGTCACACTGGAATTCAATAAAGTATCAATGGAAGCCAAATCTGCTATTTAAGGTCAGATTAGGTCATATCTGGACATGTTTGGGGGACTTCGGGAACCCTTAGGGAGGTAAATAACATAATGCGATATATGTTTGAGAACAAAATCATGTCCGGAATTGGCCATTGTTGCTCTAGGTACTCAATTTGGCTTGCATGGTTCTATTTTAAAAGTTTTAGTGTGATTTAACCCTCTAACGGGCAACACCGTAAAAACGATGCGATCAAGCTAATGACTATTTTATCATGAAAGTACACATAAAAAAACCTTAAGTTCTGATTTTCATGCAAAAATAATTATCTGGAGGAGCGCCAGGTAAGAAAAAGTCCAATTTCTCTTTTTCTTTTTTCATGTCTAACGCTCTGCCCAGATGTTTTTTCAATTCAGATATATTACAAAATTAAAATAATGCATGAAATTTACTCATAGAAACATTTTTTAGGTCAATCATTTTGTTCTAGATGTCCTTTTCCTTCAAAAGTAAAAAAGGGAATATTCGCGCATTAATTATTTTCCGAATTTTTCGGAATTTTTGTTTTTGAAAGATGATAACTTTTGAATGCATGGTCAGAATGTTATGATATTAGTATCAAAATGTCAAGAAATCTGTTCTGAACACATTTTGCGTATTGCCAATTAAAAACAAATTTTGTATGCGTTTCTGGAGCTCCAAAAGCGAAGGCCGTCTACAGACGGTCTTACCCGTTAGAGGGTTAAGGTGTCGTATGATGAGTTTTTGTTCATCTTCGAAACTGGTCATTTCCTAGAACTTCCCTGAGTCCCCCAAACTTGTCCAGATTTGACCAAACCTGACCCTAAATAGCAGATTTGGCTTCCATTAATCTAGTTATTGTATTCTAGTGTGATTTCAGGTGTCGCACGATAAGTTTTTGGTCACGAAACTGGCCACTTGTCTTGGTGTTCCCGGAATTCCCCAGATATAATCAACGTGGTGCTAGGTAGTTGATCTGACTACGATTGATTTAGTTTTAAAATTCTGGCGTAATTTGAGGTGTCTCATGACAAGTTTTTGTTCTTGTTCGAGACTGGTCATTTCCCCCAGCGGAAACGTAATCCGGATTATTTGCGGTTAGTCCCAATACAGCGTAAAACTCGTAAAATGGTCGCCAATGGTCATATATTGCATAAAAAATCATTACCGGCTGTGATTTACGTTCATATTGCAAGTGTTATTGAAGATTTTTATTTACTTTATGTGAGCAATCTGCCCTTTAAAAGTTCAAAATGGCTTAAACTTAAAAGTTCGTCGAACGATTTTTTTTTAAATTGACTCAGAGGTGTGAGATGGCAATACAAACCAAGGGGCGTTTGCCGTTTAAATGGCCTATTTTATTTTTTAATAACGGTATTTTAAACACCTTCTTCTTCTTCTTCAGCAGCATAGAGCCGGGGTGGCTCGTGCTGTTTCAAGCACTCGTCTCCATTCAACTCGGTCTTGGGCCACTCGTCGCCAATTTCCTAGTCGTCTCAGAAGTCGCAAATCGCTTTCGACCTGGTCGAGCCATCGTGCACGTTGGGCCCCCCTGTTCCTGGTGCCGGTGGGGTTGTTGAAGAGGACCGTTTTCGTCGCACTGTCGTCCGGCATCCTTACGACGTGTCCGGCCCACCGTAGCCTGCTAACTTTCGCTAGATGTACGATGGGAGTCTCCCCAAGCAGTGCCTGTAGCTCGTGATTCATACGCCTTCGCCACTCTCCGCTTTCAGTTTGTACTCCGCCAAATATCGTCCGCAGCACTTTCCGCTCAAACACGGCAAGGGCGCGTATGTCCTCCGTAAGCAGCGTCACGGCTTCAAGTCCATAAAGAACTACCGGTCTAATAATGGTTTTGTACATTGTTAGCTTCGTGCGGCGGCGTATGCTTCCTGATCGCAGCGTTTTACGAAGGGCAAAGTAGGCCCGATTTCCCGCTTGGATGCGCCGCTGGATCTCCTTACTAGTGTTGTTGTCCGCGGTCACCAGCGATCCCAAATACACGAACTCTTCTACCACTTCTAGTTCGTCGCCGTCAACGGTTACCGTCCGTGGGAGGCGCGCATTTGTTTCCTTTGAGCCTCTTCCTTTCATGTATTTGGTCTTCGACGCATTTATTTTTAGCCCAATTCTCCTAGACTCCGCTTTCAGTCTGGCGTAGATTGCCTTTAAACTTTAATTTTAAACACCGCCATAACCTGAAACTGTCAAAAATTACTCATGGCTTACTATGATAACGATAAAAAAATAACTTTTTTGTGTTGAGAAACACAGACATTGTTTCTTCGGTAAAGTTGTAGCAAATATAATGCAGTAAATTGGTTTAGCTGAAGAAATTATATTTCTAACTCTCTCGATACTATCTTTATTTATTTATCCATTTACTATTTTAATCGTAATACCGTTCGCCCCAATATACTTTCTTTGGATGTTCTTTAAAAATTAGTTTTTTATGCATAACATTTGTTGATTGCATTTTACAAAAATGTATTGTTCTAGGCAATTATCGAAGTAGTCAAAACACACATTTCTACAGATGGTTGCAAATCTTTATGACCTTTCTTTTTCAAATTAGGCTTATACATATTTGAAAAAAAGTTTATGTCAGACCCCCCCCCCCCCTCCACTTCAAAAATTTTCGAAATGTGAAGGGGCGAAAAAATAAAGTGTTATATTATTATGTTGCATTCTTTAGCGATAAGCAGATTTTTTACAGTTTAACGAGCTTACATTTTTAAATTATCCAATATATGCAAAGTTAAAACAATTATTCCGTTAGTCTTGATCAACTTTCTTTCACCAACTAAGCTTTCTGGTTCCTGCTGCAAGTCACAGGCGACTATTTTCCTTTGCAACCAGACTTATGGCTCCATTTGCTCTAAATTTCGTTTTAATTCAACTTGTTTCAAAAGAACCGAATTAGATTGAGACAAAAATCAATGAAACAATACATGAGTGAAATTCGGTGCCGCTCTTGACGGATATACTTCGAATTGCAGTGGGATTATTTTTCCCCTCATAAGTACAAGAGACGATAAAAGTAGAGATACTACAAATTAGACTCTCCGGAATATCAGCTATCGGTGCTTTCGCGGCTCCAAATTGGTCGTTTTATTTCATAGTGTCAGTGTAAAACTCAAAAATATAGTTTTTACCATGCATTGGATGCATGCAGAAAGGATGTCACTGAAGTGTTCGAAACTGGAAATTTTCGAAACTATTTGCATCCTTAATATACAAAGGTAAACATGTTATTGTTGGAGAACAAGCATCAGCTGAGGAATGGCCTGATATTCATGACTAAAAGGTTGATCAAGAAACAAGCGATTTCAAACGTGAATAGTTTCAGAGATTTGTTTTCTCAAAACATATCGGTAGCACAGCATATGCGTTCCAAGTAAAAAAGTTATAGGGACCTAAACTACACGCTCAGTTAGCTCTGGGCCATCAAGCATCTGTTAGCCAGCCATCAAGGGTTTGAATCTAGACTATTGAACTATTGCCACTATTGAATCAATATAATCTTTACACAAGCCCCGTAGTTTCCCTGTACTCTAATAGCGGCCTGCGAAGTCTGTCGATAAAGAAGGGTCAAGTTCTTAAGGACGTTTATACCCATGGCTTTGCTTTTTGGACCCAAGCAGCCATTTTTGCACTATGATTAGATTACGATTCCATTTCGTGGTTAGTTATGAACTAGTAAGTGACACGGATTTGGATTGTAAAAAAGAAACAAGGTAACTAACCCAGAGACACACAAGTTCAAAGCAGAATTCAAATATAAGTCAAGTTATACGTTTGTGGATCTCTAAAGTGATCCTGAGGCATTCCACTATTATCAAACTGATTCATCTCCACCAGGATGCTTACTTTATGCGCTCGGGTCGAAAAATTTTGAGGTTTGGTTCAGTTTGAACTTTAATTTTAAATACTGCACAAAATTTTTGTGTTTTATTTTTAACAATATGGAAAAATGACCGCTAGTTTCTGCTCTTTTGTTTAGTTGTTGAAGGTTTGATATTATTATTTTTTTCTCATTTTCAAATTCGAAATCCAACTGTACACTGCAAGCTTTGAAAACAAAAGGAAAGCCATACGTTCGCTCGGCTGTCCAAATCTCGACAAAATTTTGCCAACTTCTGTGCTTTTTTCAAGTGTGTAGATTATTCCTCCAGTTATTCTCTGATGGAAATTGTCATCAGATTTCTGGCTAATCGCAGATTCAGGAAAAATCTGTAATATAATAACAGAATGCGCTTGTTTCACGTGACGTCAACTATAATTTATTTTTTTTGTCCAATGTTAGAAGTTCAATCATTTTCAGATTCAGTAAAAGTACCTTGTATAGAATCAATAATTTAAAATTTACCCGGTCTAAAGTTTACACAGATTCAAAAGATCTAACATTGCAGTTTGGTCATGGTGTTGCATGCATCGATTTGGCGTACAAAACCCCGATGCGACTGGCGTTAAAAAAATAAATTACCAGAAAAAGAGGAAACCCAAAAAAAAGTTGTGCAAATTTTTCAACGCTTACGCATTTCGATCGAGTGAACCGCATCACATCGGAAGGCATCCCACCTAAATGAAGTTCCAGCTTACTTGTTACGGATTATACCGCAGATTATTAAGTGATAAAATTGAGAAACAAAATCGTTACCGATGGGACAAGCGAAGCGCACGAAACACACGCACACATCGGTATGCACATCATCATCGGCGGGTTTAATCGCATACATTACGAACCCGAAATCCGCCAAATCCAGCAGCGCACCGCGTGTCAACAAGAGTGGACAACCAATTAAGTGTTCAATTGGCGGCGGCGGCGGCGGTGATGCAGGTTCTGTCGCTGCAGCCGGTCCACACTGATGGCCACACTACTAATGGCAGGCGCGCGAATCAGCAATGAATGGTTGCTTTCATGTGCCCGGATCAGTACGCGATCGTGGATGACCGAACGGCGGCGTCCACCGCGTCCTGCATATTCTCAGGTATTGGACATTCTCCTTCGCTGATGCGCTTCCCGCTCCCGTGCCTGATTCTGCATTCAACCTGTTCGCGTTGCCTTTCTTTGGAGGCATGCATGGATGTGTCTTTCGCTATAGCATCTCGTAGCAGAAAGTCGTAAAATTCGCAATTTATTGTCTTTCGAGTCAGCTTTGTTACGGTTTCAATTCTCCGTTCGTCGCCAGCGGCTGGCTCCTTTTACTCCTTCTGTTAGCTCTCCACAGGTCGAGGTTCGGCCACGGGCTGATAAACAGTATATTATAGGAGGTAATCATTGACATCACGAAACTGTCGCTGCCAAGGTGGTAAGGTGTAGCGTAGCCTTGGCGGAGGTGCATCTAGCAAATAGAGGTATCAGAGGGAGGGCACATCGAGCTGGGTTGGCAAGGCGGTCCCGGGAGGTCGTAATAAGAAAGTGATCGTTGCCCGGGTCTGTTACAGTTACTTTCGGAATCCGGAGAGCCTTTCACAACTGGCCTGTGTTATTCGGGGCCAAACTGTAACAGGGCGCGAATGTTGTTTTTGTTTCACTGCTCACTCATGGTGATCGCGATATTATTTGTTTCTTCGACCCTCCGCGCACTCAGAACTGGAGTTCGGTGATTGGTGATGGTACTCGGCTTCTTTGCACCGCACCGAACCTAACATTCACTTTTGCCCTTCGTAATTACGCGCGTCAGGTTGAAAAGTAAAAGGCGTCTTCTGCGGCACAGGGACTCGTAAAACAAAAGGGTGAACGAGTACAGGCGGGAGCGGTCCTGATTTCGTCAATTAAAACAAATTTAATCCGCTCCAATTGTATCAGCAGCAGTGCCGAACTGCAGCCGAACACCTTTCATAAACTTTAAGAAAGGTTCCTTTCCAAAATGACGCAACGTGCGTCCTGTCAGGTTGTGCTTTTGCGTGCGAAAATTTGACAGCAAAATTGCTCTGTCAATCAGGAAGATTTCTTACATGTATTGACTGATCGATTTGGGAGGTTATACCACGTGAATGGAGTTCTATAGCAGGCAACATTCCGGTTGACTAGAACGCAGTCCGACGCCAGATTGACATTTTGAACGTTTATTGATGGCCCTTCCAGTTAACCTCCAACGGCCATGAATTCCGCTCACCATAGGTCACGATTTGCAAAGCAATTACAATTACTCACCACCCTTTTTTCTGCTTTTTGTGCTACATTGGCTTGCCAGGGTGACTGACGCGACGCGAAAGTGCGGTGGCTGCCCGCCTGTACTGTAGCTGCGACACTCGTCGATAGATTGCCAGCATTGCATTGCATTGCATTGCTGTGCCCTTTTGCTTTGCTGCCGCAGCCGATTGTCGGCGCTACTGTAGCATTTCGTTGTTCTGGAAAAAGTTGCACTGCTGGCTGGCGTAACTGATTGAGAAGTTCTCTGTGTTTTTTTCCTGAGCATTATTGGTATGATTATTCGAAGAGTCATGCAAAGAAATTAATTGTATGGCAAACATGAATAACTACATCTTTTTCAGAAATTATACCGCATCAAGGCTTAGCGCCTGTATCAAGACTATCAACTGCAACAAGGCGTAACAATTTTTAAAAATTGATTCGATAGTTTATATTTGTTCATTTTACATAGATCAAATTTTTTATTATATATATCGTAGGTGCACCCATAATAATAATAATCTACCGCCAAAATCCCAATCATCGGAAAATACTAGTTAATAACAATGCACAGTAAATAAAGGGTGTCCCAAATCAAATTGTATCACAGAAAAACGCTGTAGAAAATTACCTAGTACTTACTTAGTACCTAGTAACTTTTACACAATAAAATATAACTCATTAGTAAGCTTTTGGCATATTTATTTCATTAAACTTCAATACCATAACCGTATGCTTGCACCTTACGCTAAACTCCACTCATAAGGTTCTGTACAACATCTGGCTGCAGCTTTTTCTGTACGGAAACCCACTTTTTCTTCATGTCTTCCTCAGATTTGTCCTCCTTGTGATGCGTTCATAGTGCCTGCTTCAGTATTTTTTGATGGGCCTTGGTAAAACTTGTGCTGGGCAGTGAAGAACAGTAGCCCCGAAAGCTGTCGAAAGCTGTCGAAAGTCCGCCATGACGTAAGTCTCATCATGCATGATGAGACAATAAGGTGTTGTCAACATCTGGATGTATAGTTTCCAGGCCCGTGACTTTCGTACCGTGTTTTACCCTCCCTCCCGGTCCTTCGCTCTCTGAACGAAGACTCGGACAAATTCAACTTTTTGGTCACATCCCTGACCAAAGCATTGGGATTTCACTTAAACACTTTCACGATACGCGACGCGACACGACATACTAACAGTGATAAAAATACAGTGTAAACTATACACTCCAAACTACTTCTACTCAAACTTTCAAGAGAAAATACCCAATGGATAATTTTCTACAGCGTTTGAACTTCCGCGATGAACTGATACTGTTAATAAATGTGTGGCTTTCTAGTATTACTAGAGGATTTTCATGGAATGATTAATGTATGTTAATGACACATTATTTGGGTGGTTTCCGGTAGCGTGTAACTGCCACAGAGAAAAAATGTTGGAATCGGTTGACAGCTTCCCGCTTCAATAAGATGAGTCAGTTTGTTGCGAAC
This sequence comes from Sabethes cyaneus, assembly GCF_943734655.1. Taxonomy (NCBI): domain Eukaryota; kingdom Metazoa; phylum Arthropoda; class Insecta; order Diptera; family Culicidae; genus Sabethes; species Sabethes cyaneus. The sequence goes on along the minus strand of NC_071355.1, from coordinate 149,298,304 downwards.
CGCAGGACATCACATTGGTGATTTTTTGGCTAAATTGAACCTTCGGTGTGATTTTAGAGGTAAAATCTGAGATAAAAATACAGAATACCTATTTTAATATACTTTTCTTCCTTTTATCGACTATAGGTCATTTTACTTTTTTCCGGAAAGAGTAAACGTTTAATGTGACAAATCAAAAATTAGATACTCTCAAAATCCTGATCGTGATGATTGAGTAGGGAAAAGTCTACAGCAAACATTTGTTAGGGTTGAGTTGGATAAAGCGCAAGGCCAACACCTATGAAGACAGGGTCAACATGAGTCAAAAGTCTATGTTATGAAAACACTAAAATGTTGGATAGGTAGAATATTGACTGCAGGAAGGCAATGATCATAGACGCACAATATCAATGACAAGATAAGTTAGCTATGCATGTCCTATCAAAGATTTTATGACAAGTATTTTCAATTTTAGGACGTCACGTTATAAAAGTGAGCAATATCTCTACAAGCTATGTATGACAAGTGACGAATTTCAATATGGCAAACAACTTTAATTTGGGGTCAATCCCGGTGTAGTGGTTAGCATTCACACCTCTCACGCCGAGGACCCGAATTCAAATCCCAATCCCGCAAAAGCCACGAATGACCCAAGCTGTTAAAGTTACTACAGTCAAACAAACCAAACAAAAACTTTAATTTGAAGACTGTACCAACAATGTAAATGATCTATAATAGACCTGAAATAATATCATATATTGAATTGTTCACTTTATTCAGGGGGAGGATGTGGCATCCTGGTATTTTTAGAATATTAGGGGATATTAATGACACTTTCTCGCGTCAAAAGGATGAGTGATTAATTTGTGTTAGATGATGAACCGCAGGACATCATAAAATGAATGTCGTAAAAATAAATAACTGAGCCCATTCAACCGTGAGTAAACATTTGAACATATTTGTTTCTTTCTCTTGCACTGTTCAACAAATTTCTGTCCTTGCTTCACTGCTTTTCATAGTTCGGTAAGTGGCAGCACTGACGAACTGACATGACACACAGAAGAGAATATCGTCATTGCACACTAACACTCTCTATGTTATGCACGTTACGAGGTAACTTACATTTGTAGGATTTAACAGTCAACACCCAAAGCAACACATGAGCATTTAATAAATTTACAAAACGATCGTCGTAGGGAACAGTAGAAAAAAATAATGAAACAAAGCTGTTGAGAGCATCTTCAGAGCGAGACACGACGTCGAAGAATCGAAAAGAACGGAAAATTAGGTAAGGAAAGGTCATTGCAACAACGCTTACTAAGTTTGTGTAATGTTCCTCTTTACCTAACCTGGGAGATTCCCGGCTCGAATCAAGGTACAACGAGAGCCAATTCTAACCGGATTCGAACCCAACTTCTCTTCCTAGGCTCTGTGGATCACAGATATTGGCGGTCCCGTCATCTGAGATGGTTGAGAATGCGAGAAAGTAACTTGAGGACGCAAGTTGCTTGGCTTGACTAAAGGCGGTCCGAACATCGTGTTTTCTGATGAATGGCCACCTGTAGCACCTACCTTCCATTTCTGAACATTCGAAAGCACACCTGGAGGCATCCAAATGGAGACTCTAGTTTTCAAATCAATCATGTCCAGATTGACGGTGATGATTGATTGATTGACGGAATGTCATCAATGTACGTCTTTTCGGGGACCAAATATCGACTCTGAACACTATCTCGTTGTGTGGAAGATTCGTGCAAGATTGTGGAACGCGTCTTTCCAACGATAATGGTGCAGGTTATACAGATTAACCTGAACCACTGTGAAGCACAGAAGGTGGTTTCGTCCGACCAAGAAAGGTTCGTGATTGCTGTGGTCGATGGCGTCTGCATCTGTAGTTGCTACGCTCCACCTAGGTGGTCGTCGGAGCAGTTTGACCGGATGCTAGACGTGCTTACCGACGAGCTCACGGGCCGCAAGCCGGTAGTCATTGGAGGAGACTTCAATGCTTGGGCTGTCGAACCCTACCCCTAGGCACTACCCCTAGGGAACAAAGCTTACTGGAAGCTCTGTCCAAGCTGGACGTAAGTCTGGCAAACGTGGGATCCGTCACTACCTTTCGTAGGGGGTACATCAATTGATCATCGATATCACCTTCTGTAGCCCAACATTGCTAGCCAACATGGGTTGGAGGGTGTCCGATGAGTACACGCATAGCGACCACCAAGCTATACGATACACGATTGAACGACGGATGCCACGGTCACGCGGGTTGAAGTCGACTGGAAGGCAGTGGAAAGTGAAGGCCTTCGGTAAAGATCTGTTCGCTGAAGCACTCAGCGCAGAGAGCAACCGCTCGAACCTGACTGCCCGTTAGCTGACAAACGTCCTAATGCGGGCAAGTGATACCACTATGCCCAGGACGGGGCAGCCAACGAACGGTCGTCACTCGGTATACTGGTGGAGCGAGACCATTGCTCAGCTCCGCTTCAGATGCCACAGAGAGAGAAGGCAAGCGCATAGGGCCCAGACCGCGGCAGATGCTGAAGCTCGGGGGGTTGAACTTAGAGCGGCCAGACTGGCGCTCAACAAGGAGGTTAGGTGTAGCAAGAAATCCTGTTTTCGGGAGTTATGCCGCGATGCGGATTCGAACCCCTGGGGTGGTGCATACCAGGTGGTGCTGAAAAAGATGACGAGAGCATCCGCTCCGCAGGAAACCTCCCCCAAAAGCTAAAAGTCATCGTGGAAGAGCTCTTCCCGCGACACGATCCAGTCTGGTGGCCTCCGAATCGAATGATGTCCTCATTCCGGTCACGAATGAGGAACTCATCGTAATTTCCAGGGGCTTAAAAACGAAGAAAGCGCCCGGTCCTGACGGGATTTCGAACGAGGCACTCAAAGCGGTGATCCAAGCATAACCCGATATGTTTAGAGAGACGCTTCAGAACTGCCTAGAGGTATGCGAATTTTCAGACAAATGAAACGTCCAAAGATTGGTACTGCTGCCGAATCCGGGCTTGGTGTTCAGGCTGTTGGCATTGCTCGTAGCGTGCGGCTACAGTACCATATACTGTCGCAGTGGCCTTTTAATCCAATGCCCTTCTGGCATTCAAAAAAACGGTACCATATCGTTCGATGCGATCAAGGTCATTGTAGCCATGATTCCCAAAGGCATACTCCTAGGTGAGGACATTGAGTGCCATAGGCAGAGGAACGTCAGGGGCGCTAGGGATAGAGTTAGACTGGACTCTATTAGGCGTTGGCAGGCGGAATGGGATCGCACCGACCATGGTAGGTGGACCCATAGGTTGATCCAGAACATATCGTCCAGGATCGGTAGAGGACATGGTGAGGTAAACTTTTTCCTTACCCAGTTTCTGTCGGGACATGGATGCTTTAAGAAGTATCTACATACGCGTGGGCGGGTAGGCTCACCCTTTTGCCCCGTTTGCACGGTAGCCGAGGGAACGGCGAAGCATGTGATGTTTCACTGCCCACGTTTCGTGGCCACTCGACGGAAGATGCTTGCGGAGAAGACACCAACGCCGACAACATCGTGCAGAGAATGTGCGGGGAGCAGCGCGCATGGGGCGCCGTCGATAGGGAGGTAACCGACGTGATAAAGGGGTTGCAACGGCTAGAAACGTTTGCAACGACAGGGCCTGACATAGCTTAGCTAGGGCCAGTTAAGGGCTGAATGGGCAGCCCAGACCCTGGTGAAGGGTAGTGGCGGTATGAAGTTACAAGGGTGTTGTTTGAACCACACAAGCAACAGATACGATGGAGTTCTTATACACGTCCTCCTCCCTGAACGGTAGTTCCGGGAGAGGTTCAGGAAACGGGGAGCAGGAGAGTTTTTAGTAGGTAGGCACATGTTGGTACCTTGCGAATCCTATTCGGCATCGTAAAGGTGCTGTCTATGAAGATTTTCTCCCTGCATAAACAATATAAAAAAGACCCCTCCGATGGATGTGCACTGACGAGGACGATGCACGTTCGGCTGATGTTCGATTGGAGAACGGCAGCCCAGGACCGATAGTACTGGAGGACCATAAGTCGGCGCAGGATCGATAACGGACTGTCGTCACTAACGTAAAGTAAGTAATAACCAGGTCGATTATAGGCTTTTTAGTGAGTTTTGCATGGAGAGGATCCACTAATGGTGTTATTTTTTACGGCGTTAACCTATAATTGACCATCATTGAAATTCATCAATCATTCATAGAGCTATAGCATAGCTAGAGGGTCCACTGCTGATGGTTACCATTGGCGTAGCTAGAGGGGGTGCCTGGGGTACCAGGCCCCCTCCAGAATTCTACAGGCCCCTCCAGAAATTTTCCGCATTGTAATTTAAAAACCGGAAAAAAATTTAGTGTATTTATTCCGACTGCGTTGATGTTTTCCTTTTCTACTAGGTATCGCAAACGCGTAGTTGTTGTCATCGTTAGTAGCAGTCAGTAGCCTGGTAGCCACCCCGGCTCATGCTGTTATAAACAGTCGTCTCCATTCAACTCGATCTCGGGCCACTCGTCGCCAATTTCTTTCTTTCATGTATTTGGGCTTCGACGCACTTATCTTTAACCCATTCCTCCTAGATTTCGCTTTCGTTGGACCACCCCCTCAAGAGCGATGTTGTATAGATGTAGAATAGATGTTGCAAGAAGGATTCGAAAGTGTCCCAGAGTTACACACGAAATATATCGCTCGATCCAATGTAGCTCTGATCATTTGCCCCAGTTTATCCGGAAAACCGTGTTCGTGCATTATCTGTCATAGCTAACCTCGATCGAGTGCATCGTATGCTGCTTTGAAATTAAGATGTGGTGCAAGGGCACGTTGTACTCCCGATATTTCTGTAAGATCTGTAGGATGGTAAACATCTGGTCCGTAATTGCGCGGGTTCTCATGAAGCCCGTCTGGTATTTCCCTACAAAACCCTGTGCTATCGGTGACAGCCGGCGTAACTGGATCCTAATGAACATTTTTTTGGAAGGCACCCCCTAAGCCCCCTCCAGGGAAATTACCTAGCTACGCCAATGATGGTTATGTATCGAGTGCCGGCCCCTATACCGGCCTATACAAACAAGCACAGGATCACCTTATAGCAATTTTGCATATTTGAATTTAAAAAAAAGTCAATATAAAGTTTAAAAGTGTAATGTAGATCACCACCGACGACGCCTAGACAAAAAAAAATGTGACATTCAATCTCAGAACGCATCATGAATAATAGCCATGATTTACTTGTTTAACGTGATTTGAAAAATGCACCTCCTCGAAAACTCTATTTTGGTCTACAGAGTTTGACAGTACCCCCATTCAGATGAATCCCTTGATATTGTACCCCAAACAACAATGACTGTCGCATTAATTTTCTATGAAGTGATTTTCCGCCCAGTATTTCAGTCACAGAAAGATTGTGACGTACCGGGAGGTCAAAAAAATGGCTCAAAAAATTTGTTATTGTTTTTGACACTTTCATTAACTTTTGGCAATGATTAATAAAGTTTTAGTAGCAGAGAGATTAATTTAGGCGCAAATTAATTGATTCAGCCATTATTAGCTTTGGACAATCAGACTTCTGTTAGTTAAACTTCTTCCGCAAAGATCTTCTAGCCATTATTTCTAACATCAGATCTGCCACATAAACGACTCATCCAAGCTAGTCTCCCACGTCACTTCCAACCGATGAAGGATGCCAACTTGGATGCCAACTTTTACCGCTGCTGCTAGCTCAGTTAAAACAATTCTATCATCCTCGGATTTAGCGATGACTTCAAAGCGAGCTTCACAATTTATGGCACCTTCCCGGGCGAATAGCCTCCAGTGGAAGGGTCAACCTCAAATGAAAAGCAGAAGGCAAAAGCCAGTTGATCTTTCGATCATATTGCACCTTTACCCTTGCTTGATAGCAATGTGAAGTGAATCAACCAGGCAGAGGCAGGCGTGTTCGGGCACGCTACTTCGTACCGGATTGCCTAGGCTTCTTTCGCCAAGCCGGCCTGCGCTGCCGTATACCTTCATCGGTTACTTCCTTCATTCGGGCACGGTTCGTGTGCCACCGAAAGAAGAGAACACCTAACGTCGGAAAACGCGGACGGACGACCGGTGGCTTGAATTGAAATAATTTTGATTAATTGCTGATTCAGCAAAATGCAATTAACGATAAATACGGTAGGGAAAGGTGGAATTATTGACCTTTCGAGAGGCTTGTTATCATTCTCCTCGCATGGTTTCTGTCGGCTAGTGGGCTGCCGAGTACAACAGGGTTCAAGAGGATAGTGGCGATTTATGACAAACGTGTTAGAATACAAGTTTGCGAGTTATTTGCCGCAGTTTTTTGTAATATTTTACCTACTCTCCAAAAACTAGTTAAATTGATTTCGCCCTAAAATTGAACCATTGAACTATCTGAGGCCCAACATCGAAAACCTTGTCCGTGTAGATTTTTGATTAGATCGATCCCGTTTAGTCTAGCTGTTGCACGCAACGATTACCTGACCGTTCATATGTTTGTGTGTTTGTGTGTTCATAAGCAACATTCCACGGGAATCAAGGCCAATTGCGCATATTAAATAAATAGCTGGAAATTCGTTTGAGTACGGCACGCTAATAGGTTCATTTATTTTCTCGCCAACTGTGTTCGGCGCATAGTTGAACGAATTAAAGGTTAATCTGCTAGGAAAAATCGGATAAATTTCAACATCCCGTCTAATGAGCCATCCAATTTCCGCGGTTGAACTTTCCGAAATTATACTCCGAAATAACAGTTAATTCGATTTCCCTTCTAGTTGGGAGAGCCGCAGGCCAAAAACCGTACCAAATCATTTCCTCCGGACTTTGGTGGGAGCTTCCGATCAGATCTAGCTCACTGTTTTCCCATAGCGTACCGAGCAAAGCAATAGCGCCGACTTCGAATCGATGTGCTACAGCTGTAGTTGTTACACCAGCGCCAGCGCTCACCCTACGTGAAGATGACGGATAATATTTTAATCAAATTTTCAATTAATTCCGCCTCATCCGCAAGCCGGCACATGGCACATGAACCACAACACAACACACCGGGCCAAGCTAGGTCGGTTAAGATCGGCCGATCCACATTGGTTTATGAAAGAAAAATGTATCGAACTTTTGCGCCGCGCAGTCGGAAACGGAACGAATGGCGCGTCAGGAGGCGTCAAGGGGACAACGGAGGGCTACTGTTTGGGTATTTGCACCAATTTTATTGAATTCTGTACCGAAAGGTCCCCCAAGGTTGGGAAACGAAATTAGACATTGAGCGTAGTAGTAAAACTTATAGTTTTAGATCGTTGTATTGACTGAAGTTTTTTGGAGCGTCTTAGTAGAATACGAAACCTGAAATTTTGATTTTAACAATAGCATCCAAATACAAATAATTTGGGTTTCCCATAAAGAAACGGTGCTTTTAATTATTTTTATTAATGTTTACTAAATAGCAAAAAAAAAGATATTATAATTTATACCAATTATTTCGTTCCTTCAACCATAGTAAATTTATGTCAATCAACTTCTTCTAATCGAATGCACGATTTTCTTGTAAAACGTTCATACCCTTACTATTGGAGTTATTCTCGTTCAAACGGAGCCACTACTGAGACGAGGTCTTCAAATTTTTAAACTTTTGTATTTGATTGGTTGAAAATCGAAGAAATCGTCGAAATCGTTGTTCTAGCCATAATAATATATTATAGTACCTGCGACCCAGGGGGGCTGTAGAAAGAAAATATCGCAAAAATAATATGAAAATTGTAAACTTTGCTATAGTAAATTGGTTGTTTCATGTAGTTAACACCAATGCACACCTAATTTGATAAATGTATTTCGTAGGATTTTTGCTCACCTTTCCATCTTAAAATAAAAATCGTTGCGCTGATGGCAAATTTTATGACAAATTTTATAGTTGCGCTCATGGCAAATATCAATATGGCGACCAAATCGAAGATGACCGCCAAACTATTTTTACTTCATTTGAAAGTCCTGTTCTTCTTCTTTACAAAACTATACCATTGAAAAGTGGTTCATAACCAATATCACATGAGATCTATCAAGGTTTACTAAAAATTCAACTTTATTTTAAACTGTAAATTGTAGCCCCGTTTCGTCGAGAATTACCCACTAAGAAACTATTTTCATTACCAGAAAGCAAAGTCTAGGTGTCCGTTTTCGAAACTTGACCTTCTGTTTTTTTTTTTGTTCAACAGACTTCGCAGCCGTTGGAGTACATAACAATTGCGGGGCTAATGCTGCAATCCTAATGACTCTAGCAGACTCTCCTAGCCGAGTTTTGAACATACGAGCTTTATAAACATGATCGAGAAACGTTGGCAACGGCTCCTATCTACTAAAAGCGTACTCTCCCAGATCATGTTACGCCGGTTATCATTGTTAGTTAACGGTATTGAAGGGAATTATTAGGCGGGGTTCGCGCCACTACCGATCAGATTATTTTCCTTCCGACATTTCTTGCAGGAGTGTTGAGAATACAAAGTGGTTACAAGCTTAAAGCTAAGAGGGGTTCCGTAGCCGCAAGCTTACCGAGTCTGCTTTGACAAGCGAGTGGTCATGGGCTCGAATCTTAGTAGAATCAAGCCATTCGAGGTCAAGGGACTTTAGCATGGGTTTATTCTCGCAGGCCCCTCATTTACCCTTGGCAGTGCACAAGTCCCTCCTATAGTTAAGCGTACTAGTCAGAGGATCGTAGGAGTCCTCGCCAGGGCCGGCTATAATATGGGATAGTACTGGCAGCGAGAAATAAGTGGGTAAAATAGATCAAGCTTTGGAGGAAGGGTAAGCCCTAATATACACAAGGACGCATTAAATTTAATTAGCAAATCGCCCATTCAATAGTGATTATAGCCAAAAAAAATGCAGTGCAGGTCATACAGCAAACACCCGGGCGATATCACAATAGATCAACTATCCTGGTCACAGTGATGAGTCCACACAGGAAAAAAAGCTCAAAGCTAAAAAGCTCTTATCCAACAACTCCTATACCCACCTCCTCGTGGCACCAGCTGGTATACGAGCAACCTTACCGGAGACAGGGTAACCAACCCCCTTGATAACTAAGGTCGTATACCAACAGGGAAGGTGGTACTGTGTTGCCTAAGATGGCAGCCTCATCACGGGAGTCGGCAGCGTAGCTCTAGTAAGGCAATCTACCTAAATCCCTAATGATACCTTAATCAAACTACTACGAAAATTCAAGTGAACAAGAACAACGACTGGAAACTCGGTACTTGACACTTCAGATCGCAGTAGGCGACCCACAGTGGTACAAAAGGGCGAAAAGCGGAACTTTTTTCCTAGTGTCTTTTGTTTTCATTTTATCATTTATGGTCCTCAGCACTATTGTTCGTATGAATATCCCCCTTAATTTAAAACTGTCAAAAGTTCGTCATTGCTTACTATAATGAAAATAAAAAAATAACATTTTTGTGTTAGGAAATATAGACATAGTTTCTTCGGCAAAGTTGTAAACATTGTAAAAACAAGCAACTTTGCTGAAGAAATAAAATTTCTATCTTTATCGAGTACTGCACTATAGGGCATATTCTTTAAAACTTTTTTAAAAATTCATTTCATACTTTTTTCATACTTATCTTTTGTTAGTTGCGATTGCAAATCTCTAGTACCTTTCCTTACAAAGCTATCGCTTTTGGCTCATGAAGTTAAGGAAAAATAAAGCTTAAATAAGCGATAACTTTGTAAGGAAAGGTCCTAGAGATTTGAAACCTTCTGCAAAAACATGTGTTTTGAGTATTTCAATAATCGCCTACAACCAGTGTTGGGCACCGCTAATTCGCTAATTCGCTAACCGACCAATCGAGAAACGCTCGTTATACTTTATAATTTATAATAGCCTTTATAATAGCCGAATTGTTGCTGGGCTATGATTCCAAATGAAGTGCCGCTGTTTATTTTGAAATTAATAAACTGTAAAGCATTTTATCCATTGTAATAGGTTTTGATCTTAGGTAAATTAAGAAAAGCCATGTAATAAATGTAAATTACAAATAATTTGTACAGCGATAGATTACAATGCAAGTTATTGCGATATGTTCAAAAATAAACAGTAACTGTTAATTTGCAGTTTGCGATTAGTGATTAGCGAAATTTCCACGATTATCGAGCAAATTGTATCGGTTAGTGAATTAGCGGTGCCCAACACTGCCTACAACCATATACTCTTGTAAAATGCAATCAACATAAGCTAAATATGTAAAACTTATTTTTAAAAAATTTTAAAAAATTTAAAGAAAATGCTCTACAGCTCTGCACTCCATATAGATTGAAATGTCATTTCTTTAGCAAAATTATTTATCTTTATATTTTCAATAACTTTGCCGAAAAAACCGTGTGTCTATCTACAAACACAAAAAAAATGGACGTGAATCGAGCCTTTCGCGAACGCGAAACGCGTAAAACGTATGCTTGCCGTACTCTCATTTGGGTGGTTGGGGACAAGCAGATCCCATACAAGTTTATAGTACTCGATTTAAGCTAATAGATGAAGTACTGATTTCATAAATCCGCTTGCCCCATTTTACCCCATGAGCTCGTGAAGCTATGGAAATTTAAAGCTTGAATATGCGATAACTTAGCAAGTAAAGGTCCAAGAGATTTGCGGTCTTCTGCAAAAACGTGTATTTTGAGAACTTCGATAATTGCCTAAAACATTGTATTCTTGTAAAATGCAACTAACAAAAACTAAGTATGAAAAACCAATTTTTAAAAAAGGATTAAAGAATATGCTCTATAATAAAATTGGTGGACAAGACACAAACACGTATCACTCTTACAACATTTAAAGATAAAAACAATATTAAAAAAATTATTTTCACCTACGAGTCGACCGGTTTCAGGCATTCTATGCCTATCATCTTTATGATCATCATTATTATCTTTATCATCTTTATTATCAATCATGTCTTGTCCACCAATTTTATTATTGTGGTGCTCTTACGGTGGCGCGAAAACAAGAAAAAGTGAATATGCTCTATAGTGCAGCACTCGATAAAGATAGAAATTTTATTTCTTCAGTTAAGTTGCTTGTTTTTACAATATCTACAACTTTACCGAAGAAACCATGTCTATAGTTCCTAACACAAAAAAGTTATTTTTTTATTTGCATTATAGTAAGCAATGACGAACTTTTGACAATTTTAAATTAAGGGGGATATTCATACGAACAAAATTGCTAAAGACCATAAATGATAAAATGAAAACAATTGACATTAGGAAAAAGCTCCGCTTTTCGCCCTTTTGAACTATTGTGCGACCGGGTGCTACTCGAACAGCTTGACCCTGTAAACTCGGCATCGTAGCTCTGAAGGAAATCTGTCAGAAAAGAGAAAAGGTTTGGAAGATCTACGACTGAACAGTCCAGTTTTATCAGTGCGCTGGCACTACCAATGAACTGGTAATCAGCCCTTTTAGTAGTGGGTTAAATACAGGATAGCCTCATAAATTGGAGCGATCCAATCGATAGAATGTGTATATTGAAGTTAAAGGGTCGTTTCTTCAATTACAGGATTACACTGCCCGCACGAAGGTAGACACGAGGATGAGAAGCAAGCGTAATACGCGAGGTTCGAGGCAATGTACATCAGCTGCTCGTCACATGATATCAACGTCATCAGCGGGGATATGAACGCCCAGGTCAGCATGGAAGAAATGTATAAGTCGGTGATATGACCCCATAGCCTGCACACCCGCTCGAACGATAACGGCCAACGATGTATAAACTTCACAGCTTCCTGGGGCCTGGTGATCCGAGGCACCTTTTCCCATCTAAAGACATCAACACAGAGTTGCCATTTTGAAATCTGTGTTTCTAGTTTAAAAATCTGTGAAAATCTGTAAAACTATCGAAAAAAATCTGTTACTAAATCTGTGTTACATAATTATGCTCCCATGAAGAAAAATTTGCATATTAATGTTTTTTGAACAACTTGGTTCATTCAATATCATCCATACGCTTCGTAAATTTTGTTTTTAATGTGCAGTAATTTCAGTTTTGTAACTTTACCTCCCGATTTTTTGTGCCATTTCGCTTCCAGTGATAAAATTGATAAACTTTTCTTCAACATGTAGCATAACTGTGAAAATCTGTGATTTTCAAAAATATCTGTCATCTGTGATCACAGATTCTGTGCTTTAAAATGACGAAAAAATCTGTGATTTTACAGAAAAATCTGCGAAAATGGCAACTCTGCATCAACAAAGCCACCTGGAGATTACCTTACCAACGTACAATGAACTAGAGTAACCGAGTTCTCATAGATGGCCGGTCCTTCTCTAGCATAAGGAACATACGAACATATACGAATATTAACTCCGACCATCACCTAGTAGCAGAATATGTGCGCTCACAACTGTCAGTCATATACCGGACACGTCAAAGTCGTCCTCCTCGGCTGAACATCAGGTAACTAGATAACCCGCAATCTGTCCACAACTACGCGCGAATACTGGATGAGGTACTGTCTTCTTCCGAGGAGTTAGGTGCTTCAAGCCTCTAAGACGGACGGTTGCCCCGTCGAGCGCAAAGTGGTCGACAGGTGGAAGCATTTTTTAGATAAACACCTCAATGATATAGTTGCAGAAGAAATTATTGAAGGGGTGATCCACGACTGGGCAACGAAATGAGAGGCACGATTTTCACTAAAGCTGGCCAACTCCTAGGATTCGCAGATTACATGAAAAAAAATCCGTCAAAGGTCATATACATAAAAAGAAACAAACGCGCGCCTCCAACGGACGGCAACCATTGACGGCGACGAGCTAAAAGTGGTAGATGAGTTCGTGTATTGGAGATCGTTTGTAACCATTGGGTTCGTTGAAAGAAGTAGACTAGTCGGTGTTAGACAGGAAGAATCTGGCGCAGGTATGGAAGTTGCAGCTTCTATAACGTTGAGAGATAGATATAGAGAGATATAGAGAGAAACGAAGATATCAAACCCAGTTTTCTCGGGATATGAAGCGCCACCTGGAAGAAATGGAGTGCGCGGACATGGAACAGCTGTATCATTCTCAGAAAACACGTAAATCTCACAAGAAACTGAACGTATTCCGCAAAGGCTTTGTGCCGCGAACCTAAACATGTCGAGATAAAGACGGAGGGATCTTGTCGGGTGAACGTGAGATGATCGAACGGCGGAAGCAGTACTACAATGATCATCTGTATGGCGCGGAGACGGAATACCAAGGCTGCAGGGGCAATGACTTCATCAGTATGGCGGATGATGGTGATGTGCCGACTCCCACAATAGGTGAAGTGATCGAAGCCATCAAGCAACTCAAGAACAACAAGGCAGCTGGCTGAGATAGCATTGCAACGGAGCTTATCAAAATGGGCTACTTGTCTGCACCGGCTAATAGTTAGAATCTGGGAAACAAAACACCTACCGGTGGCGTGGTAGGAAGGGGGTAATGCACCCAATATACAAGAAGGGTATAATACAAGAAGTTGGAATGTGAAAACTATCGAACGATCACCATTTTTAACGCCGCGTCTACTGTGTTTTCTCAGATCAACTTTCGCTTTCCATCGCCGCTAGCAAATAGATTCGTGGGAAGCTATCAAGCCGGTTTTGTGAACAGACGATCGACAACGGACCAAATCTTTGTGCTGCGACAGATTCTCTCTACGCACCACCTATTCATAGATTTCAAGGCCACCTACGATGCTATTGACCGTGACGAGCTATGGAAAAATATGAACAAAAAAGGCCTTTCCGGCAACCTGTCAAGACTGATTAATGCCACGATGGATGGTATACAGTGCTGTGTGAGGACATCCATTGGGCGCATTATCAAATCTATTTGAAACACGTAGAGGACTTCCACAAGGCGATGGTAAATATTTGCTGTCGTGTTAGAAGGTGTTATGAAACGTGCGGGTTTCAACAAGCGAGGCACGATCATCCATAAATTCAAATCTAGTCAATTTATCTGTTTCGAGGATAGCATAGACATTGTTGGAAGGCCGTTCCAGGCGACCTTAAGGTCTGGTAAGCTTCACCCCCATACCAAATGTACCATGCACAAAACGCTAATGAGACCAGTAGTCCTCTATGGGCACGAAACGTGGACAGTGTTCGACGGGGATTTGAAAGCAATGGCCGTTTTTGAACATCGTGTGCATACGACCATCATTGGCGGTGCATGTGAAAACGGTGTAATGAGAAAAAGGATTAGCGGCGTAGCTCTTCGTTGAGCTCAATATCCAAAACGTCCCTGTGCTTTATGACGAGCTTTCTCGGGTTTCAGGTTTTTCTCGATAAACACCAATGGAAGCTTCCCACGCTTGTATACGGCCCCCAAAACATCACCGACGCGGCGCTCTAGAACCGCGAGATGTTTATGTGAGACGGGAGGATACTGGCCAACGTGGGCACCCACAGCCGATCATTTTGGACATTATGCGGCTGTTGCAAGATGAAGAGTTTCTCATCAGAAAACTCGAACTCCTGACCAGCGTGCCGCGAAAGTCCAGCCTCTTCTTCGTTGTAGCCTCCGTTACCCCGTGAACCTTGCATTTCTTGTACGGCTTGCATTCCAGGTCCCTCGCCATGATGGTGTGAGCAGTCCCGATCGACACATCCAGGTCAACCGCGGTCTTGCGGATCGAGCGGTTCATTTTTCGACGAACCCACTCCCTCACCACCTTGATGGCTGCTGGCGTCCACGCCGAACGCGGCCGCCCGTATCTAGCAAGGTCCTTGGCCAAGCCCGTCTCCCGGTACCGACGGATGGTACTATAGATGAAATTCCGCTTCACCCCGTGGGATTTCAACCGCCGAAATATGTCGCCGGGTCGCTCACCTCTCGCAAACAACTTTACTACGACATTGCGGTACATAATTTGTGTAAAATAGTTAAATAAATGTAATTATGTTTTAGGCGTAGTCAATGACTGAAGGATAGTAAGTCGAAACGTCCGCTGAAAGCATCATAGTTTTTATTTTCACCGAAAAAATCAACAAAATTGATATATACAAATAACATCAAGTCGACACCTTGCGCGTCGGTTAGCCTACATATATATAAGGCTAAAGCTGACACCAATACCAAAACACAGAATGCACATGATGCGCACTTACACTACGCTGAAAAATTGTATTCGAACTTGTTGAACACCCTGTAATTAGCTGATTTATCAGTAAACAGAGGCAAACGGGTGTCTATTGCATATGACAGCATTTTCGACGCCTTGTCTTGATGCCTTGTTGGATATGCAGTTCAAACAAACAAACAAACAGCTAATCAGACGAGTTTCGTGAAAACCCAAATCTATTAAAATACGAGACTATTTCTACAAATTCAAATTTACATGATGCTTTTTTATACTTCACCTTTCAGCCACAAAATGTTCTGTTAATTCTTACCATTAAACCGCCGCTCGAAACCCTTTCCAATCTGGAACATTGTTTTTCTGTCCCGGCCCGTCCATAAAACCATAACTTCAATAATTTATAAGTCAACTCAACGCGGTCGCCTGCTACGCATGTGCTAGGGCATAGCCAGAATGAATACGGTCTTAATTACCACGGCCACGCAGGTTGCAGAGATTAAAACATCGCAAACCAGTCCGGTCCAGTCGCGCGTAATCCCGTTCGGTCGTAAATATTTAGCCCGGCTACGGACGGGTAGCAATCGGCAACCGACTCGCAGACATTCTTTCGCGCCCGGAGATCCGGATCGACGGGAGTGAAAGGGCAGTTACAAAATAAAGCAACTTGTAATCAGTCCACGCATCCACGGAGCTACGAAACTTGTAGTTCAATTTCGACAAGAAAAGAAAAACTCCGCATCGGTATCAAATTTTTCGAATAACACTTTAAAAAGTCGGCATAATCATTTGTGAACAACTGTAAAAATTTCCAAACGAGATCAAAACCTCATCAGAAATAATAAGAGATATCGTAAAATTCAGTTTTATCACAATCTGTCGACGGGAGTTTTTTCCCCACGAGACCAGTAACGTTGCCGGGTGAAAAGAGGGTGAAACGAGGAAACGAAACATTTTGAACTACAAGAAAATTGAAATGAACTGCCCGACACGCCAATCCAGCGGCTGACCAGAATCGGATTGATTCGTGGGGCCGAGCATATAAAAGCACTCTCGAATGGGACCGGGTGTGGCGGTCGGAGTTCAGCAATCCTGCGCGCGGTAGTGTATCAATAAAACGCAACAGTCTTGACAACGATAGCGTAAAGAATTCGAATTGAGATTTCCAGCTTTTTTATGGTTTCATTTTGTCGTCCGAAGGCGTTTATGACCCGGCGCGGATCGCTGTTTTTGTTTTGTTCTTTTTTTTTCTCTCTCTACTGGACTGAACCGGACGACCAGTCATGTTCAAGATCAGGAGCACTCGCGTCGCGCCTAGAACTCGCGACTTTGCTCGAATTGAAATTAGATTGTACCGTACTCAGACTGACAAGTGGCAACGATGACGACTGTTGATCTTCGACCAGTTGACTTCCTCCTTCGGTTCTGATTCTTGACTTTGTTGGTGGATTTCAATCGCGACCACAAGAGCGTACAGTCGAGCGATCGAAGATTGTGTCAGCGATACATGTTGTGCTGGTACCTTTGATCCGGGTGATCAGATCAATGATACTGAACGTTGGAGTTGACCGTGAACTTTCATAACCGTTCAAACCGTAGCCTCCACCTCTTTCATCAGTCTCCCGATTTCGTCACAATTCCTACTAATTGATATTGAACTTGTTTCCGTGCGCCGCGATCCGCGACCAATGGTCGCAACAGAATTCTGAAAATTGGTTTTATTTTACGGCTGAATTTGAATATGAAACAGATTTTATTACTATAGGCCACGGCTTCGAAGCAGGTTCGGGATTGTTTTCAAATGGACTTTCGAGGTGCTTTTATTTCGTCGAACGGTCACCTGCTTTACATACTCTTTGAGCTCCCTAATAAGCAGTGTCGGCAGGAGTTTAACGACTCTCCATAGTGGCCGCAGATTGATTCGATAAAATTTGAATGCGCCTAACGGATACGTACATACTATTGGACGATACCGATATCGTGAGGGAAGCACTTCCCATTAGCACAAGTCAAAAGATACCGGACTACATTCAGAGAGTGAAAGGTGCCATAAAGCCTGTCCTGTTTGGAAAATTGATCAGTACGAAAAAGAGCCAATTTACTGAACACTAATTTGGCTCTCGATGCCAGGAATGTGACTTCTTCAAGCTTTGGTATGTTTCAAGCGTATTTTGAAAGTCGATTAGCCCTAACAAGTATTTCTTTTAATTTGCCGCTTTCCCTACCTATTAATTTTTGTTTGTTTGATCTTTGGCCTGTAAGGCAAGTAAAAAAACACACGTAATCCCCACAACATCGACTTTTCCCCCCACAACTCACTTCCATCACTCACCTCGCTACCTTGGTCCTTTTGATATTTCAGGGAAATAGGCACCGATGCATGGATGGAAAGAAAAAGTTAGGTTGAACTACAAAGTAACGTAGCGCCTGGTGATATCCGATACTCTTTAGGCTAAATAGTGAATTATTTCTGGTCGAATTGCAGAGAAACCGATGGCGTGCTCGTTGTCTTTCACAATCAATTCTGTGTCGCTCGCAGCTTTCGGATTAATCTGACCAACCAGCCGGGCTTGGTTGCCGTCTGAAATGCGTGCTTTCTTCACATTCTGCGTGTTTCATATTGCCTGCCACCGCGAAGAGAACGGTCTCTTCAATCAGTTTCCCCTAAATTGAACAATTAAACTCACAGGTGCGATCCAGCCCAATTATCAATTGAGCCAGCTTCCCATTGACACCTGCTCCTTTTTATTGGTGGTGCGCCCCTTTCAAATGCATTCGGAAAATACCCGTCTGCTGGTTGGTTGGAGTTCGGGTACTCACCGAAAGAGCCAAAAAAAAATACAAAAGTACTGTTTGGTGGGTTTTTGTGCATTACCGAAAAAAATATTCGGCGGCCGCGGAGTGTGTACTCATTTAGTCAACGGATTATAATTGTCCTGAAGCGCACATATATGTGTATTGAGTTATCAACCAGATCAGGCCAATCCCATAAGGTGAACAAACACCAAACAGCCACGGGGAAAAATCAACCGACGGGGTTTTTCACTCTTCCGACCAGCGTCACTGCCGCGGAACGGTCCACCAGGCCAGGCCCGAGCGAGCGCTTGGTTCACGGAATTGTGGCTTCGATTGATTCGTTAATTGTTTTCAGCACATTTGCATTTTCCTTTCATCACTTTGCCCATATACGTGAGTGTTGTTGCTCGTTACTATTGTTGTTGTTGTTGTTGTTATTGTTGATGCTGGCGTTATTGTTGTTTGCCATTAATTCGAGCCATTTGCGCACCATCGGATAATTTGCTAACTAGTTAACAACCATCAGCAAACACTTTCGTCCAGGGCCGCTGCCAGCATCATCGAATATTCGCATTTTTTTGCATTAATTGGCCAAAAACGCGAAATCATAGCAGCATTTATGAAATCAAATCATTCGCATCGCATCGTGTACTCTCTTCACTCGATGGATGGTGCATAACGATGAGCAACGATTTGGATTGGATTGTGGAACAACGGCGCAATGGTGGACAAAAATGGTTTCCGAGGATGATTGACCGCATAAGTTGTTTGTTTTATTCCCTATATTGCATCTGATATGAACTTTTTCGTACAATTGCGTCTTGTAAGAGGTACGGAATCATTCCAAAAAAGAGCTTTCAAGGTGAAATATGCCAAAACAGATAATTTTAGGATGTTTGTCACTTTGGTAAGAATATTTTGGTCCAAATTAAACTGATTAATGTTACAATGTTGCTTTAATGCCCTAATTTATACAAATAAATGAAGTTTGATAAATATTTCAAAAGCTTCGACACCAAGTCACACACTCGAATATTCCGTCTACTATATTTTCATACAAAACTTTAGTTTCGAATAAATTCTTACAGTCCATCGATATAATCGGGATGGTTGCGCTTTTGCCTTTCTACTATATAAATATAGAGTAAGGAGGGACAAAAGCGCGATTTAATGATTTATCATTGCAAATTCCGAGTAAATTGGCTACCCGAGTAGTGATTACTTTGTCAGCTTGAGTCTATCGTAAAAATTTGTTATTTACGAAACGTAGTTGCTGAGTTGTGGATAAATGTTATTTTAGAGTGGGTTTGATGCAATATTCAACAGAGGATATTACTTGTCGGAAAATTATAGTTGCGTTTTACATCACTCACATATCACTTTTGAAAATGCGGCGAGAAAAATTTCCAAAATATATTTCGATTTTCGAAAATTGGATCAAACCCGTCAAGCGCCTAGCGGGGCAAAAGTGCGATTCAAACGGGGCAAAAATTTAGTTATATACAGTTTTAGGTACTATATTACAAATACTAAAAATGGAAGATCTGCAGAAAACTGTATGCCCTACAGTTGCTGGCCGAACCAAAACAGTGTTCACCCGCTGGTAAAACAAAAAATAAACGTTTGGTAAAGTTTCGATCTGGCGGAGGCCGTAGTACACCAGAGGAAAATAAAAAAGTTGCAAATTGAGAATATTCCTTACCAAAACATATCGCAGATTGAAGATATTATGGTTTTGTTAGCTACTGCTGTGCTAATTTCATGAATTCAAACTTCGCACTTTTGCCCCGCGGTATTCGCACTTTTACCCCGCTATTGGGGCAAAAGTGCGATTCGGCACTTGATCAGAAAAATGAAGAATGTATGTTGCATGACACTATTACTCTAGATGATTTATAATTTAATGTGAAGATATTGTATGATTGCTTCAATATAATATATATTTTATTGCTGTGCTTCTTTTATTACTCGTGAAAATTGATAACAACTTCAAACATCGCACTCATGCCTCGTTCTACTCTACAATACGATCACGAAATAAAATGAAAATCGAATTTTTCGGAAATTCCGATTGTATGTAACCCCTTACAATTTACTGCGACCGTTGAGTTATTTTCAGAAAAGAAAAAAAGATAAAAAGAGTGAGGTTCTGTTCCTATAGGCATGAACGCAAGGTTAACGTAGAACTACGAATGTTGTTGCAATTGCATGATGCTTGTCATTTGTTATACATTTGTTAGATGAGGTCGAGATTAAATTTGCCAAATGCCTGTGTCCCGTATATCATTTAGAACAGTTTCTTAAAATTTGTAGTGCCAAAGGATTAAACCAAGAGCACAGAACAGAAGTGAAAGTTAAAATCCAAACACGTACATGCTACTTTCTGCCTCGATTTTGGCAACAAAAGTATGCGTTTTTGGCAACACAAGATATTTCTCTCCCAAAAATATGCTTAAATATCCGTTAGTTCCCGCATACAAGCTTTAAATGACGCAAAAATGATGAGCTCAGTGTGCTCATGAAAAAAAGTTTGCAGTTATAGAATGTTTTGAACAATCTTATTTTTATTGCCGTAGGACTACGTCTTACCGTACGTTGCTAAAAACTTATTTGCACCGGACGGAAGGCTTTTTGCGGACTTTTTAAACATAAAATGGTTGCAATCGTTGATTAAAGGTATTTATTCAATTTCTAACGCATTTACATTCAATTTTTTCATATCCAAAGAGGGTCTCGATTTTGGTACGGTTTCAATTTTGGCAACATAGGCGAAGCGCATTTGTTGCCAAATTCTAAATCCTACTGTACCAGCGAACCTGGCGGAGGCGAGTCACTTTTTTCCACGAAAACACCCGAACGCTTACGAATGTACACGAAAGCGTATGGAAGCTGCTATGCGATGAGTAGCGAGTGTTCTGTTTATATTGCTGTTATTCGCTTCTGTACGAAAAACCTTCCCAAAGAAAAATAAAAGCAAACAACACTCTGTTACCCGTTTTGATCGCCGAATCGTTCGGAATTCCATTTCTGTTTTATGCCAAGGGTCAAACCACCAAGTCACTATCACACATTCGCGCATCCAAATGCAAAAGTTTTGGTTAAACACCAATTTATTCGTTCCACTTGGACAAAGCATCATTATTCACGCTTAAAAAATTCGAGTTCGATAAAATTTTACCGAAATCTGAACTGCTGAACGTTCGGTAAAACTTTTTATGATAGGGTTTTTTTTCTAATTCCCGTCGTAATAAGTAAAGCCATTCTAATTTTAATCATTTGTTGGATGGATTTAATGAATACTCCAAAAGTTCTTGTGCTGATTCGACTAAAACACACTTACAGGTAGGACTTCTTTAATGATAAAAAGCATTTAAATAGATCTCAGCTCACTTTGATTGATCGCGTATGATAGACAACAAATTAAAATATTAGGGTATAACTAGTTTTGTATTGTGTGTCATAAAAATGTTGATATTTTTAATAATTTGTGCTGGATAGGACGGGAATAGGCAATTACGACGATGTGGCTAACTAAACATTACTAAAGATCCGTGAATATGCAGACCGAAATTTTTACTGAATGTTCGGCTGCTCAGATTTCGGTAAAATTTTACCTAACTTTTTCAGTGTGTACTTTCAATTTTTCATTAGTGCCCACCCAAGAATCGACAGATTCGAGTTGACACGTAGAAGATTTTCCGATCGATTAGTAGGGTACGTTGCTGCTTCGTCGTAATTGTGTATTCCCGTCCTATCCAACACAAATTAATTAAAATATCAACGATTTTTATGACACACAGTGCAAAATTAGTTATTCCTTAATATTTTAGTTTGTTGCCTCTCATACGCGATCAATCAAAGTGTGCTGAGATCTATTTAAATGCTTTTTTTCATTAAAGAATTCCTAGCAGCTAAATTTTTAACGTTTTTTCGTGCGACGAAGAAGAAAATGTCGACTAATCGTTTCAATTTCCGTCATTCATAAAATGAAAATAACTCACGCAACGCATTGTTGTTATTCTTCTGCCAGGAAAACTTGCTTAACCTACAGAAATTTTGCAGAATTACATTTATTATACTGGCCTACACAAATACATGCGCGCCAGCTTCGTAAACATTATTGTGATTTTGTAGTGCGGACGATGAAAAATTTTGATGGACCGATTTTAGAACGGTACGACGAATTTAAGATATAAAGTCAGTTGCGTAATTTCAATCAAATGCTTTATTAATCGCTTTTTAGTGAATTCAAAGGGCACGGATCGGAAGGTAAGTGTATTTGAGTCAAATCAGTAGCAGAGTTTTTGGAGTATTCATTAAATCCACCTGAGAAATGATGAAAATTAGAATGGTTTTCCTTACTACGATGGGAATTAGAAATAAACCCTACAAACATATGAAGCGTTAGCCTAATCGCGTTCAAAACCTGACCACTTTTCGAGATAATTTTTTTGGAAATTTGTGCGAGGTCAATCCCGGTGTAGTGGTTTCACGCAGTGGTTTCGGGCACTCACGCCGTGAACCCGGGTTCAAATCCCAGCCCCGCAGAGGTCACGAATGACCCAAGCTGTTAAAGTCAAACAAACAAATCAAACTAAAACGTCAGAACTAACATTAAAGTTAAACAAATGGTAACATTGGTTAACCCTTTTAAATAACAAACACATCGATCGCAGGGGCTCATTTTGTGCGTAGTCCGTTCTGTATTGCTGAAATTTCGTGAAATCCCGACATCGAAAGGGCTGTCAAGGGATGGGAATCGAAAGCCAAAGTATCGATATTTGGTATCGCAATATATCGAACCGATCCGATACTGAGTAATGAGTATATCGCAGCCAAAATATCGATACTTCGATATTTACCGATATCGGAACTCAAAATATTCAGAAAGTTTTCAGATACGATCCGTCACCTGTCACCACGATCGGCCACCTGCCTCGTTTATATCGCCGGCTTTTTCGAACCTCCAAGATACGTTCAGTCGACAATGTACGCAGCAGATTTACCTGTCAGGCGGGCGCTTTTTAATTAGAGACACCAGGACTAAAACTAATCGGTTCCAAACAATTTTTCAATAGATTGGTCTAAAAGGCAACAAAATATCCTGGCAAGACTCTGTTTTGAAAAACCCAGTGATTTGCTGCAAGGTTTGTTATATTTCAACATAAGCAGCATAAAAGCTTACATTAACTCCACTCCAATAATCAGAAAAGTGTTAGATGGATTAAGATTCGCATATGTTTACCTTCTCACATTATTTATTCACATTGTGTTATTCTAGGACGAAAATTCTTAAAGATAATAAAATTCAAAATTGCAATCGGGCATGGGCAAAACACCGAACGTAGCTCATACGGTCGTTACCATTTCCTAAAACGATGTAACCAAGTTCATCTCTTTTTCATATATGCAAACAAACAGGAAGGACGGCTAGCAATTTATCGGTGGCGTTGAATTTGTAATATTTCTAGCACCAGTTTTTAATGCACGCGGTTAATACATTTTCGAGTTAACTGATATCGGCCATCGCGCTGGCAAAGACTGTCATCTGCATACAATTTGAGTGAAGCCGAAATGTTTGGTTTAGTGGTCCAAGTTGACAGCTCTCCTTTCAGCTAATTTCGCTAAAGCTTTATTTATGCGAAAACATCTAATAAATTGATGTTAAGTAATAAAAAAGTTTTTCGATTTTCTGAAATATTTTGAGTGACACAAGGCATGGCTGGATTATGAGAGACGCATTTTTAGACAGAGAATAAATAATTGATCAGGAGCAGGATCGGTTTGAAGCAAGGTGTCATACGTAGCTTGCTTCACAGTTCACTGTATGAATGGTTCTTGCAAATCAATCTGCGCTTGCAGGGATGCGATGTTCGGTGGTAGCTTCAGGAAACAATTTACCTAACAGTCCGTTAATATCGGCATCTACCGTAAAAGAGTATTCTCAAGTTTGCAAAAGCACACATGGAGGCGGTTGATATTTATTTCAGTTGGCCGTGTGAGTAAATGAAATAGATAAGAGAATGCGAAAACCTAACGCTAGCAAAAGACACAGGTTCAGCATACATCCAAGTATCTGTTACGAAGCTAGCACACGCAATCCCGAGTGTTACTGAAGTGTTAAAAATCGGCGTCTGAAAGACAACACTGAAATGGGCTGCGATTGCTTTTTTTGAGCGTGCAGTTTATTTCATCAGGCACGGCAGCATACCGACTCAAATAAACTTTGTAGCATTTTTTAAACGCGGCGTGCAATATGATTCAGCTTTGAGACATATCTGTTTAGAATGCTTGAGAACTGAAAAACGCGAGTTCGATAATTTGGCAAAAAGTTATGCGTGAAAAGTTAGCCATTTTGCAGCTTTCGATACCTATAATATCGGATGAAAAAGTATCGATATCCGATAATATCGCTTGGTAAAATATCGATGCCGGATGCTCGATATCGAATGAAAATATCGATACCTCCGCTATCGATAAAATATCGCACATCCCTAGCCTGTCATACAGCATTTATATTTATTCTGGTGAGAATCCACGGCGCGGTGATTTCCCCCAACAACAGTTTACCGACAAAGGTCGTCCTTGCTTTGAATGTCTCTTCGCTTTTGAAGGGTGTCCATTTCCAGAAGTCCGCATCTTGCTCCGTAAGGCGGCAGATCATTTGGATTTCGCCAAGGAAGGAGTCTTAAAGCATATGTGATGAATCTCGATTTGACTTTTTCGATTCTGTGAATCCAAATGCTACGGAACGGACTCCAAACAATAGCGCAGATCGAACTAAGCTGAAGTACAAGGCGCGTAGGCAGTATGGATCGCGAAATTCAGCTGAGATGAGGAAAATGAACCCGAGAATTCGTCGAAATTTAGCGATTATATGACTATAATGCTTCTGGAAGCTTAGTTCTGAGTCTATCAAAACCTCAAGGTCACGTAAAACATTTGATCTCCCCATTTCTTCGTTTCCAATTCTATAACTTCATTGGATTGAGTTCTTTTTCCTTGTCAACGTGATTAGTGTAGAGCTTTTCTCATACTGATAATCATGAAGTTGTGTTGGCACCAATCATAAAACTTTTCAACCAACCAATCGTAAAGCATGCAACTACTGACAGTCTGTAAGAACATCGATAGTCCAAAAGATTTTGAGATTGTCAGCATATAAAAGTTTAAAATCTTTCGGAAAAACGTGACAGACATCATTAAAGAACATGTTAAACAACAATGGTCCTAAATTGTTGCCCTGTGGGACACCCGAGGGATTATGATATTCATCTGATTCTGTTGATCCCAATTTGACGCAATTCGGCGGTTAGTCAGATATGAGGCTTTAAGACACACCCAGACGAGGAGAATATGGTGGTTGACTTTATCAAAGACTGCTTGAAGGTCGGTGTATATCGCGTCGACTAGAAGTTCTTGATCCATGGAACCGAGGCACAGTGATGAGAATTGGACTAGATTGGTAACGGTAGATCTACCATGGAAAATCCGTGTTGCTCTGGGAAAAAGGTTTTCCATTATTTCAAAATGTTTAGGTCACTCCACGTGTAACGAGGTCACTCCACGACAGTTAGAAATGTTGCGTTTATCACCCTTTTTCAAAACATCAAGTTCGAATAAGTTCGATATTTATACGATAAAATCAATTGACCGATAGAATTTTACGGCATTTTTACAACTTTTTTTTTACTTTTAAGACACCAACTTCGTCCTGGTTGGGACAGTAGAAAGATCTGGAAAGCAAAGGCACGCTTACATTATATATTTCTATTATATTCTCTATATCAATCAATATATAAACCCCAAAATGGTCCGTAGCCTCTTATCGAGCAACTCCTATCGCTACCTTCTCGTGGCACCAACCGGAATACGAGCAACTTTAGTGGCGATCGGCTAGCCAACACCGATGGGCACTAAGGTCGTATACCAACAGCAACAGCAAAATAAGCCATTCGGCGATATAACCTTACACTCTACATTAATTTCTGATTAAACTTTGCTAGACTAATTTTAAATCTCGATCAAGATCGGGCACTCAGCCCTGTATGGATTAAAGCATACTCTTTTTGATACTCCTACTACGTGTGTTGAATATTAATTGACAAATAAACATACAAAATAAGGTAAGCATGCCATTAGTAAAGGTAGTATTAATAGTGGTGGTACTTGGATAAAATACGCCCTTTATGAGATAAAACGCAATTATGCTTCTAAATAACATATACACAATCTGCACCTTATACAGGTTTACTTGAAATAATCGTCTCTTCTTTTAGTGGTAAAATGAAATTTGTAGAATAGATTCCGCTGATTTTGTTAAAATTTTCTGATTAAAATATAATTTTGCATAGCTGCTAAAATAAGTTTTGATTTTTATCTTTTTCTGATATTATTTACTCATACATTTAAGAAATTTAAATCTGTCGAGCATATAAAGTAAGTACGTAATCTCATGCAAACAAGCAGAGCCAGTTTGAATAAATTTTTATCGCCTCCATTATGGGCTCACGATGCCACCAAGCTAAGAACCTAGGTTGGAACTATTCCACCACTATAGGCAAACCAATGATAGTAGAGAAAATCAAAATTCGTGTTTTTAATGATTTCAACTATCATTTTTAGTAAGATTAAGAATGTTTTAATCATATCGTGCGCGTGTGCATGTATATTGGTATTGATAGCACTGCATTTTGACCAAAAATGTGAAATTTTACTACTAAATGCGCCACTACTGGTACGCTTACCCTAATATATTCCAGCGAGATTTTTCCTTTATACCGATTTTTGTACAAATTTCAAAAGTGAACTTTGCTTAATTGGACACGCATGGAAACTGGAGTAATGATAATGTACAACTAAGGTTGAATGAAAGAAGAGTCGAAACTATTTTCACATTTTTCATTCATTCAACTTTCCTATTCTACAAAGACACTCAAAAACAAATTTTACAACAAAGGTTCCTTTCGCCGCAATAATAATAAAAATTCGAAGAACCAGTATTTCTGATTCCATCCATCAGCATCCATTGCTCTGAATGTGCAGTGAAAAACCTAAATCTCAGATCTTGCATTCAACGCAGCAAAAAAATCAACATAGCAAAATTAGAGCATATTTCTGCTGCAATTGATGGACAATTAGTGGGAAAAACGTACAATTGTTTGGTTCACACCTAGCGTGAAACCGATAGACCTTTATTGCTTCCCATTGATTGGCAACGATCATGTGCGTTTAACACTAATCATTGGAAATCCTGAAATGATTATCACTAATTACCGAAGTGAGCATCTTGAACATTTGATTTTTACGAGCAGAACGAAAGCAAATGAGAATCATACGCCTATCTGCAAAATTTGCATAATTTGCCTAATCACAGCCATACACTGCACTGACAGTGGAATTTTCTTTCAACACGCTTTTTTACTAATATTAAAAATTGTTTCTATTTTACTCTAATTAACAACTTCCACCTAGTCGAACTATATTGAATAGAAAGCATAACTACCTAATAAGTTGTGAAAAAATAATAAACATTTAAAAAATTACAGATGAACGTTAAATAAAAAGACAGAACGGCTTGAAAAGGGTTACATGTATGACGTTTGAAAAAAAAATTTGGTTGAAATTAAAACCAGAACAGCGCAACAGATGACAGTGGCAAATTAGTGTATAAATGTAAGCGAATATTCAAACAAATTCAAATAATTATGCCAGATTGAATTAAAGACAAGCATCAATAACGTAGTTGCTCCTCATGGCGTTAGAGGTACATTTAAGCGTTTTGGACATACATTCCAGTTATTTCCGCTGTAGTGAATCTAGGTTATCACATCAAAAAAGTGTTTTTTCGCTGTAATTATAAATAATTAGCATGGGCACCTCCGAATTGCTCTCAATTAGATAAAGGGGGACGCACGCTGGATAGAGCTAGTTTTAAATAAACCTGCTGAAAATATCAATTAAGTATTCAAGATAACTCTTTATTTGGGTGAAATTGGTCGTCATCGATTCTGCCTAATTCAAAAGCAGTTTTTTTGTTTGAAACAAAAATTCTGTGCATGAAAATATATTCGCTGTGTTCAGATTGCAAGAAGAATGCGTTGAATACATTTTTATAAACAGAACTCCACTTTTGAGCCCTAAAATTGCTTCCGAAATTGGGCTCTCCGACAAAAAATTAATGACTACTAATTTTCCGTTAAACGCACCGGAAACGATCTTAAGGTCCAGTCACAATGCATACGGATTTTATAAGTTGCGGTAATTTGATAGTTTTGCCATGGGTTTTCTGTCAAATTTCCGCAACGTCCGCAAGTTCCGCAAGATCAGTATTCGCTATTTAATGATGATAACAATTTTTTCTTCTACGTGAATCAAATCGTCGAACAATTTCTGGTTCAGCAAGAAATGAAAGAGTTATAAGTTTTCCCTTTAACATTTCGAATTTACACACTTACCTTTCGGTAAAGCGTCATCTTATATCAATATATTTATATTTAAGTGTCTCATGAACTACATATAAGTTAAGTTAACGTATATCGCAGGTTTGATGTCAATCGCAAAGGGACATGTAGAACTGGTTCAGCGCGGAAATGTTTCGCAATTAAAATAATATATTCCAAGCGATAAGTTCAACCATAAAATTCCTAGTTTTACGACGCGCCGTGAAATAGTTCAGCGCGCTATTCTGTACTCTAACATCGTTAATTTGCTACTACTTACGAATTTGCTCGGTGGCAGAAGGTTGTTTCAAGGAACTTTTTCTCGCTACTGTTAAAGCCCGCTTCAGGATAGTTTGCAGCAAATGCCAATAACTTTTTGGAAAATATTCATTTCATGCCGACGATCATGGCTAGGCTGTATTTTAAGCAATCTAACCTTTAACGATTTTTTTATAAAAAAATCACATGTTGACAGTCAATGACAAAATGTTAATAATTTGGTTCAGATTACGCCCCGCTTGACACACTCAAGGAATTTTAGTCTGCTTTAAAAAATTCATAGTTTGGTCTATTTCACTTCCAGCATTAGTCCTATTCGTATCAACCTAGGTGTACAATTTTTATTTGATCTGGATACATTATAATTTAGAGTTTTTCATTGGAAAACTTTTAGGTACTTTTGAACTCAACATATTACTTTTTATTATTCTTACTGCTAGCCTTAGCTACAAATTGAATAAAATTCCCATAATTTTTAACTATTCCGAATTTTTCGAATATTGCTCAAGTAAGTTTTCCGAGTGCCAAAATTTGCCTCCCCGTTAGTGAGCACAATCAAAACGGTCGATCATTATCCAACGACTAAGCTTTACGCACGTCATCCGTCATACCGATGACGATGGTGCGATGGTGCGATGTTGCGCTGTCAGCTGTGGGGGACAGAGCGAGCGCAGCGGTATGAGAGCTCTAATTTGAAAGCGCCACGACGATAATGATGCTTGCGGACCCCCAAAGTATGTAAGCGAACTGCTGCTGTCGGAATGTCTGAGCAGCATAGCAGGCGAAGCTTTTCCGCCCCTCTAGCGCCTGTGCTGCAGCAGTAGCAAGTGGAAGACGGCGAACAATCGATAAATAGACAATCAAAACAAACATCTAGATTTATCAATTTGGAGTTCTTCTTCTTTTCGGATGATCATGCGCATGATGCTGTGCCACAGATGTGCGATCGTTGGAGGAGTGTTGGTACTAGCAGACAGACGACGACGACGACGACGGTATGTGCGATGTGCGCGGATCGTTCAGGTCTGATGAAAAACGATTGGAAATATTGGATCACCCCATCAGACCCTAATGGTGCGAACGGACCAGCGCCGGTATCCGTTGAATGCTCCACTTGACGGTCTTTGGTCTCTCCAAGTCGCATTCGTAGCTCTTCCGTTGTTCGTCCAGAAGCCTTCTCGATACGCACTTATCCGTTCAATATCCCATTCGAAGCGCGCTTGCGTGTTCAACGATCTCCTCTCCTGATGATCGGTCGGTTGATGATCGGTACCACTAGATCGTTCATTTCCATTCCGATGATTACACTCACAGGCGCACAAGCACACCTACAGTTGTGCGCACGCATTCGACAGGAGGGACGATTGAATTGATTTTTGTTTTCATATTTTGCTCCACAGCCGTTCGCAGCTATTAATAATCGTAAAGACCGCAGTTTATCCGACTAATCCGGTGGTAAGTTGAGGCTCCTTCAAGCGGGAATGGCTTTGTTCGGGGTTTTTTTTTGCCAGTTGGCAATCAAAGTATCAATTGAAAATAATCATGTAATAACCGATTTCATCTGTGATCTTCTGATATTAACGGTCGACATGATATTGTCCATTATTAGGAAGCTGATTATGATCTTTTGGGTTGAGGGGAGAAAGAAGCTTACTGTCAAATCATGCCTAATTTTGCCACTTTGATTGGAACTGTTTCTGTTTGTGATTTCCCGCAGTGGGGTGGTGATACATTATTAATATAGAAATGAGAAAAGCATTGGCACATAATTAGCTTATTAAAATATCACCGTGTAGGTAAACTTTTTTCTGTTTTAATGGTAGAGTGAATCTAACTTTTTACAGGCTCGTTCCACGCTATTTTGAGCCAAGGAAAAAAATGTAAATGAGTACTCAAAATTGTACAAAAAAATCCACTATCAATCTTTTAAATGGGTTGGCCGTAAATGATTAATGCAGTATACAATCAAATTTCAACCAAAAAAACTCGCTTTTTGCTTCCTTTCAGAAATACATCCAATAAATTTGTGGAAAATTGAAAAGCTGCAAGAGAATTACCAATATAGCCAAGTATTAAAGGCAACATGGTCCTAGTAAGGCAACATAGGGATCATTCAATAATGACATTATGTCACAGTTTATGATGGGGAGGGGGTAGAAATGGTCGGGTAGTGGAAAGTTTACCCGATCCCCGCACCCGTACCCGCCGGGTTTCAGATTTGTAACACAACCGGACAGAGGGGAAGGGAGGGAGTCGCATTAACCTTACAGCTTTCCAAAGCCTGGTGATCACAAGTACTCACTTCTCCCGCAAAGATATCCAGAAAGCCACCTGGAGATCACCTAACCAACGAACATTAAACCCAAACGACCATATTGCCATCGATGGCCAGTTCCCTCGAACATCCTCAAAGTACGCTCCCTACGGGATGCCGATATAGACTCGGATTATTATTTAGTAGCAATACATGTGCGCTCAAAACTATAGACGGTTAACATCTCGCGACAAAGCCGCCCTTCTCGGTTAAACATTCGGGACAACCCGCGAGTTACCGTGAACTACGCGCTCATCTTCTTCTATTTATATAAGAGGCTTATGTCTGTACCGAAAACCAGGTCTCTGACAGGACATCATAAGAGGCTTATCGTTAACTAAAAACAGGTCCCTGACAGTACGTCATGCTTTCGTAACAATGGGTTGTATTCTCAGTCATCTCACTGGTCGACTGCTCGATTGGTCAACTGGTTGACTAGACTGCTCGACTGGACTGCTCGACTAGACTGCTCGATTTGATTGCTCGCCTAGACTGCTTAACTGAACTGCTCGACTGAACTGTTCGATTCGACTGGTCGACTCAACTGCTTGATTCAATTGCTTGATTCCACTGCTCGACTGGACTACTCGACTCAACTGCTCAACTCGACTGCTCGAATGAACTGCTTGACTCAACTACTCGATTGAACAATTCGAATAGGCTGCTCGACTCAACTGCTCAACCCGATTGCTCGATTCAACTGCTCGACTAGACTACTCAATTTAATTGCTCGACTCCACTGACAGCTTGATTCAACAGCTCGATTAGTCTACTCGACTTAGCCACTCAACCCGACTGCTCGACTCAACTGCTTGACTTACCTGTTTGATTCGACAACTCGACTTAACTGCTTGATTCAACTGCTCGACTCAACTGTTCGACTTAACTGCTCGACTGAACCGCTTGACCCCACTGCTCGACTAGACTGCTCAACTCAACTGCTCGATTCAATTGCGCGACTAGACTACTCGATTCAACTGCTAGACTGGACCGCTCGACTCAACTGCTCAATTAAACTGCTCAACTCTACTGCCCAACTCGACTGCTCGACTCAACTGTTCGGCTGAGCTGCTTGACTGAACAACTTGATTTAACTGCTCTCAGCTGATTGACTTCTGTTTGATTCGACAGCTCGACTTAACTGTTCGATTCAACTGCTCGACTGGACTACTCGACTCAAATGCTCGACTCAACTGCTCGACTGGACTACTCGACTCGACTGCTCGACTCAACTGCTCGACTCGACCGCCTAAATGAACTGCTCGACTCAACTGTTCGACTTAACCGCTTGACCCGACTGCTTGACTAAACCGTTCGATTCG
This sequence comes from Sabethes cyaneus, assembly GCF_943734655.1. NCBI lineage: Eukaryota > Metazoa > Arthropoda > Insecta > Diptera > Culicidae > Sabethes > Sabethes cyaneus. Next base: position 149,266,078 of record NC_071355.1, on the reverse strand, counting down.
ACTGCTTGACTCAAGTGCTCTACTAGACTACTCAATTCAACTGCTCAACTGAACTACTCGACTGAACTGCTCGATTAAACTGCTCGACTGGACTGCTCGATTTAACTGCTCGACTTGACTGCTCGACTCGACCACTCGATTCAACTGCTCGACTTGACTGTTCACTCGACTGCTCGACTTAACTGCTAGACTCGATTGTTTGATTCGACTGCTCGACTCGCCTGCTCAACTAGATTGCTTGTCGCGATATCACATGGTCGGGGTTAAATCAGACCGGACCAAGCCGCAAAATTTTAAAAATATTCGGGCTCAACTAGTTTATTATAACCGCAATCAGTTGTATTGTCCGTGATTGGGGAGTGAAGAAATCGTAGAGTAAATCATTCCAAAGAAGATTTCAACAAAGTTTTTAAAAGCGAGATAACAACTAAGGCTTCGTACACAAATTACGTAACGCTTAGAGTCTCCTCTAAGGAGGGAGGGGGTCGAGTTAGCGTTACTTGTTGATACATAGGGGGGAGGGGGAGTCATAAGAATAGTTACGTAACAAATTTATGAATACCAAAAAGGCAGTTGCCACATGAGGAAAGGACTTGTTGGAGGTGGAAAACAGTGAATCGGTTTATACCAATGAAAATTATGATACAAAATTATGGTTTGCAGCTGATGAAGATAATCTTACTAAATTTCCAGTTAGGGTATGTTGCTACATCGTCGTAATTGCCTATTCCCGTCCTATCCAACACAAATTATTAAAAATATCAGCATTTTTATGACACACAATGCAAAACTAGTTATTCTCTAATATTTTAGTTAGTTGTCTATCATATGCAATCAATCAAAGTGAGCTGAGATCTATTTAAATGCTTTTTATCATTAAAGAAGTCCTACCAGGCAAATTTCCTACGTTTTTTCGTGCGACGAAAAAGACAATGTCGACTAATCGTTTTAATTTCCGTCATTCATAAATGAAAATAACTCACGCAAGGCATTGTCGTTATTCTACAGCCAGAAAAACTTGCCTGACCTGCAGAAATTTTGTAGAATAACATTTGTCATGCCGTCCTACACAAATACATGCGCGTAAGCTTCGTAAACATTGTTGTGATTTTTAGTTCGGACGATGAAAAATTTTGTTGGACGGATTTTAAAACGGTACGACGAATTTTAGCAATAAAGTCAGTTGCGTAATTTCAATAATATGCTTTAATAGTCGCTTTTCAGTGATTTCAAAGTTCACGGATCGGAATGTAAGTGTGTTTTAGTCAAATCAGTACAAGAACTTTTGGAGTATTCACTAAATCCATCCAGCAAATGATGAAAATTAGAATGGCTTTCCTTATTACGACGGGAATTAGTAAAAGACCCTATTACGGTTGAAGACCATTTCAGACTGCCCATTTTGCTTCGGGGTACGATGCTTGCCTAACAAGCCGTCGTATGTTCGAATCTCGGCTGGGAAGTGCTGCTATAGAGCCAGTAGGATCGTTGCACTAGCCCCGTAATTGTAATTTGTCCTGTTCTCTAATAGCCGGCTGCCAAGTCTGTCGATAAAGAAGGGTCAAGTTCTCAACACGACCTTTATATCCATGGCTTTGCGTTTTTTACCATTTCCGCTTAAGGTGGGTGAAACGGTACTGAATCTAAACATGGCCAGATAGATGGCGCCTATGTGAGGATATTGCCTCACATGGGCGCCATTTTTTCGGCCATGTTTGGATTCAGTGCCATTTCACCTTAACATGGGCCGATGCCTGATTATTGTTTTTAATATCCTAATTTGCTAATCTTGCTAATTTGGTTGAATTTCTTAAAAATTAAAAAAAATATGCTATTTAAGCCGATTTTATTGAATGTTGATGTACGGGGGTGGTGGTTTGGTTAACGTTACGTAATTTAATGGGGGAGGGGGTTATGTCAAGCGTTACTTAATGTTACATAGGGGAGGGAGGGAGTCAAAAACCGGAGTTTTTGCCTTACGTAATTTGTGTACCACGCCTAATCAAGCACAGGTTTGTCTGCAGTTAGACCAACAATTATCAATGTGACGTCTGTACTAGTAAAACATCTGGTGCTCGTAAGAAATTATTTAATTGTGCCCACTTAAGGGAGAGCCTACTCTGGAAGACCGAAAAATAATAGATTTTCGTAAATTCTTTTCAGGGTCTAGAATTATATATAGTTAAGTGTTGGGGTATTTTGGTTTTATTGGTTAAGGTATATTTTTGGATACCAGAATAGTGATTATTAGCTGGTGGCAGGTGGGCGCGTGAATGCCCTCTAGAAAATAGTTCCTTACTGGCGGTACGTGCCGAGAACCAACGAAGTATCGTAGAACGGATTTCAAGGATGATTTCGAAGCTTTAGATTAATACCTAAATTGTTACGTAGCCGTTTTTGAAAATTCGAAAAATTACCAAAATAGCTGCAATTTTACCAAAAGAAAAGTGTTTTTTCATCAAAAATCGCCAATTAAACGCTCATAAAAAATTGAAAAATTTAGATATCAAAAAACGAGTACGTAACAATTAAGATAATTCATTTTCACATGCTGAAAAAAAATTCAGCCAAATCGGTCTACTAGATTCTGAGATACCTACATGTACCGCCAGCTAAAGAAACATGGTTTCGGGGAAAATGCGTTCAAAGTTTCGCACAGCAATGGACTTCCCTTGAGGTGACTCCACAGTATTTGCCGTAAGTTTTCAACATGATCAGATATTTAAAAATTCTTTTGACATGACATTTCTGAAGGTATAAGCGTCTCGAAAATGCCAAAAAAATTCGATTTTTCCAACTTTCCAGAGTTACACACCAAATATTCTCAAACATTATAACTTTCGTACTTGATTGTCACCAATGGTTAAAAAATGAGAATTAAATACAGTTGGATTTAGAATTTGGCATGATTTGATTTTGGCAAGATTCGATTTTGGCATGCCTCGGTTTTGGCAACAAAAGTATTCGTTTTTGGCAACACAAAATATTTCACTTCCAAAAATAAACTCAAAAATCAATCGGTTTCCGCATACATGCTTTAAACGACGAAAAAATGATGCCCTGAGTATGTTCATGAAAAAAGTTATGTGGTTTCGAACAATAGGCAGTTGGTTCTAAAATTCATGTGATGTGAATTAGTGAAATTTTCGACCAATAAACAGCTTTTAAATGTAACATTAAAGCATTAATTCGAGAACAAGATACTAGCTTTTAAGAAAATAACAGTCGAGACACACTTTGGTGTTGACTCATGGCACACTGTCTGCGGCCCTTAGCCTGCGGCCGTGTCCGTTGTTTTCCCAGTCAACGCACTGACCACATCGTGAAATAATTTCGCACAGAAACCGAAATTCCAGCTCCAACGCTCAACCGGTAGAATACCAATAAGCCACAAAGCGCGCAGATCGCTGAACAGCCCGGCGGTAATCTCCCCAAAACACCTGACCATATTTTCGGGGTCGGCAGCCGGGTAAGCGATCAATTTCTCCTCTGTTACCTCTCCTTTCCGGAACGCTTCACCATCGTATCGAAACGACGATCGCCAATCGCAGACGCAAAATAACGCCACGAAAGGGAGGCCACGAGGAAACCGAAAACAGTTATATCGAACCGTATCGGAATACTTAATACCCTAATGCGAGAGCTGAACAATTTAATTATAAAATGAATTTTATATTTCACTCTTTGAGCCTCTATACCAATCCAACAATGGCCCTTCCAACGCCATTATGCACTACCATCGGCCTTTGGAAAGCTGGTCGACTCTCGCCTCTCGGTATTCGAGCCCTCTCGATTTCTGAATTGCGCGCTCAATTTCTTCGATTTATTCAATTTGTTTTACCCGCGCGCTAAGTTTGTTTGCCGATTTTCGTTGCTTTCCCCGCATCTTCGGCTAAGCCCCTCCGCAGATCTTTCCGGATCCAAAAAAGCTCCAATCGTTGGCTAACAGGTCGATTGTCTGCCGTCCGTCCGTCCGTCCGACCGACCGACCGACCGATCAGTTGTTGCGCGAATTCCCGCGGTAAACAGGTGTAATTTTTGCCCTCTTCTGGCACTTCTCCCTCCATCTACTGTGGACCGTTTTTTTTTTACTTTTTCTGTTTCTAGAAGCGCGCACAGATGCGATTTCTTTTGTTGTGCGCAGGTAATCGCGCTCCTCCAAGCTAGCTCCAGTCTGCCCGTCTGGTTCCAATTGAGAAGGAACTACTCTTCCCGGAGGTTCGTATTGGGTTGTTGGCACCGTCATCGGTAAACTGTGCTAGCTATCAGCACGGTGCGGTGGTATAACGTTTCGTGGCTATTATTGGGGCGCGATGATTATGATGATGGGACAAAGAGATGCTATCGCTGGCATACTCAAAATCGATGGGAACTTCCTCCCCGTTGACCAAGTAATATGAGATTTTACAGTCTAATGGGAAGTTGGACGGAAACACATCCTTAAATTGAAAGACAACGGAAAACTGTGTAAGATTGGAATTACAAAAAAACATCCGGTAATAGTTGACAATTACTTTCTAAAGACAGAGCATGGTCCTCGTACCATCAAATTAGCGTAATAATATACTCGTAAACACTACTCAAAGAAACATCAAATCGTTTCAGCCTTTGCGAATAAAAACTAAAACTGACCAATTTCAAAGTTGCGCTCTAACATGGTCAATTCTGCTCAAAATAAATAAATAAATAAATGAATAAATGAATAAATAAATATGGCCGAACATTACGAAAGGGCTAGCCCCTCTCCAAAGCAAGCCTAATTAGAGAAGAGGTCGTTTTACTCTCTGCCGGTTCAACCCGGCTTGATTCTATTAATATTTAACACGTAGGTCGCGTAGAGGAATAGGTGAACGATTTGCGTTTTGTCGTTGTCGTTGGCAGTCAGTCAGTCACTGTCTCTCTCCCGGTCTTATGTGATAGTGAAGAATCGCAACTAACGCAACGACGACTGACAGCAAGCGTCTGCCGCACGATCGGTTCGCCAGTGTGAGTTAACCTTTGGCATCTGTTGAACCGCGGGGTCGTCGGAATGTTGTGAATTTTATTTTTTCAACGTTGATTGCCGCAGCGATTGGTCCGTTCTAGTGGATGCCAGCGACGCGTAGAAATAAAGTACCCTGAATTATTCAAAGTGATGAGATTTGAGAGTTATGTATGTACTGAGAAGACAGATACGAAATTAAAACTTAAAATTTTGTAACCACAAACGTCAGGAATTTTATTACGTTGTTCCGAAAACTTGTTTTTGCTTATTAACTCATAATATCGGCAGCTTCAGTTTTCAACTTCGCTTTAGCTTAGCATACCTCACGATTCATCTCACACTTCAAGCCATCAATTGTCATTCTCATTACTGTCCATGTTATCAATTGCTCCACTTTCTTACCATTTACCGTCATGCACTCTTTTACGGAATCACTCATAAACTACGTGGAGATAAAAGGCGGCGATCGGCGAGGAAATCCATTCAATGTGCCGTACATAATTACACCTTCTATTGTGGCATTCGCCGTGCGGTGCATTCTGCAGCAACATCGGGCCTATGTTGTTCGATTTAGAAATCTAACCGACGGAATCTGTCACAGAGGGGAGAAAAAACAAACCAGCTAGCCCGAATCAGGAGACGAAGGAAGAAAGCTGTGTGTTGATTGGAAAGACACAACACAGAGCGTTAGCCATATCAGTTTTAGAGCTTTACCGTTGGGTTTCCGATAATTATCCGTGTAATTTCTTACCATTGTGCTAAATGCCCAGGAAAATGGTTCAAACTAATTTAAATCTGAAAAAAACGCTGGATAACGATCGATAATTACAGTCGTTTCTGGAGGGTATCTCAACAAAGGTGTGTTCAATTTTTTCAATAGGGACGTCAGTTCTTAGTTTATTAATGTCTATTTTACAAGCGTCATCAGCAAGATGTTTGAAATTGTCACCAGCGCGGTAGTGTTTATCGAATAACGGATAGATCGATTCGTCACAAAAACAACTTGTGATTTGATTTGAAATATGTGACTTTCAGACTTTCGACTCCATTTCTAATTCGATCTTTTGCATTTGCTGTCAATCCCACATTTTGCTATGCTATCATTAATGAAAGTATTTCACCATTCATGCTGACATGGCCGGAAAGTATGGACACTTGGACGGATTGCGTGTAGCCTTCTGATTAAGCTCAAACACATCGAGATATTCGCACTATTCGAATCGGTCAAGTGGACAACGGTCCGTTCAAAACTTGGTTGGACGGTCTACTGGTCACAAAGGTCAACCATAGGTTAAGGTTTATTGGGACAACACTCGTATACCGGGTAGTCAAACGAAGAGCTGCACAATGTTCTCAAGTCATAGTATGCTCTCGAAGAGAAAGGTATTTCGGTAGAGATGCTGCCAGAATTGGATGATGACAGAAGGGCACAGCAGATTTTGGAGGAAAGGACACTTCGTGTCGGCGATAGCTACATGACTGGAATGCTTTTCAAGGAAGAAACCCCCATTTTTCCGGACAGTTTGCCGATGGCGCAGCGGTACATGAAAAGACAACGAATCCACAATTGGAAGCGTCAGTGAAGCTACGAATAATGCAGTACCTGGACTACTGTCATAAAGCGACGAATGAGGAGCTAATCGGGAAAAGTGTCGAACGCCGTTGTCAACCCAAAGAAAAATAAAGTTCGTCTTGTATGGGATGCGGCGGCGAATGTGAACGGTGTGTCGCTTAACTGTAAGTTAATGAAAGGGCCGAACTGCTTACAGTCGTACCATCCGTAATCGTTAAATGCCGGGAAGATCTTGTCGGGTTTGAAAGTGACATCCGCAAGATGTTTCATCAGCTGAAGATCCGGCCGGAGGACAGATAGGCTCAAATATTCTTGTATGGAAACAAAACATATCTGATGAAGTGCTCATTGTTTGGAACTATCTGCTACGCAAGCAGATTTCGTGAAGGACAAAAATACTCATGATTACGTCGAGCAGTTCCTCGATGCTTAGCAGCAGATAGTCCACAAATACTACGTGAACGATTACTTTGACAGCACCTAGTGATGTCCGATTACTTCTCGATTAATCGAACTAATCGATTATCCGCTAAAATAATCGATTAATTTTTAATCGATTGCTTTATGTTCCGATTATTAGATAATCGATTACCTGGCCGATCGATTATGCCGGATTATTTAAAATTTTATTGTTTGACAATTTCTAACAAATTTAATTATTACAGTGGCAGGCACTTACCTTCTAAAATAACCACATGCAATCAGTCAGTTCGTTGGTTTCGAGGTACGATGCTGATCTAAGAAACCAGTAGTCGTATGTTGAAATCTCAGCTAGGCAGTGCGCCTAGATAGAGTCAGTAGGATTGTTGCAATAGCCCCGTAACTTTCTTGTACTCTAATATCTGGCTGTGAAGTCTGTCGATAAAGATGGGTCAAATCTTAGAAAGGATGTTTAACCCCAAGGCTTTGCTTTTAATCATCCAGTTTGCACGCAGTAGGCCGGTTTAAATACTACGCTGAAACCTAAAAACCAAACTTAACTTTATCTAGATATTAACCGTGCCACCGTCAAAAGATAATTCGAAATTTGTCAGTCTGTCAGACACGGAAATTTGTAAAGAATTTTTAGAAAACTGGGTAATACCCTTCATCTTTTTCTATACAAAAACCCGAATTAATCCACCTAGCGGCGTGACCTAGCCTTTCTACTGTCACAATAATCATCATTTAATTTCTCAGGAACATCTATGTATAATTAACTTGACTATATTTTTAAATATCCGTTCCGTATTCCTCAAAATCCTTATTTGCCAGTAAAATTCACAACGTATTGCGTAGAATAATTAAATTTTCTTTCCTTGTGTGCGTAAATACTTGTAATACCTTATTTAGTTTTATAATCGGTCGGCCTAAACTTTCGGGCTTCAGAGCCACATAGGAAACTTGTTTTGAATTGACAATATGAAATATGTGTTCAGAACAGATTTTTTGATAATTAATTAATACCATGTGTTCAAAAGTTAGCATCTTTGAAAAACAAGAGTTCAGAAAAATTATTATTATACTTCGCCTTTGAAGACAAAGAATATCGACAACAAAATGATTAATCTCAAAATTTTACTATCAGTTTGCTTGGCTTCAATTTTGGCTTCAATTATCTGAATTAGAAAAAATAACTGAATAGAGCATTAGATATGAAAAAGAGAAATTGAACTTTTTCTTAGCTGGCGCTCCTTCAGATAATTATTTTTGCATGAAAATCAAAACTTATGCTTTTTTTTAATGTACTTTCATGAAAAGATAGTCATTAGCTTGATCGCATCGTTTTTACAATGTTGGAGGGTTAGGAAAACAAGAGGGTTGCAAAAGCTGCGCCTTAAACATGCTTGAGAATGGGAAATATGATCGATATGATTTTCAGTGCTTGTCAGTTTTGATTTATTTGTTGAAACATGATACATGACATAAGACATCTGTCCTTTAAAATGTCATTAACGAAAACAAATCTTACAAAATTACTACCGTGCAACGTTTACTTCCTATTTTTCATATAACATTTCTAAGCTCTAGTATCTATTGATTGAAAAGAGCATCTATTGATGCGCAAAATTTGTTTGAAATTTGTATAAATTTATTTGGAAAAATCAACTCATTTTTAATCCTATACACCACCATGAAGGTATGCTTAAATTAACTGCTTTTCTTCGCTGTTTGCTTTTCGTGTACAATTGTGAGTAACAGCAAGTGAACAAAATGACAATTGAAATCTGAAATCAAAGAAAAGAAAAAGCTTTTCGATTGAATCCCATTATTTAATATTTATTTGCAACAGATACGTAGTTCGCCTACGACGTGCAGGCTTCAACAGCGTCTTATTTCAAAGCGTATACGTATCTGTTGCGAATAAATATTAAATAGTGGGATTTAGTCGGTAAAAGTTTTTTCTTTTCTTTAATTTCAAATTTCGTATTCCACTAAGAGGCTTCAAAAATTTCAGACAATTGATTCAGAAAAGTGAGAAACATCTTTTCTTGAATTTCAATGCAAATTTAAAAATTGCAAATTGTCATCCCAAGTAACAATTTGAGTTTTATTACACTCTTATGATGACATTCAAGACCAAAATTGGTCATGAAAACCACCATAAGAGTACAATCAAACTCACATTGCTGCTTGGGATCACATACACACACATACATACATACATACATACATACATATATACATACATATATACATACATACATTCTTACATACATACATACATACATACATACATACATACATACATACATACATACATACATACATACATACATACATACATACATACATACATACATACATACATACATACATACCTACATACATACATACATACATACATACATACATACATACATACATACATACATACATACATACATACATACATACATTGAATACAATCAACATTTGTTTTGAATTCACACGTTTTAACGGTTTAATATACGGTGCTTAAGTGTTAAAGTTTAAATTACTTTTGAATGAACTGTCCGATTTTAAATAACTCGGTTTCGTTTGATAGATCTCAGTAGTAATTTTCAAATAATAATAAAATGTGTGATGTTTTTCATTGAATTAATGCTTATATGTTACAAAAATATGTTTTAAATACTATTTTTTCACATTTCTTTATGTAACTTTCAAACTACAAGCCCAATCGTCATGAAATTTGGAAGTTAAGGGTTTGCAAGGCTCCTCTTTCATATGCAATCAATTTTGTTCAAATCGGTTAAGGGACCTATGAGATAATGAAGTCCCATATTTTTCATATTTTTATACATAACTTTTGAACTAAAAGTCCAATCAGTATGAAATTCAATAGCGACCAATGGGACACCTAGACCTTTCATTTGACACTAAGAACATTAAAATCGGTCCAGCCATCTCCGAGAAAAGTGAGTGAGATTAAAAGCGTCACATACACACACACACACACACACACACACACACACACACACACACACACACACACACACACACACACACACACACACACATACATACACACACACAGAAAATGCTCAGTTTTCGAAACTGAGTCGAATGGTATATGACATTCGGCCCGCAGGACCTTCTTTCCATTTCCGGTTTTCCAAGTGATTTCTATACCTTTATACTATATATTTATATAGTAGAAAGGCAAAACCAAAAAATGCGGTCTCCTCGACTTCTATGTAGCATGCTTAAGTCTGACTGCACATTCCAAAACACTCGTGGACAGTACTACGGGACGCAAAACTATTTTTTGGTGTCATGGTCTGTAACGAGGTTACAAAATAAATAAGGTAACAAACCCTATTTTCCAATCCCACACACAACCTTCACTAAAAACCTATTCGCGTTACCTGCCGTTAACCCCCAAAAAAAGGTTAGTGTACCGAGACAGTAAACAAACCCTGCTAATTCCCACCGGATGGAACCTGGCGAAACTAGCCGAAGCTGAATCGTCGGTCCCGTCGTAAAGTCCTGTGCTTGACAGGACAGGCAAATCAGTCTGGGGAATGAGCGATTTTAAAGATAACCACCTAAGAGACGACACGCAAGATTGGAAAGAGCTAGAAGTTAGAAGACGCAAAGTGATACATGAGAAGACGAAAAGCGAAGTAAACTAGTATTCGGAAAAGATACAATAAGTAGAAGTAAAGTGAAAAAAAAACACGGGTAGAAAATATAGGCGCTAAAGCGAGGTTAGATTACCTAGTCGAACGAAGCAAAAGACCACCAGCACCCTCCTTCAAACGGAGGTCTTCCCTTAGATCTTGAGAGCGCGACCGTCGTCAGTCGGCCTCAACACGTGTCGACCATGAGTGCGTGATTCGATTCTCCGAGCAACACACCGAGCGAGCAGGCAGTTGCTACCATCCGTGGCCCTATACACCATCGATCGTAGGAACCGATCGCCGAAGAGCCAACCGTATGCTATACCCACCACATAAGCAATTGTTACTGTCCATGGATTCACCACCGTTCGTACCGGCTACCGGATGTCGGACCCGGTCTTACTAAAACATTCGATTCACCATTTGCCACCCACCCCGTATCTGGTACGGGCTATCTGTAAGCGGTCTACGAAACCGCTAGTCTAGCACAGTCACCTGTTCATCGGAACATCAGAGACCCTTCGTCGACAAGAAGCAGCGAAATTAAGCGAAACGTGTAAATGAAGATCTGTTAGCCCTCGAAATGGTGTTTTCTACGATATGTGTCCTCGGAAAGTGTGAGTCACCGAATGTGCCCCCCCCCCCCCAGATCGGTTCGCGAGTTAGCCCCCGTGCTGCTCGAGCCAAAGATGCTGATAGCCCCCGGTAGGTTAGTGTAGGATGCCTAGGGGACGCTGAACTAGCCGATGGTTGCTCTTGTCACCCTGTTGAGTCGCCCGAACGGATTCAACCGGTGTTAGGTTCGTCGGCATTTCGTTCGTAAGTTTATAGTTGAGCGTTTGATGGACCTGCCCTGAGGTATTCTAGCCGGACCGGGATTGTATCGCTAAACACGCTCCTTCACGGCAAGTCAATCCATGCCTGGCGCTTAAGTGAAGGTTGTCACTGCTCCCTGCCCCAAAACCCATCCCGCCCCGTTACAGGACGTAAAGATTATAACCAATCGATTATTTCGATTAATCGATTATGCAGCGCCGATTAATCGATGTCGATTATTAGCCGCCTAAAAAGTAATCGATTATTAACTAATCGATTAACTGAAAAAATCGGACATCACTAACAGCACCGACACCATTGAAAAGACAGTCAAGAGTAAAAATGAGGTAAGATTAACGCACTCCAAGAGGGGCTCTGAAATCAAAAACTGGGTGTCCAACTCCCTATTTTCTTGGAGCAGCTGGGCGAAATAAAGAATACCCAACAAACCATTTTTTTTAATAGTAGCTTGTTCAACCATTGTGCAGCTTATTACTAAGTAACAAGTGCTTGAGAAGCTGCTATTCAACAAAAATGTTTGTTGGGTAAGCAGGCAATTCATACCGATTCGGACAACCTTGAACAAGTTTTGAGTATACTGTGGGACACAAAACAACGTTTCACGCTCTCGACAAGAATGCATGACACGTTACTAGCTGCTAGTACTAGTACTTAGCTGCTTCAGGAGTCTTTTTGACCCTTGACCCTTTTTGACTACTGGCACCGTTCACCTTTTAGGCGAAGGTACTTATTCAAATTCTATGGAGAATGGCCTTTGAGTGGGATCCAAAGAAGAAGGATAAAGAAGAAGTGTTGAATGGCTGGAAAATATGGACGACCCAGGTAACCAGTAAGCATTAGTATAAGCAGTAAATCAATCGTTTTTTAGCATCCCTGGCGTTTTATACTGCAGGTTGCTGTTTATCAGCCTTTTGGTTGCTTAGCTGTTGTAAATTGGCATTTATAATTCTATTTAAAATCTTCTTATCGGTAACTAGCTGCAAATAAACTTTCTCAGCACTATAAGAGGGCAAGCAGTAAAGTAGCCGCATATTTTGACAACATAGTTTTTAATTAGCATTTAAGGCGACTTAAAGGCTTATTGGCTTGCATTAAAATTGCATTGGAAATGCTTATTGGTTACCTGGGGAGTCTGTTAGGTGACGTTGAGGCGGTGAAGATTACTCGGTACTACTTTGGCGACGGGTTAGCATTCGACTGCTCAACGCTGCAACTGCACATTGTTACCAACGCCAGCGAAAAGGCATACGGTTGTGTAGGCTATTTTCGAATCCTGCCTGGTGGTGTCCCCCGGTGCCCACTGGTACAACCAAAATCATAGGTCGTTCCGTTCAAACACGTATCAATCCCACAGAGAATCACAGCTTTCCAGTGCGGCAAGCCTTATATTGGACGGACTCCCGCACTGTGAAGTCGTGGATAGTTCCGATTAACGGAAAGACAAGGCGTCCGTGGCATTCCGGATTGGAGAGATCATCAGCCAGTCACAGTCATCGGAGTGGCGATGAGTGCCAACCTAATTATATGTTCCGGATCCACTGACCAACTGACCAAGAACAAGGTCCCACAGCTGGACTCGTGGTTCCGAGCTTCACTGTTTTTGTACAGATCAGAATCTTAGTGACCGCTGCAACGACCTATGAAACTAAACGTAGAAGAAGAGATGCGAACGGCATTCTTGTCACCCGACATGGAAGTACAAGCTCAGTTGGTGGACGTAATCAGATTTTCCAAATGGAACGTACACGTCAGAACACTGGCGTGTATGAAAAGGTTCATCGCCTTTCCACGGACGAAGCGATTAAGAAAGGCTATAGAAACTATTCCAGCCCCAATGAACGTCAAAGTGTTGATCATAAGGAAACTACCGTCGGCCATTAATCCGGAATAAGTATCAAGTAGCAGAAAGAGCGCTGTTGAAGCTAGCTCAGGATGAAGCGAACCTGGACGATGTTAGAGTGTTGCTGAGGAGTCCTCAAGCAGAGGGATCAACTGGAGTCAAACTCGAGAAAAGCGGTCCTCTCTACAAAGTGTCACTATGTTAGACATTATAAAAACGGAAGCTGTCAACAGCTGAGTTAATGCCGTTCGAACTGCGATCACTAACGAAGTGCGCCAGAGGTTCTATATACCTCATCTTCGAGCCGAAGTGAGGAAGCTAATTGATAGCTGTATGTGGTGCAAAACTTGAAAACGCAAACTGGAAGCACCAAAGATGACGCCGTTACCTGTGCAACGCGTAACTCTCAATCGTCGTCCGTTTAGATTTACTAGGGTGGAATTCTTCGGTCCTTTGCAGGTTACTGTCGGTCGGCATGTAGAGATACCACGGGTGGTATTGTTTACCTGCTGTATCGTCAAAGCAATCCTTCTAAAAGTCGCCCATAGTTTGTCAAGTCAGACATGCTTGATGGCGATACGACGGTTTGCAAGTCGACGCGGAATGCCAACGGAGTTATTCTCAGACAATGACTTTGTCATGGATTCGAGAACGAAATGGAACGGCTGGTGGGTTCAGCAAAGAAAGCGTTATCAGTGATGGACGACGGGCGAAAACTAACAGACGCGGTATTGCTGACGGTTCTTGCCGAGGCTGAAGACGCGATCAACTCGAGCCCGTTGACATACATGCCATAGGGGTCGGATACAGAAAAAGCACTGTCACCAAATCACTTCCTTCCAGGTACCCTCCAGGTGGTGCAAAATCGTATGTTGTTTCAGCGAGTGGAACATTGAGAGACAGCTACAAGCGTTCTCAGTAGTTATCGGACAAGCTTTGAAAAAGGTGGCTGTAGGAGTACTTGTCATATATCAACAAGCGAACCATATGGTACGAGAATCAAGATCCAAACGGCCAGGTGTCGTGGTCTATCTTGCAGACAACGAGAATAGGAAGACGAGAAGTCGAGGAATAGTGGAAAAAGTTTTCAAGGACATCGACATACCCTATTCTGTATTTCGAACGGATGGGTTTTTCGAACGAAACTGGATGGCATTCTTCAATCCGTCAGCAAAATCAAACAACTCGTACGAAACAAGTCGAACGAAATACAGAGTAAAGGTGCATAACTCTGGTTTTAGTAGTGCACCCAAACCAGAATTACGGGCCGGCATTGTTACAGCGCCATTGGGAACTCTACCGAATGAGTCAGGTGCTCCTGAAGTAGAAGTTTTTACAGTGAATTTTGTGGTTAAAAGAGGATTTGCTAGATAGATAAACAAGACTGTAAAGAACGCAAAATGTTTCGGATTAATTAAACCGTGAACTACACATTGCTGTATGATCAAGAATCGAGTTGCTCAAAAAAATTTGTCCCGGAAACGACGGGACACGCATTATAATATTGAATGATTACAAATTATGGGCACTGTATGAAATAATTGAGAAATTGGCTGTAGTCTCGGAAGTAAATAGGATCGGATTTCGTCTTACGAGAAGGTAACGGTGTAAAGGTGAAATCGAGAATGTGATAAAGTGGTCAGGTTTTGAATGTTTATAAGTCTTTTATTTAATGGTCGATCTCTTAAGCCTGTTCAATTGTCTTCCGAAACTTTCCATTCGCGATGCAGCGAAGACGGATATTTCCATCTAGTTTGTCCAAAAGAGGATAAGGGTGCTGGTCTCATGATTGTTTTCAAGATCCGGAAGGCTCCAAGCCAACAAACATTACAAAATTCGCGGCAGAAAGCTGTATCGAGAATGACCAACGAAACCAAAGTGCGTCGTGATGGACGACGAGACATACCTCAAGGTGGACACGAAGTAGTTGCCGGGGGCAGGATTTTTACGTTGCCACATCATGGTTGACCTGATGAGATAAGGAAGAAGAAGGTGAACAAATCTGTCAAAAAGTTTTTGGTTAGGAATTCCATCTGTGTGCTTGACAAGATAAGCCAGTCATACATTACAAGCCATGTCAACAACGCGCAAATCTTCCGGGACGAGTGCCTCCAGAAACGGCTGCCTTTATTTACACAACTCAAAAGCCAAAAATTTGATTTTAACAATGCTGATTAAAAATTTGCCTTATAGGGAGGTGTTTGAATCCCCTTGGCTACGTCCATGCCTTGCGGCAAATCCTGGAAAATTCCGAGAATGCATGTCCAACATGCAGTTTCACCTTTTGTTTACAGACTTCAAGGCGGCATACGATTCAGTTAAACGAAATTAGCTGTTGCGGATTATGCTCCTAAATTCGGCACTGATTCGATTGCCGGATTGTCACCGAAAAAGTAAAAAGTAACGTAAAGCGTATACTATAATTAAAGCAACTTTTTGCAGTGTATAATGTAGACGTTCAAAAGTTTCTTGCATTTCTTCTTTCGTTCTGCCGTTCTTTCGTTCTTTCGTACTTTCGTTCAATCGTACTTTCGTACTTTCGTACTTTCGTACTTTCGTACTTTCGTACTTTCGTTCTTTCGTTCTTTCGTACTTTCGTTCATTCGTTCATTCGTTTTGTCGTTCTTTCATTCTTTATTTCTTTTAGTCGACATCATAATATGCTAAGCAACTTCTAACATTTGCACTAGCAAAACTTAGTCGAATTTGTAGAGATTTGATCACGTGATTCACCTTAGATTAGACTCAAATTAGCATATAAAATCAACCTATTTATTCATTACACGATGCGGAATATAAATTTTCCCCAAGGCTACTGAAGAAACAAGATGCAAGCATTCGTGGTATTTGCCAATAATGTCTTTCTTTTGGCTCTTGTCTGATGCACATGCCAAAGGAGAATGCGAACTTTCTTTTACAACCCATTGATGGCCGGCCGGGTTGGAGAATTTACTGCAAACATGAATAAACATTCACTCACCTGAATAACACCAAGCGGGCCATACTACCGATGTTTCCGATGAGTTCACTTCCCTCATGATCTCATCGGAACTGTTCGTGGATCGGCCGATCGACAGCGGCAATCATCCGTCAAGTCTTTCACTTTGCCCCGCGCCGGTGTCTTCTCAGAAATTAATCGCAAAACGCTTTTTCAACTTAATAAATACTAAAAGTATAACTAATATTAAACTAGACGATTGTATACGCTTCGGAAGGATCCTCCACAAACAAATGCACGCTAGAAGGTTCTACACTCTAATCGACCATCGCCGGTAAACCGGTACGTGACTTTGGGCTTTCTAGGAGAAATAGTTTACGGTTTTCGCGGTTTGCCACTACAACGACCAGCGCTACTAAACCATTCGAAGGTACACACCACACAAACTCACACCGAACCCTTTCGATAGCAAAAGTGAATAGTGGCTACCTACAACTGTGACATCGAGAAGGTGAAACTCTTATCAGTATTTGAATAGACGCACATTTATCGTCGTAGTTCGGTTCAGCAGCTCAAGCCAGTAAGATTTTCTGGCTTCTATTGGACGGGCAACAAATGTTCAAACTGGGATAGGTTGCAGTAAAATCTGAAAAAGGAAACAATAATAAAAAAAACTTTTAGATCGGCAATCGTATAAGTGGATGGTTATGCTAGAAAACATGAGGAGAGGGATAAATTTGATTTGATTGTTACACTCAGAGGTCATCAAAATTTGCAATTGGCGCAAAGGTCCAGTAGATTGTGTAATATTTTCTAAAGCTTGGAAAATACGTTCGTTTGATGGAAAGAATAATGATATATTTATGATTTTTTGCAACTCTTATTCAAGCTGTTACAGTAATTGTTTAGTACTACGTGGTTTATTGGCGATTATTTCCTAGCGCTTTAGCAGAAGTTTATTACAATTGAAATGTTCCGCAATTTTTTGTCTCTCTATCTCTCAATACTCGTAATTTACAACATTGAGGCAATAGATATTGTTGTTGCAGTTGAAAATCGTAATAATCGACGTGCGACATTCGGTTTTATTCTTGTTCTGTGTGTCGCAACTACGTCGCACGTGGTGCGCTGTGACCGCACATTGATGCGCTATACAGCGTACCACCTGCGATCAAAGAAGAAAAACGATAATTACACATAACAGTATAAAATCTATCTGATACACACTTAAACAGTTCGGCAAATTTTACCGAAATCTAAACAGCTGAACGTTTGGTAAAAATATCGGTCGTCCATGGTCCATATCGACGTTTACGGATCTTTAGTATCGTTTGGTAACATAAAAAATTTTGCCTAACGTTCAGCTATTTAGATTTCGGTAACATTTTACCGA
Source organism: Sabethes cyaneus (assembly GCF_943734655.1). Taxonomy (NCBI): domain Eukaryota; kingdom Metazoa; phylum Arthropoda; class Insecta; order Diptera; family Culicidae; genus Sabethes; species Sabethes cyaneus. Next base: position 149,248,428 of record NC_071355.1, on the reverse strand, counting down.
ATTCGGTGCTTTTTTTAGTGTGTACATAAGGTCGGATCAATTTAACTGTATTGGAACAAATCCAAACTGATTTTGAAAGAAATGTTCGTTAATACAGAGGAAATTTTTTTTCACCGTAAAAACGGGTAATATTGATCAGTGGGGTAACCTTGATCAGTTAGACCCTTCTTAGATAAGAGTAAAATAAACAACCTCTGTTAAGGGGACATAAATGACTAATTTTTTTTAAATGTTTTTTTTTATTCGGATTTTAATTCTACAGATCTTTCCGCTTGATGATCTTTCCGCAAGATGATACAATACAAAAACTACTTATAGTTAGCTATAAAACCATAATTTAACTATTAAGAAAGCAAATTTATTGTGTTTGCCTATATTACCACGATAAAACCGGTTGGCTGCGACATATCTCTTACAAACTTACTATAAGTGGAGCGTAGCAATACAATATAGCGCACCAATCAGAGTGATCTAATTGCGGTTGCTTGTCAAACCGAAAAGTAAAGTTTAACACCGAAATAATTTTTTATACGAAGCTATATAGGGGAGAAACGTCTACAGTGAGACACTTTTTTTCCAAAAATTTTAAAAATTTTTTGGTGATAGTTACCAACGAGGTCTTCAATCCATTTGAAAGGTATATCCTTCTAGTTGTCTAAAAAAAATATTTCAGCCCGTTTGGTTAAAAGATAAAATAGTTACAAACGCAAATGTGAAGGTGTCTTTTTGGCTTACTGTTCCCCAGTAGGTGGGAAGATTGAGACAACGAGTATTGAATACTGAGACACATATTAGAATTAAACTTAAACCATATTTTTTGGTAACAAAGAATAGTTTAGAAGTCGTACTGTTTATTTTGTGCATAAAGGATACATTATTGTTGTGCAGTATTGAAAATTCCGATTTTCCTCACATCTACATTTATATTCATATAAAGGACAAATCCTGGTTATCTGACCTTCAACTTACACTTCAGAACTCATTTACAATCAATTTATATGGATTGGTTTACAATTCAACTCAAAATTTTTTTTTTGGAAATTACCCACATCTGTTTGTCTCACTGTTCCCAATAGGAATGTTTTATAAGAAATAGTGAAATAGTTGTGTTAGCAAACAATTCGATGGTCTTATATTTTTTTTATCTCTCATTCCTATGAGATGCCATGTAGTAACGTTAATTTGGATTAGTTATGCGATTTGCCGTTAAAAATCACCTGAAAATGTTCGCAATAAAATTTACTTTGACCCCCCCAAAAACGACTTTTTTGAAAAATGTACTTAAAAATTAATAAATTTTTCTCAAACTGTATTATGTGATATAAATTCACAAACTTTACTTTGCAGGAAAATATCATGGATCTTGTATGTTTTATGGCGAAGCTATTCCCGTTGTCTCACTGTTCCTATTGTCTCACTGTTGACTACTCTCCCCTATTTGCTATATATAGCTATATATTGCCATTTTCTAGCTTTTTTTTTGTCGCCAAACAACAATTTTCAAAACAAACCATGAGTTGCAGAAAGGAAATTATAATTAATTGATTTTCATGTTAGAATGCAACTAGAATGATTTTGCTAGAAACTAAAATTGACTAATCGGATATATTTATTTTATTTATTGGTTTTCAAAAATTGCATAACTATGTTGGCGCGTTGAATTTAGCCACTTATCATTCCAATATGCACGATAAGACTAATGCGCGTATGCTGCACAACTAGGAAAACTGCTGAAAAATTATTATACATTCTTACTATTATACAGATATTTTATTATGATCACGGCTATGGGCTGATTCTTCAAGAGGTTATGAAAACCTTCTGAAGAGTGGGTTGCTTGATCAGAATGAAGTTTTATAGAGATCATCAGGTGGTTCTAGTAGAGCTCATAATTTTATTAGTGGTTTTATGAAATTGGTCATGAAAGCCACTAGAGGAACTGCTGCTTGGACAGTACTTGTAGAAGAAATATTCAAGAAAAACGTAAAAAGTAATCAATGTTACCACGTTTTACGGTATATCAGATTTGTAACATAGGTTCATCTACTGCGAATAGTTCTGAGCGATTATTGGTACTTTTTTGAGAACCAATACGTTTCTTAGCAATGACAGTAAAATTGATCTTTATATTTCTCCAATTGTAGGAATTCTCTATTACAAGATTCAATACAAACTATTTTTGAAGTGAACCCGCTGTTTCTATCCAGTTAAGTTACAACAACTCTCATCTCTACCTCCACGTGACATCGGTCGGGATACGAGCAACCTCAGTGGAGATCGGATAGCCAACGCCGGTTGAAACCAAGGTCATCTGCTGACATCGAAAGGGTACTTACACAAAAGCTGTGTTGGAACGATGAATAGCCTTGACAGCATTGAGCGTCTCATCCAACATCCAATCCAAATTTTTACGCTCTGAGGAGTCTTTCAGAAATATCGGGAGTACCACGAGCCCACGCATTACATCTTTTTTGATTTCCAAGCAGCATACGATACAGTCGTTCGAGACCAGCTATGGCACATAATGCACGAACACGGTTTTCCGGATAAACCGACGCAACTGATCAGAGCCTCTCTCTCGGTCATTCTCCAGTTCCTTTGAGACGCGGCAAGGGCGTTTATCCTGCATACTGTTCAATATTGCTCTTGGGGGCGTGATCCGATGAGCGGGCATCGAAACGTTGCCTGCACTATTTTCACCAAGGTCAGCCGACTCCTAGGCTTGGCAGATGACTTTAATATCATAGCCAGAAACTTTGAGACAGCGGAGACAATCTACGCCAGACTGAAAGCGAAGTTCAAGAGGATTGGGCTAAAAATAAATGCGTCGAAGACCAAACACATGTAAAGAACCGGCTCAAAGGAAACAAACGCGTACCTGAGATGGACGGTAACCATTGACGGCGACGAACTAGAAGTGGCCAATGAGTTCGTGTATTTGAGGTTGCTGCTGATCGTGGACAACAACACTAGTAAGGAGATCCAGCGGCGCGTTCAAGAAACATACGCCGCCGTACGAAGCTGACGATGTACAAAACTCTCATTAGACAAGTGATTCTTTATGGAGTTGAAGCCGAGCTGATGCACACGTAAGACAAACGCGCCCTTGCCGCGGTTGAGCGGGAGGTACTGAGGACGATATCTGGCGGAGTACAAAATAAAAGCGAAGAGTGACGAAAACGTATGAATCACGAGTTACAGGCACTGCTTGGAAAGATTCCCATCGTACATCTGGTGAAAATCAGTAGGCTACGGTATGCCGCACACGTCCTACGAATGCCGGATGACAGTGCGACGAAAATAATTATCTTCAATAATCTCACACGGCACCAGGAACGGGGGAGCTCCACATGCAAGGTGACTCGACCAGGTTGAAAGTAATTTACGGCTTCTGAAATGAATGAGAAATTGGCAACGAATGGCCCAAGATCGATTTGAATGGAGACGTGTGCTTGAATCAGTACGAGCCTCTCCTGCTCTAGGGTACTGACGACGACGACAACTTGCCCACGTATTATATTTTCGTGGATTTCAAGACAGCTACAGCTGATCCTGAAGAACTGAAGAGCTCTTTGGCGTGGGGGTCAGTGAAGGGTAATAAAAAAAGATCATAAAGCACTTCTATTGAAGGTGTGATTATGAAGCGAGCGAACGGCACGATTTACAATAAAAGTAAGCAACATCTAGGCAGTGTTAAAAAATTCCTAGCAGCAAAAAACTCAATGAGATTTCAAGCACCATGAAATTTCAACCTTGATCAGAAGCGCCGAACTCACATATGAATTTCTCTCGCTATTATAAATTATGTCTCTGTTGCTATACGATGTAAAACAAACTCAGCTGCGAGCATTTTGCTTACTTCTTCTACAGTTGCCATTTCATACAATGAACCAGCGAGCGAAAGAGAATTAACCGCCAGAGAAAACATCAGCAGCGAAAAAAGCTAGCACACATTCATGAATTAAGATGGCAAACAAATTGGCGGAATTTACATTTTTCCTTCGCGGGAATCGACATTATCTTAACTAGAAAGTACAAAGCCTAATAAGAATTAGATAAACATTTATTTTAAATGTGTGTTTTAGTTTAACTTTACGATTTATTTAGAGATTCATTCTCTTACGCTCACTCCCAGTTTCGTAGAATGCCGAGAGAATGCCTATGCTGTTCAATAACGAATTTGTATGTATATGTGTATAGCTCCGGGTAGCAGTTGTAGCAAAGCAGAATGTGATCAAGCGAGAAGAAATATGTGTGAGTTTTGTGCTTCTTGCTATGAAAACAGAAAAACTCACGCGTGAGTTTGTTCTGCATAGGATCAAGTTGACATGATTCACAGTTGATTTTGATTTTTGATGAGTTTTTAGATTTCGAGTTTTTAACGTCACTGCACCTAGGCTTCGCGAATGACTTCGAAGTAATTACTAGAAACTTTGCGACGACAGAACTAAGCGAATCGATGCGTCGAAAACCAAATAAATGTATGCAGAGGTTCAAGAGAGCACGACGTTCGCCTCCCACGGACAGCGTCTCAACTCAATCAACTTGTCTCAAACAATCAACTTGAAAAGGTTGGCGAATTTATTTGTTTGGGGTCTCTGGCTACCACTGAGTGAAGTGTAAAGTGATTCAACGAAGCATTTAAGTCGGCGTTACGATGGCGTTGCGTCATGTTAAGATGTTTCGGTTAAGGAGCATACGCTATCCCACGAAGCAGACAATGTAATCCAATCCAATGCTCCGAACCAACGCCAATTAGACCGGTAGTACTTTGCGGACCGACTTGAAATCGTTCCGATGCTTACGAAAAACATGTGTATACTTGTCGAACGGAGTTGTGAACTATTTTTGGGGAGCACAAACGGAAAGCAAAGATGAATCACGACCAGGAGCCACTCCTTGGAGAGATTCTCATCGCACACCTGACAAAAGTCGGGAGGCCGGCACGTAGCGAGGATGCTAGACGACGACAGTGTGCCGAAATCTGTTCTCTTCAAGAGCCCCAACAACACCAGCAGTAGAGGGGCTCAGCATGTTAGATAACTCAACCAGACCGAAGTTGACTTGCGAGTGTCGAAACGTTCAAGGAATTGGCGACAAGCAGCCGAAGACCGAGTAGAGTGTAAAAGAGTTCAACACATGCCACCCCGTCTCTAAGCAGCGAAGAAGAGAAGGTTCGGCCAATCAAATTTTGGGAAATTTGAAGAACTAGTTATTATTTACAATATTTTGCTGAATAAAGTTACGACGCTACAATGCTCGTACCTCATTAGTAACTAAGTGCACGTTCATTTAGTCACTAATGAGTTAAGAATACAGTTTTTCGGTTGTTCATTGCACCTTGCCACCACCGTGTATGAAATGGGGAAGAAAGCCACTAGAGAGAAGCGCCCAATATAGCTCTAGCTATCTCAAGCCCCTAGCTAGCACCTTCGCGTGGCAATACCCGGAAATACTTCAATTTATAATTAAGTAGCCGAGCTAGGAAATGAGCGGTCGTGTGGTTTTCGGCTTCTAATCTTACAACTGTAGTTTCAGGCAAACCATTGAACCACACGACTGTATTTTCAAGTATTATCCGCATATTATTTAAAGTAATATATTTCGTAGTTAGTGTTTTTAATCTATTTCCAGAGAGCGTAGAAAAGCACCATATCCTATTGCAGCCTGGCTTCTGGTCCAAATGCCATTAGTTCATCCCCGAGGATCCGGAGTATCACTTAACCTTTATTAACGAAGATACTTCTAACGACAGTAAATATCTCATTATCTATATGGAAAGCGTTTGGTACGGGACATCCACGTTTTCTTCATTCCCCTTGATTGCAAGGAGTAGAATGAAATTAGGTGTTATTTTCGCTTTTTCGGATGGTAAATGGTTGAATAATGCGCTGCAGAACCACCATGAGGTTCCACAGCCTCTTATTTAGCAACTCCTATCTCGACCTCCTCGTGGTACCATCCGGGATACGTTCCTTAGTGGAAATTGGACAACCGATGGAAACTAGGGTCGTATGCGGACAGAGAAGGGGGCACTCATGCGAAGGCTGAAGTGTAAACTCTCCGCCTGCAGGACGGTTCTCTTGACTCCCAAGAACCAAAGCAGAGGGTGCAAAGCCCCTAAAGGAGATGGTTGTAAGAGCTGTTATCCATGGCTATTATGTAAAAACTTGAATGGATAAACCCCTAATCCAAGGTGTGACGCGACCCGTGCCGAGGGATGAATGGTGGAGGGGGTTCTATAAATTCTCTCGCCGCTACGGAGCCTGTGGAGTACCAGGGCGCCCTCCACGGCAATTTGCCCTTGCTGCATCAAGGCGGTCACTGATGCAGTGGACGATTTCTTACCGTGCAAGCTATCTCTGCCGAAAAACAAAGAAACGAATGAGGTGGAGAGGAGAGTAGGGGAGAAGCAGGACTTGAACGATGCGCTAGCAGGGGTTCAGTCCTGATCCTCGTCTATCCTCAACACGCCGACTCGTTGTGAGTCGACAAACGAAGATGTGGCTTCAAAACTTTCTACTCACGGGTCGAGATTCACTCTGCCTGATCTCTGACTGTGTGCTGGAGGGTGGGCTGAAACAAAAGGAGAGCCGAACAGTTATGGCCAGTAGGATGGCTGTACAATCGCTCAAACAATCTAAATAAATATACAACGTCGAATATCCACCTCTAGGTTACTCAAAAGTTGCTGAGTCTTAATAAGAGAGATCTCACTAAGCTTGCCGGTCTTGCGACAGGATATTGTCCGAGTAAATATCATCTCCGGAATCTCAGTTTCGTACAAGATGATGTTTAACTTTGGAACCCTTGCTCTGCAATCCTGGAGCACAAATAGTACGCAGACTGCAGTATCTCAAAAAGGGGAGATCTGGTTGGCGTCGCCGATCAGGGTACTAGGTTCATAAACCTTGTCATCCCTGATTGGCACATGTTTCGCTCCAGCTACCAGCCTGTCACTTCCTCAATAAGTGATAGGTAAGCTTGAAGCGTATAGTAAAACAATAAAACGGGACATACCACAATAGTTCAAAATAATGGACGCAGTGGTAAGAGTACCCAACAGAGGAGAAGAAGGTGTTATTTCTGGTTCCACTTGATTCCTTGGAATCCTCTCTGTGGTACATGCTACGCAGTTTGCCCGGTTGGAATGTCTGAAATAGGCGACGTCCCAGAAAATCGGAAAATTTTCTTTGGAGTTTTATGGGAAAGTAGAAGTCCTCAATTTTTTTGAATTTTGTTTTCGTTCATAAGTCCGTTAACCAATTTTGGTCATAAAAGCCATCATAAGAGTATAATAAATCCCAAATTGTTACTTAAAAAAACGCAATTATTGAAAAAAGATTAAAAATAAAATGCATTTACTGAAAATATAATTGTATTTCTAACTAGGCTACAAATAAAATGAGCAAAACATCTTGTTGATTTGACAGCACCTAATTGCTGCTACCAAGCGACAACCTGGACGTCTCCTATCCTGATACTATTAGTGAATGAAAGCGTTATAATAAAACTGCGTAATTCCCGAGTACATAAAGTTGTATTCCATCAATGGTTGTGTCCATTCATATCTCTGATACTACCAATATCCGCGTTCAACACCACAGAAATAAACTTCAAATATTTCCAGTGAGCGTCATGATCATGATGATGACGCTGATGATGCAGATGACGATATTCATTCAATGATGACAAACAACCTGGTTTACAGCAGGTCAGAAAGGGACAGTATGGTATCTTCGTTTTATTTTTCTACTTTTTTGCTGTCTGGAATACCGTACGTGCGCGACGGGCAAGCTCGTGCACGACGGAGAGATAAAGTGACCTCGTTACCTCATATATGACTCGTGCACTGTAGCCCCACACACTAACCAAATACGCGGTGCACTATGTCTTATCACATGGCCATTGTCGCCGTCACTGCGGCGGCGCGGTCGACTGTGTCATGTGTAGTAAAGCCTATTTAACAGAACGGAATACCTACAGACGGTCGACGGTGGCTGGACAGGGGGATACAAGGGCTGTTCGCTCGTGGCTGTACTTAGAGGTTGCGTTGGATTTATTGCTTCTACTAAATAATGATAATCAGAAGAGACTTGGATTGAGAGCTGATATCCTGCTAATCCTATCAATTTAAGCGCACAGTAATCAAACCTGTTATACTGATATTCGACCCACCGACCGCCGTTCTTCAGGTTCAACATGTGGTAGAGAGCTAAACAGTGTACTAACACTCATCGTCATCAGAGAAAAACTTCGACAGCTTCAGTCTGAAAGCACTATAATCTCGCATACTCGCATAGCTCGATAATAGCTAGCCATTTGTATCGACCCATACGATTTGAAACCCGTTCGGGCATGAGAGGAAAGGTTGAACTGTTTGCTCTTTTATTTACGAAATGTCAGCAAAGCGCGTCGCGACGATCATGGTACCGTGGCAGGTACGACGACAACAGAAAATATCAAACCAAACAAAACAGAACCGGAACACATGGTCAAGATCGGCAGAGAAGAGCAAGCAGTTTTCGCTCCTGCGCATGTCGAGAGCAACGGAGGGCATCCGAGCTGGTGTGTGAAAATATCAGAACGGTTATTTATTTTTTTTATTTCGTTGGCCACGGGTGAACTCGCCGAGATCTGCTGGCTTAGCATCAGTAGCCGGAGAAACGACGAAATGGCTCTTGTGCTCGGCTCGCTTGGTGTAGCGTTGGCTGAGGTACTGCCATTTGAATGCACCGGGAAAGGTTAGCGGGATCAATGGGGCATCGCAGCTGCGCAGCAGCAGCGGCAGCATCCGGAGGGCGAACGATCAGAGGTCAACCCACCGCTGTCATCATACACTTCGGTCGGCGGCCCGGCGCGACGGGTTGGTCAGAACAGTTCTATTTATAGCTGAATGTATCGAACGAACTCCGCCGACTGGTTGACTTTCGAGAGGAAATTATCATCGGCAGCAGCAAGCAGAACGTCAGCCGGAGGTCAACGATTGATTTTTACTCAAAAAATGAGAAGATCAATCACATGTAATTTCGTTTACCTCATCGGGTATCTTTGATTAAAGTAAATTGTTTAAGCGTGCAGCAAAATAATAGCAAAAACAGTAAAATTATCCGTTTTTTTGATTTCATGTTTTGAAGACCAAACAGCTTGCCGTTTTTTACATTGTTCTGGAAATATTCTTTTTTTGAGACAATTTTTTAAAGAAACAAAACAGCGATATGCAATGGAGACGCATGGTGTTTTATTTCTCCCTGTAAAGAAACGGATGTTTCGGAGTAATGTTTTCAAAATGAAGGGATTAAATGATGTAGAATGTTTGTCATTATAGAAAAAAAGCGAATGCTTAGCCTGTTTAAAGAAATTTAGTCGAATATTTAGTCTGCTCAAAGAAATGCAATGTCCAAATGTCCACTTATTGATATGCGAACATGTTTCATGATCAAATACAATTTATTAAAACAAGGTACTGAATTCGTCGACCGGCTGAAGAATAAAAATACGAGAAAAATTATTTATTTATTCGATATGTTATTCATTACTCAAATAATAGGCAGAAAAATATATCAATTCGTGTTACCACACATAGATCTTTATTTATTGTCTTACATTTTTCTACAATTGAATTGAAGGCCCACCAAAAAGTGTCAAACTACTTACGTTTCATTCTTTGCAATCAATAATTTCCAAGCACCACCACCAGGGCCGCTTTTCGAATCTTTGTTCAGAAACGTTTATGAGCCGAGTGTCCGGTCATATAACAAGTTGCGAGAATACCACTTCAGCACTTACGCACGGATGATTTTAATATCATAAACAGCACATAAACAGCACCTTTGATCGTCACCAGCCAGCGATAAAAATGAGAACAGTAAAATAACAGGTACTCAAACCGCGGAAGCTGTAATGTCATCACCACCGGGGCCAATAGCAAAAGCTTCTGGCACAATAGCTGACATTTTCTGCCCATGATCATAAGACCACTAAAGGAAACGATATTAGCATCATCATAATTTGACAGAACGAAATGTTTAGCACCATCCGAGTGTATTCACTGTTGTTAAAAGTGAAATACTCAACGCACTGCATTGTGAAACTCCTCGAAGAACAGCAGATACAAACTTTCTGGACCAAGAGGGACAAAACTTGCCTAGTCAAGCAATGAATAAACAACTTCGATATATTGATTGTAGTAACGATCCTATTTTACTTCCATAAAGCACACCAGAATAAGTTACACACGTGGGGCTGCATGCTTATAATGTAAACTCGGCAATTACAGAGTGATCTGATGATCAAATTTCACTTTACATGAATTTAAAGTCTGGTTAAAGGGAAATCTGGACGCTCCTCGTGCGTCACTGGTACGCTCCTTGCGGTACGAGCTGGAACCATTTGACATAACTTTGTTTACATGTTCATGAAGAACAACTGGTGCAAGTTCCTTAAAAGTATTCTCCTATGTTGCGGAGCAATACAGAAGGGAACTCAAACAACGTAAACAAAATCTCACACAAACTTCTGGGAAATCCATATGGTATGGATCAAAGTTGGCCAAAGTGCTAAAGTTGCCAAAATCAATAGTGTGTACTGTTCTGAAGCGTTAGGAAGGATAACTTACGTGTGAAAAAGCGGCAAAGAACTTGAAAAAACCCGGAACTAGAGGCGGAAAGTTGAGGAGGAAGATATTTAAGACCAGCGTTAAGTCCAACCCTGGAATCTTCATTCGGAATACGGCTAGAAGGTGCGATGCTAACTATGAAACCACGCGGGATATCCATGCTCTAGAAGGTTATAGGTCTCACAGTGTCAGTAAACGTCCAACTCGGCACTGGAGGCGGAATTTGGTAGCCAAGAAGCATACTAGGCGTTTGTATAAGCAAGTTTTGACGAAATTCAACGGATGTATTTTGATGGACGAGTAAACCTACGTGAAAATGGATTTCAAGCAAATTTCCATTCAAAAATTTTACAGTCCCAAAAAGTTATTTTGATTTTGACTTCTCAGCAAGAACGAGGAAAAATCCGTATTAGTACTAATAATACACCCTATGAGTTGTGCTTCGCGTCACATAAGCTTATTATCCTACGTTACTCTCGGAAAATCGAGGGACAAGTTAAGTTTTACTTGACCTGTTATTTAGAACTATGAGATTCCTTCGTGGTTATTTCCGAGCAATCCCGGTTAACGCGATAGCAAACTAAAAGGCCGAACAGAATGCCGCATCCACGCGTCCGTCAGCATTATTTCGATGAGTTTACTGTCAAATTGACGCTGACGGATGCGTTAACGCAGTATTCTGTTTGGCCCTTAAACCAACCTGATCAGGTCATATTTTCGTCGATAAAAATACTGCACTATTGTATCAAAACCTTTGGACGTGCCGATCCAGACACGACTGAATGAAAAATTCCGTATGACTGAATGGTTCACGAGATTAACACCGAAAGCCATGACCACGTACTTGCAGAACCTCACGTACTAAGATTCCGATACAATCCCCTTAAATGGAATAAATCTTCTACCGCGAACACACACGACAAAACGTAGCTAATTCCTGACGCGATGCGAATGACGGATTGCGGATTTCGACACAGGCCTCCTCAACTCAAAACTCCTCTTTAGACTGATCCAGCGTCTACTGTAATATGATCGAAATTCGCCTTCAACCTACCCTAGCGGCACACTTCCATCACATTCAGTTATGGCAACTCTTTAATGACTATTGCTGGTCTTATACAGGTTGCAGAAACTTAAAACAATGGAGGTAGTGAAGAGGATGGCCGAATTAACCAGAGCGTATCCCGTCCTGCAAGAGGAATTCCAATTTTTTTTATTTGGTATGAACATTCATTCAGACTCCTTCATTGGTCATAATTTTACAGGACTTGACATTTTCAGCCAGCCATCCTCCAAACATTGACTGTTCGAGCATCCTTATCGACAGCGTACATCCAACGGATACGGGGTCTGCCTCGGAATCGTTAGTCTCTATCGGGGTTTGGGAGATTTCGTGATAATGGTACCACTCCCCTGCATGCCAGTCGAAAAGCACCTTCCAATGTAATGTTGAACAGCAAATTCGATAGTCCGTTATCGTCCCGTTCAAACTATTTGCGGTCAGGAACGAGTCCGATGTCTCACCCGCTGTTCTGACGCTTGACGTGAAACGATCATGGGTGGTACGTATCACCCTGATTAGCTTTGTTGCACAGCCTTGTTCGACCATAATCCGCCACAACGCCTTTCGCTTAACTGAATCGTTCACCGCATTTAAATCTATGAACAGATGCTGAGTTTTCAAGTGGAGCATGAATGAGACCTTCAAACTAGTCCTTTTCAGTCTATATCTTTAGTATGACCTGATAGAATAAACAATACAGCTGTTCGCTCCCGATTTTTAAAAGTTCAGCGGAGATGCAACCCTTTCCAGCTGCATTGCCGTTTTGCAGCTCTTTGATCGCTTTTTACCTCGTCTTGGTCCTTCATCCTCAATCATTAGTCTGTTTCTGTCGACGGTCCATTTTGTCCACCATTCCATCTTGTCCATCATTCAGCAGCACATAGGAGTGTTGTTTCCAATACCTAGCCAACTCTGATCTTTTGATAACCGTCTTTATCATTGTACATAGCAGGTGAACGTCTCATATCGTTCCTATTATGGAAGCATTTCTCCACCTCCGCGAGAACGCATTGCCACTGCTGGCGTTTATTACCATGTTGGAGTCTCTCTTCGGTAGCTCTAGCATTCTCTGGGTGCATACATTGCAGCCATCAAATGAGCTCTGACTCGGCTCTTCTCATCGGTTACTTGCTGGCATAGCATAACCACACCGCAGCACTCGAGTGTATCTTCGAGTTTGCCAGATAAACCGTACAAATGTAAAAACCCTGCGTCTAAAGTCCTGTAAATATACATTTTTTTTCATGTGTGGACTCATCACTGCAACCAGTATAGTTGATCTATTGTGATATCGCCCGGGTGTTTGCTGTATGACCCGCACTGGATTTCTTTTTGCTATAATCGCTATTAAGTGAGCGATATGCTCAATAAATTGTATGCGTGCTTGTGTGTATTGGGGTGTATCCTTCCTTCAAAACTTGATCTACTTTACGCACTTATTCCTCGCTACCAGTACTATCCCATATTATAGCCGTCCCTGCCCAAGTAACAATTTTATTACACTCTTATGATGGCATTTAAGACCAAAATTGGTCTTGAAGACCACCATAAGAGTACGACTCTCACAATGTTGCTTGGGTGGTGAGGACTCATTCGTACCTCTGACCAGACCAGTACACTTAATTATAGGAGGAACATTTGCACTGTCAAGAGGCTTCAGAGGGTAAATATAAAATTCAGCACGAAGGAAGGGTAAATGGAGGGACCTGAGAATAAACCCATGCTAAAGTCACTTGACATCGAATGGCTTGATTCTACTAAGATTCGAACCCACGTCCACTCACTTGTAAAAACAGACTTGGTAACCTTGCAGCTACAGAGACCCCCAAATATAAGTAATGCATAACAGAGGGTGCTGGAAAATGTGTAAGATGATATTTTTTAAAGGATTTGCTTCTAAGTGTCATGTCAGTTGCCCAAGTAACAACGATAGCTGAATAACAAGAGCATTCACATGGCATGGCTATTTACGAGTTGGTTTAAGGCAATCAAAGTTGCATAAAGTAAGCACTCAAATGGTGTTTAAATAAGCGATGTTTAAGCTACTTTAAGTTTTTCAAACAAGTTCTCTCCCAAAAACTGATAAATAACCTTAATAGCGGATTTTTCTGCTAAACAAACATGCTTCTAAACAGCCATAAACATCAAACCGTCTTACGGCTGCTTAAAGGTGTTAAAGTTTAGAGTGAAAGCTTTCATTAGACTCACAGCTTTCAAACTGCTTTAAAGCTGCTTAAGGGTGTTAAAGTGGCTTTACAAACTTCTATCAAGTTTTCTTTCGGCTCACAGCACACATAGGGTCAGATCATAGAATTTCGCAATTCGGCTGACAGCAAAAGTTTGTCAGTTATCGACATTATCGACTGCTTCACGCCACGCGGGCAAGGCTTCAGATGTAAAGATATTCTCACTATCTGTTCTGCCGATGCAGATGCAGATCATACGCTGCTCGGTGCAGTGCTCATGGATCAAAAGACAGCGGGTTCAATTCCCGGAAAAAAGACTAGCTAGCTTACTTAGACGAATTAAAGTTATTCGGAATTAAAAATATCGCGTTCACGGCAAAATAAAAATGACGCGTTCCATTTTTCTAAATTTAAAAATAGATTTTTTTTTCGTTGCATAAAGGTTGATGAAGCGTTTATTAAGCGAATGGAAAAGCAGATTGCAAAACAATTTCTCGTTCTAAAAATAGAATTGACAGCATTGCGCAAAATAGCTATTTAAAAGCGCAAAAAGGTTTCTATTAAGCTTCATTGCAGGTTCGAAAGCAGTTATTAATTAGCCTGAAGCTTGATAAAATCACCAGATTTAGATGTTTAAGAGCTGAAGAAAGGTTTTTATTACTAAACCTAAACCATAGATAAGCCACAGGTTGAATAAAATCAGCTATAAAAGCGTTTGATCAGCCTGAAATTGTTACTTGGGTGATCAGTGGCATTATCGATGAAAATGTGCATCATCATCATCGGAACATAATCAACTCGATATCTTCGACTGGAGTTATATTCCATGACCACCGACAAGGTACTTGCGTTGATTCCATCGTCAATGCAAAAATCACTCATTTTTCGAAAGAGCATGTTTCGCAACAAGGTCACACTGCAGCGCGTGAGAGCGACATTCGAGTTGAGTTTAAACCCGAACAAATGTAAAAACGCTGTAGTAAAAAAACCCTACAAATATATATTACTTCGCAACATGCAAAATAGTGGATATTAGTATGCATGTGTCTTCCTCAAGTTACCAAAAGTTCCGAAAAAAGGGGATTTTTTGGATTAATCAGCCAACGAAATGATGATGAATTAAACTCCATTCAACTTTTAAGTATTTAACTTAATTTTTAAGTAATTAGCCGTACTGTCAGGTTCGAATTTGATGATTAAACTTCTAAGGGAATACAAAGCAACTTTAACAACAACAACAGAACTAGAAAGTTCGCAAAAAGCTCACTTAAGTCGCTATATATAACACTGTTCAACTCTAAAAGAAATTCCAATAATCTTAAAATAAAAAAGATTGGGGGATTTTCCCACTTCCTGTTTTGTAGATTCATGGCATTTCCTATTTAAACTAATTTAAACTAATTTCAATTATTTTATTTAATGAAAGAATCGACTGTTTTTTTTATCAATATTAATTTATTGTAAATTACCACGAACCACCAACTAAAAAGTACTCCCTTTCGGTGACTTCGATGCATACCACTGCTCCGTTGCTGGAATATGCATTGATTTTACTCTTTGTGCTAATTTCTCATTTACCGCAGCCCCGAAACGAACTTACACTCAAGAACAACTCTTCGGCAAAATTCATGTCACTAGCGGCGACAGAGATGGTGCTATGCATCAGGATAGGCTTGCAACGCGGAACGCTCGGGTTCAAAACCAGCAGCGGTAGGTGGTAGTTAGAGTTTTTTAAATGGTTTATCTTAATCGCCTGAACCGAGTTTACAGAAGTTAGGAGGAGGCGGAGATAGAAAATAGAAAAGTATAAAAATAGAACTTGAAGTGCTATTTTATAAATTTTTGACAAAGTTTCTTTAGAAGCTGCTTAGCGCTCTATACAGCGAACTCAAGACAACTTTGAAGCTCGGTTGATTACAGGTAAAGCTGCTTAGCAAGCTATAGATCTATAGACATAAAACTTATTAACCTTCCTTAGACACCATTATCCGAACTCTTATTTACTATCAAGTTGGATGTTGAACTTTCAAGCTGCATATTGAACATTCAAGTTGCTAAAGATATTTACGGTACTTTATTGAGAATGAAGTTAAGTTTACAAATGAAGTGTCTGGTTGTCCAGCATGAAGGTTCTGCGGAACTAAATTTGAACCAAATATGAACTTCCAAGTTCATTCCTTAAGTAAGATTCGAACTTTTGGTTGCTTGGGTCTATTTTAATCATCTCAAAACCATTTGTGCTATTGGGAGTTCAATGAACGTTATCCACCGCGCAACTCAAAAATGAAATGCTCTTTCATGGTTGCCGGATCGAGTTTGATATTATTGGAAGAAATTACACGGAAATCATAAAGTTTTAGTTACTTTTGGCGACACAATTATGTGAACAACATGTTTTTTTACAACATTATGGCAACAGTTCTAGCGCGGTGTTTGCTTCAACGCGGTGTTACCTTTAGGCCGCGTTTAACCTTGGGTAAAGCTTCCAAAATACTCTTTAGTTCTTTGGCAAGCAACACCCAGAACGAAAAAAGAATGTTATCATTAATCTTTCATTCGCCCTTTTCACAGCCATGATACAAATATCAAAATCCGTAGTGTAATATTTTTTATTTTAACATTATATTACTTCTAGCAGCATAGAGCCAGTGTGGCCATAACAAAAATTTCTTTCCTCTGTACTCGGTCCTGGGCTACTCGTAGCCAATTCGTTTAGCGTTTCGACACACGCAAGTCGGCTTTAACATAGTCGTTCTATCACAGTCGTTTTGTCCGGAATCCTTGCAACGTAGCTGGCCAACGTTGCAACTCGTGGTTCAGGGTGGCGTAGACACTCTCCACTATCCGTTTGCAATCCGCCAAAACCAGTCAAAGCCTCCTTTATTCCAAAACGTTCAATTCCGTAAGCACTGTAAGTTCCTGTCTCAAGTCCGTAGAAAACTACCGGTCTGATTAGCGTGTTGTACATCCTCAGCTTTGTGCAGTGGCATATGCTCCTATATCGGAGCGTCTTGCAAAGGTAAAAGTAGTTACTGTCCGCGGGAGGCAAACGTTGCTTTCTCTCAAACTTTTCCTACCATATATTTGGTTCTCGACCCATTGATTTGTAACTGAATCTTCCTAGCCTCCGTTTGTAGTCTGGTGTAGATTGCCTCTGCTGTCCCAAGGTTTCTAGTGATGATGTCGAGGTCGTCTGCGAAGGCTAGGAGCTGCCTACTTTTGCTGAAGATCCTTCCTCTCATTGCGATACCGGATCACACCTTCAATAGCGATGTTGAATAACATACAGGACAGTCCATCCCCTTGCTGAAACCGTCTGCGCGATTCGAAGGATCTCGAGAGTGCCCCGAAATACACAAGTAGCACATCACTCGCTCCAGATCGCGTCAGTTCGTCCGAAAAACCGTTCACGTGCGCTATTTTCCATAGTAATTACCGCTCGACTGTATCGTATGCTGCCCTCAAATCCACAAAAATATGATGCGTGCGCACGTTGTACTCCCGACATTTCTCGAGAAATTGTCGCAGAGTGAAAATTTGATCCATAGTAGTAGGAGCCACCATAAAGCCCACCTGGTACTGCCCTACAAGTTCTCTTGCTATTGGGGATAGGCGACGTAACGAAATCTGCGAGAGCACCTTGCAGGCAGCGTTGACCAGCGTAATGCCGCAATAATTACAGCAATTGTACCGACCGTCCTTTTTGTAGATGGGACAAACCACACCTTAAATCCCGTCCGGCGGTAGTTTCTCCTTCTCCCAAATCCTTGAAATTATCCGGTGAAGTGAAGTTGCTAGTGGTTCGATTGGCCATTCTTGTGGAGTTTGCCCGGAAGTCGATCCTTTCTGTTAACACCATTATTCTTCAACTGAACGATTTCTCGCCGAGCGCCTTTGAAATCGGAAACCGGGACCCTGTTATCGTTTGCAGGTACTCGCAGATTAACCCACGCTCCGTCTCCATCTGTTATAACGCCGTTGAGATGCTCATCAAAGAACTGCTTCCACCTGTCTACCACCTTCCGCTCGTGTATAAGCAGGTTTTCCTCCTCGTCCCTACACATATCAGGCTTCGGTGTGTATCCTTTACGAAATTGGACCTTCTTCGCACCTTCTCGTAGAACTTGCACGTCTCACAATTCGTATGCATTATATGTTATTCATTTTTGTACGCCCAGTTAACTTCAAAGTATGATGCTGGATGCACAAACAATCATCCTGTGTTGAGATCTCTGCTGGGTGAAGCTTTCGGAGATAGGATCATTGCACTAGCCCGTAACTGTCCTGTGCTTTAATAACCAGCAGCGAAATCTGCGAAGACAGAGACTTTGTGTCGATAAACAATGATCAAGTCTTAAAGACGTTTATACCCTCTTAAAGATCGTTTATAAGTCGCATCCTACGCAAATTACCTCGTATGAAGACATGTCGGTTTGAGTTTACGTATTGCTCCATGAGAAAATCATCATTACCGCGTTATACACCTGTTTTGGTAATTGGGGCTGTCTAGTCAATGTTACAAAATTAAATATTATTAATTGTTAATCGATTTCTGCCCCACGGCGGTAACCTCAGCTTCATTTCGCTTAACATCATATCATATCAATATTCAAAATAACTCGCCAACCCTTTTTGAATTGTAAATTATCCGGCACTGCCTCGGTAATGCTCATTAAAACGATGCACACTGTCAAAATGCTGTTTATTACTTTCGATCATCTCCGTCCTCTTTCACTGTCGAAAATTCCTTTCATGGAGCTGTTCCGGCTTGATCCGTGGTGGGTATTTTGTTTTGTTTTTAAATAATCACATTTTC
Source organism: Sabethes cyaneus (assembly GCF_943734655.1). Taxonomy (NCBI): domain Eukaryota; kingdom Metazoa; phylum Arthropoda; class Insecta; order Diptera; family Culicidae; genus Sabethes; species Sabethes cyaneus. Next base: position 149,229,745 of record NC_071355.1, on the reverse strand, counting down.
CGCGCCCAAATAACTGCCGAGCTGCCACTTTGCAATGTTAAGTGTCGACTATAACAATTATCATCACTCGGTGATGCACTTTATGCCGGCACCTGACGCGGACGACGACGACGACGACGAAGATGATGGTGATGCTCGTCGGATCGCAGCTGCAAGAACAAGTGAAATTAAAAACCCAAACCTCAAACCGACTATTAAAATGACACATCAAGTAAAACTGTCAAAAGTCGTCAATGCTGGCCACATCTTCGGTAGCACCGCTGGATGACGCTACTCGCACGCGTACTATTGCTGGCTGCGCGATCGCCGCGATTCCTTATTTATCAACATCCCATTATCTATACCTATAAAGAAGGATTTCTGTCTGTCTGTCTGTCTGTCTGTCTGTCTGTCTGTCTGTCTGTCTGTCTGTCTGTCTGTCTGTCTGTCTGTCTGTATTTTGTTCCTTATAGAATCGAAAACTACTGAACCAATCGGCGTGAAAATTTGCATGTAGAGGTTTTTGGGGCCAGGGAAGGTTTTAGTGATGGTTAGAGACCCCTCCCCCCACTAAGAGGGGGGGCTCCCATACAAATGAAACACAAATTTCTGCATAACTCGAGAACTATTGCTTGATTAGAACCAAATTTGGCATGTGGGTGTTTTCGGTGACAAGAATTTATTCTAGGGTAATTTGAGACCCCTCCCCTCTTTATAAGGGGAATTATAACTCCTCTCCCCTTTAAGAGGGGGGGTTTCCATACAAATTTCCTCATAACTCGAGAACTAATCAAGCAAATGGAACCAAATTTGGCATGTGAAAGTTTTCGAGGGCAAGAAAATTTTCTATGTTGAATTAGGACCCCTCCTCACTTTAAGAGGGGGGGCTCCTGTACAAATGAAATACCAATTTCCTCATAACTCGAGAACTAATCAAGCAAATGGAACCAAATTTGGCATGTGTGTGTTTTTGGAGACAAAATTTTTTTCTATGATGAATTGGGACCTCTCCCGACTTTAGGAGGGGGGGCTCCTATACAAATGAAATACAAATTTCCTCATAACTCGAGAACTAATCAAGCAAATAGAACCAAATTTGGCATGTGGGTGTTTTCGGTGACAAGAATTTATTCTATGGTCCCTCTTTATAAGGGAAATTGTAACTCCTCTCCCCTTTAAGAGGGGGGGGCTTCCATACAAATTTCCTCATAATTCGAGAACTAATCAAGCAAATGGAACCATATTTGGCATGTGGGTGTTTTTGGAGGCAACCATTTTTCCCATTATGAATTAGGACTTCTTACCTTTTTAGGAGGGGGGGGGGGCTCCCATTCAAACGAAATACAAATTTGCTCATAACTTTAGAACTAATCAAGCAAATGGAACCAAATTTGGCATGTGAGAGTTTTAGATGGCAGAATTTTTTTTCTGTGGTGTATTACGACCCCTTTCCCTTTTAAGAGGGTGGGCTCCCATACAAATGAAATACAAATTTCCTTATAATTTGAGTACTAATCAAGCAAATGGAACCAAATTTAGCATGTAGGAGATTTTTCAGTCTTGAATTTATTTTATGATAGTTAGAGACCGACCTCTCACCCCTGTGGTAGGGAGATATGGACTCTCATACAAATAAAACAGAAATTTTTGCGAAACTCAAAAACTAATCCAACTCGAGAAATTCGAGACTCTTCCATAAAACATTAATCAATAACAAGACCACAAAAACTATCTATAGTAACACTAGATCATTCAGGACGAGCCGGTCGCGAGTGTTGCCGGTGACCCGCCGTCGGAAGCGCCGCCCACTGGGGGGCTTGCAAAACTCGAGATAGTGACAAAGATCATCCGAGATTCATGATTTATGTACAACACAGGTTAATTTGTGGCAATACGAAGTTTGTCGGGTCAGCTAGTACACAATAAATGAAAAAAATACGCGATATTTTCGATCCCCGCGACACACCGCGGACTGGACGGGACTAGCAAGTGTATGTGCCTGTTTGGCTGGCTGTCTGCCTGTCGGCCTGTCGGAGTGCATGTGGTGTAGTGCGTTCGATAGAAGATTCAGCCATCGCACATCGGTAGAGTTCAATTACACCGACTCGCGCGGTAAATACAAAAATTAATTTCTGACGAAAAACGTTCGCCTTCCAAACGTTGTGTTGGATGGACGGTGGGTAGGAAGGCCGGCAGGGAGTTGTAGAACTGCGGGTCGAAGAATGGGTGTGTGCCGCATGAGCGGACTACGGCATGCAGTGAATTGACACCGCTGCTGACCGGATGTATGTGACCGGGAAAGCGGCAGCAGAACCTCTCAAGACACAGGTCTCTCATCAGTCAGTGTTGTTGTTGTTGTTATTATTGTTATAATATGGCAGCGGAGACTTCGAGAGCCAGGCACATATGTACACACCGCACCATCCATCCTGTATGAAAGAGAGGAAACAGCACAAAGTTCATGAGTCAACAAAATTGAACCCGTCGTGGCCTGCGCGGCGCGATTTGGTGGCTGGTCGGTGACTCGAAGATTCTCGGAACTGACAAAGACTTGCGGCAAACTGCGCATTGGCTGCAACGATGGTACCTATGGATGATGGGTTCTACTAGCGCTCAAAACGGCTGACCGGATTGCTCTACTCCGTGATATCTCGCACCGCTTCCTGCCGAGCCAACCCCCTGTCACCGAAGCGCAGATGTCGTTTTGTTTTTCTTTTTTTTTTTTTTGTTCCTTGTCTACATTCTGAGTTATTGTGTACGTACAGGTAATCTGCCGGTTCTGCTCGTGTGCTGCTTCGAACCGGATCGGTCAGATAGGCAATGAACATCGGTAATATGAGTGAGCGTGAAGAAAAACCGGACAACTGTATTGTTACAATTATTATTTGCACTCTAATGTCACCTGATAGGGCGCAGAGGTGAAACGGGTTGAATCGCAGGCTCGGTTTGTGTGGGTTACAAAAATACAACGATAGAGGCATACGGGTGCCGGAATGCCATGTGTGCTTTCGGACGAATCGTGCTACCCATTGTGGTACCCGTGTTCAATCGAACGGATAATCTCAGCTGTGATAAATTTATTTAGGGAACAGTCAATTTTATTTGAAATAAATTATATTGAAAATTGATTTTTTCGCAATGACAAACAAATCTCGTATAAAACATTTAGTAGCTGTTTTACTTTTCTAAATATTATGATCAAAAGTTAAATTATCAAAATCAAAATGAAAATATTATTAACGGAAAGTATCAGCTGCGTATAACCATCGTACGATTTCACAAATGGAAAATGAACCCGAATGAAAAGGATGCTAGCCGATAAACAAAAATTCCATAACGTATTCTTCGTCATCGTCAGATCTGTATCAGGCTGATAAAAAAAATTGTACTGAAACACACAGACCATTGTGGTTCATTCATTTCTGTTCCTTCATCAGGTGTTGAACGTTATCTACCGCAAACAACTGTTTAGGTTAAATCCATGTCGTCAGACAAACTAAAAACTGGAAAGTATTTTAAAATCTAGTAGGTAGGGGAGTGTCGTCGTGGTTGGGCCACGTTTTGGAATTCGCCCATAACTTTCATTTCATAAGGAATTTTGGAAAACTAAATACATTGTTACAAAGGTCTAAGAATAAGGTATATTTCTGGAAAGTTTTGAACTGATTGCTTGAAAAATAAAAAAGTTATAGGCATTTACATGAAGACAAAAAATGTTGTCATAGACGCACCATTAGTGGTGGTAGTACCAGTAGTGGTGGAAACTCGAATTATTCCATTGTTTTTGCAGATTTTGGTACAAGTTTGATACTTATCAAATAATCCTGTCACTGGTAGTTCGATACTTATCAAACTTGTACCAAAATCTGCCAAACTAATGGAATAATTCAAGTTTCCGCCACTACTGGTACTACCACTACTACTGGTGCGTCTACCCTAGTCGGGCCATGTTGTACAGCTTGGGCCACCGCTGAAAATCTAAGACATACGTATTAAAATTCTATATAGAGACATTAAAAGAACGAATTCCGTGAACAACGGCTCACAGACCCTATTTTTAATTGCATTTTTGCGAAATTCTGGCGATCTTGTAAAATCAATATTGCTACAATCGCCGTTTCCGAAGTGTACAACTACAATGAAAAAACAACAAAAATCTAGGTTTTTATGGTATTAATTTTGCTTATTTCATCACATTTTACGTGACTGACACTCGCTAGCGATTATTGCGCTTCTGCGCTGAAAAATATGGTGGCCCAACCATGACTACTCAAGTGGCCCGACCTGTACAAATAGCACTTTTCTAGTATTTCACCTTAGCCTTCTCAAACACCTTACTGGAAGGAATTTTTCTATAGTCTTCGTGTGCAGCACAACACACTTCATACATTTTCAAAATTTATCTCGATAATTGCATTTCATGAATCATTTCTTGAAGAAAAGTTCATTGCGCGTGGAAAACTTTTTTTGGAAGATTTAGTCACTGAATTCAGTACGGGTGTTTTGAATACACGATTGAAACTCACAATATTGTGAAAAGTTAGATATCACAGTAAGAAGTTTTACAATGATTGTATCATAGATACCATGAGTTACTGAAACTGTAAAATCGTGATGGCCCGACCATAACAGTGGCCCGACGATAACGACAATACCCTATTTATAAGTTGAGCTAGCTTTTGGCAAGCCATAAAAATAAAAAAAATTGTGCCCAACATTGCATAGGATATTTTATCGATCTTTTCGAAAATAAAGCCTTTTTCGCAATATTTCCAAGTGGTGCTGGGTTAGATCCAATCGTTTGATATCAAAAGAAACATGATAATAGAAACAACCGTTTGTTTGGTTTAAAATTTGGTGCAAGCTTAGCCTAAAAAATTAGTGAGAAATGACTTCTGTTCCATAATCGAACACCATAATAAATGCTTTTGTATGATGTAGAAAACTCAATTTTGTTCCAGCGGAATCCATAGATATCGGTTTTTATATAGGGTAGAGAACCTATTTTAACATCCTGATTTATCGGTTCTTTATTCTGGTTTCAATTTTTCTTTGGTAGAGATGCAGCTGGACAACCTCAAAACATAATGGGACCAGCATATTTACTAAAAATCATCACGTTCGCAAAACGTTTTGCCCGAATCAACCAATATATTTGCTTCGTCAAAATTAACAATATTAGATACAAATAATCCTTCAAGAGTTTCCTTAAATAGTTTTCCATTTTTTCACTTGTCAAGATTATTCGTGTTAGCTTTATATTTTGAGAAAACCCGTTTGCTCAATTTCTGCTGTTCACAAAAGATGACATGTTTCATTTAGTCTAATGAAGATTTATTATTTACGTTAACTAGAACAATTCGTTCCTATTTTGTCAAATACATTTGAACAACCTTCCAAAGATCATCTCATACTGGAAAGCTAAGATGCCGCGCAACTGATGCTCTTCCACTTCAGTGGAAAGTTTTTGGTGGGGTTTGTTTGGTCGACAGTCAGTGAAGGGAAAACTAGAAAAAAGGGTGGAACTACAAACAGCAGCGACGAGTTCACGCAAAGATGCGACTTAGCTGCGAAGCAAGTGGGAAAACCGTTGTTGCAAAGGAGGATGGGCCATGTTCAAGCAATAGGCTGTGGTAAAACGTAAGGCTTAAAATATAGCACGATAAGTCATCAAAAGAATACGTTCCTGCAAACGTCGAATATAGCTGACTTCCAACACTACGATTTTCGCCAATTTGCGCAAAAATAGCTTTCAGTACACCATTTGTGGCTTTATACGTGTGTATCGATATGCTGATCGCTGATGCAATCCGTGTTTCGAAAATTAAAATTAAAAATTATAAAATTTCCAAAATGAGCATCCACTCCACTTTATAAGATGATCCACTCCACTTTATAAGAGGATCCACTCCACTTTATAAGATGAACAGTCTTTAATATGCTATGCACATTTCAATTAAACAAGGAGATTTTTCTGATTCGAAATCGACTTGCGGGGTGGGATTCGATTCATAATTTTAACCAGAGCTTATGGTTTTCGTAAAATACGTGATTTTTTTTAAATGAGAACTACCAGTGACTCCACCGTTTCGACGTATTGGTAAAGTTTTTGAGACACAGTTTAAGTTTTTTACTGTAAAAAATAGAGAAAATTTCATACCAACCAAAATCATCCGATACTGTCATTGTAATAGTCAAAAAAGCCTATACCATTAATGATCCTCCTAAGCTTGAAAAAAATTACGATTTGTAAAAGATTTTTTTTGTTAGATTATGGTCACTTTAACAGCTTGGGTCATTCGTGACTTCTGTGGGGTTGGGATTTGAACCCCGGCCCTCGGCTTGAGAGTTGTAAAAGATTGTTTACAAAGATATAATCTCGTTTTGAGATTTTTAACACGCTTTGTTACATTTTCGTTACAGAACAGAACAGAATGTTTGTTTCTATCTTGATATAAACTAGATATAACTTGATTTGATATACATATTTGTGATATACCTAGTGAAGAATTTGTTACTAATCTAGCTAAGTTTATAACAAAATGCAAAGGACGTTTTGTTAAAAAATAGGGGGAAGTCCTCTACGCCTAGACGCTTTAGGTTTTTAAGGTAAAACTCAAAAAATACCGGCTTTATTACCTCTAATTTCACTTTACTGTATAGAGAAACAATATTATAAGCAAAAAAATACAAAGCAACAAAATTTGCTCTGCAAGGTTAATTTTGAAAGTAGAAAGTAGGGTAAAGAACTAGTTTTAAGCAGTCTAAGCGGGTCACTGATTGTTTTACCTTATTACAAGTGATGGGTTGACTAAGTGGGGGATATCAGCATACCAATCTTCTTGCTATCTTTAGTTCTTCAAGCTGTTACCATTGGAAGACACTATTGTTGAGCTAAACTTTTGATTTTTCGCTTTAAAAGTTGGAGCGGCGGAACTAATTTTGAACAGACCGAACCCATTTTCACCCGCAAGGTGCTTTTTTAAGCAATCCTGAAATCTGAATTTTGTTACGTCCTCTAAAAAATCCCTCGAACTTTTCCCCCTATTCAGTAAATTCGCGTTCCTATCCGCGACCTACTAATCGGCATCTGATGCGTAATCGGCATAGCGTATCGGCATAGATGCGTAAAATGCCATCTGTCTAAATTGTTTATCGGGGCATACACTCACCGCACCGTTCGGCAAACGGTATTCGTCGTCTCTTTTATTCTCTGGTGTTCTTATGGGAAACTGCGAGTTTGACGTCTCACTCGCTGTTCATAAGGATGGTGGGAGAACAAAAGAGGTAAACATATAGCAGTACAAACGATCCGACTCAGAACAGTGTTGTCAAAGCAAATAACATTGAAACACATCGTTGCTTTATTAAATCACTGAGAAAATCTTCGAAAATTATTGAAAAAGCTGTCTTTTGTGTTGTTTTTAATAAAGAAAAATTAATTATGAACATACATTTCTCTTGAAAGTATTGAACCACGTTTTCACCATAGGAGGTTTCAGTTAATTTGAAACTTAAAATTCTTATTTTCAGAACCGAAACAGTGTCTTGGCAACACGATAGTTCATCAGTTGTGCTGCAGCTGCTGCTAGTGGTGAACAGGTTCCGTCAATTCAGAATTTGTTTTCAGTTTTGTTAGAAAATAATAAAACTTTTGGCTAGTGACAAAGCCTTAGATAATAGAAAAAAAGAGAGTGAATAATATGGTATGTGACAATTGAGTGCTTGACTTTCAGAGTGGTTGTAATCAGTGCTGAAAATTTGATGAATTCGTTAGTAACGAGGTGGCGATTGCTGAAGAGCAGCTGAAAAATGTACGTTTTTGGACAACAATTTTTAATTCATCATATTTCTTGTCGGAAACTCAGTAAATTGTGTTTGTGTGAATCAAATGTATGGTTAAGTGATTTGTGAAGATGATCCTATCAAAAGATTTTGAAAATATGAATAAAAAAGTGCATTTTCGGATCATTTATGTTCAACTGATTAAAATAGGTAACACTGCTTAACTCGTTCCTTACCCTAGATAGTATTTTGTGTACAAATTAGCTCAAATCAAAAGCTGTCCTCTATGCTCGGATATGACAAACTGATCTTTTCAAACCAGCATCAATAGAAGAAAAAGATTCTAGAACAATTTAGAACTCCAGCACAGACCTTGTAACTCCAGTCCTGGCAGGTTTGCTGCATAAAAATTGAATAAAGTTCTATTCACATAAATGTTTTGTTGAAAGTGCTCCATTTACAAGCATATCGATAGGTTGACATGAAATTGATATTTTGCCGCAATTTTTTTCTGATTTTTTCTACCTTTTACATTGCTTAACTAATTTCATTTTACATAGGAATCAAGGATATAGCAGTTCTAGATGAAGTAAGTATATTTCGCTGATTACTTTACTGTCCGGTCACAGACAGGTTGGTGTCCGGCCACAGAGGGCACGACACAGTTTCAAAAAATTAAGTTTTTTCTTCAAAATCTTGTATTTTTATGTCAAATTTAAACTGTTTCGGAAAACCACTTTATCAAGCCAACGTTCGAAAATATTGCATCTTTTATTTAGAGCATGTTGCTGCTTCGTCGTAACTGACTATTGCCGTCCTATCCAACACAAATTATTAAAAATATCAGCGATTTTTATGACACACAATGCAAAATTAGTTATTCCCTAGTATTTTAGTTTGTTGCCACTCACACGCGATCAACCAAAGTGAGCTGAGATCTATTAAATGCTTTTTTTCATTAAAGAATTCTTAGCAGTCAAATTTCCAACGTTTTTTCGTGCGGCGAAGAAGAAAATGTCAACTAATCGTTTTAATTTCCGTCATTCATAAAATGAAAACATCTCACGCAACGCATTGTTGTTATTCTGCAGCCGGGAAAACTTGCATGACCTACAGAAATTTTCCAGAATAACATTTGTCATGCTGTCCTACACAAATACATGCACGCTAGCCTCATAAACATTATTGTTATTTTTAGTTCGGACGATGAAAAATCTTAATGGACGGATTTTAAAATGGTACGGCGAATTTGAGCTATAAAGTCAGTTGCGTAATTTCATTCAAATGCTTTATTAATCGCTTTTTAGTGAATTTAAAGGGCACGGATCGGAAGGTTGGTGTGTTTGAGTCAAATCAGCAGCAGAGCTTTTGGAGTATTCATTAAATCCACCTAAGAAATGATGAAAATAAGAGGGGCTTTCCTTACTACGACGGGAATTAAAAATAAACCCTGTATACCTAATATTTAACCCAGAATGAGGAATTAACCTGTAGATATCTGGAGAAAAAAGTTCTCGACTAACAAAGCGGAAAATTCTCTTATTTTTTCATGTGTTTCTTCTTTTCAGGCTTTTTATTATTATTATTATCTTTCAACTAGCTGTCTAAACCATTTGTTTTCCGGAAAGCTCATTTCATTACCTTTATAATGATACTAGCTGACCCGACAAACTTCGTATTGAGACAAATTAAACTGTGTTGTACATAAATCCTGAATCTCGGATGACCTTTATCACAATCTCGGGGTTTGCAATGGTCTGGGGAGTTCATGGATATTTTAATATACAATTTTTCCTCACAGTAAAATGGAAAACAACTCCCCCCATTGCTTAGCCTGATAAAATAAAGCGGATAGCATTTAAATATTCGCCTTCATTACAAACCATTTCGCCGAATACCATTTTGCGGAACACCAATTCTCGGTTGACCATGACGCGGCATATAGAGTTTCGCAGAATACCATTTCGCGAAAAACCTTACGCGGGATGTACTATTTCACGGAAAATCTTTTCGTAGAAAGTACCATTTCGCAGGGGTGACCCAACTGAAGGAAAGTAATAGAAGTCAGTAGATCTAGGAAAATAAATAAACCCAGATAGAGGTGATCTCTACGGGGGGCTGTCCTTATCCCACTACCACAGGGGTGAGGGGTCTCAAACCATCATAAAAAAATTGGTTTAGTAGTTTTCGATTCTATAAGGAAGAACCCGACAGACAGACAGAAATCCATTTTTATATATAAGATATCTATACCTATAAAAATGGATTTCAGTCTGTCCTTATGTTCCTTATAGAATCGAAAACTACTGAACCGATCGACGTGAAAATTTGCATGTAGGGGTTTTTGGGGCAGGGAGTGTTCTTATGATGGTTAGAGACCCCTCCCCCACTAAGAGGGGGAGGGGGCTTCCATACAAATGAAATACAAATTTCCTCATAACTCTAGAACTAATCAAGCAAATGGAATCAAATTTGGCAGTGGGGGATTTTAGAAGCATGAATTTATTTTATGATGGTTTGAGATCCCTCCCCGCTATGGCCGTGGGGGCGGACTCTCAGACAAATGAATCAGAAATTTTTGCGTAACTTAAAAATTAATCGAATTCGAGAAATTTTACACTTTTCCATAAAATATTAGTCAATAACAAAACCACCAAAAACTATCAATAGTAACACTAGATGATTCAGGGCGAGACGGTCACAGGCCGCCAGTGTTGTCAGCGACCTGCCGTCGGAAGCGCCGGCCACTGCGGAGGGTAGCCCCCAGGATTTATATACAGCACAGTTTCATTTTTGGAAATACGAAGTTTGTCGGGTCAGCTAGTAACACATAAGATTTAATTTTGAAAATAGTGTTCAAAAATTGATTTGAAACTAAACGTGTTTTAATAGCAAAAAGCGTATGACTCATGTCATTTTTCAACTTTGACAGCCTCCATCTCAGAAACAATATCGAATAGAGCCTTACTACTTTGGATTTTTCTTAATTGAAGTATTTGTTATGAATAGAAAATTTCATTAAGCGGATTAGTGAAAGTCAGTTTTCTGATTTTTGTCCGCCTGATATCTCATAGTGGATAGAGGACTTCCTCCTACTTGTTAGTTAGAATTTAACGGGTGGCAACTAAAATTTTGCAATTTTTCGACACCCTTATGCACAACAAACGAGCTCAGGGAAAAATGAGAGTGAACATGTGTTAGCTCTTTCTCTCCTCTTTTTGTCAGTATTTCTTGTTTTGTTTATGCTTGCCAAGTTTTGTTATTCTTTTTTTTGATTATAGTCACTTTAACAGCTTAGGTCATTCATGACTTCTGCGGGGTTGGGATTTGAACCCGGGTCCTCGACATGAGAGGCGTGAATGCTAACCACTACGCCGGGATTGACCCCTTTTGTTATTCTAAACAAAACAAGAAGCATTCCGCGAGCGCATTGTACACTTCTACGTATTACACAAATATCTCGGCAAAAAGTATACGGTACAACATTTTAACAGCGAAAATGCTGCGGCTTCAACTATTTACCATAACCTAAGATCCCAACAACAAGCATGCAAGCAAGGTAGTGGAAGACCAGCCTAAATTATGGACCCAGAAGAACTTCGTTCTCTTTCTCGTGCTTTCAAAACCTAGGATTCCGTGAGCCAACGGCCGCAAAAAAGTTCATCTGTTCCCACCAGTACATCTGCAAAATTCAAGTTGGAATAATGTGTCAAAAAAAGACAAGAAACCCGCAATATACTGAGGGACACATTTTGACGCTGAAATCTTACAGTGATACGGTACTGAATCCCAACATGGCCGAAAAATGGCGTCCTTGTGAGGATATAGGATATAGGATATCTAGCCATGTTGGATTCAGTACCGTTTCACCTTAATGCCGCTGGTTGAACACAAATTATTCCGGAAAATGCTTTGTTTTGGACGACGAAAATTACTTCCCTCTTTCGAAGACGCACATTCCCGGAACCGGTCGATACTATTCCATGGATTGTTTAACTGCATCTCCGAACATAAAATACAAGTTTAAACAGAAAGTAACGCTGTACATTGCCATTTCCGAGAGAGGTATTTCTAAACCTTGGTTCAAGCCGCGGTTTCGAGATATTCATCATGCAGGAGGAGAAATGAAAGTAATTATGTGCGGTCACCTGCAGAATCCATCATCATCCGCTCGGGAGCTGGCGGAACTGACGGATTATCCTAAAAGAGCTGTGGTGTGAGTAATTGAGGGGTGCAAGGAAACTCTCACGGCTGTCCGCAAGGCGCAGACCAGCCGGTGGAGTTGAACTGTTGATCGTCAACTGCGGTTGAGGGTCGTTCGGAAAGTCAAGCATCAAGGATTGTGCTTTGACAAAAAAAAACTGAATACTGACCGCTGTACTGTACGACGAAGCCGTCTCGGAATGTCTACAAGTGCAAGTAACATGTTATCTAGCAAGTGGGGAGCCCAACGGAAACCACAAACAATACAAAAAGGCTAGATCCCGGTCTCGTGGGCTGTGCGGTCGGGTGGTAACGAAATGCGATGCATGTGTTTGACCCTACCATGAATAAGCTTCAGAGAAGGCCGATTTCAACCATACCCATGGGTTAAATTCTTCATGCTCTGGCTGGCGGTAGGGTTTGTAGCAGATTCGAGATTGGTTTTTGGGATGGGTTCGTGATAAAAGGTCATGACTTGGCATCTGGGAGCTGTTTCATTCGCATCCGGGTGAAAACCACGTTGAAGGTCGGTCTACAACGGATCAAATATTCACACTGCGGCAAATCCTCCAAAAGGGCCGTGAATACAGAGTTCCCACGCATCATTTGTTCGTTGACTTCAAAGCCGCATATGAAACCATCGACCGGAAAGAGCTATGGCAAATCATAGACGAGAACAACTTCCCCAGGAAGCTCATCAAACTGATTAAATCTACGATGGATGGTACACAGTGCTGTGTTCGGATTTCGGGTGGATTGTCAAGTTCATTCGAATCACACAGAGGGCTTCGTCAAGGTGATGGTCTTTCATGCCTGCTGTTCAACATAGCGCTACAAGGTGTTATGAACCGAGCGGATATCAACACGCGGGGCACGATCTTCAACAAATCTAGTCAATTCGTCTGCTTTGCCGATGACATGGATATTATCGGCAGAACATCTGTGGCGGTGGCTGAACAGTACACCAGACTAAAGCGCGAAGCAGAAAAGATTGGGTGAAAGGTAAATACGTCTTAAACAAAGTACATGCTGGCCAGTGGAACCGAGACCGAACGATGCTGCTTGGGCAGTAGTATATTGATTGACGGCGATGAGTTTGAAGTAGTCGACGAATTTGTCCATGAACTCGCATGACGAATTTGAACCATGAACTCGCACAGCTCTATGGCGAACCCAGTATCCAGAAAGCTGCTAAAGCTGGACGGATACGATGAGCAGGACATGTTGCAAGAATGCCGGACAACTACCCTGCAAAGATGGTGCCCGCCTCAAATCCGGTAGGAACAAGACGAGCAGGAGCGCAGCGAGCAAGATGGCTAGACCAGGTGGAGCGAGATCTGGCGGAGAGTACTCGGTGTCCGAGGAATTGGAGATCGGTAGTCCTCAACCGAGTTACATGGAGAAACCTTGTTCAACAGGCTTTGTCTTAGTGGGCAGCCCCCCGCAGAAATCACATCTGTCTAGGTCTATTCGTTTTCCTAGGTTTACTGTTCTCTAGTTAGTTTTCCCTAGTCCTCGTATCGAGATACCCTTCATAAAATGAAAAGCGGCAAAGCCACTTTTTTAAACTGAATCAATTAGGCATCTTGCGACTTGGTCGGGCTGGTCCTTTAAGCTTTGAACTGGTCAAAGTGTAGTTCTGGGCCTCCATACCAAAAATATGAATTATGGCAAACGTACATTATGGCATTCGTCTGTATGGCAATCGTACGTATGGCAACCGGCCGTATGGCAAACGTATATATGGCTGATGAGGTGTCGTCATGTACTCCAATGAAATAATCGAACATCCGAATTAGTCGGTGCTAAGAGACTTCGTAAGCGTTTTAATCAAACCACACCGAAACCACTCGTAGCTTTCGACGGATTACATTATCCATTAAAATGAATCTCTGTCTAGCTCCCCCTTTTACTAAGAACAATTCCGTTCCCGAAATGCCTGAGGAGATTCAGAGGATTCCTTGATTTTTGGGAGCAACAAGTATTGGACTAATATTCCTTCTCATTCCACCAGGAGCAGCACACAGACGTAACCGGCGTCGGTACTACGTTTTCGTACGAGACTTCAGTTTCGATTACATGTTAGTGACTGATTAATAAAATTAATTGAGGAGAACGGGCAGTTGTGCACTTGTTCGATATGGTTTACTTTCAGGACATCAATTTAGTCTAGGCTCGGTAGAAATAAATAATCCAAACGGGATGGCTTGGTTACATTTTTTTTAATCAAAATGAACGAAATCGCAAGCGAATAAAAGCGTCGTCTGAAGCAAGATTGTAAAACTTAACTTTTCTATCAGCTTTGACTATTGATGATGGTTACAGTCACCACTTAATAAAATTGGTGGACATATTTTCTATCCAACGACATATTGACAATGGAATTTCTTGCATCGATGAAAAATTATTGATGTTAGAAATCTTTCATTCAAACGTTACGGTTGCATTTTCGTTTTCACAGAGAGTGCGCTAACCAGTATAGTAAACGAAGACGTAGTCCTATATCAAACATTCTGAGGTATTTCAATTTTAAAGCTGGATAAGAATTTATTGACTACGAAAACAGACACTGAGGAAGCCTGCAAGCCGTAGGCGAAATACGTATCTGTCAAGAATAAAATATACATAGTAGAATTAAATTGGATAAGTTTTCTTTTTATTTAATTTCCAGATTTAAAGACTATTTGGCTAACAAGCTTTCTGTGGTATTATGATACACTTCTTACTAGAGGATAAAAAAAATGTTTTCAACGAACATCTCCAAACGACATCTTCATGAACATGAATCTAGATGAACAGTTCAATTCTGCAACAAATTCACACTCCGTAGTATCGCTGAGCATCGTATAGAGTGAAACCAAAAACGTGCAAAGGAAAACCTTTTACATCTCTGGAAGTAACTAAAACAACTTTAAACTATTCTTTTTTCATGCTGATGCTGTTATCAGCACCTTTATGTGCTTTAAACTGGCAACATTCAACATTAAACATTGTATCTTTTAAACCGCTAGATAAAAGCTAGATCCGAAAAATACCTTATCGGTGAAGGCGACGAATAGTTTATGTTCAAAGGATATTCATTCCAATATTCATTTAGTTTAAATTATGAATTTTTCAGCGTCTGATTATGAGTTTGGGAACTAAATTCTTTGTAGAGAACTTTATTGCAAAAAATCCTTATACTACACGATATTTGCACAAGCTTCTTTGCTAACAAGAAATGAAAAAAATTTTGCTGTGAGCAATCAGAAAAACTGATTTCATCGTAGAGTCAATCAATCACTTTAAAACTAATATATTCGTTCTGTATCAGTTCTAATTAGAGTACCTTTACATTTTTGTGCTGAATACCTTTAAATTTGAGCGCAGTAGTAACAGTGAAATATTATGTCGAATATAGAGCATTTAGAGCTAAATAATTAATAGATTGTAATACAAAAACTAATGCAGATTTTTTTTTCTGCAGGAAATCAAAGAGCATATTTTGGAAAAATGCATTTTTTTCTTTTCGAAATAAAGGAGAAAACTTCTTCAGACAACAATTAATCAATAATAATCTAATTTAGTTTTCATTATTTTCTAAATAACTACCTCCAAGCTGTAATCTCACCTTTAAAGATCGGTTTATCTCAATCCGTACACTAAAGATTTCCAACTGCACTAGCGACGCAAACTAGAAACTTAAAAAGTAACTTCAACTTTTATCACTGAATCGCCAGAATTTGTTCGCAATGATCGCTGATTCTGTGTTGCTATTTAGCACTGCCATTCATCGCCGGATGTGTCACTACTGGTGCGGCACTTTCCGTACCTGTACCGGTTGATCATTCATCGTCAGCACAGAGTCACAGACAGATCTGCAGATATTAATTTCAACCTCAAACGTCGCGTCTCCTCCGGTAGGGCACTGTTCTCATTACCTCAAAGTACCTGACACTTGAAGTGCCATCATCATCACCATCATCACTGTTGTCTGGCCTGCTACAGAACACAACACAACACCACACACAACACACTGCTAGCCGTCGCAGTAGGCCACACAGCTAATTCAACGAAAGCCAAACGATGTAACATTTAAACTTATAAATGGTTTGACATTTCAAGTGACTTAAGTCAAAATGTCACAGTGCTGTTTTTTTTACTCTTCCACGACACAGCTCGCGAGTAAATAGGCACACTGGCACAAACATTCACAAAACTCGCTCAGTTGTTCACTATTTGTTTTCTTCTTCATTCGAAGCTGTTTTCCTCCTTCCTATGTACGTTTCAAATACACAAACACTCCACCGCTGTGGATTCTGAACTTGTCGGGCAGAACACAACTTAATCCATATTCGTTACGGGCAGTAATAATTGTCATTATAAATATTTCAACTCGTAAATATAACACCGCCGCGCAGCGTCGTCACTTCACTCTCCGGCGTGCGCACACACTCACTCGCTCCGCCTTCTTGGTTCCTTCTCTGGCGCGCACAGAACACGTGTGATTCACGAAAAGGTCACAGCGCAGTCTTCTTCACTACTATATCGACTCGAGTGCCACCGAGAGCCATAATCCATCACCAGCACGAAGTCTGATTGTGAGTTTCTATGTGGGTGCTCCAGAACGCCTGCTGACCACCCACATTCGCTTATCCACCCGTAGTTCACGGAACAAAAACAAAAATGATTAATCACCAACGTCCGACGGGAGACACACTTCCTATCCAAGAACTCAGCTGTTTGCGCGCAATGTCAAACCTGACTGATACCGGCTGCCGGCGGCAATTGTCATCACGGCTACTGCTGCGCCCGGCAAATATCGGAAACGTTGTAGCGCACACCACCAACTACGAAAGCTGACTGATTCACTTGATTCGGTGAAAATGCTAAAACAACAATGTTTTTTCCGTCCTCCATCTATACCTGCACAGGCACTCCGGCTCTCATTAAATTCTTTATCGCCCTCTCCCATACAATCAACCGCGGATAGTCCTCGCTCTTTTGGTAACGCGCACTTCCATTCCAGCGCACGATTTGCTCTATCGTTCTCACTCTCTTCCCTTTTCTCTTTAGTCCAGTCCATGACTGGTAACATGGTAAATGGTATGGTGATGGTGACTCCACCACCGGGGCCAGGTCGCGACCGCGTACCGCAAGGTATCACAGCAGCGTGGCAATCCGGCGCAAACTTAGAACACTTAGATTAATTCATCTACTGGTTCCATCGAATTGCTACACATCGCTTGGTTCCTCTGTCTACGGATGAAAGGAAATAAATTAAGACAGAAAAGTGCATTCTGAATAATGAATGCTTAGGTAGAAAGAAATGGCAAATTCTTTTCACTTCCTCTATCTCTCTATGTTTAGAATGAATCTCTTCAAAATTGTGATTTATAGATGAGAATTACTCAAAAACGAAAGCGTATCGAATATCGAATAAACAAGATGATTGTCTAATTTAACATTTCGAAAATAATAATTCAACAGATGACATTTTAAAGAAGCCAACACGCGCCCAATAAAGCACAGAATTTAGTTCCCGCAAACAAACATGCGCACACACTGGCACGTCACGTTTTCGTGTTTATTTATTATTTGCTCGTCGCAAGTTCCAATTCCCGATTCAGTCTATCCCGCTCCTACAGCTACAAGTAGCCAACCGCAGGCTGGCCTTTGCACTGGTGCGAACCCCATGAACTAATGGCGATCCGAGCTAGTGATGTTATGCGACTGCTATCAGTAGGTTGTGAACCCCCTTTAACCAATACCGACACCGAAAAGAACACCGTATCGATGATCGCCTCATCTAGAGAAAGATGAAAAATATCGTCTCCTACTTTACCACCCACTTGCGCTCACTCTCCGGAGAGAAACTTCCATTCGAGAATCAAGAGACGCGGAATGAACGAGCAAGAGAGGAGGCGCACGATTGATTTCCACCGTCAAATGTCAACTGATCCACTGAAAGATCGTGACCGCAAGAATCAACGCCGGCTGGCACTCGTAGGACCTTCACTTCGACTTTTGATCAACAGCTCACTTGCAAATTATACGCTACACTATTCAGATCACAACATAATATTAGGCATGCGATGTTCCGTATATGCAAGTCACCATGGTCGAATACTTCTTCAAATGGTCGTTTCTGTGAATGTAAACAAACCAATTGAGAGTTACTGTCCCTATACTGACCCCGCAGAAAACAACTCTCACTCGGTTTGTTTACTCTTGCAGATAGGTCTTTCTAAAAGGGTGATCGCGAGAATGCATAATTTCATCGGTCGCCATTGACGCTGATCAGCTCAACGATGCCTCTTACATGATCAAGTGATGATGTTAGGTTGTACAGGAGCCACTTCATTCTGCAAATTTACATGAACACCCAAACACCGCTTCTCTGTGGGGTGTGCGCAAATGAAAGGGTATAGAATAAAAGGCAGGAAGGAAGGAAAAATTCATACATTCTTCTGTTTACTTCGTCTCTACCTTTTCCACTTCTTGCGAAATTTCCTACACAGTTCAGGTTGTTGTGACTTTTGCTCTCTTCCTCTTCCATTCCTTCTTCCAACAACCAACTCTCAATCCGACGTGTTCTACTATCTGCACTCTCAGCAACCGCGTTCTACGGCGATGGAGCACCGATCTCCAAATACACATACGACATACGCGATAGCGGTTGACGTCGTCACCAGCCGTCCCCGCCGTCGTCGCCATCACATCGCCGTCGACCCATGCCAGCGCGGCATTTCGATTGCGACAACCGCCCGTAAGATCAAGAATTGAAACCAGCAGAGACTCTAGGTTTGGTGCGGTTTGCGGAAAAGAGGCGAGCAAATATTTTCAAACATGAACTTTTGGGCCAAATATTAGTTTTAGTAAGCCAACTGTGAACGAACGAACGAACGAACGAACGATTATGGCGAGCATTTTATTTTGGATTGTCGGTCGGGATCAAGCGAAACAACCCACCCTGACGTCATTGAATCGAATTATAAAATCGCGAAAATTGTTTTGGGTTTAAATTTTACAGTATCATATATCAGTATATAATTCGGCCTATCATAACAATAGATATTTTCATAACACAGAGCTAATAAAAAGTGACGTCCCTTTTCTTAAACTTTAACAAACGTTGACATTTTGTCTGTTTTTATAGATTTCATAACGTCAATTTCAAAGATTTCATTTTTGTCTAAATTAAAATAAAATAAATTTATTTTTTTTACATATTGTATTCGTAACTCCATAATTTTTAGTTTTTGGGATACAATTTTTTTAGGAAAAAAAGGTGTTTCATGTTTACCTACAATAAGAGAGAAATTCTTGATAAAAACGTACCATAAATAGCCAACTTTTTCTTTTTTATTTTTATTCACAGTAGTTTTTACAACCGTTGGTCCAAACATGACTATTTCTTTGCTAGAAATATCCGTTCCACTGCCGGTAAAAACAAAACACCATGCGTCTCCGTTACCATGCATCTCGCAGCAATTTTATTTCTTTAAAAAATTTAGCAAAAACCAAAAATGGTACATTTTGTAATATTTGACGTGTTGTGTAAAGAATTCTAGGCTTTCCAAAAAATATTAGAAAAGGGAGTCTCTTTAGACTGCACATTAAGAAAACATAAAAACATAATTATTTTTAATAACGGGTGGCAACTAAAATTTTGGAATTTTTTTCTCAAGCTGCCAAAAAAAGACAAAGATACATGAAGAAGATCTGATTTACCAAAATAAAACATATATTGTTGAAAAAAAATTAGTGTACATTTGAAAACGGTCCGTAATTGGCTGTTCAGCGAAACTTTCGTTTGACGTCGAAACAAGAGCGTTGTACGGCCGTCATGTCAACTTTGCGAATGCACATCTTGATTCTACCAATTAACTGTTTGCAATTCGTGGCTCTCCAATTATTTTTGTACACCAAGGAACACAAAATCCCGAAGAAATCTTCGATTGGGCGCACTGAGACAGATTTTACAGGTCGTGATTTTTGGGGAAAAATGGGATCGAATGGGTATTCAGGAACGATTGTGTTTTTTTTGGCGTAATGCGATGATGCTCTATCCGGCCAAAACACGAAATGTCCATCTGCATGATGTTTTTGTAGAAACGGGATCAAAATTTTCTTCAAACATTCGTCTGGTACATCTTAATTGATAGCCAAACCAGAGGGCTTGTTGTTGAAGAAACGAGAAAGCGAACGATGTCCTTCTGCGTCCATAATTTTGGCTGGTCTTCCACTACCTTGCTTGCGAATAGTTGTTGGGCATCTTAGGATATGGCAAACAGTCGAAGCCGCAACATATTTGCTTTTCAAATGTCGTACCGTATACTTTTTGCCGAGATTTCTGTTGCAGTTCGTAGAAGTGTACAACGCGCTCCCGAAATGCTTCTTGTTTCGACGCCATTTTTAGCAAAACTGGGCAAGCATTAACAAAACAAAAAATACTAACAGAAAGAGGAGAGAGAGCTAACACATACATACTCTCATTTCTCTCTGAGCTCGTTCGTTGAGCATAAGGGCCTCGAAAAAATTCCAAAATTTTAGTTGGCACCCGTTATAGGGTAGTTGATCCAATAGTTGTGGTAGTACCAATAGTTGCGTCACTATTCATTATTAATGCATGTTTTCGTCACCGTAGCATTTTAAATAAAACAATTATGTTCATTATATAAAACAAGTTCTTATGAGTATTGGTAGTTAGACTACACCTTTTAAAATTAAAGTAGTATTTGCTAAAATGCCGATTTTCTAAAATCTAACACAACTATAGGCGCAGTTGGAGCGCACAACTATAGGCGCTCATTTCTATAGTTGCGCTACAAGTTTTTTCATTTAGCAACCTAGCAATGTACACGGAATAACACTCTTAAAGGAACACCAAACTTAATTAAGGGAACATTAGCGCAACTATTGGTACAATAAAATTCGTTTTATTTGATACCAAAAACATTAATCGTCGCTTCAGTAATTCAAAAGTTATGAATTTATAAAGAAAGAAAACCAGATTGCCGAGCACAAGTGATAAACGCCGTCACTAGGGACACAAACTCACAGCTAGGGCGTGAAGAGTTCTTTCTTCCCATTGCTGATAGAGAAAATTTTCATTCTACCACCAACGACAACGACCATAGGTTTTTTCTGCATGAACCACGACCAGTATTTGAGCTGTTGCGATATCATACCGTAATTACTCAGATCAACACTGTATGGTGTTCTCCCAGATTTTATTACGTCGTCTATCCACAATAACAAGAGAAACCGAAGGAGAGTATCAGGCGGGCTTTACGGAAGGTCCATGCTACAATGGATCAAATTTTTAGTCTCCGACAAACATCCAGAAATGTCGGGAGTACAACGTGCCCACGCATCATATTTTTTTGGATTTCAAGGCAGCATACGATACAGTCGACCACAAGCTGCTATGGTAGATGATGCACGAGTACGGTTTTCCGGAAAACTTGACGCGGTTGACCAAAGCTACCCTTTTTATATTCTTTGCAGGGAGAAAATCTTCATAGACAGCACCTTCACGGTGCCGAATAGGATTCACATGGTGCCAACATGCGCCTACCTACTAAAAACTCTCCTGTTGCCCATTCCTGAACCCCTCCCGGAACTACCGTTAGGTTTTACTTCGGGAGAGAGGACGTGCCGAAGCACTCCGACTTATCCGTTGCGTATGTGGATTCACACAACACCCTTGTCACTTCATACCGCCACTACCCTTCACCTAGGGCCTGAGCTGCCCAATCAGCCCATTACTCACCCTAGCTAAGCTATGTCAGGCCCTGTCGTTGCAAACGTTCTAGCCGTTGCAACTCCGTTATCACCTCCGTTGCCGCCCTATTGACGGCACCCCATGTGCGCTGCTCAGCGCACATTCTCTGCACGATGTTGTCGGCGTTGGTGTCTTCCCCAACGACCGCAAGCATCACCCGCCGAGTGGTCGTGAAACGCGGGCAGCGAAACATCACATGCTCCGCCGTTTCCTCGGCTACCGTGCAAACGCGGCAAAAGGGTGAGCCCACGCGTATGTAGATACTTCTTAAAGCATCCATGTCCCGACAGAAACTGGGTAAGGAAAAAGTTTACCTTACCATGTCCTCTACCGATTCAGGCCGATATGTTCTGGATCAGCCTATGGTCCACCTACCATGATCGGTGCGATCCCATTCCGCCTTAGGATTGGGCGATACCGTATCGATACCCGCGATATCGATACTCGAAGGCCGATATTTCGATATATTTCATCGATACTTACGACGTCGATATTATGCTAAATCGATAATTTCATCCCGATACTGTTCTGATAAAGCGGGATATGCAGCTGAAAAAATATAGACTAAAACTAGGTCAGGAAATGCTCAAAAAAACAAAATTTTTAGGATTTTTTCTCGCACTGTTTTCTTTTCGGGTAGCTTCTAAGCTTAATTCTCAAATTTACTTTATTAGAAATGACCTCGACACAGCCGTTTTTATGTTAGACGACTTGAAACGAGCCGAACTGTGTCGATTTCGGTACAAGTGCCGAACTGCAAGATTTGTTAAATTCGTTATAATCTTATCGATCTGGCAACCGTGCTGTGCAATGTGCTGAGTGTCCGACCCCTTGGAATTGACTCTTATGCAAAACCTTGAACAATGTCACTTACGTGTTTAACGCTTATTGAACAGTAAGTGCGTACGATATGCGATTTTCAGCAATTCAAGAGAGCACATAGAGTAGTATTGGGCGTTGAAGGCATAAAGATTTTCCAGTTTTTTACGCGCCATAATAGCGGTGAAAGTGGCAAAGGTGGGACAGAGATCGAGCAGAGCTAGAACTGGAAAGGAGCAACTCCCGGCGGAACTCTGCAGGAATGGCCAAGAACCGCCAGCAACGACACATCACTGGATGGTTTCAGGGGTTTGGGAGAGAGCTGCCGGATGAGTGGATTGAGGGTGTGGTTTGTCCCATCTACAGAAAGGGGGATCGGATAGATTGCTGCAATTACCGCAGCATAACGCTGGTCAAAGTCACCAACAGATTTTGTTACGTCATCTATCCCCGGTGGCTGGAGAGTTCGTAGGGTAGTACCAGGTTGGCTTTTGAAGGCCCGTGCTAATACGGATCAAATTTTTACTCTTCGGCATGTCATCTAGATGTGTCGGGAGTACAACCCATCATATTTTTGTGGATTCCGGGGCAGCATACGATTCAGTCGGGCGTGAACAGCTGTGGTGCGGGTTTCCGTACAAAGCGACGTGTCCGAAATAGAGTTGTTCTGGAGCGAGTGATGTGTTGCGTGCGTGTTTTGGGGGCCCTCTCTTTGCTCAACATGTTTTTTATTGATTAATTTTTATGAATCCCTTTTTTTGAGTAGCATTTCCTAATCCCAGAATGCCGCCTTAAATAGTATCGATAAATCTAATATCGATGCTTCACGAGCGATATATCGACGGTATCGATAAAGCGGCGGATTTGATATTGATATTCAATTATCGATACTTTCGGGAATTTTGCCCTGCCAACGCCTAATAGAGTCCAGCCTAACTCTGTCCCTAGCGCCCCTGACGTTCCTCTGCCTATGGCACTCGATGTCCTCACCTAGAAGTTTGCATATGGGAATCATGGCTGCAATAGCCCCAATCGCATCCAACGATATGGTTCGGTAGCCGCACGCAACGCGCAGTGCCAACAGCCTGAACACCTTGTTCAAACATGCCTGATTGCGCTTACTCTCCAAAGGCGGGGCCCATGCCGGTGCACCATACCGTAGCACCGACATGGCAACGCTGGCCATCAGACGTCTCTTACTGCTGCTAGGACCGTAGCCGTTCGGCATGATCTTGGATAGCGCAGTAACCGCCGTTGACGCTTTACCACAAGCATAATCCACATGGCTGGTGAAGTTCAGCCTGTTGTCTGCCATAACACCCAGGTACTTCACACTTCGTTTGGAGACAATCACCTGTCCTCCAACGATTATTTGGCCTCTAAGGCCGACTTATGGTTGCTGATCATCAACGCTTCCGTCTTGTGGTGGGCCAATCATAGATTGACGCCCGCCATCTAACCCTCTATTATGCTTATGGCGTCCGATGCCAGCATTTCCACCTCCTCTAGAAACTCACCTACCACTGTAAGGACGATATCATCGGAGAAGCCAGTGATCTCGACCCCAGTGGGTAGTTCGAGCCTCAGCACCCCATCGTACATGGCATTCCAGAGCGTGGGGCCGAAAATCGAGCCCTGTGGAACACCCGCTATCACTTTGTACTTCATCGCCCCATCCGCCGTGACGTACACTAGCGTCCGGTTCTCGAAGTAACTTTTAAGCGACCTGCATAGATGGTCCGGTACCCTCACCCTATGCAGCGCTAACGCTTCCAAGGCGTTTTTGACATCGATTGTGACTATGGCACAGTACCTGTCGCCTCGTCTTTTCCGTTTCATAGGCTTCACGGCCCTCTCCATTACGAACTTTGTGGCGTCTACAGTGGACTTCCCCTTACGGAAGCTAAACTGCGAGCTTGCCAGTCCGACATCACTTTCCACCATCCGGATTTAGGATTACCCCCTCTAGCAATTTGCCTAACGTGTCCAATAGGCAAATCGGCCTGTACGACGAGGGATCACCAGGCGGTTTCCCTGGCTTTGGCAGCAGTACCAATCTTTGGACTTCCATTTGTCTGGAAATTCGCATACCTCTAGGCAATTCTGAAGCGTCTCTCTAAACATATCGGGAGATGCTTGGATCGCCACTTTGAGTGCCTCGTTCGGAATCCCGTCAGGACCGGGCGCTTTCTTCGTTTTTAAACCCCTGGCAATTACGATGAGTTCCTCATTCGTGACCGGAATGAGGACACCATTCGATTGACCGTACGGGGTCGGAGGCCACCAAACTGAATCGTGTTGCGGAAAAAGCCCTTCCACGATGACTTTCAGCTTTTGAGGGCAGGTTTCCTGCGAAGCGGATGAACATTTTTCGCAAAATCCGGGTTAGTAATTATATACAATGCAAACAATATTGACTGACGCCAAATTAATTACAGCTTCATTAATTACAGATATGCCGTTTGCCGTAGACGAGACTATAAATGCAAAGGGCCACAATGAGCTTTCGGCGGTGCCAGAAAAATGGATCCGAAGCTCCAAATCCGGAAACATTATGCTGTGGCCCAATTCACAGCGAGTTCAAGATGCGAAAAAAATGCTTCGGGATGCCAACATCATCCCCAAAAAAGCATGGCTAAAATATAAATGTACGATCAAGCGGAATGGCATCCGGTCCTACGATGAGGTGATGGGCTTATGTGAGGAACTCTCTGGTGAGTCCTCATCAGATGCGCGGCCAGCCAACAGCCAACGTAAGAACAAGGTTAACCAGAATCCTGTGAGCTTTCAAAACATGCTGGTTCTGGATAGTATAGGTCTGTCTTTACCTTGGCCTTAACCGCTGCACCGTTGCAGCCACAACCCATACCAAATCAACCACCGCTCGCTTTACTGCAGGCATAGAACAAACCATTTTTTTTTATTGTTTTAGAAAAATCCATTTTTTGTTTTAATACAGGAGTATAAATTTCATTATTCAATCAAAACGCCGTTTCAGTGTCTGCGTCGAAGTTTCGCTTCAATGTCAAACTTTCAAATCGCATGTTAAACTTTCAAGTCGCAGATTGAACTTTCAAGTCGCATTTTGAACTTTTAGGTCGCGCGTTGAAGTTTTTAGTCGCATGATGAACTTTCAAGTTGCTATAAATATTAACGGTACTTTATTAGAAATCAAGTTCGGTATGGAAATGTAGTATCATGTTGGTCAGCAAGTGCGGAACTAAATTTGAACCAAATATGAACTTCCGAGTTCGTTCCTTAAGTGAAATCCGAACTTTTGGTTCCTTGGGAAGGTACAGTGTACTGGCTTAGGTCTTGGCGCTGGGTAGTAAGCGCAATCAGACTGTGCTCAGACTGATGGCGCTGCGAGTTTCGTGCGGGTATCGCACCATATCGCTAGAAGCGATAGGTGTTATTCCGAATATACTCAGCATATACATACTCCTAGGCGAGGACGTCGAGTGTTATAGGCAGAGAAACGTCAGAGGTATTCGAGATAGAGTTAGGTCGGACTCTATAAGCAGATGGCGGAGGGAATGGGATAATGCCTAGTACACCAGATGGTCCCATAGGCTAATCCACAATATCTCATCTTGGATCAGCACAAGAGGGTAAACCTTTACTTCACGCAATTTTTGTCAATCCATGGGTATTTCAAAAAGTATGTATACAGGTGTGAGACGTTAGGTTCCCCCTTCTGCCCTATGAGTACGGTAGGAAACATCTGAGCAAGTGATGTTTCACTGTCCGCGTTTCGATGCCACTCAGCGAGAGATGATTGCGGTCATTGGAATCGCTAAAGCGGGAACAACGACAGGGCTGATAAAGCTTAGCAAGGGTCAGCTAAAGGACAGAGTAGGCAGCTAGACAGTACAGGACCTAGGTGACGGGTGCAGTAGTTGGGGCATGACAGGTGGTGTTGCTTGAACCTACACGTGTAACGACAAACGACAGCGGAGTGCTTAGACACGTCCTTCCTCCCGAAGTAATACCGAACGGTGAATCCGGGAGAGGTAGAGAGAAAGTAAAACAGGAAAATTTTTAGTAGGTAGTCACAAGTTTTCACCTTTTAGGTGTTGCCTTTAGAAGATTTTCTCAAACCTGCGTTACAAAAAAAGGGCCAGGAGTGGCATGTTCACTGCAACTACACGTCAGAACAGAGAAAGGTATAGAGAGACAAGAGTTGCGGCAAAAAGAACCTACTGTCTTAAAAACGCAAGTATGAGGAGCACTTGCTCGCCGACGCAGAGGAGAGATTCGCCAGTAACGACACACGGAGTTTCTACAAAACGGTGAGGTGCAGGAATTTTGCCATGCCATATGCCATATGGTATGAGATGATAGTGCCGGCAACCTGCTTACTAGCAAAATGGCGGTAGCAACCAGGTGGAATGCTTCCAGAGGTCGTTGAATAGGGAAGTAAACGTGGAGATCAACAGGAAGAGGATAAGAATTGTGAGCAAAGGCTAAACTTCGGAGCCACCAACACAGAAGTACGTTTGGCAAACAATCAGTGTACTGTGAAACAGTAAGGCTGCTAGGAAGGACGGTATCCCGGTTGAACTTCCAAAAGCGGAGAACAAGAAGCTGTACGAAACAATTCACCGAATCATTTTCAGGATCTGGGAGGCAGAACAAATGCCGAAGAAGTGGTTGGATGGCCTGATTCGTCCTATTTTCCCGTATCCTATTCAGTACTGAGACCGTTAGCGGAGTCCTTTCTCGGCGTGTACCAAGCTGGTTTTCATGAGGGTCACTCCACGACAGATGTTCACCCTGCGTCAGTTACTAGTTGTGCCGAGAGTACAACTTCCATATTCATCATCTGTTTGTGGACTTTAGGGTGGCGTACGATTCAGTCAAACGAAATAAGCTGTGAGAGAAAATGCTAGATGCGTGTAGGCATATTTTTGAGTTCTTTCTTCGTTTTATTTATCAATTCCTCCTCAGTTTAGGGGACAAAATTGTTGGAGTAGACCTTACGCATCAGGTTTGCCAAGAAATTCTCGATGGGACGCAGCTGGGGGACGTTGGGCGGGTTCGCCGATTTCGAGTAGCGGACCGACGCCAGATCCGGCCAGAACACCGCGTCTTCGCCCTTATGGTATTTCTTGATAAACGACGCAACTTCCGGCAAGCACTTCGTATTGTAAATTTCCCCGTTCACGGTCAGTTCGGAGCGAAAGAAGAGCGGCTTTGTCATCCCCTTCTCGCTGATTATCAGCCACAGCAGCACCTTCTTCGGGAACTTGATGTGTGAAATGAACTTCACCTCGGAGCTCACTTCATTCGTGGAGGAAGTAAAATACGAAGTGCCCTGCCAATCGTTACCATCCAAGGTGAGATAGGTCTCGTCGTCCATCACCACCGCCACGTCGCGATTCGCCAAGAAAATCGTCTTAACCATCCTATTCAGCCGCTGCCGCTGCGTCATTGCCTGTAGCTCCGAGACCTGTGGACGGGACTCCCGCTTCCGAACATGTATGTCCATGTTCGCCAGGTACTTTTGCACCGGCCGGTTGCACCGACCTTCCGGCCAAGCGCACGCATCGATATAGCTTCCTTTCCCTCGGTCTTCCTCTTGCGCATTGTTTGGAGCTTCTTTTCGCTCAGGGTCGTCGGCCGTTCAGAACCAGGCTTTCTTTCGATGCTCTGATTGTTGTCCCATTGTGTCAAGATGTTGTAGATGCCGGAACGGGCATATCCGGCGTCCACAAAGTGCCGCACGATGTCCGTTTTCGACGCGCCGGAGTACCGTTCTTTGAACGCGCACACTTCTGAACGGAGTAGCTCCACTGTTTTCGCCATCACGGTTCACGGATCTCAATTAGCTGCCTTAGTTTTTTTATCACCATCCGAAAAAAAACAACGTTATACTTTGAAACGTGACATGTGACAATGTCAGCCGCGAATTAGGCTTCCTACGGATTATGTAACCAGTTGAATTACCGTAGTTTATAAATTCGCACAAAACTGACATTCTACATAACACTAATCCTCCGGGTGTTTCTTTACGGACATAAATCATAGACGCTAAAGGAAGCTGATCGACGAATGTTTGGGGTTTATGAGCGTAAAACTCTGCCATCAATACTTGGTGGCAAAATAGAAAATGGAGTATGGAGCAGACGCATGAACCACGAGCTGTATCAAGTATACAAATATGCTGATATGGTGAAGGTAGTATGCAGTGGGCTGGGCACGTGGTCAGAATGCCCGGCGAAAGAGTAGCCAACACTAGTTTCGGCAGAGAACGAGGAAGAGGCTGTAGACTTCGGGGCGTCGAGGACGAGGACGGTGCACGTTCAGTTGGTGTTCGAGGGGATTGGAGAACGGCAGCCCAGGATCAACAGCACTGGAGAACCATAATTCGTTCGACGCAAAATCGATAACGGAACGTCCCCATCAAAGTAAAATTAAGTTTGGTAAGTACCAGGCAAGAAAAAAAGGGCCGAGACTCGGGATACAACTATTTTCACTTATAACCTGAATTCTTGTTTTTGAAAAATGATAACTCTTGAACTCATGGTCAGAATGTTATAATATTGTTGTCAAAATGTCAAGAGATCTGTTTTGAACACTATTAGATTTTTGGGTTTCAAAATCATATTCCATACCGCATTTGAAAACTGTTGTAAAACAACATCAAAAGGATGTCCGTTCAATTTTCGTCAATTGTAGAAAATCTATTCTCCTTCTTCATATACGGCCAACTTTCAGATTGGCCGTAAACCATTCTGCCCCCACCGTTTTGAAAAGCACTGAACGAAAACTTTGTCATGCCTCCAACAGACTAAATTATACGCGAACGAAATCCGGAAATCGAGCTAAATATGCGCGACTGTGACCTTTTAATTAGATTGTTCCCCTTCAGGACCAGTTTCGAAAGGTCTGCACAATCACAAACCAATCTCATTCGGTCGTCCATCTAGAACGTACCGTGTCATTCTGGGTTCTACATGCAAAACCAGGCTGAAAACGAGAATCGACCCGACCGCTTCGGACTGATATTTCCAGACACACTCTGTATGGACCTACGACGCGACTCGTGTGGCCCACCCAAAAGGTGATTCAGCTCAATCAAACAATTAAGCAGGTTCCGCCATAAGTGGATCAGGTTTGATGTCTACCTCTGCGCACACCACTGACTAACTGCCTGGTACAGAAGGCGGCGCTTGGGATCCGTATTGCGCAGCTGAGCAGACCGGCCGGCCGGCCGAGAATCGTGGTTGCGCTGACAGAGCGAAAAATAGCACACTATCACACCAGCAATAGCGGCCAAAAGTCGAAAGGTCGAATTCCGATCTTTGAACGTTCGCTCGATCCCCGCCAGACCGACAGCCGTGCTGGGGGATGTTCAAATGCTGCATTTGAAGCAGGACTAAAATGATGCTCAAATGATGGTTTATGAAATATAACGATTTTAATGAAAGTCGGTAAAACGAATGTCATGCCACAATTTCCCGTATTTTGTATAAACCGATTCTTTCAGCCCTGAAACCACGTACATACTTCGATATTTGTAACATTTTGGCAGGTTCTCAAAACAAACACTTTTCTGGTGTAACCAACAATGTAACCATTATTTAGTTCAGCAATTGCTGATTCAGTCGAATGAGATTGAAAGTGGTGTGATTTTATATACATTTTCTCTGAGTTTTCAAAGTTTTTAATTCAAAGGAATTTAATAACCGTTTCGGTTGGGTTTTGAACTTTTAACCGAAATCTGTGCCCAACCTTTTTTTATTATTATTAGAACATGACCTCATCTGAACCCGATATTTTGCGCATTCCGGTGTCTAAGCCCTACCTTATGTAAGTTGGAATGTAAGTTTTCAGGTAAATTTGGGTTAAGCTTGCAACAAAGAATTAGCGCATGTAGACTTCCCTTCGTGTTAACAAGTGCGATATAGCATTCTTCACAACGGATCCAGGTGTTTACCCACCTCGCACAAGTGGGTCTTCTCTCCTGCAGGTTTTGATAACTGCCAATATGAGCTCGGGTTCCTGAAACTCTTCAGCCTACATCAATCGCTAAACACATCGACCGCAATGCAAAGCCTAGGATTGGCACGGATCGTCAATTCTCCTACTGTGCATGCAGCGTGTTTGCGCATAGTGCCCATGCCCATGTGCGATGATTATGCTGATAATAACGATGCCTCTCTGACTCGCCGGAGCCGTGTTGATGGAGCCTGAAAGAACTAGTGCAACCGGAGAATAATTAATCGCCTCCGGCGGCACTCTTAGCCCTTCGGAAAACTCAGTGCGCATCCATTCGAGGCAAAGGCGCGTGCTTTATGAGCGGAAAGCAAAACGGGCGTAAACGAAAAATTATTAATTATTCTCTCTATTGCATTTCAAATATTTAAAATTTTAGAGCAACTCGCGAGGCACTTTTCACTGCAGCCTGGATTAGGGTTTGGCAGCGCAGGTAAGGAAGAAGGAAAACGGGGAAAGAATTGCAACGATAATGATAATGATGCACCTGCTGCCAGCATAGATAAATATACATAAGCAGATAGAGGTTGTTTAATACCGTTCGCTAACCATGGTGGCGTGCAGAATTTTTAATTCTGACTCTCTAATCATCGGTTCCAAGCATTAAACTCACCCGGGGCAATGGATATCTAAAGGCTCGCGCGGAAAATAATAATGCATTATTTCAATTTGCAGCGCATGAATAGCAAAGGATCATGATCGATCAAGCGATATTAGGATTATTTGATCCATCTTGCACTGATTATCTTATCAGGTTTACGGAAAATTAATCTGAAAGATCCAAAAATATGAAATTGAATACACAAAACAATTTATTCTCGAACCAAGTGATCGAAATTATTTTAAATTCGGTAAAACCTTTAGAAATGATACCAAGAAGTAGCAAATCATTCTTAGGTACTGTGAAATTCCAAATGAATTCTTGTTAGTCATGGCGTGATAAGCACTAACGTCTCAAGACCTAAAAATAAGTGAAACACTCGAAAATACCCGCCAGTTTTGCATATTCATGACGTCTACTTTCGATGCGCTCAAAGCTTTTAAAGCATTTTTTTGTGGAGTTTGATATAATCTATATTTTTATTTCTACTTAATGATCTGTATATTTTACGCGTAAAGTAATTTTTTCGTTCAAAAACGAACAAAACCGAACTAAAATGTATCGAAATCCAAATATCGACATAAAATTGAAATACAATTTAAAAAAACCCGATTTAGTCCACCTGGTGAAAGGAACCTTTGTTATACCATTTTATTTGTTATTTGAAATAGAAAGCGACACATCCTCAAAACAAAATTTAACTGTTAGTCAACACAGTGCTAGTTGGATTACATCACTTTTACTGACAGATAGGGGAAGACGGGGTAAGACGGCTCCCCTAGGCAATCAAATTGCTAGCATAAAATACGTTCGAAAGTTTGCTTTTTCTTGTATCACACATGAATAAGCATTTATTTATCTACCATTAAAAATTATACAATTATTTGTTTTGTGTATTTTTCCTCGACTTTTCGTCAATTTTTGAACCGTCTAAATATCACGCGTCAATTTTCAGGCGGGGTAAGAAGGACCACCAAAGGGGTAAGACGGAACATGACGGAGTTAGACTAATCGTGGCAGTTTTTATGCGTTTTTAGAGTTGCAAAACTAACTTCAATAGTATTTACTCAACAGAAACAAATTTTTTCAAAGATTTTTCATAAAATAGCATCAAATTAGCTTGTAACTAACATAAAATTAAGTTGTACCGCTCGGCCAACTCAAATGCCAGTTCTTTGATTATACTAAGTCCGCTGCTCCAGTTCTAGCAAATGCTGAACAAGTTCAAGATTCGAGCCTCATTGTTGGCGTATCGTTACGTACTGCCGACGAAGAGTTGTCTTGGAAATTCCGAATGTGGTATATGCTGTCCGAATGGACATACCTTTATCAATGGCTAATTTGGCCTGATTCATCTGATCCGCCGTCTACTGCATCCGCGATGTTTTTCTAATATACTTTCGAGGCATCTACGCAAACAAAAACGAACATCACACAGGAAAACCTCCAAACATTATTAGCCCTGCAACGCATGGCTCTTTTACCCCGTGAAAAATGGCCCGTCTTACCCTAGTTTATAATCTTCACCATTTTGCACTTTTCACTTAAGCCGTACTATTTTACATAGGGTATGTTGCTACATCGTCGTAATTGCCTATTCCCGTCCTATCCAACACAAATTATTAAAAATATCAGCATTTTTATAACACACAATGCATAATTAGTTATTCCCTAATATTTTAGTTAGTTGTCTATCATACGCGATCAATCAAAGTGAGCTGAGATCTATTTAAATGCTTTTTATCATTAAAGATGTCCTACCAGCCAAATTTCCTACGTTTTTTTTGTGCGACGAAGAAGACAATGTTGACTAATCGTTTTAATTTCCGTCATTCATAAATGAAAACAACTCACGCAAGGCATTGTCGTTATTCTACAGCCAGAAAAACTTGCCTGACCTACAGAAATTTTGTAAAATAACATTTGCCACGCCGTCCTACACAAATACATGCGCGTTAGCTTCGTAAACATTGTTGCGATTTTTAATTCGGACGATGAAAAATTTTTATGGACGGATTTTAAAACGGTACGACGAATTTTAGAAATAAAGTCAGTTGCGTAATTTCAATAATATGCTTTAATAGTCGCTTTTCAGTGATTTCAAAGTTCACGGATCGGAAGGTAAGTGTGTTTTAGTTAATCCAGCACAAGAACTTTTGGAGTATTCATTAAATCCATCCAGCAAATGATGAAAATTAGAATGGCTTTACTTATTACGACGGGAATTAGAAAAAGACCCTACCTATTTCGACACACACAAAACAGGAATCGTTTTACAAACGTCAACGAACGATACGGAGAAACGTCGAGATACTCCGTTGTTTTGCAAAAATCCCTTAAATTTGTTGCTACTAAAATTAGTTTACACAAAGCCACGACGAGCGAATAGTTTGTTTTGATTCTAATTTTGACGTTTCGTGTAGCCGATCACCGCAGAGTGTTTCGAAAGTACTCAAATACGTTACCAAAGAAGATAAGGTAGCCTAATTGCAAAAAATTCAAGGATTTCTATTCGAAATCGATGTGGTCCGTCTCATCCCGCCGGGCCTTCTTATCCCGTCTTACCCTAATGATAATAAAGAATAATAATACCATTGGACCTGCAAATGATAATTTATAATTTCGCCAATGACTAATACCTTTAATTTGGTATCAAAAAAAAAAGTTTGGCAGCACGACGATTTTTGGACCCTTTCAAAATTTGATAATTTTTTTTTCATGAAATTGCTGAATAAATATAAGTAAAAGTTGATTTTGATTTGGGTGAGTACAAGGAATAGCAAGTTGTAAGAGGAAATATTAATCGTTAAGCGACTAGTTTATAGGTTTTGGTAATACATACTAAACTATGCATAAATTCTTGTAACGCCATTCTATTTGATTCATATCACAAAGTTTTGTTGAATTAATGTCATCAATTTTTTATTATATAATATTTGACCTGTAAAACCAGTTCTTTTGAAATTACGCAAATACATTTGCAGTATTAAAACCTCTCATTTGCTGTTAAAATAATAACAACTAGATAAATTATCTGAATTTAAAATCGTTTTAAATTTTTGTAAATTTTAATGTGTTGTTCATGATTATTCACAACTTTCAAATTACACGTCCAATCAAAAAACAATTCAACAGTGATCCATGACACTATAATAACTTTCAAATGAGACTAATAGCGCATAAATCGGTTTGACCATCTCTGAGAAAGAGACGATAATTATTACCTAGTCGAAACAGGTTTTTAAAGCATAACTTGTAAACTACTTGTTTGTTTTCAATAAAAGATCCTGGAAAAGTTTACAGTAGAAAGAGCCTTCAGTTTATTCTAAGATCTTAATGCTGGTGGCAGTGGGGTACTTGAAAAGCACGGATTTCACTGCACAGTCGTCCGGCATCCTTGCGACGTGGCCGACCCACCGTAGTATCCAAACTTTCACCAGCTGTACGATGGGAATCTATCCAAGTAGTGCTTGCAACTCGTGGTTCACACGCCTACGCCACTTTCCGCTATCCGTTTGTACTCCGCCAAAAATAGTCTGCAGCATCTTGCACGTAGGATATGTTGCTGCTTCGACGTAATTGCCTATTTCCGTCCTATCCAACACAAATTATTAAAAATATCAGCAATTTTTATGCCACACAATGCATAATTAGTTATTCCCTAATATTTTAATTTGTTTACTAACATACGTGATCGTTCAAAGTGAGTTGAGATCTATTTAAATGCTTTTTTCATCAAAGAATTCCTAGCAGCCAAATTTCCTACGTTTTTTCGTGCGACGAAGAAGAAAATGTCGACTAATCGTTTCAATTTTCGTTATTCATAAAATGAAAATAACTCACGCAATGCGTTGTTGTTATTCTGCAGCCGGGAAAACTTGCATAACCTACAGATATTTTGCAGAATAACATTTGTCATGCTGTCCTACACGAATACATGCGCGCTAGCTTCGTAAACGTTATTGTGATGCTTAGTTCGGATGATGACAAATTTTGATGGACGGATTTTAAAACGGTACTACGAATTTAAGAAATAAAGTCAGTTGTGTAATTTCAATAAAATGCTTCCTCTCACGCCGAGGACCCGGGTTCAAATCCCAACCCCGCAGAAGACACGAATGACCCAAGCTGGTTAAAGTGACCATAATCAAACAAAAAAAAAATGCTTTACTAATTGCTTTTTAGTAAATTCAAAGGGCACGAATCGGAAGGTAAGTGTGTTTGAGTCAAATCAACGCAAGAACTTTTGGAGAACTCATTACATCCACCTAAGAAATGATGAAAATTAAAGTGGCTTTCCTTACTACGACGGGAATTAGAAATAAACCCTATGTTTCCGTAAGCAAAATTATTGTCTCAAGCAGGGCCCGACATCGTCGAAGCACAAATATGAAACCGAATTTTACTTCCATTCATTTCCCCTCATACTGTGCTAATATCGAGTACATTATTTTATTACATCTTTTCATCCAACGCTGTATATGTCATTCATCACTTTCAAGTGGTTCACAGTTTCGAGCTCGAAATGCGTCAATTAGATATCAAATGAGAAAGGAGTTCATTTCAATTGATGCATGAAGGATCTGTTAATTACATCATTAAAATTTTCTCGCGTTCACTTCATAGTTAGTGACTCCAGTCAGGTTCCTGCAAAATTAGAATTTTTCTTTTATTTCTTAAAAAATGGATTGCTTCTAAGCAACGTATTGGTGCTCTAGCAGAGCGGGCGATCTGATTTATATCGCGTGATGGGGAAAAAACGATTTGTAGTATTGACCCAGGAAGCGGATGTACCTACATCCAACAGCGATCCGACATTAACAGCTTTATCAGACACTTCAGGACCAAACACACTGAAAAGGCTCAAATTGAAAATCAACTCAAGCCATCTCATCTATCCGACAAAAAAATGAGTTTTTGAGAGTTATCTCAAAAAAAATCAGAGGGGTTGTGTACAAGACACGACCGCATATATAGGTGACGCAGGACTACGTAAGTCTCTTTGTAGTGATAGTAGCATGTATTCATGCTTGTAATCATTCAACAGAGGAGTATTTGGACCAAAAAGCTGGCCAAAATGAGGGAAATTAGAACTCGTTCAATCCCCTCTAATTAAACCTCACTGTCTTTCCAGATGCCTTTCACACAATGTAACGTTAATTTTGAAATTATTTGTTTTGTTTACATCTTGCATAGAGCTGTCAAACTTCGAATAAAAATGGGCCATATATTTTCGCTCATATAGGTAAGGATGTTGTCTTTCACATTTCTAAGGCTATATAGGGTAAGGAACGAGTTAAGCAGTGTCACCTATTTTAATCAGTTGAACATAAATGAGCCGAAAATGCACTTTTTTATTCATATTTTCAAAATCTTTTGATAGGATCATCTTCACAAATCACTTAACCATACATTTGATTCACACAAACACAATTTATTGGGTTTCCGACAAGAAATATGATGAATTAAAAATTGTTGTCCAAAAACGTACATTTTTCAGCTGCTGAAGGCAATCGCCACCTCGCTACTAACGAATCCATCACATTTTTCAGCACTGATTACAACCACTCTAAAAGTCAAGCACTCAATTGTCACATACCATATTATTCATTCTCTTTTTTTCTATTATCTAAGGCTTTGTCACTAGCCGAAAGTTTTATTATTTTCTAACAAAACTGAAAACAAATTCTGAATTGACGGAACCTGTTCACCAGTAGCAGCAGCTGCAGCACAACTGATGAACTATCATGTTGCCAAGACACTGTTTCGGTTCTGGAAATAAGAATTTTAAGTTTGAAATTAACTGAAAGCTCCTATGGTGAAAACGTGGTTCAATACTTTCAAGAGAAATGTATGTTCATAATCAATTTTTCTTTATTAAAAACAACACAAAAGACAGTTTTTTCAATAATTTTCGAAGATTTTCTCAGTGATTTAATAAAGCAACGATGTGTTTCAATGTTATTTGCTTTGACAACACTGTTCTGAGTCGGATCGTTTGTACTGCTATATGTTTACCTCTTTTGTTCTCCCACCATCCTTATGAACAGCGAGTGAGACGTCAAACTCGCAGTTTCCCATAAGAACACTAGAGAATAAAAGAGACGACAAATACCGTTTGCCGAACGGTGCGATGAGTGTATGTCCCGATAAACAATTTAGACAGATGGCATTTTACGCATCTATGCCGATACGCTATGCCGATTACGCATCAGATGCCGATTAGTAGGTCGCGGATAGGAACGCGAACTTACTGAATAGGGAGAAAAGTTCGAGGGATTTTTTAAGGGGACGTAAAAAAATTCAGATTTCAGGATTGCTTAAAAAATCACCTTGCGGGTGAAAATGGGTTCGGTCTGTTCAAAATTAGTTCCGCCGCTCCAACTTTTAAAGCGAAAAATCAAAAGTTTAGCTCAACAATAGTGTCTTCCAATGGTAACAGCTTGAAGAACTAACGATAGCAAGAAGATTGGTATGCTGATATCCCCCACTTAGTCAACCCATCGCTTGTAATAAGGTAAAACAATCAGTGACCAGCTTAGACTGCTTAAAACTAGTTCTTTACCCTATATTCCAGGTATTATAGACGTTAAAGAAAGTCAAACAGCTAGTTACCTAAATGATCAGATAATGGCTACAATATCTTTCTATAGGTTAACGACTGATTTTGTCGGTTACGTGCGATAATGGGGCTAATATGCAGACTGCCGTTCGTCATCTGGAAAAAGATTACGAGCAACATTTTACACATGTGATGGACAGCGCAGATGACGAAGTCCAAGCTCCAAGACACAATCGACCAACCTAGTGCCAAAGAAGAAGAGGTAACTGCCTCCTTGAGCAATGAGTTACAGGAAAATTCAAATCTCGTTCGTTGTGCTGTACAAACGCTGCAACCAGCGATTCTAGATGTCGTTAACAAATCAAACGAGCATATAAAAAAACTGGCAGCATTGGCAAAGAAATGTCGTTCCGTCAAATACGCTAAGTTCTTTGAACTACATGCTGCTCATTACCCGCCACTTTAGGGTTAAACACGTTGGGGAGGCATCTACTTAATGATTGCCAAATTTATTGAACAGCGACCTTTCTTTGAAAAATTGGCAGAACAATTCAAAGAATTCGGTAATATTCAATCAACCTGGTATAAGTTGCGTATTAATTAAATCCAAATATTTCTATTACAGATTTGAGTGCTAGCTGGATATTCGCGGAACAGTACGAAAAGACATTCAAGCCGCTATTCGTTCTGACAAAGGACATGCAAGCAGAGCACGTGTCCTTGACCGATTTCTATCTGCAATGGAAAATTGCAAACGAGAAAATAAAAGACACGGTGCCCAACCCGTATGCGCCTGATCTCCACAAAAGCATGGAGAGGCGCTTAGAGCCGTTGAATCAATCAAGGGCATTTAAAGTGGCTGTGTACCTCGATCCAAGGTTGAACTTTCCGGATTCGAATATATTTAATACAAACGAAAAATTCGAAATTCAGATAACACAGCTATAAACCTTTTCCTATAATTATAAACACCTATATATTGTATTTTTTAAATACAGAAATTTATTATCGATACTTGTAATAGAGTCCAAGATGTTCGATCGCCTGGTGCTAAACCATTTGAACAGGTTTCGCAATGCGACGTTGAAGACGAATACGAAATATTTCCGGGGATTTATGCAAAAAAGAGGTTTTGACAAAAACGGGTCTTTTCTATGAAAAAGGAAGTGCCCCCGATAATCGTGGGGAGGACCAACCGGCACCAAAGTTAGAATTTTTACTGTCAATTTAAATGGTTTAATTAATATCAAAATATAAACTCTATTGCTGCCAAAAACAAGATTGAAATGAACTAAAAGGTAAGAATAACATAAAATTAAACTACTGTATTAGCGCACCCTGGCTAAGGATGCTGGTTAGAACAACTAAATAACCTAGACCAGACCGCACAGCTTGCGCTTAATTGTTATTCATCATGTAGCGGTGAATGCAAGCAGTCTGGCAGATTTCGATCACATACCTACAAAGGTTTATTCATCCCATTTTACCCGTTCTAAGGAACAACTCGTTGCGATACTGATCGAAGTTTATGCTAAACGATGCGAGTAATAACCTTTTCCCCCGCTGCGCTGCCCGGTTCCTCTTAATCTGAATAGTCTATATGGGGCACTTCCTACAACCTTAATTCGACTTCCCAACGGCGGTGCCGCCCGGCC
This sequence comes from Sabethes cyaneus, assembly GCF_943734655.1. Lineage (NCBI taxonomy): Eukaryota > Metazoa > Arthropoda > Insecta > Diptera > Culicidae > Sabethes > Sabethes cyaneus. The sequence goes on along the minus strand of NC_071355.1, from coordinate 149,190,371 downwards.
CCGGTCGGTTGCAGTGTAAAATGGGTAGCCAAGCAGAAATGCAGTTATCAGTGCACGGGTGCACGTCGGCTTAGCGCAAAACACCTCCCTCGCCGGTGCAAATAAGTAGGATACGTACATACCTATGCTCGATTTTTTGTCTGCACGAAAACATATCATACCCGCATAAGAGTAGGTTAGAAGCGAAAAATTAACATAAAAAATCATAAGCCACGCCACGATGCGCTTCCATATGGCTCTAGTGCACATGAGCTTCAACCATTTCGAGCGTACGCGCGCGCGGATCAATGGAAAAGTGCACCGAGCGCTACGCTAGCGGCCTACCAGATCAGTGTTTTATCGTGCTGAACATCGCCGAGGTAGAGCCTTCGAAACCTAACGCCCATCATTGCAGTCTAATTAATAGAAGAGGAAAAGCAGTAAACGTAATTTTCATGTTATAAAAATAATAAGCGAAACGGATGCAGTTGACCTGCGAAAAGATCGGTGCGCTTTTTTCCGTCTTCGCGGAGGCATCGGCTGCCGAGGAAAAATGCATTTACCGATATTCCTGTGCTGCCTATGCGGACGAAGAAGAATTTCGCTTTAAGTGCAATATGAATCTATCGAACAATCAGCCATTATTATTAACGAACAATGTGTTTTTCTGAGATGTCCTTGCTTTTCAAACTACGCTCTCTAAGCACTTTTCTTCGCAGTTTTCACACAGGTTTCATAACAGTTAAGTGGTACACCTAGATGAAAATATTGTCACTCGATATTCTCGATGAAAATTTTGCATAATTTTGGCGCGTTGTGAAAGTCGACCTACCTTGAGAGTACACCGGTCTGTTTAACAATCTTCCAAATTTTCAAAAATTTGGTCTTTCGCATGGTTGATGGTCATTGGAATCAGTAAATATTGACATCCTGTAAGAATGTCGCTTATAGAAAATTAAATTTTTGGGACGCACTCTGCATCACCTCCATTTGACTCAGATAATATCGTTTTCGTTTTATTGCACACACCTTTCTAGAGTTTGTAATGTAAATTAAAACTCCATAAAGGGCATTGGCGGAACTAGGGATAAGGGGGCTAAACCCCCCCTTGGAGAGATTTAACCCCCCCTAGAAAAATTGAGCTGGCCGGCCAAACAAAATGGTCGAAAAAAAAGGCGGGGGCTATAGCCCCCCCTAGAAATGATCGCTCATTCCGCCAATGATAAAGAGTAAATGTATAAAGGTATCCAATAAGATATACGTTTATGCACTGTATATTAAGTCTGTGTTATACAATACTTTGGTATTTCATTGAAGATCTTTTCAATTTAGGATAGATTTCCAATGCATCTTAGATACCAAAGAAACAATCACGAAAAATTTCGTTTCAATGACACGGCTTCTACGGTTTCCGTGCCAGCGTTAGCAACGGTCATGCAACTCTGGAAAACTATTTATTTACAACAAAAATATTAATGAAAAGTGAATTATTAAAATATTATTGTGACCAAGCACACCGTTTACAAACTTTCATGAAATTTTAGCATAATCGCCTGGTATTGATAACACAGGTCTGCAAAAATATTTTTTTTAGGTGAATCATATGTTTTTGGAGTGCTGAATCCAAAACTGATTTCCGTTTTTCTCCATCACGTACAGATTTTTAGCAGATTATGCTTCTTATATGGAAAATTCACAAATTAGATGAAAAATTATTATCACAGATTCGTAATTAGAAACCTTATTGAAATGCTCTATTTTATTTAACGTAGATGATAGAATGAAGGACCATGAAAAATGGGTATGGCCGATTCTTGTCGCTTGCTCTGGTACATAACACGTGGTAAACCGGCGAACAGCATTATTCAAACGCTGGCTGAGCTAATGCCAACATCGTTTGCCAGGGCAAACGGAAGTCACGTTCGACTCGTGCACGTGTTCATCGGCGGCTGACCGTATGACCGTGTGTAGGTCTGGCTGAAGCTGAAGCACTCATTTCGCTGCCGTGATGGAATATCTGGCTACAGGAGTTCTGGAATTGGCAGGAAATATGCTGCTCGCGACAACGAACCGATCAGAATTATCTTCACTTGCAGCTGGCCATCCGCAACAACGAAGAGTTGAACAAATTGCTGTCCCGTGTCACCACTGCTATGAGAAGTGTCTTTCCGAACATCCAAATTGTTTTGTTGGTGCCCAAGAAGACAAAAAAGAAGGCTTAAATTTCCAGCATATCACGTCGAAAAACCGTTCTTTTAAGAACGAAACATATGTTCATGAAGATTTGAGGAATTTTCGCTCACTGATTTTAATTCTATTTAATTTAGATTGATTCTAATTGTTCGCTTCTTATCAAAATAATTTTAACCGATCACATCTCGCGGTTTTGTTCGCTTGTTGCTGGTGGTTCATTTTGTTCCCGTGATGGCATATCTGGCTGCTGAAGTTCTGGAATTGGTAGGAAATATGCTGCTCGCGACAACAAAACGACCATACACGAACGGTTTCGTTGATCTCATAGCTGCTGAGGCTTTCCGGTTGGTCCGTTGCAACAAGCCGTGCCTGATTAGCGGTTATCGGTACTCCAATTTACCGAACAGAGAATTACGTTAAGTGCGTTAGTGCAAGTTTATTGCAAGCTAGAGTTATGATAATCAAACAATCGGTCCTTTCAAGGGCCACACAACGATTGAAGAGGTTATTATATTTTCTTGCCCTGTTAATACCTGTTAATAATAACACAGGCAAGGAGGGAAAAGTTGAATTTTTCGCCATTGCGGACGACCAACAAATGACGGAAATAAGTTTTCTGGTCACGGGCGACATTTTTTGCGACTTCTAAACAGGGATGGTTCGATCACTTTGACTCAATTTTGATTCATTTGACACTACCGTCTCAGCCGAGCAAAATTTGTCAAAGTTATGTATGAAACATTTGTAGAACTCGTTATTATTTATAATTTTGCAGAAAAAAGTGTTGCTGTAACTTTTATAGTTACGGCGCTACAATGCTAGTACCTCTTTAGTAACTAAATGAACGTTCACTTAGTTACTAACGCGGTACTAGCATTGTAGCACCGTAACTACAAAAGATACAGCAACACTTTATTAAGCAAAATTGTAGATCTAGTTATTATCTACAAATGTCCCATATATCATTTGCCAAATTTTGCTTGGTTACGACGCTACTGTCAAATGAATCAAAATTGAGTCAAAGTGATCGAACCATCCCTGCTTCTAAAACGTCTGTAGGTTGTAAATGCTTTATCAGTGTTCTTTTGTAAGCCGCAGAAAAGTTGCGCAAAATTTTAAACTTTTTGAAAACTCGCGCGTACCGATCCAGAGGAAAGCACACGTAGAAACTTATCATAAAAATTTATTTACTGTTTGGTTTAGTTACTGACTTGGACTCGTTTTAATAAAATAGATTCAATCAATTCATGGATATAACACAGAGAACAGATTAACAGGCTCGAAGGAAGTAATCGATTTTTTGTGTGTAAAATCTGTCGGTAGCGCCCTCCAGAAATAGTTTGCCAAACGCATCAAAAAATATCCATGTACCTTTGTCAATATTTCTTTGTGCTGGAGTTACATAGCAGCGATGGCAGCGACATCAAGATTTAGTTTGCCACTTACTGCTCGAGGGGTGCTCTATTGAAGGATTACTCGTAGATTACATAAAAACCTTTTACACACTTTTTGTCAATTACCTGGTAGTCTGTTCTCTGTGGATATAACTCCAAAATCGGTTGAAGACTGAATGTATACAATGTTTCTACTTTGATAAACGTTACGTATGTAGCTTGTATACATACAAGAATCGTATTATTACATACATGGATACATCCTACTATCGCTACAAAGAGACTTACGTGGTCCTACGTCACCTATGCGGTCGTGTCTTGTGCACAACCCCTCTGATTTTTTTATTTCACTTTTCATCATCATCATCATCAGCAGCATAGAGCCGGGGTGGCTCGTGCTGTTTCAAGCACTCGTCTCCATTCAACTCGGTCTTGGGCCACTCGTTGCCAATTTCCTAGTCGTCTCAGAAGTCGCAAATCGCTCTCGACCTGGTCGAACCATCGTGCACGTTGGGCCCCCCTGTTCCTGGTGACGGTGGGGTTGTTGAAGAGGACTATTTTCGTCGCACAGTCGTCCGGCATCCTTACGACGTGTCCGGCCCACCGTAGCCTGCTAACTTTCGCTAGATGTACTATGGGAGTCTCCCCAAGCAGTGCCTGTAGCTCGTGATTCATACGCCTCCGCCACTCTCCGCTTTCAGTTTGTACTCCGCCAAATATCGCCCGCAGCACTTTCCGCTCAAACACGGCAAGGGCGCGTATGTCCTCCGTAAGCAGCGTCACAGCTTCAAGTCCATAAAGAACTACCGGTCTAATAATGGCTTTGTACATTGTTAGCTTCGTGCGGTGGCGTATGCTTCCTGATCGTAGCGTTTTACGAAGGGCAAAGTAGGCCCAATTTCCCGCTTGGATGCGCCGCTGGATCTCCTTACTAGTGTTATTGTCCGCGGTCACCAGCGATCCCAAATACACGAACTCTTCTACCACTTCTAGTTCGTCGCCGTCAACGGTTACCGTCCGTGGGAGGCGCACATTTGTTTCCTTTGAGCCTCTTCCTTTCATATATTTGGTCTTCGACGCATTTATTTTTAGCCCAATTCTCCTAGACTCCGCTTTCAGTCTGGCGTAGATTGCCTCCGCCGTCGCAAAGTTCCTGGCAATGATATCGAAGTCATCTGCAAAGCCTAGAGTTGGCTACTCTTGGTAAAAATCGTACCTCTCGTTTCGATGCCCGCTCGTCGGATCACCCCCTCAAGAGCGATGTTGAACAGCATGCAGGATAGACCGTCACCTTGTCTCAACCCTCGTCGCGTCTCGAAGGGACTCGAGAGTGTCCCAGAGATGCGTACGAAACACATCACTCGATCCAATGTAGCTCTGATCAGTCGCGTCAGTTTGTCCGGAAAACCGTATTCGTGCATTATCTGCCATAGCTTGTCTCGATCGACTGTATCGTATGCTGCTTTGAAATCGATAAAGATGTGATGCGTGGGCACGTTGTATTCCCGACATTTCTGCAAGATCTGTCGGATAGTAAACATTTGGTCCGTAGTTGCGCGAGCCCCCATGAAACCCGCCTGATAATTCCCTACGAAACCTTGTGCTATCGGTGACAGCCGGCGTAACAGGATCTGGGAGAGTACCTTGTAGGCGGCGTTTACCAGCGTAATACCACGATAGTTGCAGCAGTCTAGCCGATCACCCTTTTTGTAGATGGGACAAACCACTCCTTCCATCCATTCCTCCGGTAGCTTTTCCTCCTCCCAAATCCTCGAAATAACCCAGTGTAGAGCCTTTGCTAGCGTTTCCCCGCCATGTTTATAAAGCTCTGCCGGTAGGCGGTCCTTCCCAGCGACTTTATTGGTCTTCAGCAGCCTGATTTCTCGTTTGACTTCTTGGAGATCAGGTGCTAGGATATCACTATCTTCCATGGGCGCTCCTAGGTTAATTTCCGTTCCGCCTCCTTCTGCGACTTCGCCATTGAGGTGTTCATCGAAGAACTGCTTCCACCTGTCGACCACCTCGCGCTCGTTTGTAATTAGATTCCCTCCCTCGTCCCTACACATGTCAGGTTTCGGTGTGTAGCCCTTCCGAGTTTGGTTCACCTTCTCATAAAACTTGCGCGTGTCATTAGCTCGGAATAGTTGCTCTAATTCTTCACGATCTCTGTCCTCCTTTTGGCGCTTTTTTCTCCTCAGGATCGTGGTCAACTTGTTCCTAGCTCGTCGGTACTTGGCCAGGTTCTCTCTAGTGGCAATACTTAGATAATTTTTCCAAGCATTTTTTTTTCTCCTCCACCGCTTGTTGGCATTCCCCATCAAACCAATCATTTTGTGTACTCCGAGGCTCAATACCTAGTGCCGCGGTAGCGGCCTCTCCGATGGCCGAGCGTATTCTGCCCCAACCGTCTTCGAGGTTTAAAGCACCTAACTCCTCGGAAGAAGGCAGTGCCTCATTCAGTACTCGCGCGTAGTTCTCGGCAGCTTGTGGGTTATCTAGCTGCCTGATGTTCAGCCGAGGAGGGCGGCTTTGACGTGTCCGGTATACGGTGGACAGCTTTGAGCGCACATGTACTGCTACTAGGTAATGGTCAGAATCGATATCCGCACCCCGACGGGAGCGTACGTTCGTGATGTTAGAGAAGAACCGGCCCTCTATAAGAACGTGGTCAATTTGGTTCATTGTACGTTGGTCAGGTGATCTCCAGGTGGCTTTGTGGATATCCTTGCGCGGGAAAAAGGTGCTTCGGATCACCAGGCCTCGGGAAGCTGCGAAGTTTATACATCGTTGGCCGTTATCGTTTGTGTCGGTGTGCAGGCTATGGGGTCCTACCACCGGTCTATACATTTCTTCCCTACCGACCTGGGCGTTCATATCCCCGATGACGATCTTGATGTCCCGTGACGAGCAGCTGTCGTACGTTGCCTCCAGCCTCGCGTAGAACGCTTCTTTCTCATCGTCGGGTCTACCTTCGTGCGGGCAGTGCACGTTAATGATGCTATAATTGAAGAAACGACCCTTTATCCTCAATACACACATTCTCTCGTTGATCGCCTTCCAATCTATCACGCGATCCTGCATTCCGCCCAGCACTACAAAGCCCGTTCCCAGTTCGTTGGTAGCGTCACCGCTCTGGTAAAACTGGGCCTTTCCGCCACGTATCTTCCATACCTTCTCTCCTTTGCGACAGATTTCCTGCAGAGCTACGATGCCGAGTTTGCGGGGTTCCAGCTGTTCAATCAGCACCCGCTTGCAACCTGCGAAATTTAGCGATCTGCAGTTCCAAGTCCCGAGTCTCCATTCGTCGTCCTTATTCCGTCGCCTAGGTCGATGCCGAATATTCCGCTCCGAATATGTTTAAGTTTATTTAGGTGTGTAGCCGTACTGGGGCAACACTACCGAGTCTCGCGATGGGGCTGCCATCTTATAGTGCCGAGACTCACTACCTCCTTCCGGGTTAGTATACGACCTTAGTTTCCGCCGGGGTTGGTTACTCGATCTCCGCTAAGGTTGCTCGTATTCCGGCTGGTACCACGAGGAGGTCGGGATCGGAGTTGCTGGATAAGAGGCTAACGACCACTATGAGGTCTATATTCCGCATTATCCGGCCGTTTACCAACCTTAGGGGCACTTTTAGGGGGATTAATCAAAATTTAAATTGCACCAGACGATAGAACTTTTAATTTCAAGAAATTCTTCCGAAGGTTCCATAAACCTAAAACCAAGTTTTCCAAGTCAAAATTCTAGTGCGCATGACTTTTTGGCTTTGGGCCATTGTGCGCGCGAGTAACCGTATTACAAAAGTTGGCGCGAGTGTTGGAGGGTTAATATCTTTTGATCGGCAAAACAGATTCTTCTGAAATTTTGCAGATATATTTGCAGTATTAAAATCTCTAATTTGATGCCAAAATAATTCAAACTAGATAAATCAGCTTGGATGAAATCGTTATAAATTATTGTAAATTTTAATGTGTTGTATTGAATTGCTCATAACTTTCAAATTAAACGTCCAATAAAAAAAATCAATAGTGATCTATTCGGTTATGTTACCTTTCAAATGAGACTAATAGCACCTAAATCGGTTTAGTCATCTCTAAGAAACAGGCGATAATTATTACCTTGTCAAAACAGGTTTTTTAAGCACCCACTTGTTTGTTTTCAATAAAATTTAGCGTTAACAAGAGCTTTTATTTGATACCAAGATCGTTGAAATAGGTCATTAGGGTCCGGAGAAAATCGTGTCACGTAATTTTCACTTTTTTACTTATAACTTTTAAACGAAATGTCGGACCTCAAAACAATCAATAGTGATATACTAGGCAATAATACCTTTCAAACAAAAGTAATAGCGAACAAATCGGTTCAGCCATCTCCGAGAAACAGGCAATAGAAAAGTTGCGCCCCGCACATACACATACACACACACGCACACACGCACACACGCACACACGCACACACGCACACACGCACACGCACACGCACACGCACACGCACACGCACACGCGCACGCACACGCACACGCGCACGCACACACACACACACACACACACACACACACACACACACACACACACACACACACACACACACACACAGACACACACACACACACACACACACTGCTCAGTTCGTCGAACCCTGCCGATTGGTATATGTGGCTCGGCCCGCCGGGCCTCGGAACAATTTCGTGTTTTTCGACCAATTCCTAAACCTTTGTTATAGTATAACAAAGGTAATTATAGTAAAAGGTAAAGCATTTGTATAGCTGAATATAATCCACAATTCTGCTGAATAGAGTCATGCATTATTTTTCCATTTGTAATAGAAACGGCTTAAGCCTTGCTATATAAATAGAACGTTTGTTTGCGCTAAGGATAAAGTTACAATACTCTTACCGCGTAAATACAAAAAATAATGGAGTACTCAAATCAGAAAGATTGTAGATTGCATTCAGCTCTACAAATGTTTCATGCATGACTTTTATCGAATTTGCTTCTATAAGGCAATACAGTTGACTGAGCGCAATTGGGTGTATTTAAGCGCACCAAATCTGCTTTAAAACAATATTGTCCATAGTTTCTCCACAGACAAACAGACATAACACTCGTTTTCCATTCATCGTACCGATTAAACCGTCTTTTCAAATTTGGGCTTAGTAGGGAATGTCTCCGTTTTGGTCAAAGTGGCGCTTTTTGACGAAGGAGGGGGAATTCCCCATAAAAAATACTTGCTTCTTCGAGGGATACCCGTGTTGCTATTTGATATTTGGGAATGTCGATCATAGATGGTGCTAGTGTTCAGGCTAAATATGAGGTACGATAATTTTTGTTGATTTTTCTTCCAAGAGTTATGTCTGTTTGTCTGTGGTTTCTCCATCGTATCGATTTTCTTCCAAAACATGGAAGAGTTTACATTAATAAATACAATTCTGGTGTAAAAATTAATTGTTTAATGTAAATTATATCCGGGACATTCCTGCTGCTTAATATCTAAAACCAACTTTCAAGATTATTCAACGAGTATTGCGTGAAAACGTAACATGATGGACAATTTGTATTACCGTGAACGTACCATATTCTGCGCAGTTAAGACATTTTTATGATTCCTCCGCTATTATAAGTATTCTAGAGTTAAATTGATAACGTTGATAGCAGCAACATGTAGTGCTACGGTCTATAATATATGGTAAAAAACATGGGAATTAAAAGTCGACCAACAATTGAGTATATCTTTCGTTTTGTAAACTTATCCACGGTGCCTAATTCTGCGCACTCTCTTGCCCATGTTCCTAATTCTGCGCATGTTTGCTCCTAATTCTGCGCACCTAAAAAGTAACAATAAACATTCATACCATGTAGTTTATGTCTTTATACGCTGAAAGCACATCAAAAATCCGACATTAGCCATTACCATGATTAAATCCATGATCTGGCCTTCTTGTGCTGTCCAGGTGGCACAGGAACATTATTATCATTTGGATTGGCTTATTTTAAATATTTTATTGTCGATAACGTCAAGGGCGAGTTCATTCGGGTTTTCTCTATACTGAACATTATACTTTAGACTAATATTAACAATTGTGTTTTCATATAGAAACCACTTCCCCACTCCCTGACAGCTCAATGAAGTTCGACTGTCAAAAAAAATCAGAAGACATGGTTCCATGAATTGGCGTTCGTAGGTTCGGACCCCGAGCCGTAACGCAGGATTCCAATCAATGCAAGTTAAAGGTTCTACTTGAATTTCTATGCCTCTATACCTCAGCCATTTGGGAGAAGTTGCGTATTTTTTCGCGATTTCTTCATAGGATACATTACTGCGCAGAATTTGGAACATGAATAAAAAATCTGTGCCTAAATCTGCGCACTACTGCATCGCATTTTTCCAACGAAAACAAGGCATGCAATCACTCTTTTTGCCTAAAACATGACTAAAACTAATTATTCTTTCTAATTATGCTGGGTAATTTGATCATTGCAAAGAATTTCGATCATTATTTTGTTAATTTTCTAGAAGGACAGTTTTAGCGTTGGCGCTAACGACGTTGTTTTCTGATATATAAAATACTTTCAGTTTCACTTTAATTTATTTCGCTGTCAAATATTATGGCCCTTTTGTGAATAATGGCGTAATATTCAACAGAGATTTATAAAAAAATAACACAATGGCCATAGTTATGCACAATGTTGAAAAATACATATATAAAGAAAAATGCGCAGAATTAGGAGCTGCGCAGAATATGGTACGTTCACGGTACTTACTTTACTTACTTTAGTGGCAACGGTGCGTTACCGATCCTGCTCCGAACGAATTATGGTCCTCCAGTACCGTCGTTCCTGGGTTGCTGTTCTCCAATCGCCACGAATGTGCATCGTCTTCGACAACACACACCCACCGGGTGCGGAGTCTGCCTCGGAGTCTACGGCCTCTTCCTGGTTCTCTGCTGAAAATAGATTTGGCTACTCTCTCGTCGGGCATTCTGGCCATGTGTCCAGCCCACCGCAGCTTGCCACATTGCACTACCTTCACTATATCAGCATATTTGTATACTTGGTACAGCTCGTGATCCATGCGTCTGCGCCACACTCCATTTTCCATTTTGCCACCAAGTATAGATCGCACAATTTTACGCTCAAAAACCCCAAGCACTCGTCGATCAGCTTCCTTTAGCGCCCATGATTCGTGTCCGTAAAGGGCCACCAGGAGGATTATTATTCTGTAGAGCGCCAGTATTGTGCGAATTTGCGAACTACGGGACTTCAGCCGGCTACGTAATCCGTAGAAAGCCCGATTCGCAGCTGCAACTCGTCGTTTCACTTCGCGGCTTACATCGTTATCACATGTCACGAGTGTGTAGCTTAATAATAAGAAGTGATATAAGAAGGTATGTAGCTTAAACTTTATTGACCCGGAATTCTCTCTAAACTTACAATTTTACTACTAAAAACTGTCCGTAAAACGGAACGAACGAACAACTCCCCCTTTCTACATTTTGAATCTGAATCTCTCTTGCTCGTGGCGTTGCCGCCTGTATTTATAACAGCTTTTAATTGTTCGTAGTAAGAAGTACTAGAACAGCTGCTGAGAAAAACAGAGAGAGAGTAGAGCGGATCTTTACTTTAGTTCTATGAGAGTTTCAGGTGGCGCGCGAAATCTCTCACACATGTACTAAGCTAACTCACATCAAATTCAAATTCCTCCACTACTTCATATCGTTCCCCATCTAACTCCACCTCGGCACCAACACCACTTGGGCTCCCACGTTCCCTACCAGCAAGCTCCCTACTTCATTTTGGCGATGTTAATGGTAAGTCCCAATCTCGCCGCTTCCCTTTTAAAAGGCCTGAAGCCCTCTTCCACTGCTCTACGGTTGATTCCGATGATTTCGACGTCATCCGCAAGACCAAGAAGCATGTGAGATTTCGTGATGATAGTTCCATTTCTTTCCATGCTTGCCCTTCGTAATGTACCTTCCAAGGCAATATTGAATAGCAGGTTAGAGAGTGCATCCCCTTGCTTCAGTCCATCCAATGTCACGAAAGCAGCTGAGGCCTCACCCACTATTCTAACGCATGATTTGTATCCGTCTAGCGTCGCACGAATCAGCGTAACTAGTTTCGTCGGAAAACCATGTTCTAGCATTATCTGCCACAGCTCGTTTCATTTAACTGAATCGTACGCCGCTTTAAAGTCCACAAACATATGGTGTGTCTGCAAGTTCCACTCCTGGAACTTGTCTAGCAACTGACGCAGGGTAAAAATCTGATCCGTCGTGGAGCGACCCTCACGAAAACCAGCTTGGTACACGCCGACGAAGGATTCCGCTAACGGTCTCAGTCTGCAGAACAGGATACGGGAAAGCAATGTAATTCCTCGATAATTTTTACACTCCAGTCGATGTCCCGTTTTGAAAATTGGGCAAATGAAGCCATCCAACCACTCCTCCGGCATTTGTTCTTCCTCCCAGATCCTGACAATGATCCGGTGGATTGCTTCGTACAGCCGCTCGCTCCCCGCTTTTAGAAGTTCAGCCGGGATACCGTCCTTCCCAGCAGCCTTACCGTTTTTCAGCTCACTGAGTGCCTTTTTAACCTCCTCCTGTGTTGGTGGCTCCACAGCTTGACCATCGCTTACAATTCCAATCCTGTCCCTGTTGATCTCCGCGTTTACCTCTCCATTCAAAAGGCTCCTTCCACCTGGCTGCTACCGCCGTTTTGTCGGTGAACAGGTTACCAGCACTATCATTGCACATCACAGGCATGGCAAAATTCCTGCATCTCACCGTTTTATAGAAACTCCGTGTCATTACTGGCGTATCGCCGCGTCTTTTTAGACGATGGATTCTTTTTTCCGCAGCTCTAGTCTCTCAGTACTTCTCTCTGTTTTGACGCGTTGCCGAAGTGAGCATGCGACTCCTGGCCTGGTTCTTTTCATCTGTCACTCTCTGGTATTCGGCATCAAACCAGCTGTTACGCTGTCTTCCACGCGTCGTGCCTACCACCTCTCTCGCAGCTGTTTCGATGGCACCATGGATGTTCCTCCACAGTCCATTTATATCTTCTTCTTCTAGCTGCTGTTCTGCGATTCTTTGGTCAAGCTTCCTGGCGTACTCCGCTGCTACGCCGTCTACCGTTAATCGTTGGATGTTGAAACGTGGCGTCCTCTCAGTGCGAGCTTTCGCCGTGTTCGATAGCCTTGTGCGTTATCTTACTCACTACCCAGCTAGCATTTTCATATGTATAAAAAAGGTAAAAATCAGCATTACGTACAGATATACATGCTAAATAAATCGTATTTCATGCGCGAAATTGGCATATCCGTACTAATTTGGAGGCGATATACGTGATTACAAATAATTTTGAGCGTTACGACTATATAAGTATTTATATACGATAATATCCGATTAAGCGCGAGTCGCTCCGTACTACTCTACGATTTTGTGCTGAAAATCGTATGTATGTCAGTAATTATCATTATATACGACAGAAAATCAACTTGATCCCACTTTATCCAGCTTTAGTTACGATTTTGAGTTTGTTAGGAGATATTTACGATAGTTTTCGTACGTTGATATACGAGTTGGTGCTAGCTGGGTACGAGATGGTGGTCAGAGTCGATATTTGGTCCCCGAAAAGACCGTACATCGATGTTATTCAAGTTTTTAGTTTTGACCTTGAAATGCAGTCATACATATATATTAATTTTTTTTGAAACGATGGTTCTACAATTGATGAAGGGACGGTAGGGGAAAGAAATGAAAATTTTTGGTGAAGGAGGGGAAGATCGGAAAGGAAGGAGGGGATATTGGTAGCTACGCTTGACAAGTAGTCATTTTGACTCCTTCCTAGCTATAGCTATGAGTTCGAATCCGGTTATAATCTCAGATTATAGCTTGGTTCGACTCATGCACCTTCCAGCATTGGACAAAAGGTAGGAGTCAAAATGACTACTTGTCAAGCGTAGCTGCCAATATCCCCCCCCCCCCCCCCCTTCCTTTCCGCTCTTCCCCTCCTTCGCCAACAATTTTCATTTCTTTCCCCTACCGTCCCTTCATCAACCAACCAGAACCATCGTTACAAAAACAATATTAATATATATGTATGACCGCATTTCAAGGTCAAGACTAAAAACTTGAGATTAGTCTTTCACTTTTTCAAATTTTGCGTCGCTGAGGTGATATTGAAGATCAATAAGCAAAATCAACGCATTAAGAGCAGGACAGCCCTGGCACTAAGTTAAAATAAACGGAAGAGTTTATCTACGAAACATTTTTTAATGAAAATGTATCTACAAGCTAAAATGTATGGTAATATAGTATGCTTCAATTGTTACAATAAATTACTGTCAAAGGTCACCCAATAGAGAAAACTCGTTTGTAACCATGTTCAAAAATATGATTTTCTCTTAATGTATCATAATTTAAACATTCTACAAACGAATTCCGCGCTGAGCTGAAACATAAATGTATAATTGGCAAGGCTGACACAACCCGACCTAGCGGCGCATTACCTGCTATAAACATCATTACAGTAACATTCTATTTCACGGATCAGAAACTGCACAGCTAATTATTAAGTCGCTGAATCCGTGAGCAAAGAACTTTCCCATCGCTTTACCAGATGATGTCAACTTCGCTTTCTGAACCGATGAAAACATACCAAGTCATTCAGTTGCTTAGTTGTAGTGAAGTTTATTATAATTATAAGACTTATAATTATTACAAGTGTAGTGTTCACGCCAAATACATTGGTTTAATGTTTTCTTACTTCTTTATATTTTGTTTGATAGTTTCCTCTACTTGCTAAGCCAAACATTATATTGACGAAAATAAAATCAGAGACTTGAAAAATAAACAGAAGAGAATGGTCGTTTCTGTCAATCCTAAAACATTACGCATCTAGGAGATGAAATCAAATCCTCTTTTTGACTTGCGACGCAAAAAATCAAATTCGATTTGACTTTTTTGGCTATGTATCATTACATCAATAAAATGTACCATCGACGTGGTGTTCCTGCTACCATAGGTAATTCTTCGATCGCACTATTTTTACTCTCCATCGTAGTAAGTAACCCGGGTTCTGGCAGCATTGCGGCGTGAGTTTTTGCGGCCGCCCAGAGACAAAGCTAGCCGCTCAGTAGGTTTTCGTGAGACACGTAACTCCTTGACACTAGCGTTTTTAGATTTGTCCAATTTTTCGTTGAACTTCTCGATTAAATGAGCACAATTCAAATTGTCAGCTGGTTCCCAGGTATCGTCCTTTGAAGAAAAACCCTTCCATCTGACCAGATACTCACGTTTTCCATCTCTCTTAAAGTGGACGTCAATAATCTTCTCCACCTCATACTCTTTCCCGTCATCTTCTTCGTCATCTTCATCGTCGTCAGCCTTAGCCACTTTAGCAGGTTTCTTAGGAGTTGGCTTTTTGACACCCTTTTTTGCTGAGCCTTTCTTCGGAGCTGGCTTTGCCTTCTTTGCTGGAGTTGTTTCTTCCTTTCCCATCTTGGCTTTATATTTTTTGATTATATCTGGACAAGAAAGGGTATCTTCCGGTTCCCAAGTGTCGTCACTTTCGCCGTAGTTTTTCCAACGAATGCGATAAAGGATTTTTCCTCCGCGCTCCTTACGGTGATCGACGATGTCCTGCACTTCGTATTCCTCTTCTTCATCGTCATCTTTTTCATCTTCTTGCTTGTCGTTCTCTTCAGCTTTTGCTTTCTTGGCTGCCTTGGTCTTCACAGCGGTTTTGGCTGCCTTAGCCGGTTTTTTACCCCGTTTGCCTGTAAATAATTGAAGGTATTATACATTGGTTGAGCAAATTTTGAAATAAATTCTGGAAAATATTTTCGAGGACAAACCATGGACTTAACCGGTAAAAGCTGTCAGACGTTGGATTGATGCAAGCGAGATTTTTGCTTGCATCGGCCCGATGTATGATGTATAGGATGTACACTCAAATCGCTTTTTACGCGAGTGATTCGTTCCGCGTAAATCAAAACCGCCTAAAAAACCGCGTAAATTTCGAAATTTGCGTAATAGTCGCGTAAAAACAAACCGCGTAGAAAGCGACTTTAGTGTGCATAATTTATCGGAAGAATACTTTTAGAACAGTTCAAGGTCACAATGACATAAGTTTGGCGCTCCACACAATATAAACAGTGCAAACATTTTAAATTATTCTTAGGGACACCCTATTAAACAAGCTTTCATACTAGCGTTTGTGCTGAAAACTACTTACCAGAAGCATCGGACTTTTTAGATTTTTTAGCCAATGGTTCGGAATCAGCGTCCTCGTCCTTGTCCTCACCATTGTCATCACCATTTTCATTAGTATCGTCCTTTTGATTTTCGTCACCATCTTTATCGCCGGTTTCGGCATCTTCGAAGTCGTCATCAGAAGCAGACCCCTTTTTGGAGTCACCATTTTCTTTACCATTTGTGGTTGTCTCTTGCTCGTCGTCCTGTTTTTCCACATCTGTTGTCGACGCATCATTTTCTTCATTTTCGCCACCATTCTCGGTTCCCTTGCGTTTCAGATTTTCCTTTCTCATTTTCGACGAGTTTGTTTGCTTTGAGCTTGGGTAATTTTTCACTTGAACAAAAATTTGACCGGGAAAAACACTCGCAATGCAAATTGAACACGGATGCGAAAAAGGAGCGTCGCTTCGAAACTGTTTTTTCTTTTCTGTTTATGACAGACCGTATTTAAAACGGCGCTACTTCTTTGGGCGGAAGAGCTCAACGAGTGCGAAAAGAACAAAAGAAGCAACTCATAAAATTAACCGGGTTCAGACCGATGCACACTAGACGTCAAAACAAGGGGCTGGACGTGAGCAATTCTCGCGTGACTTTTCAAAAGGACCTAATTAACATTGAGAGACGACATAAATGAATTTCAATATTGTCAATTGCAAGGAAAATTGTACCATCCAAAGTGCGATATCGCTCATAAAAGTGCTATTTTGCATTAAATCGTTTCGGTATCTTCGGCGCACTTTTTCGTTATCTTCCAAGCAATAAGTGCGCCGAAGATACCGAAACGATTTAATGCAAAATAGCACTTTTATGAGCGATATCGCACTTTGGATGGTACAATTTTCCTTGCAATTGACAATAAAAGTTTTCTTGATGATTAGGTAGGTAGTGACACCAGCAACCGATTTATGCTAGGCTGATGATTTAAAGTGCATTTGCATCGGCGTCACAGAGAACAGACATTCATGTTGATCTCCCAGGGTGTGTAAAGATCAGCCGCCATTTTGAAAGTATGTGGTAATGCTTCCGTTGTGTGGCGCTCACATCACTGAAAGGCATTGCTGATCAAAGCACTCGTCACGTATTCTATAAAGCATTCAACAGTTGCTACAGCAACTAACATATTGTTTACTCAATCTATCAAATCAAACCTGAAATAAAAGTAAACAACATTTATCACATTGTTGATTGCTGAATGATTAAATGATTCCTTTTTAACCCTTTCGACAAACTTTTTTTTATGAATAAACGGTTTTCTGCATTTTCAGAAAATGAAGGTAGATGGAGGAAGCAAAATTGCTTGCACATGATTCTCGCCAATGAATCGAATTTAATACTGGTTCTTAGACCGAAAAATCAGAGGGGTTGTGTACAAGACACGACCGCATATATAGGTGACGCAGGACTACGTAAGTGTCTTTGTAGTGATAGTAGCATGTATTCATGCTTGTAATCATTCGATTCGTCATGTATACATGCTATATGCAACATATATACATGCTACATGCGTTGTATGTAACATTTATCAAAGTAGTAACATTGCATACGTTCAATTCTCAAAAGATTGTACATTTGAAAACAATTTAACAAAATCAAAAACACAAACTATTGCTTTCCTGCTACCTTACTGAAATTAAAGATTGTTTTTGTTACCCATGGTTCCCCACGTTGAAGGGATTTTACCAATTCAATCCTATTTTATCAACAGCACATCTTTTCACTACACTTCTAATGGAACGGCAAGCATGCGCATTCATACAGAGTCGTATTATAACCGAACATTACAGCTGTAGTACATTTTTCCAACACAGATATCAAATTCGCCGAGGTTTAATCGTCTCGCAGTAAAGAATTTGCGATCTCTTGGGACAATGAACTTCTGTCATTTTTTCTGGCACACTTCCCTAACACAGACATCAAATTGGACTAGGTTTAATCGCGTTCGTAAGAAATTTGTTGGTACGAGGCGGCTTTGTCACTCTTTCTGGCATACTTCCCAAGCAAGGACATCAAAATGGTCTAGGTTTAACCGCGGTGTGAAGAAATCTTGTTGAAATGAGGAAACTTTGTCACTTGTTTTGGCTTACTTCCCAAGCACAGATATCAAAATGGTATCCAGCTTTCCACGAGCGATAATGGCGGTTATTGAGCACAAGTGGGCACAATCTTTTGACATTCATTGGAGGAGCGTCGAGTTCGCCCTGACGGAGTTACTATGGAAACATCCATGATTGTTTGTTGTTCGAATCAAGGTTCGAATGTAAAAATGTAAACATTGTTCAATTTTGCAGATCAAAATTGATTTTGCTAAAGAGGAACATAATTGAACGGACAAGTTTTATGAATTGTGGCTTCGCAGTTTTCGGATATTTCAGGGAGAATGGCCAAATACGCAGCGGAAAGTTTCTATCAAAACGAGACGCTGTTCGAGAGCAAACTTGGCAACGGTTCGACTAATATGAAGTTCAATGTTCACGTTTGCCTCTGAGTGCATTCGAATGTTCAATTCGCACGATTGTAGAAAGTATCGTGAGCCGGTGCTTTCAGGAAATTGTGGCCACAAACCACTACAAAAGTTTGAATCCGTTCAATTATGTTCCACTTCAGCTGATCTGCAAAATGAAACAATGTTTATATTTTTACACTCGAACAACAAACAATCATGGATGTTTCCATAGTAACTCCGTCAGGGCGAACTCGACGCTCCTCCAATGAATGTCAAAAGATTGTGCCCATTTGTGCTCAATAACCGCCATTATCGCTCGTGGAAAGCTGGATAGGTTTAGATCATCGTAAAGAATCTTCCGACCAATCGCAAAACGAGAATTCTGGTAAAACATAGGTTCATTATTTTCAATTTTTCAATAGTTCAACATCAAGAATCCATACTTTTCTTCATTTGGGTCAATTCTTAGAAGATTTTCCGATCGATTGGTGTAAGAATATTGAAAATCGATCGGAAAACCGCTGAGCTATTAGCGCTCAAAACCTTTCATTTTTCGTGACGCTCGCATTTTTCGATTTTTTGGAATGACACCCTATCTCAAAACTTGCCGTAAGACGTAGTCCTACGTCAAAACAGCGTTAAATGGTAAATTCCATACCCGTTCGCCCTCGCCAAGGGTGATTGCGGTTACGAATTTTGCCTCAAGAGTCATTGCTGTACACTGTACAAACTGAGAAAATGCCGTGAATAAAGCGATTGCCAGCTCCGAGATATGAATGAATAAATCCAAAGGCTGCAGCACCGGACATCGACGAAGCAAAGTCATAAACTTTTCTGGAAGTTTTCTGGAAGGTGCTCAGAGAAAGCTACTGCAAGTGCTGCTTCGGGGGCGTTAGACGGTGTTAACAAAAGAATGGAACGATGCAATGCGGAATTATCACGTTCACGTTATCGGAATAAAAAAAAATTAAAACGCTATTTGGCTTTTTTTAACAATCTTTAGCCGAGTTCAACAAATAATAACATAAACAAAGTCGAGCAACGCAACAACCGTTACTACGGTAACTGACGTTAGAGTTGCTAGTATTTCGAATATGTAATATATAACAAGAAAATATATAAAATTTGGCAACGCGGATGTTGCACGACTGGTGCACCGTAAGAGAGATGTCGCTAGTGTCTTATTCAAAAGTTTACACACCATTTGAGCAAAATTTTATATGAGGATGAATGTCTGTTCTCTGTGTCGGCGTGGCAGCCGAAAGAGAAGAGGCACAAAGAGAATCTCTCATTGTTACTTAGGTCCTTTTGCGCGAGAATTCACTCACCGTTCCTTCACAAGCATTCATTTCTTTCACTCGTTGCTAGAGTTGTAAGTTCATCCTAAATAGCAACGAAAAACAGCAGCTTTTCGTTGTGACACAGCGAAAAAAATTTCGTATTGCTCTTTGCATTAAAAGTTGGATTTTGAACACACTTGTTCAGTCCAGGGGTGTGAAATTGTCAAAATTTTGTGGACTAAACATCCATGGACGGCGACAACTTGGAACCAGCCAGTAGTAGTAGTAGTAGTAGTAGTAGTAGTAGTAGTAGTAGTAGTAGTAGTAGTAGTAGTAGTAGTAGTAGTAGTAGGAGAAAGCCACCATCATTTCTAGGGCTTGCCATTGTATGTGGGTAGAATTACAGTAGATCCAAATTTGATTATCAAATGAATTTCACACTAATGCCGTTACAGAAGGGCCAAAAGGGATTGGGCGAACCCACAAGCAGAGGCACTTGTACGCATTCCGGGGTTATAAGAGTCGCCTTCCAGCATTAGGATCCTTCCATGTAATAATCAATTTCGCTGTACCAACTTTAACCCACGTGATGATTTGTTTGTTTTGAATTGAGTAGTACCATATTTGCTTCAGACCTTAAGGATTCAGGTTGGCAATCCACTCCATCATCCAGCCTTCCACATTTATGATTTCAATAATAATACTGTTAATAATATGATATTAAGATGAAATGTGGTATCTATAGGTAAAAATAGAACAATCTCACCAGCAGTCCTTCGTATGAAATAAAGTAGCGTCCTTTGAGGTTCCATAAGTGCTTCTAATAGTTAATTTAATTTTTCATTCTGGTATCCATGTGCAGTATTAAAACTCGTTTTGGCCAAAGCTTTACTGTATAGCAGTAGATGCTTCATTAGCTAAAACGAAAAAAATAATTAGAATAACTCATTAGGCTTACCAATTAGCTAGGCCGTGTGGTTCCGCCGTCTGCCCAAAACCTCGGTTTTGAAGTCAGGCAGCCGGAAAAGTATAATCAATATATATAGAATGCCAGTGTCGCTGCAGTGCGCGTGGTAAACATCACACATGTTCAGATAATGTATTTACATTATATATGCATATGTGTGTGTGCCTGAGATTCATCAAAAGGGGAATCTCATTGTCAAACTTTGACAACCAGCTTAAAATTTCAAGTATGGCTACCAAGTAATGTGATTGGATACTTCTCTTGCTTTAAATTTTTGAAAAAATTGGTGCAAAAGGGCGCACTTGTGGGATTCAATTCATCCGGACGAAAAGAAAATGAGCGTTTAAAAACAATTCACTGGCATGAAAGAACAGCGATGAGCGCTCTAACGACAGCACCAACCAGCGCACAGATAAATAACAATGAGCAACTTTGACAATGAAGTTCCCGATTCACAGACTTGATACAGATTGTTAGCATCATGTTTACCACAATAAGTCCTATAGAAAAACAGCGACACTGGCATTCTATACATCCAGCTTTTTACGCGCTATAATGGCGGACGCTATAAATTGTGTTCGTAATATGTGAACAATCTTTTTGACAACTCTGCATACATCAAAACTGGGCACTCTTCTCCTGTACGGCAGTGTTGCTCTTTCTTTCGTTTACGCAAAAGAAGGAAGGCAATAGTTTTGTTTACATTTCGCACAGTTTTGCTTTCCTTCTTTGACGTAAACGAAAGAAAGAGAACGGTAGTGTTGCAAGAGAAGAGTGCCAGATTTGATGTATGCAGAGTAGTCAAAAATATTGTTCGCATATTACGAACACTATTTATAGCGGCCACCATTATAGCGCGTAAAAAGCTGGATATATATTGCTTCTACTGCCGGAAACCACCCAGCATCGCACCTCCTAGCTTGGCTACTCAATAGAGCATTGCCAGGTATGGCCACGTGGAGGCGCTAGGTAGGGGCTTGGGATGGCTAGATTGCTAGGGGCTTGGGCTATATTGGACGCTCCTCATTTGCCTTCCCCATTTCATACCCTTTACAACTTGGAATCAGCCAGTATACCGAAAATAACAGCTAATATTAGCTAAAAGGCTGCGTTTGACTGCTTTCTAATTAGTTTCAGTAGTCTTAAAATGAATAAACCTTTAAGTAGGCACCAGAACCAAAAGTACCAAAACCAATGAGTGGGACATGGACAATGTATGTAGTTTGACAGCCACACCACCCCGCTGGTTCAGTCACATTTATAGGTGAGAAAAGTTGCCAAAATTTCGTGGGAAAAAACCCAAGAATCTTGGGTTAATTCCTATTTGAATTTTAATTCTTACATAGAGTTGTTATCGACGCTAAGAATAATATAAAAATAGTTTCTAATTACATACCCAAGTAACAATTTCAGGCTGATCAAACGCTTTTATAGCTGATTTTATTCAACCTGTGACTGAATTATGGTTTAGGTTTAGAAATAAAAACCTTTCTTCAGCCCCTAAACATCTAAATCTGGTGATTTTATCAAGCTTCAGACTTGTTAAAAGCCGCTTTCGAAGCTGCGATGAAGCTTAATAGAGTTTTTTGCGCGCTTTTAAATAGCCAATTTGCGCAATGCTGTCAATTCTATTTTTAGAACGAGAAATAGTTTTGCAACATGCTCTTCCAGCCGCTTAATCAACGTTTCATCAACTTTTATGCAGCCAAAAAAAAATCTATTTTTAAATTTAAAAAAATGGAACGCGTCATTTTTATTTTGCCGTGAACATTGTCGAGCGCGATATTTTTAATTTCGAATAACTTTAATTCGTTTAAGTAAGCTAACTAATTAAAAATGCATGTCTTTTTTCCGGGAATTGAACCCGCCATCTTTTGATCCATAAGCACTCACCGTATGATCCGCCCCATTTGCATCTGCAGAACAGACAGTGAAAATATCTTTACACCTGAAGCCTAGCCCGCCTAGCGTGGAGCAGTCGATAATGTCGATAACTGACAAACTTTTGCTGTCAGCCGAATTGCGAAATACTATGATCTGACAGTATGTGTGCTGTGAGCCGAAAGAAAACTTGGTAGAAGTTTATAAAGCCACTTTAACATCCTTAAGCAGCCTTCAAGTAGTTTGAAAGCTGCGAGTCTAATGAAAGCTCCCACTCTACACTTTAACACCTTTAAGCAGCCGTAAAACGGTTTGATGTTTATGGCTGTTTAGAAGCAGATTGTTTAGTAAAAAAAATCCGCTATTAAGCTTTTTTATCAGCTTTTGAGAGCGAACTGGTTTGAAAAACTTAAAGTAGCTTGCACATCGCTTATTTAAACACCATTTGAGCGCTTACTTTATGCAGCTTTGATCGCTTTAAACCAACCCGTAAACAGCCATTGCTCTTGCAATTCAGCTATCATTGTTACTTGGGTAACTCATAACTTGAACACATATGCAGCATATATGATATAAATGAAAAATTAAATACTATTTGCTTTTCCAACAACTGGTACCGGCGCCACTGCCAAATCAAATGTCAGCTCAGATGTGAGAGTTGTAATGATGGGAAATGCCGATCAAAATCTATAACGATTATTGATAAAGTTTTCTTATCGTTATTAATTAATAACGATAATATGACAGTATAAGCAAAAACAGAACAAAAATGTTAAGATAATATTGCGGAGTTTTCACCTATTTAGAGTCCCACACAAAAATTATTAGCGTGGTTATTTTCTGCGTTTACCACGCATGTTTGCTATTTAGCGATTTGAACTATCAGTTTTTTGTTATTGCCTCCCCACTGCATCCTCCTTGCTTGACAAGCATAATTTCAGTGTATTTAGTAAGTACAGGATAATTATTATTAAAAAACGAATTTACGTAGGACTCGTAAAATTGCTGCAAGGTACAATAACAAGACAAGAAAAAGATTTCACTTTAAACCTACAGTGACTATATACAGAGTGGCGACAAGTTATCCCAAATGTATGCAATGCGGTTTTCCCAACGTTTTTCTTTCTCTTTCCTGCATACGCGTTGGATACGTCGTCTGCTCGATTGGAATGACACTGACAGATAATTATCATTCCAATAGAGGTTTTCCGTCAAAAATTTTTTTTTCACTAAATGTTCGGTTTTGACTCTTAGAAATGATACCCATATAAAACTTTCTTTATTAAAGCCTCTAACTACTGTAAAAATGAAAAACTAAAATACGTATATTTCAACCGGTCACTTCACGGATGTCTTACATGCCTTTTTGTACCAGTGTCCTCTATTTTCACCACTTCGAAACCATTTGTGCCACTCTTTACTCTTGTGGCAAGCAACAAACGAAATGAAAAAGAAGGTAATCATTAGCTTTTCATTCGTTTTATCCTTTTCACTCTACCGCTGATACACATATGTCAAAAACTGTTATGCAATGCTGCCAGAAAATCTGAAAATTTTGATAAACAGTGCAGCCGAAACGAATTTTTTAAAACTCAACATTCGTGATTTGGTGAAAAGAAACTCAACATTCTTGCAATTTGCATTGTTTAAAAAATCGTAGTAAATTCTAGAGTCAACGAAAAAAATATATTTTTGCACCATTGTCACTCGTATTGGGAGTACTTTTGAGAAAAAATAAGAAAAGGAGGGGTATGATCTGACGGAAAACCTCTATTTTGACAATGTCGCCACTCTGTATATAGTCACTCTATTTAAACCCTCCTACACGGTAAAAAATTGTTACGTTGAAGCGAAGTGATTTACCGTTGGATTAGCACTACTTGCCAAACATTACGATTCGAAATGAAAATTTATTGAAAATGAATCAATACAAAGCATGATGAAATCAACAGAAAATCACTTTAATTTCGAGTGTGCTTTCTTTTCAACTTTTGAGCTGTCAATTGAATAGAAAAGATTGTTCGTAAAGATGCTTTATTTATTACTCATAATTATACAATTACATAAATAAACATAATATAAATAAAACCTCAATCGCTGATAGTGAAACCGGATTGCTGTTTTTAATACTGGGATATCTAAATAAGGTTGATCTCAGGTTGATTGCTGCTATCATATCGGGTGCCGTGTGTTCAATTTCATAGCCTGAAAACAGATAGCAATTTATTGATTACGATCACAGGTATAAATTCGCTATACTTACACTCTAGAATAGCAATAGTTTGGTGCGAAAACGTATTTTCTCCATTTGGGGTTGTATTTTTCTTCCGATTACAGCAAGCTGTCTCCATGTTTCGCGAGTTTTTGACACTTGTGAATTACGAAAAAAATTTAGTGCAAATTCTATAGATATGCACTACAACTCGATGGCGACATCCATTAAATAATTTTCAATAGATGGCATTTTCTTTAAAAAATGGAAACCCTTCAAAAATCAATACTAAATCACTTCAATTTATAGTGCTGCATAATAATTCGATTCAAGTGCAAGAACACTTGAGATGGACGTGATAATTTTTTACCGTGTAATGTTTGGCAAGTAGTGCTAATCCAACGGTAAATCACTTCGCTTCAACTAGAGTGACTATATACAGAGAGGCGCCAAATCATCCCAAATGTATGCAATGCGGTTTATCCTAGGTTTTTCTTTCTCTTTCCTGCATACGCGTTGGATAGGTCGTCTGCTCGATTGGAATGACACTGACAGATAATTATCATTCCAATTTTGACATTGTCGCCACTCTGTATATAGTCACTCTAGCTTCAACGTAACAATTTTTTACCGTGGTGTTTAGGGCTTTATTTTCCGATTTTCCTCGTTTTCTGGTAAAACTTAACAAAGGTACTTTTGTATGGCTTTGTAGTGTAACACTTTTTTGCAAAATCTGGCATCTCTGGAATAAAAATTAAAGTTTGGCGCGAGTTCGGAGTTGGATTTGGAGTTTTGACTTTTCAGTTTCATTCGTTGTGCGATTGCGTTTAATATAGTTACATTAGCTTGCAGATATTCGAAGCAGTTTTGTTTTTTGTCTTATCGCTAATAGGATTTAACTCTAAAAGTCGTCCGAGTTCGTTTAATATTAACCATGAAGCCCGAAACGAAATGCGTTCTACGTTTTGCTAAGCTATCTGCCAACGCCTTCGCGCCAACTAAAGGTTCAGAGAAGGCTGCTGGATTCGATCTTAAAAGGTAATTAACGTTTATTGTTCCTTCTAGTAACATTTATAATTCATTCCTACTATTTACTGATAGCGCTTACGACTGTGTTGTCCCGGCACGTGGAAAGGCACTTGTTATGACCGATATCCAAGTTCAACTACCGGAAGGATGTTACGGTCGGGTAGCGCCTCGTTCAGGGCTGGCGGTTAAAAATTTCATCGATGTCGGGGCGGGAGTGGTTGACGAAGACTACCGCGGTAATCTTGGTGTTGTGCTGTTCAACCACTCCGACGCAGAATTTAAGGTGACCCGTGGTGATCGCATTGCACAGTTCATCTGTGAAAGAATTTTCTATCCAGAACTGGAAGAGGTAACTAGCTTGACCGAAACCGAACGCGGAGCAGGTGGTTTCGGTTCAACCGGAACACAGTAAAAGGGAGCGTTTAAATGTAATGTTAGA
The DNA here is from genome assembly GCF_943734655.1 of Sabethes cyaneus. Classification (NCBI taxonomy): domain Eukaryota; kingdom Metazoa; phylum Arthropoda; class Insecta; order Diptera; family Culicidae; genus Sabethes; species Sabethes cyaneus. The sequence goes on along the minus strand of NC_071355.1, from coordinate 149,164,298 downwards.
ATAAGTTCTTTTTTCCTTTATAAGATTTCCAGCCTTGGGCTGGTTCGTTTCAACTAGAATAAGTTTCTCAACGTTTGTTGTATTTGGTTTTGTTAATAAACATTCAGTTTAAAGATTAACATGTTTTAACATCAAATTAACTAATGTTTATTTGAGCGTCTTAGTAGAATACCTGAAGAAATGTTTTAACATTTCAAAAGCAAAACTAAAAGTGACCTAGGAACCAGAAGTTCGTTTTGTGAGAACGCAACTTTTAGACTACTAATTTTTGATTTCGAACGCCATTATGTTCGTTTGGTATCCTGACTCAGGTTAATAAACGAACAAAGCACGGATTTAGGCTGATTTAAAAGGATGAACGCTTATTTTTGCGAAAAAAATCCAAACAAATGCTCGCTCTCAGGATAGAATATTCTCTGCTTTATGGAGAATGACGTGCATAATTCTATTTCACAATTCCAGATACCTCCATGCCACAATTCGATTCCCAACTATTGAAGTATATCCACACTATACTGCCTTAGTAATGTATTGGAAAAATTGATCCACAACACTGCAAGGTACTGTACTTGGCCCTTTCATCTTAGTAATTTACTAGCTGATTATCCGATCTTATTCGGGGCCTCTTTGTCTCTCAGTTACTTGTACACCTTGTGCATCTATTGTAACAAAAATTCCTATAATGCAACAAACAAATACCCTTTTTCTGCGTTTGAATGTGTCTACTACCTTTTCAGTTCGTTCAGTTCCCCTTCTGTTGTTCCCCAGCCATTTGTAAATCTGTCTTCTCGGTAATCCCTAAAAATTGACACAAAGCTTTTTTACGTTTTCGAACCTCCCCCTTTGTTGTATCGGTGGTCAAGAGTAGGAATTTCGGTGGTGAAGACATAAAATACCCGAGAAACCGTAATTTACTTTACGACGTATATAGACGTATTTCTGGTCTGAATTTTGAATAGGTCATAACTGCAAATGAGAGATTCTCTTTGCGTCGCCTCTCTTACGTGTATTACGGGTGCATGAAAACTTTTCAATGCAATTTTTCTTAACGATTAGCTAGCATTATATAACGCCAAGAATCCTATCGTGCGTAAAAGAGGCCGTCAAGTGTATTTGCACCCTGCGCTAAGTCTTATGAGTCTTATGTTATATTCGACATTTGATGAAGGACCGTCCAGACGTTCTGGAGTTATGGCGGAACATCAGGCTTGGCATACACTTTTCGCTTTGATTTTGCTCTTTTGATAACTGCTCCTCAGCCAAGCAGAATTTCAGAAAGTGATATATGGGGCATTTGTAGAGCTAGTAATCTTTCTTATATATAAAAATGGAAGTGAAAAAGTTCGACCGCGCATCACTTGAGAACGGAGCGCCCGATTTGAGCCGTCTTTTCTTTATTGTGTTCGTTTCCACCACCGCTATGTTTTTACGGCGAGAAAAGTTGAAAAATTTACTCGGAAGATAGGAAAACTCGAAAAATTAGTTTTCCATATAAAACCCGCAACGCATTGTATGCGCCATGTCGTTGGCTGCTATGATCATCGTACGGTTTTTTGCAGCACCGTTGTCGTATTCAAACAAACACGTGGTTACCTTCATTGGAATCGCCACATCTAACAATGCTATTAAATATTTTGGGGGTTTACAATTTCAGAAAATAACCAATCAATAGGTCCAACTTATTAATCAACCTAAACTCAAGCCTAAAGTGTCAGCAATAAAATTCGTTAATTTCATTCATTCGTTCATTCATTTACCAAATTTATGATACAAACACGAATCATTTTTATTCCTTTTTACATCGGATGCGTATCCAGAAGATCCAGTGCAGGTTAACAAAAGGTTTAAGCACTAAATTCACTAAATTGCCACTTCCCAATCGTCAAATGAAGAATACATTTTGCATATGTTAACGGATTATGAGCATATTCGGTTTAACTGAATATCAAGCTAATAAATCAACAGTAAGAGCATATGATTTAGAATTTTTAAAAAAATAGTGAACGAAGCAACTATTATACAGCGTATTTAAGGGATCAGTCCCGGCGTAGTGGTTAGCATTCACGCCTTTCACGCCGAGGACCCGGGTTCAAATCCCAACCCCGCAGAAGCCACGAATGACCCAAGCTGGTTAAAGTGACTATAATCAAAACAAAAAACAATCGTATTTAACTTTCAGTCGATTTCATTTCGTATTAGACTCTTTAGAAGTGTAAAAAGGTTTATAAAATGACGCTTTTATGTTAAATTGTTTTAGTGCGTGAATTACCAAAGGAACAATACAGCGATCAATTGATTTTGTGGAATAATAAAATTTAGTTTGTTTTGAGAATTGAGAATAACAGTTATCGAGATTCAGCAATGCAATTCCTTTGGGTAATTAAAAAAAAATAAAAATCTGATGACTATTGATATTGAATACATATCAGAATATGAAATTGGCCCTTAAATTTTCGAGAAATTCCAAAGTTGCAGCAGACAATATTAGCAGTCGTACCAAATCTTACAACAAATATATTAACATCCAGTATTACTATTTTTAACCAGCAGAGTTTATAAAACAAGACTCAATCCAACTACCACAAACACGGCTGTTGATATTGCGGGGATTGGCAAACCAACTTTTATACCGATATGCATTTCTTGCTAATGACTTAATACAGTTGTTAAATTTAGACATTCTCTGAAATCCCAGCGTTTAATAAACCAAACGCAGAACTCCTTAGACAACGGCAAAACTTGACTTATACTTAGAAAATATCCCTTTTTCTAAAACGCAGCGGGAGTTCATCTGAAGCAGGGTGTCGATTACCTGGAAAATCAGGGAAAACCTGGAAATGTCAGGGAAATTCGTTTCAACCTGGAAAAGTCAGGGAATGTCAGGGAATTTCATTTGAAGTCAGGGATTTTTGACATGGGAAGAAAATATACCGGAAAAGTTAAGACTTCGCAAGAATAACATTTAGGTACTAAATATCTGGCACCTTTTCACTCAAGGCCTTCGCGTATATCTTAATCAAATATAATACGAGACGTTATTTCTACTCACGTGCTGTGTTCAAATTTGCGAGTTTCGAAATTTCGAATTTCATGAATGTGCGACCTGGTTTAAACCTCAACAACGGTTGAACCGATTTGATCGATTCTGGTTTCAAAGGGAAGTGCTCACAACCTAATCGATCATTATCAATATCTTTAGGATTCTTTGATATTAATTGGATATTTAGATCAACACTCAAAATAATTTTCACGTTGAAATTACGGGAAAAGTTATGTGAATTTTTTCCACCCTACTTTTCCCGTACTATTTACGTGAATTTAATTTAGTTTGCATTAGTATGCGTGCATTTACGTGGAAATCAGATACATAGATGTTATTGTATTTTCCTATAATGTTCAATTGAAAGTCACGTAACTCCCTGTAGAGAAATTTACGTGATTTTTCATATGGAAAGGACGTGTGGATTATTCTGCGTGAAAAATTCTGGATAGAAAATTTGCTTATTTTGTACGGAAAGTGGCATAAAAAGGCCATACCAGCAAATTTTGCGTCTAGATAATTCAAGACTTCCGCACCGAGATCGGACTGTTACTGGAACGAGGACTAATCAAACTGAACCAAGATCAGCCTTTGAAAATTTACTACGTTGTTCAACCTGAACGGGCCAGAACCCGGCCTTTAGTTTTTATTCTCATGTCGATCATTAGTGAAAACCTACGCTTAATGCGTATTCGAATGAAAGACCATATCAGCTTCAAAATTCTGATTTAGTCTAACAAATCAGTCATATCTTCGAAATTCCACTGCGAGCAGAGGATCGATAGAGTCGCAAACCCGAAGTTTTCTTGAATATCAGAAGCTGGCTGGAAGTAGGTCGAATAAAAGATCGAAGGTCAGGTTCTAAATAATACGATGATGCTGCGATGTTCGATGAGTCGTTTGGCCTCGAAAGTTTTTATATTTATGACGAAGTGTTTCCTCAAATTTTGATAACAAATCGAAATAGCTGCTCAGACAAATCGGACTTTGTGTCAGAAAATATCTTCAAATTATTTTCTAAACTAAAGACCAACCTTTATGTTTATTGTTTTGCATAGTTAAATGTTTGAAGCGGATATATACCCATTCATTACATGTAATCTAACAGGCAAGACGGCTCATCCCACATCCCTTTGGCAACCAGCCAAACCAGATAAACCAGCAGACTATTTCTTTTTTTTTCGAAAAGATATCTTGCAAATGTTATTTAGCTTGATTCTTTAATTTCGATGTGCGAAATTTTGCAAAAAAGGTGAATTTGAATCAAAAAGAAAAATTGAATTCATTAGGAAATGATAATTCAAGAGTAAACAACCAATTAAACCAAACAAACCCTTTGATACGTGAAATTAAGGAGATATTTTGCGTCTGGAATTTTTCGAAATACACCTGGAAAAACCTGGAAAAGTCAGGGAATTTTATTTTCGCTAGATAATCGACACCCTGTGAAGTTTACATATCGTATATTTAGCCCAATTTGTGGCAGTACGAAGTTTGCCGGGTCTTCTAGTTATCTATAATAATGCTGAAGAAAGTGAAGTTGTATCTTTAGTATTTACGGCGCTGTAAGGCAGCAATGCCGTTGGTAGCAAAAAGAGCGCTCTTTTTGCTACCAAGAGGGTAGCAGCCTTATAGCGCCATAAATACAAAATGCACAGTAATGCTTGCTTCAGCAATATTGAAGATAATAACAAATTCTACAAATGCCCCATACATCACTTTTTCAAATTTTGCTTGGCTGAGATGCAGTAATCAAAAGAGCAAAATCGAGGCGAAAAGTGTATGCCAAGCCTGGCGGAACATACTTCCCCCCTGTCGGCTCCTTTCCAGTCAGTTCTGCCCTCTGTTACGTAGCTAATTATACATCGGTTTGCTCTATGAAAATCCCTTTATGGAAACGAAACAGGTTTTTGACGTAGGACTACGTCTTTCAGGTAATTCCAAAAAATCTCGAAATGTGGTCAGGTTTGGAACGCTAATAGTTTAGTGGTTTCCCGATCGATTTTCAATATTTGAAATTGAACTTGTGGGCAAGCATGGAAAAATTCATTCACTCACATTATTTTTGGTGAATATATTGCTTGCTTCGAAGTATTGCTTCCAATCATTCTCCCTCGCATGCAAGCTCTCGAATAGAACCCTACAGAGTTAATTCACCGATGAATCGCCGACCTACAGCAGGAAGAATGCGAATGATTCAAACAAGATCGGAACTTTTGTATCGGGGTTCATTTAGAATCATTTGAATCAAAAGATTGTGTTGGAAAGAATCATCTGCGAACTATGATTGCGAATCCAAATGAATGCGTTCAACGATCTTCTTACTGAACGAAATAGAAGAATGTTTGCTGTTGGTAAAGCGCAAACCGCGCAATACGTAGCTATGCAAGGAACATTCAATGCAGTTTTTCAACTAAGGCACTAACTGAAACTTATATTTTAGCAGATTTTGTAATGGTATTGACGGAATAATCCTGCCATTTTTGTTTTATGTTTTAAGTATCGCTCATCATTAACAGGCTAAATAAAAATGAAATGATGCAAATTAGTCGTGCGGGCTTTGTGTGACCAATCTAAAAATTAAATTATTTTATTTCATGTTATCATATTATCGATCGATGTTTTTCACGTATGGCATCAAGTAAAACAATTTTAAAGTGATTTTTGCTGGATAGCTGTGACGGTTAGAGGTACAGTAGACTCTCGGTAAAGTTAATCGATTGGGGATCGGGTCGATAAACTTTTTCGAAACACAGTAGGATTTCGAATTCGGTATGGTTCGATTTTGACATCAAAAGTATCCGTTTTTGGCAACACAAAATATTTCCCTAACAAAATATGGTTAAATATTAGTCAGTTTTTACGTACATGCTTTAAATGACGCAAAAATGATACCCTCAGTGTGTTCATGAAAAAAAGTTAGCTGTTATAGTTATAGAATGTTTCGAACAATAATATTTATATTGCCGTAGGACTACGTCTTACCGCAGGTTATCAAAAACTTACTTACACCGAACGGATAGCTCTTGGCAGACTTTTCAAGCATAAAATGATTGCAATCGTTGATTAATAATATTCACTCAATTTCTAACGCATTTACATTCAATTTTTTCATATCAAAAAAGGGTCTCGATTTTGACACGGTTTCGATTTTGGCAACATAGGCGACAGACATTTGTTGCCAAATTTTAAATCCAACTGTATTAATTATTTTTAGCAGTACAATGTCCGAAAACCGGAAATAATACTGCCGGTGTAGATAAGATAACAGACTCTAAATAAAATTAGCGGTTGCAAAAATTCGACTTTAAGATGCACAGAATATTCAATACACTATTCTCCATGCCTTTGTAACAAAATTGCCAGACACCCAAAATCTTCTCTCTGAATCTATCATCGTAGGACAGACTGTACACAAGGTATCGTAAAGCATATAGTCAAATACTTGTTCTTCAAATCTTTGTTTCGAAGTACAGTAGGATTTCGAATTTGGCAACAAATGCGTGTTGCCTATGTTGCCAAAATTGAAACCGTGCCAAAATCGAGACCCTTTTTGACGAGAAAAAATTGAATGTAAATGCTTTAGAAATTGACAAAAAGTCCGCCAAGAGCTATCCGTCCGGTACAAATAAGTTATTGACACTCTGCGGTAAGACGTAGTTCTACGGCAATAAAAATTTTATTGTTATGTTTTTTTTTCATGAACATACTAAGGGCATCATTTTTCGTCATTTAAGGGATGTATGCGGAAACTGATTGATATTCAAGCATATTTTTGGAAGTGAAATATCTTGTATTGCCAAAAACGAATACTTTTGTTGCCAAAATCGAGGCATGCCAAAATCGAACCATGCCAAAATCAAAATCCAACTGTAAGTGAATTCATATGACCTATTTTTTTGGAATACGGGCCTAATCGAGTCCCTTCAAGCTGCCACTGCCTTGTGCTTCTGCAGGCCTTTCAAATTTTTCCTTCAGTTCTACTCGCATAACCAACGCTCGGCGGAGCCTTACCAACGATTTCGCCAATCTCGTTATATTGTTTTATTAAAACATTCCGCGCAGTTTCCAAAATTTGCAAAAATTATTACTCGTCTTTGGTTTTGTGGACGAATGTTAGAAAAATTGCATCATTGGTCGGTACCGAAACAACCTGTATTCTCCCGTGCCAGTACCGGTATTTCGGTATTGAAAAATCAGCCGATACTACCGGTTTTCCCGGTTCCGGTACGCCCGGTATCTCAACCCTATCCAGAACCGAATGACATATAATCACAATCTGTAGCGATTATGAAGAGAAAATTTCCAAATTTGGTGAAACAATATTGGAAAACACTAAAAATTACGATTATTTCATTTAATTTTGCGGGGCTTAAAAATGATGCCGACCGCATAGAGGGGTTAATAAATAACGAACGCACAAGAAACATTCGAACGATCGCGGAAGAAACATTCGAACGAATTTTTTTTGAACGATTCTTTGCGACTCAGTGAATGCATTCAAAAGTGAATCTTTTCCCAAGCGTTCGTAGTATAATGAACACACCACACGAAAGATCCATCGCGTGAACAAAACCACCAACGAACGCTGTCGCATATTTTCCTTTGCTTTGCTTGTTCTGCTTCGTTCGTATGAGTGCGTAATTTTGTACAGAGATGGTCAGTGCGATTGAAACCTTACGATGAGTAGGTTCGTCGATGATTTCAAAATGAATGCTGTTTGATGTGATTTTTTCCATGCTTGCTTGTGGGCCGCTGATCTTTCCTGCGATAAGAATCTTAAAGGAGATCTGCTCGATTCCTGGTTGAAACTTCGAGATACACTACCGCAAATGAGTGCAATGGCAATTCCTCGATGTGTTATTTTTTTAACCGTCATTGCTATGGAGATGCATGGATTTTCGGATGCCTCGATTTCCAGTTATGGACCGGTTTTATATGTTCGTGCCAGACCAACAAAGGTTAGCCAGCAAATGGGAAACCTACCTTCTTGTCGCATGACACCTGCTTATCCATTTGAAGTGACTGGAGTAGATTATACGGGCCCCGTATACGTCAAGAAAGGCCAACTAAAGCCAATTTTAGAGACGGCATACATTGCCGTATTCGTGTGCATGGTTACCCGAGCTGTGCACTTGGTACTTGTGTCGAACATGACCACTGATGCATTTATTGGTGCATTGCATCGATTTACCAGCAGAACAGGGCAGCCCCGTGAAATGCACTCTGATAATGGCTCCAATTTTCAGGGTGCTAAAGTGGAACTGAACGAGTTGTACAAAATGTTTCGAACTCAATATAGTGTTGATACAATCGAGGGGCTTTGTCAACCAAAGGAGATAGCTTGGTTTTTTATTCTGCCTGAGGCACCGAATTTTGGTGGCCTTTGGGAGGCGGCCGTAGTGAGTGCGAAATACCATCTAAAGCGCACTTTGAAAGACTCTCATTTGATTTTCGAGGAATATATGACAGTGTTGACACAGGTAGAGGCTGTGTTAAACTCTCGACCGCTTTATGCTACATCACCTGATGCTGATGACCCCGAAGTATTTACACCTGGGCACATTTTAATTGGACGAGCGATTACTGCCATCCCGGAACCAAGTTACCAGAATATTCCTGTCAACCGTCTCGGTCGTTGGCAGTTTCTGCAAAGATTACGAGACGAATTTTGGAAAAAAATGGAAGAATAACTATTTGCAAACTTTGCAACAACGTACCAAGGATCAAACACGTAAGAATAATCTACAGCCAGAAATGGTAGTGCTTCTGGAAGACCAAAACTTGCCACCAATGAGCTGGAAATTGGGAAGGATTATGCGAACCTATCCAGGATCAGATGGATTGTTTCATACAGTCGACGTCATGGTGGAAAAAACCTTTTACAAGCGATCAGCAATAAGGATTGCAGCGCTTCCCATCAAGGACAACATTCAACTATTCGAGCATTGTTCCGAGAATGCTTCTCAACCCGGGGGTTTCGTGTGAGACGAGCAGCAGCGGCAGCAACGAAGAAGAAGAAGATTTCATGCTATATAAGAAGCGCGCGCATTGCGCGATCATTCAGTGTTCCAGTGTTTTTCCACGTCTTAACTTAAGCTTGAAAAGCAAATAAATGGAGTAGTTTTTAGTTTGAATCTAGTGCTTCCGTCTCATCCTCTGAAGACGTCCTGGGAAGTAGCTGATGTATATACAGTCCACTCCACTGGCTGGCTTAGTGTTGCTGCAGCAGGCTCGCGGACCAAATCGACCTTATCTAAGGTTTTCTCTACACTGCACAGTGGTTCAAACAGCGAAATACGTGATCGTGTGTAATTGTGCCGAAACGTGAAGTTTTTCGTATGTAGTGTCTTTAGGAACATTTCTCGGTATAACAGGCCCCTTCTTGTGAGAGAAATCTTTGGGTGATTAATTCCCTTAAAAGTGAGATACGAAATTTATTTTCCCGTATATTCGAGATACAGGTGTGGTACTTTCGGCAAAGTTGTAGTAAATATTATTACAAACAACTTTGTCAAAGACACCATACTTGTATCTCTTCATGGAAATTATCTATTAAGCGTTATTCGTGGACAAACCCTTTAAAACAGTTTTTAATCCCCAACTTATTCTGGTCAATTTTTACGTGTTCATAGTGTTATAGAAAGTTGTTTATCTTGCTAAAATCAACGTTTCTGTAGAACATTATTATATGTTATTTTCCAAAGTTTCGGAGATTTTGAGCTTTTTTGGTGAAAAATAGCACTTCTTTGAGCTTAAATATTTCCCAAGGTGGCAAATGGTGGCAGATCAAACAACTCCTACCTAAAAGTACAACAAAAAACCTATAAAAGCAAGTGTCAACTGACTGTATCTGTTTGTATCCGAAAAAGTTATAGTTGTTTTAAAAATCCATCTCAGTCATGTTTACAGAACAATTAAACTGTACTTCGGATGCAATAAACGCCATTTTGTTTACGTTGACAATCTCTTTCTAACAAGTTAAGTTACCAGCAATTTTTTCGCCTATTTTCGAGTTGAAAATGAATGTAGACTTAAAATTGACGCAATTAATAAGAGAAAAGCTTCCAAATAACTAACTTAAGTCTATTTTGTTCAATTTTGCATTGCTCTCTCCTTCCGCATTTTTCCAAAACAACATTTGATGATGAGTTATCTCACCTACACCTTTATTTAACATAATTAACTATATATGACGTACTGCTTACTTAGTCATTCTGAGAAAAGTCGGTTTACTATATATGACGTACTGCTTACTTAGTCATTCTGAGAAAAGTTTGTTTACGTTGACAATCTCTTTCTAACAAGTTAAGTTACCAGCCATTTTTTCGCCTATTTTCGAGTCGAAAATGAATGTAGACTTAAAATTATTTAACGCAATTAATAAGAGAAAAGCTTCCAAATAACTTACTTATGCCTATTTTGTTTAATTCCTTCGATTGATGTCTTTTCAAAAGAACACACTCTGGCTGGTACCGAATGGCCGAAACATAAATGGTCGAATCACGAATGGCTGAAATCCAAATGACCAACTTTCAACAACAGTCAAGAAAGACTGTTGTTGAAAGTTGGTCATTTGGATTTCAGCCATTCGTGATTCGACCATTTATGTTTCGGCCATTCGGTACCAGCCAGAGTGTGTTCTTTTGAAAAGACATCAATCGAAGGAATTAAACAAAATAGGCATAAGTAAGTTATTTGGAAGCTTTTCTCTTATTAATTGCGTTAAATAATTTTAAGTCTACATTCATTTTCGACTCGAAAATAGGCGAAAAAATGGCTGGTAACTTAACTTGTTAGAAAGAGATTGTCAACGTAAACAAACTTTTCTCAGAATGACTAAGTAAGCAGTACGTCATATATAGTAAACCGACTTTTCTCAGAATGACTAAGTAAGCAGTACGTCATATATAGTTAATTATGTTAAATAAAGGTGTAGGTGAGATAACTCATCATCAAATGTTGTTTTGGAAAAATGCGGAAGGAGAGAGCAATGCAAAATTGAACAAAATAGACTTAAGTTAGTTATTTGGAAGCTTTTCTCTTATTAATTGCGTCAATTTTAAGTCTACATTCATTTTCAACTCGAAAATAGGCGAAAAAATTGCTGGTAACTTAACTTGTTAGAAAGAGATTGTCAACGTAAACAAAATGGCGTTTATTGCATCCGAAGTACAGTTTAATTGTTCTGTAAACATGACTGAGATGGATTTTTAAAACAACTATAACTTTTTCGGATACAAACAGATACAGTCAGTTGACACTTGCTTTTATAGGTTTTTTGTTGTACTTTTAGGTAGGAGTTGTTTGATCTGCCACCATTTGCCACCTTGGGAAATATTTAAGCTCAAAGAAGTGCTATTTTTCACCAAAAAAGCTCAAAATCTCCGAAACTTTGGAAAATAACATATAATAATGTTCTACAGAAACGTTGATTTTAGCAAGATAAACAACTTTCTATAACACTATGAACACGTAAAAATTGACCAGAATAAGTTGGGGATTAAAAACTGTTTTAAAGGGTTTGTCCACGAATAACGCTTAATAGATAATTTCCATGAAGAGATACAAGTATGGTGTCTTTGACAAAGTTGTTTGTAATAATATTTACTACAACTTTGCCGAAAGTACCACACCTGTATCTCGAATATACGGGAAAATAAATTTCGTATCTCACTTTTAAGGGAATTAATCACCCAAAGATTTCTCTCACAAGAAGGGGCCTGTTATACCGAGAAATGTTCCTAAAGACACTACATACGAAAAACTTCACGTTTCGGCACAATTACACACGATCACGTATTTCGCTGTTTGAACCACTGTGCACTGTTATCCGCCAGTGCCCAAGCACTGGTTGAGTGCTTGCTGTCGACGGACTTGCGGACCAAACCCGTCCTTTTAAAGTTTTGAATGAAGAGTGAAATTGTTATCCGCAAGTGCCTGAACAGAACACTCTTTTCCGATGGCTTCTAGCTTGAGCGGCACCATTCCTGTTCGGTCTTGTTAAGACATATTTGCTTATGCCGCAACAAGGCTAGGAAATTATTTCGTTCCACCCCGAGGAGTCTGGCACGGCTTCGACAGTACAGTACAGTCTCAACGACTCTTCAAAAATTGATAAGCGTTCAAGTGTGTCGCAAATACTGGGAAGCTTTGCGGAAATCGACAAGCCAATAATCAATTGTGTCACTAGTTCGAATTAAAAGTCTATACTAATTTTCTAGTGTCTACGTGTCTAAAATTAAACAGCAAAAAGTGCAAAGTATCCTGTAGCTGCTGCAATACTGTGTCGGATTGTCTGGAACGTGTCAAACACTATCCACGATTTAGGTTTTACAGTCGACTCCAAGCTGAACACTGCTTTAGATGAATAAAATACACGGTTTTAAACTAGAAGACCAGTTGATGGTCAGCGAAACTTAAATCAGTAAAAGTAATAGACCAAATCAAGGTGACGTCATCTGGCAAATACTGGCGCCCTTGTTTACAAACAGACCGTAGAATCCAAAAAAGTTTCAGCTGTTTAAACGGCAAGTTTGTTGTTTAAGTCGAGTTTAAACAGCATTGGGACTAAATTTAAAAGCCATTATGCCTGTAAAATGTTAAAATACACGCTACATTCCCTATAAACGGAAAAGAAAGTTTTCCAAAATGTAAACAAGGGCGCCACTATCTGTCAGTTGACGGTATGATGATTTGGTCTATAGACCAAATCAAGGTGACGTCATCTGGCAGATACTGGCGCCCTTGTTTACAAACAGACCGTAGAATCCAAAAAAGTTTCAGCTGTTTAAACGGTAAGTTTGTTGTTTAAGTCGAGTTTAAACAGCATTGGGACTAAATTTAAAAGCCATTATGCCTGTAAAATGTTAAAATACACGCTACATTCCCTATAAACGGAAAAGAAAGTTTTCCAAAATGTAAACAAGGGCGCCACTATCTGTCAATTGACGGTATGATGATTTGGTCTATAGACCAAATCATCATACCGTCAATTGACAGATACTGGCGCCCTTGTTTACATTTTGGAAAACTTTCTTTTCCGTTTATAGCGAATGTAGCTTGTGTTTTAACATTTTACAGGCATAATAGCTTTTAAATTTAGTCCTATTGCTGTTTAAACTCGGTTTAAACAACAAACTTGCCGTTTAAACAGCTGAAACTTTTTTGGACTCTGCGGTCTGTTTGTAAACAAGGGCGCCAGTATCTGCCAGATGACGTCACCTTGATTTGGTCTATAGACCAAATCATCATACCGTCAATTGACAGATACTGGCGCCCTTGTTTACGTTTTGGAAAATTTTCCTTTTCGTTTATAGCGAATGTAGCGTGTGTTTTAACAGTTTACAGGCATATTGGCTTTTAAATTTAGTCCTAATGCTGGTTAAACTCGGTTTAAACAACAAACTTGCCGTTTAAACAGGTGAAACTTTTTTGGACTCTGAGGTCTGTTTGTAAACAAGGGCGCCAGTATCTGCCAGATGACGTCACCTTGATTTGGTCTATACAATAAGCTAGCGGAAGGAGCTCTTCTAAAACTCGAACCACTCTCTCATGCTTCTCTACATCTCTCAAACATTTGAAAAGCGACTGGATGAATGGATAGGATAGGACTTTTGAACAAACACAAAGAAACAAAAGATGAAAGTACACCTAACGTGGAGGGTAATTACTAAGAAAAATCAGCTGTAATAGAAGTTCGTAAAAACATGGATATTAAGAGTATAATCAATATATATAGAATGCCAGTGTCGCTGGTGTTTCATGGATATTTTGGTGGCAAACATGTTGCTGGTTCGTGTCTTGGATACGGGAACTACATTGTCAAATTGCCCAATAGAAAATTTTCCTGCCGACGAAATACCCCAAAATGACCAAATCGGGTGATTTATCCTACGTGATTTACGGAAAAGCAGAAGGATTTTTTATTGGGTTGCCTTTTTAGTTTGACAATCAGATTCCCGTTTCGAATCGATCACTCACACATAAGCGCATACAGTGTAAATACGTAATTTTCAAATGTGTGATGTTTACCACGAGCACTGCAGCGACACTGGCATTCTATATATATTGATTCTACTATATTAAGACGAACTACTAAAGTAGTGATACGCGCTCATTTTGGTAAAAATATACTTTACAAACGACCATTTTAGCAAATATTGGAGCTTACAAAACAAACAGTTTAACGAAGATTACCAAAACAGCTGGGCGAATGAAGAAATTCTGTAAAATATTCTGCAAAATGTTTGTTTCCCTGAAGGATCATCTAATGAATTGGTAAGTAATTATGTATTCGATGGAGGAAGCTACGATTTCTTCGATCTGACAAACTTGTATTCTTCAAAGCACCGATCGAAGCGGAATTTCAATGACGGTATGGCATGATATAGCGAAGAATTAAACTACGTTGAAAGCTGTCACAAAATATATTTTCAGAAAAATATTGCTCAGCTTTCGTTATCTAACACTCGAAATCATACGTAGAATAAAATGAAAAGTTGTAATAGTGAATGTCAAATGATCGTAAAAGGCACAATCTGCAAATTTTTATTCACAAAAAATGTTTTATACATTATAAATGCTTTTATAACCTGAATATTTTATTTCTATAAAATCGATGAATAATAATTAATATGCATGTGTAAAAGCAAATTAAAAAAACTCGATGACTAACACTTTTTTCGTAGTACTCTGCCAATACGCTCTGGTTTAAAATTTATCACACCTGAAACATTACGGATCTTTTTTTTTGTCTCACGTTTTTATATACGAATTATAATACAATGGCACTCAGTACGAATCTAGTTGTTTGATTTTGATAAGTTACCTACATCTTACCAATAGTAAATACTAACCTGGCTTAAACAGAGTAAAAAATAAGGCGCACCGATAAATTGCATTTAATGGTCAATAAGATTAACTAACCTATTAAACTTTTTAAGCACTTCTGGTAAAATCAAGTGGATTGCATCCACAGAACAAAGTAAGTACAGTTTATGATGACGGCTTCTAGTACGTTTTCTGGCCAAACAGAACAAACACGCTAAAGTGCGCCCTAGATAGCGCTGCCGTAAGCGGATGGAACCTTCAGCACGATTACAGCGCGGGAATGTTCGAAGGCAGGCATCTCGACACCGGCCACTGCTTCGACGCTGAGAGTTCGCACTTTTTTACCCAGACACAGTTGAATGGTAGGCGATACGTTAACCGGCAGGTCCTGATTACATAAGCTGTAATTTAAACAAAAATTTAGGTGTCAGATGTATGATTTCAAATGAAAAATTAACTAAAGAGTTTAAATTATTGAAACAGTGAGCTGAACAATGGTTCGGAAGATGAATAATTTGGGTTTGATGGCGAGTCTGACTTTTAAGGTTTTGAGATAAACGAAGCTCCAGTCAAAGTTTGACGATCGGCAAGATCGAACGCAGGTGTTCCACCAGAAAGGTTCAAAAGTTCACAAATAATTGGCGTCGCTGCAGCAGCGGTTTGCGAACTCAGGAGTGCTAAGGGACATCACACCAAAAAAGGTAAGTAAGTCCACTGGTGATTAAAAGTAGCTACAACGGCCACTTAGTGCACCCGTTTGCAGATGTACTTGATAACCAACATGAAAAAATGAGCCATAATTTCCTTCACTCGTTAAAAGCATCCTTGCATTGGCAGTACAAGATTGACAATTGAGCAATAGAAAAAGTCCCAATTTTGAAATATCTAGGAATTTTGCTCACACAATTGTCGGGTAAGGAGCGTTACTCATACTTTAAATCAATGGCCAGGAACAGTTGCCAGATATAAGGTCTCACAAATGAGAACTTATGTATCTCCACTCCAAAATGCCAGGTATTCACAGACGTAAAAAGCAAAGCAAGGCCGAAGTGCTACGTTCCGTTTCAAAAAACTTGACCTGTTTTTTTATACGACAGACTTTGCAGCTAACTGTTAGCGCGCAGGACAATTGCAGGGCCAGTTGCTACGATCCTATTGACTCTAACAGCCTCTCCCAGCCGAGATTCGAACATACGACTACTGGCTTATTAGTCAAGCATCATACCTCGACGCCATGTACAATAAGTAAAAGTACACCCAATTCCATTAAAATTACTGTTATCCTGATAAAACAAATGCCAATAAAAAATAAAAACTTACTCATAGTAGCGCTTGCAGACGTGGGCCACAATTTCCCCAACGCGATCTTCTTTCAGTGGCTGGTGCTCTCCCTGCAGCACCACCACTAGATCGTTGTTGTGGTGAGAGTGAAAAACTACCAGCTGATCCCTTCCAGGACTCACACTGATCGATGTGATCTAAAACGAATACAATAGTTACCTAACTCATTCATTTAGCTAAGCCCATAAACCAGCTACCTCTCTGATGGATACAGTTCGCTTCATATTGCGAAATTTATTGTTAGCGCCGTCCAGCTTGTAAATGGCACCGTCGGTAACGATAATCGCCCGGTCAGCCGATTTGTTGCACTTGTTGAACTTTTTCACGAAAGCCGAAAACAGTACCGCCCGGAAGTTGTCGGCGTTCTTAATGTTATTAATACTGGCGTTGTACGAAGAGTAGTTGGAGTTTTCTGCTGTTATCGACAAGTAGTTACCCAACCAACGATGATCGTGGCCCCAAAATTTGCGCCGTTTGCGGAACGCACTGGCGGCGATAATCTGCAGCCGCAACTGAGGCCACTCTTCTCGGGGATATTTCCGCAGAATCATACTGGCACGCCATCGAGAAAATAGCATCCGCAGTTGCTTTTCCGCTTCTCGACCCACTAGTGGTGGCTGAGGCCATTGAATTCCTTTGCCATAGTCTCGTAGTTGACGAGCGTTTCGGAAGCGCACCGCTAAATCTTGCACGTAGCTCTTGAGTTTGTACTTTCGATAATGACGCATAATAATGATGGCAGCCTTCATCTTCTTGTACTGTTGTCGGCAAATCCAACCACGGACTTGTTTTTGAAGCAGAGTCACAATGTGCGGAATCATTTCATTACGTTGTTTCTCTAGTGAAAACAGGGTCTGCGGTGAACGGATAAAAATTTTCGTTTTGCCATACTTGACATCATGGCTAAAGTTCTTTTCGTTCAGCAGGACCTTAACGCCATCTCGATCGGAGCCCGCACGGAAGTTTGGCCATGTATACTGGGATATCATTTTGTACCGCAGCAGGAACTTATCGTAGCGTTGACGGTGGACGAAACCAGCACGACGAACTCTAACGTTTTCCAGCAGTCCCAAATAACGAACTTGATGTTCTACTCTAACGTCGTCGAATACGGAAGCACTCTTGATGTCGTTGGGCTTAATACATCGTACGTAGAACGGCTCCTTCTTCAGTAGCGTAGCTACTAGATCCGACATCGACCGCTGGAACAATGTGCCTGCAGTCAATGGTCGTTTTGTAGTCTTGGAAATGTCCTGAGCGCCCTCTGGCCACATAGAACTGATTAAACGATCATTGGAGTGGTACAGTAGTCGCTTGAAATCTTGGAAAAGCGTATCCCGGTTTTTCTCTATAAAACCATTGATGCAATAAATAACATCGCCTGCGTAGTGGGTAATTCTAAAGTCTTGTCGATGCTTCAGTTCCTTATCCATCGGCTTTAACTGGCGGCTACTGTAATGCGGATGATGTGACAGCTTCTTATCCATCGCATCCAGTAGCATTTCGTCAGTAATTTTACCCACGTTCAGGCAGGCTTCGTCCATGATGGAGATGACACCTTTGTGCTGCTGCTCCACTAATTCGCAAATTATCTGAAGAATAATGCATACATTATTATAGCGTTTTTCGAAAAACTGCTTGAAGGCTGTAACTTACCTGATTGTTAAAGTATTCTATATTCGTCCACTCGATACCCTCCCTCCGGTATTCCTCTTGCTCCTGTTTCAAGACCAGTTCGATAAACAATTGCTGCAGTTTCTCATTGCAATAGTTGATACAGAACTGTTCAAAACTGTTCTGATCGAATATCTCAAATCCGTAAATGTCCAACACTCCGATTACGCGATTGTAACGCTTCTGCGTGTTCGAACCAGGCACCAGAATAGCTTTATTGATACGATCGATAATCCAAGTGAACAGCCGATCGTAGATGGCCTTGGCCAGTGCATCCCGTCCGTATTCAGCTTGCACGATGTCATGTGTTTTGGTCATAATTTCTCCCCGAGCCGCAATCACACGCTCCGTCAGCGAACGAATCATCTCATCTTCGGTAACATGCAACAACTTAGCAACGGCGGAAAGCTGCTTGCGGTTCGCTATCTGGATTTGGTCATCTTGGGCTGAAAAGACAGATAAGTAACATCGGATTAGTGTGAGTTCGTTAGACATTCAATAAGGACTTTCGATATCAGTTTGTTTTCTTTTTTTTAAATAAATTGGGTATCTTAACTCGGAAAGGTTTCTGCTCCGAACTAGATTTTGGGACACAGACACAGATTTAAGTGAAGTTGCAAGTTCACCAAAATCGTAACCGACAAATTTTCTAATTGAACGAGGATATTTCTGCTCGAATTACTTGAATCTAGCTCATCGCTATTTTGGCTATTCCCGTCAAGTCCTACTCTACAGAGCTTATTATTAGCTTATAGGAGAGGAGCTCTCCTTAAAGTAAGTCCGATTCACTTCCACCGACTTTCCTGAGTTTCTATTGCTGTCGGCCATGACATCGACAATGGAGTTCCACGTTAGATATCCAGTGGTCAGGCTACCAGGTAAGCCACGGTGATTATATACCTGCAATTTTGCGTTATCGTGCATCGGAGGAGATGCACCACATTAATACAGATGCAAGCGTACATTAATACAAATTTATTATTTGAGTTGCAAAGGCACACCTGGTCTATCTGATCCGTGTGGATTTACAGTGTTAGTACCAGCATCTGGCGTTGTCTGGCTACCAACATATACGTCGTTATCGTCAACAGCCTAAAACCGTTATGGCTCGTGCTGTTTCGAGTAGTCGTCTCTATTCAATTCGATCTTGGGTTACTCGTCGCCAATTTCCCAGTCACTTTTGATCTGGCCGAGTCATCTTGCACGTTGAGTTCCTGTACCTAAGTGCAAGTGGCATTGCTGAAGAGAACTATTTTCATCGCACTGTCGTCCGGCATCCTTACGACGTGTCTGGCCCACCATAGCCTTCCGGCTTTCGCCAGACGTAAGCTGGGAATCTCTTCAAGCAATGCCTGTAGCTCATGGTTCATACGCCTTCGTCACTCTCCGCTTGTAGTTTGTATTCCACCAAATATCGTGCGCTGTACCTTCCGCTCGAACACGGCAAGGGTGCGCAAGTCCTCCGTGAGTAGCGTAACGCCTGCAAGTCTATAAAGAACTACCTGACCTGTTGGCACGCTGCTGTAAATTTGAATGGATTGGCAATGTTCACTACCAAATACTTACTATATTACCAGTAAACCCTATTGCTTGAAGGCCCTCAGAGAAGCCATCTAGTTTGCTTTGCATATCGACTCGGCCTTGAACGAGTAAGGCAAAGGGCCCTATTCTCACAGTCACCTCACTCATCTCATTCCTCTCATGGGCCTTATTCTTACACTCACCCTAACCTCACCTTACAGCTCCCCTTTAGGTGACTCTGAGGACCTCAGAACTCACAGGATTATAAATTGTGGTCTCACCTAAAGAATTTAGGCGAGGTGACTTTGAGACTTTGAGACCTACTGTAGAAACCACCGACCGAGAAGTTTAATCTAACTTTGTGTTTTACTGGCGGGACGACGACACTATGCAGGCCCTTGCTACTTACAAGGTACTGCGTGTGAACGCTGTTCGTCTGCCAGCGTGTTAGCCGCGGTTCTCAGCGCGAGGGTTCGGGGGAAGGCCCCGTTCCTGCGAAAATCGACCAAACCTCGTGATTTTAGTCAGGACCTTGAAATACAATGCAGTAGGTGGAGGAAGAGGCACAATTTGTGTCTAAAAATAGCCCAACCCATGTCTCGCTACATTAATAAGGGGGGTTGTGCAGACTCATTTTGTCCAGTGCCTCTATGGTTCAAAGATACACGGGTATCAGCGAGCCACATGCCCTGGCGGGTGTTGTGGGTTCGAATTCAGTTATAATCTCAAATTATAGCTTGGTTCGACCCATGCACCTTCCAGCATTGGACAAAAGGTAGGAGTCACAACGACAACTTGTTAAGCGTAGCTACCTATTACCCCCTTCCTTTCCCCTCTTTCTCATCCATTCCCAAAAAATCCTTCTTCATTATTTTTCCTTACCGTCCCTTCATCAATTGTAGAACCATCGTTTCATAAAAATATTAATGCTTGACCGCATTTCAAGGTCATGACTAAAATCACGAGGTTTGGTCCAGCTCCATCTTGTTGAAAGCACTAATAATCTTCACCATACATTCCCCGACCGTAAGGTATCACATTTTGTTCTAAAATTATTTCTAGATAGTATTTTGGAATAACTTTCACACCCTTGTCAATATATACAAGAGGAAGTTAGCCTTTCTTTAAAATGCCTCCCCATACCATGACCGCTGATGAACTTTGGTACCGTGATACATTCCGTTTGTGCTTTGAAACGTCGATGATCGAAACAGACCACAACCGATCATTTTAAGCATGATGCGGGCTTTGAAGAACGAACAACTTTTCATCCGAAAAGATCACTTCGGAATCCACTATTACCAAAAATACTCACTTTTAAAATCAATATTGCCGAGATGTAGCACCGAAGCTACGGTTCGCCAAACCATGGAAAGTTCGTCGCTGGAGAATCCAAGTGCCTTCAAACCACCGGAGGTCGCCCGGTAATCGGTCTTTTCGGACAGCACTTCAACGCTACCTTGGTTTGTGTAGTGATACTGGTTCGGATCTCGCTGCAGTTGATACTGTCTGAGTTCCGCGTCGGACGCACCGCGTAACAGCTGCCACAGAAACGGGAGGATAAATCGAAAATAATTTCATTAATGTTTCGCACTACATTTCCAAAATTATTTGCTAAATGTTTAATAAACTTTTGCTGCGATGAAAATTTATTTAGAAAAATGCATGCCAATTTCTAATTGTAATAGAGAAAAATTAGCTCTCGAAGACAAGAAAAATTTGAACTGGAACTGGTTTTGTCAGGTGTAGCAAACGAAGTTTCATTTTACGCAATGTGACTAATTGTAAAGTATGCAGAATTAGATAAAGTATGACGTTAGTAAAGGGACATCAAAAGCATACCTGATAGAAGCAGTGAAAATTGCGTTCTCCGGTTTGTTGCTGGATGACTCGGGATTTTTCCAGCAAATAGTTTGTTATGACACCACCCACTGGATCGCCTTTGTAGTCGAACTCAATGTCCATATATTTACCGAAACGGCTGCTGTTATCGTTGCGATTCGTTTTTGCATTACCGAAGCACTCCAGGATGGCATTACTCTGGATGAGAACATTTTTAACTCTGTTAACGGGAATAAAAAGAAATAAACGTATAAGAGTAGGGGAAATGTGTATAATGTGCCCCCCCTAAGAATAAATGGATATATCTCCGTTATCCTTCCCAAAATTAACGTTACAACTACGTGTATATGTTGGTATTTAAGCTGACAACCAATTACAATTGTTTATTTCATTTAGTATTGTGGAATAAACATGCTAGAAATTATTTAATAAAAGCACCTAAATGTTGTGTTTCTCGTCTGCGCGGGGTAAAATGCCCCACCTGCGGTATAATATGCCCAATGCGGTAATTTGAGTATTTCTACCAGTGACAGACCAACTCTATTTTGTAGAAAGTAAAACTATTTCCTTTGTTTTGCAAAATATCGTTATTTTATGTAAAATAAACCTAGTTTCGGCCTTCTGGTGCACTTTTCCTTTTCTGCATGGGGCACATTATACTGCAGCTGTGACGTTTTGTACCGGGTAGTTGAATTACCTAGAATTTGGACGTTGGTAATAAATTATTCCCACCACGGTTGCTCTACAATACTAATTGAATTAAATAATGGCAATTGGCTTCAACTTAGGTCTGTTTACCTATGTTTATAGCCACATTTGCAAGGGGGGCAAATTGCACCACCGCAAGTGGGGCATATTGGCCTGCTTTTACTTATTTGAAAAAATATTAAATGCTAAAGCAAATCAAGCGTTTCATACCGTTATTTTTGGCAGGGATGTCTTTTTGAAGTTCACTTTACGCAATCGAATCGCAACAACCGGTTATTTACAGATTTTGACAAGAAAATAGCTTACGGAAATGACGCCAAAAGTTACATCGGAAGCTGCTCAAAAACAAATTTATTTTTGTTTTGTTTTTACAGCATGTGACAACTGTCATACTTGCATAGTAGGCTAGTTCCATCAAATACTATGGTTTCTGGGTGGTTTTGCATTTTGATTTCGCTTGTTTAGCGAAAAACGAAGGGGGGGCACATTGGCCAGGGGGGGGCACGTTATACACAATTCCCCTATGTAAGGCTAAGGGTAAGTAAGGGAAGACTGCACTGAACGCACCAGCGGGGTAGAAAGGCCCGTGCTATTATTTGTTTAAAATCGCGATGACTATTTTATAAAATTATGAATACTCATTTATTTTTGGTGTAAAATAAGCTAATGGCTGCGATCATATTCCATAATATGCAAATTTTTTAAATTTATTTATTTATTTGATTAACTATTGACGTAAGACATTCGGGTATGAAACGGGGAAAGCAACTAGGAAAAAGCGCCCAACATAGCTTTAGCCATCCCAAGCTTCTGCCTATCGCCTCCTCGTGGTCATATCTGGAAATACTTTAATTTGTATTATTGAGTAGCCAAGCTGGGAAGTGCGGGGTCGTGTGATTTTCAGTTCCTAACCTTACAACTGTAGTTTTAGGCAACCATTGCACCACACGACTTTATTTTCAAGTTGTTATATTATTTAATCTGATATTTTTAGTTGACTAATCTACTTTCAGAGAGCGAAATAAGGTGCTATATCCTTGGCCAATTGCAGCCTGGCTTCTGGTCTAAATGCCATTAGTTCATCCCTAAGGGTCCGGAGTATCACTTAACCTTTATTAGCAAAGATACTCCTACTGACTGCAAATATATCATTATCTATATGGGAAGCGTTTAGTACGGGAGGTCCACGCTTTCTTCCTTCCTCTTGGTTTAAACGAGTTTAATGGAATTAGGTATTATTTCTGGTTCCACTTTATTCCTAGGAATTCTCTCTGCGGTACATGCTGCAGAGTTGACCTGGCCGTTTTTTTTCCTTGTTGGGGACCTTGGGCTGGCCCAGGGGCGGACTGGCCAGTAAAAATTTCGCCGTTACACAAAATGAGATTTTCCAAAATTTTTATTTCAGTTAAACTCTTTCTGCAACTCACGAATGTTTAATTGCTGGGGCCCCATGATTCATGAATTCATATAAGTTGAGCTGTTGGGGTCCAAGCTCCGAAAATATTACCAGCTTCAATTCTGAGTATTTAAAAGTAGAATTAGTATTTCATCCGCAGTTATTTGACTACTTATAAATATTGAACTGTCGGCTTGAGCTCCATACTCAGTTTACTTCAGTGACGAAGGTCCGTTATCGATCCTGCGCCGAATGAATTATGGTCCTACCTTTCTTCAAACCCCTCGAACACCAGTTGAACGTGCATCATCCTCGATAGAGCACATCTATCAGTGCGATGTCTACTCTGAAGTCTACGGCCTCTTCTTGATTGTCTGCTTAAAATAATTTTGGCTACTCTTCGTCGGGCATTCTTGACACGTGACCAGCCCTGCGCAGACTACCACACTGTACTATCTTCATTACAGCATATTTGCATTCTTAATACAGCTCGTGGTTCATGCGTCTGCGCTACACTCCATTTTGGAATTTGCAAAATTTTACGCTAAAACCCCAAGCATTCGTCGATCAGCTTCTTTTAGCGTCCATGATCCATGTGCGTAAAAGGCCACCGAGAGGATTTAGTGTTCTCTAGAGCGTCAGTTTTATGCGAATTTGCAAGCTACGTGACTTCACCTAAAAAATGTAATGCCTGCGTAAAGGCCAATTAGGTTCTTCTTCGACACCAACACCATTTGGATTTCCACGCCATGTACTTCGTTTTGGCGGTGTTAATGGTAAGTCCCCATTTCTCAATAAATGACCTAAAGGCTTCTTTCGCTGCTCTACTGTTGATTTCGGTGATATCGACGTCATCCGCAAAATCAAAAAGCACGTGAGGTCTCATCTGCTATTCTGACTCATAATTTTTACTCATCCAGCGTTACACAAATCAACGTAACTGGTTCTGTGGAAAAACCATGTCCTAGCGTTAACTGTCACTGCTCATTTCGTTTGACTGAATCGTATGCCGCCTTGAAATCCATAAAAATATGATGAGTCTGCAAGTTGTACTCCCGGAACTCGTCAGTTACTAGACGCAGGGTAAATATCTAATCCATAGTGAAGCGACCCTCATGAAAACCAGCATGATACTCGCCGACGTAGAACTCAGCTAACGGATTCAGTCCAAAACACAGGTTAGGGAGAGCACCTTATAGGCAAAATTGAGCAACGTAATACCTCGATAGTTTTTACTGTCAAGTCGATGTCCGTTTTTAAAATGATGGAAAATGAGGCCAGTCAACCACCCCTCCGATATTTATTTTCCTCCCATATTCTGTTCCTGACAATGAGGTGGCGAATTGTTTCGTACAGCTGCTCGCTCTCCGCTTTTAGGAGTTCAGCCAGGATACCAACCTTTACAGCAATCTTACCGTTTTTCAGCTCACTGATTGCTCTTTTGACCTCCTCCGGTATTGGTGGCTCCACAGTTTGGCCGTCGCTCAAAATTTTTATCCTGAGCCTGCTGATCTTCGTGTTTACTTCTCTATTCAACAGCGTCTGGAAATACTCTTCCACCTGGCTGCTACCGTCGTTTTGTCAGTAAGCAGGTTGCCAGCACTATCATTGCACATCACAGGCATGGCAAAATTCTTGCACCTGACCGTTTTGTAGAAACACCGTGTGTCGTTGCTGGCGAACCTCTCCTCTGGACTGGCGAGCACGTGGTCTTCGTACTGGCGTTTTTACACGGTGGGTTCTTTTTCCGCAGCTCTACCAGGACGAACCAAAAAGATTCGCACAGAGTCTCGGGCATTCCTCACATTGAAATCGTGTGAAGAAATTCTGCAGAGGATTCGCACAGAATACCTTGCTTATAGTAGCAGAATTCTTATAGGAGAATCCAAGAGTTTAATTCCAGGGATAGCTATAACTCGGCACGGGAATCACCTGCATTATGAACTGTTCTGTTCTGACGTGTAGACGCAGTAAGCTACTCATGTATATTGAACTGTTGACATCCTATCATTTATAAAATCAGCTTACCTATTTGATACTTGCCATTTTGCATATCATTAACCCTATAACTTAAAATCTGCAGAAATATAAATGGGTGATAGAGGAGGAAAACGGCGCATTGCTGGCAAAGATGCACAGTGGCACTCATCAGAATGTGGAAAGTTCCCTTCCGGATTCGCTGAAGGACGGTCAGTAAAGAATCAAATATTCACGCTGCGGCAGATCCTCCAAAAAGTCCATGAATACAGAATCCAACGCACAATTATTTCATTGATTTCAAAGTTGCGTATGTTACCATCGACCGTAAAATCATGGCCATTCTAACATCGCAGGGGACTTTATCAACGTGATGGTCCCTTATGTGGGCTGTTCAACATGCCGTTACAGGACGTTATGAAAGAAGCAACACACAGGCACAATCTTCAGCAAATCTAGTTAGTTGGTCTGCTTTGCCAATGAAATGGATATTGTCGATAGAACAACATCTGTGGTGGTGGCTGAACAAACTAAAATTCAAAGTAACGAAGATTGGATTGAAGAAAAATGCGTCCAAACTAAAGTACCGTGAACCGCTAAAATGACGCACACGCTAAAAGCTGGTAACTCGGCCCTAATAACGACTGAGTTTGTTTTGTTTCGAGCATCGAGTTGCTATACTGCCCGCTCTCCCAATACTCAACACTCGACAGTGCCTGAGTGAGTGCCTTTTGTGTTAATTTACTATCATGAGAATATTACAAACTGGGGCCCCTAATCTCAAAGGCCCGGTAGGCTCTTCGGCTCCCAGTCCGCCCCTGCGCTGGCCGTTGACAAGACAAGTAATTCAAGTAATCGTTATTTTCCAGGAAGCTTTCAAGAATTGGCTGCATTAGTGTTAGTGTTAGTGCCGGTGTACAATGGAATCGACCAGTTATAAGATATGTTTAATTTGCGATACTAATTATTTATTAAAATGTAGTAATATTATTTGTATAGAAATTGGAAATTAATCAAATATAATTGTACACTGATTAACTTACAATAATTCATCCTACATCAGTTGGAGAAAAATAAACGAATAAATTTTACTGCTAATTTTATGTTGACGTATGAACCCACTATCACACTCATTTAGCAAACACTTGGCTATTTTTGAAGAAATTATATATTATGGAATGGCAATTATCGCCGAAAATAGTTATCGATAACAATCAATATTTTCCGTCATTTTATCGATATTATCTATAAGTATCGATCTTTTTCAAAACAAACAATATATTGACAGGCGAGGCCAACCAAGGCATTGGCAGCGGTTCTTATACTCTATGTGTATGACAGTAACCAACATGAATATGTTGAGCTTGATTGATCAGGTTATTCGAGTTGAGCGCTGAGCCCCGCTTATGCGAAATCCACCCAAACGTCTAGCAGCGAAAACTTTTTGCTTCCAGACTTTCTGTCAGTTATCTTCCCGCTGTTACCCGTGAAATCACGCAGCAAGGCAACAACCGTATCTAGTAGAAAGTTTGCCTTACGCGGTTTTGTTCAGATTTTTCTGCCGAATTTTTGTTCGATTTCTGTCAGCCATGTCGAACATGTTAAACATGTTGGCAAAGCCTAAATTCATCGACATTCTTAGACAAAATTTTCTAAGTATGTGTTTCTATGTTTTCTAGTTTGTGAAGAAGTGAATGCGGGTGTTTAATAGGGGGGTATGTCATATAACCAAGAGTTTAAAAATAACGATAATTATCGTTAATCCGAAAATTTTATCGATATTTTCGATGGCTCGGAAATATCGACATTATTTATAAGTATCGATATGTTTTCCATCCCTAAATTATAATTATAAGAAAATGCCTGCTTGTCCAAATTTGGTGCGTTTTGTCCACGGGCTTTGGGGTTTTGCGCCACATAATGATTTTAGCACTCGCAAAAAAACCGTCAAAAATGACAAAAATACCTTTTTTTTATAATTTTTTTTAGGAAGATGTATAAAAAAGATCCCAAAGTCTTGTAAATGTTAATAAAAACGTGGAACACATACACACCCTTGTTCTGTACAAGGATGTTTTACTTACGGGGTGCGTTCTGCAGCCCTTTACCCTAGGGAAAGCTCATCAAAGATTTTTGTCGGTAATTTGCAAGTAATTTCGTTTAACATAGCTTCTAGGGATTTTTACATCAGTAATTCCCTGGGATTCAGACCTGAGGTAAAACGGTATAAAACTCTTAATTTTAAGCCAAAAACAATCATCATATCTCAGGAGCAATAGACTCTATGAATAGTCTAATCTATCGGGTCAATAAAATTGATTTTATGCAGGCTAATTCAACACGCCATCACCTTTAATCTCGTTCCAAGATAACGCAACAATTGCCACTATCTAGCTACAGTCTAAGTGATATAACGAACACACTAAGGTATTTCTTACTGTTCTGAATGCTTATCAAATTGTCTGAAATTGAATATTTGATTAGATTCAAATCGCAAAATTTGAAAAGTTTTAAACATTTTTGATTGATCTCAAGCTACGATGAAGGTCTAACAAGCCAGCAGTTGCCAACCTTGAAATTGCTACGTACACTAAAGGTATCTGTCAATTTGAACGAAGACTATTAGCGAATTCATAAATTAACTTCAGGTTCAGCTCAGGTCGATTAGCACTCAGTTTTAATCGAAGTGCTGTCAAAGCGTTCATAAATTAACCGAGATTGCTTCTCGGTTAAACTGACAGCATTCAGTTTGAAGCGCAGGTTAAAACTGTCTAGCATTACGGTTTACGGGTCGATCTGTCAAACTGTCCGTATCGTTCATAAATTTCGGGTTCGAGTTAGCACGAACCCAGGTTAATTTATGAATTCGCTATATGATTCAGTTTTTTTGGACAACAAAAGGGTCACTTCGATTCACTAATCGTCAATGATTTTCAAACATGTTTGTTGTTTATTGAAAGTGAAACGGCTAGCATGGAAAAAGCCATAGGTCCTGGATTGCTAAGAAAATTTACTAACATTTTCATAAAAATGTTTTGTCTACGAGTCTACGATTCAAGAGTAAAGAATTTTAGAAATAGTCGATGTCCGAGAAAATCGAAAAATTTGCCTGGGAAAATATGAGACCTTAATTTTTTAAATATTCTGTTCGGTCAATTAGTCTGCTAACTATGCCCGTGTAGCATTTCATGACATTCTGCAGCTTATCGACACATTTTGTATTGGTTTGGTTGGAAAAGAAAAAAAGGCGGATTCTGTCGGCTAGAGTAAATACACAAAACACATATATGCATTGATTTTACTAATGTAATACTCCAGAATTTATTGAACTTATAATTAAACTTTACATTTACAGTGATGCCCAATTAAAAAGACTCCCATTAAATTCTATTGAGTATCTGATACGAACAAAATCTATACCTATAAAGAAGGATTTCTGTCTGTCTGTCTGTCTGTCTGTCCGTATGTTCCTTATAGAATCGAAAACTACTGAACCAATCGGCATGAAAATATGCATGTAGAGGTTTTTTGGGGCCAGGAAAGGTTTTAGTGATGGTTAGAAACCCCTCCCCCCACTAAGAGGGGGGGGGGGGCTCCCATACAAATGAAACACAAATTTCTGCATAACTCGACAACTATCAAGCAAATAGAACAAAATTTGGCATGTGGGTGTTTTCGGTGACAATAATTTATTCTATGGTATTTTTGGAGACAAAAATTTTTTCTATGATGAATTAGGACCCCTCCCCGTTTTGGGAGGGGGATCCTATACACATGAAATACAAATTTCCTCATAACTGAAGAACTAATCAAGCAAATGGAACAAAATTTGGCATGTAAAAGTTTTCGAGGGCAAGAATATTTTCTATGGTAAATAAGGACCCCTCCCCACTTTAAGAGGGGGGGCTCCTATACAAACGAAATACAAATTTCCTCATAACTCGAGAACTAATCAAGCAAATGGAACAAAATTTGGCACGTGGGTGTTTTTGGAGACAAAATTTTTTTCTATGATGAATTGGGACTCCTCCCCACTTTAGGAAGGGGGGCTCCTATACAAATGAAATGCAAATTTCCTCATAACTCGAGAATTAATCAAGCAAATGGAACCAAATGTGGCATGTGAAAGTTTTCTAGGGCATGAATATTTTCTATGGTGAATTAGAACCCCTCCCCACTTTAAGAGGGGGGGCTCCTATACAAACGAAATACAAATTTCCTCATAACTCGAGAACTAATCAAGCAAATGGAACCAAATTTGACACGTGGGTGTTTTTGGAGACAAAAATTTTTTCTATGATGAAATGGGACCCCTCCTCACTTTAGGAGGGGGGAGGCTCCTATACAAATGAAATACAAATTTCCTCATAACTCGAGAGCTAATCAAGCAAATGAAACCAAATTTGGCATGTGAAAGTTTTCGAGGGCAAGAATATTTTCTATGGTGAATTAAGACCCCTCCCAACTTTAAGAGGGGGGGGCTCCTACACAAATGAAATTCAAATTTCCTCATAACTCGAGAACTAATCAAGCAAATAGAACCAAATTTGGCATGTGGAGGTTTCTGGAGGCAAAAATATTTTCTATGGTGAATTAGGACCCCTCCCAACTTTAAGAGGGGGTGCTTCTACACAAATGAAATACAAATTTCCTCATAATTCGAGAACTAATCAAGCAAATGGAACCATATTTGGCATGTGGGTGTTTTTGGAGGCAACCATTTTTTCTATGATGAATTACGACCCCTTACCTTTTTAAGAGGGGGGGCTCTCATACAAACGAAATACAAATTTCCTCATAACTCTAGAACTAATCAAGTAAATGGAACCAAATTTATCATGTGGGTGTTTTAGATGGCAGAAATTTTTTCTATGGTGAATTACAACCCCTTCCCCTTTTAAGAGAGGAGCTCCCATACAAATGAAATTCAAATTTCCTTATAACTTGAGAACTAATCAAACAAATGGAACCAAATTTGGCATGCGGGAGATTTTGGAGTCTTGAATTTATTTTACGATAGTTAGAGCCCTCTCACCTCTGTGTACTCTCATACAAATAAAACAGAAATTTTTGCGAAACTCAAAAACTAATCGAACTCGAGAAATTCGAGACTCTTCCATAAAACATTAGTCAATACAAGACCACAAAATCTACCTATAGTAACACTAGATCATTCAGGACGAGACGGTCGTGAGTGTTGCCGGTGACCCGCCGTCGGAAGCGCCGCCCACTGGGGGGCTTGCAAAACTCGAGATTGTGACAAAGATCATCCGAGATGTACAACACAGGTTAATTTGTGGCAATACGAAGTTTGTCGGGTCAGCTAGTGTAATCATAAAACTAAACGCTTACGATACATTTCAGTTGTAGAAGAAACCTCATCTTGAACAATACTAAACAATTCTACTCCATGACGCACTGATGTGCAATTCATTAATTCACTTTACGCGCTTGATGTTGTCAGTCAACTCATTTGTGTATATTTGCAATTGCAAGTGAAATGTGACTCATTGTTTAGTCATAAGCTATGGTGTCCTACAGTTTCAATTCCTTTCGATGGAAAATAAAATTATTCATAATTTCTCGCCCTAATTTTTGTTTGCTTCGCCAAGTATGCGCTTATATGCATTCCAGCTTTAAGTCCTGTTAATAATTAGCAAAAGCCCATAAAAAGGATGGAATTTGTTTTGTTTCAAAGATTTCACGCATTTGCAAATCGTTTGAGCTATGTGTGGCAATATAATGCTTCAATTTGTTCGTTAATAACCTTGTTAAGAAAAATCACGACAAAACCCCCTGCAACGCCTTCAAACTTACCGTTCAATGTCGTTCTGTTTGTTCTGGTTGGTCACAGCCGCGATGTACTTCATGATAATTTTGGACGCCTCCGTTTTGCCAGCTCCAGACTCGCCGGAAATCATAATACAGGTGTCTTGGTTGCGCTGCTTCAGCACCCGATAGGCCGCGTCGGCAATGGCGAATATGTGCGGTGAGTTTTCGAACAACTCTCGGCCCTTGTACCGGCTGACCTGCTCCGGACCGTAGATGTTCATCTCCCGGTAGGGGTTCATTGAAATGCATACTTCGCCGATGTATGTGTAGATTTTTCCCGCTTGAAATCTGGAAGGATATTCAAGAACAAAAAGAAATGTTAAAGGATAACGAATAATCTTAATCGGTAACTAAAATATGTGTGGCAGAACTTTTTATTTAAAGGAAATTTAATAAAAGAATATAATAAAAATCTAAAAATATATTGTTTATTCAGAAAAGCTCTTGAAAGAGCACTGAGAAACACATTTTTAACAACTATTAATCAGCTGGTGAAGTCCAACGGGGGTCAAAAACAATCAAATCAACTAAAATACAAAACTACTTTGCTTGTTTGGGGTGCTTAAGTTATTATAATTTCATATTTATTTCGTAGCAATATAAAAATATTTCTACGTACTCAAGGGTTCCAACAGCAATTACAAGGATTTGAGATTTGGCTTTATCAACGCGAATTTAAACTATTTGGCCATCAAATGATATACGGCCTCAAGAAATCCGAAATTCAGTATTAGTGTTAGGCAGGGCTGCGAATTTTCAATTTCAATATCAAAATTCTGATGAAAATGAATGCAACTACTAGTCAAAATCGGCATCATTGCACACTAATCGAAAAATAAAACAACGCACTGAACCCGAGTGAAGGTTTATTTCAGTTCAATCCGTCAAAATTATTTTGGTAGTGACGAGTTCATTCACTAGGTTCTATCACGTATTGAATGGTGCTGTCAATATCAATATCACTAAGACGCTAATGATATTGAATGCCTGAAATTAAAAAGTCAAATATTATCATTTTCATTGATATTATCTAACTCAATTATTGAATTATACAATAATTTTTCAGCATTTAATATAAAGAAACTGACTAAAGAAAAGACATTGGAGCTCAGTCACTCGCGGCCTCCTGTCATCATTAAACCTGATTTGCTCAACGATGATTGTTGTGCGTGACTCTTTTCAAAGTTGCTAGGAAAAGTTCGAACAAAATTTTTTCGAGTTCAACATTTAGGCGATTTTATGAACTGTACGATACAAATTTGATTGCCTGGTGTTTTCGTTAGGCAGCACGGATCGATTTCGTGATGATATGATGATATTTGTTGCCGTTTGCTGTCAGTCATTATTTTCTGCCGCGTTAATCGACTGATACTCCACAAGTTTTCGAGCAAAAGATTCAGAAGGTTTCATCGAGATTCATGCGCACTTGGTTTCGACGAACGGAAAATGAGTTACCTGTCACTTCTTTAGTCAGTTTCTTTAATTTAATATTAAACATTCATTATATTGACAGCATCTCAATGATATTGCTATTTCAATATCAACAGGATCTTAATGATATTGATATTGTATGTCAATCACTGCTCAATATGAATGACAGCTATGCTCATACAGCTTTGTGTGTAGGGGAAACTAGGGAGACTTGATCCCCATTTTGTTTTCTGTATATTTCTCAAAAGTCCACTAGAAAAAAAAACCTGGGTTTTCAATTTTTCGGCAGTTTACAATACAGCTTACTACCTACAATTTATCAGTTAGTGATACGTAGCGCTAAACAAAAGATATGGGATATTTTGGAAAGTACAGAAAATTGTATATATTCAAAATATGCGGGATACTTGATCCCCAGCTTAGGCACAATTGATCCATTTGCAAATATATATTTTTAAAGCTCAACTTTCATTTGGAAGTTTTATCAAAATAGACCTAGTTCATGTAATATCATTATTTAGTGTACAACAGTTCAATTCAAAAGTATAAAAAGTATTTTGAAATCGTTAAGTGCATCGATCTGTAAAAGTATAGCTTTGGACATCTTTTATAATTTGCGACGAGAACTTTTTCGTTGGGTTTTAATTTTTGAAGCATTATATTTTTCCTGTTTAATAATCAGAGCAGCCTCTAGCTTCAATTTCGTTGGTACATCTGTAAGGATGTGCATCTCCTCGTTTTCTTACTCTTCGCATATTTTTACGTGGTGATGCCTTTGGAAATGGTTTTATATCTACAGGTGTTTTGATAATTGTATTGTTCGGAATCATTGATTTTGGTACCTGTTTAATAGAGTTCTTCAAAGAAGATGAGTTGTTTTGTTCAGATGAATTCTTAGTCCGAGCAGTCTTTCTTCTTCCTTGGAAAATCCACGGGTTGCTCCTCCGTAGTCCGGTTGGTAAATAATCTTTTCAGGAGCATTTTTTCGTTTTCTCACATATCGCTTAAGTGTCATTACTTTCAAATTGAACATTTTTGCGGTCGTTCTGACCGGATCTCCGGACTATTCGTAATTTTTACATAACGAATGTTTACGATTTTGAGAATTGTTCATTTTATTATTTACGACATAACGGTCTCCAAGCTCTTCATTTCCTAACAAAAGGATCAAGTGCCCCTGAAATTATGTGGATCAAGTCTACCTGTCGTAGTAAGTTTTACTGAAAATTATTTTTGTAAAATATATACAAGTTTTATTGTAAAATGTATATATCATCAATGCATAAACATGTTTAGCTAATTTTTTGTTTTAAAAGCAATTCAAAAATTTCAAGACACTTCTGCGTAGCCAAAAAGTTAGAGTTGACTAAAAAAAGATAATTATTCCGTTGCAAATCTTATTACATTATATTTTCGTTGCAATGTAAAAATTTATTACATTTTTGTTTTGCAATTTTGTTAGTTGAATGAAATGTACAACTTTACTTTTTTCTGCAAAAAAAAACATTGTATTTACTGAGAAACAATTAATGGATCAAGTGTCCCAAGGGATCAAGTCTACCTGGTCTCCCCTAAGTGAAATAGATGCAAGCAGTCGAGAGGGAAAAAATATAAATGAGTGCGAAATAGCTTTCTGTCAAACGTAATCCTTTACATTGAGATTAAAATTTTTTCGGCGTTTAAATTTTCAGTCGAAAAATTGCAGCACTGGTGTTAGGTACGAACCTGGAGGACCAGAGCGAACCAACCAAGATAAAATATAACAATATGGGTATTAGAGTTCTTGTAATTCTGACGAGTCATTTTGATGTAGAACTACGTCTTATGGCAAGGTGCGGAATAGGGTGGCATTCCAAAAAATCAAAAAGTGCGAGCGTCACGAAAATATGAAAGATTTTAAACGCTAGTAGCTCTGGCCAATGATGAATGGATTTTCATGGTTTAGATACCGATCGACTCGTAAGAGATGTAACAATAATGTGATTTCTATTATAACATTTTTTTCAATCACTAATTATTCGAAATTAACGAAAAGTTCCAAGGTCAAATATCCTCATACATTTTCTTTGTGATGGCCTTGCTTCACAGGCAGGGACGACAGTTTGATACACCATCTGTGATTTCGATTGCTTTATGGTAAAAAAGCCACTAAACCTCCTCGTGCCAACAGGCCGAAGATTCTTTACGACGTTCAGACTTATACTATCCTATATGAAAAAGAAGGTTGACGGAATATTCATGCATGTGGCCTAAAGCAGTAATTTCCAAAGTGAGGAAGAATTAGCGACTGTTTGATCCGAAAATAGATTTTGGGTGTTTAATTATTTGTTGCTTTCCCAAGTAACATTGAAGATTTTATTATACTCTTATTGTGGTTTCAATGACCAAAATTGGTCATAAATACCATTATTATACCATTTGTCAAATTGTTACTTGGGTTACCATTGCATGCAATTCTTTTCATACTTTCGATTGCTCTCAGGTGTGAAATAATTGATAAACAGAGTATCTAAAAGAACTTTTAATGTGCAGAAAACTGTAGCTAATTGATGATATTTTAACTTTAAAGCAATAATATTTCAAAAATCAAACTGTCATAATAAATTCTGCCATATGTCAACTATTTTCGAGGAAATTGACGAATGTGAACCAGTGGTAAATACCTCAGATTATTTATATATTTTTTTCGTTCAACCGTGAGCTGTGCGTCCAATGACAAATATTTTACGTTTTGAGCAAGATCCACATGTTTCAAGCCAGTTATCTAGAATTGACAAAAGAGGTGCAATCTGGGCAATCTTTTGGCAACATATGTAGTATCTAACATGTTGCTAGTTGTTGCTAAATGTTGCTTCTGTTGCCACCTGAACATTTGTAATAAGTTGCCATGTAGCTTGGTAACATGAAGCAACAGTTTGAAAAGGTTGCATGCCACATGTTGTCAATCTAAACGCACCTTAATGCTACGCCGCACAAAAATTTCCAAAATACGATATTGCCAACAATCATCAGAAGAACTGTAATTGTGGCCTGACGAAAGTCTGAATGGTGGAACGGATAAAACTGATATACAGAGCACGGGCATTCAGGAAATTTAAACTTGTCTCCTAGTATTTTTGTTCAAAAGTATAGGAATGACTCTGGGCATTTATTACAATACAGTAAATTAAAAATTTGCGTGATTAACATTTGCACATGCATTCGTAGTCCTACGTGAGCCCCTCGTTTGTGCCCCTAGGTGCAGACCTTCATACTATTTTTGACATTTCGAATTGTTCTGATTGGTAAGCCAGATACATAAAATGTCAAAAGCTTTGGCTTATAAACGTCTTTAAGACTATGTCAACAAAACTGTATGAACACTTACCTAATTTAGATACTGTCAGGTGAAGACAGGATCCGAGATGCGATATGGGTAAAATTTATTAAAAACTAGCTGATCCGACAAACTTCATATTGCCACAAATTAAACTGTGTTGTACATAAATCGTGAATCTCGGATGACCTTTGTCACAAGTTTCTGAGGAGTTCATGGGTGGTTTAATATACAAATTTTCCTCACAGTAAAGTAGAAAACAACTCCCCCTTTACTTAGCCTGATAAAATAAAGCGGATAGCATTTAAATATTCGCCATGATTATATAACATTTCGTCGAATATCATTTTGCGGAACACCACTTCTCGGTTGAC
Organism: Sabethes cyaneus; assembly: GCF_943734655.1. Classification (NCBI taxonomy): domain Eukaryota; kingdom Metazoa; phylum Arthropoda; class Insecta; order Diptera; family Culicidae; genus Sabethes; species Sabethes cyaneus. The sequence continues at coordinate 149,128,014 of NC_071355.1, read as the reverse complement.
CATAACGCGGAATATAGTTTCGCAGAATACCATTTCGCGAAAAACCTTACGCGGGATGTGCCATTTCACGGAAAATGTTTTCGTGGAAAGTACCATTTCGCAGGGGTTATCCTCTCCTTACTCACTATCGTTCGTTCGGACCCAACTGAAGGAAAGTAATAGAGGTCAGTACACCTAGGAAAATAAATAAACCTAGATAAAAGTGATCTCTGCGGGGGGTTGCCCCCGCAGTGGCTGACGCTTCCGACAGCGGGTTGCCGGCAACACTAAAAAAATTTGCCTCCCAAAACCCTCACATGCCAAATTTAGTTCCATTTGCTTGATTAGTTATAGAGTTATGAGAAAATTTGTATTTCATTTCGATTCTATAAGGAACATACGGACAGACAGGTAGAAATTTGTATTTCATTTGTATGGTAGCCCCCCCACTTACGGGGGAAAGGTCTCTGACCATCATAAGAACCTTCCCCAGCCCCAAAAACCCCTACATGCAAATTTACATGCCGATCGGTTCAGTAGTTTTTGATTCTATAAGGAACATACGGGCAGACAGACAGAAATCCATGGCGAACATTCGCCATCCATTCGCCAAAAACTTCTTGATTAGGCATGCTATGGCCATCTGAAGGCTCGGCAAGTTGAGCCAGCCGTACATCACGAAAGATGTCATCAACCGGCAAATCTAATAGGACGAGTGGCTCTAGAAGCGTCAGCTGCCCTTTCTGCTCACGGAGGATGTCGCTATGTGCGACCGGTAGTAGATAACAAGAGGTTTTATTCCAAAAGACATCAAATCACCGAACTCAAGATGAGTGGTGTCAAGGGCAAACTGCAGTTAGTATGGTAAGGATCCTCCGTACCCAGGCCGGGAAAATACTCTCCAAGCTCGAAAAGGAACCGAGAATCCAGAGCTCGAAGTACAAGGAACTGGTGGAACAGTCCCTGGGTGAGGAGGGCTAGATCAAGGCTCTGTCGCAACGTACTCTCGTCGAGTGTAAAAATTTCGACGAGGTAACGACGGCAGTTGACCTGCAAAATGCTCTGGGAAACCAGATCAAATTCGAGGTGGCGCCTTCAGACGTTACGTTGCAAAAGGCATACAGTAATATGCAAATCGCAACCATTATTGTGCCAGAGGCCATCACCAACAATATGTTGGCATCTGGTAAAATTAAGATAGGTTCGTCCGTACGTGACTTACGACCAAGTAGCGCGTGGAGCGCTGTTTCAAATGCATGGGTTTCGGCCATCGGGCGAGGAACTGCAAAGCCCCCGATCGGTCTAAACTGTCTAGGCGATGTGGTGCGGAAGGCTACTTCGCGAAAGGGATCACTCAGATGCTTGCTCTGTACAGCAGAATCAGGTAATAAGCATGTAAAAGGTGGGTCATTATGTTCATTGTGGCCAAGACGAGGTGCGATATTGCCAATATCGCAGACCCCTACCGTGTCCCTCGGGGCATCGGTAATTGGGTGTCCGTGTCAGACAATCGGATCGCATGGCAGCGATTACTGTCATGGGAAGATACCCCATGCAAGAGGTGCTATCGTCCGACTAAGAAGAGTGCGTGATCACGATAGTTGGTGGCGTCTACATCTGTAGCTACTACGCTCCGCCGAATGCTAGATATTCTTACCGGTTGTCATTGGAGGTGACTTCAATGCCTGGGCAGTCGAGTGTGGTAGCGGGTATACTTCTCCTAGGGGACAGAGGTGGCATAAATCGCAGCGCAGACCAAAAGACACACATTCTTAAACAACACAACACTCGCCATGCGGTGTGTGTTCGTCCACAAATTCCCTTCAGTGTCTCTTTTGCTAAACACGCTCTTTCGTGTTTTACGCGCACCAGGAAAAGGCAGTCGCAAACGCAGAGTGATAAATTTGCTGTGTGCTTTACCACACCAAGAGCCGCACTCTGCGCGGCTGGATTGTACACCCTGCGCTGGGTCAGGTGAAGTGGTGTGATTGAAAAAAAAACATTTTTACTGTTGCGTCGCCTGATCCGTACTAACTTAACATAGACCATATTAGTTGTTCAGTGCAGCGTGTATTTTCACTTTCAAAAGGGCAGAAAATTCGTAATTACAAAACAATTTTTTTGCGTTAATTCCGCATGGAGTGTAGCAAAGGACAGCTCCAAGTGCTGTTTGGATGATCACTCACTGGGAGATTTTCACCGAGTGCTGTCGTTCGCTCCCACTCCGCTTTCGCTCGTACGCTGTGTGCATATTAGCTGTAGAGGTGTGTTGCCGAATCGCTCTGTGCGACAAGGCATAATATTGAAACATTGGACGCATAGTGTGAGCGAATGAGAGCCCTGCTAGGGGACAAATTTTGCTGGAAGCTAGATCCAAACTGGATATGAGTCTGGCAAACGTGGTTTCCGTTAGTACCTTTTGCAGGGGAGTACAACAATCGATCCTCAATATCACCTTCTGCAGCCCAACGTTATTAGCCAACATGAGCTAGAGGGTGTCCGATGAGTACACGCATAGCGGTCACCAAGTTATACGGTACAAGATTGAACGACGGATGCCACTGTCAAGGGTTGAGGCCGACCGGTCGGATGTGGAAAGTGAAAGCCTTCGATAAAGACCTATTCGTTGAAACACTCAGCGCAAACAGCACTCGCTCAAATCTGAGTGCCAATGAGCTGATTAACGTCCTAGCACGAGCATGTGATACAACTTTGCCTAGGACCGGTCATCCAACGAACGATCGCCGCTCGGTCGGTATACTGGTGGAACGAGACCACCGGTCTCCTCCACGCTCCAGATGCCACAGAACGAGAAAGAACACGCAGATGGCCCACACCGATGCGGATGTCAAAGCGCGTGGGGTTGAGCCTAGAGCGGCCAGGCTGGCGCTCAACAAAGAGGTTAGGCGTAGCAAGAAATCCTGCTTTGAGGATGCCTGCTATGCCGTGATGCGGAATGAAATCCCTCGGGCGATGCTTATCAGAAAAGCAACGCTGTGGGCTTAAACGTTTTTCTAAGACTGGACCCTTCTTTATCGACAGACTTCGCGGCCGGCTATTAGAGTAAGGAACATTTACGGGACTCGTCAAAAATCTTACTGACTCTATCTAGCAGCACCGTCTAGCCGAGATTCGAACATATCTGCTTAGCAGGTACTTATCACTTACTTACTTATTCAGCCGACAGCCGGGGTGGCTCTTACCGTATCAAGAATTCCTCTCCATTGTACTCGGTTTTGCGCTACTCGTCGCCAATTTGTGGCGTGTCTCGACACACGCAAGTCGGCTTCAACCTGGTCGAGCCATCTAGCACGTTGAGCTCCTCTATTCCTGGTTCCGGTGGGGTTCTTGAAGAGAACGGATCTCACTACACAGTCGTCCGGCATCCTTGCGACGTAGCCGGCCCACCGCAATCTCCCAACTTTCGCCAGGTGTTCGATGGGAATCTCTCTAAGCAGTGCCTGTAGCTCGTGATTCATACGTCTCCACCACTCTCCGTTTTCCGTTTGTACTCCGCCAAAAATAGTCCGCAACACCTTTCGTTCAAAAACGGTATTTCTTTTCAATGCATTAGTATCGCCGTAAACAGCAGAAGAGAGGAGACACGAAGAGAATCTCTCATTTGCAGATACGTCGAAATGAAAAAGTACCCCAGTAGAGTAACCAACCTATTTTGGACCCCATCAGCAGCTGTACATAATTTGGACACTTGCATTTGATTTTACTGTAAGCACTGACGAACTGACAGGACACTTAGAAGAAAATCTTTTAAAAACCATCGTCCTACACATTTTGCTTGCACACTAGCACCCTCTGTTATGCATGTTGCGGAGTAGCTTGCATTTGCAGGGTTTTATGCTGTAGGGTTTTTACATTTGTATGGTTTCATAGTGAAAACTCGAAGCAACACTCGCGCGCCGCGGTGTGGCTATGTTGCGAAACATGCTTTTTTGAAAAATAAGTGGTTTTCGATTGGACGATGGAATTAACGCGAGTGTCTCGTCTGTTTGTCTGTGCTGTAAGTGTCCAAATTATGTACAGCTGCTGAGGGGGTCCAAAATACGTTGGTTACCCTATTGTATTGTTGCACACCAAGGGTTTCCAGTAAGCCATACAAGTGCGTAGTAATCAAAGATTACTTTTATAATCATTTACGAAATCATCAGTGATGAATCATGATAAACTTAAGTAATCATTATTAATTTTTAATAATTACAAGGGCATGATTACAAATAATTAATAGAAAACAGAGGTAATCAGTGAAGTAATCAAAGGTAGGTAACTGTTTTCAAAGGTGCGTAGTAATCATCGTAGTAAACCCCTTGTTGCGTACTTTCCTAAACCGGTTTAGTTTCAGCACATCATATTCTAGATTTTAGCAACATTAATCCTGGCACGGGGAAAGTTAATGGAAATAATTAAAATTCCAGTAGCTAGGATGTATTAATATTTTTTGAAACGATGGTTCTACAATTGATGAAGGGACGGTAGGGGAAAGAAATGAAAATTTTTGGTGAAGGGGGGGGGGAAGAGCGGAAAGGAAGGGGGGGGTATTGGTAGCTATGCTTGACAAGTAGTCATTTTGACTCCTACCTTTTGTCCAATGCTGGAAGGTGCATGAGTCGAACCAAGCTGTAATCTGAGATTATAACCGGATTCGAACCCACAACACCCTCCAGGGCATGTGGTTCGCTGGTACTTGTACCTTTGAACCATAGAGGCGCTGGACCTGGATTAGGATGTATGCCTAATTGTCGTCTGGGTATCATGCACAAATCAAAACCAATGCATTACGCAACATGAATACGTAAAAATAACGTTTTCACAAAGTGCTACCCAGTCCCAGATAGTAAACAAAGACGTAGTCCTACGTCAAAACTTCAAAAAATTTATTGTTCTGGCTGTATTTTAGAAATAAACTTGTTGTAAGGAATTTCTGTAAAAAAGAACGATGTACATAGTCTACTCTTAATTGATAGGAAAAAATAAATAATTTTAGCGTCAATGCCTACATATTCTTTCTATTTAGTTCCAATCTTGTACTAATTCTGTTTCGATTCCTTTGCTAATTTAGACTTCATTGTTTTGTGTCAAGATTCAATAATTGTGTTTCAAACTTGTTTTCTTAGTTGTTTTCAGAATGCAATTTTTGTATGTTTTTACTTGATCATAACTGATCCTTAGTTTAAGGTGATTATTTTGCTGATTTTTTTACAATTACAAATAGTTTTGACCTAGTGCGTTTACGGTTTGTCTAAATAGTATTATATGTTTTTAAACTTTGCCTACGAAAAAGGTACTATCAAAAGATTAGCCACAAGATCAAACCAAGACATTGTGAAAATTTGCTTCATTAAGTTAATTACGCATACCTACTTCATTTTGAATCAACCTATCATATTTGAAAATCGAAAAAACAGCTTCACCATTGTGCTCAATTGTTTACAATCATCGTAGTTGGAATTGGGGTTTCTAGTGGCTGTTGCGTTAGCACCACTTGACCACCCCGCCGTATCTTATCGGGGTTTGTTTGTTCGAAGAGCTAATGACATGGCAATGATGAGTTGACTCGCACCTATATTCCATGCATTATGCTATAGCTATCCAAGACCGGAGCACTGAATTCGCAAAGTGATGGCGGCACAAACCGCCGTCGATATGCCATCTTATGAAAACAAAATCAACCTGTTTTCAGGAAGAGCCTTCAATATCATCATACATAGATTATGCTAATCAAAAAGAGTGTTACATACTCACAGTAAAATTAGAGCAAGGAGTGCATGGGAAAATGAATTTATGATTCATTATCTGACGACATTTTTTTTAATCGGAGGGGCATCACGGTTACTCATATATACTACCCTCAATAAATGGGAATGTAGTAAAATAGCACAAAAGTAATACTTGTTGTATTTGCATTGAGTATATTGGCGTCCATTTATCGCATTCAGTGTCTCGATAGAATAGACATTGAAGATTGCGTGAATGAGAAGGGTGTATGCAAGCCCCGATAAGGACTTGAAAGACACACGCGCGGTTTAGCCGGCTGTTGCTAATAAGTCATTCAAGGTTCTGAGAAAACGTATGATGTCATACAGTCGGGGGAATTGTTTTATACTGAGTTGAATCGTTCGAGGTGGCTCATCTTCAAAGAAAATTGCGATTTACTTTGTAACGCGTATCATAATTAGAGCTTTTCTGAAGAATTAATTTAAATCAATTATTTTTTATTGGATGAATAATGTTAAAACTTCAGTGTTAACAACTGAACCAAAAATCTTGCATATTGCTTCTTCCAACCCCTAATTAAGACCATTCATTTAAATGCAATGCAGTGTAAAACTAGGTGGCAACAAGTTAAGCCGGATCGTCAACATAGAAAAAAATATAAGCTCAACTCACCTTTTCCTCAAGTTGTCCATGAAATTATCCATGGTAACCACATCGAGCAGTACAAAATCTTGCACGCCGACTTCATGGCTATTCTGATGCAGTGCCATCGCGATGTTGTTATTTACTCCTTTTATGCCGCACACTCACTACTGCTGTTGTCGATGACCGTCACCGATGACGTTATTTTTTTTTTCGCTCTTCCGAATTGGCCGTTCTTTATTTTTAGGTTATGGATACTTTACATTTACACTATACGCTGCACTGCGCCTGTCTGCCATTGACTGAGACTATATGAATCACTTTTCCTCCCCGCACAGATATAATACACAACGCCTCACGCCTGATTCACTAATTCGGCCGTGTTCCGCTAATTCCCACACATAAATGCACTCTCTATCGCCGGGGAAATGGTGTGTGGAAGTAAAATTAAAACCGTATTGTGTTGTTTCTGTTTCGTAGTTTCACTTGCCAATGTGAAGCCCAATTCATTCAGTATCGGCTGGTTACTACACTTGTTGAATTTAATGTGACAGCGCGAAAGTTCAACTCAAACTCTCTGCTTCTCACTTCGTACCATAATACATCCAACAGACCACGGGTCGTCTCGTCACGGCGGCAGTGATCATGGACGGCTGAACGATAACTGAAACACTTTGAACTCCCAGTGTAACAGGCTCACGTTTGTCTCCTCGGACGTGCGCTGCGCTCTGCTGGAAACCAATGATAGGGGAAATTCAAGGATGATATTGTATCATACATATTCAATTATATTTTTATTTTTTTATCACAACAGTGAAGTTCTAACGTTAACGTTAAAAGATATTAGGGTCCAAAAATAATATTTTTATAATACGAAATTCTATTTAACTTCAAGGTTCGAACACACGTCATTAATTTCTGGGATTTTAAAAGCATTTTTTATGCTCAAAACAAAAGATATGTTCACAAATTTATCATTGTGTTCTTCGCATCAGTCAGAATCAATGACGCATGTTTGAACCTTTAAGTTAAATCAAATTTCGTATTATAAAAATTTGATTTTTGGATCATAAATGTATTTTAACTTTCACGCTGGAAAGCGCGCGATTCTTACGCCTAGGCTATTCTCTGTTTTCCATTCGTATTCCGCTAAAAATAGTTCGCCATACTTGTCGTTCGAATACGACAAGTGCACGTATGTCGTCTGTAAATAAGGTTTTTTATAACCTAAGTTTGAGAAAACCATCTAAAGACAACACCTGTACGGCGTTGCGAAAGATTCACAAGGTGCATTTCTACTTTACTTTTCCTCTAGCCCTCCCGTTAGGTATTACTTCAAGAGGGAAGATTTCTGAGTCCTAACTATTGCACCCAACACCCTAATTCCCATAAGCCCTAAGCTGCCTACACCTGGACTGCCCTAGCTAAAACTAGGTCAACTCCATCGTTGCACCGGTTCTAACCGTTGCAACTCAGTCATCACGTCCGTCACCATCTTATCGACGGCGCTCCACGCGTTCTGCTCTGCTCATGTTCTATATACGATGTGGTCGGTGTTGGTGTCTACTCCAACGACAGCGAGCATCTTGCATCACAAAGTGGTCTTGAAATGTGGGCAGTGGAACATTACTTTCGCTGAGTTTCCTCGGCTACAGTTTACCTCCCCACGCCTTCTGCCGATCCAAGGTGAGTTGTTTCGGATCCATAAGCTGGGATCTATCTGCCGTACTCGGCATTGTTCCGTTCTTGCTGCCACTTACTTATAGAGTTCGGCCTAACTCTTTCTCGAATACTTCCCACATCTCTACATCTAGTGATATGGTACGATTCAGACATGGTTGATAGCGCTCACGGCCCAGCGCTGAAGCCCAAACCGGTGCGCCATACTTCAGCACCTACATGGCTACGCTGATCATCAGACCTTTCTTACTGCTGCTATGTTCATAGCCATTTGGCATGATTTTGGACAGCGCAGTAATCGTCGTTGACGCCTTGCCACAAGCATACTCGACGTGGCTGATGAAGTTCAGCCTATTGTCTGTCATGACACCCAAGTACTTCACATTACGTTTAGAGACAATCACTTGTCCTCCTACCGTATTATTGGCCTCTAGGATCGCCCTGCGGATGCTAATCATCACCGCTTCCGTATTATGATATGCCAAGCGTAGATTGACGCCAGCCATCCAACCCTCTTATGGCTTATGGCGTCTGATGCCAGCATTTCCACCTCTTCGAGGAACTTGCTTACCACTGTTAGTACAATAACGTCGGCAAAGCCGTTGATCTCGACTTCATTAGGCAACCTAAGTTTTAGCACCTCAACGTACAGGATGTTCCGGAGCGTAGGACCCTGGAATGCTGCCTACAAGAGCCTACATGGAGCCCTGCTGAACACTTGCCGTCACTTTGCAGTTCTTCGCACCATCAGTCGCGTCATACACCAGCGTCCGCTTCTCGAAATAACTTTTAAGAAATCTACATAGATGGTCCGGTGCCCTCATCTTATGCAGCGCTAGAGTGATGGCTCCCCAATTAACGCTGTTAATGGCGTTTTTGACGTCAATCGTGACTATGGCACAATACCTGTCTTTTGCCTCATTGGTTTTTCGGCTCTCTCAAAGACTGACTTGATGGCATCGGCGGTGGACTTCCCTTTACGGAATCCATACTGATTCCTTGTCAGCCCGGCCTCGTTGTCTATAAAGGACGTTTGCCTGTTTAGGATTAGCCACTCTAATAACCCTCCTGTCCTAACATGTCGAGTAAGGTTACAGTCGTACAGGGTGTTGTAAGGTTACAATCTCAAGTTCGTAGAGGACTACCGGTGTAGTTTTATACACCGTTAACTTTGTGCTCCTCGACCGAAGCGTCTATCTCAAGTCTTCCACCTCGAATACATCGCAGAGTCCCCTTACTCGTGTTCTTGTCAGCAGTGACCAGATATCCTAAATATATGAACTTACCAACCATTTCTCAAGTTCATTCTATCAATAAATACTGTCCGCGGGTTGGTTAGCAGATGTGGTTGGTTAGCAGATCGCCAATCAGCATAGCACGGGAAAGCTCTCGTCTCACTTGCAGTGAGTCAAGTCCTATAAGCTGTGCACGACTTTCGTAACTTGGCAGCTGGTGTGGATTATTCCAGGGTAACCGTCGAAGAGCATATCGAACAAATCTTCGTTGGGCAGCTTCGATCCTGTGTACTTCGTTGAGATAATGAGGAAACTACCGAGCAATATTAAAGAACTGAACGAACAAGCGAACAGTAGAGAGATTTCAGGCAGTAAATGTCCGAAAAATTCCTATACACTCCCATTATGAATCCCAAGCAACGAGATGCTTTGGCTACTACATATGAAGTATGCTGTTTAAAAGATAATTGCTCGTCGAGGTGTATACCGAGATCCTTAACACATGTTTCCCTATTGATTGCGTTACCTGCTAGGTGATAGTCGAATCGAATTGGCATTTTCCTTCGTGTGAAAGTGATGACTGAGCACTTATTGGAGTTTAAGCTCATACGGTTAGTGTGGCACCACTCAGCAAAAACGGTTAGTTGACGTTGAAGAAAGAGAGCATCGTCGGTGGTCCGAATTACAAAGAATATTTTAAAGTCATCGGCAAAAGATAACCGCGGGCATTCAAGAGAGAAGTTCACATCGTTGAAATAAAGTATTACCCTGCGAAATTCCGGAAGTGGCAGAGAACTCTTTGGATATACAGTCGCCTATCTTGACTGACAAACGCCGATCTCTTAGGTACGACTGGAACCAACGTAAAACGTTAGGTCCAAAACCCAGTCTGTCTAACTTTGCTATCGCGATGGCATGGTTAATTTTGTCGAAAGCAGCTGATAAGTCCGTGTAAATGGCGTCAGTCTGAAAGCCATTGGACATTGCGTCAGTAGCATATGTTGTGAATGCTAAGAGGTTCGTAACGGTAGAACGTTTTGGTAAAAATCCACAGGCTGTGGACCACAGCTAAATATAAAATACAAATACAAATAAAATAAAATGTAAAAATACAGCTTGCTGTGATTGAAGACAGGTTCCAATATGACAATTTCAAAAAGTTTAGCAACGGCACACAGAGACGTAATCCCACAGTAGTTATCAACTTAATTTTTATCTCCTTTTTGTAAACTGGGAACATAAAGGAAGATTTCCAAGAGGAGCTACTAAGGCAGCGCAGCAATGTTTCAGGACTGATGGTATCCCATCCGGACCCGCAGACGTCGATGTTTTCATTCGGCCTATAGCTGATTGTATCATGCATTCAATGATGTCGATACAATCTAACGACTGGCTTGATGTGGAAACGTTACGCGCCGCGAGCAATATATCAGACATTGACAACGTCTCACTTGAAAAAATGCGGGCGAACTTTCTAGCGAACAGCTGGCAAATTTCCTGTGGTCGCGAGCCCGTCTGCGCTTCATAGTGCATCGTTGAGGGTAGCCCATGTTCCTTCTTCTGCTCATTTACGTATTTCCAAAATGATTTTGGGACTGGCTTGAGCCTGCGTTGGACGTTCTGCAACTAATGTGTATGACAGCGTCTAGCTGTCCTCTTGTAGACTTTGTTGATTAGTACGTAACCCTGACGCAGTATGTAACCACCATGCTTTGTGTATTTCCTCAGTGCAGCCCTTTTACTTGTTTTTAAACGTCTTAACTCCGTAGTATACCACAACGGTAGTCTAGAATGCTGAGTGGTAATCCTTTTGGGTACATGGCGATCAATGGCGTAATTCAAAATATTGGTAAAAGTATTTACAGCTTGGTTGACATCGTCATTGTCAAGAATTTCGTCATACAATCTTCCACACATTCTCGCCTCACTTTGCACAAGATTTTCTGCAGTGCGTCGATGCCCAAGTAACAATTCTAAGTTTTATTACGTTCCTATAGTGGTTTTCATGACCAATTTCATTAAACCACTAATAAAACTATGAGCTCCATCACAACTTTCTGATGACCGCTATAAAACTGCCTTCAGATCAAGTGGCCCACTCCTCAGAAGGTTTCCATACCCTCTATAAGAATCACGTTATAAGCTCAAGTAGTCGTATTACGTTCTGCTGAAAGCAGCAATAAAACCGATTAAGCTTTCGCTGCTTGACAGCCACCGCCATAATTTAATAAAGCTTCTCACTTTTCGCTCTGACAAAAGCTAAATCAGTTTACCAGCTTTGTCAACTTGAAAATATATCCGTGAGCAGAAAAGTTAAAGTTTTACTAGCAGATTTTCTGATCGATTTGATTTAATGCGATCATAATAATAAATAAATTTTGAGCAATCTTAGTTCGTTTGCGACATATGCGCTTTAAATTCGTGTGTGAAATAAATCTGCTTGGTCAGGGTGTTACCGTCTATAAAACTAACAGATTTCTGGTGGTTTGACAAGTAACCGCGATAAAATCAATTTTGATTGGTGCGCTATCTTGTATTGCTACACCACACTTATAGTAAGTTTATAAGAGACGTGGTGCAGCCAACTAGTTTTATCGTAGTAATATGAGCAACCACAATAAATTTACTTAATTAACAGTTTTATTGTGGTTTTATAGCCAGCTATAAGTGTGATTTGACTCGTATCCTGTTGGTATTGCGTAATACCATAATAAAACCAGAGGTAATGATTAATACCGCAATAAAACCTTTATAAAATTCAAGTAAAACCAACTGGCTTTAGAATTGTTACTTGGATGGCGAACTTTCGGAGCTCTGATTTGTAGTAAAGATACCAAGCCTTCATTCCATGTAAGGATATATTATCTCTCTAAATCATAAGTCATAAATTCGTTGAAATTTCTGCGAAATAAATTATTTTCCAAGGCATTTTAATGCCGTAGTTTTTCTTTTTTTTTTAGGTCCTCAAAACGATGTTTGCTGTTTCAAAACGAAAACATAATTTTGTGGATATTCGTTCTATCAGAAGGATGGTTACAGGCGTTATTAAACCGTTAACACAATTTACATTTCACGGCAAGATATGCACATATGTATTACTACCCTCCTTTGTTCACACATAGAAATCAACAGATATACTTTATTACCCAGCATGTCTTTATGTATGAACCCCTAAAATATTATAAAACTTGCACGAAATGGATTAGGAGGCATAATTTTATCGGCGGAAGGCGTACACCAGGCCTTCCGTCGATAAAATTGCAAAAAAACACATGTCCAGAGTAGCGCCGTCAAGCCAAGGGAAATTCATATGACAAACGAAAACAAAATAAAAAAAAAACTTTCAGCCGTTGGCCAGTGCGAAACAAAAGAGACATTCCAGCACGCCAATTCGTGCCACAAGCGACGTTCGATTGTTGTGTTGTATTATCACTTTACATCGGGCAACGGTAAATATTCACATTTTCAACCACATAGTCAGGTACGAACACCGAGGATTTGCACACTTCGCTGGAAGAAGAGCGCACTGCGATTACGGCCTGATTGACCCGAAGCCTCAATTTGATTTGATTGATTTTCGATCCATCGGAAAAAACAACGGCTCGAACCGCGGATGACATAAGCACACCTCAATAATTCCTTCGCATTACACTGCCCGTCGTCACCGCGGCTTGTGACTCACCGGTTGGTTACCTTGGAGCACCATAAAAAGTACTAGACAGAAAGAAAAGAGTTCACATCACATTGAAATTTCACCGAAACGAAAACCGATCCCGAAAAAAAACACAACTTCTAATTTCAGCTACACTCGATAGATTAACCTCAGTAAACGATCGTTGTAGAATAAATTGCAATGGTTTATCTGTTTGTCTGTCAATGGATATTAAATTTGCTTCTCTTTCGATGAAGTCACCACGAAAACTAACAGCTGGCCGCGTCGTTGTGCTACCCACAGCCTAGCGTCATGCGATGCGATGCAGGAAGAAGTCGCGAATTACAGAATAAACGCCACCAATACACGACGACCTCCGTTACCGGATTCAGCTGCAGCATAGAAGCATTAACACACAAGACGAGTTTGTTGCGCTACATTTTTCGGCAATGGAGAAAATGGGGTGGTTCTTTGAATATATGCTAAACTTATCAATAGTTTACAAAGTCTCAGTTAAATGCAATGACAAAGAAGCTTTTGACAAATATTTATGCACTAATAATCTCGTATGATTATTAAACCATAGAAGTTGAAGTTGAAATACAATTCTTGAGCGGCATAATCCTATTCCAACATTTTTGCTTGTATGATTTACTCAACACATGATACTTGTCGCGCAGTAAAAGCTTGCGTGCAAGTTTTATGCTGCCGAGTGCGGTCGTATATGTGGCTTGGTTTCATGTTTACCGCAGAGTCAGCATAATCAAAGAAGTGCACAGGTCTGTGTTAATGAAGCATCCCTCCTGACACCGGCGGCAATAATTGGTATGTGTCTCTGGTGTGCATTTCTATCCATTGCATTAAGATTGCAACATGACGTAATAACGCCATGCGGTAGACGATGTCCCGGGTAAAAATGAACATTTAGTAAAATTGCATTTAGTAGAGGAGTCAAAACAGATTTTTGAACTTGATTAAAACTACTTATTGAGAAATTATTTTGGCCATTTTTCAACCGTGTTGTACATTTTGAACCGAAGGATTTCAGAGTTTCATGAAATTTTATGCGCCGGCACACACTAACGACTAGCGATCGCACATGATCGATGAGTCTTCTGCCATATTCAAGAGCAGAAACTAATACTATCTGTTGGACCCCTTGGAATACCAGCAGTGGGTACAACCTACATCAAATATAGCGCTGTTGTCTGGCAGTTGCTAACCGGAAACCGTCCACTAAACATATCTTTTATCTGTTTTGTTCTGTTAGAATTAGTAGTCTGTGAATAAATATGTTAGAAGTATTGGCGTCTTTATTGGACAGACCGATCCAACATTTTGGCGACGAGGAGTGTGGATTAAGCTCATCATCTTATAAAAGAGCCACGCGCACGTAAATTCATCAGTCAGCAACCGCATCATGAACGAGGACTTCAAAAAAATGTTCATTAGTTTGATGGAGGGTCAGCAGAAACTCCTCACTCAATTGTCGATGTCGCAGACAGCTACTACAGCCGCAGCAAGAACGGTTCCGACGGATGCTCGGATGGAATCGTTAGCTAACTCAATTACAGAGTTCCACCATGATCCAGAGGCTAACCTCACTTTCGATCATTGGTTCAGTCGTCACGAAGCTGCTTTTCGGGTAGATGCAGCCAGCTTAGACGATCCGGCGAAGGTTCGGTTACTCCTACGTAAGCTCAGTGACAAAACTCACGCTGGTGGACCCCAAGCTGCAGGAGCTTGGGGCCAATGTAGTGAAGACCCGCCGAACCCAGGTCGGGGATATACTCTTCGAGCTCAAAAAGGACCCAACGGTCCAGAGTTCGAATTACAGGAAACTGGTTGAGCAGTCCCTGGGCGAAGCGGGCCAAGTAAAGGCGCTGTCGCAGCGTGTTCTTGTCGAGTGCAAAAACCTCGACGAGATTACGACGGCAGTTGATCTGAGTGATGCTCTGCGGGATCAGCTTAAGGTTGATGTGGCACCCGCAGACATCGGGTTGCGGAAGGCATACGGAGATATGCAAACCGCAACCTTAAACGTGCCGGAGGAAATCGCCAACAAGATGTTAGCGTCCGGCAAAATTAAGGTGGGGTGGTCAGTATGTACACTGGTGTCGAAACGGCGTATCGAACGCTGTTTCAGGTGTATGGGCTTTGGCCATCGGGCGGCCAAGTGTAAGGCCCCCGATCGGTCTAAGCTGTGCAGGCGGTGCGGCGAAGATGGCCACTTCGCCAGGGGATGTAGCAAACCCCCCAGTTGCTTGCTCAGCACAGCCGAAGCGGGAAATAAGCATGCCACAGGTGGCCCACTGTGTGCGGCTTATAGGCAGGCCTTGCAACGATAATGGTGCAGGTTATACAGATTAACCTAAACCACTGTGAAACGGCACAGGAGTTGCTTTGGCAAACGGCAGCCGAAACGGGGTGCGATATTGCCATTATCGCGGATCCCTACTGGGTCCCCCAGGGCGGCGCTAACTGGGTAATCGACAAGGGTCGGATGGCAGCGAACGCCGTGATGGGTAGATACCCGATCCAGGAGGTCGTGTCATCCGACAAAGAGCGGTTCGTGATTGTTGTGGTCGAAGGCGTCTGCATCTGCAGCTGCTACGCTCCACCTAGGTGGTCGCCGGAGCAGTTTGACCGGATGCTAGACGTGCTCACCGACGAACTCACGGGCCGCAAGCCCGTTGTCATTGGAGGAGACTTCAATGCTTGGGCTGTGGAATGGGGTAGCAGGTGCACTACCCCGAGGGGACAAAGCTTGCTGGAAGCTCTGTCCAAGCTGGATGTAAGTCTGGCTAACGTGGGATCCGTCAGTACCTTTTGTAGGGGGGTACAACAATTGATCATCGACATCACCTTCTGCAGCCCAACGTTACTTGCCAACATAAGCTGGAGGGTGTCAGATGAGTACACGCATAGCAAGCTATACGGTACACGATTGAACGACGAACGCTACGGCCACGCGGGGTGAAGTCGACAGGGAGGAGGTGGAAAGTGAAGTCCTTCGACAAAGACCTGTTCGTTGAAGCACTCAGAGTAGAGAGCATCCGCTCGAACCTGAGTGCTCGTGAGCTGACCAACGTCCTAGTACGGGCGTGTGATACCACTATGCCCAGGACGGGGCAGCCAATGAACGGTCGACGCTCGGTATACTGGTGGAGTGATACCATTGCCCAGCTCCGTTCCAGGTGCCACAGAGCGAGAAGGCTAGCGCAGAGGGCCCGGACCGATGCAGATGCTGAAGCTCGGGGAGTCGAACTTAGAGCGGCCAGGTCGGCGCTTAAGAAGGAGGTTAGGCGTAGCAAGAAATTCTGTTTCCAGGAGCTATGCCGCGATGCGGACTCAAACCCCTGGGGCGGTGCATACCAGGTGGTGATGAAAAAGATTAAGGGTACATCTGCGCCGCAGGAAACCTGCCCCCAAAAGCTGAAAGTCATCGTGGAAGGGCTCTTTCCGCAACACGGTCCAGTTTGGTGGCCTCCGACCCCGTACGGTCAATCGAATGATGTCCTCACTCCGGTCACGAATGAGGAACTCATCGTAATTGCCAGGGGTTTGAAAACGAAGAAAGCGCCCGGTCCTGACGGGATTCCGAACGAGGCACTCAAAGTGGCGATCTAAGCATATCCCGATATGTTTAGAGAGACGCTTCAGAATTGCCTAGAGGTATGCGAATTTCCAGACAAATGGAAAGTCCAAAGATTGGTACTGCTGCCAAAGCCGGGGAAACCGCCTGGTGATCCCTCGTCGTACACGCCAATTGGCCTATTGGACACGCTAGGCAAATTGCTAGAGCGGGTAATCCTAAACAGGCTAACGCCTGTGGTGGAAAGTGATGTCGGACTGGCAAACACGCAGTTTGGCTTCCGTAAGGGGAAGTCCACTGTAAATGCCATAAAGTCCGTGGTGGAGAGGGCCGAGAAGCCTATGAAACGGAAAAGGCGAGGCGACAGGTATTGTGCCATAGTCACAATCGATGTCAAAAACGCCTTTAACAGCGCTAACTGGGGTGCAACTGCGTTAGCGCTGCATAGGATGAGGGTACCGGATCATCTATGCAGGTTACTTAAAAGATACTTTGAGAACCGGACGCTAGTGTACGACACAGCGGATGGGGCCCACGCTTTGGAATGCCATGTACGATGGGGTGCTGAGGCTCGAACTACCCACTGGGGTCGATATCACTGGCTTCGCCGATGATATCGTCGTTACAGTGATACGCGAGTTTCTAGAGGAGGTGGAAATGCTGGCATCAGACGCCATAAGCATAATAGAGGGTTGGATGCTTCAAGAAGTATCTACATACGCGCGGGCGGGTAGATTCACCCTTTTGCCCCGTTTGCACGGTAGCCGAGGAAACGGCGGAGCATGTGATTTTTCACTGCCAGCGGTTTACGTCCACTCGGCGTGTGATGCTTACGGTCGTTGGGGAAGACACCAACGCCGACAACATTGTGCAGAGAATGTGCGCTGAGCAGCGCGCATAGGGTGCCGTCGATAGAGCGGCAACGGTGGTAATAACGGAGTTGCAACGGCTAGAACGTTTGCAACGACAGAGCCTGACATAGCTTGCTAGGGTCAGTAATGGGCTGATTGGGCAGCCCAGGCCCTAGGTGAAGGGTAGTGGCGGTTTGAAATGGCAAGGGTGTTGCGTGAACCCACACACGCTACGGACAAGTCGGAGTGCTTAGGCACGTCCTCTCTCCTGAAGTAAAACCTAACGGTAGTTCCGGGAGGGGTTCAGGAACGGGCAGCAGGATAGTTTCTAGTAGGTAGGCGGATGTTGGCACCATGTGAGTTCTATTCGGCACCGTGAAGGTGCTGTCTATGAAGATTTTCTCGCTGCATAAAAAATACAAAAAAAACGTGTTTACCGATACACTGGGCTGCTGCAACAAACGGAAGCCAAGCTGTATCTTATGCCAGATGTTCAGCCAGTTTTCAGAGCAAAAAGGCCAGTGCCATTTGCCGCACTACAGCCAATTGAAGCTGAACTGAAACGGTTAGAGACATTGGGGATTATTTCACCGGTCGAATTTTCTGATTGGGCTGCGCCTATAGTTGCTGTAAAGATAAAATCAAATAATAACGAGCCGTGCAAAGTGCGAGTATATGGCGATTATTCCACTGGGTTAAATAAGGTCATTCAACCCAATCATCAACCTTTGCCCTTACCAGAAGAGATTTTTGGTAAACAGTCAGGGAGCAAAATTTTTTCTCACATTGATTTGTCGGATGCATACTTACAAGTGCCAATCGAACGAGAGTCTAGACGTTTTCTCACCATTAACACACACCGTGGACTGTTTGAATTCAATCGTCTGCCACCAGGTGTAAAATCGGCTCCCGGTACCTTTCAAACAATTATCGACGCAATGGTAGCAGGATTAGAGGGCACCGAAACATACCTTGATGACGTACTAGTACATGGCAGGACACCAGAGGAACACAGATCTCGTCTCATCAAACTCCTGGAACGTATTCAAGAGTGGGGATTCACATTACGTATTCAGAAGTGTTCATGTCAGAGATACACTATCTTGGTGTTATTATCAATGAGCGTGGTATTAAACCAGATCCTGCCAAAACGGAAGCAATCTGCAATATGCCACCTCCACATGATGTAACCAGTCTCCGCTCATTTATTGGAGCCATAAACTTCTACGGGAAATTTATACAGAACATGCACGATCTTCGTCCCTCACTTGATGCCCTTCTGAGAAAAGACACAAAGTGGGATTGGATTGAAAATTGTCAAAATTCGTTTCAACAGTTTAAGAATCTGCTACGTTCTGATATGCTACTAGGTCATTACGATCCTACAGTCGAAATGATAGAGGCAGCTGATGCTTCTAACTATGGTGTAGGAGCTTGTCTAATGCACAGATATCAAGATGGTTCCATCAAGGTCATATGTCACGCATCTCTCACCAAGGCTGACCAAGGATATGGACAGGTAGAAAAAGAAGCGTTGGCATTAATATTTGGAGTAACAAAATTTCACAAATTTATCTACGGTAGACGCTTCATTTTGCAAACCGATCATAAGCCTTTGATCGCCGTATTTGGTTCTAAAAAGGGTATACCTGTCCATACAACTAATCGTCTACAACGATGGGCACTTATTCTCCTATCATACGACTTTGAAATCGAGCATATTTCTACAGAAAATTTTGGATACGCTGATGTTTTGTCAAGATTGATGGACTGTCGGGTGAAACCAGAAGAGGATTTTGTCATCGCGTCGATTCAACTAGAAAGTGATATTTCTGCTACAAGTGATGCTGTACTTGATAATCTACCGATATCATTTAAGCATCTTCAGGCGGCAACAAACAAAGACAAAACTTTGCAAGCGGTCATTCAGTACGTTAATTCAAGTTGGTCTAAGGCAATGAAAAACGTGGATGGTGCTCTCCGTGCGTTTTATGCGCGCAAAGATGCGCTCTTTGTGGTCCAAGGCTGTCTCATGTTAGCCGATCGTGTCGTGGTACCCCAAGAATATCAAAAACAAGTGCTAAAATCGCTTCACCAGGGTCATCCACCAGGTCAAGATAGGATGAAATCAATTATGCGCAGTTACGTGTATTGGCCAGGTGTGGATAAGGACGTCGAAAATTTTGTACAATCCTGCCATGCTTGTGCAGCAGTGGACAAAGCTCCTACAAAAACACTATTGTCCTCAAAGCCACAAGCAAGTCGTGCATGGGAACGAATCTATATAGATTTCGCTGGCCCAATCAATGGTCAATATTTCCTCATAATCGTTGACTCATATAGCAAGTGGCCAGAAATCTTGAGAACATCGATAATTACTTCGCAGGTGACTGTCGAATTGCTTGATGAAACTTTCGCACGATATGGGCTACCAGAAACTATCGTCAGTGATAATGGGACACAATTCTCTAGTGCCCTCTTCAAAGAATTCTGTGATGCACGTGGCATTATACACATCAGAACTACTCCGTATCATCCCCAATCAAACGGACAGGCAGAGCGGTTCGTTGACACCCTAAAACGAAGTCTCAGAAAAATTATGCCTGGAACTCAAAATTGTGTCGCCCATTCCTTGCAAATATTTTTAGCTACTTACCGTGCTACACCCAATAAATCAGCACCAAATGGCTTGTCTCCTGCCGAAAATTTGATGATAAGAAAACTTCGAATTAGACTTGCTCAAACCGCCTCAAAACCCTTATATTTCACCACAGAAGAATCGGAAGCAAGAAGAACATTTTAACAAAAGGCATGGGGCGAGAAAATGTGAATTCCAGAGAGGTGACCTGGTATACGCTAGCACAATGAAGCAGAAGTTGATCTGGCTCACTGGAATTGTAATTGAACGTGTCGATGCAGTAAATTACAATATCTGGCTGGAAAACAACAAGCTTCTCATAAAGTTACATACAAACCAACTTCGTGCTCGGGGTGATTCAACAGTCGAGGCTTGTCCGGAAGAAGCAGTACCCCAGTTCGAAATACCACTGCACATATTACTCTAAAATTTCCGGCTTTGCGAGGAGCAAATAGACCAGCTAGATGTTACACAAGCTACGCCGCCCCGACTTGAGAGGACACGACCACCATGCTTACTTCGGCGATCAACCCGTATTCGTTGGTTGCCGGAAAGATATAACCCGTATTTCTACAATTAGGAGGGGAGGTGTTCTGCAAAAGTGTGTCATATGCAAAAGTGACGTAAACGCCAATTGGTCAAAAATGGTTTTATTTTGCCAAATGGTGCTTTATGCAATGCTTTTGCTTCTGCTGTTGAGAACTCGATGCATTTTCATCGAAAACTATATAAAAAATAGAAAAAACAAAGTGACGTAACCGCCATTTCGCTGCAAAAGTGACGTTATAGTGTTAACTGCGGTATAAACCACTTTGTTGCACATTAATTCAATTGAATATGTCACATCAGATGTTTTTATTGAAAAAGTGGCTCAATTCACCTAAAAGTGCATTCTTGATTTTCACATATTTAAAAATTAAAAAAAAATTAAAAGATTTAGATAATGCAATGTTTACCCAGGTTAACCCACATCTGAAACGCATCCAAATCATTCCAATATGGCCAGAAATGCATGCGATGGCCAATGCATGGTTTACCAATAAGTAAGTTAAAACAACAAATTTGATACCCTGCATAACAGGGTTCCAGATCGGAAATTAGTCATTCCCCTCCAGCAATAAGCAAAACGTCTAAAACTATTGCAAAACGCTGAATTGATTATCTCGAAAACACAGAATTGTGAAAAAGTGGTATGTGCTGAAAAAATTCTTGAACATTAAAATAAGCGCTTTATATTTGACATAAATTATATATGATCAATCTCCATGGAAGTCAGTTTTAGAGTTACTTTTTAAAAAAAGCTTCAATATGGTAGATGTCCTCGGCAACCTTTTAAATAATATTATTAATGTAAGATACAAAGAACATTCGCATATGAGTGGTTTTGGGGGTTCAGCCTCAGATGCATCCTAGCGATAAGTCGTCAGAAAAAGTATGTATTTTAATATAACGAATAACTCGCTAGAAGATTTGAAAGCACAGAAAAAAGCATCTGCAAAGTTATTGGTATACAATGATTTTAGAGGATTTTTTTTCTGAATCATTATATGTTATAAAAGAGTTGAGGTATTCATCAAAGCTGCTTATTTTAATGTGTTCCAAATTGTGTATGAAGATGTCATATTTTTGTATCGATTTACAGGAAACAAATTTTTTATCACCCTGATAGGTGGATATATGATCACCACGATGAATTAAAAAGGTGGACCATATTTTTTTAAATAACTTCTCCAAAGACACCATTCATGATAAATTTCGCATTTGCATGCTATCCCTGCCGTTTTGTTCGCCGACGTCACTTTTGCAGCGAAACGTAAAAATTGAATTTGTATTTATACACAAAAGTGACGTTAGCGCTTGGATTTCGCGTAATCAACAAAACAATTAACGAAACACCAATAATTAGTTAAAATACATCAAAATAAGCAATTTGTACAGAAACAAATTCCGAAATTGGGCTTTACTGAGAAATTGCCTCGAATTTTCGTTTTTTGCTTGTACTGAAAAATGTGCAAAATGGATTAACGTCACTTTTGCATATGACGGCAGTGTTGGACCCCTTGGAATACGAGCAGTGGGTACAACCTACATCAAATATAGCGCTGTTGTCTGGCAGTCGCTAACCGGAAACCGTCCACTAAACATATCTTTTATCTGTTCTGTTCTGTTAGACTTAGTAGCCTGTTAATAAATACATTAGAAGTGTTGGCGTCTTTATTGGATCAGTCTGCAACACTATCATGAAATTTTCACCATTAAATGACTAAAAAGCGGTTAATAAGAAAAAATACTTTTTTTCATGATTTTTTCCACCACTATGGAAAATTTTGTGAAAAATTTTTACCAAATAATATTTTTCCTGCACTCTTAAATGATTCTAGCCGTAAATAGGCCGGATTTAGCTAAAGCTAGGTTGAAACTTCTCAAAATGTTCATAAAGTGTACAAACTCAAATTTTGGGTAAAAAATTCAACCAATTTTGGCTACTTGCTACCGATAATTGAATTATTCTCTGTGACAAATAACGCACTTTCAAGTTCCTACTACCAATTTTTTGGCTGAAGAACTACTCAAAATCTGAGTTTGTACACTTTAAGGGCATTTTGAGTAGTTTTAACTAAGTTTTAGGTAAATTCAACCAATTTACGGGTAAACTCATTTAAGAGTGTGGATTGATGAGACAATTTACTTGCAATTTCACGACAAAACATTTATTCTACTTTGCTTAGCGCTGTCCCCAATTATAGCCATCCTTGGCATAGCTAACCAGTGCATTTAACTATAAGGGTCTCATTTTTGCACTGTCAATAGGCCTTATCGGGATAGTATAGAATTCAGCATGAAGGAAGGGTGATGAGGGGTCTGAGAATAAACCCATGCTAAAGTCACTTTGACATCGAATAGCACCACTAAGATTCGAACCCTTTCGCTTGTCAAAGCAGACTCGGTAACTTTGCGGCTACAGAGCCCCTCCTCTACTTTGCTTGGTTTCCTGAAATAAAGGGTGTCCACGTTAAAAGTGCAACACACAAAATTAATTCGCATAATTCGAGTTTTTATTCGATTGCTATCAAACTTTCAGGGCATCAAATAAAACAATTAAACTTAGTTTTAGCGTCTTTATTTTATCAAATTTTGCCTCCGTATCCGAATGCCCGTACTTTGGACATCCATGAAATTTTGCACAACCTCAAAATCGACATGTTTTACATATTTAGCCATACTTTCTTCATTCCTTAAACTGTTTTGACTACTTCAGGATGTTTCAGGAGATTATGCTTCATATTAGTCCAGTATTTCTCGATTAGCCGCAGTACCGGTGTATTTGAGGGGTTATTATTATTATTTATTACCATCATCCGGGGATACTTGCAACACCGGGGTCACTTGCAACACTTTTGCGCATCACGCTTTTGACAGCTCTAACGAATTTGTTTGTTAACATAACCATTTGTAGTCAATGGGGTTTTAAAGAAAGGACGTTTACCTATTGTTTAGTTAAGTTTAATCCATTATATCATTGATTTGCTTGTTTTTAAACGACTGAGTAGGAAAAATGGATGCGCAAAGTTGCGTCAGTGCATTGGCATGAAATTATTTTTTATCGTTTGGTTCCTGTACACAATTAGTGAATCTTATAAGCTAACAAATAGCAACTTTGAGCTTTATTTATATTTTGAACTTGGGGAAGTAACGATGAATTCGTGTTGTTATTTCCAATATGGCGCGGCTTGCAGCACTTGTAAAATAGATAATTATAGCAATAGACAGCATGTGAACAGTATGTTAGCATCTGTACGATGTTATTTTGTCTACTGCCATCTCCAGAAAAATTTGAATTGTGAAAAATTCCACGTGCCTTGAAACGGCAATTTGAAGTTCGTCGACATTCTGCATTTTCACCGAATATCTTTGAAAAAGCGATAGACAAAATTGGGAAACAAGACATGCCTCCAGTATCACTTGTTTTACTAGAAATATACTTAAAATATCTGAAAATACCCATTCGCGGTTTGAAATCAAATTTAAAATCATAAGAAACGTAAAATCAGAAAAGTGTTGCACTTTACTTACTTAATCAGCTCCAGGCCGTGGTTTCCTCTGCTGTACGAAGAATTCGTCTCCATTCTACTCGGTCCATGGCCGCAATTCGCCAGCCACGTAGTCTACGTAGGGTCCGCAGGTCGCCTTCCACTTGATCGATCCATCTTGCTCGCTGCGCGCCCCGCCGTCTCGTTCCAGTCGGATCGTTATTGAGAACTTTTTTAACCGGGCAGTCGTCCGACATCCTCACGACATGCCCAGCCCATCGCAGGCGACCGATTTTTGCGGTGGCAGCGATGGGTGGTTCCCTAAGCAGCTGATGCAATTCATGGTTCATTCGCCTCCTCCACGTTCCGTCTTCCATCTGCACTCCGCCGTAGATGGTGCGCAACACCTTCCGTTCGAAAACACTAAGGGCGCGTTGGTCCTCCACGAGCATAGTCCATGTCTCATGGCCGTAAAGGACTACCGGTCTAATCAGCGTCTTGTAGATTGTTAACTTCGTGCGGTGGCGAATTTTGTTCGATCGCAGCTTCCTACGGAGTTCAAAGTAGGCACGATTTCCTGCCATAATGCGTCTTTGTATTTCTCTGCTGGTGTCGTTGTCTGCGGTAACCAGTGAGCCCAGATACACGAACTCTTCTACCACCTCGATTTCATCACCGTCTAAATGAATCCGGGGAAGGAGGTCAGCATTCACTTCTTTAGAACCTCTTCCTTTCATGTATTTTGTTTTCGATACATTAATGACGAGTCCTATCCATTTGGCTTCAGCTTTCAGTCCGATGTACGTTTCCGCCATCCTCTCAAAGGTACGTGTAATGATGTTAACGTCATCAGCGAAACCAAGAAGCTGGACGGACTTCGTGAATATCGTGCCACTCGTGTCTATACCCGCTCTTCTTATCACACTCTCCAAAGCGATGTTAAACAGCAAACATGAAAGCCCATCACCTTGCCGTAACCCTCTTCGAGATACAAAGGGACTCGAGACTGCCCCTGATACTCGAACAACACACATTACTCGATCCATCGTCGCCTTGACCAATCGCGTTAGTTTATCCGGAAATCCGTAGTAGTGCATAATCTGCCATAGCTGCTCTCGATCGATCGCCGATCTCTCGTGTCGTACGCCGATTTGAAGTCGATGAATAAATGATGCGTGGGCACGTTGTATTCGCGACATTTCTGCAACACTTGCCGAAGCGCGAAAATCTGGTCCGTGGTGGCACGGGCACCCATGAATCCCGCTTGATATTGCCCCACGAACTCCTTTGCAAATGGTGATAGTCGACGACATAAAAGTTGGGAGAGTACCTTGTAGGCGGCGTTCAACAGTGTGATTGCGCGGTAATTGCAACAATCCAACTTGTCGCCCTTTTTGTAGATCGGACACACGATGCCTTCCGTCCACTCCTCCGGTAGTAGGTCATCCTCCCAAATCTTGACAATGACCCAGTGCAGCGCTCTAGCCAGTGCGTCACCACCGTATTTCAGCAGCTCGCCGGGTAGCTGATCAGCCCCAGCCGCTTTATTGTTCTTCAGCCGACCGATCTCTTCTGCTACCTCCTGGAGGTCAGGGGCTGGTATTCTGTCGTCTTCTGCACGTGCTCCAAGATCTATTGCCATATCGTCACCTCCATGTTCAGCTACATCGCTGTTAAGGTGCTCGTCATAATACTGCTTCCACCTTGGTTACTTGGTGTTGCAAGTAACCCCGTTTACTGGGTAACTTGCAACACCCCTATTTTCGGTTCATTCTACTGGCTCATTTAGTTGATAATTTTTCTCATAATCATAAATCAAAAGTACTGACCACTATACAAGTTTTGGATACTTACACTTGCATCTAAACGGTACACTTCAAAAGTTATACCAAGTAAAAGTTTTTTTTTTTTCCTGTTGAGTATATTTATACATACATTTGCTTCTTTCGGAGTTTCTGACAAGAAGCGTAGCTAAAGCCCTTCCCGATTTAGGTGTGGGATGATATCAGAATCACACAGAGGTGATGTAGCGTATTTTCTTAAACACAGTCTGGTGTTTTATCAAGGAACGTGTAGAACGTGTTGTTCCATGATTTTGTTGCTAAACTGACCCGACCTGAAATTTTAGTCCGCAAATTTAGGTTCTAACTTTAAGAATTTAGTAGAACTAGCTTTAGACATTTACTGTAAAGTATTATTTCAAGTATATTAAAAGAATTCTAATTTTTTAAAGAACTAGGTCGCAAAAAAGCCGTCGAAATCTCCAATATCCAAAGATTTTGTATTGCACTGACTCAATTTCAAGCAAATAACTAATCCAATAGTTAGTATGTCCGGTTTACTAAAACGAAGGTTGTTTATGTAGTTGTGGTCCAACGAGTGATAGCGGATTGGACAGCAAGCGTCTGCCCGGTATAATTCAATCGATATTTTCTACAATCATAATTTTGGCGAGACCGAATCGTGACACAGTTTTTAAATTGAGTACTTTTTCAAAATGTACTCCCTCAAAACGTTCCACGCGATTGACAGATTTTTGCCCTTTTTCTAAGCCCCATTTGCTTCCTTTGTGTTTTAATTGATAGAAGGTTGCCAATTGGAGAGCTGTTTAACTAATAAATTTTACGTGCTACTGAACTGTAAACCATATTACATTTGCAAAGGTTTTGGTATCGTGGTTAGCCACTACGGCTCAACCTAGTACTTTACTAATGATACACATAGAGCTTTCGACGTTGTGACATGGTTGCTGTTAACATCAGGATTGTTTACTATATATTTTCGTTACCAACATATGCATACTCCCTTTTACTCCTAGCCAGTCTATCCTTTGGAACCACTCGTCTCAGCAGACTCCAAAAATAAATGTGTCTCGAAATCATTGTAAAATAATTTACATTGCTAATATATTTTTTTATCGCTGAGCCTTATGTTTGGCTTACCTATATGTTTGGTGTTTGGTTCACTTGATAGTTCAAGGCTGGTTCTATGGAATGAATTTCCCTTGGTGCATCGGTCAATAACCGACCCAGTAACCAAGTATCCAGCAGAGCTAGTCGTTAGTTAGATCATGCAGGAATAAACGCGGTACAATGTTGACAGTTACGGAAGCAGGAAATGCAAATTCTCGCATTGACGGAGCTAGCGCTGAATACTAAGAAGGGCTATTTAGCCACCGGTGTTTTTCCAACCATTTTTCGTCGTTACCTAAATGTACATTAATGCATTTGCTGTAAAAGTGATGCAAATAACAATAAAGGGTTCTTAACCCCTCCCTAGCCCCTTCTAGTTCCGCCAATGAATTCCCGGTAGAAGAACGGACTTCAAAAGCTCGAACAACTGCACCGCTGTTAAGAAACACGTTTATTCTATCAGAAATTCAATACATCCGTCCTGATTAAGAACCAAACCACAAGCGAGCCCAGGCTGGGGCATGTGCCCCACCACCATTCAATGTAAAAAATGTTTCGGTGTAGTCAAAGATTTTAATTTAATAGCCCGGCATTTTTAATTGGTTACTAGTTAAATAGCTAACTAGTTTATTAAAGTATTCAGTGGGTTGCTTTTCGATGCGGGCGATGTTGGAGAAGCGCCGCTTCCGACAATAGGTGAGGATGCCATAAAATGTGAATGGATGAGATGGAACCAGAATCATAATGAGTTCAGCTTCCGGTCAAAATTACCAAATGTTTACGCCGACTTAATGTGCAGATTTG
This sequence comes from Sabethes cyaneus, assembly GCF_943734655.1. NCBI lineage: Eukaryota > Metazoa > Arthropoda > Insecta > Diptera > Culicidae > Sabethes > Sabethes cyaneus. Next base: position 149,100,265 of record NC_071355.1, on the reverse strand, counting down.
GGAGCAGAGCAGCTACCCAAGCAGTGGCAGTGTGAGGTAATCTGCCCGATTTACAAAACAAGGCGACAAGCAATCCGCTTTTCCTATGCCGCCTACAGAATATTCCTGGAAATCATCGCCGCTAGCAAACAGATTTGTGTAAAGTTGCCAGGCCGACTTCATTAAAGGATTAGTATCTGAATGGTCAATTAATTGGGCTTATCAAGTTAAAAAGTTGTGAAAACATTACCGTATAGGCAACAGCAACGTCTTATGTATATTATAACCAACAAGCAAATCTAGCTTTCCATAAGGGGCAATCAGGTACTGCTAGCTGTAGACTACTAGGCGATTTTAACATTTTACACAGGGGGTGCAACTATATAATCTGGTGCGTTGGTGTCTGGATTCAATAATAGCCAATAAAATACTAGAGAGCTTTATGTTTCAAACCGTTCAAAGCTCATATCGGAACAGTATGTATTATACATTTCTCAGGACAGGCCATCCTATTTTCAGTCTTACTTTATCTGCATTATCACGTGGTTCAAACGAAGTTTCAACATTTAAGACTGTCACATTTATAACTATGGTAGCGTATAAAGTCGGACTTAATAAATCAGGTAATATAAATTATCCTTTCGAAGCCGTTGGAAAGTTACGCCATACAAGATTGGATTATTCCTAGTCTCGAGTCTAAGCCCCACCATTATTTCCGAAGCCCGTCTGGTTTTCAATTCGCAGTAGGCCGTCAACCTATTAAAGTAACAATCATTTGTCAGCCGCTATGTCATCCAAGCGTATAAGTTTATTGAAATTAATTGATCTGGCCATTGGCTTCCCCGTTCCCGGCTCCGTTAGTTTTAATTTGTTGCATAAAGTTTTATACTTGCTAGCCCTCCGGGATGGTTTTGTGTCTGCCGAATTGGATGAAATTGAGCTAACCGCTGGGAGTGGTATCGTTGACTTAGTATCCAAAGGACAAAATATAACACCGGAAAACATTAGCCAGACACGGTTGACGGTACAGCGTATCCTAAATGGAGCCAGCGACGAGCACACGCTCAAGATTACAGGGTCAAGGATTATCCTTGCCAACAACGTAAGGGAAAAACCATCGGCAGCAGGCAACGACGCCAAACAAATGGAGTCGCGCATCAGTGCAATGTCCTCTGTTGTTTCCGAGCTAGAAGAAAAACTACAGGAAATGTCACATCAAAAGCTTGGCGATGAATGTGCCAAGACATTGGAACAGCTTCAGAAACGGATAGAAATTCTGGAAGGTTTAGTCGAACAGCAGACCTCGAAAGTTACCATTGATGAAGCGCTACAAACGGAAGAGCACTCACCTGAAGTAAAAGCCGTCGACGATCATGGAAATGATGCGCCTGATGATTCTAATGGTTTGAAAAGTATGGAAAACATGTAAGTGAGACAAATTTAAATTGTTTTATATTTCATTTTTTTTGAAATTGAATACATATAGGTAACATAGTTGCGATCTTTGTACTATAATATTTCGTTCGGGTCTCATGGAATAATTGGCTTTATCAGCTAGTCCTCTGCTGCCTTTCCAGAACTTAGTAAATTTTAGCAGCATCTTGTTATTTCTAGCTTGCTGAAATTTTTGGATCTGTGATTACAATTTTCTCCTTAAGCTTTTACGCAGAAACCATTAATTGAAAAAGACATAGTTATCATAATACACTCGAATCTCGTTTTAAATCCACTACTAGTGGGACGTAAAAAAATCGGTCGTAAAATGATAACGCCGTAAAATGAAATTTCGGACGTAAAAAAGTGGACGTGAAACGAAATCAAGTTAAATGAATGGACGTAAAAAGGGATTCTACATAGTCTAATATATTTTTTCTCCGTAAACCGATTATAACTTGTTCACTGGCGATTTATGATTTATTCATTGGCAGTATTGTTTTTTATTCGATTGATGTTTCAACTTTCAACAAGAACGTTGCCTTGATTGTACAACATTATTTAAATTATATCATCAACACGCAAAGTCAATATTTTTATCAATCATTGTGTTCCTTTTCCGCTTTTATCGCCAATATATTGATGCACATATTCATATTCATGCGTCACTTCCAGATTTGGTCACTTCCCGAGCAGGAGCGAAGAGCAAAATAATATAATGAGGTATTTTTAAAAGGATTGTGGTATTTTTAGGGATATATACATATATAGATTGAATTTTTGATACTCGTCGCTTCTGCGACCAAATTAGGAATGTTTATTAAAAACCAAATCCCTAATGGAGAAGGCTCTACTTTTTAATTATTACATCGTAAGCGGGGGAAGCCTGAACGTTCTAAAATTCATTAACCAATCAGATCGCTTTAGTACGATCGGCGAACAGCCAATCAAAACAAACAAAGAAATATTCACCCCAACACCAATGCACCGAACGCATCGACTTGGGTGACATAATAATTTAATGACGTCGTCACTCGCTCGCAGCGCATTCATGCCCGCATGTGGAAATGCTATCGACGCACATTGAGCGCATTGAACGGGCGCCGATCATGCATCGAACAATCGTTCACATTGAAAATACTTATTGCTGTTAATGCAATTTCGGGTATGGGAAAGTTTATGAGTTGGAAGTGTGGGAAAGGAATTTGGGTATATTTTAATTGGAATGTCAACTCGAAATTCGAGACGCGATCAGCACGATCAGCGTCTATCGAATAATGGAATACTTGTGTGACAAAGTTGTTTGTTCACTTGGAGGTTTTATGATTTTAGGGTTTTATGATATGGCCTGAAACTTTGTAGCCCTTTTGAGATAAGTTATGGGTGATTATTAAATTTAATTATTGTTCATACTACATCACCCCCCTTAGAAAAGCACGGAGTGTGTAGAAATTTCGAAGCATGGTTATATTTTAACATTAATTGTTGTCAACATTTGTATGATAAATTGAAAAAATTTCAACATTCAGACTCCCTTACATAACTAATGGATATTACAATGAGTGCTTAGTGATAAACTAACCGAATTTGACAGTCTCCCAAGAGAAGCTTGGAAAACTTCACCCACTCTCGTAGCAATGATTTTTTGACTTTTTCTTATGTTTTTTTTTTTTTTTTTTTTTTTTTGAGAGTTGGGCTCGGTGGAGCACTGCTTACTTGCAAAAATTAATCGTTAATTATTAATAAAATGTATTCGTGATAAATGATAAAATTTTGAATGTTGTTATATATTATGGTAAAATATCATATGTTAATATTTTGTGTCAAAAGATAAAAGGAATATAATCTTATATTTTTATGATTCTGTTCTTGTGTATTATTAAACTGTGGTTTGAATTAATGTCTTTGATTTCGCAATTTGGGTTTGAAATACTTGTAATTTTAAATGGTCCTATATAAAATGGTTCTAGCTTTCGTCTATTTTCGTTTGTGATATAAACCAAGTCATTTACTTTAATATCTATTGGGTTCGCTGTATTCATTGAAGCTTCAACTCTTTGTTGTTTATGTTTATTTAAATTTTGTGACGCAACCTCATTTGATTTTTGAAGTCTATATTTTAGCTCTTTACTGTATAAATCAAAGTTGTATATTGGGTCTATTGCACTAGGGTAGTTTTCTTGTGGCAAATTGGCTTTAACTCCAAATACTAGTTCATATGGCGTATAGCCATGATCAGTATGAGGTGTTGTATTATAGGTAAAAGCATAATATTGAAGCCATTCGTCCCAGTCTGTTTGGTGATCGTTGATGAAAGCTCGCAGATACTCATTCAAGCACCTGTGATTTCTTTCCAACGAGCCAATCGTCTGTGGATGATAAGCTGTTGAGAATGTTTGCTTAACTTGTAAGTATTTGCAAATCTGGTCAAGTACTTCATTTTTATATTCAGTTCCTTGATCGGATTTTAACTCTAAGAATTTTCCGTAAATTAAAATAAATTTTTCTACCAAGGCTTTTGCGATTACATTAGATTCTTTGGTAGTAATTGGTATTAGTACTATATATTTGGTAAGTTCACACTGTATGGTTACAGCGTATCTATTATGGTTATTAGTTCTCGTCAGTGGACCTACGGTGTCAATTGAAATGACTTCGAACGGTTTTGATGGTGTTTTTGTAACTATCATTTGTTCTTTTGTATGTTTAAATACTTTGTTAACTTTGCAAGGTTCACAAGCTTTTACAAATTGAGCTATTGAACTTTTCATATTTTTCCATACGTAATTTTCTCTTAGTTTCAAGTATAATCTGTGTTGTCCTACATGTCCTCCTGTAGGTAATACATGATAGTTATGTAAAATTTGTTTAATTTTACCTGGTTCACTAATGAATTTAGGTAAATTGTATATTATTATTTGTAAATATTTTAATTTTTCATTTGCTTTCTGCTTTACTATATTTATGGGTACCCAGTGTAGTAGCATATCTTGACTACATAGCGCAATTTTGTTAATTTTCATAATTTTCATTTGTCTTTCTAATTCTAAAAGTACAATTTCAAGAAATTGACTTTCACTTTCGTGTATTGCGAACTGACTAATCAGTTGCTTAACCTTTGTATACTGTGCGCTTTTAAAAATTGTAATTATGAAGTAGTGGTTCTCTAATTCTACTTTAAATTTAATCAGTTGTTTCGTCTCTGTCGGGTTATTAGTCGTATAGATAGCTAGATGATCAGTCTTGCTATCGTCTGTTTGCTGTTTTTGTAGCGGTCTTTTTCCAAGGTTAGTTTCATTAGTCTTATTTCTTGTCATAGATCTAGTGTTAACTACGAATGCGTTCATTGACTTAAGTTCATCAGACGTAACTTGGGCTCTAGATAGAGCATCCGCTGCTACGTTTGACTTTCCTGCTATATATTCAACTACAAAGTCGAATTCTTCCAAATCCAATCTCATTCTGGTTAATTTCGAAGATGGATTTCTCATATTGAACAAAAATACTAATGGTCTGTGATCTGTCCGAACTATGAATTTTTTTCCGTACAAATAAGGCTTAAAGTAGTTTATCGCCCAATGAATTGCAGTCAACTCTTTTAATATTGTTGATTTATTACGTTCGCCTTGAGTAAAACTTTTGCTGGCGTATGCTATTGGTAAATCGTTACCATTTATAACTTGTGACAATATTGCACCTGAACCGACATCTGATGCGTCAGTTGTTAAAATAAATGTTTCGTTAAAATCTGGGTATTGCAATATTTTGGGTGACATTAAATAATTCTTCAGTAGTTCAAACGCTTTTTGACATTTCTCTGTCCATAAAAATTGTTGTTTTTTCTTTAACAATTGGTTCAATGGGTATGCAATTGTTGCAAAATTAGGTACGAACTTTCGATAGTAATTACAAAATGCGACGAATCGTCTTACTTCGTCTGCATTTTTTGGTAATGGATAATTTCTGATTGTCTCATATTTTGTTTTATCTGGCAATATACCCTTATCTGTTATTAAATGACCAAGGTACGTTACTTCCGTATTAAAGAAAGTGCATTTTTCCAAGTTTAATTTTAAATTGTATTTTCTCAATCGTTCAAAGGTTTTTGCTAAATTAGACAAATGATGCTGTACTGAGCATCCTATTACAATTATATCATCAATATACACAAAAGCATTTTCCGGTGTTAAACCTGCCAATGCGATTGTCATCATTCTTTGGAAACTGTTTGGGCTTATATTTAAACCAAACGGTAATCTTGTAAATTGATAGTGTCCAGACTGTGTTGAAAATGCTGTACACTTCCTAGAATTATTGTCCAAAGGTATCTGATGAAAACCAGACATCAGATCCAATGTGCTAAAGTATTTTGCTCTGCCGAGTTGATCTAATATCATATCTATCCTCGGGAGCGGGAACTTGTCCGCTAAAATTTTTTTGTTTAATTGTCTAAAATCGACAACCAAGCGCCATTTCTTTGAGCCACTTGTTGATTTCTTTGGAACGAGCAAAATTGGATTATTGAATGGAGAAACAGATGGTTCTATTATCCCATCTTTCAACATCTTAGAAATTTGGCTTTCAATTTCACCATGTTGTGAATATATTGATTTGTAATTTGGTACATAGACAGGCACACTATCAGTAGTGTTAATGGTCTGTGTATAAAAATTATTAACCGTAAGCGGTTCATCTTCCAAACAAAGAATATCTGCGTAATTCAATATTAATTCTTCAAGGTCATTCTTTACATAATGTGGTATATTTGTCATGTTAATTTTGCTTAATATGTTTGTATTTCTAGTTTTATTCTTTCGTGTAGTTAGGTTCAGTATCATAAAATTTTGTAAAGGCTCCATTGTCGGTTTCAATTCATTTGTTCGAACTGATACAGGTTGTGTGGTTGTGTTGATAATTTTCACATAAGGGTTGTTTTTCGATATAATAGTGTTTCCAAGGAAAACTCCCGGTTTGATCTCCTGTGAAAACAGTACCATATCTTCTGAAATATTCAGTTGATGAATTTTTCTAATTACTTCGCTTCTTTGCGGAATTAAGAAATTTTCATCCACCGAATCTTGTATGGGTAATACTATTGGTTGATTATTTGCTGTGAGATTCAGGGTCCAGCAGTCATAGTCGATGGTACATTTAAAGGAAGTGAAAAAGTCTCTTCCCAAAATGCCATCAGTCTGAATGGGGAACTCTGAATCGACAAGATGAAATATGTGTTTAATTGTGTTTCCGTTTTCAAATATTAGATTTGTTTCTGTTGTTGCTAAAGTTTCTATTTCACCAGTTGTAATACCGGTTAATCTAATTTTGGTTTTTGCATCTATTTGTTGGTTCAATACGATTGCGTTAAGTTTAAATATCGAAATATCTGCACCCGAGTCAATCAACAAAGTGCATTTCCTCTGTGCCATGAGCACGTTGATCTTGATGAAATTTGTCATGGTTACATCCATTGTTAACACCCGTTTCCTAAAAAATTTTGTTGGAGTCTGTGATTATCTGTAAGGAGTTCTGATGTAATTGGTTGTGAGTGTATTATGTTTCCTGTAGGTTGAATAATGCCAGTATTAAAGGGAATTTGCTGTTGTTGCTGTACATTACTCAGCATAATTCTGTTACCTGGGGCATTATTTGGTATGAACGGTCTGTTAGGATTATTTTGTCTGTAAAAATTTCTATATGGTCTTACAAATTCAGGTCGATTACCTGTATATGGTTGATTATAATTATTAAATCGGTTTCTGTAATTGTTAAAATTTGAGTACCGAGGATTAAAGTTTTGATTTCTAGGTCCATCATTCATATTTCTATAGTTTTCACGATTATTGTTCATTCTCCAGTTTCTATTCCTGTTCTGGTCATAATTATAATTACTATTGTTAGTATTATTATTATTATTATTATTGTTATTATTATTATTATTATTATGATTATTCTGAGAATTGAAGTTTCTACGAGCTAACATTATGTTTGCTGTATTGTTGCTCTCAGGTGCATTTTGTTGCACTTTGTTAACAGCTTCTTTTATATTACCAAAATTTCCTGATTTCAAAATTAGTTTCAGTTCATTATTGTTTACATTCTTTATTAAGGATTTTACTCCTTCGTCTGTGGTCATAGACTTAGCAACGTCAATCGGGACCATCTGCGATACATAAGCATTTTGCAATGCATCGCACAAACTCTCGATCTCATCGCAAAACTTATTTAAGTCGCCCTTTTGCTTTGTGGCGTTTAACTTGGAAATGATATTTGCCGGGGTGGTGCCATCCTTACATTTGGATTTTACCTCTCTGACAATATCGTCGATTTCATTAATTGTTTCAGGTAAAGCACTCCTAGCTTTACCCGAAAGTCGTGTTTTGATAAATTTAATAGCCAATTCCTTATGGCTGTTTGGTGTCAACTCTTTAAGGAGCTCTACTGAATCAACAAAGGCGTTGAGTCCAGCAGGCTCGCCGTTGTACGGTTGCACTATTGAACATGCTTGACGCACGTCAAAATTTGCTTCCGCTGTAGTAGTCATTACGAACAACGATTTTTTGGAAATTCGTTTTGAATTTAAAGTAGTTTTAATATTGTTATTGATTTTGTGTAATTTTTTAATTTTTGTATGAATTATAAATTCAATCTCTGATATCCATTTTTTTCCTTTGCTTAAATCTGATTCTTGATCAGATGAAATTGCGTCACCGTTTGTATCGTGATAATTTAAAATTGAGCTATATGCTTTTCGTGCTTCACTTAATTTTCTACTTAGTAGATTTTCAGATACTTTTGTGTTAATTGCCTTTTTAATATATGAATGAATTGTTTTTAGCGCTGCTAGTTGCTTTTGCGCTTCATTCATTTACTATTTTGTTTCTTATTTGATATTTCAAATTAATAATTCTTTATAGTATATGTAAAAAAATTTGTTATGTATATATATAAGGAAAAATTATTATATAAAAATATAAAAAAATATTTAAAACATATAATAACATATAATAATAAAATTTTGTCTCACGTGCCGCACTGGATGTGCGGTTCCTTTTCCGTTGCAATCACGCTTTGCCCCCGCGTGATTGCGCAGTTGCTGCTTGTGCCACACCGGTGGCTTTCGTTTATCCCGTTGTAGTTGTGCTTGTGCCACGCCGGTGGCTTTCGTCAATTTTGTTTTACTCGTTCTTCCCGCTGCCGTTCATTTGGCGCGACTATTAGATCTCCGTTGATGACGATTTTGTAGATTATTATTTATTGATTACACTTGCTCTAGCGAGGCAACTGACATTCTTGCCTTTTTCATTGCCTTTCGTCTAATTTTGTTAACATGTAGCCAGTATATAGTGATGGCTAATTGTGTCAATGTTATTGCCAAAATTAATAACAGGACCCAATCCATGTTATTTGGTGAGTTCGATACTGTTTCTAAATCATTCACGATGTTCACCTGGGGGTCTCCATTATTAAAATTTTGCTTGGAGGTATTTCCACCCATCTTATTCACTGTAGTCTTTTATTTTATGGACATTACAATACAATCTTTATTCTGTTTACCGTCTCCCATGCGTTATGCTGGTGTTTTATATCATCCGAGCATACGGTGTGAACTTTTTCTATATTAATAAAACGTACGTATAGTTCTCCTTTATGGAAGAACGTAATTGGTACACGTCTTGTGCACTTTTCTTCGCCATATGTAAATTTTTCAGGGATAATTTGTTTGTCTCTTTTTAAGGCGTCGTCCCAAGCTTGGAAATAAGCGAGGTCGTCCTCAAAATTTTCCCCTGTAGTGCTCATTCTGCATGAGTCCTTTAATCCACTATTTCCTACGACTAGTCCAAATAATCGTCAATCTTCTTTGTTCATGCATTCTTCGGCTACACTCACTTTTTAAACCTAGCAAGACACTAGTAGCAGTATACGGGATATTTACCGGATTTCTCTTGTTTTCTTCGGTGGTCTGCTCTTAACTTTTAATGTTGCGATACACTGTTTTCTTATTGCTTGCATTTTGCGAACCGTACTCTGGTGGACGTATAACGACTGGTTTCATTAACTGTCATGTCATTGCTTTGTTCAAGTTGTAGTAGGATGTCCTTAATTTCTCTTCTTCACACTACTTCGTGGCACTTCACTTGTCATTGCTTTGTTCAAGTTGTAGGAGGATGTCCTTAATTTCTCTTCTTCACACTACTTCGTGGCACTTCACGTCAACGTAAACACCTTGCCCAGTCGCAAACAACCAAAATTTGACGATTTTTTTCTCAATTTTTAGAAGGTTGTTTCCGAAGTCGAACACACGAATAAAAGCGAAGCACAAGTTTACCGTGCGACCGAATGAAAGTCACTTTTCTCACGCGTCGCCATGAGGTATTTTTAAAAGGATTGTGGTATTTTTAGGGATATATACATATATAGATTGAATTTTTGATACTCGTCGCTTCTGCGACCAAATTAGGAATGTTTATTAAAAACCAAATCCCTAATGGAGAAGGCTCTACTTTTTAATTATTACATCGTAAGCGGGGGAAGCCTGAACGTTCTAAAATTCATTAACCAATCAGATCGCTTTAGTACGATCGGCGAACAGCCAATCAAAACAAACAAAGAAATATTCACCCCAACACCAATGCACCGAACGCATCGACTTGGGTGACATAATAATTTAATGACGTCGTCACTCGCTCGCAGCGCATTCATGCCCGCATGTGGAAATGCTATCGACGCACATTGAGCGCATTGAACGGGCGCCGATCATGCATCGAACAATCGTTCACATTGAAAATACTTATTGCTGTTAATGCAATTTCGGGTATGGGAAAGTTTATGAGTTGGAAGTGTGGGAAAGGAATTTGGGTATATTTTAATTGGAATGTCAACTCGAAATTCGAGACGCGATCAGCACGATCAGCGTCTATCGAATAATGGAATACTTGTGTGACAAAGTTGTTTGTTCACTTGGAGGTTTTATGATTTTAGGGTTTTATGATATGGCCTGAAACTTTGTAGCCCTTTTGAGATAAGTTATGGGTGATTATTAAATTTAATTATTGTTCATACTACAATAAAAACAGTATCAAACTGTGTTATAATGGTATATTTTGTTATTGAATAGATATTGAGAATATTGAGATACATAGATAACACATTTTGTTATTGAGTAGATATTTAAAACAGTGGTTGTAAGACGAGTTTAATAACTGATTTTGTTATCATATCTTATTTTGGCCTTAAAATGACATTCGATATATTTCATAAATTTTATTTAATCGATTAAAGAGATTTTAGACTATAATTATTTTATAAAATAATTTTTTTAATATCTCATATACTACTGCATTTGTTATTCAAAACCTTAATAATACTAAAATATGTTGTTCTAAACTCTGAATACAGTCATGTTATTGCTTTGTTATTCAAATAACACAAGTAATTACTCTTTTGGCCTTAAAGGAGTAAAATTTTGATATTATTTTTTGTTATTTTACCAACTATGTCAGCCAAAACAAGACCAAATTTTGATATGAGTTATTCGATTTCCAATAACACATTTTGATATTATTTTGCTCTTCGCTCCTGCTCGGGTTACTTTGTGACACATAGGCTCAAAACAATGGCCTTGCCATCAACCTTGAATATTCGAATAATCGAAATCAGCCAAGCAGCCCAGTATTTAAATGAAACAAATTATGTTTTGATAGACTACGCATCCAAATGGATTTACACAAGTTACAAGGAGGAGATGTTTTGTTGTCTTCTATTAATATAAAACAAGCAACGTTTATTCATGACAAAGAGTTCAGTTTACGCCTTGCAATCTTTATTAAGGGGACATGGCCGACTAAAATTTAAATAATCGCTTTTTTAGTTCAGTTTTCCTTTCTCTAGGCTTTTCCTCTTACTTTAACGTATTTATCGGTATTATAGGGCACGGGAGAGTATTTTCGGCCCACTTAGCGATTGCATAAATTATTCTGCGCAGACCTTGTTGTAAGACGTTAGGCCAATTAAGTAAGTAAGTAAGTAAGCAGCTGCAGCTTCATCTGTACGGAAATCCCCTTTTTCTTCATGTTTTCCTCAGACTTGACCTCCTTGAGATGCTTCCGTAGTGCCTGCTTCATAATAGCCTAGTATTTTTCGATGGACCTTAGTTCCGGTGTGTTGGAGGCGTGCATGTCCGTGGGTACGAAAGTGACTCCGTTGGTTTTGTACCACTCCAATAGATCCTTTGAATGTTGGCACGAAGATAGGTCCAGCCAGAAGACCGTAGGCTCTCGTGTTGCTTTGACAGAGAAGACATATGCTTCTGTCAACACTCCTTGAGGTGGATCTGCCCGTTTACAGTCCCGGTAATCACGAACGGCGGACTCCGTTTGCCACATGATGCATTTCTTGGCCAAATCATGTATTTCTTGGTAAACTATATAATTTTCTGCATCCTTACTTCCTCCGGTACATCAAACTTGTACTGGGCGGTGAAATACAGTAGTCCTGGAAGCTGCCGGAAGTCTGCCTTGACGTAGGTCTCATCATTCATGATGAGAGAATTGAGGATATTCCAGGTGCTTGCGCAAAATAAATTCGTGACGTTGCTTTTCGGGTGACCCATTTTTTCCAATTTTTGAAAAACTGATCGTGATGAAAATAGAGTGTAAACAATACACTCTAAACTACTTTTATACAAGTTTTCAATAAAAAATACCCAATGGGTAATTTTCTACAGCGTTTCTTCCGTGGTGCAATTTGATGTGGGACCCTTTATACCTGGCCCTGCGGGCGTTGTTTCTATTTAGCGTTTTTCGACCAATTTCCAATAGCTAAACTATAGAATTAAAATCTAAAAATAGCGATGAGTTTTAAAAAATTTTAGTCGGCCATGTCCTCTTGTAGTTGATATAATTGAATTTCATTTTTAGTCCTAAAAAGAATACTAGCTGGTACAAAAATAACTCACTGAAGTCACTTTCACGCGGTTATTTTTACGTGAATTTAGGAATTCAAGCGATTTTCCCAATTGACGCGATTTATTTTTACCGCGTTTTGATTTACGCGGAACGTATCTTTCGCGTAAAAAGCGACTTGAGTGTACTTTCAATAATAAACATTCTTAACGTTTTACATTTATTTTCACAGATCAGTACAACCAAGTACAGACAACTTTTCGGATGAAATGTCAAAAATAATGGAATATCTACGAGATATCCAGCAGAAACACGTGCAGCTCGAAGAGGACTTTCAGAATTTTAAAAATCGTCATTCGCGGATAGATCTGCAACGGACGCCTCAAGCAGATGTCGACTTCAACAACGCTTCCTTAGAGCCAATTATAAAACGTCTTCAATCCGTCGAGCAAGTGACCACCTCTCGCTTTTCGAAAATGGAAAATTTAATTAATCGTCTCTTCCAAGAGAAGGCGAACGACATTGACATTGAATCTCGCGTGCGACAGTCTGTGCAAATAGCAACGAAGAGCTCTAGTTTGCTTACTGCCACAGAATGTATTGAAAAAGAAATGATTGAGCAAACTAATCAATTCCTGCAAAATCAGCTATCACAGCTGTCGGAATTGTTACAAGATTCCCAGAATGAAATTGCCGCTCTTCGCAACGCTTTAGACACAAAAGTGAACATAGACTCTTTGCTTCCGGTCACGACGGCTATCAATGATGAATTGCGACAATTAACGCTCGAGATGAAATCTCTGCCGCGGGGAATTCGAGCTGAAACAGAAAATAACAGCGCTGCCGGAACCAAGGTTAATACGATTCAGAATGTCTGCTGCATATCCTGCGACCGACCGGCGCAAATGGTTAGATGCACTGAGGTACTTCCGATGCCTCCGCAAGCTCCGGGTGTGAGCCGTGCCGTGAAACCAACTCTTCGTTACCGTCTGGAAGAAATTCGACGTGGGTTTAAACAGCAACCAGGAAACTCTGTTCGTAATTTAGAGCGGTTCGAAGATATATACCGGCAACTTGCGAATGCAAAACATGGCTCTACCAAGTGAGCCATGTATATGTATATTTCAAATTTATGATTAGTGATATAATTTGGCAATAATTTCGTTATTTTAAAAGGCACCCCAGTAAAGCCACAAATTTTAGCGACTATCTTATATTTTCCTAGTATATTTGCACAAATTGTGTTAGCTTACTTTAGCAAGAGCAAGCTTTATTTTTGTCTCTAGTCAAACACGGAATGCAACTACGGACAGTCGGTCTACCCTGACAACAACATTATCATCGGCGTCTAAGTGCAAAATGCAAAAACATGTTCCTAAAATTCATAAGCGGAATCAGTTGAAATGAAATACTTTGTGCTGGTTACGGTTTTGTCATCATTAGTTAATTGGTTTTGAAAAGCTTACAAAAAGCTAAAGAAATAGTTATGTATAAACATTGCTTTATTGACATTATTTTTATCCCCAAACATTTGCTACAAATAATCGACTCTTCCGGGTAGGGGCAGGCGTGGTAGTTGTGGTAGTCGTTGTCACCGGTTTTCTATCTCTCACTGAATCAACCCTGTCTGCCCTATTCCAGTAGTTCCAGTAGCCCGGTACCATGTTTTGCATGTAATCCTGCCTAGATGATTGAGAAAATTAGTTTTTTTTTCGTTAGTGAAGTAAATTGCAATTCCTCGCGCGAGGTTCTATTAGCGATTGCGGTGCTCATTGCTGAATATTTATTACTTGCGAACTAGCTTGAAATAAGATTCACGGATACTAAACTTGACAATTTTCATACATTTGCAACTAGAACTTTTAATCTATTCCAAAAATTTCAGTCAGTGAATGACATTAGAGTTGTAGTAAACTTTTCCTTATTGGCACAGAATTATTTGCGAGCTGTTGTGCAGTTTAACGTATGTATGGAACGGGAGAGTATTTTCAGCCCATTCAGCGGTAGCCTGAACAATATTCAGGAATTACGTTAAAACTATATCTACTCGAGACATAATATTTTTTTTTTTTTTTTTTTGAAACGATGGTTCTACAATTAATGAAGGGACGGTAGGGGAAAGAAACCTTCCAGCATTGGACAAAAGGTTGAAGTCAAAATGACTACTTGTCAAGCATAGCTACCAATACCCCCCCCCCCCCCCTTTCCTTTCCGCTCTTCCCCCTCCTCCTTCACCAAAAAATTTTCCATTTCTTTCCCCTACCGTCCCTTCATCAATTGTAGAACCATCGTTTCAAAAAAAAAAATAATAATAATAATATATGTATGACCTCATTCCAAGGTCAAGACTAAAAACTAAAAACTAAAACTAAAAAACTAAAAAGATTAGTCCATAATTTTTATACCAATTGATAGAATAACATTTTCTGAATATCGGAGTGCATTTTGGTCTTAATGAAACGCTACTGAATTTGAGTTATAGTCGCGAGAAATGATGAAGTTGCTGCGGCTATTTCAGACCCATTTTCTAAAGTGCACTCGAAATATTCTACACATAGCTAATAGTAAATTTCCATATAAATTTCCATATGGTTATCATGAGCCGCATATAAACACAAACCTCCCTGAAATACCCAGAAATTATACGCGTATGAATAGTATGTGTAATCTATACCTATAAAGAAGGATTTCTGTCTGTCTGTCTGTCTGTCTGTCTGTCTGTCTGTCTGTCTGTCTGTCTGTCTGTCCGTATGTTCCTTATAGAATCGAAAACTACTGAACCAATCGGCATGAAAATATGCATGTAGAGGTTTTTTGGGGCCAGGAAAGGTTTTAGTGATGGTTAGAAACCCCTCCCCCCACTAAGAGGGGGGGCTCCCATACAAATGAAACACAAATTTCTGCATAACTCGACAACTAATCAAGCAAATAGAACAAAATTTGACATGTGGGTGTTTTCGGTGACAAGAATTTATTCTATGGTAAATTGAGACCCCTCCCCTCTTTATATGGGGAATTATAACTCCTCTCCTCTTTAAAAGGGGGGGCTTCCATACAAATTTCCTCATAACTCGAGAACTAATCAAGCAAATGGAACCAAATTTGGTATGTGGGTGTTTTTGGAGACAAAAATTTTTTCTATGATGAATTGGGACCCCTCCCCGTTTTAGGAGGGGGGGATCCTATACACATGAAATACAAATTTCCTCATAACTGAAGAACTAATCAAGCAAATGGAACAAAATTTGGCATGTGAAAGTTTTCGAGGGCAAGAATATTTTCTATGGTAAATAAGGACCCCTCCCCACTTTAAGAGGGGGGGCTCCTATATAAACGAAATACAAATTTCCTCATAACTCGAAAACTAATCAAGCAAATGGAACAAAATTTGGCACGTGGGTGTTTTTGGAGACAAAATTTTTTTCTATGATGAATATTTTTCTCCCTACTTTAGGAAGGGGGGCTCCTATACAAATGAAATGCAAATTTCCTCATAACTCGAGAATTAATCAAGCGAATGGAACCAAATTTGGCATGTGAAAGTTTTCTAGGGCATGAATATTTTCTATGGTGAATTAGAACCCCTCCCCACTTTAAGAGGGGGGGCTCCTATACAAACGAAATACAAATTTCCTCATAACTCGAGAACTAATCAAGCAAATGGAACCAAATTTGACACGTGGGTTATTTTGGAGACAATAATTTTTTCTATGATGAACTGGGACCCCTCCTCACTTTAGGAGGGGGGGCTCCTATACAAATGAAATACAAATTTCCTCATAACTCGAGAGCTAATCAAGCAAATGAAACCAAATTTGGCATGTGAAAGTTTTCGAGGGCAAGAATATTTTCTATGGTGAATTAGGACCCCTCCCAACCTTAAGAGGGGGGCTCCTATACAAACGAAATGCAAATTTCCTCATAACTCGAGAACTAATCAAGCAAATGGAACCAAATTTGGCATGTGGAGGTTTCTGGAGGCAAAAATATTGTCTATGGTGAATTAGGACCCCTCCCAACTTTAAGAGGGGGTGCTTCTACACAAATGAAATACAAATTTCCTCATAATTCGAGAACTAATCAAGCAAATGGAACCATATTTGGCATGTGGATGTTTTTGAAGGCAACCATTTTTTCTATGATGAATTAGGATCCCTTACCTTTTTAAGAGGGGGGGCTCTCATACAAACGAAATACGAATTTCCTCATAACTCTAGAACTAATCAAGCAAATGGAACCAAATTTGGCATGTGGGAGATTTTGGAGTCTTGAATTTATTTTACGATAGTTAGATACCTCTCACCCCTGTGGTAGGGGGATGGACTCTCATACAAATAAAACAGAAATTTTTGCGAAACTCAAAAACTAATCGAACTCGAGAAATTCGAGACTCTTCCATAAAACATTAGTCAATACAAGACCACAAAAACTATCTATAGTAACACTAGATCATTCAGGACGAGACGGTCGCGAGTGTTGCCGGTGACCCGCCGTCGGAAGCGCCGTCCACTGGGGGGCTTGCAAAACTCGAGATTGTGACAAAGATCATCCGAGATTCATGATTATGTACAACACAGGTTAATTTGTGGCAATACGAAGTTTGTCGGGTCAGCTAGTTATACACATAAAAATTATACGCATATGAATAGTATGTGCAAATTTTTCGCGTGCTCATAAATGATTTAATGATAATTTGGCACATAAAAATCATTTACTGTGCACATTGCAAAAATCTATATACGGGAAACATAGAACCTACACGAAAGTGTGGTGTGTGTGTTGTTTAAATCCGGCAGAACGAAAAAGCCTGCATGGTACAAACCATTACAGTTATAAAGCAATCCACCGAATAACTCAATAGGCGGTACTGCACGTGCGCCAACCAACCACCATAATTTCTTAGTTGCGCAATTACCCATAAAGCTGATTTTGGGCATATTATTGGGGCTAATCAAAGGCTTATTGTCCATCAAAAACCAGCTGTATCTATTTGAAGACACCTGAGAAATAACAGTGAGCAAATAATACCACCCAGCGGCCTATTCGGTGGATTACTGTCCTTCAAAAGCAGATCAAAAGAGAAACAGATGGATAACGTGATAATGCGTCGGTATTGCTTACATACCGACTCATTGCAGATAACTAGTTTTGCAGTGACAACAGCTTGCTTCTGGTGCTAGTGTACATTAAATCACAGACTAACAGACATAACACTTCGAGCAAATTTTCCAACAAAACATCGTTTCAATGACACCCCTAAAACTTGGAAAAGCACTAGCATCACCGGGTGCGGTCTTCTCGCCACGCAGAGTTGGTTGCCATAAATTTATTTGTATATTATCTGACGATAGCGGTAGCGCAGGCGAGCGGCGTTCTTGCGCAGCGACTGTTGTTTGAGTCTTGGCTTAAGCACAGACAAACAGACATAACTTTTGGAAGAAAAATCAACAAAAATTATCGTACCACACATTTAGCCTGAACACTAGCACCATCTATGATCGACATTCCCAAATATTAAATAGCAACATGGGTATCCCTCGAAGTAGCAAGTATTTTTTATGGGGAATTCCCCTTCTTTCGTCAAAAAGCGCCACTTTGACCAAAACGGAGACATTCCCAACTAAGAACCAATTTGAAATGACGGTTTAATCGGTACGATGAATGGAAAATGAGTGTTATGTCTGTTTGTCTGTGGCTTAAGTGAACATTTAAAATGATCGTTTTTATTGGAGCTGGAACTAGGCTTCAGTGTTCCGTCTGTTAGTCTGTGATTAAATTGTTCATGTACACTAGCACCAGAAGCAAGTGGTTGTCACTCAAAAACTAGCTATGTCAACACGACAGAAGAGTTTCAGGCGCATCTGCCTCATATATTTGTAGTAGTGTAAATAGAGCACCATAGACTGAAATTAAAACTAAAACGCTGCACCTACACACACCCACACACACTTATTCAGCCGAGAGCCGGGTGGCTTGCCGTATCAAGAATTCCTCTGCATAGTACTCGGTCCTGGGCTACTCGTTGCCAATTCGTTGCGCGTCTCGACACACGCAAGTTGGCTTCAACCTAGTTGAGCCATCCAGTACGTTGAGCCCCTCTATTCCTGGTGTCGGTGGGGTTCTTGAAGAGAACGGATTTCACGCACAGTCGTCCGGCATCCTTGCGACGTGGCCGACCCACCGCAGTCTCCTAACTTTCGCCAGGTGTACGATGGGAATCTCTCCAAGTAGTGCCTGCAGCTCGTGATTCATACGCCTCCGCCACTCTCCGCTTTCCGTTTGTACCCCGCCAAAAATAGTCTGCAACACCTTTCGTTCATATACGGCAAGTGCATATACGTCTTCCGTAAGCAAAGTAACTGCCTCAAGTCCGTAGAGGACTACCGGTCTGACTAACGTTTTGTACATCGTTAGCTTTGTGCGGCGGCGTGTGCTCCTTGATCAAAGCGTCTTGTGGAGGGAAAAGAAGGCTCCATTTCCAGCTTGAATGCGTTGTTGGACCTCCTTACTCGTATTATTATCGGCGGTGACCAGAGATACCAAATATACGAACTCATCAACCCCTTCCAGTTCATCGCCGTCAATAGTCACTGTACGTGGGAGGCAAACGTTCCCTCCTCTGGAGCCTCTTCCTACCTTATATTTGGTTTTCGACGCATTGATTTGTAACCCTATCCTCCTAATCTCCGTTTTTAGTCTGGCCTAGGTAGATTACCTCCGCGCTGTCGCACGGTTTCTAGTAGTGATGTCGAGGTCGTCTGCAGAGGCTAGGAGTTGGCTACTCTTGCTGAAGATCGTTCCTCTCGTTTCATTGCCCGCTCGCCGAATGACACCTTCAAAAGCGTTATTGAATAACATACAGGACAGTCCATCCCCTTGCCGCAACCCCTTGCGCGATTCGAAAGGACTCGAGTATGTCCCCGAAACGCGCTCGTAGCAAATCACTCGCTCCAGAGTAGCTTTGATCAGCCGCTCGTTAGTCGCTCCACAGCTCTGGAAAAACTGAGCTTTGCGCCGCGGATCTTCTACATCCTCTCGCCTTTGCGACAGATCTCCTGCAGTGCCACGATGCCAAACTTTCGGAGTTTTAACTGATCGAGTAGCACCCTGTCGCTACCAACGAAATTTAGCGATCTGCAGTTCCAGTTACCAAGACTCCATTCCATGTCCTTATTTCGTCGCCTTTTTCCATGCCGAATGTTCCGAGTAGAATATTGTTGACTCCTTTTAGTGGTCCTGTTTTTAGATACGTAGCCGTACTAGGGCTTACGCTACCGAGTCTCGTGATGGGGCTGCCATCTTAAAGTGTCTAGACAACACTGTACCTCCTTCCCTCTTGGTATACGACCTTAGTTTGCACCGGGGTTGGGTACCAGATCTCTATTAAA
Source organism: Sabethes cyaneus (assembly GCF_943734655.1). Taxonomy (NCBI): domain Eukaryota; kingdom Metazoa; phylum Arthropoda; class Insecta; order Diptera; family Culicidae; genus Sabethes; species Sabethes cyaneus. The sequence continues at coordinate 149,080,563 of NC_071355.1, read as the reverse complement.
GTTGCTCGTATTCCGTCCGCCTGGTAGCACGTGGAGGTAACGATAGGAGTTACCGGATAAGAGGCTAAGGTCTGTTTTACGCATTATCCAACCATTTACCAAACACGTAAATTAGCATCCAAAATTATATTCAAAGTCTTCATGTCAGTAATCAGCGGCAAATAAGCATTGTCAGTAATATAAGAAGGTTAGCAGTAAAGTAGCCAAATATTTTACCATAATAGCATTTAAGTTAAGTAGCGAAGATTCCATTACTAACAAGACTGGCATCTCTGTTATTTTTTCATATAAACATCGAGCGTCACTATCAGCAGTTCGCTTCTTTTAGCGAAAGTGGTAAATTTTTCATGAGTGTTAGTAAGTTCTCTAAAATTTTGTATTGGTGTTTGTTCGGCTATGTTGCATGGCGGTATGAATACTAGCACTCCCTTACACAGACGCATCCAGGGACCACCTTGGCCGCTAGAGCGAGCTACCATCAGTGTCTCCCGAATATTGGCAGAGCTGCCAGTCTTCTTGTTACAAGAGTCTCCGATTTAAGGTAACTTAAAAACTCATTCGCTATGTAAGCACAAATCGATCTCTTGTACTCTCATGGAACTGCCATATGGAAAGTTTGTGAAATTTGGTGCAAAGTTTTGTCTACCCTTTTCACTCTTTAACAAACCTGTGCACAGACTTCATAAATAGAACAAACTTGGGAAGGTGGCAGCACCGTTTCTCGCACATAGCAAATTGGCTTGCATTTGAATAGTATTGGTGATGCATGTTGGTTACATTGGTAGTTTCTCTTGTATAACACCAGCTACTCTAGTGTGATCTTCTTTATCCTGAAAATTTTTATTTTGAACCCCGGTAATATGAATGCGTTCACATTAAAAAATGTCAAATGTTATTCACAATTGACGACTAGGTTGACCTGGCAAATTGGAAAAAAGCAATAAAACTCAACACGTTTCCTCTTGCTTCTTGTTTCCTCAGCATCAGCAATATAGCTCATATGCAACTTACCTCTCTCCAGTACCAAAAATAGACCATTTTAGTTGGAACTGTCCAGCAAATTTTCTATCTTCTACAATCCGGACGTTGAATATTTGCACACATTTGATATGTTTTCAAAACATTTGTTTTCGTCAAATCAAAACAACAACTGCATAGGGTACACACCTTACGCGCATATCAAAATGAATAGTTACCAAAAATTACGATTAAAAATTAACTCGCTTAATCTGAACGATTTGTCAATCATATTAGCGGAGGTTCACGGTACTGCCAACACACTCAAAAAAAATTATAACGGTAGTTTTTTTCAATCGACGGAAAGAAAGTAGTTAAACAAAGGTGTTGATGGTGTCTAAATAAAACAGGACAAGGCGTAAAGGCAAAAGTAAAATTGGATAAAATCCGAATCACTGCGAAATTTCGAAAGTCAAAGTTCAAAAGTGTAGCAAGTAACTCCGGAAAACGGTACAAACACGCTTATATTCGAGATGCGATTTTCTGCTGCGAACCGATTCATCACGCAAAGAATAAAAAAAGGATCTTATATTCGACTCACCCTAAAATGCATATAAATTAGTAAACACGTAACAAAAATCATATATATGTGTCCATTAAATAACACGTAGGCACCTTTATACTAAATCGTTTTAAAAGATATATTCTTACATCAATCAAGCCAAATGAATTAAATAAGCCTACATGTGTGCTACTTCACTACGATGTTTTATATTGTATGTACTATAACACATAATAAGACTTAATTTTACAGTGTGTGATTCACGGCTCATTTGTTCCATGAACCACTAGGTAAACTACCGTTCGCGAATCAAAGTTCGTGTTACCTTCGGTACATAACTATTGAACGCATAGTGGAAATGTCAAGAAATCTGCTGTGAACATATTTTTCATATTGTAAATTCAAAATAAATTTCGTGTGTGTCTCTGAAGCGCCAAAAGTTAAGGCGCCAAAATAAAGTTACCCGTTAGACAGTTAAACCTGTCACCTAATGAAAATCATTCTTGGAAATATTCATTGCCGTGGTAAATTTTGAAAGGGAACCGTCAAAACAAAATAAAGCCACATGTAACGTCCTGTTTTAGATGTTCACTAGTGATACCAATTTGCAATCGATAGGTCAGTTTTAACCGTAACAACAACATGATTCGCATCGCATTTCACTAGTCACGTGCACGTCGCTTCCCACTATCAAGCCGTTCAAGAATGAGTTGCTATTGTAAAATCACCGCATATTTTGGTTTTGGCATCGTTTGCATATCTCTCAAATATTCATTGGTACCTGTCTAACTGAAACTTTATTACCGCCTACAGCGTGTATGCAACATCTATCAGTGTAAACATCGTAGATGGTGTAATGTTCAAACTAAACATGATCGTGGACATGCTAACGAGTAGCATCCTACACCTTATTCTAATTTTGCTTGGCTGACACGGTACTGTCAAATGAATCAAAATTGAGCAAAGTGATCGAAACATCCCTGCCTAGAACAATGAATTTTTGATTTCTGCCCGTACCTGATGCCTTATTCTGTATTCCGATAGATCATAATTTGCGACTTATTTCGAGCCTGTTATTTCACCCATTTGACTTGACTAGTACCAGCGGAGTGTAAAACACCACATAATTTCACCACAACAGACCAATTCGGAAGAATCTATACCTATAAAAAAGGATTTCTGTCTGTCTGTCTGTCTGTCCATATGTTCATTATAGAATCGAAAACTACTGAACCAATCGGCGTGAAAATTTGCATGGAGAGGTTTTTGGGGTCAGGAAAGGTTTTACTGATGGTTAGAGACCCCTCCTACCACTTAGAGGGGGGGGGGGGGGCTCCCATACAAATGAAACACAAATTTCCTCATAACTCGAGAGCTAATCAAGTAAATAGAACAAAATTTGGCATGTGGGTGTTTTCGGTGACAAGAATTTATTCTATGGTAAATTGAGACCCCTCCCCTCTTTATAAGGGGAATTATAACTTCTCTCCCCTTTAAGAGGGGGGCTTCCAAACAAATTTCCTCATAACTCGAGAACTAATCAAGCAAATGGAACCAAATTTGGCATGTGGAGGTTTTCGAGGGCAAGGACGTTTTCTATGGTGAATTAGGACCCCTCCCCACTTTAAGAGGCGGGCTCCTGTACAAATTAAATACAAATTTCCTCATAACTCGAGAACTAATCAAGCAAATCGAACCAAATTTGGCATGTAGGTGTTTTTCGAGGCAAGATTTTTTTCTATGATGAATTAGGACCTCTCCCCACTTTAGGAGGGAGGGGGCTTCTATACAAATAAAATACAAATTTCCTCATAACTCGAGAACTAATCAAGCAAATAGAACCAAATTTGGCATGTGGAGGTTTTTGGAGGCAAAAATATTTTCTATGGTGAATTAGGACCCCTCCCCACTTTAAGAGGGGGGGCTTCTGCACAAATGAAATACAAATTTCCTCATAATTCGAGAACTAATCAAGCAAATGGAACCATATTTAGCATGTGGGTGTTTTTGGAGGCAACCATTTTTTCCATGATGAATTAGGACTTCTTACCTTTTTAGGAGGGGGGGGCTCCCATGCAAACGAAATACAAATTTCCTTATAACTCTAGAACTAATCAATCAAATGGAACCAAATTTAGCATGTGGGTGTTTTTGTAGGCAAGAATATTTTCTATGGTGAATTAGGACCCCTCCCCACTTTAGGAGGGGGGGCTCCTATACAAATGAAAAACAAATTTCCTCATAACTCGAGAACTAAACAAGCAAATGGAACCAAATTTGACATGTAAGTGGTTTTGGAGGCAAGTTTTTTTCTATGGTGAATTGAGACCCCTCTCCTCTTTAGAAAGCGAGTGATGACCCATCTCCCTTTTAAGAGGGGGGCTCCCATACGAATGAAATACAAATTTCCTTATAATTTGAGTACTAATCATGCTAATGGAACCAAATTTGGCATGTGGGAGTTTTAGATGGCAGATTTTTTTTCTGTGGTGTATTACGACCCCTTCCCCTTTTAAGAGGGGGGTCTCCCATTCAAATGAAATACAAATTTCCTTATAATTTGAGTAATAATTAAGCCAAAATGGAATCAAATTTAGCATGTAGGAGATTTTTGAGTGTTGAATTTATTTTATGATAGTTAGAGACCTCTCAGCCCTGTGGTAGGGGGATATGGACTCTCATACAAATAAAACAGAAATAGACTCTTCCATAAAAAATTAGTCAATAACAAGACCACAAAAACTATCTAGAGTAACACTAGATCATTCAGGACGAGACGGCCGCGGGTGTTGCCGGCGACCAGCCGTCGGAAGCGCCGCCCACTGTGGGGAGGCAACTCCCCGCAGAAATCACTACTGTCTAGGTTTATTTATTTTCCTAGGTCTACCTGGGTTTACTGGAACGAGCGACAGTGAGTAAGGAGAGGATCGCGAAATGGTACTTTCCATAAAAAAAAAATCCGTGAAATGGTACATTCCGCTTAAGGTTTATCGCAAAATGATATTCGGCGAAATGTTGTACAATCATGGCGAATATTACTATCCGCTTTCTGGCTATGCATAGAGGGGACAGGGGAGTTGTTTTCTACTTTACTGTGAGGGAAAATTGCAAATTTGTATATTAAACTACCCATTCCAGGTAACTAATAAGCCTTAACGTAAGCAGCAAATCAGCGTATCTGGCGTTTTAGACTGCACGTTATTGTATATTAATATTGATATTTATTGAATAATTTCAACCGACTTATTGGTCTAAATGAAATGCTGGCTGGGAAAAGCCGCCTTGAGAATGCCTAAATCAAGCATCCTCAAAGAGGCATAAAAACCCAGCATCTTTTCTTAACCTTAAATACATATTATGACAATAGCAAATAGCATATTACAATACATATTTTTTTTTTTTTAAGTACATTTATTTGTCGTGCGTCTTAGTATATGTAAAATTGAATTTAACTTATTTATATGTCGATTTCGAAATTAAATTTCAGCTCATCTACATCTATCACTTCATTACATCTATCAATGAACGTAATATAAATACATAGTATTTTCAATAAAAGTGTTCTTCTAGCCGCTGGCAACCTCTCCAGTGAGGGCCGAAGTAGATCCTCAGCACGCAGACGAACACCAATTGCTAAAAGCAGCTTTTGCTGGAGTATATTAAGAGCAGCCACCACTCTAGTGCAGCCGAAAAACTTGTGCTGTATTGTTTCCGTCGTCAAGTTGCAGAAAGTACACTGGTCACCATCCACTCGTCTCATTCTGCTCATCAGCCGCCGATGCGATATTTTTTGGTTGACCCAAAAATACAAAATGCTGCGCTGTGATGGTACTAGATCACGTGTTGCAATGTTTTTCCATACGCGCGCCCAGTTGGTTGTAGGATTTTCGGTTTCCACTTTCGGTCTCTCTGTTTGTTCTATGTAGAACTGGTGGATGAGATTGGCGGATGGGTATTGCCGTATTTGGAAGGGGAGATTTGAAAATTCATTGAGGATTTGTTTAAGGCAAGGAAGGTCCGATATGGAATTTGTTTGGCGGGAATTTATTTGGGTAAGGTAGGATTTATAGTAAGGAATGGAATCTATCTCATTCAGATGACGGTTTATCAGCAGCGCCTTACATTTGAGTGCTGGTAGATGCAGATTAAGCCCGCCGTTTACTTTACTGCGCGCCAGCTGCTGCATTGGTATTGTCGCACATGCTCCACGAAAGAGATAATTCCGCATAGTGGCCGTCAGCTTTGCTACGTGTATTGCTTTCGGCTGTAGATTTGCCGCAATGTACCACATTTTCGATGAGAGGAACGTGTTGAGCAGAGTCACTTTTTGATGGAGAGTCAAATTGCGCAGTGAGTGTAGCCCGACTAGCCGAGCGAAATTAGTTACAAGAATGTCCCAGTTAAGTGTCACCATCAAACGCACTGAATTTGCGAAGACCACCCCTAGTATTTTAATGGTGCTTTCCGTTCGCAGCCACGGTACGGTTAACGGAGAGTTATCAACGAGGCCGACGTCGATTGCTGTGGTTTTGTTTTCATTCAAGCGCGCTCCAGATATATGTTCAAAGCGCCTGAATAGGTCCTTCAATTCGTCCAATTTGGCCACACTGGTAACGATCGCGCTGATATCGTCTGCGTAAGCAACTAGCAGGTCTTCTCCACACACTTGCTCTAGGCGCCGCAAGAGCGGGTGCAGGTAGAGTACGAATAAATGCATGGAGAGAGGGTCGCCTTGCCGGACCGAACGTTGTATTGGAAATGGTTGAGAGAGGTGCCCATTGATCAGTAATCGAGACGATGACACTGCTGCAATATTGGCTAGCAAATCCACGAGAGCCGTGTTGAAGCCAAGCGCTCGCATCGTTTTATACAAATATCTCTGATTGACACGATCGAATGCGTGATCTAGATCAAAAGAGATCAGTTTGCCCTTTTGCTGGGACGCTTTTAATTTAGCAATTTTGTCTTTAAGTGCTAACGTAGCCTGGAAGATATTTCTTCCATCGTTAGAGCATTTTTGTGAGCCACTCAAAACACTATGCGTACGAAGCACATTTTCGAGGCGCTGCTTGAGAATGCGAGAGAGAATTTTGTAGTCCACATTGATCAAGCTGATTGGTCTATATGAGCGTGCGTATTCCCCCGCACCACGCTTTTTGACCAACACAATCACTCCGTCGACGAACTGGGGCGGTAAATTTGACCTGAGTGCTTCGTTCATAATCAGGTTCAGTTCGCGGTGAATTATACCAAAAGTACGCATGAAGAATTCTTTCGGCAGGCCATCAGGGCCTGGCGATTTTCTCGATGCGCTTGTACGGATAGCGTTGAAGATTTCAGTTGTTGTAATCTCGTTCATAGTTGCTGTGTTTACATTGTCGTTTTCGGGGATAATTCTCTCGCAGAGAAAGGGGCTGTTGTCTTCTTCATCGTCCACATGACCACGTGCGTAGAGGTTAGTGAAATATTGCACCATGTGATCCTGTATTGCTGCAGAATCATCGATGATCTCGTCTCTCTCGTTTCTCAGTTTTTCGATGGTAGTTTTTCGACGTCTTCGTTCGCCCAGCTGGAAGGTTGACAACGGTTCGCCAGCAACGTAAGTTTCGTTTATACGCACGAACATTGCAGTGGAATTACGTTGATGTGCGAGCATTTCGGCTTTTATACGGTTGATATTGGTCAGCATGGCAGGATTGTTTTGGTAGCCATCGTAAGCTTGCCGTAGTAATACGTAAAGGCGCTGCTGTTCACGATGGAAATCATCAAACGCAATTTTAGATTTCCAACAAAAGAATGATTTTATTTTGGGCTTTGCGTACGATAGCCACCGTTCCATCCACGATGGATAGTTTCGGCGTTGATGGGTCCAGTATTGCCATCTTTCTTGAAACTCTTCAATATTTTCTGCGGTCAGAAGATGGGGGCGGAGGGACCAAAAGCCGCGACCATGTTCTCTATCGGGAAGAGGGAGACAAATTCTGAGAGTGACGGCTTTGTGATCAGTGAAGCAACACACATGGGTAGCGGTTGATCTCAGCTGTTCTCGGAGATCGGCGCTAACATATAGTCGGTCGAGCCTGGACGAGGAATTGTGCGTGATGTATGTGTATTCCATCTCACGTGGATGGAGCTGCTGCCACACATCTTGCAGATGTAGCTGTTGGACGATAGTTTGGAGAGCGGGGCTCAAATTTTGTCCTGTCGCATCGCATTGTCGAGTAACGCAGTTGAAGTCGCCACCGAGTATTACATGGTCAGTTTGATGGCGAAGATAGTAGGCGATAGTGCTGTTGAAGAACCGCTCTCGTTCGGCACGAAATGCGGAACCTGATGGGGCATACACATTGCATAGCGTAGTATTGTGAATACGCAAAGCAAGCAGTCTCCCGTCCAGGCTTCTTTCTACATGGGAGAATTTGATGTGTTTTTTTAGAGCAATTGCCGTACCTCTCCTCGAGTGGTCGACATTGCAGACTACGTTGTAGCCAGGCAAGGTAAGCTGTTCGTTTTCAACCTCCTGTAGGAAAACAATATCTAGCTCCGTGGTGCGGAGGAACGTGCGAAGGGCGTTGATCTTGGTTTGATTAGTGATGGTGTTTATATTGAGGGTTCCGATATTACAGCTCACGAAATCCATTTATAGCTGCATCTCTACATCAGAAGCTCTGTCGTGTTCTTGCTCAATAGCGACGGTGTCTTCTCCAGCGTGTTTCATCTTCTTGCCTGGCGGTTGTCTACGTGAGCAACGGGTGCCGACGGAAGCTTGTGAAGCTTGAGAGCTGTCGGTGTCGTGACCATCGGTCCTCCGATGAGATAGTCCGGTGCCGATTAGGGCTGATGCCGGCGAGAGATTAGTGACAGCATGAGTTGCGTGGAGTGTTGTTGTTGCAGTTACCGCGGGGGGCGGCATCGGGTTTTTTTGTAGCGTTGTATAGTTTAATTTCGTACCTGATGTACCTTGTTGCCCGACCACAGACTGGCTGTTAGCGATTCGCATAGCCGGACTTAATGGTGGTTTAGGCGGACCTGATTGTTTGCTCGGTTGAGGCTTCGATGGTTTTCTTTTCGTCACGTTTGCGTATGACAGATCTGCTTCGAACTTCTGCACTAGCAGCTTTTTGTTTTGTACACACGGGATACCGATATGCGCAAATTCATGGCAATGTAAACAAGTTTGCCGCTGCCCCTTGTAGTTCACCGCTGTTTCTTCGCCCTGGATCGTCACAAGAGAGGGAATGTTCTTCGTTACTCTCATTCGAGCAACACGTACCCCGGTTTTAACACCACTAAAGTCACTGTATCGGTCATCCCATAGTAGGTCACGAACACTTATCACTTCACCGTAATCGGCTAGAAAACCCGCAATCTGCTCGTTAGTTACGTCTTCGGGAAGCTCGAGTATCTTCACATCCACAGCTCCGTCTTCCATCGCAATTCGTATTTTGTGGGATTTCCCATCAAAACTGAACTCGTGCTTGCCGTCGTGTTGTTTCACAATCTTCTCGGCTAGTTCGAGGCTATTGACCTTTACAAAGGTACACCCGAGCCGTCTGCTAGGCTGGAGTTGAAGAACATTTTCTCGCGTAAGACCGAGCTCCTTCCCGATGAATTTATGGATCTCATCATGGGAGAGAGGCTTCGGAAATTGCGAATAATCAACGCGAAATGTATTTTCGCGACGCGGCATAACGGAATATGACTTCGCGACAAGCGCGAACTCAATATTTGCTGCGGGGGTTCGAGATAAATCGACAAAAGTGTACCAATAGTCTGTGAACGACTTCCGAATCTCATTCGTCTAAAAAACATCGACTGATCAGCTCGGAAGTTGAGCGCTAACTGTCATATCACACTAGGTTCCATATGTACACATACAATTACAATTGGTCAAGTATTAAAAGTCAAAAAGTAGTCTACTACGATTATATTCTACTGCCAAATGTCGAATTGGCTCATGCAGGCCATAGTTGGTACGGTGTGTTCCTATACGTAAAAGCTGTTGATGTCGTTGAGGGCGCAAAGGGCAATACAGTTGGAGCGAGGAAAGTACAGCAGGGCTATCGTATATCCCCCCCATTTTCATATGTATAAAAAAGGTAAAAATCAGTGTTGGTGAACCACCCTATTCCAGCGACGCTTATCCCCTCGGTGCGGCAAAAGTAGCTCAGTCTCAACATGAGAGCTACCTTACTTGCTGACAGAAGTACATACTACACATTAACAAATCATTATCATTGTGAAATATATATATAGAACTAATTGTTCACTTTTGTCCGTGGTAAAATTAAGCCTCTGTTCCAAGTCTATAAAAGGACAACTTTCTGACTAGTTTTTACCTTTGTTAAGTCGAGTAGCATAAGTAGTGTTAATAAATGTTTAATGAAGTAAAGTGTTGGTTTAAGTAAAAACCAAGTGAACTTATTGCTACCCGTGTGATCACATCCCAAGCGAGCGGAGGATTTATTTCGGACGGCGGAATTCCCATTGGCCTTCCTTTGGCGGCCTTGTCATCCCACATCAAACCCATCCGGACCCTATAGAGCTATCGTACAACTGGTCCTTCGAACCGGATGCGGTTTGAGGAACCCATTACATCCAATCCGAAGGACATCAGAAGGCGCCATTGGACCCGGCCTACCCAATCTACAAGAAACCCCTAATAGGATACGCCATCTTGCTAAGTGGCGTCGGTTTGCGGAATTAAATAAATATATTCAAGGCCTTATTCCTCTGGAAAAATCGGTGAGTGCGATTCCAAAGTTCTACAACCCAAATCCCAGTGCTCGCGGTCTTTCGTTTGTGGACCCACAGGTTGTCACTCGACGGTAGCGGATTGTCCGCATTTTTCCCATGGTGGTAAATCACATACGAAATTGGATTCACACTGCTGATCACATTACGCTCGCAATTGGCTTACTACGCTTACCTGGGAGGAACAATTGTGATTGGATTTATACGAGACGCTATCATTATCAACGGTTGCTGCTGGCGCAACCGGTCCAATTTGTTTGATCTGCACTACGGATTCTACAGGGTGAAAGTTCGAGGAGCATCTTTAATAAAACAAAAGGCTCATATTCATGAGCCATCAGGTAATTGGCTCTCCAAGCACTTTAGTTTCCCCACGCTTTGCTACTTTGGTCTCATTTTTTGAGGAACACACCATGCCTGCCGCTAAATCCAAACCTCCGTCACTGAAGTCACTGCAAACGAAGCTGCGCGGATTACAAACGTCGTTCGACAATATGTGTCGATTTATGGAGCAGTACCGGGAAGATACGAAATCGACAGAGGTCAACGTACGACTGGAGCAGCTGGATCGATTGTGGGATAAAATGAACGAGGCCATCGATGACGTCGAATCCCACGAAGAATCGATAGAAGAAGCAGATAGTTTCGTCAAAAATCGGATCGATTTCGAGAACCGTTTTTACGAGCTGAAAGCTTTTCTTGTTGGTAAGCAAAGAGAAGATTGTGACCAAACCGTACTTAACCAGACTACTCGCTCTCTCGATAATCCCCCCGGGCCCACCCCTCATGTGCGATTACCACAAATTACTCTTCCTAAATTTAGTGGTAAGATAGATGAATGGCTTACCTTTCGTGATCTCTTTACCTCACTGATACATAGGCAGACCGACCTTCCCGAGATCGAAAAGTTTCACTATTTGCGAAGTCAGCTGGAAGGAGAAGCTTTATCGATTATCGATTCACTTCCCCTTATCAAGGCAAATTACACTGTTGCATGGGAACTACTAACGAAGCGTTACTCAAACACGAAGGTTCTCCGTAAACGTCAGGTTCAGGCACTCTTTGAGTTACCAACGATTCGGAGAGAATCGGCTTCTGAGTTAAATTCTCTACTGGATAATTTCGAGAAGATAGTTAAGTCATTGGATCAGGTCACTCCCCAGCAGACGGACTATAAGGATACGCTACTGGTGCATCTACTTTGTTCGCGTTTGGATCACACTACTAGAAGGGGATGGGAGGAATTTTCCTCCACCAAAGAATCGGATACCATAAAGGATCTTACTGAATTCTTACAGCGTCGGGCCAGAATTTTGGAAACTGTGCCTACCAAGCCCAGCGAAATTAAAGCAGAGTACACACAGCCTAAGCGTCCAAACAAAATTGCCACGGTCAAAGCATACAATGCATCGGTTCAACGACCTTCGACGATGGGTACATGTGTCAGCTGTTCCGATAATCATCTCCTCTACCAATGTCCATCATTTCAAAGACTATCTGTTTCGGAGAGAGATGCACTTCTGCGTAGCCATTCCCTGTGTCGAAATTGTTTCCGGCGGGGTCATCATGCGAAAGAATGCAATTCGAAATTCACTTGCAGGCAATGTAAAGGGAAACACCATACGCTCGTGTGCTTCAGGAGTAAAGCAACCGAAGAAAAACCAAAACCCAATGGCGAACCAACTTCGGCGGTGATGGCTGCAACCGAAGAAGCAATCGAACCAAAGGTGGTCAACTTGGCGACCACCAGCAAGGTGGTTTGCAACACGGTATCTAGTTCATCGACTGGAGTGTTTTTACTCACTGCTATTGTTACTCTGGTGGACGACCGAGGTCAACAGGTTCATGCTCGAGCATTATTAGATAGTGCGGCGGAGTGTAATTTAATAAGCGATCGAGTGCGAAAATCTCTTACGGTTAAAGAGCAACCATGTACGGTCGAGGTGGTAGGCATCCAAGGTTTATCTTCTAAGGTACAGAGGAAAATCACTGTCATGGTACAATCCAGGTTTTCAGAGTTTTCGCAACCAATGGAAATGTACATTCTACCCAAAATCGCAGCACAAGTGGCAGTCATATCGGTCGACGTCAACCAATGGAATTTACCGAGTGGGATCGAACTGGCGGATCCGACATTCTTCAAAGGTGGCTCAGTTGACTTGGTATTGGGAGCTGAGGCCTTTTTCGATTTTTTCACAACTGGCCGTAAAATCCGACTTGGAAACAACTTACCCTCGTTGGTGGACTCTGTGTTTGGATGGGTGGTCACGGGCAAATGTTCGGTGGCTGCTTCCGTTAAATCTGTCGTTTGCGACCTTGCAATAAACTACAATTTAGATAGCCTACTGGAGAAGTTCTGGGAATCTGAAGACATTGGACAAAGGCACAACTACTCTCCCGAGGAATCAAGATGTATGGAGTATTTCACCAAAACTACCCGACGGCAGCCTTCGGGTCGGTATACTGTGTCCTATCCGAGAAATGATGAGTTACTTGCCAAGCTAGGTGATTCGAAGGAGATAGCTGAGCGTAGATTCTTACAAATAGAGAAGCGATTGGGGCGAGATGAGAAGCTGCGAGAACAATATGCCGACTTCATGAAAGTGTATGAATCCATGGGCCACATGAAATTAATCGACGATGAACACGATACGGACGTTAAGCGATGTTTTCTCCCACACCATCCAGTGGTGAAAGAAGACAGCACAACCACTAAGGTGCGGGTGGTATTTGATGCCTCCGCAAAAACATCTAGCAACGTTTCCTTGAATGATAGCTTGCTGGTCGGTCCGGTCATCCAAGAAGATTTGCGTTCGATAATTCTTCGTAGCCGCACACGCCAGGTGATGGTGGTCGCCGATATTGAAAAGATGTTTCGGCAAATTGAAATTCATCCCGAAGACCGACAATTTCAGTGCATTCTGTGGCGTACCTCTCCCAACGTCCCTCTGTCTACATATGAACTATCGACAGTCACATATGGTACCAAGCCAGCACCGTTTCTTGCAACAAAGGTACTTATGCAGCTGGCCACTGATGAGGAGAAGCGGTTTCCGTTGGCTTCGACTGCTGTTAGAGAGGACTTTTATATGGACGACGTGTTAACAGGTGCTGACGATCCAATTACAGCTACAGAACTTCGCATCCAACTGCAGGAGATGCTACGCAGCGGTGGATTTTGGCTACGAAAGTTTGCTTCTAATTGTGAAACCGTACTGGCAGGATTACCGGAGGAAGAACTCGCAATTCAAGCAGATGATGGGATTAATCTGGACCCTGATCCCATGGTTAAAACTTTAGGTTTAGTTTGGATACCCAAAACAGACGTCTTACGATTTCGTTTTCGCATACCCGCTTTGTCGTCAGATGTTTCCCTGTCGAAAAGAAAGGTTCTTTCGATAATAGCCACTTTATTCGATCCGTTAGGACTTATTGGAGCAGTAATCACTCGCGCTAAAATATTTATGCAACTGTTGTGGCGTCTAGAGGATCAAGAGGGAAATAAACTAGGATGGGATTCTCCTTTACCTAGAAAGGTTGAAGATGAGTGGCGAGTCTTTCACGAGCAAATTCCGCTTCTGAACAATTTGCGTATTGAGCGTTATATCATGATATGTAGTACGGTGTGCGTACAAATCCATATGTTTTCCGATGCTTCTGAGAGGGCTTTTGGAGCCTGCGCGTACATGCGTACCAAGGACTCGTCCGGTAAAATTAAGGTTGCTATTTTGTCATCGAGGTCAAGAGTTTCACCGTTGAAAACACAATCAATCCCCAGACTTGAACTTCGCGGCGCATTAATGGCAGCTGAACTATATTTGAAGGTGAAAGAGTCAATCAGGTGTTCTATGGAAGCTTTCTTTTGGACGGACTCATCTACAGTACTACGGTGGCTATTGGCAACGCCGTCAACTTGGACAACATTTGTGGCGAATCGTGTATCCAAGATCCAGTCGCTGACTGAGAACTGTCACTGGAATCATGTTCCTGGGGAACAAAATCCGGCCGATCTTATTTCAAGAGGAGTTGCACCGGAAAATATTATTAACAATGAATTGTGGTGGAAAGGACCTGAATGGCTATCCAAGAATCCGACGTATTGGCCTAAGCAACATAATCTGTCATCTGAAGGTATGGAAGAAGAGAAAAGGCGTGTTGTACTGGCGGTGGTTCCGGAAAATCCCAGCTTCATCCAATGGTATCTAGCTCGTTTCCCTAATTTCAATTCTGTTATCCGAAGAACGGCGTACTGGCTTCGTTATCTGAACAATCTGTGGTCCCATAAGGGAGGAAAGCGACAAGGTGGTCCGTTAACAACAATAGAACTTCAACGAGCTGAATATAAGGTCATACAATTGGTGCAGGCAGAAGGTTTCCCAAATGAACTAAAAGCACTGGCACGGGGAGAGTGGGTACCGCGTTCATCACCATTACGCTGGTACAACCCATTTATAGCGGAAGATGGATTATTGAGGGTCGGGGGGAGGTTAGGGCATTCTAGAGAGTCTGATGATGCAAAGCACCCCATTGTGCTTCCTGCGAAACACTTGCTTACCGAATTGCTTTTCAAACACTATCATCTTAAACTCTTGCACGCTGGTCCACAATTATTGTTGAGTACGGTTCGGCTTCGATACTGGCCCTTAGGCGGAAGGAATATTGCAAGAACGGTGTGTCATCAATGTTTGCGATGCTACCGTATGAGACCGACGCTGATTCAACAGTTTATGGCTGATTTACCGGCATCGAGAGTTACGGCGGCGAGACCATTTTCGACTACAGGCGTCGATTATTTTGGGCCGGTGTACGTTAGATCAGGATACCGGCGGACCGCAGTAAAAGCATACGTATCGGTGTTTGTCTGCTTTGTGACGAAGGCGACACACCTAGAATTGGTCACTGATCTTTCGACGGCACGGTTTATTCAGGCTTTGCGGAGATTCACGTCACGTCGGGGAAATTGTGCTACATTGTGGTCCGATAATGGCACTAACTTCGTTGGAGCTAAAAACCAGATGCGAGAGTTGCTGAAAATCCTGAACACCAAAGAACATCACCAGAAGGTTGCCAAGGAGTGTGCAGACGATGGAATGCAGTGGAAGTTTATACCCCCTGGAGCTCCCCATTTCGGTGGCCTCTGGGAGGCTGCTGTGCGATCGGCGAAAAAACATCTTTTGAAGGTGCTAGCGGACACGCCAGTCTCCTACGAGGATATGACGACTCTTCTAACACAAGTCGAGTGCTGTCTGAACTCGCGGCCTCTGACGCAGCTTTCGGATGATCCTGATGACTTGCGGCCACTCACACCAGGTCATTTCCTGGTTGGTTCTGCTCTCCAATCCATACCATCAGCAGACTACACCGACACAGCTTACGGGAGACTAAAGACGTGGGAAGCTGTACAGAAGAGGTTGCAAGACTTTTGGCGGCGATGGAAAACCGAGTACCTCAATCAACTACAAGGGCGCGTTAAGTGGTGGAAACCACCAGTTGGAATAAGGCAAGGCAGCTTAGCAGTGATTCGTGATGACAACCTACCGCCAACGAAATGGAGAATGGCGCGAATCATTTCGACCCACCCGGGACCAGATGGGGTGGTCCGAGTAGTCACTCTACGAACAGCGAACGGGACAGTGGAGAGACCGGTTGACAAAATTTGCATCTTACCGGTTGCAACGGATGACGGAGATCTCAATGCGAACGAAACGATCAACTGACTGAAACATGGGTTGTTTCAGGGGGGAGAGGATGTTGGTGAACCACCCTATTCCAGCGACGCTTATCCCCTCGGTGCGGCAAAAGTAGCTCAGTCTCAACATGAGAGCTACCTTACTTGCTGACAGAAGTACATACTACACATTAACAAATCATTATCATTGTGAAATATATATATAGAACTAATTGTTCACTTTTGTCCGTGGTAAAATTAAGCCTCTGTTCCAAGTCTATAAAAGGACAACTTTCTGACTAGTTTTTACCTTTGTTAAGTCGAGTAGCATAAGTAGTGTTAATAAATGTTTAATGAAGTAAAGTGTTGGTTTAAGTAAAAACCACGTGAACTTATTGCTACCCGTGTGATCACATCCCAAGCGAGCGGAGGATTTATTTCGGACGGCGGAATTCCCATTGGCCTTCCTTTGGCGGCCTTGTCATCCCACATCAAACCCATCCGGACCCTATAGAGCTATCGTACAATCAGCATTACGTACAGATATACATGCTAAATAAATCGTATTTCATGCGCAAAATTGGCATATCCGTACTATTTTGAAGGCGATATACGTGATTACGAATAATTTTGAGCGTTACCATTATATAAGTATTTATATACGATAATATCCGATTAAGCGCGAGTCGCTCCGTTCTACGCTACGATTTTGTGCTGAAAATCGTATGTATGTCAGCCATTATCATTATATACGACAGAAAATCAACTTGATCTCACTTTATCCAGCTTTAATTACGATTTCGAGTTTGTTAGGAGATATTTACGATAGTTTTCGTACATTGATATACGAGTTGGTGCTAGCTGGGGTTATTTGCTCATCCAAAATAACTCCGATATCAGTAACCCTGTCACCACGTTGCAAGACTTGATCATTGATGCGGTAGTCGTTTACCAATGTATGTTTTTTCCGGGAGAAACTGATGACGGTACATTTTGGGATGCTTATAGTCATGCAGTTGCAAGTGCACCATTCAGAAAACCGGTCAATCAGTTTTTGAAGTCTCAGACAACCGTCGGAGTTGCGAACGATCATGTAGATTTTGGCATCTTCCGCATAAAGCTATCTACTGCCGCACGGTAATAGACGAGATATATCGTTTATAAACAGAGAAAACAGTAGTGGTCCTAACGTGCTACCCTGAGGTACTCCTGAATTGTTTTGGAACCAACAAGATAGAGACGCACCAAGTTTTATTGCCATCCTGCGGTCTCGTAGATAAGAATGTACCCAGGCTCTTAAACCAGCAGACACACCCAGTTTATCAAGGTTAGCCAGCAGAATTTCATGGTCCACGATCAAATGCAGCCTTCAAGTCAGTGTAGACTGCATCAACTTGAAAACGCTGGTCCATTGCGCGCAAGCATAGAGAGGTGAACTCTAGCAGGTTAGTTGAAACAGATCTTCCAAGAAAAAAACCATGCTGTGACGTAGATATGTAGTTCTTAACATGAAACCAGAGATGCTTATAAACAATTGCCTCGAAAACTTTTGAGCAAGCGCATAGCGAAGTAATTCCTCGGTAGTGTTCCACATTCCGTTTGTCACCTTTCTTGAACACATGAAACATAAAGGAGGACTTCCAAATACGTGGAAATTGCTGACATTGCATGGAGAGGTTGAATAATAAAGCGATTGGCGATTTCAAACGTATGTTAGCTTTTTGACTGCATAGGTTTTGTAAATTGGCATCCAAAATTGTATTCAAATTCTTCGTGTCGGTAATTAGCTGTAAATTAGCATTGTCAGCACTATAAGAAGGTTATCAGTAAAGTAGCTGTATATTTTGCCAAAATAGCGTTTAAGTAGCATTTAAGGCGACTTAAATGCTTATTGGCCTATATTTGAATAGCCTTGCAAAACTCGAGATTGTGACAAAGATCATCCGAGATTCATGATTTATGTACAACACAGGTTAATTTGTGGCAATACGAGGTTTGTCGGGTCAGCTAGTATATAATAAAGCTGAAAATTGTTATGTTATTACGGGGCTAGTCCAAAGATCCTAGCAGCACCGCCCACTAGAGATTCGAACTGATAAACAAAATGATGAGATCAAAAAAATTTTATAGCAATAGGTATTATGCTCGCGAAACAATAGTAAAATCTGATAATAAACTTATTCAGTTGAAAATATAACAATCGCACAAAATTCAATAAAATGGCAAGCAAAGGCGAAAATTGCGTTAGTGAATTTCCACGGAGGTATCGGGTAGAAAATTTTTACAATAAGGCAATCAACCTTTTTTAGACCCCACACAGCAAAACAAATGTGTCCAAATCACATATATGTGCACCGGCAGACGGAGTCCAAAGTAGGCTGATTACCCTATTGTGAAAGTTATTCTTTATTTCTTTGCATTACGGTATTTGCTCAAATTACCTTCGGCTTTCTCCTGTGCAACACCCCATGCGGCCGTTCCATGGAAAGCCATTATAAGGCAATCGACTGCCAGCGGTGTATAGCAAATCATCGTATCGGTGGTCGGCCGGAAAATCCATCAGCGTTGACGGACGGGGACCAGGGTAGTAACGGTAACCTGCTACATCCCCGTAACTGTAACCAAGTGGAACCGAGTTGGGCGCATTGTATTTCCAACCGTAATCCCAGCCAACGCCAGGGAGTCCGTTTAACTGTTGACCCATTCCGGACTTGAATGGCCCATTCAAATAGCGACGGATGTTTTGCCTTTGAAGCCAGTCATGAAAGTACAAACGACAGATAAAAGCATTTGATCGACAATTAATAAGAGTGATAATAGGGAAAACATAATTGAATATTTCTGAACCATGGCAGGAAATGGAAACCCACACCGATTTATATAATAAAAATCATCTTTTCATACGAGGCCAATTCCTGGTTGTTAATGAACGGATATGTTAATGAAAAAAACAAAGTATTGGTGTAATTCGAATCTAAGAGTGGTTCATTAATTAATCAACCGAATGGTATCTGAAACCCATTGCAAGTGGTCGTTTCTTGAACTATTTGCCAGTGCATCCCATACATCAGAAAATAAACATGACAATCAACTTTATCAATAGACGTAACGTAATTTATAGCATTCCATATAATGGTTGCAAATCACAATACATAGGTATGACATCAAACAAATTAAAAACCCGAATTAAGGTGAAATTAGCAGTCATCGCTTCAGACAATTTCAAAAGCAGTTTTTTTGTTTGAAACAAAAATTCTGTTTATGAAAATATATTCGCTATGTTCAGATTGGCAAAAAGAATGCAGTTTTTACATTTTTACAAACAGAACCCCGCTTCTGGGCCCAAAAACTGCTTCCGAAATTGGGCTCTCCAACGAAAAGTCAATGATTGCTAATTTCCCGTTAATGGCTACAAATCAAACATAAACGCGCCACAAAAGTTGATTGATTGCAATACCAACTTTGATGACCCACAATTTATAGCACTCAGTGAGAAAACCGCACTACTGGCACATAGTATTTTTAAAAACAAAACACACATGTAATCTAGAAATACTCACAGTAAGAGATACGCGGAAACTAAAGCCAACAATTTGGCATCAGTGTACAAAAACTGCCAGCAGTTGCTCACAAAGCTTTATACACACTGTGTCCGAGTATAATATTCAGAGTGCGTGACAATAGCTTAAGTAGACTTCATAACTATTTCAATACTTGGTAATCAAACATTTCAGCAAACAGTATGCGTGTTCGATTGGCTCCCTTTTGACAATTCTCGTTGCTCGATTGGCTCCCAAGATGGCTGCTTCCGCGTATCTCTCACCTCTAAGTATTTCTAATTTAACCTACCCGACACAACAATACTCGACAAACACTACAATATGGCAACAATGCCGCTTCTTGAAATGTGCCACATAGCAACAAACATTAAGGTGAAATTAGTCGTCATCGATTCTGACAATTTCAAAAGCAGAGGTCTTTTGCCATCGAGATAACCCTCCCTGACCCCAAAATCCCCTACATGCAAATTTTCACGACTATCGGTTCAGTAGTTTTCGATTCTATAGGGAAAATAGGGACAGAAAGATGGACAGAAATCCATTTTTATAGGTATAGATGACTGATGAGCCGAGAAATCTATATCCAAATAATACGTTACAGTCGATAGCAACTCAAATATCTTATAAGGTTGGTTCATTAATTACGAGAACATCCAGGAATCAGTTTGTTGTGGTTTATCGAAACTTGGACAGTTATGATGCACCAGTGCAAATAAAACCTTGAAAATCATTTGTGCAAATAGCATATTTAAGGTGAAATTAGCAGTCATCGCTTCAGACAATTTCAAAAGCAGTTTTTTTGTTTGAAACAAAAATTCTGTTTATGAAAATATATTCGCTATGTTCAGATTGGCAAAAAGAATGCAGTTTTTACATTTTTACAAACAGAACCCCGCTTCTGGGCCCAAAAACTGCTTCCGAAATTGGGCTCTCCAACGAAAAGTCAATGATTGCTAATTTCCCGTTAAATCTAAGAAGGGATGAAATTTAGCACCATAGAAAGCCAATCCGCACGAAAATTGTTCAAATTTCCTAGCTCTGAAGGCTCTGAAATCAACATCCATAGAAAGGCTCTCAATGTTACTTACGTGTTACAAAGGACCTTATCCTTTTGAAAGCATTTATATGACTGAAAGGTTTGAAATGGAGAGTGTTAGCCCCTACCTTAAGCCCTCGAGTCCCTGACATGCGCCAAGTCGCAGATCAAAGTCAAACGATGACCATGGGTAGCCATATCTGGCAATCCTTCATACTTACATACTGGAGGAGCTAAGTTAGTAGGTGCAAACTTGAATACCTATACCCCGGCGAAGGGCGGCTCAAACAGCGTCTGTTCCGGAGCGAGCGGCTCTAGTTGTTTACAACATTTAAGTAGTCTGATTAGAGTAAAATGCAGCTTAGAAATCTCTTAATCGTTTAAATTTTGCAACTTGATTCAGTCTGATTTAATATCGACCAGCTATATGTTCGAATCTCGGCTGAGAGACTGTTAGAGTCCATAGGATCAAGCTCTTCAATCTTCAATGCTTTTCAACATCGCTTTTGAGGGGGAAACGAGAGGTTTGATTGCCAGTAAAGGTAGGAGGTACCCGAGCAGGAGCGAAGAGCAAAATAATATCAAAATGTGTTATTGGAAATCGAATAACTCATATCAAAATTTGGTCTTACTTTGACTGACATAGTTGGTAAAATAACAAAAAATGCAATGTTACATTGTAATGTAACAATGTAATGTAAAAAAGTGGGAAATTTCAACCATCCTGTTACTCTCAGGTTACGTAACTTCAACGTCACATCATAACACAGTTACGTAACAATCTGGTTAATATTATGTAACAATGTTGACCGGGTAGTTCCTAAATGTGTATACTGAGCTAAAGAGCAAAAATATATGCTTTTTGGCACAATCTCGCCCCGGATGACGGTACTTTACGTCCCCAACCAAGAAAATAAGCGATGACGTCAAAAGAAGATACTTCTGACGATTAGTGAGAAGATAATGTTCAAGCTGCTGTTGTTTCATTCGGGGTTTACGGTGAACGATGAGATACGAAGATACAATACGAAGTCCAGTACGATACTTCATCAAGAAGTATTGCACAAATGATGTGCAAGTCTTTTGGCCCATCATGCCACGAGATAAACGTTCTACAGGCGATCACCAACTCTTCCAACATTCCCCAATATTGCTACCAATAAAAAATGCTAAGGTGAAGCTCAAACGGACCATTTACTCCTGGAGCTGATCGCCAAGGCCGCGAAAGAGTTGAATACTATGCCAACGTATTCCTTTTAATCGGCCATCGCGAAAGTTCTGGTGATTCGCTATAAAGCCATCTGGCAGGACATTTTGTAGAAGGCTTAATAAACGTGGGATTTAAGGATATTGGGTTTCATTGCATTATCTTTTGTATTTTTTTTCTGCGCCATCCGCAATTAGTCCATTTTTAAATTTCTTAAATGCAGCGAAGTTGGTATTGGATAACGGGCGAATACGAATAAACCTGGAAGGAACACTGATTTAGTAAACAAGGGGGCGCTAAATTTGGTTTCCGCCAAGGGCGCCACAATGTCTCGCTACGGCTCTGCTCCTAGTGGAAAATTTGCCTATAATAATGGAATTTTGTTTACCGCCCTTAGTAACGCTTGCAGCGAGCATGGCAGCAGGTGGATAACAGCGTAGGCTTACTAAAATGCTACGAATTGTTACGAATTTAGCCAATTGCACCTTATTGGTCTGTTCGAAAAGAATTTGTAATTTCTGTACCAACATCCTAAATTTTAACTACATGTACCTTAGATAAAACTGTTAACAAATATATATTTAATTACAAAAGAAAACAAAGCCGTGGGATTAAACGTCCTTTCTAATACTTGACCCTTCTTTATCGACAGACTTCGCATCCGGCTATTAGAGTACATGACAGTTACGGAGCTAGTGCAATAATCCTACTGACTCTATCTAGCAGCCTCGCCTAGCCGAGATTCGAACATACGACGACTGGCTTGTTAGACCAGCATCGTACCTCGAAACCAACTAAGCGAATATTTAATAACAAAAGAAAATTGAAATTCTCCTGAAATTATTCTAAAATCCACCAAAATTATGAAATGTTTCGGGTTTGCATTATTACTGGTACATCCACTATTACTGGTACATCTACCCTATGCGCAAAAAAAATTTTATATTTTTATTTAAATTTAAATATTTTTATTTTAAATTTTGTAAAACACTTTTACAGTCTTCTGACTGTATATGTATTTGTGTTCCAAGTTTTAAATGTGAGTTCTGTTTATACCCGGAAATTTTTTCACATATAATCAGGTACAAATATTTAACAATTATGTACATTAAACTTAGATGATTGCTCCATACCTTGCAAAGTAGGAATAGTACACTGAAGTCTTTTTTTCGCAAGGGGTATGTTCCATGTTTTCTGTAAAACCACGAAAAGAGCAACTCCAGCATGCAATTCAATTTTTATGAAAACCCACTTTAATAAGACTAGCTCTTGTTTGATTGTTTGATGTTTGATGATAAAAAAGAATTCAGTATATAATTGGGGCGGTAGCTAACTTGAAATTTTATGTAGCACAGTATATAAATCTAAACTGGAAAATCGCATTCTGGTCACAATGAAATCGGGCTCGTTTCAATTAACACATGACTTCGTTTCGTGACCAACTACTACGATTTAGATCATGCTGAGTGATTCTAACGGATTCCATCATTCCTGGCACACTTCGTCATGCATGCAAGATATATCCGCCTATTTTTTATGCTTGTTGGCAATTTAAATTTTTGAAAAAAAAAGTACTCCAATAATAAACTTTTGACACCACCTTATGCTTCTCACTGAATTTGAATTGTTGATGTCAACACTCGAAACAAAATGTAAGATCTTTAACGAATATATCTGATCACAATTAATGGATTAAGGGGAAAAATAGTTGGCCAGCTCCGAAAACCGACATTTTTTAATCAGCTTCAGAGAAAACAACCAAATCTTTAAACACACGTTCCTTCTCTAATTTTAGGAGACTGCAGAATCATGAAACTTATTCACAGTAAAAGTAGCGGCCACCTTTCTAAGGTAGAATTTTATATTTTAGAGAACAACACAATTCAATGAAAATTTACTCAAGTCGTAAAATTCTCCGCATACTCGATAGTAAATTTAACAACTTTTAAACCAAAGATTTTTTTAGTGTCATATGTCTAAAAGAGTTTCATAAAATATTACTGATATGAATACGGATATGAAAAACAAATTACCAATCCCACCCGGATCCGTACAGATTTGGTTGAACATTTCCATAGTAATTGTAAGCATATCCCGTTTCTGACAACTGCACGCGAAGCACTAGCTGCAATAACAGGACGACGACACAACGATGCACGATGATACACATAATGCTGGCAAGTCGCATTTGTTTCTGCTTACACTTTATAAGAAACCTTTACGATGCAACAATCACACGAGTATTCTCTAGAAGGCATTCGTGGATACTGATTGAAAATAAGCCAAGATTTATCGACAGAACCATTCAAAAAGGTAATAGTGTTAGCACAGATATACGTTTCGCACTGTCAAGATCATCATTCGGGAAAGTCTCACCTTTCGATTTTCATCTTCCGGCTCTTATGTTAAAGATGTAGATCCACACTGTTTACAATACTGATATATCATAATACACATCAGCATTGAAACTTTTTCAACTAGTTGACACCTAAATTTATAGCAAGTGTTTTGAACATACCTTTTCAATTTAGCATCAACACTGCATTGTATTGGCCAATGTTAATCTGCTTAAATTTGCATCTTTTTGAAGCGAAAGGCTCCCTTTCTGTAGTCGAATATTAGTAATATTAATAAATAGTGGATCCATAATCTAAATTCACAATTTCTCAGTTTTGTGAACCAGTGTTAGAATTATAAAAATAGTAAACTGAGTTATTATTTACTTCAAACAATTAGCACCTAAACCCCTGCGTTTCTCTACAGATTCAAGGGGGAATTTAAGTAAAATCAATTAGCATTGAAGGTATATTCCAACTGAGAATATGTCTTGATTTAAACTTGCACATAACCGCGAAATTGAATATTTTTCCAAAAGTTGTTTACTATATTAGATTTATCGAAGATTTATTTTTCCCCATGCTCCCCCAAAGAGTGTTAATTTTAAAGTACTCGAACTGCCAACTACGTATCAGATTAGCACAGAGAACAGATTTCCCTTCCAGAACGAACATCTTAGAGTGCCTTGCCTACAGAGTGCACGCGACTTGATTACATTTATTTAAATACGTAGCTCTTTTCCGCCGGAAGCAGGGCTACGCATTTAAAACAATGTGAGTGCTTCACAAAACTGAGAAATTGTGAATTAAGATTATGGATCCACTATTTATTAATATTACTAATATTCGACTACAGTATTTTAAATTGTGTGGAATCTTTAACATAAGAGCCGGAAGATGAAAATCGAAAGGTGAAACTTTCCCGAATGATGATCTTGACAATGCGAAACGAGTATCTGTGCTAACACTATTACCTTTTTGAATGGTTCTGTCGATAGATCTTGGCTTATTTTCAATCAGTATACATGAATGCCTGCTAGAGAATACTCGTGTGTTTGCAGCATGGTTAAGGTTTCTTATAAAGTGTAAGCAGAAACAAATGCGACTTGCCAGCAATATCGGTATCACCGTGCATCGTTGTGTCGTCGTCCTGTTATTGCAGCTAGTGCTTCGCGTGCAGTTGTCAGAAACGGGACATGCTTACAAATACCTACTATGGAAATGTTCAACCAAATCTGTACGGATCCGGGTGGGATTGGTAAATTGTTTTTCATATCCGTATCCATATCAGTAATATTTTATGAAATTCTTTTAGACATACGACACTAGAACAATCTTTGGTTTAAAAGTTGTTAAATTTGCTATCAAGTATGCGGAGAATTTCACGACTTGAGTAAATTTTCATTGAATTGTGTTGTTTTCTAAAATATAAAATTCTACCTAAGAAAGGTGACCGCTACTTTTACTGTGAATAAGTTTCATAATTGTGCAGTCTCCTTTTTAGAGGAGAAACATGATGTGTGTTTAAAGATTTGGTTGTTTTCTCTGAAGCTGATTATAAAATGTTGGTTTTCGGAACTAGCCAACTATTTTCCCCTTAATCCATCAATTGTGATCAGATATATCCGTTAAAGATCTTACATTTTGTTTCAAGTGTTGACATCAACAATTCAAATTCAGTTAGAAGCACTAGATGGTGTCAAAAGTTTATTTTTGGAGTACTATTTAAAAAAAAATTGAATTGTCAACAAGTATGAAAAATATGCGGCTATATCTTGCATGCATGACGAATCACTCAACTTGATCTAAATCGTAGTAGTTGGTCACGAAACGAAGTCATGTGTTAATTGAAACGAGCCCGATTTCGTTGTGACCAGAATGCGATGTTCCAGTTTAGATTTATATACTGTGCTACATAACATTTCAGGTTAGCTCCCGCCCCAGTTATATACTGAATTCTTTTTTTTCAGTGATTTTTTTTCTATTACCTACTTATAAACTGTACAATTTCCAATCACATTTTCCGTTTTAAATCAAAAGTAGTTATTTTTTCAAGAAAAATGCAATTTGATCATTAGATTACGTTACATTACATTAAGATGTAATCAAACAAGAGCTAGTCTTATTAAAATGGTTTTTCATAAAAATTGAATTGCATGCTGGAGTTTCTTTTTACGCGGCTTTACAGACAACATGGAGCATATTCCTTGCGAATGGACATGGAGTTATGAATAAGCTATATAGATTCCACCACTAAGAATGACACATTTCGCTTTAATGACAAAATATGTTACTTGCAAATTACTTTTATAACAAACTATGTTACTTGCAAAACTTATTTTAATTACCATCATCATTTTAAACGTACATTAAATACGTCACTTCACAGGTACTAATACTAATATATATTTATAAGCAGTGTTATTTTTGGAACATCGTGAAATGTTGACAATTAACCTTTAACACAATGTGTTATAATTAAGATAAAATCTTTACATGGTTTGTTATGAATCAGGTACTAATTAGAGGCAGTTTAGTTATAACTTTTGATAAAATAGATTTTAAATGCTTGTGTTTTTTAATTCTAAAAATATTTATACAAATTGTATAAGTTTGAATCTGAACAAAAATAGTGCACTATTATGAATCATATAGGAATAGATAGCAGTGTCTAGCTAATTAGCTAGTAATGATTTCTCATAAATCACACATATGTTATACTTAACCATTCACCATGGAAATCATCGCTTCAAGGCGGTTCAAATTTTATTTTGTCGCAGAACTCATTTCATGTAAAACAGTGAATTCGAATCCATTTGGCAAATTGACCGATGACGATTCTCTTGTCATTTATTTTTTCAACAATCTGCACTGTCCAAGCATTGGCATAGGCCAATGCTAGAACAAAGAATACAAATAAATCCCTGCAGGGTCTGGTGGAAAGCACTGACAGTTTGTTCGTTCGCCAGCGAGAATTCGTTTGACAAACATTTCGGCATCAACTTTTCAAAAGGGCCAATTACATTTTGCAGGTAAACAAACCGAGTGAGGGTTTCTTTGCTAGTCCAGCAAAATATAACCCTCACTCGGTTTGTTTACATTTTGCAGATTGGCCCTTTTGAAAAGTTGGTGCCGATTTGGTTGATTGATGCTGGATTTTAAGTTCAATTTCCACTAGGATGGTATAATAATAGATTGAAGCACCATGAAAATACGAGTTGCTAAAACTAATGAAATTGGACAGTTTTTTGGAAATTTACACAAAGAGATATCTCTTACTTGGATGTCTGTTCTCCATGATTTAACCCAGATTTCAACAGATAAGGTACCCCGGGGCAAGTGGGAATACGGGGTAAGTGGGAACGGAGCTCCTAACTCTCTTCAACCTTATTTTCTTCAACCGAACCTTTCTAGAAATGAAAGATACTATTCAAACGCATGCATTAAAATTAAAGATTATTTATAATTGGCATTTCAAACACCAAAATTGTACTTTAAATTTGAGTGCTATTTTCAATTGCGTTGTAAATGGGTATGAAATGGGGAAGACAAACGAGAATGCGACCAACATAGCTTTTGCTAGCCAAAGCTCCTACCTAGCGCCTCCACGCGGCAATACTCTATTGAGTAGCTAAGCTAGGAGACAACCGAACCACAAGGACTTGGTAACAGGTAAGCCCAATATGTTATTTTAAATATTTGTTTCGTTTTAACTCATCAAGTGCCTCCTTTGGTCATAACAAGTTTAAATAATGTACATGGATATCAGAACGAAAAATTAAATTATTGGATATTAGATGCACTGATGTAAACTTAAATGACGCAATTATATTTCACTCGATGGATTGCTGGTGATATTTTTCTATTTATGCCCATATATGCTCCATATATACATACTTTATTATTGAATCCTCATGATCCTTATTGTTTACCTTGCCATACTAAAACACGATATCCTCTGTTTACCTGTAACATCTGTGAAAGTAGTATGGTTTCCCAGCACTCTCAACAGTAGATGCTATCACTAACATTCTTACCCACTTCCCCTGCGGTTGTTCGGACGTAGCCAGTTATATAATGCGATTATACAGCCATCTACGATGTGTGCAACCTCATATGCTAATGTTAATGCTATTTTCAATTTGCGTTGTAAATTTGAAGCACCTTTCTAAAAATGATAGTTTGGCCACAGGCTTTCGTGAAAGTACATGTTTTTTGACAGTAGGTAAACATAATGACTGTATTAACAAGTTACACTCGAAAACTAGTTGTTTAATTTGATAAACGGCATTAAACCAATGAATTTTTTGTACAGGGCCTTAGGGTGCCTACAGAGTGCACGCGACAGCGACGCGACGCGACTTCGCTCGCTGGTTTAAATACACAACTCTTTTTCGCCGGAAGCAGGGCTGCGCATTTAAAACAATGTGAGCAAAGTCGCGTCGCGTCGCTGTCGCTTTTACTCTGTACGGGGCCTTAGACTAAATTGGTAATGAATGCTGTTCTTTTTACACGAGCGCCACCACGTTCAAATATATGATTAGGATGATTATAAAATAAAAGTGTATGGAATATGTATTTACACAAAGGTAATAGAATATTTCCAGGGACACCATCTTGCATTCCTGAACTTAATTTAACAAAATTTTCATCCAGTTTTTAAATAAATTAAATTAAAATCTGTTTATTGGACATTCCAATTAAACAATATGCATTAAATGTACACAGTAAATCTTCCTTTTTGTGGGCTTTCAGCTGAATGTTGCTATATATTAGCTCTCTTACTGCATATCTGTTGTATACTAGGTTGTAATTTGGTATCTAAAATGCTATTCGAATCCCTCTTGTCGTTAATCAGCTACAAATAAGCATTGTCAGCATTTGTGAAGAGTTAGCAGCCGTTAGGGATGAAATGGAGAGAGTTACCTGGAAGATGCGTCAAATATACCTCTGACTCTCTCAAGCTCCTACCTAGCGCCTCCTCAAAAATCAAAGTCAAACGATGACGATCGATGTCCATACCTGAAAATGCTTCGCGTGCATACTGCCCAAGTAACAATTTGGGTTTTATTACACTCTTATGATGGCATTTAGGACCAAAATTGGTCATGAAAACCGCCATAAGAGTACAATAAAACTTACATTGCTGCTTGGGTGGAGCAGCCAAGCTAGGAGCTACGAACTTGAGGGCCCGTTCCCTAGGTGAGGGGCGGCTCAAACCAGTAAGGTAGTATACCAAAGCTCTCATTTACTACGAACAATTAAAATGGAAATACGGAACGGATCAATTAGTATAAGACACAGCCAAGAACAAAGAAACGATTAATGGATTACGATTGGAAACTTGGTGCCTAGAATGTCCAAATTCTACATGAAACACCTCGAGGTGTGTCGGAGTGGAGGTCGCTGCTATTCAGTAAGTTCGGTGGTCAAATTTCCGAGAAAGGGAGTTCCGTGCATTAGACCGTATTGCAAGCACTTCTTCCGAGTACCTCATCTACATCTACAGTAGCGGTGGCGGTAGAAAAGCAGAGTGGACATCTGTAGCATCTGCTTTCTACATTTGAATATTCGGAAACACACCTGGAGGCATCCACATAGAGCCTCTAGCTATCAGATCGATCATGTGTTTATGTTTATTGACGGTCGACACTTTTCGGATGACATCGATGTACGGTCTTTTCGGGGACCAAATATCGACTCTGATCAGTGTCTCTTCATGTGTTAGATTAGCCCAAGGTTGACGAACGCGTCGAATAACGGCAGGAGACGCAACGGAAGTTAACCTTGGAGTGCCTACAAACTACAAACTAGTGCCTACAAATAATAATAGAGCCGCCGGAAAGGACCGACCCTCTACAAAAATGGCCAAGAACCGCTAGCAACGGCCCTTCATTCGATAATTTCTAGGATTTGGGAGAAGGAGAAACTACCGGCGGAGTGGATGGATGGTGTAGTCTGTCCCATCTACAAAAAGGGTGACCGGCTAGAATGTTGTAATTACCGCGACATTACGTTGGCCAACGCCGCCTACAGGTGCTCTTCCAGATTTTGTTGCGTCATCTATTTCCAATAGCAAAAGAATTCGTAGGGCAGTATCAGGCGAGTTTTATGAGGACCCGTGCTACTACGGATCAAATTTTTACTCTCCGATAAATCCTCTAGAAATGTCGAAAGGACAACGTGTTCACGCATCATATTTTTGTGGATTTCAGAGCAGCATATGATACAGTTGAACGCGAACAGCTATGGCAGATAATGCACGAGTACGGATTTCCAGCCAAACTAACGCAGCTGATGAAAGCTACCCTGGGGCGAGTGCGTGTTTCGCAGACGACCTCGACATCATTACTAGAAGCCTTGGGACGGCGAAGGCAATCTACGCCAGACTAAAAACGGAGGCTAGGAGGATAGGATTACAAATCAATGCGTCGAAAACTAAATGTATGGTAGGAAGAGGCTCCAGAGAAAGCAACATTTGCCTCCCACGGGCAGTGACTATTGACGGCGATGAACTGGAAGTGGTTGAAGCGTTCGTATATTTGGGATCTCTGGTCGCCGCCGACAATAATACGAGTAAGGAGATCCAACGACGCAATTAAGCTGGAAATCGAGCCTACTTTTCCCTCCGCAGGACGCCTCGATCAAGGAGCATATGCCGCCGCACGAAGCTCAAGCTGACGATGTACAAAATGCTAATCGGACCGGTAGTCCTCTACGGACTTGAGAAAGTAACTTTGCTTACGGAAGACATACATACTTGCCGTATTTGAACGAAAGGTGTTGCAGACTATTCTTGTCAGAGTGCAAACGGGAAACGCAGAGTGGCGGAGGCGGAAGAATCACGAGCTACAGGCACTACTCAGGTAACCAATAAGCATTTCCAATTCAATTTAAAAGCAAGCCAATAAGCATTTAAGTTGCCTTAAATGCTACTTAAATGCTATTTTGGCAAAATATGCGGCTACTTTACTGCTAGCCCTCTTATAGTGCTGACAATGCTTATTTGCAGCTAGTTACCAACAAGAAGAATTTAAATAGAATTGTGGATGCCAATTTACAACAGTTATGCAGTCAAAAAGCTGATAAACAACAACCTGCAGTATAAAACGCCAGGGATGCTAATAAACGACTGATTTACTGCTTATTTTAATGCTTATTGGTTACCTGGGTACTTGGAGATATTCCCATCATACACCTGGTGAAAGTTGGGAGACTACGGTGGGCCGGTCACGTCGCCAGGATGCCGGAGGACTATGCAGTGAAATCCGTTCTCTTCAAGAACCCCACCGGCACCAGGAATAGAGGGGCCGAACATGCTAGATGGCTCGACCAGGTTGAAGCCGACTTGCGTGTGTCAAGACGCGCAACAAATTGGCGACGAGTAGCCCAGGTCTGAGTACAATGGAGAGGAATTCTTGATATGATAAGATCACCCAGGCTCCCGGCTGCTAAAGTAAGTAAGTAAGTAAATAAGTAAGTAGGTGTCGAACGCGACGAAGGTTCGTACTGAGAGGATGCTACGTTTCCACATCTAGTGGTTGACGATAGATGGCGTGGCAGTAGAATACGCCATAAATCCAGGTTCAGGAGTCGTAGGTTCACTGCGGCTACACGTCAGAACAGAGAAAGGTGCTGAGAGACTTGAACTGCGGAAAAAAGAACCTACCGTCTAAAAAAACGTGAGTACGAGGAGCACGGGCCCAGGATAGATTCGCCAGCAATAAGGCACGAAGTCTCTACAAACAGATTTCGCCATGCCTGGGTTGTGCAATGACAGTGCTGGTCGCCTGCTTAGTGACAAAATGGCGGTAGTAGCCAGGCAGAAGGAGCACTTGCTGTTGCTGTTGAATGGAGAGATAAACACGGAGATCATCAGGAACAGGATAAAAATTGTAAGCGATGGCCAAGCAATGAAGTCACCAATACAGGAGGAGGGAAATAACGGCTGTACGAAGCAGCCCATCCGATCATTATTGTCAGGAACTGGGAGAAAGAGCAAATGCCGGAGGAGTGCTTCCGTCGCTTGATAGCGCTTGATGATAGTGACAACTTTCGGCAGGCATTTTGTGCTGTGTATCCCCAAGCACCGCAAGTGCCGAAGGAAAGAACAGTGGCTTGGGCATTCTATTTTGCCGAGCGTGAGCCCCAGGAAGATCTTCTTCGGGAACTTGATGTACGAGATATATTTGACGTTATTGCTTACCTGCTTAGTGGGGGACGTAAAGTATCCGCTCCTCTGCCAGTCGTTGCCATCCAATGCTTGACAAGCAGGTTCGTCATCCATTATGACCACTACATCGCGCTTCGCCGGAAAGCAGTTTTCTGCAGTACCTTCGCACGCTCCTTCCTCACCTGCTGCTCAAACACGAATGGCCTCAACCGACGCTTCTGCATAAAAATGTTCATTTTGGCCAGGTACTTTTCCTCATTTGGCCGGTTTCTTCGACCTCCCGATCCCAGGTGCGGAACGATGAGGTGCCTTGTTTTTTCGCTCCGGGATGGAGCTGGTAGTTGACAACAAAGCATCGAAGATTTTGGTTTGGTTTTGGTAATTGTACTCATATTATCTCCTAGTGCAACAAAACCTGGAATTTCCAATTCGCTTCTTAACATCGTAAACTTTAAAAAAGGCGGTAAAATGGCTGCAAATTCATCAGAAAAGAACAGGAGTGTGGAACTTCGCTACTGGAATCACTCGAAAGACGCTGGAGCTAATCGGCGTCACGTCTTACCTGGCTTGCTGACTGCGAAAGAAGAGTGATTCCAGTAGCGAAGTTCCACAAGGAGGTCAATTTTCGAAGACGGGATGTAAAACCTAGTCTTTGACTTACTAATATTAATTTTATTGAGGCAATTTCGGATAGTTCCATTTCATTACATAAGAGTTAAAAAAAACATTTAGGATTGTATTTCTCTGCGATACTTTGTATATTTATCTGGAACAACGTTATCTGAACAATACACCTAAAGCACTTTCAGTCACAGACATCGTTCCACTTTTAGAATCGACGCTTAAACACTTACCGACTATAAATACTTCTGATCTCAAGGTACAAATTCGCCGTCGCCGGCCGTCAAAAAGGGAAGTTTATCTACCGGCTTACAAATACACATTTGAGTTATGGAGGTCACCAAAGCTCATTGTCTTCGTTAAGTTTACCACCGAATTACTTATTGTTGATTAGGGCTTGCCGGATTTGTTCAGATGTAGGTGGGAACACGTATGTTGGCTCAATTTCGTTGAAATCGATATAAATTCTATGATGGGGCTGCAGTGATTTGCTAATTTGTTGGAATGATGGACGGTTCTCTGGTTCGGCTTTCCAGCAATTAAGCATCAGCTTATACAATTCGGTACTACAGATTTCGGGCCGCTCAAGCCGATTGCCGTTATGCAGGTACGCCAACAGCTCGTGGTTACTGACCGTTGGGTACGGATATCCACCTATAAATGAGTTTGAAAATGACTGCGATTAGTTATTGACGCCTGAATATAATATAAATCGATAGTTTATAATAAGAATAACCGGATTACACTCATTTCGATATACACTCAAGTCTTTTTTTACACGGTTTGTTTTTTTAGATTACTTAAGATCGATGCAACTCAGGGACAACACGTGACGAACGTCGGACCTCTCCCAAATGTATTGAAAAATAAATGAATGGTCCCTAAGTTGCCCCGTACTTAATAAACGAAAAAACAAACCATGTAAAAAAGTAGGGCACGCGAGGGTATTTTCAGCCCATTTAGCGATGGTATCCATTTTTTCGGTATCCATTTTTATGGCCTAGTTCTAGTGGAAGAGCAGGTGGTTTCAGGCGTACTTTGAATAAAAAATAGTATATTACTTACAGTCTTGAGAAAATAGTTATAACATATTAAAATTGTGTGTCGGCAAAGTATTTTTATTGGCGAAAGAAGAGGCAAATAGGCTGAATTTAGAAACCTGCTGAAAATACCCTCTCATACCCTTCTTGAGTAAAAAATTGAATAGCGCGTTGTTAATTAACCTCAGTCTCTCGTCAGCATTTGAACTCTTCAAATAACCGCTACTACTCCCAGGACGGGGTATAGTACACTGTACAATGTCAAATTTCTGTTTCAAATTTATGTAATTCAACATTTTTTAAGTCCTTATTATACGGACCAACATTTGAAATAAAATTAAATTGACATAGGAAGAAAATAATTCAAAAAAATGATAAAAGAACATTGGCAAGATAACAACCCGAACAGGAGCCAATACCTCATCCACACCTAATGAATATCAAATTCAGCTAACATAACAAAATTTGATATTCATTAGTTATCGCATTTTTATAAAGAACTAGATGACCCAACAAAATTCGTATTGCCACAAATTAAACTGTGTTGTACATAAATCATGAATGTCGGATGATCTTTGTCACAATCTCGAGTTTTGCGTATCTAAGGAGTTCGACCTTAGATGATTCATTTTGGCAGTTACATAACTATGAAAGCATCCCAGGTAATCAATAAGTATCACTAATGCTACTCAAATGCAAGCCAATAAGCATTTAAGTCGCCTTAAATGCTACTTAAATGCTATTTTAGCAAAATATACAGCTACTTTACTGCTAACCTTCTTATAGTGCTGACAATGCTAATTTGCAGCTAATTACCGACATGAAGAATTTGAATAGAATTTTGGATGCCAATTTACAACACCTGTGCAGTCAAAAAGCTAATATATAACAACGTGTAGTATAAAATGCCGGATATGCCGATTGGCTACTTATGTTAATGCTTATTGGTTACCTGGGATGGGCAGTATAATATACAAATTTGCAATTTTTTCTCACAGTTAAGTAGAAAACAACTCCCTTCATTGGTTAGCCAGAAAACGGATAGCAATGTTCGCCGTGACAACTTGAACAAGAGTTCACCGAATGCTATTTCGCGAAAAACCTAAACGGAATGTACCATTGCTGTCGCTTGTTCGAACCCAGCTGAAGGGAAGTAATAGAGGTCAGTAGATCTAGGAAAACAAATAAACCTAGACAGTGGTGACTTCTGCGAGGGGGTTGTCCTCTCCCCAGTGGCCGGGGCAACACTCGCGGTCGTCTCCCCCTGAATGATCCAGTGTAACTATAGATAGTTTTTGTGGTCTTGTTCTTGACTAATGTTTTATGGAAGAGTCTCGTATTTCTCGAGTTCGATTAGTTTTGGAGTTACGCAAAAATTGCTGTTTTATTTGTATGAGATTCCTTATCCCCCTACCACAGCGGTGAGAGGTCTCTAACCATCATAAAATAAATTCAAGACTCCAAAACCGCCCACATGGTTCCATTTGCTTGACTAGTTCTCGAGTCATGAGCAAATTTGTATTTCATTTATATGGGAGCCCCCCCCTCTTACGCCCTCCTTAAAATTGCTCTCTTATTTCCCCCCAAAAATTATTGGTCATTTTATCTATTCAACGACTTATAAATTGTTTAGTTTCGTTCAGTAGTTTAGTAGTTATTAATATTTGAAATCTTTCATTCAAATGTTGCACTTCTATTTTCCTTTCCACAAAGTGCTACCCAGTCCCAGTATAGTTAACAAAGACGTAGTCCTATGTCAAAATAAAAAGATGTAAAAGATTATTTTACGTAACCTATCCAAAGACACTTAAGCGTCAAATACGTCAAATACATACGCGAAAGGCGCTTACCCAATGACTTTCTGTGGTTTTGATTAGAGGAAAACAAACGTGTTGTAAACATCAAATGTACGTGAATTCTCAACATCCCTTTTGTGGCAACCAGCAAGAAGAAACCTCTAAAGTTTTTTGCTTTTTTCCAATTTACCGGTCAACGTAACCGTCAATTGTGTATGACACTTGACCATTTTTTAACCTTCCTAGTGCATTGGGGTCGTTTTCGACCCATCGGCATACTTACAAAGCTTGA
Organism: Sabethes cyaneus; assembly: GCF_943734655.1. NCBI lineage: Eukaryota > Metazoa > Arthropoda > Insecta > Diptera > Culicidae > Sabethes > Sabethes cyaneus. The sequence continues at coordinate 149,044,561 of NC_071355.1, read as the reverse complement.
TACTCAGTAACGGAACGAGCTAGAGACTTGAAATCTTCTGACTTTTCCTAACTTTGGAAAATTAGCATTGTGGGGGAGTTGCAGCTTTCAGCGACATCTAGAAGAGCGACAGCAAAAAAAGTTACGACCCAAGTTTTGAAGTTGCTCTCATTCATCCATTTTCAATCCCAATTTTGTTTTCTTTACCTCATGTGAAAGATATGGCCAAAACCTGGCACCCAAGGTGTATTAGATGTCTAGATGACTAATGGCCACTTCTGCGTCGGTTCCGGAACATCCACTACCAGGTCCCGGGGACATTTTTATACTTTGAGGTAATTCATTTTGCGGCACATCAAATCACATTGGCTTGATAAAATAAGACTAGTGGAAGTACAATGGGGACATTTTGGACCCGAATGGCCACTTCATCATCGGTTCCGGAACATCCGGTACCCGGTTTTTGAGGACAATTTTAAATTTTAGGATGATTTATCTTGCCACACGTCAAATTACGTCAGCTTGATAACATAAGACTATTGAAAGTATAATAAAGACATTTTGAAGGCAAATGACCACATCAGCTTTGGTCCTGGAACATCCGGTATCCGGTTTTTGGGGCAATTTTTGTATTTTAGGATAATTCATAAAGCGACATATCAAATCACATCGGCTTAATAAAATAAGACTGATAGAAGAAAAACAGCGTCATTTAGAAGCCAAATGGCAACTTTACCATCGGTCCTGGAACATCCGGTACCTGATTCCACGGGACATTTTTGGATTTTGAAATAACTCATCATCACATCGCGTTGATAAAATAACAATAATGGAAGTACAATGGGCGTCAGTCGATATTTATAATGAAGTGTAAAATGGGGTAACTCGGGGCAGCTGAATTACCCTGCTATCCAAAAATGTCCCCAAAAATCGGGTACCGCACAGTCCGGAACCGATGCACAGTGGTTGAAAACCTTAAAAACCTGGCCAAAACCTCCAAAATCGAAAGTTATCATTCATGACATATTCTAACATAATTACACGTAGAATAAGTCATTTTATCATATCCTGTAATATCAACTATCGATAATGTAGATTTGCGGTTTGGCGTACTGTCAAACATCAGTGTATGAGAGACTCTTGGCTAGTGCGGCTTGCATACGTTTTGTGGCTCTTGGCAATAACGCATGTGGTTCGTTATCGCATTATCAACTAACAATCAACCAAAATGGATAACGTTTCTGAAGGTATGTAGTTCATTAGCGTTATATGGGAATTCAGTTTTACTCGTTGTATATATACTTTTACAACGCTTAAAGTTTCCTTCGCAAATGCTAGTTTTTTCAATTAGCGCGCGCAATGAAGTTGGCATTTACTTTTTGTGCCGCGAGGTGCCGTCGAATGTTATATGTTTTTGTGAGCGTCAGATTGTGACGGTTCGAGGGGTGTTTAGCTTTTTTGCAACTATTTGCAACTCCACGAGAAAGCTGTGAGCTTTTGATGCTCCAAACAACCTGTGCTAGTTTTTAAATTATCCTGTTCTTTACAAATAAATCGTTGATGGTGCAGAGCAAAGCCTAGGGGATAACCGTCTTTAGACACTACCCTTCTTTATCGACAGACTTCGCGAGTACAGGACAATTACGAGGCTAGTTCAACGATCCTACTGACCCTAACAGCACCTGATCGTTCTTAATGTGACAGATTATTAATAACTCTTACGATTCATTTTATAGCTTCTGCAAATTAACGAATGGAAGAGGGTAACTGGCAGCAGGTTTTCCAAAAGGAGAAATTAAGGCAGACGGGCCACATTATTATTTGCCGAATTAAGTGAACGCACAAAAGGTTGAAAAGAAAACGGTTGAAACATGGAAATTATAGATACAAACATGCATAAGCATTCAAACTTGCTTATTGATCGCTCGAAACCAGGGATGGGCAATTCTAATGACGAAAATACTGCAAGACGTATTATTGAACATTGGAAAGTGTCCGCACAAATTCTGGAGCTTGGGAATCGCGCAACATGAATATAAAGCATCAAGGAAATATACGAGTGAGAAGATAATGGAACATATTTTTCGAAGAATGATTGCTTGCAATCGTGTTGTTGCGCTACACAACATTGAATGACACTGACAGCGATAAAATCGGCGACGGTGATGAAAGTAGCAGCGATGATCATTCCGATTAATATTATTTTTTAAAGTAATGTTGCATAACCTAATAGAATATAGAATTTTGCGATTTTAATAGGGTAAACAAGGCGATTTTAAATTTGATTTGTTATTTAATTCAATTTTGTTTCTTGAAAAAGGAACCAAAAAACTTGCTGAGCCAGATATAAACTAAAAAGGACTAAAAGATACAAAAGTGGTCCTCCATATTGGTCAGCTATTTTACATTTTGAGTTTTATTGTTAAGCTCAACGACCTAAAAGTCACCTTTAGATGAAATTTACATAAAAAACTTTAAAATTTAACAAAACAAGCCGCCATTTTGGGTCAGCCATTGTGAATTTCACATTTTCAGTACCATTTTTGAAATCAGCAGCCCGAAAAACATGGAATCTCATCATCTTGAGGTTTTGGCCAAGAATTTTAAATTTCCGACCACTGTGCGATGGTGAAATGGCAATTTTGACTCCAAAATTTTTCCATTGTACTTCCATTAGTGTTATTTTATCAAGCCAATGTGATTTGATGTGCCGCATGATCCTATGATCCAATTATCCTATCCAAAAATGTTCTCATAAACCGTGCACCCGAAGTTTCGGTACCGATGATAAAATGGCCATTTGTCTTCAAACTGTCCTCAAACCTCTTGTAACTGTCTTATTTGATCAAGGCGTTGTGATTCGATGTGCCGCACGATGAGTTATTTCAAAATCCAAAAATGTCCCGCGGAACCAGGTACCGGATGTTCCAGAACCGGTGGTAAAGTGGCCATTTGGCTTTTAAATGACCTAATTTTACTTCCATTAGTCTTATTTAATCAAGCCGATGTGATTTGATGTGTCGCAAGATGAGTTATCTTAAAATACAAAAATGGGCCCAAAAACCGGGTACCGGATGTTCCGGGACCAAAGCTGATGTGGCCATTTGCCTTCAAAATGTCTTTATTATACTTTCAATAGTCTAATGATATCAGGCTGACGTAATTTAACGTGTGGCAAGATAAATCATCCTAAAATTCAAAATTGTCCTCAAAAACCAGATACTGGATGTTCCGAAACCAATGGGAAAATGGCCGTTTGAGTCCAAAATGTCCCCATTGTACTTCCATTAATCTTATTTTATCAAGCCAATGTGATTTGATGTGCCGCAAAATGAATTATCTCAAAATATAAACATGTCCCCCGGGACCTGGTAGTGGGTGTTCCGGAACCGACGCAGAAGTGGCCATTAGTCTACAAATATCCCCTAACATACCTTGGGTGCCAGTTTTTGGCCACAGCTTTCAAATGAGGTAAAGAAAACGAAATTCGGATTGAAAATGGATGAATGAGAGCAATTTCAAAACTTGGGTCGTTTTCGACCCCAATGCATAATATGTAACTTTTTTCTAATGCATTAGGAAGGTTAATGTGATATCATATAATATTATCATATAATCATATAATTACCGGGGTTTAGATTAAAGAAGGACCTATCAGCGAAGGATCACGGTGCATTAAATCTATTTTTACGTCCATTTATTTTGCGTGATTTCTTTTTAAATCCACTTTTTTACATCCGAAATTCGAATTAACGTTTTCTCGTTTTACGTATTTCGTCCAAAATTTGAATTAACGTTCTCTCGTTTTACGTCCGAAATTCGAATTAACGTCCTCTTTATTTACGTGCGAATTTTGACTCAATTAATCGCGTTATCTATCGGTCTCTCTTATGATCTGCTTTTGAAGGACAGTAATCTACCGAATAGGCCCCTGGCTAGTGCTATTTGCTTATTCATCAGGCTTTTTCAAATAGATACAGCTTTTTGGTAGACGATAATCCTTTGATAAGCCCCAAAAATATGCCAAAAATCAGCTTTATTGTTAACTAGCTAACCCGACAAACTTCGTATTGCCACAAATTAAACTGTGTTGTACAAAAATCCTAGATCTCGGATGACCTTTATCACAATCTCGAGTTTTGCAAGTTTCTGAGGGGTTCATGGGTGTTTTAACCCTCTAACGGGTAAGACCGTCTAAAGACGGCCTTCGCTTTTGGAGCTCCAGCGCCGCATACGAAATTTGTTTTTAATTGGCGATATGCAAAATGTGTTCAAAACAGATTTCTTGACATTTTGATACTAATATCATAATATTCTGACCATGCATTCAAAAGTTATCATTTTTCAAAAACCAAAATTCCGAAAATAATTAATGCGCCAATATTCCCTTTTTTACTTTTGAAGGAAAAGGACATCTAGAACAAAATGATTGACCTAAACCATTTTTCTATGAGTAAATCTCATGCATTATTTTAATTTTGTAATATAACTGAATTGAAAAAATATCTGGGCAGTGTTAGACATGAAAAAAGAAAAGGAGAAATTGGTATTTTTCTTACCTGGTGCTCCTCCAGATAATTATTTTTCCATGAAAATCAGAACGTAAGGTTTTTTTTGTGTGTACTTTCATGATAAAATAGTCATTAGCTTGATTGCATCGTTTTTACGGTGTTGCCCGTTAGAGGGTTAATATACAAATTTTCCTCACAGTAAAATAGAAAACAACTCTTCCCATTGCTTAGCCTGATAAAATAAAGTGGATAGCATTTAAACATTCGCCATCATTACAAACCATTTCGCCGAATACCATTTTGCGGAACACTAATTCTCGGTTGGGTTGACCATAACGCGGAATATAGAGTTTCGCAGAATACCATTTCGCGGGATGTACCATTTCACGGAAAATCTTTTCGTAGAAAGTACCATTTCGCAGGGGTGACCCAACTGAAGGAAAGTAATAGAGGTCAGTAGATCTAGGAAAATAAATAAACCCAGATAGAGGTCATCTCTACGGAGGGCATCATAGAAAAAATTCTAGCCTCCAAAAATACCCACATGCCAAATATGGTTCCATTTGATTGATTAGTTCTCGAGTTATAAAGAAATTTGTATTTCATTTGTATAGCACCCCTCCTAAAGTGCCCCCGCTTAGTGGGGGAGGGGTCTCTAACCATCATAAGAACCTTGCCTGGCCCCAAAAACCTCTACATGCAAATTTTCACGCCAATTGGTTCAGTAGTTTTCGATTCTATAAGGAACATCCTGACAGACAGACAGAAATCCATTCTTATAGGTATAGATTGCGCAAGTAAGAAATTACGATGGGCGCAAGCGCAATACACACATTCAGTTATTTAGGGAATTGCTTTATAACTGTTATAGTTTGTACTTTGGCTTTATTGTTCTGCCGAATATTCAAAAAACACATAAGGTACCCCGGGGCAAGTGGGACCTAAAAAATGCATAGTTAGAGTTTATTCGACTGTGTAATCTATACCTGCCATTATTTCGAAATTCTTTCAGCACAGACACTCTTTGTGCTGAAACAATTTATTTTTAATAGTCCCACTTGCCCCAGGTGCTCTGAAGTACCGACCTCATTTTGACCAATTCATTTAATGCCGTTTGTCAAATTAAACAACTAGTTTTCGGGTGTAACTTGTTAATACACTCATTATGTTTACCTACTGCTAGAAAAACTTTCACGAAAGCCTGCAGCCAAAATATCATATATACAAAGCTACGTCAAACTTACAAGGCGAATTGAAAATGTCACGCAAATTCAAAGTCAAATTTTGATGTTTGGAATGGCAATTCTAAATAATCTATAATTTTAATGTATGCGTTTCAGTTGTAACTTTTATTTCCTAGAAAGGTTCAGTTGGAAATGAGGCTGAAACGAGTTATGAGCTCCGTTCTCACTTACCCAGTATTCCCACTTACCCCGGGGAACCCCCACAGTGGGGGCCCACTACAGAAAATGGGTCTAAATTAGCCGCAGCAACTTCATCATTTCTCGCGACTATAAAGGCCCAAACACAATGCATACGGATTTTACTACGTTGCGGACATTTGACAGAAAACCCATGGAAAAACTGTCAAATTGCCGCAACGTAGTAAAATCCGTATGCATTGTGTCTGGGCCTTAACTCAAATTCAGTAGCGTTTCATTAAGACCAAAATGCACTGCGATATTTAGTAAATGTTATTCTATCAATTGGTATAAAAATCTTGTCTCGAATAACTATAGTTTCAACGTAATTCCTGAATATTGCTCAGGCTACCGCTTAATGGGCCGAAAATACCCTCCCGTACCCTACTTTGTTTAATTTACTTTATTAGGATAGGAATACTTCAGCCTGTTATTAAAAACTCTCTGTTATAATATATCCATAATAAGATACATGAGTTCATTGTTCACTCTGTTGTTTTTTTATTACAAAACCTCCTTTACGTTTTGTTATAAAATTGGTCTCGTTACTATGGAGTTGAAATAACAAATATTGTAACAAAATCTTCTGTGCTATGATTTGATTTAGTTTATACTAAGATTAATTACAAAAAACTCTCATTCTATGCGGTCTTACATCCAAAATGTAACAAGCTTACAACACGATAGGATCAAATCGAGTTTCTGTTATGAGAGACGGTTAAGACAGATCCGGCATTTTTGGTCTGATGTTGCTTTCCTTCGCACTGACGATGCAGTGCAATACTTCACCATCGAGGAAAATACCGGTCTTGCAACGTTAGTAATTACTATAGAAGTGCAACTAGTGAAACAGTTCACTTACCGAGCGTTCCAATTTCCCACAACACGATGCCAAACGCCCAAACGTCGCTTTTATTAGAATACAAATTATCACGCATTGCTTCTATGGAAAGCCAACGCAACGGAACCTGTACAAACAGAAGCAGTTGAAAGGTATTAGGATTATAATACATGAACATAATGCTGCGCCTTGTAGTGAAAGAGCTATTAGATTGTTATGACGAAACCTACCTTTTTGTTTCTTGTATTGACGTATATTCCTGTTCTCGACAGTCCGAAATCTGATATCTTCAGGGTTTTCCTTTCATCAATCAAAATATTTCTGGCGGCTAGATCTCTGAAAATAGAGGAACATTATACCGTGATTATTGTAGAGTTGAATTTTCACTAGCTTGCATAGTTTGGTGGGGTTTGAAAATTATCCGATGGCCTTTTGTGCCTGACGTGAGCTAAGTTTAACGGTTTCATTGACGCAGTACCTGCTAGACACACGGATAGACAACACCCCCCTCAGCCTAGATAATTTCTACCAAAAAGCTTCCTTCTCCGATTCTGTTCCTATGCAAATGCCCATTCATTAGATTAGTTAGTTAAGACACATTGTGCTAACCGGAGTTGTCATAAAAAGGCTGATTGCTGGATTTGCTTCCGAGTTTTCGTTGTTTAGTTTCAGTATGAAACCACCGATAGTTCGGTAAAATAAAACCGAGTTTTCACTGGAGTTTAATACTTTTAAAAATTGGAAAATTGAAGGATATGGACCCAGACCCAGGTATGTAGAATTAAATGGAAACATTTGTTTTCTTTTCTTATTTTTTCAGGGTAACAGCTTGATTTTTAGTTTTAAACACTTAATGTTTTCGATATCAAAAAAGCAAAGTCTTTGACGACAAAGACGGAATTTGGTCTTCTGCTTTTTTGTTCGACCGAATTCGCAGCCAACTACCGTGGACACCCGTTCGTTTGACCGTTTTTAACCTGAACACTTTTTAATTTGCACCCCGTTGGTTTGCACGACGTGCAAATTAAAAATCGTTCAAACGTCATACTCAATATGACATCATTTGCTTATGCAGACAATGCACATAAACACGATTTGTTTGTGCTGATCTAGTGTGTTTAATCTGTTTCACATTGCGTTTTTCCAACGATTATGGTAGAAATCCGATCAGAGAATGAATATTTGCTGCTTGCAACTGCCAACTGAATCAAACCACCAAAACAATAACAAAGAGTAGGGCAGCCAGTTCACACAAGTTCCAGCATATTTAGGGTTACCAGTTGTTCAAATTAAAAACTAACCCCGTTAGTTTGCATAAGGAATCGTTCAAACGAACGGGGCTCCACTGTATTGGTGGACTGACTAGAGTGACTATATACAGAGTGGCGACAAGTCATCCCAAATGTATGCAATGCGGTTTTTCCAAGGTTTTTCTTTCTGTTTCCTGCATACGCGTTGGATAGGTCGTCTCGATTGGAATGACACTGACAGATAATTATCATTCCAATTTTGACATTGTCGCCACTCTGTATATAGTCACTCTAGACAGGACAACTGCAGGGCTAGTGCTACAATCCTAAGTCTAACAGTCTCTCTACTTACCGATGGGTGATCTGCTTCTCTTCCAGATGCTGCATCCCACACGCAATTTGTCTTGCAAAATCATGCAATTCGTTGTGGTCTAAAACGTATTCAATCGAACTAGGATTCTCTTTCACATTTTCGGCATCTCCCTCAGTGCTGCTACCCAATGTGGTGTACATTGCTGTAAAAAAAAAAGAATTTTCTCTGCTCAGGCGTACATATCAAAATCCAATATGATATCGAAATGTAATTAGCATATAGGTACCGGCGAATAACATTAGTGATTATGAGTTAAACAGTTTTAACCTTACCATAAAGTACGCATGTGGGTGGATAGGTGGGTGAATGTTTTGGCTTTGTTATAAATTTAGATGAATGAATAGAATGATGGAGAAGCATGATACCGATGTCGAAAAAGCGATTGAATTATTAGGTACACAATCATACAAATCAAATACGCATATTCATAACTTGTACTAAAATTATTAACAAGCATTTGGAGCAAAAGTAGTACTTACTTTCTGTTACTGATGGCCTTAAAACAGTGTCGGGTTGTGTTATGTATGATGTGTCCGAATTAGAGCTCCTATTACCGAAAGAATTAAAACGTTTTAATGATTTTAATTGATACTTGACAGAGTTGAATTTATAACACGATTTAGCCAGAAATTTGATTGGGACAAATTTTATTGGATCCATGCCAAAAAAGTGACAGTAATATTAAACTTACGAAGTATGAAAGATGTCCATGTATTTGATAATCGGTCCAAACACCGTATTGTTAGACTGATTTGACATAGATTGCTGCAAACTGATAGTTTCTACTGATGATGCATTAGCAGCCTCTTGACAAGCTACTCTAGCTAAGTGCTTCGAACGAATCTTTCTTAAATATTCCAACTGAAAACAGAGGACAAGAACTTGATAACATGCCTGTACCTACCAATTTACCAACATACCAAATCCCCGCAACCGATGTACTCCATGATCATAGTCAACGGTTCCTTTATGGTGCAGCAGCCGAGCAAAGTAACAATATTGGGATGCCGTCCTACCCTTTTCAGCATTGCAATCTCGTCTAAAAACTCATCGAACTCATCCGCCGTGGGACACTCTGGAAGTAATTGAACAATAAATTATCAACTATACAATTAAGACACAAACCAATGCTATAGAATAAGATTGCAGTCTACAATGTTTGAAGAAATAAATAAATAAGTTTTAGAATACAGTATTCAACATGTTTTGTGGCGTCACAACAGTTAGTTTTCTTCCAGAACCCAGTTTCCATGCTTAACAAGTATATTTTCTATGTAATTGGTAAGCACAAGATTATTAATAAAATATGAATACGCGTAGTACTCGTAAAATTGCTGCATGGGACAATAGTAGTATTATAATTAAATGGAACATTTTCCTTATTGCTTCGTAAAAAATAGAACATCAGGCGCCAACATGAACAATCGGCAGTATGAACAGGTTTAATCAAATGAATGAAATTATTCGCAAAATTTGATCAAACTCACTTTTAAGTTGCTTTATCGCTACTATCAATATTCCATTGCAGCCCGGCAGTTTGCTTGCACTGGCCATGAAAACCCGTCCAAAAGCCCCCTTGCCAATTTCTCTGCCAATACGGAGGCAAGAATGGGGTACTTCTAGCATGTCAGCATCACCTCTGGCACGAGCTTCCTGTTAAAAATAATCAGATAAATAATTGTAACTATCCCAATCCGGCACACTAATGACATCTTACCAAGATTTCTAAATCTGTGTATAGTCGGTTCTCCTCCATTTGCATCGGTTGATGATGGCGATCGAAACTAAAATGAAACATACAATGAAATTCCATTGGAATGTACCTTTTTTCCACTTTTAATATTCATATAGATACTATTTGATATTAACATAACCTTCTATGTTTAGGGAGATTATTTTTAATTTCAAAAATAAAATCAGTTCTAGTTACTGCATCGCACCTAAGCCACAACAGACCTCTATCAAGCTTCAATCCTCTTTAAAGAGGCAATTAAAATGGAAATTAGACATCAATACATCCAGTGCCTAACCGTCACAACAGGACCATTAAGAGCATTTGTATACACTTTGAAGCGCGCTGAGAAGAAAAACAATGAAAAGCAACATTTTCACCGTAATGTATGTACTTCTTATCAAATTGTGATAAAGTAGCGTATCAGTGCAGACTGCAGTATCTTCAAAATCGATCACTGTATGTAAAACAAAAATTTGAGAATATTTCGTAGAATTATTTGTTGAATATTTAGCATTTTCAAATTCCATTCTTCTTTCGTTTGTGTTACTTTCATGTATTTATTCTAGTAGTTTTATTCAAACTTTAAATTAAGTCTAGGTCAATCCATTTAACGACAAGGTCGTCAGAGTACATTTATAGCGGTCAGTATGGCACCGAATATCACCCTTCCCTTCCCTTCTTCAGTGTACCAACATGCTCCCATAGACTCGAGAAACAACACAACAAAATAAAATCAGTTCAATAACCTGCTAGCCGTAGTAAGATCTTGCAACTCAAAGCACTAAACATATGACACGAAATATTGAGATTTCTACCCAATTAAAATTCATCACTATATTTCCACTTTTTGGCCGTCGATTTTTCATTAATAGTTTCGGCCGTTCCATTCGTCATATCACTCGCAAATCTTAACTTGAGGCACAGAAAACTTTAATTTACCACCCGAACAGTTATTTAGTAAGATATTATAATGATTTTGCCCGAACTGTTCTCTTGAATTGATAGGAAAAACTTCACTCTATTTCGATTGTAATTCCGAGTCCGCGACCGTCGTTGTTGTACGTTGCCAAGGGAACGGACATTTATATGGAGTGATGCCAACGTAAACATTTGAGCATGAAATTGGTAACCCTAAATATGCTGGAACGTGTGTGAACTGGCTGCCCTACTCTTTGTTATTGTTTTGGTGGTTTGATTCAGTTGGCAGTTGCAAGCAGCGAATATTCATTCTCTGATCGGATTTCTACCATAATCGTTGGAAAAACGCAATGTGAAACAGATTAAACACACTAGATCAGCACAAACAAATCGTGTTTATGTGCATTGTCTGCATAAGCAAATGATGTCATATTGAGTATGACGTTTGAACCATTTTTAATTTGCACGTCGTGCAAACGAACGGGGTGCAAATTAAAAAGTGTTCAGATTAAAAACGGTCAAACGAACGGGGGTCCACGGTACCTATAAAAATGGATTTCTGTTTGTCTGTCTGTCTGTCTGTCTGTCTGTCTGTCTGTCTGTCTGTCTGTCTGTCTGTCTGTCTGTCTGTCTGTCTGTCTGTCTGTCTGCCTGTCTGCCTGTCTGCCTGTCTGCCTGTCTGCCTGTCTGCCTGTCTGTCTGTCTGTCTGTCTGTCTGTCTGTCTGTCTGTCTGTCTGTCTGTCTGTCTGTCTGTCTGTCTGTCTGTCTGTCTGTCTGTCTGTCTGTCTGTCTGTCTGTCTGTCTGTCTGTCTGTCTGTCTGTCTGTCTGTCTGTCTGTCTGTCTGTCTGTCTGTCTGTCTGTCTGTCTGTCTGTCTGTCTGTCTGTCTGTCTGTCTGTCTGTCTGTCTGTCTGTCTGTCTGTCTGTCTGTCTGTCTGTCTGTCTGTCTGTCTGTCTGTCTGTCTGTCTGTCTGTCTGTCTGTCTGTCTGTCTGTCTGTCTGTCTGTCTGTCTGTCTGTCTGTCTGTCTGTCTGTCTGTCTGTCTGTCTGTCTGTCTGTCTGTCTGTCTGTCTGTCTGTCTGTCTGTCTGTCTGTCTGTCTGTCTGTCTGTCTGTCTGTCTGTCTGTCTGTCTGTCTGTCTGTCTGTCTGTCTGTCTGTCTGTCTGTCTGTCTGTCTGTCTGTCTGTCTGTCTGTCTGTCTGTCTGTCTGTCTGTCTGTCTGTCTGTCTGTCTGTCTGTCTGTCTGTCTGTCTGTCTGTCTGTCTGTCTGTCTGTCTGTCTGTCTGTCTGTCTGTCTGTCTGTCTGTCTGTCTGTCTGTCTGTCTGTCTGTCTGTCTGTCTGTCTGTCTGTCTGTCTGTCTGTCTGTCTGTCTGTCTGTCTGTCTGTCTGTCTGTCTGTCTGTCTGTCTGTCTGTCTGTCTGTCTGTCTGTCTGTCTGTCTGTCTGTCTGTCTGTCTGTCTGTCTGTCTGTCTGTCTGTCTGTCTGTCTGCCTGCCTGTCTGCCTGTCTGCCTGTCTGTCTGTCTGTCTGTCTGTCTGTCTGTCTGTCTGTCTGTCTGTCTGTCTGTCTGTCTGTCTGTCTGTCTGTCTGTCTGCCTGTCTGCCTGTCTGCCTGTCTGCCTGTCTGCCTGTCTGCCTGTCTGCCTGTCTGCCTGTCTGCCTGTCTGCCTGTCTGCCTGTCTGCCTGTCTGCCTGTCTGCCTGTCTGCCTGTCTGCCTGTCTGCCTGTCTGCCTGTCTGCCTGTCTGCCTGTCTGCCTGTCTGCCTGTCTGCCTGTCTGCCTGTCTGCCTGTCTGCCTGTCTGCCTGTCTGCCTGTCTGCCTGTCTGCCTGTCTGCCTGTCTGCCTGTCTGCCTGTCTGCCTGTCTGCCTGTCTGCCTGTCTGCCTGTCTGCCTGTCTGCCTGTCTGCCTGTCTGCCTGTCTGCCTGTCTGCCTGTCTGCCTGTCTGCCTGTCTGCCTGTCTGCCTGTCTGCCTGTCTGCCTGTCTGCCTGTCTGCCTGTCTGCCTGTCTGCCTGTCTGCCTGTCTGCCTGTCTGCCTGTCTGCCTGTCTGCCTGTCTGCCTGTCTGCCTGTCTGCCTGTCTGCCTGTCTGCCTGTCTGCCTGTCTGCCTGTCTGCCTGTCTGCCTGTCTGCCTGTCTGCCTGTCTGCCTGTCTGCCTGTCTGCCTGTCTGCCTGTCTGCCTGTCTGCCTGTCTGCCTGTCTGCCTGTCTGCCTGTCTGCCTGTCTGCCTGTCTGCCTGTCTGCCTGTCTGCCTGTCTGCCTGTCTGCCTGTCTGCCTGTCTGCCTGTCTGCCTGTCTGCCTGTCTGCCTGTCTGCCTGTCTGCCTGTCTGCCTGTCTGCCTGTCTGCCTGTCTGCCTGTCTGCCTGTCTGCCTGTCTGCCTGTCTGTCTGTCTGTCTGTCTGTCTGTCTGTCTGTCTGTCTGTCTGTCTGTCTGTCTGTCTGTCTGTCTGTCTGTCTGTCTGTCTGTCTGTCTGTCTGTCTGTCTGTCTGTCTGTCTGTCTGTCTGTCTGTCTGTCTGTCTGTCTGTCTGTCTGTCTGTCTGTCTGTCTGTCTGTCTGTCTGTCTGTCTGTCTGTCTGTCTGTCTGTCTGTCTGTCTGTCTGTCTGTCTGTCTGTCTGTCTGTCTGTCTGTCTGTCTGTCTGTCTGTCTGTCTGTCTGTCTGTCTGTCTGTCTGTCTGTCTGTCTGTCTGTCTGTCTGTCTGTCTGTCTGTCTGTCTGTCTGTCTGTCTGTCTGTCTGTCTGTCTGTCTGTCTGTCTGTCTGTCTGTCTGTCTGTCTGTCTGTCTGTCTGTCTGTCTGTCTGTCTGTCTGTCTGTCTGTCTGTCTGTCTGTCTGTCTGTCTGTCTGTCTGTCTGTCTGTCTGTCTGTCTGTCTGTCTGTCTGTCTGTCTGTCTGTCTGTCTGTCTGTCTGTCTGTCTGTCTGTCTGTCTGTCTGTCTGTCTGTCTGTCTGTCTGTCTGTCTGTCTGTCTGTCTGTCTGTCTGTCTGTCTGTCTGTCTGTCTGTCTGTCTGTCTGTCTGTCTGTCTGTCTGTCTGTCTGTCTGTCTGTCTGTCTGTCTGTCTGTCTGTCTGTCTGTCTGTCTGTCTGTCTGTCTGTCTGTCTGTCTGTCTGTCTGTCTGTCTGTCTGTCTGTCTGTCTGTCTGTCTGTCTGTCTGTCTGTCTGTCTGTCTGTCTGTCTGTCTGTCTGTCTGTCTGTCTGTCTGTCTGTCTGTCTGTCTGTCTGTCTGTCTGTCTGTCTGTCTGTCTGTCTGTCTGTCTGTCTGTCTGTCTGTCTGTCTGTCTGTCTGTCTGTCTGTCTGTCTGTCTGTCTGTCTGTCTGTCTGTCTGTCTGTCTGTCTGTCTGTCTGTCTGTCTGTCTGTCTGTCTGTCTGTCTGTCTGTCTGTCTGTCTGTCTGTCTGTCTGTCTGTCTGTCTGTCTGTCTGTCTGTCTGTCTGTCTGTCTGTCTGTCTGTCTGTCTGTCTGTCTGTCTGTCTGTCTGTCTGTCTGTCTGTCTGTCTGTCTGTCTGTCTGTCTGTCTGTCTGTCTGTCTGTCTGTCTGTCTGTCTGTCTGTCTGTCTGTCTGTCTGTCTGTCTGTCTGTCTGTCTGTCTGTCTGTCTGTCTGTCTGTCTGTCTGTCTGTCTGTCTGTCTGTCTGTCTGTCTGTCTGTCTGTCTGTCTGTCTGTCTGTCTGTCTGTCTGTCTGTCTGTCTGTCTGTCTGTCTGTCTGTCTGTCTGTCTGTCTGTCTGTCTGTCTGTCTGTCTGTCTGTCTGTCTGTCTGTCTGTCTGTCTGTCTGTCTGTCTGTCTGTCTGTCTGTCTGTCTGTCTGTCTGTCTGTCTGTCTGTCTGTCTGTCTGTCTGTCTGTCTGTCTGTCTGTCTGTCTGTCTGTCTGTCTGTCTGTCTGTCTGTCTGTCTGTCTGTCTGTCTGTCTGTCTGTCTGTCTGTCTGTCTGTCTGTCTGTCTGTCTGTCTGTCTGTCTGTCTGTCTGTCTGTCTGTCTGTCTGTCTGTCTGTCTGTCTGTCTGTCTGTCTGTCTGTCTGTCTGTCTGTCTGTCTGTCTGTCTGTCTGTCTGTCTGTCTGTCTGTCTGTCTGTCTGTCTGTCTGTCTGTCTGTCTGTCTGTCTGTCTGTCTGTCTGTCTGTCTGTCTGTCTGTCTGTCTGTCTGTCTGTCTGTCTGTCTGTCTGTCTGTCTGTCTGTCTGTCTGTCTGTCTGTCTGTCTGTCTGTCTGTCTGTCTGTCTGTCTGTCTGTCTGTCTGTCTGTCTGTCTGTCTGTCTGTCTGTCTGTCTGTCTGTCTGTCTGTCTGTCTGTCTGTCTGTCTGTCTGTCTGTCTGTCTGTCTGTCTGTCTGTCTGTCTGTCTGTCTGTCTGTCTGTCTGTCTGTCTGTCTGTCTGTCTGTCTGTCTGTCTGTCTGTCTGTCTGTCTGTCTGTCTGTCTGTCTGTCTGTCTGTCTGTCTGTCTGTCTGTCTGTCTGTCTGTCTGTCTGTCTGTCTGTCTGTCTGTCTGTCTGTCTGTCTGTCTGTCTGTCTGTCTGTCTGTCTGTCTGTCTGTCTGTCTGTCTGTCTGTCTGTCTGTCTGTCTGTCTGTCTGTCTGTCTGTCTGTCTGTCTGTCTGTCTGTCTGTCTGTCTGTCTGTCTGTCTGTCTGTCTGTCTGTCTGTCTGTCTGTCTGTCTGTCTGTCTGTCTGTCTGTCTGTCTGTCTGTCTGTCTGTCTGTCTGTCTGTCTGTCTGTCTGTCTGTCTGTCTGTCTGTCTGTCTGTCTGTCTGTCTGTCTGTCTGTCTGTCTGTCTGTCTGTCTGTCTGTCTGTCTGTCTGTCTGTCTGTCTGTCTGTCTGTCTGTCTGTCTGTCTGTCTGTCTGTCTGTCTGTCTGTCTGTCTGTCTGTCTGTCTGTCTGTCTGTCTGTCTGTCTGTCTGTCTGTCTGTCTGTCTGTCTGTCTGTCTGTCTGTCTGTCTGTCTGTCTGTCTGTCTGTCTGTCTGTCTGTCTGTCTGTCTGTCTGTCTGTCTGTCTGTCTGTCTGTCTGTCTGTCTGTCTGTCTGTCTGTCTGTCTGTCTGTCTGTCTGTCTGTCTGTCTGTCTGTCTGTCTGTCTGTCTGTCTGTCTGTCTGTCTGTCTGTCTGTCTGTCTGTCTGTCTGTCTGTCTGTCTGTCTGTCTGTCTGTCTGTCTGTCTGTCTGTCTGTCTGTCTGTCTGTCTGTCTGTCTGTCTGTCTGTCTGTCTGTCTGTCTGTCTGTCTGTCTGTCTGTCTGTCTGTCTGTCTGTCTGTCTGTCTGTCTGTCTGTCTGTCTGTCTGTCTGTCTGTCTGTCTGTCTGTCTGTCTGTCTGTCTGTCTGTCTGTCTGTCTGTCTGTCTGTCTGTCTGTCTGTCTGTCTGTCTGTCTGTCTGTCTGTCTGTCTGTCTGTCTGTCTGTCTGTCTGTCTGTCTGTCTGTCTGTCTGTCTGTCTGTCTGTCTGTCTGTCTGTCTGTCTGTCTGTCTGTCTGTCTGTCTGTCTGTCTGTCTGTCTGTCTGTCTGTCTGTCTGTCTGTCTGTCTGTCTGTCTGTCTGTCTGTCTGTCTGTCTGTCTGTCTGTCTGTCTGTCTGTCTGTCTGTCTGTCTGTCTGTCTGTCTGTCTGTCTGTCTGTCTGTCTGTCTGTCTGTCTGTCTGTCTGTCTGTCTGTCTGTCTGTCTGTCTGTCTGTCTGTCTGTCTGTCTGTCTGTCTGTCTGTCTGTCTGTCTGTCTGTCTGTCTGTCTGTCTGTCTGTCTGTCTGTCTGTCTGTCTGTCTGTCTGTCTGTCTGTCTGTCTGTCTGTCTGTCTGTCTGTCTGTCTGTCTGTCTGTCTGTCTGTCTGTCTGTCTGTCTGTCTGTCTGTCTGTCTGTCTGTCTGTCTGTCTGTCTGTCTGTCTGTCTGTCTGTCTGTCTGTCTGTCTGTCTGTCTGTCTGTCTGTCTGTCTGTCTGTCTGTCTGTCTGTCTGTCTGTCTGTCTGTCTGTCTGTCTGTCTGTCTGTCTGTCTGTCTGTCTGTCTGTCTGTCTGTCTGTCTGTCTGTCTGTCTGTCTGTCTGTCTGTCTGTCTGTCTGTCTGTCTGTCTGTCTGTCTGTCTGTCTGTCTGTCTGTCTGTCTGTCTGTCTGTCTGTCTGTCTGTCTGTCTGTCTGTCTGTCTGTCTGTCTGTCTGTCTGTCTGTCTGTCTGTCTGTCTGTCTGTCTGTCTGTCTGTCTGTCTGTCTGTCTGTCTGTCTGTCTGTCTGTCTGTCTGTCTGTCTGTCTGTCTGTCTGTCTGTCTGTCTGTCTGTCTGTCTGTCTGTCTGTCTGTCTGTCTGTCTGTCTGTCTGTCTGTCTGTCTGTCTGTCTGTCTGTCTGTCTGTCTGTCTGTCTGTCTGTCTGTCTGTCTGTCTGTCTGTCTGTCTGTCTGTCTGTCTGTCTGTCTGTCTGTCTGTCTGTCTGTCTGTCTGTCTGTCTGTCTGTCTGTCTGTCTGTCTGTCTGTCTGTCTGTCTGTCTGTCTGTCTGTCTGTCTGTCTGTCTGTCTGTCTGTCTGTCTGTCTGTCTGTCTGTCTGTCTGTCTGTCTGTCTGTCTGTCTGTCTGTCTGTCTGTCTGTCTGTCTGTCTGTCTGTCTGTCTGTCTGTCTGTCTGTCTGTCTGTCTGTCTGTCTGTCTGTCTGTCTGTCTGTCTGTCTGTCTGTCTGTCTGTCTGTCTGTCTGTCTGTCTGTCTGTCTGTCTGTCTGTCTGTCTGTCTGTCTGTCTGTCTGTCTGTCTGTCTGTCTGTCTGTCTGTCTGTCTGTCTGTCTGTCTGTCTGTCTGTCTGTCTGTCTGTCTGTCTGTCTGTCTGTCTGTCTGTCTGTCTGTCTGTCTGTCTGTCTGTCTGTCTGTCTGTCTGTCTGTCTGTCTGTCTGTCTGTCTGTCTGTCTGTCTGTCTGTCTGTCTGTCTGTCTGTCTGTCTGTCTGTCTGTCTGTCTGTCTGTCTGTCTGTCTGTCTGTCTGTCTGTCTGTCTGTCTGTCTGTCTGTCTGTCTGTCTGTCTGTCTGTCTGTCTGTCTGTCTGTCTGTCTGTCTGTCTGTCTGTCTGTCTGTCTGTCTGTCTGTCTGTCTGTCTGTCTGTCTGTCTGTCTGTCTGTCTGTCTGTCTGTCTGTCTGTCTGTCTGTCTGTCTGTCTGTCTGTCTGTCTGTCTGTCTGTCTGTCTGTCTGTCTGTCTGTCTGTCTGTCTGTCTGTCTGTCTGTCTGTCTGTCTGTCTGTCTGTCTGTCTGTCTGTCTGTCTGTCTGTCTGTCTGTCTGTCTGTCTGTCTGTCTGTCTGTCTGTCTGTCTGTCTGTCTGTCTGTCTGTCTGTCTGTCTGTCTGTCTGTCTGTCTGTCTGTCTGTCTGTCTGTCTGTCTGTCTGTCTGTCTGTCTGTCTGTCTGTCTGTCTGTCTGTCTGTCTGTCTGTCTGTCTGTCTGTCTGTCTGTCTGTCTGTCTGTCGAGATGTTCCTTATAGAATCGAAAACTACTGAACCAATTGGCGTGAAAATTTGCATTTAGAGGTTTTTGGGGCCAGGGAAGGTTCTTATGATGGTTAGACACCCCTCCCTCCACTAAGAGAGGGGGCTCCTATACAAATGAAACACAAATATCTGCATAATTCGAGAGCTAATCAAGCAAATGGAATAAAATTTGGCATGTGGGTGTTTTTGGTGACAAGAATTTTTTCTATGGTAAATTGAGACGCCTCCTTTCTTTAGAAGGGGAATTATGACTCCTCTCTCCCTTAAGAGGGGGGGGGGGGCTTCCATACAAATAAAATACAAATTTCCTCATAACTCAAGAGCTAATCAAGCAAATGGAACCAAATTTGACATGTAAGTGGTTTTGGAGGCAAGATTTTTTTCTACGGTAAATTAGGACCCCTCCCCACTTTAGGAGGAGGGGAAAGGGGGCTCGTATACAAATGAAATACAAATTTCCTCATAACTCGAGAACTAATCAATCAAATGAAGCCATGTGTTTTCGGAGACAAGAATTTTTTCTATGATGAATTAGGACCCCTTACCTTTTTAGGAGGGGGGGCTCCCATACAAATGAATTTTAAATTTCCTCATAACTCCATAACTAATCAAGCAAATAGAACCAAATTTGGCATGTGAGTGTTTTTGCAGGCAAATTTTTTTGTATGGTGAATTGAGATCCCTTCCCTCTTTAGGAGGAGAATTATGACCCCACTCCTCTTTAGGAGAGGGGGGCTCCACAAACGAAAAACAAATTTTTTCATAACTCGAGAACTAATCAATGATATGGAACAAATTTGGCATGTGAAGGTTTTAGGAGGCAAGAAATTTTTCATGGCGAATATTTAAATGCTATCCGCTTTATTTTATCGAGCTAAGCAATGGGGGGAGCTGTTTTCTACTTTACTGTGAGGAAAATTTGTATATTAAACCACCCATTAACTCCTCAGAAACTTGCAAAACTCGAGATTGTGACAAAGGTCATGCGAGATTCACGATTTATGTACAACACAGTTTAATTTGTGGCAATACGAGGTTTGTCGGGTCTGCTAGTATACTTATAAAATCCACTGATAATAAAATTCACCATAAACAACATTTTATGTGAGAAAATTACTGTCGGATCTAGTTCTACAGCAAAAATAGACACGCGATTCTACGTTTCATAATTGTTCATAACAGAATATTACCTACTACTAGCAGTTCTATTCTCAACAAAACGATAGTGGCAACAAGTACTGAAATCAGTAAACAAGCAACTGGACTCTGACGACCTTCACCTTAAAGTAATAACACCGGTTATAATCGAACACCTCCAATTTTATCCGATTCCTCAGTCCGATTTCTTTCTGAATTTCCGAAAGATTTGTACTGTTTGTTCTAAAAATGATTGAACGTGACGCTACTCCATTTTTCTCAGATTACCAAAAACTACTCATTTTCCACGTTTATTCTCTGCAAAAAACGCGCCCAAAAATCTATTAAATACGCGAAATCTTTGTTACTGAAATGGAATCAGCGAATAATCAGCCTGTCTCTTCGCGACAGTGCAATGCCGAATGCAGAATAATAATAGAAAAGGTAATAATAAAAAAAATCATTCAAAAGCTCATATTACAATTTTCGTTTCACACGATGCACAGTGATCGGAAATTTAAAATTCTTGGCCAAAACCTCAAGATGATGAGATTCCATGTTTTTCGGGCTGCTGATTTCAAAAATGGTACTGAAAATGTGAAATTCACAATGGCTGACCCAAAATGGCGGCCTTCTTTGTTAAATTTTAAAGTTTTTGATGTAAATTTCATCTAAAGTTGACTTTTAGGTCGTTGAGCTTAACAATAAAACTCAAAATGTAAAATAGCTGACCAATATGGAGGACCACTTTTGTATCTTTTAGTCCTTTTTAGTTTATATCTGGCTCAGCAAGTTTTTTGGTTCCTTTTTCAAGAAACAAAATTGTATTAAATAACAAATCAAATTTAAAATCGCCTTGTTTACCCTATTAAAATCGCAAAATTCTATATTCTATTAGGTTATGCAACATTACTTTAAAAAATAATATTAATCGGAATGATCATCGCTGCTACTTTCATCACCGTCGCCGATTTTATCGCTGTCAGTGTCATTCAATGTTGTGTAGCGCAACAACACGATTGCAAGCAATCATTCTTCGAAAAATATGTTCCATTATCTTCTCACTCGTATATTTCCTTGATGCTTTATACTCATGTTGCGCGATTCCCAAGCTCCAGAATTTGTGCGGACACTTTCCAATGTTCAATAATACGTCTTGCAGTATTTTCGTCATTAGAATTGCCCATCCCTGGTTTCGAGCGATCAATAAGCAAGTTTGAATGCTTATGCATGTTTGTATCTATAATTTCCATGTTTCAACCGTTTTCTTTTCAACCTTTTGTGCGTTTACTTAATTCGGCAAATAATAATGTGGCCCGTCTGCCTTAATTTCTCCTTTTGGAAAACCTGCTGCCAGTTACCCTCTTCCATTCGTTAATTTGCAGAAGCTATAAAATGAATCGTAAGAGTTATTAATAATCTGTCACATTAAGAACGATCAGGTGCTGTTAGGGTCAGTAGGATCGTTGAACTAGCCTCGTAATTGTCCTGTACTCGCGAATTCTGTCGATAAAGAAGGGTAGTGTCTAAAGACGGTTATCCCCTAGGCTTTGCTCTGCACCATCAACGATTTATTTGTAAAGAACAGGATAATTTAAAAACTAGCACAGGTTGTTTGGAGCATCAAAAGCTCACAGCTTTCTCGTGGAGTTGCAAATAGTTGCAAAAAAGCTACACACCCCTCGAACCGTCACAATCTGACGCTCACAAAAACATATAACATTCGACGGCACCTCGCGGCACAAAAAGTAAATGCCAACTTCATTGCGCGCGCTAATTGAAAAAACTAGCATTTGCGAAGGAAACTTTAAGCGTTGTAAAAGTATATATACAACGAGTAAAACTGAATTCCCATATAACGCTAATGAACTACATACCTTCAGAAACGTTATCCATTTTGGTTGATTGTTAGTTGATAATGCGATAACGAACCACATGCGTTATTGCCAAGAGCCACAAAACGTATGCAAGCCGCACTAGCCAAGAGTCTCTCATACACTGATGTTTGACAGTACGCCAAACCACAAATCTACATTATCGATAGTTTATATTACAGGATATGATAAAATGACTTATTCTACGTGTAATTATGTTAGAATATGTCATGAATGATAACTTTCGATTTTGGAGGTTTTGGCCAGGTTTTTAAGGTTTTCAACCACTGTGCGATGTTAAATCGCTTAAAACAACCACCAGTAAGAATTAAATTATCAGAAATTTTGATGCAAATAGGGTAAGATGCCGTACCAGTGTTGCAATTTTTCGACTGAAAATTCAAACACGGAAAACTTTTTTACGCCAGTTGTAAAAGCGCCTGTTTGACAAAAAGCTTTTCCCTCTCATTTATATTTGTTCCCTTTCGACTGTTTGCATCTGTTTCACTTACACACAAAGCCGTATAAACATAGCAATAATTGACATGTAATGTTACATGTAATATGCAGCTTGTAACGTGCAACATGTAAGTTGTAACATGCAACATGTTAGTAGCATTAGCAGCAGCGCTTTATTACCTGGCTGGTTCGCCCCTATGTACCCAAGCAGCACTTGCAGCATCTTCCATATTGCTATTAAATCTTATTTAAATTGCAAAGAACTTCGACGGTCACAGTATTGAAATACATAACAAATGAGCAACTTTATGTTACTAATACGTTGAATTCAGGTTATCCAATACTTATACTGGCTATCACAAATATATTAGTGTATATCTAGTAACATGAAACTTCATCGCAACATTGTGTTATTATAATGCCATTGGTAAACAATGTCACATGATGTTGCATCATGTTGATTCAGGCATATTTTTAAATTAAATGTAACCAAATAAAAACAATAAATGTAACATATAAAAAAATGTTACTCAACGAAGAAACATTTTTATTTTGACAATAATTACATGAAAATATAAAGATCGCATTGCATTTACTAAAATATCAAATAATTACAGTATCTAGTTTGATATTACAACGCATTTTACCATCGTAAACGAAATCTTAATTTGGTTAGTTTAATTCTGTAAATTTGAAAATTAATAAATAGTCAAATTTCACATGGCGCATGAAATAATACGAAGCAAAATTATATTTTGCATGATAAATTTTGAATGGCATAAAGAATAGCTTATCATAGGCCCAAAAACTAAACTGTTGGGGAAGAATAAATGCTTAATGCGAAAAATGTAGATTCAGGCAAACTGAAAATTCTTGATATTAGGCCAAAAATATAGACTTAGCGAAGGTGAGAGTCGAACTCACAGCTCTTAATCTCTAGTTGAGCGTGTTGTTTAACCAATAGACGGCTTAGTGGTGTAATTGGTTAAACAACACGCTCAACTAGAGATTGAGAGCTGTGAGTTCGACTCTCACCTTCGCTAAGTCTATATTTTTGGCCTAATATCAAGAATTTTCAGTTTACCTGAATCTACATTTTTCATGTAACATGTAACTTTTAAATGTTACATGATATCAATGAAAATGATAATTCAATTTTTAACTACAGACATTCAATTTCAACAGCGTCTTAACGGTATTGATATTGATAGTCCAGATAACACAAGATAGTAATAAAAAGTTCATATTAAATCGTGTGTATGTAATGGGTACAAATGGTAGTCAAAATTTTCGTACGTACCATGAAAAAGCTATTCAAATTTACCATGATTCTTGTACAAGCAACATGGTCTCAGATAATTTTACCATCTTTCATGGTAATGTGTAGTAATTTTGACGACGATTCTGTTATATTTCCTGTTCATCGGGGTAACGCTGAAAGTAGCGTATAGTAATTTTGACAAGAACAATGCTTAAACTAAACAGAAATCCTCTTAATTTTACCCTCTAATATGGTAACAGTTACCATGATCTTTGTTTCAGTGTATGTATGCTATGGTCAAAGAGAACAGATTAACAGACTCGAAGAAAGTAATCGATTTTTTGTGTGTAAATGCTGCCGGTGGCGCCCTCCAAAAATAGTTTGCCAAACGCATCAAAAATATACATGCACCTTTACCAATATTACTTTGTGCTGGAGTTACATATGAGCGACGGCAGCGACATCATGTTTTAATTTGCTACTAATTGCTCGAGGGGTGCATTACATAAAAGCCTTTTACACACTTCTCGTTCATTGCCTGTTAGTCTGTTCTCTGTGCTATGGTGTCGATTTTAACTAATACAGCAAAGATTCGTTAATTGAGCGTTCGCTAGTTGGGCGAAAATGTCAAAATTCACTGTCAAAATGTCACTGTCAAAATTCACTGTCACGGATTACGTCTAACTTCTTAGCTAGAGGTAATATGGTATATTTGCGTTTTCTCACTGCTCTTCCCGACGACACAGCCATTGTTTGTTTAAAAACAAACTAGTCATATCAACAGTCGATTATTAAGCATCATACTTGAATGCAACGACAACAGACCGAAATGTTTACTTACTTCAATTTGAAACTTAACCAGGTTTTCAGTATGTATTCCGAGTCACGAAAGTTTTCGACAAAAATAATTTGCGTAACCCTCAGGAAACTGTCAGTCAGCCCAATTAATGAACACGAAGTGGCCCAATTAACGAATTCGTGCTGTAGTTGCATTCATTTTCATTGGAATTTTGATATTGAAATTGACAAATCGCAACCCCGGACCGTACACGTGATTCGATTGTACAATTTCATAAAAAGTAAGCGTAAATTAATTCTGGAATCTCTGTTTTACTGAAGGTTATTCAATTATAGGAAGCATTTAATGATAGTCAAATTATAATACATTTTATATGCTTTTCAATTTCAGACGTTTCTAACAAACATGTACCTGGTAGTGACGTATACTTCACGCCAATTTTGCGTAAATCGTCGTTTTTTAAAGTATACTTTATATCCAATACAAGCGACTGCTGCTCCGGAACATACCACGAACAGGATCAGAAATAAGTACTGCGGCAGAAAGTAAATTAAAACATGAATCTCGTTTGTTTGCTTTCAGAAAACAGATCAGATCAGAGTTTTTCAGATTTAAAGGAACTAAAAAATTTAACATAAGATACGTACCAGTGTAACTACAGGCTCTGGAACAATGACTGGAATTAGTAAACAAACGTAGAAAACAATTATTATAGGATTAGGATATAGGATAATTGTTTATGGCGCAATTATACTATGTATTTAATTTCTTTCTCCACAGACGTAACCCCAGAACCATATACCACTAACGAACTGACATGACACAGAAGAAAATCCTTTAAAAACCATCGTCCTGTACATTTTGTTTGCACACTAGCGCCCTCTGTTATGCATATTGCGGAGTAACTTTTATTTTGGGGTTTTATACTGTAGGGTTTTCACATTTGAAGATAGAATTAACAAAAGGGCGAATGTCGCAAGCGTAAACAAACCGAGTGAGGGTTGATTTTCCTGTGCTGGTCCAGCAAAAAGTAACTCTCACCTGTTTTGTTTACATTAGCGACATTCGCTCTTTTGTTAATTCCATCTAGATTTGTACGATTTTATGCTAAACACTCGCAGCAACGCCTTATAAATCATTTTATATGACAAGCGACAAGGTAGCGTGCTGATATTGATATTGCGCTTTCCCGTGCTGGTACTTTGACAATCCACAGATCACCCCACGGGAAAGCAATATCAATATCAGCAATGTTGTTAGTTCATAAAATGGTCTATAGCAAAACCTACCCCGTAACAAAGTGACAGTTATTAACAGTTTCCCATAACACCCGCCAGTGTCAAAAATGTCGCGACGATCGTTTTTACGTGCCGGTCAAAATTGACGCACCTTCGATTTCCAAAGGAAATGTTACGTTAAATGTGAACGCAAAAAGCTGTCTTGGACAACGATTTGAAAAGTGCGTATTGATTATTTCAGCATTCTTTCGTGTTTTCGGTAAAACTGTTTGAATTCTTGGTGGGTTGTTTGATTGATTTGTCTACAAGATAAAAAGCGGTATTTATTGCAAGATTGTCACTCTTGTGTACGAGTTGTCTGCTCTAAAGTATTTAAATATTGCGTGTTTCATTGAAAGTTATCCGCTACGCAATTCAAAATGAAATGCTCTTTCATGATTGCCGGATCGATTTTGTCGTTAAAAGAACAAGTTAAGCAAAATTCAAGAGTAAATCCAAGCAACAGAGATCGTTGCAGTTGTACAAAAACGCTCTGTTACATGGCAGAACCAAATAGAGCATGTTATTATGACAGAAGAACCAGTTATGCTGCTATTGTCATTACCACGGAAACGTTTTGGTACTTGACGCAATGTTGTCAGTTCGTAAAATACTCTATTGAAATAATAAACCAATTCAGATCTTATATGCACAAGGGATTTTTTGCCAAAACAAATGATAATAAACTCTTTCTTCGATATTTACGCCGCTTTCAAACATCTGTCGTGAACCATGAACCAGCAGTTTTAGGTACATTTGATTAGTATGGGAGCTGTCACATTGTTACCGGGTTGAGCAAAACATGCTTTTTTGAAAAATAAGTGGTTTTTGAAAGGACAATGGAATTACTGCGGGTGTCTCGTCTGTTTGTCGATACAAATACTACCGTACTACACTCAAAAAAAATCGGCACGTCATGTTTACGTGACAAAATATGGTAATTCCACAGATAACAGACATTCAAGCTGGACTCGGAACGTGTGTAAAAAATGCAACGGTTTTTTCACAAGTGGCAAGTATGGTGGCGCTGCGATCACTTAAAATGTTCATTCTAAGACACATGCGCAAAAGCAATATTGCGCACTGCTCACACTAACTCGAAATTCTATCTCTGGGAATCCGCTCGTGCATAATAAAAAATTCGATGCCCGCTCGCACATACATGAAACCCCATAAGGTATACGCATTCGCCACTACGAAGCTGCACGATGTCTTGTACACACATTGAAATGCCTGGATCACCGCGAGAACTATAGTGGAAGTAGATGTTTATGTTTATTAAATATTCTTAAGCCCCAAACACAATGCATACGGATTTTACTACATACGTTACGGCAATTTAGCAGTTTTTGCATGGGTTTTCTGTCAAATTTCCGAAAAATAGTAAAATCCGTATGCACTGTGCCTGGGCCTTTGGTGATAAAAGAAGCGTTTATTAATAGTTAATTGAAAAATTAATTCTCTTTTAGTGGTAGAAAACACATAAAACATTTTCAAAAGCAGCCGCTTTTGTAAATCATGACATTTCTGGTAACAAATTACCGAGCGAATTCGATCTACGCTGCCTGCAAGCACAGAACAGAAGTGGAAGTTCGAACAATCGTTCGAGCAAAACCTGGCATCTACGCTCTGGTCTAAAACTCTACCAATAAGTAAGAACTTTGACTACTTTTTGTTTTGAGTGCACTTGTCATTCAAAATCTCGTCTAAACGAAATTCTTCAACTCGTCTAAATATTTCAGCTTTACTTCGCACATAGGAGTATTTGATGCAAAATGTTGGCCATAAGTCCAAAATGGAAAATGCATGATTTTATCAAAATATCGTATCTATTATCACAACAGGGCCTACTAGTCACGTTATTGTTCTATGCAGGATTGATTCATATTTTTTTTCACAGAGTATGCTGTTATTTTGGATAGCAGTTTTCAAGAAGCATCCTATCGCTCGTGGGTATATAAACCTGAAAATCTGAATGAAATATTATTTGCTTAACATAAGTGAGCATTTTCTCCGTAAAGAAGAATATGAACCGTATAATCTGTGTTAGTGTGTTCGTAATATTTGGACAGTATTTTTAACATTTCGTAATTACATCGTACGTTTTCTTTGCGCACGTTCACGTTAAAACTAACGGAACGTGCGGAAAGAAAACGTGCCATGTATTTAGGAAATGTCAAAAATGCTATCCAAATATTACGAACGCCGTCCGTCATTATGGCATGTAAAAAACTGGATATGCATCAATATATCCATCAGCTTCTTCGAGCCATAATGGCGACTGCCATTCGACTCAGTTCGACAAGAACAATTATGTTTTCGTATATATGTATGCACGCATGTACATATGCATATACATGCACAGGCGTCACATACACAAACCAATTTTATGTCACATACACAAACCAGCTAGCACCGCCTAATTAGCTTCGAGGTACGATGCTAGTCTAACAAGCCAGTCGTCGTATGTTCGAATCTCGGCTACACTGAGAAAACTTTTCGTATAGTTTCTATGTGTCCCATATATAGATTTTTGCAATGTGCCCAGTAAATGATCTTTATGTGCCAAACAGTTTAGTGACTAAATGAACGTTCATTTAGTTAATAAAGAGGTACTAGCATTGTAGCACCGTAAATACAAAAGATACAGCAAAACTTTATTCAGCAAAATTGTAGATAATAACTTGTTCTATAAATGATTCATATATCACATTGTCAAATTTTGCTCCACTGAGACGGTACTGTCAACTGAATCAAAATTGAGTCAAAGTGATCGAACCATCCTTGGTCAAAAGGTTTGGTCCTCTCAACTGTGTATAGTATAACCT
Organism: Sabethes cyaneus; assembly: GCF_943734655.1. Taxonomy (NCBI): domain Eukaryota; kingdom Metazoa; phylum Arthropoda; class Insecta; order Diptera; family Culicidae; genus Sabethes; species Sabethes cyaneus. The sequence goes on along the minus strand of NC_071355.1, from coordinate 149,016,471 downwards.
CTTAACCTTCCTAATGCATTAGAAAAAAGATTTGAGATTGCTCTCATTATCATTTTAATTCGAATTTCGTTTCGTATTTTGAAATAATTCATTGCCGCAAGCATCAATTGATGTACCGCAAACTTCGAATCACATCAGCTTGATGAAATAAGACTAATAGAAGTAATGCAGATATTTTGGACCAACATGGCCACTTCACCGGGAAAACATCTGGTACCTGATTCGCGACACATTGTTTAAATTTTAGGATAATTCATCTTACGGCACATCAAATCACATCATCTTGATAAAATGAGACTATTGAAAGTATAATAAAGACATTTTGAAAGCAAATGACCACATCAGTATCGGATCTGGAACATCCGGTACCTGGTTCAGGGGAATTCTTTGGATTTTGGGATAATGCATCATGAGGCACATCAAATCATATCGCTTTGATCAAAAGACATTGATGGAAGTACAATGGAGACATTTTGGAACCAAATAGCCACTTCAGTAACCGGGTTTGGGTTCAATTGATGATTTTAGGGTATATAAGCTATTTAACTTATAATGAACCGGTTAACGGGGTAGTTCTAGTTATATTGGAGCGGTTTGAAACAAAATCGCATGGCACTGAAAACTTAAAAGTTTTAGTTTTAGAAGCAACCATTACCATTGGAATAAAAACCATCTTATGTGTTGAAGGCATACCGTGTATCATAGCTTCTAAGGTATTACACATTTTTGTCCTGAATAACCCCATATGTGCTGAATCATAATCCACCCAGTTAGCTTCGGGGTAAGATGCAAACCTAACAAGCAAGTCGTCGTATATTCGAATCTCGGCTGGTAGGTGCTGTTATAGAGTCAGTAGGATCGTTGCACTAGCCCCGTAATTATCCTGTACTCTAATAACCAGCTGCGAAGTCTGTCTATCTGCCCAAGTACCGGGTAGTTCCATTAGTGTTATTTTGCTAAGCCGATGTGATTTGATGTGCCGCAAAATGAATTATCTCAAAATACAAAAATGTCTCCGGAGACAGGTGGTTGATGTTCCGGAGCCGACGCTGAAGCGGCCATTATTCAACAAAATACTACGAAATTTACCTTGGGTGTCAGTTTTGGGTCATACCTTTCAAGCGAGGCAAAGAAAACGAAGTTCGGATTGAAAATGGATGAAAAAGAGCAAGCTCAAAATTTGGGTCCTTTTTGATGATGGTTTCGTTTAGATGGACCGATAATACAAATTAATTGGGGAATCAAACGACATGCATTGTACAACGGGAGCAAATCATTTGAATTTATAAGAAGCAATAAATTGAAATAACTTACAGAAGACAACTATACAAAAACTTTTTAAATTAGGAATATCGTAAAAAAAAGAATTCATAACTACATATTTCATCACTTTACCCACTGTCCAGGCAGATTAGACGAGACACAGGGGGATTAAAATACCCAACTTCTGTTTTTGTTTTGGTTTGACTGAGCGAACTGACAGATTCAGTTGGTTCGACTAGTTGAATTTCATAACGGAGACAACAGCTAATAATAGTAAAATTGTAATAAAAATACAGTGTTTAATTGCTTCCTGTTTAATACTTCCAACCAGTAAGTGGGAGCAAAACCAAAACTGATAAATGCTATACGGACAATATGTAGAATTTGACAGCCTCACCAGTCCCTAGTGACGAGACTGGAGCATTTAGACGAGTTGGCAAGGATGCCAGAAAGAAAAGTGTTATGAATTTTCAAAATGTATCATCGAGACGAGAATCGAAATCAACATGCGGCTAGTGATCTTAAACACGTTTTACATTTCAAATTGCATCAAAAACGCGAAATGCAAGAAACTTGCAGACATATTACAAGTAAAATCCCCGCAACGAGCTGCCAATTACATATGTCAATTTATTGGGATTGACACTCGCAATAGTTGACATAAATATTTGACAACTCGCCGCTGGAATTTTACTTGCAAACTGTTTACAAGATTTTTGCATTTCGCGTTTTTAATGCAATTTGCAATATAAGAATTGTTGATGTGTGACTGTATTGGTGGTTTGTATGCATCGGGAAACACTTTGCAACGAAAAAAAACTCCAGATGCAAACAAATCGGGTATACGTATACGCGGCGATGTGTGCGTAATATTCTTGTCAGCAATCTCTATGCTAAACTTCCAACGATATGCGTAACCGGTGTATCGTATAAAACAGGAGTAAAATCAAAAGTCACGTAGGTATAGATTTTGATTTTTATTATTGATCACCTGCGATTAGCGGCAACTACATTAGCATGTTTGAGAGATGAAAAAACACCTATGCTAGTTTTGATCACACGGTGGCAACTTTGACGTTTTCGAACAAAATAGGTGAAGCCAACTAAACTGGATCACTGGATCACTTTTATGCTAGTGTGCGTGTAAAAGAATAATTAATACAATATTTCCGCAGCAGCAAACTTAGTTTTTGTAGCGGCATCATCTGTTTCTCGCCGGAAAAGTGAAGTTTTATGTTAGACGAATGTAAATTATTGTTGCCAATGCACTGTTTTTGAGATTCCTAGAAAATTCTTCACTTCTATATAACTAAACTGATAAATGCATGATTGAGTTTTTGTTGGTTTGGTCGCGTGAGCATAAAGATTATTAACACCTTTTTGCCATTTCCGTACAGGAATTCCATAGAATTGTTCTGGCAACTTTGCTTTGGCTCAGCTAGTCTAAAGTTAGAAAACAGTATAGTAAATTTTCCGTGTAAAAAGCCACTTTCCACCGCCAGGTTCGCTAGTATCTGTAAAAGGTTAGAGTTACGAGTTTTGATTTTAACTTCCACTTCTGTTCTGTGCTGCAAGTGTCCGCTCATAATATGGTCGTTTTAATATCAGCCGATATTGCAATCAACTTCAAAATTGAAAATTTAATTGAAACCCATTGCTTGTTACACAATGATTTGAACTGGCTGCAACGCAACTCGAAATATTCTCCACGGCACAACTGCACGCAGAAAAAAAAATTGTAAATGCAAAAAAACAACAGGGGATTGTTGTTTCAAACTATCATCATTTTTCTGCGTGTGGCTGGTCGAAATGTAAACCTGCGAGAAAAATAGGTTGCTCTTATGCAACTGTCGGAAGTGGGACAACGTATACGTGATAATGACTGTTAATATTTAGCATCGCCTATCGCTGTTTCAAATTATATTAAATTTCAAGACAACCTAATTTTTCAAAAAAGTAGTTACGGATCAGAGGAAACAGGAAACAATCAAGATGACGTATAAATCCACAGCATATAAATCAACTAAAAATTTAACACGAAGTGGACTTTCTGAAGCTTTCCTTCCGTTGGAGAAAAATGCCGCTATATTGCACATTTCGTTTATGGCAGACCTAGCTACTGCATTCTAGACGCATGTGTGCTGCTTTTTTGTTGCACTGCCGCGAACTTCAGAGCAGCTAAACCCGCGAAACCTGGATCCTGGACCTGAACCCGTAACTGGATGGATTCGCATATTGGTCTACTAGCAGCCAAAACATCTGGATACTAAAAGTTGACAGTTTCATAGCGAACAAACTATTACAAAAATTATTCCTCAAAGCTCAAACTCCAAACAAGACAAAATGGTACGAATAAACTGCTGCAATGTAGATAAACAATTTGGTGTTTTTTTATAGAAGAAACAATTCATAAAACTATTCTGAAGCTTCTGAACCAGACGGTGGTATTCTTAAAAAAAGTAGGCAATTATAAACAGCTTTTCCAATAAAGTGAAAGAACCGGACGGTGAGTTGATTGCTTTTAATTAATTTCGTTTAGTAGAACTAGTTTTCCGAGCTGGACAGTTTCTGTATTCAGGAATTAAATTAACTTATGTTGAACACTTTTTGGGAACAAAATCATTGATTACTTACGATACAAATACAAATACAAATTTGATGTTATTATAACACATCACAATCAAATTTGTGTTTGTTTGTTTTGTAGAGTTTTAATTGCAAGTAGACGGGTTACTCTGCGAAAAATAAGAATAAACCCAAATTAGCAAAAAGCAAAAATTTTATTCAAACTCTACTTACGATGGAACCCGCAGAAACTACTTCAAAATGTTTTTTATAAATTTATTTTGATCGCAGAGCTTCGACTTACAGTGAAAACTTATTCAATTTTTAAACGACAATAACGATAAGTGTTGGGTCCTGTCGTAAATGATTATTAATCAAAAATAGTTAACATTAAATTTGATTCTACCTACTTATTAATTAATTGTAAAATTCATTGTAAAACCTTATGGTAAACAATGTTTTGTCAATGTTAATACCACAAATTTCCAATGATTGACCTTGCGCTTTATTAATTGTCATCGCAAACGCGAGACGAACTGGAAACTGCAGTCGTTTAAATTCAAACAGCAAATCGGTGGGCACTGGGCATCATGGGGATGCGTGGGATCAAAACGTTGTCTCCTTTGTAATTGTCCTTTAGTATTGTTGCTTCAATAATGTTGTTCATCAAATTTTTCACCACCAACCTGGTGCCATTACATAGTTGACGTTGGTTTATATTCCTCAACATTATAATTACTGATCCTATTTTTAGTTTTAATTGATGTGGTGGTAATCCAGGCAATTCCAACGAATTTAAAAATTCAGTTGGGTAGTTTACCACGTCGGCTTGGTTTGTAACGGAATCCATCGATTTGTACATAGTTTAATTCTTCCACGTCTTTGTTTTTTGCAGCCAAAATCGCTCGTTCGCTTAACCATGTATGGTTTCTGTAATTTTGCCTAATATTCAGGAATGCTTTTTTGATTGTTTCATCCTTTGATGCAGTCAGCTGACAAAAATCCATGGAAAATGCCACTAAACCGATGGAAGCATCTACAGGGATTTTACCATCACCTAGGGTACGGGTGGGTATTTCCAGCCCATTAAACGGTAGCCTGAACAATATTCAGGAACTACATTGAAACTATATTCATTCGAGACAAGATTTTTATACCAGTTGATAGAATAATATTTACTGAATATCAGTGTGTATCTTGGTCTTAATAAAACGCTACTGAATTTGAGTTATAGTCGCGAGAAATGATGAAGTCGCTGCGACTAAATTGAGCCCATTTTCTATAGTGGTGTCTGTGTTTTTTAAATCCGACAGGCCGAAATAGGTAGCACAGCAATTAAATGCTTTTCAAAAACAGATCAAAAGAGACAACAAAAGAGAGACCGAAAAATAACACCTCGCTAGTGCCTACATTTCGGGCTCATTGAAGATAATTAGTTTTGCAGTGACAACAGCTTGCTGCTGGTGCTAGTGTATCACTGAATCGTTCATATACACTAGCGCCAGTTGTCACTCAAATACCAGATATGTCAGCACATATATTGGTAGTAGTGTAAGTAACGCACCATATGCTGGAATTAAAAACAAAATGCTGCTAACGGCTAGTGAATGAAAATTGATTTATATTTACATATCAGAGGGGAAATTTTGTGTTCTTCCGTGATAAAAAGAAGTAGAATTGTTCTGTGATAGCATATTCACAGCTGTTTAGTTTCTAGAATAAGTAAACGTGATCATAATTGTGTGTTTTCCAAACCATCATCAAGAGCAGATACGCGTAAGCGATTGCTGTTAGTTTTTTCAGCCTAGTTACGTGCTAGTGGAAAAACAGTGGTTTTGATGTTTATTGAATAAAATTAAGCAAACTACTTACATTTTTATGAAAATAGTTATAACACGTTAAAACCTATGAGTATTACCTTCGTTTCAGTATTGTTATATAGCGACAAAGTTTTTATTTGGGAAAGTGTAGCCAAAAAAGGTAATGTATGCCGAAATTAGTAGCGTGATGGGAATACCCTCCCATACCCTATATCCAACAGTTTTTTTTTCGCAAACACGCCAGCTGATGTTTCAGCATCATTCAGTGCCACACGCATGTTAGTAGTCAGTTGTATTTTTTCAACATGTCTCCATAATTTGGATGACTTTAGACTTGCATTAATCTCGTCTGCTGCGGTTGACCGCGGAATGACGGGCAATGTTTGCCGGAAATCTCCAGCCAACAAAATCATTGCCCCCCGAATATGTTTCGCAAAGAAGTTTAAATAATGCACATGGATATCAGAAGAAAAAATGTGCTCGTTTCATCCCACATACAAGTGCTCATCTCGCCCCTAGTCAATCGGTTTTTACGCTAATCTATCTATATATACAAAAGTGATCATGAGTATGTTTGTATGTTTGTATGTTTGTATGTTCCACTATAATAACTCCAGAACGCCTTAACCGATCTCTACCAAACTTGGCACACATATTCCTTGACATAAGGGAATCAGCACTGAAGGATTGACAAGAAGAGGAGGCGGTCATGACAGGTGGCGAGGCTATATCTGCGAAGCACCTGGACGGTTTTTCGTCAAACTTGGCGCACATGTTCCTTGGCATATGGGAATCAGAACTCAGGGGATTGACAAAAGAGGGGGGGGCATAGCAGAGGGGAGGCCATTATTCCGAAATGCCTGGACAATTCCTTACCAAACTTGGCACAAATTTTTCTTGATATTAGGGAATCAGCACTAGGATGTTGACAAAAGGGGGAATCCCCAACAAAGGGGGGAAGAGATCTAAGTAAGTAAAAGGAGTTGCGTTTCTCTTGCATTTAAACCAATTGCAGTTGTGCAACTGACTTTGCGAAAAGAGGGGGGTTCTACCGAGGATGAAGATATGGTGAATAAACCTTTGTTTCGTATCCATTATAGCGATTTTCATTAAGCAAACCGATGCATAATTAGTCGTAAGACAGAACGGGGAGCTGACTGGGAAGGAACTGACATGTAGGGAGACGAGGAACCTGAGTATAAATGTATGTTCCGCCATAGCTCCGGAACTTCTGAACTATTCTTCATCAAGCGTCGTTTGTCAAACACATGTTTTTTGGCATGTGTCTTTTATGCTGGGCGGTTGACAAAAGAGGGAGACGGTCTCTTACCAGGGGAGAGAAAGGTTTAAATGGGTAAAGGGGTGCGTTTCTCTTGCATTTGGAACGATAGCGGTTGTACAAGTTGTTTTATTTCTGAAAGGGGGAATAGGATGGACATTAAAAAGGGGGAGGTTCAAAAACATTAAAGAGGCTTTATGTCGGTTTATAGGGATTACCGAGAAGAAGACAGATTTACAAGTGGTTGTGGGACAACGTGAGAGGAACCGACAAAGGCATTATGAGTGTTTTCGTTACAAAAATAGATGTACAAGGACCCCGAGTGAGATCGGGCAATCAACTAGTTATACTATAAAATCAAAACTCAACATCAATCAAAATCAACGAAGATGAAACTTGAGGTACAATCAGGGGCGGACTGGCCCACCGGGCAACCGGGCAAATGCCCGGTGGGCCCCAGTAAAAATTTCGTCGTTACACAAAATGAGATTTTCCAAAATTTTTATTTCAGTTAAACTCTTTCTACGACTCACGAATGTTCAATTACTGGGGCCCCATGATTTATGAAATCAACCGATTTGATGATTGAAAATTCAGCTTCAAATGCAACTGTTGGGGCCCCGAACTTCAAACCAAAATTTCTCTTTCAATCAAACTTTTTCTATGACTCACGAATGTTCGATCGCCGGGGCCCCATGATTCATGAAATGAACCGATTTGATGATTGAAAATTCAGCTTCAAATGGAACTGTTGGGGCCCCGAACTTTAATCCATAATTTCTCTTTCAATTAAACTTTTTCTATGACTCACGAATGTTCGATCGCTGAGGCCCCATGATCAAATGGGACTATTGGGGCCCCGAACTTTAAACCAAAGTTTCTCTTTCAATCAAACTTTTTCTATGACTCACGAATGTTCGATCGCTGGGGCCCCATGATTTATGAAATCAACCGATTTGATGATTGAAAATTCAGCTCCAAATGGGACTATTGGGGCCCCGAACTTTAAACCAAAGTTTCTCTTTCAATTAAACTTTTTCTATGACTCACGAATGTTCGATCGCTGGGGCCCCATGATTTATGAAATCAACCGATTTGATGATTGAAAATTCAGCTTCAAATGGGACTATTGGGGCCCCGAACTTTAAACCAAAGTTTCTCTTTCAATCAAACTTTTTCTATGACTCACGAATGTTCGATCGCTGGGGCCCCATGATTTATGAAATCAACCGATTTGATGATTGAAAATTCAGCTTCAAATGGGACTATTGGGGCCCCGAACTTTAAAGCAAAGTTTCTCTTTCAATCAAACTTTTTCTATGACTTACGAATGTTCGATCGCTGGGGCCCCATGATTCATGAAATCAACCGATTTGATGATTGAAAATTCAGCTTCAAATGGGACTATTGGGGCCCCGATTTTTAAACCAAAGTTTCTCTTTCAATCAAACTTTTTCTATGACTCACGAATGTTCGATCGCTGGGGCCCCATGATCAAATGGGACTATTGGGGCCCCGAACTTTAAACCAAAGTTTCTCTTTCAATTAAACTTTTTCTATGACTCACGAATGTTCGATTCTATGACTCACGAATGTTCGAATCAACCGATTTGATGATTGAAAATTCAGCTTCAAATGGAACTGTTGGAGCCCCAAACTTTAAACCAAAGTTTCTCTTTCAATTAAACTTTTTCTATGACTCACGAATGTTCGATCGCTGAGGCCCCATGATTCATGAAATGAACCGATTTGATGATTGAAAATTCAGCTTCAAATGGGACTGTTGGGGACCCGAACTTTAAACCAAAATTTCTCTTTCAATTGAACTTTTTCTACGACTCACGAATGTTCAATTGCTGGGGCCCCGTGATTCATGAAACCATTTAAGTTGAGCTGTTGGGGTCCAAGCTCAGAAAATATTACTAGCTTCAATTCTGAGTATTTAAAAGTAGAATTAGTATTTCATCCGCAGTTATTTGACTACCGTCATCCGGGGATACTTGCAACACTTTGGCGCATCGAACTTTTGACAGCTCTAACGCATTTGTTTGTTAACGTAACCATTTGTACCCAATGCCATTTTAAAGAAGGGACGTTTGCCTATTGTTTAGTTAAGTTTAATCCATTACATCATTGTTTTGCTTGTTTCTATACGATTGGAAAGTAATACCACTTTCAGAGTAGGAAAAATGGATGTGCAAAGTTGCGTCAGTTCATTGGCATGGAATTATTTTTTATTGTTTGGTTCCTGTACACAATAAGTGCATCATATTAGCTAACAAATAGCAACTTTGAGCTTTGTTTATATTTTGAACTTGGAGAAGAAACGATGAATTCGTGTTGTTACTTCCAATATGGCGCGGCTAGCAGCACTTCTAAAAATGAAAATTATCGTAATAGACAGTATGTACAAAGTAAGTTTGCATCTGTACGATGTTATTTCGCCTACCACCATCTCCAGAAATATTAAAATTGTGAAAAATTTCACGTGCCTTGAAACGGCAATTTGGAGTTTGCCGACATGCTGCATTTTCACCGAATATCTTTAAAAAAGCGATAGACGAAATTGGGAAACAAAAAACGCCTCCAGTATCTCTTGTTTTACTACAAATACATTCAAAATATCTCAAAATAGTCATTCGCGGTTTGAAATCAGATATAAAATCATAAGAAACGCAAAATCAGAAAAGTGTTGCAAGTAACCCCGTTTACTGGGTAACTTGCAACACCCCTATTTTCGGATCATTCTACAGATTCATTTAGTTTATATTTTTTCTCATAATCATAAATCAAAAGTACTCACCACTATACACGTTTTGGCTACTTACACTTGGACCTAAACGGTATACTTCGAAAGTTATTCTAAGTCAAAGTTCAAAAGTGTTGCAAGTATCCCCGGATGACGGTACTTATAAATATCGAACTGTCGGGTTAAGCTCCATACTTAGTTTACTTCAGTAGCGATGTCTTCTCTGAAGTCTACGGTCTCTTCTTGATTCTATGATTAAAATAATTTTGGTTACTCTTTCGTCGGGCATTCTAGACACGTGACAATCCCAGCGCAGACTGTCACACTGTACTATCTTCATTATAACAGCATATTTACATTCTTAATACAGCTCGTGGTTCATGCATCTGCGCTACACGCCATTTTGGATTTTGCTAAACTTTACGCTAAAACCCCAAGCATTCGTCGATCAGCTTCTTTTAGCGTCCATGATTCATGTCCGTAAAGGGCCACCGAGAGGATTAGTGTTCTCTAGAGCATCAGTTTATGCGAATTTGCAAGCTACAGGACTTCAGCTACAAAATGTAATGCCTCCGTAAAGGCCAATTCGCAGCTGCAATTAGTCGTTTTATTTTGCGACTTACATCGTTGTCACATATCACGAGCATATCAAAATATATTCAGTTCCTCTTCGACACCAACACCATTTGGATTTCCACGCCATGTACTTCGTTTTGGCGGTGTTAATGGTAAGTCCCAATTTCTCAATAAATGACCTAAAGGCTTCTTTCGCTGCTGTACTTTTGATTTCGGTAATATCGACGTCATCCGCAAAATCAAGAAGCACGTGAGGTATCATCTGCTATTCTGACTTATAATTTTTACTCATCCAGCGTCACACGAATCAACGTAACTAGTTCTGTGAGAAAACCATGTCCTAGCGTTAACTGTCACAGCTCATTTCGTTTTACTGAATCGTATGCCGCCTTGAAATCCATAAAAATATGATGAATCTGCAAGTTGTATTCCCGGAACTCGTCAGTTACTAGACGCAGGGTAAATACCTGATCCATCGTGAAGCGACCCTCATGAAAACCAGCTTGAAACTCGCCGACGAAGAACTCAGCTAACGGACTCAGCCACACACGATAGGGAGAGCACCTTATAGGCAAAATTGAGCAACGTAATGTCTCGATAGTTTGTACTCTCAAGTCGATGTCCGTTTTTAAAATTATGGGAAATGAGGCCAATCAACCACTCCTCCGATATTTATTTTCGTCCCATATTCTATTCCTGACAATGAGGTGGCGAATTGTTTCGTACAGCTGCTCGCTCCTCGTTTTTAGAAGTACAGCCAGGATACCATCCTTTACAGCAACCTTACCGTTTTTCAGCTCACTGATTGCTTTTTTGACCTCCTCCTGTGTCAATGGCTCCACAGTTTGGCCGTCGCTCAAAATTCTTATCCTGTACCTGCTGATCTTCCTGTTTACTTCTCTATTCAACAGCGTCTGGAAATACTCTTCCACCTGGCTGCTACCGTCGTTTTGTCAGTCAGCAGGTTGCCAGCACTATCATTGCACATCACAGGCATGGCAAACTTCTTGCACCTGACCGCTTTGTAGAAACTCCGTGTGTTGTTGCTGGCGAACCTCTCCTCTGGACTGACGAGCACGTGCTCTTCGTACTGACATTTTTAGACGGTGGGTTCTTTTTTCCGCAGCTCTATCAGGACGAACCAAAAAGATTCGCGCAGAGTATCGGGCATTCCTCACATTGGAATCGTGAGAAGAAATTCTGCAGAGGATTCGCACAGAATACCTTACTTATAGAAGCAGAATTCTTGTAGGAGAATCCAAGAGTTTAATCCCAGGGATAGCTATAACTCGGCACGGGAATCGCCTGCACTATGAACTGTTTTGTTCTGATGTGAAGACGCAGTAAGCTACTTGTCTATATTGAACTGTTGACATCCTATCATTTATAAAATCCGCTTATTTGGTACTTTGATACTTAATTTGATTTGATACGCTTATTTGAAATATGAATGGGTGATAGATGAGGAAAACGTTGTATTGCTGGCAAAAATGCGCAGTGGCACTTATCAGAATGTGGAAAGTTCTCTTCCGGGTTCGCTGAAGCACGGTCAATAAAGAATCAAATATTCACGCTGCGGCAGATCCTCCAAGAAGTTCATGAATACAGAATTCTACGCACAATTATTTCATTGATTTCAAAGTTGCGTATGTTACCATCGACCGTAAAATCATGGCCATTCTAACCTCGCAGTGGACTTTATTAACGTGATGGTCCCTCAGGTGGGCTGTACAACATGTCGTTACAGGATGTTATGAAAGGAGCAACACACAGGCACAATCGTCAGCAAATCTAGTTAGTTCGTCTGCTTTGCCAATGAAATGGATATTGTCGATAGAACAACATCTGTGGTGGTGGCTGCAAAAACTAAAACTCAAAGTAGCGAAGATTGGGTTGAAGAAAAATGCGTCCAAACTAAAGTACCGTGAACCGCAAATATGACGCACACGCTAAAAGCTGATAACTCGGTCCTAATAACGACTGAGTTTGTTTTGTTTCGAGCATCGAGCCGCTATGCTGTCCATTCTCCCGATACTCGACACTCGACGTGCCTGAGTCGAGTCAAGTTGCACGGGGCCCCTAATCTCAAAGGCCCGGTGGGCCCTTTGGCTCCCAGTCCGCCCCTGGGTACAATGTATACATCATATTGCAGTGTGCACATAATTGATTAATATGTTTAAACGATTATAAAAGTTTATTTGGTAGTGCTCCAAAATTATGTTTTTCGTCATTTGAGAACCACGTTAAGTTTTTTTAATATATCTCCGTGTTTTAAAAGGAGAGATCACCCTTGTTTTCAAAAATAGATACTGTAGTACCTAAAATAGTGTATCGCGTATCATATTTTATTACAAATTGCGTACTTTCGTAGAAAAGAGGGGTGCCCATTTCGCCCCGTGTGCTCATTATGCCCCTAATCCTCCTACGTTTTGATTTAAATTTCTCTACGTATCACATCGACGTATCACTACGATGCTACGATGCTTACGCTGTGACCCGCGTTGTTTTCAGTCCAACCAGCAAAGTTATAGCCATCCTAGCTCGTTCTCTGATCAAAACTAATTTGTACTCGCGAACGACTCCGCCAGCCGAGCATCATAGCCACTCGATCCGCATAGTTTATTCCGTTGAGTAAATTCTCAATGCAGGACTAGCAAATCATTCTTTTCAGAATCGATGGTAGAGTTGATCGCTATATAGCATATGGCAAATTTTTCACTGGTTTCTTACTCGCTTACTGCTTATTATCGGTGCTGTGTTGCGCTTTTTTCGGAAACTCAACAACACTGGCTTAGGCTCACAGTGGTCTCTCAAAATCACACCATGTTGCTTGGAAAAATGACATAAAGCTGCTCGCTTAGCACTTTTCATCAGACGTAACTCCCTTGTTTGTCCATAGTTTGTTCGAACGCTCAGAAATCACCCGCTTCAATATTTTTACTGCAGCATCGATTTTATCCCAAACACCTACACCTCCCAAACAACAATCAATACAATACATAGTCAGCGTTTTCGAAATTGTTGCATACTGCAGGTACAATCTGGCGGAAGCGATTTGCAGCTCGGTTTCCAAGGATGCAGTGGGGGATAAGGGCACTGTTCATTAGTGCTCAGGTACATTCCTTGTTACTTACAAAGCAGAGCTCAAGAATTCGCCCATTAGTGTTCTCGACGTTGTTTATTTGTTGCAACAGGATGGTACTGTACGATGACAGCGTAAGAGTGGTTGGCATCCGAGTACAAAAAACCGAATTGTGTTGGTTGCCATTTCATGTCATGCATCATTCGGAAGGATGCACGGTTTCAGCTCTCGACGAATGGCTAGCAATATTCCACTTCCAGAAATCTTTAAACTGTTCAGCCGACAGCGGCCACAACGAAAAAAGTCATAATTCCGGTCAAACACTTGAGACGACGAGGTACGATCGGTGAGCCAAACGAATCGTACCAGCTATGAAGGCTGACTAGTAGGGTACGGGAGGGTATTTTCAGCCCATTAAGCGGTAGCCTGAATAATATTCAGAAATTACGTTGAAACTATATTCATTCGAGACAAGATTTTTAAACTAGTTTATAGAATAAGATTTACTGAATATCGGCGTGTATTTTGGTCTTAATGAAACGCTACTGAATTTGAGTTATAGTCGCGAGAAATGATGAAGTCGCTGCAGCTAAATTGAGCCCATTTTCTATAGTGGTGCCTGTGTTGTTTAAATCCGGCAGGCCGAAAAAGCCTGCACAGGGACTACTGCTTCTCAATGACAGATCAAAAGAGAGACCGATGGATAACGTGTCGGCATTGCCTACATACCGACTCACTGAAGATAACTACACTCAAAATATTCTGCACATAACTAATAGTAAATTTCCGTATTAAATCCCTTATGATTACCATGTGCCGCATATAAACACAATCCTTCCAGAAATACACATAACAATTATAAGCAGATAAGTAGTATGTGGTATGTGCAATTATACTCTTAAAAATTATACGTATATAAACAGTATGTGCAAATTTTTCGCGTGCACATAAATGATAACTGTTTGGCACATAAAGATCATTTACTGGGAACATTGCAAAAATCTATATGTGGGACACATAGAAACTATGCGAAAAGTTTTCTCAGTGTAGTTTTATAGTGAATACAGCTTGGTGCTAGCGCTAGTGTATCATTGAATCGTTCATATACACTAGCATCAGAAACAAGTGGTTATCACTCACATACTAGCGTTTCAGGCGCAACTGCCTCACATATTGATAGCAATGTAAATAGAGCACCATATGCTGGAATTAAAAACAAAATGCTGCAAATTACTAGTGAATAAAAATTGATTTATATTTTCATATCAGAGGGGAATTTTTGTGTTCTTCCGTGATAAAAAGAAGTAGAATTGTTCTGTGATACCATATTCACAGCTGCTTCGTTTCTAGAATAAGTAAACGTGATCATAATTGTGTGTTTTCCAAACCATCATCAAGAGCGGATACGCGTAAGCGATTGCTTCTGTTTTTTCAGCGCAATTATGTGCTAGTGGAAAAACAATGGTCTTGATGTTTATTGAATAAAATATTTGCTACTTACATTTTTATGAAAATAGTTATAACATATTAAAGCCTATGAGTGCTACATTCGCTTCAGTATTGATATATAGCGGCAAAGTTTTTATTTGGGAAAGCGCAGCAAAAAAAGGTATGTATGCCGAATTCAGCAGCGTGCTGGAAATACCCTCCCGTACCCTAGATAGTCGTTGACATTACTATTCAATAAACCATTGCACGCAGATGTCAGTGCATTTTTTCGTCCCAGGTTTGACAGTGTTGTGTGGTTCGTTTTGATTACTTATTCGCAAGACCCAGAAGCAAAAAACTGCAAAAATGACAAAAATATATGCCGTGCAAAACTGCTATCATTTTTTTGCTTCGGAAAAGTCGGGCATTTCAGGTTTCCGCAAACAAGTGGTACGAATTATTAGTAATAAACCCACTAGCAATAAATTTAGATTACAAAGGGAATCAAAATAAACCACACAAGTCACAAGAACTTCAAACCAGAGTTGAAGTTAGGCACCGTGCAAAGGTTTATCTTCAAATGCATGGAAAAGTTTTCTTTTGGCTAAACTGCTGCATCTAGTGTGCGATCATGACAAATTTAAATGATACGAACACAGGCTAATCCAAATCCACACTCTTCTTAAGAAACTTTTTTACAATTGGTTGGGAATTCGGTAAGCATTCGTGGCTCAATGCAGTTATGCATTCCCTCCTCGGAAAGGCTTAAGGTAATCCGGGAGAGATACATCCAGAATTTTACATCTGGTTCAGAACCAGTTTGCTTTGAGGAACAATTTTGGGCTAGCAATCTCGGCTGGGTGGTGCTGCTACAATCAGAAGGATCGTTGCATTAGCCCCGTAATTGTTCTGTACTCTAATAATGTCTACATACGGTTATACCCAAGGCTTTGCTTTACTTTAGGAACAGTTTCAGTTGGTTTTGAAAAAAGTTCTACTGATTTAGTTCCACATACCAGCAACGTTTGTTCGTATCTTTTGCGTATCGGTGGGTGAAATAACTCTCCGGTGCTTTGCCCTTTTTTTTTTTAACGAGTAGGGAAATCTGCTATCAGACACCTGAGAAGACAACTCAGGGAGTGGGGTTTGGTATCCCGACCCCCCTACTGGGGCGTGAGGATCCAGACCCACTAAAACCCTACTCGAGTCTCCAGCCTCAATCCCCCCTGGAACCACCTTATCGGTATTACTTCAGGGAGGGGCTATTGTGCTTAACGCACGCTCTTAGATAACTACTGGACTATGGTAGTTAGGCTGTTTATTCGCCGTTGATCGGCTTTCCAGCGGTTTTGTAGCTCAAGTACGATCTGGGTAGCAGCCGCATTGACCGCACCCCAGACGTCCGAGCTAGAACACATCCTTTGGACTAAGTTATCCGGAGTAGTGTCCTGTCCGCTAACTGCCATCATGTTGCTTCTCACGCCCGCGAAACGAGGGCATATGAAGAAAGCATGTTCTGCAGTTTCCTCAACGTCCGCGCATTCGGGACACTCGGGAGACTCCGCATGCCCAAATTTGTGCAGATACTGTCTAAAACAACCATGCCCTGACAGAATCTGTGTCAGGTGGAAGTTGACTTCGCCATGACGCCTGTTGACCCATCCGGATAGTTCCGGGATAAGTCTATATGTCCACCGGCCTTTTGTGGAATCAGACCATGCCCGCTGCCATGTGATCATCGAGGCCGATCTTGTGGTACTCCGTATGCCTCTAGTTCCACGTTGGTTGAAGCACTCTACGTCCTCGCTGATGATGATACCAATAGGCATCATACCCGCTAAGACGCAGATTGCGTCATGTGAAACTGTGCGGTACGCACTCGCCACTCTTAAGCACATGAGACAATAGGTGCTTTCCAGCTTAGCTAGATAGCTTTTGGTACCTAACGCCGATGACCACACCGGCCCGCCATACCTGAGTATGGACTGGACCACGTTGGCTAAAAGCCTTCGCTTGCTGCCATATACCGCAGAGCTATTAGACATCATACGAGACAATGCCGAAATAGCTGTGGAAGCCTTCTTGCAGGCATAGTCGACGTGGCTCCCGAACTTGAGCTTGTCGTCGACCATGACTCCAAGAAGTTTTAAGAACCGCGTTGACGAAATAGTGCAGTCCCCGACACTGATATTTGCTTGCTGCACCGACTTGCGGTTGTTCACCACGATAACCTCCGTTTTATGATGCGCTAGGTCCAGTTTCCTGGATCGCATCCAATCTTCAACAATGCTTATAGAGTGGGCAGCCGTCAACTCAACCTCTCTGATAGATTCACCGTAGACCGTAGTGCTTTGCCCTAGTAGCACTGGTAAGACTAAGCAGGCAGTAGAGGTTAATAACAAATTTTCGTCGGAAGCTTTTATCATAGCATTGCACTAAGGGTAAAAACGAGCCAAAAAAGGACGCAAAGGACGTTTCTGGCCGACCAGCTGATAAAATATGTGCGATCAAATGTATTGCGAAGATTCCACCTTTTTAGATTCCCGCGCGAAAATTATTAGCGTAATTATTTTCTGCATGTCCCACACGTGCTTGCAATTTAGTAACTTGAACCATGAGTTTTTTGTTATTGCTTCCCTACTGCACCATTCCTTGCTTGACAAGCATATTTTCAATGTATTTGGTAGCTACAGGATAGTTAATATTAAAATATGAATTTGCGTAGGACTCGTAAAATAGTTGCAAGGCACAATAAATTTTTCGTACGAGTCGCACGGTACACTTTTTTTCCTGTTTGTCATCGGGGAGCAGACCAACCACAAATTTTGTCTTGACCTTTAATGAGGTCAAGTATTTAAATAATTATTTAAAACGGTAGGTTTTACAATGGTTACTAAACAGAGGAGTCTAGTCTCAAGCAGTGGTCTAGTCTCCTACAAACAAACAAAAAAAGGGGAAAATAAACAAAATGCCCAAGTAACAATGCGAATTTTAGTTAACTCTTATTACGGTTCTCATGACCAATTTTCGTTGTTAAAACCATCATAAGAATGTAATAAAACCCAAATTGTTACTTGGGTGGAATACTTCCCGATGACAAACAGGAAAGGGATCGCATATATTTTATCAGCTAGCCGACCGTTTCTGAATTGCGTCCGTTTTTGCCACGTTGTTGCGCTTAAGGGGGCATAGTACTTTTTACACCATATTTTTTGCCTTATTTCAAATATTTTTTTCTCGATAACGCGAAAAGTGAATCGATTCGAGTTTTTTGCATTCAAAACATTGCACTTTATACTAATACTAGCTGACCCGACAAACTTCGTATTGCCACAAATTAACCTGTGTTGTACATAAATCATGAATCTCGGATGATCTTTGTCACTATCTCGAGTTTTGCAAGCCCCCCAGTGGGCGGCACTTCCAACGGCGGGTCACCGGCAACACTCGCGACCGGCTCGTCCTGAATGATCTAGTGTTACTATAGATAGTTTTTGTGGTCTTGTATTGACTAATGTTTTATGGAAGAGTCTCGAATTTCTCGAGTTCGATTAGTTTTTGAGTTTCGCAAAAATTTCTGTTTTATTTGTATGAGAGTCCATATCCCCCTACCACAGGGGTGAGAGGTCTCTAACTATCGTAAAATAAATTCAAGACACCAAAATCTCCCACATGCCAAATTTGGTTCCATTTGATTGATTAGTACTCAAATTATAAGGAAATTTGTATTTCATTTGTATGGGAGCCCACCCTCTTAAAAGGGAAAGGGGTCGTAATACACCACAGAAAAAAAATTCTGCCATCTAAAACTCTCACATGCCAAATTTGGTTCCATTTGCTTGATTAGTTCTAAAGTTATGAGCAAATTTGTATTTCGTTTGAATGGGAGCCCCCCCCCCTCCTAAAAAGGTAAGAAGTCCTAATTCATAATGGGAAAAATGGTTGCCT
Source organism: Sabethes cyaneus (assembly GCF_943734655.1). Taxonomy (NCBI): domain Eukaryota; kingdom Metazoa; phylum Arthropoda; class Insecta; order Diptera; family Culicidae; genus Sabethes; species Sabethes cyaneus. Next base: position 148,997,761 of record NC_071355.1, on the reverse strand, counting down.
CCAAAAACACCCACATGCCAAATATGGTTCCATTTGCTTGATTAGTTCTCGAATTATGAGGAAATTTGTATTTCATTTGTATTGGAGCCCCCCCTCCTAATGTGGGAAGAGGTCCTAATTCATCACAGAAAAAATTCTTGCCTCCAAAAACACCTACACGCCAAATTTGGTTCCATTTGCTGGATTAGTTCTCGAGTTATGAGGAAATTTGTATTTCGTTTGTATAGGACCCCCCTCCTAAAGTGGGGAGGGGTCCCAATTCATCATTGAAAAAAAAATTGTCTCCAAAAACACACATATGCCAAATTTGGTTCAATTCGCTTGATTAGTTCTCGAGTTATGAGGAAATTTGTATTTCATTTGTACAGGAGCCCCTCCTCTTAAAGTGGGGAGGGGTCCTTATTCACCATAGAAAATTTTCTCGCTCTCGAAAACTTTCACATGCCAAATTTGGTTGCATTTGCTTGATTAGTTCTCGAGTTATGAGGAAATTTGTATGGAAGCCTCCCCTCTTAAAGGGGAGAGGAGTTATAATTCCTCTTATAAAGAGGGGAGGGGTCTCAATTCACCATAGAATAAATTCTTGTCACCAAAAAAAATACCCACATGCCAAATGTTGTTCTATTTGCTTGATTAGTTCTCGAGTTAGGAGGAAATTTGTATTTCATTTGTACAGGAGCCCCCCCTCTTAGAGTGGGGAGGGGTCCTAATTCACCGTAGAAAATTTTCCTGCCCTCGAAAACCTTCACATGCCAAATTTGGTTCCATTTGCTTGATTAGTTCTCGAGTTATGAGGAAATTTGTATGGAAGCCCCCCCTCTTAAAGGGGAGAGGAGTTACAATTCCCCTTATAAAGAGGGAGGGGTCTCAATTTACCATAGAATAAATTCTTGTCACCGTAAACACCCACATGCCAAATTTGGTTCTATTTGCTTGATTAGTTCTCGTGTTATGAGGAAATTTGTATTTCATTTGTATAGGAGCCCCCCCTCCTAAAGTGGGGAGAGGTTCTTATTCATCATAGAAAAAATTCTTGCCTCCAAAAACACCTACATGCCAAATTTGGTTCCATTTGCTGGATTAGCTCTCGAGTTATAAGGAAATTTGTATTTCGTTTGTATAGGATCCCCCCCCATTTAACGTGGGGAGGGGTCCCAATTCATCATAGAAAAAAATTTTGTCTCCAAAAACACACACATGCCAAATTTGGTTCCATTTGCTTGATTAGTTCTCGAGTTATGAGGAAATTGGTATTTCATTTGTACAGGAGCCCCCCCTCTTAAAGTGAGGAGGGGTCCTAATTCAACATAGAAAATTTTCTTGCCCTCGAAAACTTTCACATGCCAAATTTGGTTCCATTTGCTTGATTAGTTCTCGAGTTATGAGGAAATTTGTATGGAAACCCCCCCTCTTAAAGGGGAGAGGAGTTATAATTCCCCTTATAAAGAGGGGAGGGGTCTCAAATTACCCTAGAATAAATTCTTGTCACCGAAAACACCCACATGCCAAATTTGGTTCTATTTGCTTGATTAGTTCTCGAGTTATGCAGAAATTTGTGTTTCATTTGTATGGGAGCCCCCCCTCTTAGTGGGGGGAGGGGTCTCTAACCATCACTAAAACCTTTCCTGGTCAGAAAAACCTCTACATGCAAATTTTCACGCCGATTGGTTCAGTAGTTTTTGATTCTATAAGGAACACAGGACAGACAGACAGACAGACAGACAGACAGGCAGACAGACAGACAGACAGACAGACAGACAGACAGACAGACAGACAGACAGACAGACAGAAATCCTTCTTTATAGGTATAGATTTACAATTTTGTTTGCATATGTGAACCTCTTCCCCTCTCCCCTACGGCTCCTTGAACATGATCATTCGAAAAAAACATGATTTACGGTACCATGGATTGGCGCTGGGGGGCTTATCCGAATTGAAAAATTCCAAAACGACATGAAAGTATATTAAATTATCTCGTGTTTGACCCATCCTTTTTTTAAAATTCGAACGCATAACAAAATGGCGGACATTCAAACATAAAAGTAACGTTTTTAGTCGAAAAAATTGACTTTAAACATTTCTAAAAAATACAAAAATTGTAATATCAAAAAAAAGGATGGGTCAAACACTACATAATTTTGCTGGCTTTAAAACGAAAAAAGAATCATGAGAATTGCTTGAGCCGTTCTTGAGATATTTATGGTACCGACTTTCAAAACCTGGTTTCGAGAAAAACAACGTTGAAGTTTTTATTCGCTGTGTAATCGCTCCAGACATGCGCGGTACAAATAGCTGTAACTTTGTTAATTTTTGGAATTCATCGAAATGACTTGAAACACGCATGGTCAAAATGTTAATCTCTCGAAATAATCAATAAAAAAAAAAAAAAGAACATTTACGACAAAATCAAGTGGAAAAGTCCAAAATAGCATACGCGTAACGCTTGTCCAAAATACATAAACCACCCTAGTCCTTGCCAGACTCTCTGATTTTAATTTATTGTGATTTAATTGATCGACAGATTGAATGCAGTTGGTGCAAAACCACAAATGGTTCGATTGCGCATTAACGAAGCCCAAACCCGATCGAACCCAATTCAGGCCTCTTATATGAAACACACAATCAGAGAGAAAGTAATTAAATGATTTAATTACGTTTAGATCAAGATCAAGGTTGAGATACATGACCGCTTCAGACGAAACATAGCCATTTTCATCCATTCCGATTCTGATAGGTATTTCTGCTATCTGTTGCATAACCAAGGGCGATATCGCAATCACCACAACTAGAGTTCTGAATTGAATTCAATTCAGAACTCTACCACAACGGATGATGCGAACACGAGAAAGCTACACAGAACGAAAAAATGAATCTCACAACGTAAACAAAAATCAGATATAAATATTTTTCCATCAAATAAAAGGTAAATAGCCTAACTCGTTTTTAAAGATTTATTTTTACATTAAGCCATATGCAATAAATAAGCCTTTAGGTGGAATTACACGTAATTTTATATGATTTGCGATGCTCCATTTATGTGCATGTCGAAAAACGTAAATTTACAATATTTTTTCGAAGCGTGCATTCTAATTTGCCTACCATTAGAATGCGATAGTGTGCACTTTATACACCAACTATTGATATACACCTTCCAGGTGATCAATCATTTGCACTTCAACAAGTATCACTCTTCAGGTATCTTATTGCCCCGTGGGCTGGAGAAACTATTTTCATACAAACCAATTATGTCATAGACCAACAGGCGTGTTTTTGTTAGACGAGAAGAATGCAACGCGCGCGTCGATACTGCAACAAGGGATCCGTCTAAAGGTGGAACGTTACAGATAGAAATAAATAAGACAGCGAACCTATTTTTTCGGGATTGGAAGCGCTGCCTGGAAAAACTGGAGTGCAAGGCACTGGAACAGCTGTGTCGTTCTCAGGAAATGCTTAAAATCTTCAAGAAACTGAATGTATTTCGCAAAGGCTTTGTGCAGTGATCTGCAATATATCGGAATAGATATGAAGGAAACTCGACGGAGAAATGTGAACTGCCTGAAAGGTGGAAGCAGCAGTTATTGCCCCTTTTATGACTATTTAAACTATTGCGATAAAGATAATCATTTAATCAAACATACTGCATTTTGCACTGTTAATCTGACACTAGAAAGGCTTTTAAATTAACCAAGTTATGAGTTTGACTTCTTTTTTCTTCTTATCCTTTTTCACTTCATTTTCCTTGAGCGAAATCGTGTGCGAGATTCGACTGTGATAATCGTGTAAATCGGGGTAGTCTAAATAGAGGCAAATGTCGCAATATAATGAAGTTTTTAATAAACCTTTGCACGGTGCCTAACCAGAGTTGAGGTTTGACGTTTTTTTTTTGTGTTTTGTTTTGATTCCCTTTGTAACCTAATTTTATCGCTAGTGAGTTTATTACTTGTAATTCGTACAACTTGTTTGCGGAAACCGGAAATGCCCGACTTTTCCGAAGTAGAAAAATGATATGAAGATAGAATTAACAAAGGGGCGAATGTCGCAAGCGTAAACAAACCGAGTGAGGGTTGATTTTCCTATGCTGGTCCAGCAAAAAGTAACTCTCACTCGTTTTGTTTACATTTGCGACATTCGCCCTTTTGTTAATTCTATCTAGATATCAGTTTTGCACAACATATATTTTTGTCATTTTTGCTTCTGGGTTTTGCGAATAAGTAATCAAAACAAACCCCACAACACTGTCAAACCTGGGACGAAAAAAACGCACTGACATCTGCGTGCAACGCTTTATGATGCAGATAAGGTACTCCTGGGCAAGTGGGAATACGGGGTAACTGGGAATGAAGTCCATAACTCGCTTCAACCTGATTTCCTGACACTGAACCTTTCTAGAAAAGAAAGATACAACTCCAGTGCATACAATAAAATTACGGTTTAATTATAATTTATTTTCCAAACACCAAAATTTGGGCGCCATTTTCAATTTGCTTTGTAAGTTGGACGCACCTTTCTATAAATGATGTTTTGGTTCCAGGGATTCTCAAAAGTACATGTTTTTCTGGCAGTATATAAACATAATTAGTGTAATAATAAGCTACACACGATAACTAGTTGTACAATTTGACAAACGGCATCAAATATACGAGTCGAAATGAAGGCGGCGTTTCAGAGCACCCGGGGCAAGTGGGACCTATTAAAAATAAAGAGTTTCAGCACAAAGCTTCCTATCTTAATACATTATTTAGATGTACTGCGAAACTTTTTGTTTGCAGTTCAATGAGATAATATTAATATCGGTAAAACTTTAAAATAAAACCGAAAAGGGCTTGGTTTGGCTTGGGTACCCAGAAAAGAAGTCCATTAACATGACCCATGTTTTGTAAACCTGGGAAGGCAAAGTTGATATTATTAAGCTAATCTGCAACTGGAAGTAGAACAATAAAGCGTTATAGTTGTTATAGCGTAACTATTTATTATGATAGTTTCACCACAGACTAACAGACGTAACACTTCGAACAAATTTTCTAACAAAATATTGTTTCAGCGACACCCCTAAAACTTGGAAAAACACTTGCATCACCTGGTGCAGTCTTCACGTTACGCAGTTACGCAGAGCAGATCGCTATAAAATTTAGCAATGCTAAAAATTTACTTGTATTCAGCTTTTTATGCGCTATAATGGCAGACGCTATTAATTGTGTTTGTAATATACGAGCAATCTTTTTGAACAACTCTGCATCCATCAAATCTGGCACTCTTCTTCTGTATGACAGTATGCACTTTCTTTCGTTTACGCAAAAGAAGGAAAGTAAAATGTTCTAAATGTAAACAAAACTGTTGCTCTTCTTTTGCGTAAAGGAAAGAAAGAGCAACACTGCCGTACAGGAGAAGAGTGTCAGTTGTCAGATTTGATGGATGCAGAGTTGTCAAAAAGATTGTTCGCATATTACGAAAACAATTTTTAGCGTCCGCCATTATAGCGCATAATAAGCTGGAAATTATATCACAACAGCGTCATGGCAAGCGAGCGGCGTTCTCGCCCAGTTGTTTGATTCTTGGCTTAAGCGAACATTTAAAATGATCGTTTTTATTGGCGATGGGATGATGCTTCAGAATTACGACTGTTAGTCTGTGGTTTGCTATTAAGACCGGTAGTCCTCTACGGACACGAGACATGAAAAATGCTCGATGGGGACTAGCTAACACTAGTCGTTTTAAACGTCTTATAGTTAGACCCATCTTTAGCAGGGCATATGAGCTCTTTGCGTAGAGTAGCATGATGAACCACGTGCTGGTGGAGCTTTACGGTGAGCCTAGCATCCGCACAGTCGCTAAACTGGTACCCTACCTTGGGTGCCAATAGGCGACACAAGTTGTGAGAATTTCGGACCCGCAAAAATGGTGTAGAGTGGAGCAAGACCTAGGAAGTGTGGGATATTCAAAAAAATGAAGACGAACAGCTATGGGTCGAGTATGTTACCGTAAAATTGTAAAGCAGGTCAACACCTTAACGGACATCGTATCAGTATGAGTAAATAAGTCAGTGAAGGATTCGTAAGTGTGATTTCGCGAGATCACATCATCCGGGATAAATCAAGAAGTATCCATTAAAATGCCATTCCCAAGAAACGGTCATTGAATTCGTTTTGCAATTTTACGAGGTAGTTCAATCAATCACAGAGAGCAACCACAGGCAGTTTTCAAGAAAACTGAGACAGACGATTCAACCATTTTTTTTTTTTTTTTGAGAATGTTTTCTTACCGTTTAATGGCGGAGCATCCTTCTCGCAACCATTGACGTCAATGGCGGTTGTTCGCAATGTCAGCGCTGTTCCGAAAGTTTTATACTTAGCGAGATCGATTGAGACACGTGAGTCATTCCATTTGACTTCCCTTTCCATCAAATTGATCATTTTTGGTCCATAAAGCCTGTATATAAAATATATAATATAAAAAACAAACAAACAAAAATCTACATATTTAGTCAAAGTATCCAAACAGAATTTATTCAATGAAGATGAACGAGATTGAAGAAACCAATCTGATATTTTACTTCTATAATGATAATTTAAGATTGCAGCACCCGATAAATCATTTTTATGAACCATTACAATAATTACAAGAAAATTCGATAAAAGTAGAGATTTCCACTGAGGCAAAAAAAATGTTTCAGCTTATAAATAAACTTGTCTTTTTTATGTTTAATAAATTTAATAAACACGTGAAATTTTGCAATTTGAAACATAAGTAATATGAGTTGAAGTATAAGTAAAATGAAATATTATATTGGAAACAGTGAAAAAATTAAAATAAATAAAATATGTAAAATATGTAACCAATATTCATTTTAAATCCATTCATAAATTGTTGTATGTAGGTATTTAGGAGTGAATGCGAGTTTCTGTCAGCGTTACAGGCAGTGCAGAGCATTTCTGGGTGAAAACTGCCAAATAACGGAAATATTTGGCACGACCCTCTGCGATTTGAATAAAACTCTCATGTGTTCAGTGAAGGAAAAACAGACTTCATAATTACTAGACAAGTAGTAGTACTGGTGTGCCCGTTAATAATGATCAACTACAACTTTTCGCTGCTAGGGTAGTTGATCCAATGGTTGTGGTACAGTGGACCCCCGTTCGTTTGAACGATTCCTCATACAAACTAACGGGGTTAGCTTTTAATTTGAACAACTGGTAACCCTAAATATGCTGGAGCTTGTGTGAACTGGCTGCCCTGTTCTTTATTATTGTTTTGGTGGTTTGATTCAGTTGGCAGTTGCAAGCAGCGAATATTTCATTCTCCGATCAGATTTCTACCATAATCGTTGGGAAAACGCATTGTAATACAGAAATACACGCTAGATCAGTACAAACAAATCGTGTTTATGTGCATTGTCTGTATAAGCAAAAGATGTCATATTGAAAATGACATTTGAACGATTTTTAATTTGCACGTCGTGCAAGCCAACGGGGTACAAATTAAAAAGTGTTCAGATTAAAAACGGTCAAACGAACGGGGGTCCACGGTAGTACCAATAGTTGCGCTACTATTCATCATTAATGCATATTTTCGTCACCGTAGCATTTTCGATAAAACAATTACGTTCATTATATAAAACAGGTTCTTAGGAGTATTGGTAGTTAGACTACACCATTTAAAATTAAAGCATTATTTGCTAAAATGCCCATTTTTAAAAATCTGACACAACTATACGCGCAGTTGGAGCGCACAACTATAGGCTCTCATTTCTATAGTTTTGCTACGATGTTTTTCACTTAGCAACCTAGCAATGTATATGGAATAACACAATTTAAGGAACACCAAACTTAATTAAGGAAACATTAGGGCCACTGTTGGTACAACATAATTGAATCGGAAAATTCATTTTTTCTTTATAAAGCTTCTCGTACAACGAAAGCAATTGTCTTGCCTTGTGACAAATACCTTGTATTTGATAAATTTATATCCCTCAAGCAATAATTGAAGCATATACCTCAATAAACAAGAAAAATGAAGTTATATTGTGCTTAATGGCGCAACTAATGGAGCATCTACCCTATCAACAAAAAATGTGTGTCACGTACTTTTCGCTAGACGGACATGCAAACAAAAACATTCTTTTAAATTTCAGTAAAATGAATATTGCGAACATTAAATATTCTGCAGTAGTTAAGAAATTTTTAACTCCGCCTGCAAATGACGGATCTTTGGAGAAGCATGTTCGAACGAACCTGAGGTTACTGAGAACCATAGCAGAAGGTCCAAAGGCCCCAAAAAGGAGGATGGTTTTAATAGCTGTTATCCATGGCTATTATGTAAAGACTTAAATGGATAAACCCCTAATCCAAGGTGTGACGCGACTCGTGCCAAGGTATGAAGTGAGCTGAAACAAAGCGAGAGCCGAACAGTCATGGCCAATTGGATGGCCGCACATCGCTCAAACAATAAAAAAAATATAACGCCGAGTATTAAAGTTACTCAAAAGTTGCTGAGTCTCAATAAAAGAGTTTACCGTTACACGTATAACCGGTCTTGTGGCAGGATATTGCCCGAGTGAATATCATCTTCGGAATCTCAAATTCTCGACTGGTTGGGTTCAAGTTTAACTGAAAAAAAATTCGAGCCCGGGTCGGGTTCATGCTTGGAAAATATGAAACCCAACTATCTGTACCAAAAACCCAGCCATATTACCAACTCGTATATCAACGTACGAATATTATCGTAAATATCTCTCAACAAATTCGGAATCGTAAATAAAGCCTAATAAAGAGCGCACAAGGCAACATTCCATCGTTTATAATGATAGTGGCTGACAAACATACGATATTCAGCACAAATTTGTATAGCTGTATGAAGATGGTCGCGCTTAATCGGATCATTGCGTATAGAAATACCCATATAGGTGTATCGTTTAAATTTTAATAAACTTAAGTTATTCCTCAGTACAGTATTTGTGCTCATTCTATAGCTGTCTAGTCGAGCCGTTAAATCTTGTAGTCTAGTCGAGCAGTTGAGTCAAGCAGTTCAGTCGAGAAGTCGAGTCTAACAGTTGAATTGAGCAGTCCAGTCGAACAGTTGAATTGAGCAATTGAGTCGAGAAGTTAAATCGAGCAGGTAAATTGAGTTGTTCAGTCCAGCAGTCAAGTCGATCTGTCCAATCGAGCAAGTGTGTCGAGCAGTCCAGTTGAGCTCGACTGGACGAGCAATCATGTCGAGCAGTCCGAGCAATCGAGCAGTCCAGCAGTCGACCAGAAAGGTGACTGAGAATAGAACCTATTCTTATTGCTACGAAAGCATGACGATCTGTCAGGGACCTGTTTTAGCTATCGATAAACCTCTTATGACGTCCTGTCAGTGACCTGGTTTTGGCAATAGACAAGCTTCTTATATACATAGATAAATTATTATTATAGATTACACATAGGAAAATGCTAGTTGCGAAATTGGAAGTAACAACTAAAAAGTGCGTTGTTTGTCACAGAGAATAATTCATTTATCATTCAATTACGAATAATATCAAAATTGGTTAAATATTCTACTCGAAATTTGAGTTGTACACTTTAACGTCATTTTAAGTAGTTTTAATCAAGTTTTAGCTAAATTCGATCTGTTTATTATACACATTTAAGAGTGTACAATAAGCTACAGGCGCTAATGTAATATTTTATAGTCAATATATAGGTACCAGCACCAGCAGCAAGGTGCTGTCACTGTGCAAATCATTTAGTCTAGACAAGAATCATTTAGTTGAGATACTTTAGTGATGTTGTCGCTAATATACTCAGCGATTTTAATTTGAAATTTTATACAAGCGTTTCCGAAAAATTTATTCCAGAATGCATGTCTCTTCTCTGTGGTATTACTACATTATGCACTCTTAAATGATTCTACCTGTAAATTGGTCGGATTTAGTTAAAGCTAGGTTGAAACTAGTCAAAATGCCCTTAAAGTGTACAAACTCAGATTTTGAGTAGTTTTTCAACCAAAAAATTGGTAGTAGGAACTTACAAGTGCGTTATTTGTCATAGAGAATAATTCAATTATCGGTAGCAAGTAGCCAAAATTGGTTGAAATTTTTACCCAAAGTTTGAGTTTGTACACTTTTAGGGCATTTTGAGTAGTTTCAACCTAGCTTTAACTAAATCTGACCTATTTACAGGTAGAATCATTTAAGAGTGTGGGATTGGAGAAGTCGTTTCTAGCAGTGAAACTGAAAACCTTTGCTAGCGGCATATAAGAAATGTGGTTCTATCAACTTAGTGAGAACACCTTGTTCGTTAAGACAAAAGTGAAATTTTTTTCATGCTTCTTTAACTGCTCGAATCTAAAATTGAAGCATTCAATTTGGGAAAATTAATTTGTAATTAATTAAAACAGGTAAAAAATCTGCTTACTTTTTCCAATAGCATTAAGGCCATTAGAAATATTTTATAAAGTGTTTGTCCTTCCGGTGTTGGGCGTTGGGCCACTGAAAAAAAACATAGAATTTTTTAATCGAGCAAAAAAAATTGATTTTAGGCATTTTTACTTAAAGTTTAAAAGTGAAAACCAAATCTATTCTTGCTTTTAATATATACGTTATTATTTTCCTTGCAAAAATCCACGAAAAAAGACAAAAACGAAAGAAAAATTTTTCGGCGACTTCGGAAATTCCATTATTCGAATTTCCATTTCTGTTTCGTGCTAGAAGCATTAACTCAACAAAGACAAAGACTTTTAAAATTATTTGCAATGGCCTAATTGCAATATACAAAACAGTGAAAGCCCTTCTTCCCATTAAATTTCAAAATAGGATCTGATATCAACTTGTTGTCTGCTTCATATGAAAAAAGTTTCTCCTTTTTGTGCAACACGCTCCATCCTCGACGACAGCGTTTCAAAATAACACTTAATTGCCACTTCTCTTGTATCATCAAAGGTTTTCGGAAACCCAATGAAAACCACAAGCCTTCAGAAATGATGAAGTTTTATTCAAAGTTCTTGTTGCTGAATGCAAAAACCATGCATAAGCAAAAATGAGAGAAAATTCTAAGTTAGAATCAGTTGCGCTACACCTGCCTTTTCCATTTGCGTGGATTTGATTCACAATGATCTACTGTAAGGCACGATTTAAAGTACAGTCACTCCACAGTTATGAATCAACTAAGGCGTATTTCACAATGTTGAATAAATCACCATAGCCTTGATAGTAAAAATGGAAAGCTAACTGTATAAACCTGCTGTGCCTCTTAATATAAGAAATTTCTTCATAGGACACTATATTCAATAAAATAATTATTAAAAGAGTAAATAAAAAAGTTCACGTTTTTAATTATAAAGCATTGGCCAAAAATAAATACATCATCCAATTTCATTTTTTTTTTCATGAATCATCTACAACTTTCTTTGCTTAGAGCATGTGGAACAACATGGAGTTTTTATTGATTCAAAATTGTGAGTATATATAGAGAATATACATAATTACCCACTCAAGGATCATATATTTTTCACACGATATCCAAGTTTTCTTTGTCAAATAATTATTAATATTTGACTATTTTTTGTTAAATACAACCTATACCTTATAAAAAATTTCATTGTTAAGGGGTCCTTTCTTGACAATCAACCAAAACTAACTTTTAAAACTTGTAAGAGCACTTTCTTAACGTAAGCTAGAAAAACATGATGAAAGTGAACCGCAAAAGGCTCCATCAAACAATTTGACTTCTCATGTTATACAAAATGAAGTCAATAAGGAAAGTTCTATTTATGTAAATGTATCAATAATCAAACAAGAATAAAAAGATAAATATAGGGGGAAGTCCCCCAGTACCGGACACCTAAAGATTTTGTCATATATAAAATCAACATATAGTATAACTCAAATTTCCATTCACTGGAAGAGTAATTTAGAGAACTATTGTCCAATAAAAATAGAATACACATAGTTGTGTCACTAATGAACCATTTCGAAAGCCAAATGAGAAATCGACAAAAAATATTACTTAAAAATTGTGTCTCCCAGTACCGGACACTTAGCAGAAATCAGAAATTTACCTATTCAGGGTTTATATTTCTTGAAAAGTACATGTAAAAATCTTTAAAATCTTTTATTCCTTGCATACTTGTTGACTAAAGATGTTTGAAAAATTGCCTTGAATAAAAATGAACAGTTTTTTATGCACTAGGTATATCGAAGCATTTCTGTTATCTTCGAAAAATTGATCATCAACTGGATTCCTTGTTATTTTAATTTTCTTTTGATGATGATGATGATGATGATGATGATGATGATGATTTTTGTCTTTTTTGTTGATGATAGTAAGATGCATCATTTGAATCATGAATGTCAAAAATATTCGGTATTAGGAGCTGTCCGACGTTGGGGGACTTTTCCCTAATCAAGTTAAATGATTTATTCGGCTATAACAGAGATTGTAAATCAATGCTGATCCATAACTGTGGGTTATACAGAATTGTGGACTGACTGTACTACCATACTGAAAAGTTTAGTGGACAAATGTTTGTTGGCGAATATATGTTAATTTAACATCGATAAATAACCTGCACTCAAAAAATCGGCACGTCGCATCCACGTGAAAAATCATGTAAACTTCTGTACAGCAACTTACGTGAGCTTCATGTACTAGTTAATGGAAAAATTGATACAACTTACCGGGATCGCACGTAAACTGGTTAGTATGAGTGCGAGTTACCAACAATTCACGTGAATGTTACATGAAAAGTGTGATGGATGATAATTACTTATGTTTTCACGTAAACTTGACGTGCTGATTTTTTTGAGTGTGGCAGAAAATCGCATTCAAAAATTTACAAGACACAGGGGGTTGATGTGGCTGTTAAACTCCTTATGTTGCCTATGTCCCACCCACTGGTTTTGGTAGTTTAGATTCTGGTTCTGGCTCTGGTACCCTCTGGTAGCTCAGGTTCAAGTGAAAACTTGCTGCTTGGTTTATCTGAAAACAACTGAAGCGAAATAGGAAGCAATTAAATCCAGCCTTTTAATTGCAATTTTCCTAATAAATAAATTCATACCAAATCTCGGACATAGTGCCACTGAGAACAGACATCCATTCAGGAACAATTTTTTTCTGGAATTGTAGGATAAAATTTAAAATTAAAATTGCCTAATAGAGTAAGGAGGGGTAAAAGTGCGATGTGGGTAAAAGTGCGTTTCAATGATTTATCGGTGCAGATTCCGAGTAAATTTTCTACATTGGCATGAATGGGTGACTACTTGGACAGCTTGAATCTAACGTAAACTTTGGTTGCTTAGTTTCTGAGTTATGTGCAAATGTTATTTTAGGGCGGTTTTGATGTAATTTTTCGTAATACGGCCAAATACGATATCAACAGGTGGATATTATTTGTTGAAAATTTGTAGCAGCGTTTTACTCACATATCTATTTTGAAAATACAGCGAAAATAATTTACAAAATATATTTCGCTTTTTCGTAATTTAATCTAACCCCGTCAAGCGCCTAGCGGGGTAAAAGTTCGATTCACGGACGGGCAAAAGTGCGATTCATGGACGAGGCAAAAATGTATAGCTAATTATACACAGCTTTGGGCACTATAATGCAGATACTAGAAATAAAAGTTCTGCAGAACACTGTGTGCTCTACAGATGTTGACCGAAGAAAAACAATGTTTTTCTGCTGATGAAACAAAAAACAAACGTTTGGAAAAGTTTCGATCTAACGCAGGTTGCAATACACCAGCGCAAAATAGAAAAGGTGCAAATTGAGAATATTCCTTACCGAAACATAACACAGATTGAAGATAATATGGTTTCGTTAGCTACTGCTGGGCTAAATTCATGGATTCTAGCTTCGAACTTTTGCCCCGCTTGTGGGGTAAAAGGGCGAATTTGCACTTGGTCAGAAGAAAGAAGAATTTATTTTGCAAATCATTATTACCACAGATGATTTATAGTTGAATGTGAAGACATTGAGTTACTGCATCATTATAAAATATATTATGTTGTTGTCCTTCTTTATATCTCACGAAAATTGATGACAACTTCAAACATCGCACTTATGCCCCGCCCTACGCTATACTAACGTCATCACCACTATAGTTGCCAAACTAAATGGTTTCTAGACTAATTGATACAGCCACTGACAACAGCTTACCTCCGTAGCTAGTATTGTGACTGGCAGCTGAATCTGGATTATTTTCCCTAATGCCAATGTTATGGACTATAAACATTACACTAGCGCCAGAAGCTGGCTGTTGTAAGCATGTTGTAAAATTTTATGCGTCTTTAGCAACACCATCGCTATAATTTCTCAACTAATTTGACATACGTAATGAAGGTATTTTTTACAAGATTTAGAATAATCATTTGCTGGAAAAAAATCTCAAAATATCTCGAGAATGGCTAATTTTAGGAAACCTGTTCAGCATTTTGGTTCAAAATGAACTGAAGAATATTAAAATGTTATATTTACTAATTTATAAAATTTGTACCAATTCATAAAATTTGAATTTAAGAAATGCATAAAAAAAATTCCTGCTAAAACCCAATTTTCGGGTAATTGTACCAACTTGGAACGTTGTCTTTTGTTTCTTATGTTTTATTACTTTCAGGAAAAACGAAAAATCAGAGGTTTAGACACGACCGCATAGGTGACGCAGGATTACGTAAGACTCTTTGTAGTGATAGTAGCATGTTAGATTCGATTCTTCATGTATACATGTTCATGCAGCATATAGACATGTTACATGCGTTGTACGTAACATTTATCAAAGTAGTAACATTGTATACGTTCAATTCTCAATAGATTTCAGAGTTATTTCTATGCGCATTTGGAAACAATTTTATAAAATCAAGAGCACAAACTATTGCTTTCCTGTTACTTTACAGAAATTAAAGATTGTTTTTATTACCAATGGTTCACCCACGTTGAAGGGATTTTGCCAATTCAATCCCATTTTATCAACAGCACATCTTTCCATTACGCTTCCAATGAAACGTAAACATGCGCATCCATACATAATTATATTATAACCGAACACTAGATTTATAGGGCACTTTTCCAGCACAGATATCAAATTCGCCTAAGTTTAATCGTCTCGCCGTCGCCGTAAAGAATTTACAGTCTGTCGCGTCAAGAAACTTTTGTAATTTTTCTGGCATACTTCCCTAACACAGACATCAAATTGGATTAGGCTTATTCGCGTTCGTAAGAAAGTTGTTAGCACGTGGAGGCTTTGTCACCCTTCCTGGCGTAATTCTCAAGCAAAAATATCAAAATTGTCTTGCTTTAATCGTAGCTTAAGAAATCTTTTTGAGACAAGGAATCTTTGTCACTTGTTTTGTCCTACTTCCCAAGCACAGATATCAAATTGGTATAGGTTTAGAACATCGTAAAAAATCTTTGTTTGTTTATAACAAACAAACTAAACGCAACAAATCTTCGATCTGTTGGAACGGGGAGATTTTGTCACTTTTTTTTCTAAAATCACGTTAAAACCATGATGGTATCTTTTCCAACCAATCACGAAGCGAGTATTTCCAGTTGGACAATGCTTCATTATTTTAAAATTTTCAATAGTACGTACTTTAAAATTAATAGGTTTCATTATTGGTATGGATACGTAGATTTTCCGATCGATTGGCGTAAAAATATTTAAAATCGATCTAGAAACCTCTAAGCTATTAGCGCTCAAAATCTTTCATTTTTTCGGGACGCTCGCATTTTTCGATTTTTGGGAATGACATCCTATTCCAAACCTTGCCATAAGACGTAGTTCTACGTCAAAATGGGTTTCTTCCATGAAAACATGTTGATAGTTTCATTTAAATCGA